>NC_140192.1:15171222-17571222 GCF_965226575.1 Pagrus pagrus | reverse complement strand
TCCCAGATATGAACTTCACCTTTCCCTCACCTGTGAGGTTAGGATAAAAGGTCAGCTCTCCTGCCTCAGCGCCTGTGTTTGTATTTGTTTCTGTCTGCCTTAGGGGGAGATTTTGCTGGTTACGTTTAGTGAGCAAACATGCCTTAGCATGATTCAAAAGGAGCACACACACACACACACACACACTTTCAGCCCCATCAACATATCCAGAACCTTTTGTTTTCCTCCTGTGAATTGCAGAGGTGATGACACCGGATTTAGGTGGACGCCTGTGAACCCTGTCGCCTGTCTCTTAGAGATTATTCCTCTGACGTCTAAAAATTTGTCAACAAACGGCCCCCAACAGAGCGCAAAGGGCAGGGGTTTGTGGATAACAACATGTTCCCTCTGCGTTTTTAAGCAGTTCAGCTCTTTGTCCCGCATTTTCAGCCAGAAGTCACTTTGGCTCGAATACACAGAGGGAGTGTGTGTGTGTGACTTTCCACAAGTCATTTTTCTCTGTGGCGCCAGCTTGTTTCATACGTCCCCCTTTGCTTAAGCTGCTGCTTTAATGGCAGAGAGCTGGAGCAAGTCCAGCAGCCATCCTGGGCAATGAATTGGACCCGTGCCCTGAATCAGGCTGAGCAGCTCGGAGCGCCATGCCTGACAACTGGTTTGATTTAGGGCCATGGCAGGGCACATCTCCGCGGGGACAGCCCATGCATCTCTACCTGCTCCTCCAACGCTGCCAAGCTGCCCTGCTAACAACTTTTTGGCGGGGAGTCGTAAAATGAACTGCGTCGATTCCGTGTTTTCTTTTGCCTCGAGTCTTTATTTTTTGCCTTTTTTGTTTTGCTGTTGTTTTATGTGTCTGGTATCCAGACAGACACACACAGAAGATGCAAATGCACTTGAATCCTCACGAGAACCTTTCGTTGACTTGTTCCACAATTAAACTCAAAAGGTCATACATTCATAGAAACAAACTTGTGATATCCAACAATTGTGCAAGTGGGTTTGGCACTACACAGGACACTTTCAAATGTCATTAGTTCAATTAAACTATAAAAAATATATTTTTAATGAGCTAAATCTCTTTTGTGTATGTAGTTCTTAATAAGGATAGTTTCTCAATAAAGTGAGGAAGGGCAAAATGACCTTTGCCATCCTCAATACAAACACAGACAGTGGCAGACACGTAGTTAGACCTGGATAAAGTCATACCCTTGCTCACAATGGGAGGCCTTCCACTCTTGCCAGCGCTCCTAAAATGACTTTGTTAGCGAGGTGAAGCTTTTTCTCCCGCCGCAGTAAAGCTTCAGGTATGGCTGAGTGCAGCTTAATGAGGTGCCTTGCTTAACCTCTCCCTCAACCTTTGTCTTCCTCATCTCCCACAGCGGCAGGGCACAGCAGCCCAAACACCCTGACCCTCTGGGAGACAATTCATCATCTGACAATTGTTGTGTGTTTGGGAGAAATTGCTGTGTCTTCCTGCTGTGTTTTCAGCAAGCCTAGAAGTTTAAAAACATTTTTCTCAGAGTTGCAACTGCTTTTAACTGTGAAAACAAGCTCTAATCTATCTTTCAGTAACATCAGTTAGATTGTAATCACACCGTTGCCTTACATGCAGCCTCTCTTTCCCTTGTCTTTTTATACTTTCCAGCCTCCGAGGGTCGTGACTCTTGCTCCTTTACCCGTGGAGGGCAGCGGCGCCCTGGCAACCATCACCAAGTCTGTCCTGCAGGTCGATGATCCCGACAACCCAGCCGATGTCCTGGTCATGGTCCTCGAGCCGCCCCGTCACGGCCGACTGACCCGTCTCCATGGGGATCGGGCACTCAGCCGATTCAAGCTGGAGGAGCTGTCACGGGAACAGATCCAGTACATCCACGACGGCTCTGAGGGGACGGAGGACGGGGTGGTGCTGCAGGTCAACGACGGCCACAGCTACAGGAATGTTCTCCTCCAAGTACACATCGATCAGAAGGTAGGAAGGACAGAGGGGGAGGATGGGAGATGAATGGCTCAGAGTCAAAGTCTAAAAAGACTTTACTTTTTCTTTTTCATCTACAATGACGTCAACCATGGCTTACGTTCAGCACACAGCATGGTGCCGTCAAAATATTTTTCAGCTACAACTTTTAAAGGCTCTCTGGTGTTTAATTTAGAGTCATCCTGCGGTGCGCCAGCTCAGTTCAGAAATGTCAGCAGAGTCAAAAGGCCTGCATCGATCCACTCTGATACTGGATGAAGTTCTTTCCACGGAGTTACACAGCGGAGCCAAATTAGTTTGTTGCACCTCAAAGCTCCAGTGTCTCTTCAACAACGATAGTTTTCAGACTATCAGATAGTCAAGAGAGAAAGGAAAAAAAAACAATGGATTTTTTCAAACAGATCATCTTGAGGGCTGAGTCAAAGTGCAGAAGTTCACAAAGAGTGGAAAAAAGTGAGACAACAATAAGTGCATCTGCTGAAAAGCCCACACAGAAATCACTTGCACTGTGGAACAACAGCAGAATCAAATCTGGTACATCTTATATATCTACAGTACTTTTTGTAGCATGCAAGCAGTGTTATGTGAAAGGCTCAGTTACAAAAATATTTTTCGGTGGTCCAAAAAAGGAGACGGATCGATTCCGTAGGGCTAATCAGCAGCATTATTAGATTTTCTTTTGCATTTCCATCAATTTTCACTTAGTGAAAACATTCTGAGCTTGTCCTCTGGCAGCAGGAAACACTTCTGAGTGCAGAAGCATTAAATCCAAGTGAGAAGTAATTGGTTTAAAAAAAAAAAAAATGCTAAGCCTAATGCATGTGTGATTTATTAAAATAAGCTCAAGGACCGATTTAATTTCTGTATCATTCCATCAGAAGTTCAAAGTTCTGATGTCAGGAAGAGAAACATGTATACAGGGATGTGGGAGTCAGTCAGTCAGTGGTCGGATGGTATATGGTTCGCAACATTCATGTTTTTTGTATTACTTTGAATAGCCAGGATAACATGTATCTGACCGATATTAACAACAATTTACAAGAATTTGAGAATTTATTTTGCGCTAAAGAAGACAGCAAACTCGAATACCAACATACTGTAGGCCAAAGCCACAACATCAGTTCCAGTCAGCAAGGAAATGAAGATGGGAGAAATTCCCCAGACTCCCTTCTGAAATTGCAAAATTTTTTGAGTTGTTGGGTGATGAGAAACTTTCTAAACTTTGTGAAGCATTTCTCAGCTAAAAAGCAGATTTTAACAGCTAGTATTCATGTGTAGCAGTTGTAAGATAAAAATATTCCTCTTGGTTTTAGTTTGCTACACAGTTGAGTTAGTATTTACTCCTGACTTGCTGAAGCAATGCTTCTCTAAACATTTTTGACATCCACTGTCTTCCTCTAAACTCCTTTAATTGCCTCAACTTCACTACTCATCACACTGATTCTACTTGACGTGTCCACACAGTGTGCTCTGTTGACTTTATCCCCGATGATGGTTTGCTGGAGGCACGGACTGATCCTCGAATATTTAAACACTGTTACAGAAAGAGCAGGGCGAGCTTTGAAAAAAATGGCAGCCGTTATCCCTCCTCTGTCATCGCCTCTGGTGAAGTTTTTATGACAAGGACACAATCATCTGGCAACAAGCGCCAACCACCGTGACTGAAGGGGAGAGGGGTGGGGATGTTCGGCATCAGACACATTTGGCAGCTAACTCAGAATGAGCATGAGCTCATGCACGTACACACACACACAAACACACACACACACACACACACACACACACACACACACACACACACACGCACACACACACACACACACACACACACACACACACACACACACACACACACAGAGTGGGGGACAAGGTTGGACCTGCTTCCAGCACTGAAGATGTCTAGACAGACAAGAATTAGAGATGCGTGTGTGTGTGTGTGTGTGTGTGTGTGTGTGTACTTCAGTCTTTGTCCAGATAAGTTTTAGACCTTGAGAGTTCACACAGTTTGGAAAATGAGGACGCTCCTTCTGTCTGAGGGTTAAAACTGAAGCTAAAAATAGTGTACATTTGTATGTGTGTGTGTGTGTGTGTGTGTGTGTGTGTGTGTGTCTTCTGCAGGAATCAGTCCTTTTTGTGCTCCTCTCACCGCTCTGTGAATCTCCCACTGTGGACCACTCAAACCTGTGATCCACACATCCACTGTAGACTCACACATACAAAGCTGACAGACTGATTTACATACACACATGAACAAACTAAGAGAAACTTTTTCAATTTTCACACCAGCGCAGAGCTGACACAGCATTTTAAGTGAAAGCAGCAAGTAGAGGGAATTTATTTCAGTGTGGCATCAGAACGCACCAGATACGAAAACCATTCAATTGAATAGAAATACATTCACTTTGATGCTTTCTGATGATGTTTGTTATGTCTTTTCGAAAAACAAATCAGATGCTTTTAGGACATTTTGAGTAGAGTCCAAGTCAAGTCTCCGGTCTTCATTTGAAAGTTAAAATGCCGACATCCAGCCTTACTCTTGCATGTGTCATTGCATTGGTGTCATTGCAATCAGCGTTCACATTTCCAAGTTGTATCTTTTTAGTAGTGTTGATGGATGAGAGAGTACACAATCATCTGTAACAGAAATCTGTTCAATCAACTGAATTATTTGTAGCTGCACACGTACTCGGAATTGGCGGAAGTGGGTGGAACTAGTCGGAAGTTGATCATTTAAGCCTGAAATGAACGTGTTGATCAGAAGTTGCCATATTTATTAGAAACCTTTTACAGAACAGCATCAGAACTCAGCTTCAGATCGATGGTTTTGATCAGAAGGGTTGGAGAACTAAGTTTTTTTTATAAACATAATACATACATAAACTTCAGTTACCTACCCAGTGAGGACATCGGATATTGACATATTTTACTTAGATGATACTCTTAATTGTAAGAAGTACATTATCTGTACTGGATACTCGTTTCAGTGAAGTACTCAACCTTAGTTTAAACACTCCAGGTCCCTTTAGTGGATTTAAATAAAACTGTACTTGAGATTAAAAGCTAAAAATATTAATATTAAGTATTTGAGTCAAGTTAACAGTCCTCAAAATATTCTGAGCATGATTAAATTGATTGTTTTTGGTACTTACAGTACATTTTCTTAATTTGGCCACACTCATGATAATATAATTAATTGTTAAATGCATTAGCCATGTAGTTTTGGTGTAGAGCGAGTCGTCCACAAATCAGTAGGTCGGTGGTTTGATCCCTGGATCCCCCAGCCGCCCATTGAAGTATCTTTGTGCAAGATACTGAACCCTAAATTGCTCCGATGAGCAGGTCGTCACCTTGCATGACACCCTCTGCCATCAGTGTATGACTGTGTGTGTGAATGGAGTGTGACAAGGGTTGTAAAGCACTATGAATTGCTCAGTAGACTGGAAAGGCGCAAGACCATTTACCCTTCCAGACTTTTTTAACCTTCATATCACAAGTCGAGCCAAGTGTCCAACCAGTCATATCTCAATTACGTCATATCTCACAGTCTTTAACTTAACAGACTCCAAAGATGTATTTCCTGCTTTCTCTCAGACAGGCAGTCAGAAGAGGTAACTCCACTTGGGTTAACTTGGGTTTAGATGTCATATAATTGAAAAAGCAACCTTCAAATGATACTATACAAAATCCCACCTCGCTGTGTGCCAGTTATACTTCAGTCCTGGCAGCGGAGAAACTTTTCTCTGATATGTTTTCTCAGTTTGGGTTTTGGAGGGCAACCCTGTTTGTCTGGCTGCATGCAGATGGTCTGCTTCAGGCTCAACTCCTCTGCTTTTCTCCCGTCTGTAAATCGATAACATCCCACATGTACTCCCTCCCTCTCTCTCTCTCTCACTCACCAGTATCCATTTACTGTAAAATGTCCTGATGCTGCATTCTGTCGTGCATTAGACAGAGCAGGATGGACAGCATGATGGAAAGCTGAGAGAATGCCCTTGATTTATGTCAGAGGCTTTTGGATGCGTCCCAGCAGCGTCGGTGTCCCCACTTCATCCTTGCTGCCTCTCGCTTGATCTACACAGGTAGATCACCATAGAATAGAGATCTGTAAGGAAATACAGAGAGAGGAATGCCAGTCTTCTCTAAGCACAGCAGAAGAAAATAAAAGCCTCATTTCACTGGTTGGATGGCGTGCAGTTGACAGAGGAAGATTTAAATTTCATATCTGCAAAAGAAAAGACTCCAGTGTGAATATAAACCAGATTAAAACACAAAAAGGAGAATACATTTTGCAGTTGGATATGGACAATTAAAAACAAGAAAGGGCCTCAAAGTTAGAATTTAAATCCAGAGGTGCCACATTTCCATTCTCCTGTGTCTTCTTAGTTTCCTGCCATATACTGCATCACAGAGCAGCTGTGTGTGGTAAACATGAAGATTTGGTGTGCAGTTTAATGATGTTACCTCACAGGATTTCTGGATAGTCAAGTTCAAATTGAAGTTCAAACCTCCAGCTGCTATGAGAAGGTGCCAGTGTGCCTGCTAATGAAGATAACACTGGCATGGAAGAGAGCAGTGCGAGGAAAGAGTCAGAAAAAAATTAAAATAGAAATCAGATCAGAGGCGATTAAACCCCAAATCTACTTAAAGAACCCCTCAATGAAGACTTCATGAACCCTGACTGCCTCCACAAAAATAAAACCCTGAGTGATTATTGGCTCCGCCTGGATTTGAACGAACCTTGGACAATGAATCCTTAGTTTTCAGAGCGTGGCACTCTCGCTGGCACTCTTTGTATTTGCAAGCCCACCATCCAGGCTGCAGCAGTGGCTTTCGATGCCAGGCTACGCCAGGGGACAATAGCCTTCCTGAAAGTTGGATTACTGAGCTCTAAAGCAGGAGACTAATCAGTCCAGTAATGACCCTCTGATGGATGGACTTTCTCTCTGCTGAGCCTGAGCCCTGAGCAGCTCGACTGAATAGGAAGCAGGACCCTTGGCTTTCAATTACTGTCTCAGGGAGAACACTTTGAGCCTCTAGAAAAAACCCTCGGGCTCTTCTGTTCTCCGGCACAAATGGAAGGGAATGAGATATTTTTTTGTGATCAGCCGTCCTGCTTTGGAAGGGTAATAGCTCAACTCTGTTGTCAAGCAGAAGAGGGAGACTGAGTGCAGAGCATAGCTCCTCTCCCGCTGAGGCATCGTTGTAAATAATTAGTTTTGACTTGTTTAAACAGTACTGCATAGCCCAAGACATTTGAGATTGCTCTGATTTGTTTCTGTGAAAGCTGGCGCCCCATGGCACACCGCCTGATGTTTACTTTTGCCACATGCTCCCATTTTCGGCACCATGTCTCATTAAGATTAAATCAGAATTTGTTGCCAATAAGGATTCAGTGACTTCCACTTACTGTTTGAAAGGTCCATCAGCCCGTCCTGTTCACCCCCGTGGAATTATGGAAATATGAGGGATGACAATGTCATTGTCATTACAACAGCATGACCATCAGACCCGGCAGCTAGCCGATGTTTTATGGATGACCACCACTCAGTCTGGCAAAGTCATTTATTTCTTTTTTTGTGGACTGCAGCCAAAAGCCCTCAGTCCAGCATTGGCTCTATTTACAGTCCATCCCAGACCTGCTGGCCTAAAGGGGTCTGAAATTACACTTTTCATACATTTGCTCTCAAAAGGAAAAGAATAATGTTATTTTTTTTCCTAAACTATGTTTTGGGCAACATTAGGCGATTAAAGAGCACTTTTCTGCAGCATTGGCTTGTACTTATCCCAACAAACCCCCTATCACCTGAAAAATCTTGTTGTTAAGTCTTGAGGGCGGAGCCTGCTGGCCAAACTCAATTTTTGTGTGGTAAAAAAGCTCTTTAAATATGTAGGATGCCTAATTATTAATAATTTTTCATAATCTGAGTATGGCGGACTCGTTACAAGGTTACACGTGACAAGAAGTCAGGCAATTTACCTTTAAAGAAGCCCACCATTAACTTTTAGTTTCCAAGAGAAACTAGTTTGAGCAGCCCTGCTTTAGAGTGTCAGGTAAAGTCCAAGTCAGTCCTCATTTTTGTGACTCACTGCTTATTCAAGTCCAAATCTCATGATGTTAGATCCAAAACTGAGAATTTGGTGCACAGATTAAAAGATAGCAAATTTTTTGCTGAATGTAAACTGGTCCTACCATTAATGTAGATTGAGCTGAAGACTTAATCTGAAGAATGTGACATTAGCTCAATCATACTGTAAGCTTTGCACCAGCTGACGGGCCATCAGAAAGTCATTATATAGAGTATTTCAGTGATAACACTGCTGCCTCTGTTGTTTTTGTCTAATTCATATTCTCACGTTTCTCTCTATGATTCTGTTTTTACTCCTCTGCACTTCGTTTCTTGTCAATCTAAAATGACACCCAGCAAATTCAGTTTCTTTGCTTCCCAGAGGTCAAAAAGCAGAGAAATGTCCATGAGCATTTACATTTCTTCGCAAATGTCTGAGAGAGATGGGACTATCTGTCCATCTAATGGAGCAACACAAATCTTCATCTAAAAAAAGAAAACTCATCAGATTTGAGTGTTACTCAAGACAGAAAATTAGAAAATCACCAATTGGGGGTTCAGCTCCAGGTCAAACAGTCAGAAAAGTTAGATGTCTGGGGAAATCTGGGGAGTATTGGCAAACTCGTAAATCCTGAAAGGTTCCTCTGACTTCTTTTATTTTGTGGAGTGTGCTGTTTCTAGGTGCGAGTGTCCTTGAGAGAACTTGGTGGTCATCAGGAGTGGCTGATAATCCCCTGGATGATGTGGTCCTCTGAGTTAAAAGCCTGTCATGCTGACTTATGTGTTTTCTCTTGCCGGGCAAGCCGCTGCTCGTCTGCTATTCTTTGCGCGCTGCGCTGAAATAGTGTGATTTGGATCAGCAGGCAGAAGAGCCACAGATGGTCCGCAGGTTGTTATCTGCAAACACAGGCAGCCTCACAAGCACACACACTCATTCTCACACACCTGCGCGCACTTAGAATCACCTACAGCCACAGTGTTTATGCAATTACACTAATCTCCAGCGGAAAATGGTCAACTGTGTGTGTGTGTGTGTGTGTGTGTGTGTGTGTGCGTGTGTGTGTGTGTGTGTGTTTGTGTTCAGCTAAAAAGACTGGCCTGATGTTTATGTTTTATTAAAGTGTCGACACTAAATTTATAAATACATCTTTTATAAAGGCATTATTAATGGCTAAGAGGTCATTTCTGCTCTATAACTCAAAGCCATTAACAAGTTTTGGGTTGCCAACTTGTTAAAAATACCTTTGGCTGTTGCTTATCGTCTCCACTTCAAAACAATGCATTAATAATGTTGATGATTATGGATTTCTTACTTTCTAATAAGCCAAAGTCTGCATCAATTAAAGATATGTTATGGTGGACTTCTGCATTGAAATGTCTAAAAACGACTCTCATATATATTTTTTTATATTTTGTTGACTTGTGTACTTACATTACCCCAAATGTATCCAACAATGTTCAAACCCAGAGACAAGTTTACTCAAAGTAACTTCGCCGCTGCAGTCAGGTTGATAAACAGGAGTGAAGATAAATTCACTTTCTAATCCCAAAAGTTGTTTGTATATTTTTTATTGTCTAAATGCTTTGCAAACATTCCCCATTAATTAGCGATCAGACACTTATTTTAGGGAGTTTGATTGATAAATTGAGCAGGTAAAAAGACAAAGCAATTGTTTTTACATTGTGGTTACCCCAAAGTTGTTATCATGAATCGTTTATAACTGATCTTTCTGTACAGAGTTTGCATGTTCAATCCGTGTCTGCCTGGGTTCTCTCCGGGTACTCCAACTTCCTCCCACAATCCAAAGACATGCAAAAGTTAGGTTAATCGGTTACTCTCAGTTGTCCGTAGGTGTGAATGTCAGAGTAAATGGTTGTTGGTCCCTATATGTCAGCCCTGTGACCTGGCGACTTATCCAGGGTGTACCCTGCTGCTCGCCCAATGTCAGCTGGGATCGGCTCCAGCCCTCCCATGACTCTGAAAAGGATAAGCGGTTACAGACAATGGATGGATGGATAACTGATCTACTGATCCATTCAAGGGTATCTTTTTAGAAAGTGGAATCAAAATCTCTTCCTTTCAAAAGACATTTTGCAAAACTGTTGGTTCATTGAGGCTAACCTTCTTCAAAAGTCCTATGTTCCCTTTGTAGTACTTGTAAGTTCCTGTTGTGGAAAAGGTCTATGCAGTATTATCAGTTTCAGTGCATTTCAAGAGTGTTTGTAAAATAGGAATATCATTGCTTTTCACTGATTTTCTTACTATCAGTAGTTGCCCAGGTAATATATGTCAATTTTTTTTGTATCAACTATTTTAGACAACTAAATGTACTTATACCCTTTTACTTGATCCAGATGTAAAATGTGGAGCTTCTGTTTACAGAATAAATAGCAGGTCGGTTTTTATAGATGCCTAAGATGCATGTTATACCTGTTTATATTTAGACCGCAGGGTGAGTTAGGGAAGTAGGAGGTCTTGTTTCAAAACCTCCCTGACAGCAGACATCTTCCCTGCTGAAATGTCCTGGAGCGACACTGAGTCATCCACCAGCTCTGTCAGCTCTCTGGAGCCGATCCTGCTCTTTGTTCTTTGCTTTGGAGGCAGGGCAATCAAAACGATGATTTACTCTGTCACAGATCAATACAGCATCACAAATGTAAGTCTGATTTGAAAGTTCTTAGACCGAGGAAGCACAGATTGACTCTTTTGTGATACGTTACTTCTGATAGGTGGAGCTGACTCTGGGCTTAGTGCTCAGGTAACATTGCTGCTGATTGACAGAGCTTAAAGACTCCTGGGAATCACAAACCTGAGGTGACAACAGATGTGGAATAAAAAACGCTGCACAAATTGTGACAACACAAAGTGAACGTGGCATAAGGCTGCACCTGAGGAACAAACTACAGAGTCTGCCTCTATTTCTCTTCATACATCAGAGCCCACACCACAGGGATTTCAGATATGATTTCTCAATTACTGTTTAGTTGTAGTCAACATATTGCTCTGTTTACCACGTTTGAAAGTATATTTAATGTAAATAACTCTTGATTATTCCACTGCATCTGCGGCTAATTCAAGCTAATGTGCATTACATAAACAATTCTATATTTGATCTAAAAATCCTGGCATCTGTCGAGCTCCTCCCAGGAAATCTGTTGCAAACACAGCAGGTGATTTTTTTATTTATTTTATTTTTTTTGTCTGGTTGAACCAACAAATCTTTTTGTCGATCTCAGACAGACAGATGATGCTCGGGGAAGGGAAATTAAATCAGATATCATTAGTCTTCAAAACCAATCACAGGTGAACTACACAGCAGATCTATGGCGGTAATCTCTCCAAAAGATGTTTCTTGACAGATTTGGTAGTATATGGGAGGCAGGTTTTTAGAGAAAAGGAGGTGGAGAGTTGGCATGAGCACTGACAGATGATTGAATGGAAAAGTAGTGCAAAGTGTACCCGAGCTGGCAAGCAAAATCCAAGGGATTTCATAGAAGTGTTCAAAAGTGATGAGGGTTAAAATCCTTTTTTTTCTTTTTTGTTCTTTTCAGGCTGCTGACTCTCCTCACATGCTGTCTGTGCCAATAACCTGGGTAAAGGAGGGAGGCATGGTGCGACTGGATAAAAAGTACCTGCAGGCGGACTACAAGGGAGTCAGCACTGATGGCATTGTCTACACCATTGTCGCTTCAAATGGACAACCTCAATATGGTACAAACTCTTTAACGCCCACTTCAAGAACACAAGTCCTTGCTGTATGAGACAAACTCCTAAGTCCTGTCACGGTTATGGATAGAGTAAAGATAGAAGCCCATAATGTCTCTCCCCAACCCTAAGTAAATCAAACCGTAGCACACCCATGTCTGATCTTAACCTAAACACAACCATTTTAAACTGTGTTTAACCTAAAGACTCAGATCTTGTCACAACCATTTTTTTATCTTAAGCCTAAACCTTCTATTGCGGAGGTGTAATCACGGCACCTCTGCCTTTAATTCTTGTGGGATATCATCAGGGGATTTCTGGTCATTGTGGTACTTTTGTGATAATTACCTCCACCCTCTCTGTCTAGGTGAGGTGGTGCTGGTTTCCATGCCAGCCGACGGCCCGGCAGAAGGCTGGCGCCCCTCCCTAACTGACGACCAAGGCTTCACACGCACGACTTCCTTCACTCAGCAGGATGTCAACGATGGAACTGTCTGGTACCGCCACTTTGGCAGAGGGACCAGCAGCGACTCATTTCAGTTCCAGGTCAGTGCCGTGAACTGTGTGATATATATAGACAGGGCTTCCTTGTCTGAAAAGTAAAGCCATTGCTGAAGTGCATTAAAGGTGCACTCTTTCCACTGGTTTCAAAAAGAAGTCAGATTGTATGTAAGCTTATGAAAAAATGACCCTACTTCTCACTTGATTTACTACCTCAGTAAACAGTTTCCTAATGAGTTTATGGTCTCAATCGTTACTTTCAAGTCTTCTTTAACACATCATGATGTTCATTTAGTAAATTACGGTCCTGTTTAGCGTAAAATAGACTCTAAAGCAGGTTTTGCTTTAGGGCGTGACTACCTTCTGATTGACAAGTTGCTACCACGGCATGACCTCAGGTTCCACCCTCTTCGTCCAAATATGGTCACTTCTGGGTCAAAAAAACAATTTCTGATGACGTTTTTGTGGGTTTACATTTGATCGGTGCCGATTCTTTTACCCTGTTCACAGCGGATGAGTCACCCATGTTTCTCATTTATCCGTCTTGTGTATGATTGAATAAAAATACTTAATTTAATCAATCAATTTAAATCCATACAGTTGTCGACAACATTTGCTTTACACAGCTGTCTGTGACACAAATCATACTTTTAAGCTTCAAGTCCTTCTTCTCTGGCATTTTCATGAGTTGTGTATTCATTAAGGCTCTTACTGGTATACTTTGTTACCTTCTTCTAAGAAGTGTAGAGGTGATCTCAGTGAAGTAAACAAAAGAAGCACTACAGCAATGAGCACAAAAGTGTCAGGGTTTTAAGGGGTAATTAAAGGGGAAAAGCTAGGAGAGGACCCAAATGCAGACACACAGGAAAAACACACACACACACACAGGATCACACACGAACACACACAGGCTAAACACAGGAGACAGTATAAGGGGAACAGAAAGCGAGCTTTTAATAACTAAAGCTGAATTAAATACAAACAAGGTGAACACAGACAAACTAACAAGAGAACAGAATACAAAAACTGAAATAGCACAAAGGCTAACACAAAGAGCAACAAAAAGCAAAGTATAACTTAAAAGAGAAACCAAACTACAAACATACCAAACTGGAAACAAGAGGAGACACTGGGGACACGAGGAGACACTGAGGACGAAACTGGGAGATAACACAGGGAAGACAAACCAAGACGGACAAGACGAACACAGGCTAACACAAGCTAATACGAAGGAGGACGGGAAGACACAGAAACAGGAACGGGAACATCAAAGAGAACGGCGGAGTGACAGCATCCACGGACCAAGACAGAGGGAAACATACGAAACACCTGGACATGAACGAAACGATCCGACAAAGACAAAAGGGAGAACAGAGGCTAAATACACAGACACTAATGACGAGACGAGGTACAGGTGAGTGAAGACGGACGCGGACAGGTGAGGTAATCAATGAAAAACCACAAGAGGAAGTGACAAGTAAGACACGACACACAACAATTTCAAAATAAAACAGGAAACTAAACCAAACATACAGAATCATGACAAAAAGTGGAGGATATAATGATTTAAAGAAGGGACAACAAAGAAATCTCAATTTAAAGCAGAGCTTCACCAGAGTGGGGTTAAGTTTGCTCATTGAACTGCATTATTTTAATCATTCCATGGTTCATACATGTAATGCAAAAAACTTGAAATACCGCATGTATTTGTTAAACGTTTATTATACATTATCAGCTCACCCACAGTAGACCATTATGTGAAATGGTTAAAAAAACAACAACAGAGGAATACACTGTCAGGAACAAGTTTGTTTATTCTACCCACTGCTGCGTGAGTAGCACTACAACATGTACGTATAAATAATTTTAAAAAACTGATGAAAGAAAACAAACAAGCTTTGAGACGAGGAAACCTCAGGGGGCTGATAAGAACATTTCTACCCAAAAGAAAAAAGAGGAGGAGATGGTGACAGAGACGCATGTCGCTGTTCTCGTTTTTTCTGTTGTGCCCTCGTTCTCCCTCTGGAGTGTACTTTGAAGTTCACACGCTTACTTGTGTTCCCATGTTCCCTTGTGTTTACCGCTTCTTTTTGCTCCAGTCCTCAACCTTTCAAGCATGTCTCCCTCTGGCTTGATTTATTTCTTTTCACCCTCCTCTTCCTGTCATGTATCTCCGTCTCTCTCGCCTCCTATCTCTGTCTTTCACCTCTATCTGCCTCTGTTGCGTCTTCTTTTATTTTTCTTGTAACCACGAGATTGTGTGGGTACACTTTAAAGCTGTGCTTTATAGAAATCTGTAAAAAGTGCTCTTCAGTCTTTGTTTTTTATTTGAGAAGTAACAGTCTGCTTATCACGCAGCAGTTTTAACCGCCAAACATTTTTCTTTGTACTGTATAATGCAGACAATGTTTTGTCCTCGCTCATTTCTGAGCGTGTGATCGCCTTGGATTTCTTCTCTTTTTGTCCGAACGTTGGCACCAAACATTCTGCGCTCAAAATCAACCAATGGCAACTTATCTTGATTGGCGTTAATGGCGCCAAATTAGCTCCAAATCCGAGGCAATCCTTGTAAAACCGATACAGCATTCATCACACTGCAGCTAGAGTGCTTCCATGCCAGCGTCAGCTTCACCTCGGCTCTATTAGAAAAACAAAAGAGGCAGCCAAAAGCTTGTAGCTACATCTAATCATCTCTCTCCCTCCATCCAGCCCCTTACATTTTGGCTCCATCCATCAGAGCAAATGCATTTCAATTACACAGTGCTGGATTCAAATTAAATTCCCAAGTGTCTCATCATTTTGAAAGGAAGTGGGAAAGCAGAGGAGAGGAAAAGTGAAACCCATCACAAACTGAACTGCTGGAAGCGTTTGTGCCGTTTGTCAGAGGTGGCGATTAAACTTGACGGTTTGTCAGGGTGGTATTATTGTCCTCCACTGGTTTTTATCCAAGTGTGGCGCCTTGTTAGAACTGATTATTTTGAAAAGTCGCGCTGTCTCTGCAACTCGGAGCTCTGCAGCTGCACAACACTCTACACATGCACTTTCTCACGCACCAACATGTAATTTTTTTGTAAATCCATGTTCAAGTCTGAGAGATGGTGATTTGGTGCCCGTACAATTTTCTCTGGAGTGAAGAAGAATCTTCCTCACACTTGCACGCTTTGTTTCTATCGTGTGGCTCAAAAAGAACTGAACTGATGCAAGAAATAAACCACACTTAACTACAAATTCATCCTGTTAATTGAAGAGATTAATACATTATTACTTTGTTTGTATCATAGGATAAGGGGCGCCCTGGTGGTCTAACATCCTGGGTTTGAATCTCACTGGGGACTTTTATTGCATGTTGTTCTCTATCGCTCTCTCCTTTTGTTTCCTGTCATCTCATTATTGTCAGCGCTGTGTTAAAGGCAGAAAGTGGCCCCAAAAGCACCACAAAAAAGGATGAAAGAAAAAAAAATATGGTGCGGATAAATGCAGTAGGATCACAGCGTTACATACATGTTTACTTCAACGTACAAGTTTTCAACACATAACATTGTTATCATGTAATGAGTTTTGTTAGTAGAAGTATTGTATTTCATATGATATAAAATTTTATTTATGTTGAATGGAATCAACAGAATAATCAATGATATACCGCTCCAGTGCCGCCTTCAATAAATCCAGCTGACTCAGCACTAACCCTCATGGCAACACATCACTTGTAATTGGCGGCGCTGACTCCAGGCTTCATGCTGGTGTGACATTACTTCTGACTGACAGAGCTGACTACAAGTTTTTCTGAACTTCCTTCCCCCCCAAATGCCACTGATATGACAGGAACAAGCAGCAGCGGAATAAGTAAGCGGCGAAAGAAATTTGCTTTTAAAAGGAACAAGCGAGGGCGTCACTCCTGCTTTTGTATATCAGGGGAAGGAAGAAGTTAAAGTGACATACTGCGGAGAGCGTGGAGAAGAGAAATAGAGCTCCGCTAACACAGTTTGATATAGAAGTGAAACAAAAAACATTTAAGTAGTGTCGCTGGAAAGGAGCCGAGTGAAAAATTCAAGTGTAGTTTCATTCCAGACAGAGAGGCAGAGGGGATTAGACTGATCCAGCAGCTTCTCCATCACTTATCAGCAATTCACGTCGACATAATCTTAAATACTTATTTGAATCATCAGCTGCCTTATAAGCAAGCCAAAACACAGAGGTCAAAGGTCAGAGTCTCAGCAGAGCGCTGAGAAGAAGGAGGGCGAAAGAGGACATGCTTTTTCTGTTGAGGAAAGTGGACATCTTGTTCTGTAGGTGGAACACTTTTCTTTGACTGATCATCATGATGTCTATTGCCGCTCATCCACACCGTCTCTTAGAAGAAAAACAACTGCATCCGATACTTGTCCCAAGCGATCTACTGTATGTCTCTGTACGTTGACCTAACAAGGCCCTCTGAGGATGGTGGCTTTTGTCTGGGATCAAAAGTGAAATGTTGCATGAGGTTGTTAAAGCACCACAAAAACCTCTTTTTGAGACGACTGCAGTTTATTTCCTGTTTCCTACCAGCAGTTTCATTGCTTTCCTTTAACCATGACCGTAACCTTTCTTAGACCATAACCAAGTAGTTCTTCTATTAGCCCTGATAATTTCTTCAGTCTGAAAGAGCAACCTAACTTGAAATGTTTGACCGGAGAAGGCAGTGAAGTTCCTCTTTAACTACCTTATTTTTTGTTATTATTATTAATCTAAACTTCACATAATGTTTTTTTTACCCTACCTGAGTGGTTTTAGGTGCCTTAACCCAGTAGTAATCCAAAGTTTACATTTCAGTGACACAAATGAAACCAAATACATATCATCTCATGAGATTTTGCCCCAGGGTCCCTCATCTAATAAGAATTTTGCCTTAATCCAACCAAACCGAGTGATTTCAGATCACCTGGCTGTCCCATTAACAACCCTCATAGTCTTATGTAATGTTTTTTGGAAGGCACACGCAAACGATTAGCTCCTGCCGCTACAGATGTCAGATCAGAAAACGTTTATATGGATGATTTCAGGAGGTGATGACAAGTGATGTATTTTGTTGTTTGGTTTAGAGGCTAGCTTTTCTTCTGGTTACTCAAAAAAACCTCACATGCATCGAAAGAAACGCCAGGTAGTTCATGTTTAAAGAGAAACTAATGAAACTATAAAAAGGGTTCAGGGTTCACTGAATGCTGATACACAAATGATTATAAATGTGCCTTTGTAGCAGTAATTGAACTTGTGTAAAGATACAATTCCTAGCATTACATATAGAATCTTACAACCTATTATTTGACAGCTAAATACTATCTTTCTAAAAAATAATGTTTCCATGTGAGTGTGAAATATTGCTTTACAGCTGCTGTAAGCAGAAGTCAGACAACTACTGAAAGCAAGGTCACTACAAGGTCTGAAAGAAGGAACAATTTTGAGAGTGACAGGATGCTGCGTGTTTGGAAAAGGGTGAAAAATGTCATTATTTTCAATTTCCTTCACAACACACCAGCATGAGCTGTACGTTCTGTTCCTGTTCAGAAACACTCTGAGGCTCCCTCTGTGTCCTTTCAGGCACTTCACTGTTTGAAAAGGTTTTTTATGAATTTTAGAAGGTCGTTTAAACTAATCAGTGTGTGGCTTCAGTGGGAGTTATAACTGCTCTGACACTGGACACAGATTAGTCCTTAAACATGGTCAGCTAAGCAATGAGATCATTACACTGAATTTTACTCAAATAGGCATCTCCTCCATTAATATTCTCGGGGTGTAGACGATGATTTATGGAGGGAAACTGAAGCGAGGCCTGATGCCAGGTTCACTTTCTGTTGTCACAGTTATTCGATTGTAGCTTGTTTTCTCCGCATCTGTTCAATCTTACCTCAGGTGATTCTCGAGAGCCTGTCATCAGCTCTGTCACTCAGAAATAATGCCTAATGCGCAAGTCAGTTCGCAGCAGAAAAACAGACCTTTATGAGATGTTGTGATGCAGATTGAGATTTCAAACTTCAAGATAAGAAGAAGATAAGAGAAGTTTAGAGTGTGCAGAAGGTGGAGATAAGGGAGTAGGGTTATGACAACGGTTGCGTGTGTATTTTCTTGAAGAAGTTTTCAATCTCTCATAAAAGATTGTGTGTCTTTATGTGTGTGCAGGTTTCCACAGAGGCAGCTCCAGTCTTTCAGAGCGATGCCCAGACCTTCACCATAGGAGTCCTGCCTCAGATCCCAGGATTCCCTCAGCTGGCCCCTGACTGTGACCTACAGATCACGGTGAGGTTTTAAAAAAAAAGGCAAACTTACACAACTTCTATATAAATGTTATTAATGCATGTCCTAAAAAATGTATGCAATAAGTTTTTTAAATATTATTATTGGTAACAATTCATAATAACCCTCATTAATAAAATAAATGTTATAGTTAATTAAACTTAAATTAGTAGTTATCTCATTGTTAATAAACAATGAAATACTATATAAACCATTTATTTTGTTGCAACTGATGTATGTTAGCCTTCACAGTTACTGCTTAATAATGGTTTGTAAAGCATTTAATTGTTTGTTAACAGTGTAGTAACAATTAACGTAAGTTTAGTTAACCATACAATTACAGTTTATTAATGCTGGTAAAGTGTTAACTTATTATTTTATGATATCTATATATATATATTTATCATTATATTCCCCCAAAAAGAAACATCAGAAATGATCTATAACAGTAAAACATAAACCCTTTGTCCCTCTCTACCTCCTACAGTGTTACCAACTACACTGGCCAGATATGTAAATATGTTAGACAATGGCAATAGTCAAATACTATAAAAGCTAAAGGTAAAACAGTTACAGTTATATACACTTATACACAATATGTACACTGTATCACAATCCTAGTGGATCATATTTCAGAGCTCAAGTGATCTGAGACATTCAGAATTCAAACAGTTTTTGCTCCTACACAGCTGTCATTAATATTTTATTGTGTGCAGACATTTTGCTTGATGTTTTTACTTGCTGAAACCTTAATTTACAAAACTTAAATAACTGTTTCATGAGCCAGGAAATCTTAATTAGCTACATTTGGTTCATAGAAGTCAGAAATACCTTAGTTTGCTGTATTTTGCACTCCCCTTGTTTCAGTGTTACCATTTACTTCCAAATGATTTGTATTTTAAAGAAATAAGAGATCTTAGTCTCTGTGTATTTCAAAATTTCCTGGAATCTTCTAGAAAATGCATCTTTAAAAAAAGGGGTTCACACAGTTTGTTTTCTGTTTGTGCCTGTGGACCCGTCAGTTCTACTCACCATGGGGCGTATCAGAGTCAGCTGACACAGCTCCTGTCCTCTGTTCTTACCGCAGCATGTGTGCATGTACGTTGGTTTGTGTGTGTGCAGGCTCTGGAGGATAGGGTGACTGAGATAACACCTTCAGCTCTGTCCTTCATCGACTCTGAGACCCCCAGCGAGAAGCTCATCTACAACATCACCAAAGCCCTACCGCCAGGACAAGGTCAGCCACACACACACACACACACACACACACACACACACACACACACACACACACACACACAGCTTTTCCCACATACTGTGGAAAAGATAAAAAGGCTTCAAATCTAAGTTGTGTCAGTGTGCAGGAGCATTAAAATTAGATAGAGAGCTTCTGAGCTTGTGTTTGATTCTCTGAAGCAGAGTTTGAGAAGTTAATGTGTTAAGATAAACTGTTCTTCATTAACTATCACTTATGTGCCCCTGAGCAAGGCAGAGCCATCGATAATTTGCTGCAGTGAAGCTGTTCAATGATCCCAGGTTTTTTTACTTAGCAGCTCCCTGATATCAAAGTGTAAAAAAACAAATGACTAAAATAGATCTGCGCAGTCTTCTCTGAATGACTAAAAATGTGACTCAGAAAGGAATATGCTGTTCACAAGCCTCCGTCGCCGCCATTACCACTCTCCAAAGTTATTTTTTAATTACAGTCTTTCAGTCTGGACTTTTACTGTTGACTGTTGATTTCCTTTCTGCTGGATTTAATGTGGCGTTCAGAGCTGGAGCCATTAATTTCAGCATCCGACAGACTGGTGTATCACTCCCAGCTCTCCGTCTAATGAAAGGGAAAAACGATTTACAAAAGGGTCATTTTCATCAAGTAATGGACTGACAAATTTGTGTGGAAATCATTTTGAACAGAGCCAATGAGGACGAAGACAGATTCAGATTCAACCGCAGCATTTGTCATGAGCATTTTTTATTGTCTGAGATTTGGACCTTGCTGTGCAGTTTCAGTTATATTTGGTTTGAGTTGGATGTTAACGTGGATTAAATTGAAGTATGTGTTGTGTAAGCACCATTTACAACTGAATGTGTGTTTTATTTTGCTGTGAGTGCAAATGAAGTAATGAAAGTAATGAAGACTAAAGACTTGACTTTAAGTTTGTAATCTCTCCTGCACTTTGGTTACCCCCTGTAGAAAAAGTGTTTAAATATCATGTTTAGCTCAGATTTTAAAATATTAGCTCCTTTCTCACCTTCTATCTATTAATAAAAATAGAAAATGCAGTTCTACGGCTCTGTGCGCTGAGCCAAAGAGATTATTTTTGCTCCCAGAACAGCTCTGCATCTGAGAGACAATGCTGAATCTTATACTCCAACGTAGGGCACACGCAGGACAATGTTTGAAGTTTTTTTCCTGCTTGTCTTCAGGCGCGATCGAGCATCGGGACAGACCGTACACGCCGGTGAAGGATTTCACTCAGGCTGACGTCAATAAAGGCAAGATCGTCTACAGACCACCACAGGCCCCTTCACACCTGCAGGAGCTCTACCAGTACTCCTTTATCGGTGAGACACACACACACACACACACACAAAGACACACTTACCTTCACCTCCTGTGTAATACCATAATGATTTGATTTCATTAGGAGAGCTTTCCAGCTGTCTTCAGGTAATAGTGTAGTGTGGAATGGTCACCTTGGGAGAGCCTGTGTAGAACGAGAGCATCCAGTCCACTTTTCATTCTTTATTTATTTACTCTACGTTTGGTTTTGTTTGGTTAAATTGCCTGAAAATGAACTATAATTACTCTGAAATGGCTGCCGTGGTTAACTTTTTGAGCTGTCTCGGCCGAGCAGCCACATATTGATCCGTAGCTGAGCTCTCTCCCCTCGCCCACCACATGCACTCTCTGTGGAAACACAATAAGCAAACCTTTGCTTAACAACACTGTATTAGTTTTCTTGTTTCACCACATGAAACCAGTGGACTTAGGCTCCACGTATTACTTTCAGGTGATTTACTATTCATAGAGCTGATGTATCTCATGATTGAAAATGTCACCTTCTGTCACTCACTTTGCTGTTTTGTTAAAGGGACACTCCGCTGATTTTATATGTCAAAGTCAATTTAGTAGGCAGAGGGCCGACTGCTCAGCCTGAGGAAACAGTTTTGTAATGTTCTCAAATTACTGAACTGGTGTCACTCCATTAATCTTGGCTTGAGACTATACCAATTAACTTCATAGAGGCTGGTAGCGTAGCTTGAATCGACAACAACGTTCACTTGCTTTCTTCGCCCTCTGAGTGTTGATTTCACAAAGTCCATTTGAGTTTAACGAAATAACATTTAATTTTAGATGAATTAAATGGTAAATGGTCTTGCATTTGTATAGCGCTTTACAATACTTGCCACATTCACACACTGATGGCAGAGGCTGCCATGCAAGGCGCCAACTGCTCATCAGGAGCTATTTGGGGTTCAGTATCTTGCTCAAGGACACTTCGACATGTAGCTGAGAGGAGCCGGGATTCGAACCAGTCACCTTCCAATTACTAGACTACCCCCTCTACCTCCTGAGCTACAGCAGTAATACAACTTGAAAATGATAGGCTACCCGTCCCCAAGTAGCCTATCATTTTCAAGTTGTTGCTGTACAAGAATATGGTTTGCTAATACCAATTTAATAGAATGTTTAAAATCTATGTTGTAATGAGTGGGATAATATTAGTATTTTGACACCAAATTATTAAAAGTCCTGTGTTGAAAGAACAAGAAAGTTATGACAGATGTAGGCCTATGTATTTTAGTAAGAAAAAAATGAATCTTTACTAATTTAAACAACTTCGTGGCCATTTCAGTACCTGAATGCGTCGTGAAGTCCCTCTGAGTGTGTCAAGCTCCGACTGTAGAGGAGGGAGGACTCGGCATAGTTTTTTGGAGCTTGACAGATCCTGTTCCTGACTCAAACGTACATTAGTTGTAGAAACTGTGTACTAGAGAAAACGAGGCATATTATATATCAGCTGACAGCACATTCTCCAGTGTAACGTGCTTGAAGTCAGCAGCGGAGGCATACAACACTCCCGACTCTCTCCAGCAGTTAACGTCGTCACAATGTGATCTCGTACTACACTGTTTATTATATTACTAGCAATATATTGATCAATAGAACACTTAATTCAAAATAGAAGACGTAACGTTCATAATGGATTGTAGTCTTCATAACAGGAGGTGTGGGCTGGGTCCAGATTGACGAGACATTTACAATACTGTTTAGAGAACCCTTGTCCCCATGATGATTTGGTACATTTGACAATGAAAGTGGATCTGACCTCGGTTAGCAAACACTTTAAATTGTTATTTATTAGCCAACACTTTAAATTGTTGTTTATTTTTTCTTTCGCAGTCGTAATTTTTTTATGACTTAAAGGTTTGACTCTTCCTCCGTGTACTATCGCCAAGCTATCAACAAACTGACGAATACAACATATGATGAACGTTTTACCTGTAAGAGTGGAGTTCATAACGGTTTTGAAAAACGATCTGGGGGCTGGCGAGACATTTTCAAACCAAATCTTCGCTGTTTTTAAGAGACGTGCGTTCCAAAAGATAACCCGTAATCCAAGATCAAAGACCTGAGTTTCTCTTAATCTGGGTTTTTGTGGAGCTCCAGCAGGGAGCTTTGCATCAGTAAATCATCCTCATTGCCTCCTGAGTTTTATGCATTATAGCATCATCCGTTCAGTTTTTATGTTCACTGCAGCACCCTGTCAGCTCTGTCTCAATCCACTGTATTTTACTTTTATCACCTCACAGCACTAAAAGTTTTCTTTTTTTAATCCCGACAGGTCTGCCGGAGTCGCTGAGCGTCTATTTCACAGGTAAATACTTCATCTCCCTCGGTTTAGAGAGGAGGAGGAGGAGGAGGAGGAGGATTGTGTCCTCTGTCCCCTTCATACTCTCTCCTGCATCCTACACATTTTTCTTCTGCCTCCTCTCTTCTTTTTATGCTAAATCCTCTCTATCCTCACCACCTCCTTCATCTTCAGTCTCCTCCTGCCTACTACACTTATGTCTATGACTGAAATATTTGTCTCTGCTTTCCTTAATATCCTCTCCATCTCTTCTTCTCTCTCCCCTCCTCGTTTTTCTCTCCCTGGTCCTCCCTTTTCTCTGCGCTCATCTCTATTTTTCTTACTTAATTCTTTCCGCTCTTCTCTAACCTCAGTTTCTCCTCCTTTTCTGTTTCGTCTGTTGTCAGCCCTTCCGCCCTTTGATTTCTCTCATTTGCTGTCCTCCCTTGATCTCTTCTTCCTTTCTGGTTTCCCTTCTCCTCCTTTTAATGCTCACCATAGATATCCATTCTCTGTCCCCCTTTCGTTGACTCCCTCCCCTTCTCTTTCTTTCTTCTCTCTTTCCACCATGCAACTGTAATCTCTCCCCTGTTTTTCTCTTCTTTACTCTTCTACTTCTCTTTTGGTATTTCACCTCTGTCACTTCTCTCTTTGTTACATTTATCACTCTGGGACTGATTCTGTCTTCTGGCTCTTTGAACTTTGACCTGATTGGACCAAGTCTCCTCGGTTTACTGCGTGTTTGATGAGGCGCCGCTGCACTCTCTCTCCATCTCCAACAGTAGCTGTTTGCGAAATATGTGTTTACGGTTGTTCAGAGGCGTCGCCAAAGTGCTTTCACTTTAGTGTAGGCCTCGTGTGCACACGCAGAAGTCTCTGATGCTTTTATCTTCCATCCATCCTGCTTCAGTTCTGACTATATACTTTAGTACTTAAGTAAAAGATGACTTCTGTGTGATGCCAGAAGAAAATACAACAACAGCTATCAACAGTTAATTATTGGTCTGTGGCACAGAGGAAATACATTTACCCACATACACTCTTCAGTTCTGAGGTACTCAACTTGTGTATTTGGGGTTAAAAAAGCAAACTAGGTCTCTTTTAGAGTATCAGGTATTATCTTATTATTAGAATCAGTTGTTTTTTTGTTTTTTGTTATCGTACTGCTGACAAAATACATCGAATAAACTAAATAAAAATGTGCTACCCTTGCTTAGATCTGGTAACTAAAAATGTAGTGGAGCAAAAACTGTGAGAAAATGGAAAAAACATAAGTAATGTACCTCGAAATTGTACTGTCAAGTGCAGTACTTGAGTAAATGTAATTAGTTACCTTCCATCACTGATATTTATTAATTAGCTGATCAACCACAACTTTAATCGTTGTCATTTCTCAAGCAAATATCACTCAACCTTGTGAGAATCTTGTGCTCTCTTTTCAACTATGATTAAAAATGATTATGTTTTTAAGTGGTGGTCAGATTTTCAAAATGATCAATGGATAATTTAAAAAGAAAAAACAGAGAGTAGTAGTTAGTACAGCTCTCCACTGCACTGATGGCTGGTTACTGTGCACATCGAGACTTCACATAAAAATCCTGATAGTGTATATATTTCTAGGTTAAACTACCTGATTTTATAATAAAGCCGGAACAGCTAAAAAATGTTAATGCTGCTAACATAATAAAGTGATTTCAATCGCTGAAAGGGGATGCATATTTTTTTTTTAAACGGGAATCAAGTTTATCGGCAATCACAAATGTATGCACACATACAGCACAAAGAAAATGACCCCTTGTCCTTGTGCGTACATACAAACATACCTTACACATTTTGTAGTAAGCATACAGGTCAACAGTTCATGGCCGTGCAAAGAAGCAGAGCGTGGGTTGTCGAATTAATCGTACACCTAAAGCATGAATGTTCCTTGAGTACATTTTGCTGCTACAACTTCCACACATAGTTAACATTTCAATGCATGTAATGGAGGTTCAGACTACACTTATAAATATGCCACTGCCAAATCAGAATAAAGTACTGTAAGCTGATTAGAGTAGCTCCCAACTCCCAGTGAATCATGCAGTGATAATCTTTGTGTGGGGTTTGCAGACAGAGTGTTTTTGTGGCATTTCAGGCCAGAGAACGAGTCTTGAAATCTCAGCAGCTGGCCATTTAGTCCTATTAAAGGGATATTCAACCAAACATCTATGTTATGAGCATCAAATATTCATCCCTGTAGGCTGCAAAGGAAGCTGTATAAAGAGTGTTGTTTCCCTTGCAGAGGACAGCAGCAGTGATCAACATGAATTCATGTTTCACTAACAAGACTCCGGTGTGGAAAACAAGTATCAAAGCATCCACAGAGACATCTTCTGCAGCAGAATCCACTATAGGTCCAAAGTAGAAGATTTAAATATATACATTGACTTGATGGTCACAATGTAGTTAACATTTTTTCAACTTGAAAGAATTTTTTGCATTACAAACAACACATTTGTTGATCTGTGTTGAATTGGATAATGTTCTCTGACTTTACTCTGTGGATGTGATATAAAAAACCTGCCAGGAAATGATGCTTTAGGCTTTCAGTGTCATCTACCATCACCTTTGGTCATCGTTATACAACTAGCATTATGGTGAAAATCCATATTTTGCTTCAAACTTCCTCTTTGATTCCAATTATTTAATTACGCATCAGAATAAAGCATGTGAAATATGCCCATTTGAATGTGAAGATGCAATGTAATTGTTCTCTTTACATCCGCTCTGTCATTGTTAATCAATCGCCCTCTCTCTTTATAGCTGAATGTGGCTCATTGTACTCTCTTGGTTAGCTGATTTTTTTTTTTTCAGGTCATGCACGGAAGCGACAAGCGGAGCCAATTAAGCTGATAATCCCCCAAAACGTTTAATGAGCATAACAAGTTTCCACCTGAGTCCCTGTTAGATTGTTTCAGCCGTTTAATTGATTGAGTCTTGATTCATGGAGATTTTTAATCACGGCTCCTCATGTGATCTTTTTTCTGTCTTTCTCTTATTAATAATCATGTGTTCAGAGAGTCGACTCGAGGAAGCTGATTAGGATTTCTTTCCCCGGTTTCATGATATTGCTCAGTAAAAGAGCTGGGGACATAATTAGCATCAGAAGTGTGCGTGTGTGTTTTAGAAAATCTTTGCTTATCTGATAAACGTCCTTATTTTTCATTTTTTATGCGCTTGCTTTTGTCTCAGTGTCGGACGGTGAACACACCACTCCCGAGTTGGACTTTGCCGTCCTGTTGCTATCGAACCATCAGCAGCCACCTGTGTTTCAGGTTCTTGACCCGCTGCTGGAGGTCAGCGTGGGAGGACAGGCCGCCGTAGGTAAGAGGAAAATACACGCACACTCAAAAATACACAGCTCTAATACTAATTTCAAAGAAGAGCGACTGTGGTGAAGAGGGTCCAGTAAGTGATGAAGTGGTCTGTGTGAGGTAATGAGCTCTGAAGTACGACCCTGATGATCAACAACATTGGAGAGAGAGCTGTGTGTATGTGAGTGTGTCTGGTACAGACAGTTAATTTTCTCCTTCTCCTGCTTCATCTCTCTTAATGCTTCTTTCCTCTTGTTTGTTTGTGTGTCTGTGTGTGTGTGTGTGTGTGTGTGTGTAGGCGGTCAGCAGTTGGCAGTGAGCGATGCTGACACGGCTCCAGATGAGTTGGAGTTTGAGCTGGTGGAGGCTCCCATCCACGGAGAGCTGATTAAGACAGACGGCAGCACGCACATCAGCATGACCAACGGTGAGATGATACACACAAGCGTAACGCAGACATATGGAAAGTTGATGTCACAACTACTGAGAATGCACAAAAAACAAACTAAACTATCGTAAGTCAGACATTAAGCAGGAAATGGGTTATCCTCCAGATGTTCTGCAGGATGTTGAGGGCATCTGATTCTGATCATCTTAGCAAAGACCAACACAATACATGAAATCAGATCGGTGTGTTCAGTGCCGATTCTGACTTATATTTATTCTATAGTTATATCTTGAACTTGAATCTTGACTTGTGCGTTAATAAACACACCCAGTAGTGGCAGCGAAAAATACATGAACCCAAACAGTCAAAGCTAGAAACACGCACCACCACTCACACCTTCTCCCTCCCGCCAGGTGACACCTTCACCTTCAGCGACGTCACCCGCAACGTTCTGCTCTACCAACACGCCGGCCTCTCCAACCACGACGACGCTCTCACCTTCTCCGTTAGCGACGGCATCTCCATGGCAACCACGGTGGTGCAGGTGGTGGTGCTGGGAGCCGGGGACAACGGGCCGCAACGGGACCCAACAGCCACGCTGTCGCTGGAAGTGGGCGAGAAGAGCAGCACTGTGATCAGGCGATCGCACCTGGCTTATACTGTGAGTTAACAGGGTTGAATGCTAACTGTTAGCATCTTTATTTGGTCTTTTTTCGGAGATTAGAAGATGTACCTTTTTATACTTTTTTACATTCCCCTGCAATACATTGAGTCAGTTAAGGTGCTTATTTTATGTTGGTGCTGGTTTTGTTGGAGTATCTGCTTTACGGTATAACGTGAAAAAAGTTGTGTTCTTCAAACTTGTAGTTTTGACTGCCAGAGTCAAAGTACTTTGTCTTTCCCAGGACAACACATCCCCAGATGAACAGATTCAGATCCAGCTGGTGTCGGTCCCGATGTACGGCATCCTGACCAGGAGCCAGTCCCAGCAGGAGCACCAGGAGCTGAGGGAGTACTCCTCCTTCACCATGGAGGACATTAGCGAGCACAGGATCAGGTTAGACTGATGTATTGCTCTTTGTTTTACTTTTGGTACTACAGGATCACACTTTAGGGTGTTTTTCTTCTTCTTGTTTTGTTTTTCAAATAGCTGACTAGATAAATCCTTTAAGCGTGATTTGGAAGTATTATATTTAGCTTCAAGGACTAGAGTTTTTAAAACTTGCAATGAGAAGTGCCCAAAAGAATATCCTTGGCTTCAGTGCAGGGTTTTAGTTTCCCACAATGGTTTAAATACTACTTCAGAGTGTTGTAAAAGCTGAATATCCGGATAAAATCCGCAGCTATTAACCAAAAATGACTTTCAAAAACCCTTAGTCGTTTCCAGAAGCCGTCCTTGTATAAGCAATAAAGGTTCATGAGGGTCCACGGGAGAGAAGAGAGCGCAGAAGCACCTTTTTAGTTCTTCAATAAAAAATGCTCAAACAGTTCTGTTAACAGCTCCCTCATGATATCAACTTTTTAGGAACTATGAGTAGTTAAAGAGTGTCCTAATGTTTCAGGGTTTTGTTTTCACCTTGACCTGCACACATATTGAGTTTATGTTATATAGTGTGTTTTACGAGATTCATAATGTTATCAATCCATAGAGGGGTGTGAAATAAAAGTTAAAACCACTTAGACCGGAGTGTTTGTTGCGATATGGTTTTGGTTAGCCGAGGTACCGAGAGCATTTGTACGCCTTTAATGAAGAGGATGTATAAAGAAAAGTCCTGGTGTTGATTCCACTCCGTAGGAGATAAAAGTGATTGGAGGGCTCTTCACGCTGCAGTGAAAGTCGTGATCAATTTCTCTGATTGCAGCCTGAGTCGACAGGGATCATTTTCCCCTCAGCATCCCAGCAGAAGAGGGAGCGGTAATAGCTTGCAGAGACATTTTGTTTTCTTTCTATCTTATGTTTCTCCTCACGAGACGAGGGCTCTGCAAACATTAACGCTACACAAACTCTGCAAGAAAACAAATGTATTAAGAAGAAATAATTTAGTTGCCTATTCCCCATTATGTCCAATGACTCAGCCTGTTGGCACAAGCAGTGCCAATTAGCGTCACTCTGATATTACCTGCAAGAGGAATGGAGGCCCCCGACGAGAGGCGCTAAGATGAAATATAAATATTCAGATACTAACTGCTTCATTTCCATAATACTGGCCCTGATTAGCTTTTAGCGCAGGACAATCTCCGGGGGCAATCTTCAAATAGCCTGTATTAGTTTTGTCTGTGTGGCGTTGGCTCGTACAAACAAGAGCCGCGTATTGTTTTATGAGAATTAAATGGGATTAGAGAAGATTATACTGGTATGGGTTTCAATTTTATTAGTGCTTTAGAGAGATTAGCAGCAGCATTGTTGTGGGGTGGGCTAATGCAAAGCTTCCCCAAGTCCAGGACTATACACATGAACAGATATTTTATGTATTCATTAGAAGAGGAGAACAAACAAAATAATTCTCAAACAAACTTGCAATTAAGTCAACAATTCTCTTTACAGACAACAAAACTAACCAATACCTCCGTCTACAGATACATCACTTCCTTAGAGACGGGCAGCCAGCCGGTCACCGACATCTTCCACTTTGTCGTTTATGATGGAGACAACAATCGCCTGGACAACCAGATGTGCACCATCACCATCACCTCCACGCCCAGGCAGCCACCGGTCGTCACAGTCCGCAGCGGTATTAAGGTACCCACACAAGCACAAAAACACACACAGACCTGGATCTGAAATCATCCTAATAAATACAAAATGACTATTTCCTGGATGGTATGGTACATAAACAGCTTTATATGCACAAACTGCACATTATTTCCTCTCCATTACCCTGCCTGCTCATATGAGACTGAAATCCCAAAATACTCTTGAGTTGTTTAAAGCAGCTGCTGTATTTAGAAACAGTCATTAACGAGACAAATGAAGCAGAGGAGACCATCGCACACTGTCACGTTGTCCCTCAGATAGCGAGAGACTAATCCTGAAAAAATAACCCTTCCAAAGAGAAAAGATATATCGTTTCTCTTGAGATGGTTTGTTCTTTTTATTTATCTCGAAGACAACATGCGTTGTATAGGAGTGATCACAGAAAAGCGTCTGTTTGCTTGTGACAGCGCCTGTTTGTCCTCTCAGCTGAATCTCGGGTCTCTCATATTGCTTATCAAACATGCATTAGATGCTTCAATTGACCACTCACGGTAACTTATCTGTCCTCCGTCACTGCATTTTTGCCCTTTGTCAGGTAAAAACTTGAAATGTGACTTGAAGGAAACAAGAAAGCACAACAGCATTCTCTGAGAGGAAGTCTAGATCCAGCTGTGTAGGACACCTGGTGGAGGAGGGGCTGTGATGTCAGATCTAATGAAGGTTACACTGTAGAGCCTCCCTCTGGATGCATCCTGTATTGGCATTGCAGAACCACCCCTCGTGGAAGTAATACAGTGAAATCCCAAAGCTCTCTACTTCAGAATCGCTCCTTTAGTTATCCCAGCAAAAAACCTCCTCATTTTAAACAAGAACAGTCCCCAGTGGTTACACCTGGTAACGGGTCATTTGTTTTGGGAAACTGAAAAGATCAGAAAGCACTTAAAACTTTTTTGGCCCTTCAAACTTCTCTGGAAAGTGAGCATGTTCCCTCATTTATCAATGGCAAAAAAAGGCCAGAGCAGGATCGGGACCAAAAGAAGGGACAGGAGGTTATACAGAGCGTTTCAGATGGAGGGGGAATACAGTGCTGCAGTGTTGGACAGTATGAGAAAACCAATGTTTTTTGAGCATTAAAACATATTAACTTAAATATATATATTACTTCTAGTAGTAACCCTGAACAAAATTAGGAACCTGAAAATGAGCATACTGTAATTTGTCTGTTGGCACAGTCTGTACTGCATATTTTCTGATGACTGTCTTTCTCTGATTTTAAACCAAACCATGTCATCGTTACATAATGTCCTGACACAGTTCTGTTACTTTAGCAGCCAACTAATTAACGTGTAAAAAAAAACCAAAACATTTAGAAGAGTTTTAATGGTTTCTTCTGAGCACGTTGGGGAAATCAAACAGCTAACATGTTAGATATCTCCTAACCTTCTCTTCTGTTATGAAAAACATCAGGACCAGCAGATCTCATCTTATTATTTTGTTGTTTAGGTCGAGGAGGGCGGCCGAGTGCAGCTGTCTACCAACCACATCATAGTGTCGGACCTGGACACACCCAGGAAGGACCTGCTGGTTTGGCTCGTCAGCCCTCCAAAGTACGGCTTCATCGAAAACACCAACAGAGGTGAGATCGTCTTGCATATGCGTGTGATTATTGTGAGTGGACTTCGCTGCAGACAGCTGAGGATAAACAAGTCTTTCTATTGAACATGAACACACAAAACATGCGGTGCATGTCCGAGACATATTGTTACTCCTGTGTGTATGCACAAGGTCACGCTTGCATTAATCCGAAAATAATTTCCATATTTCTATTGATGTCACACTCATACGCACACAATGCAGATCGTATTCTCTGCAGTGGCCCTGCCATCTGTCACAGCTTGATTATGTTGTGGATTGGCAGTGCCAGATAGCCGACTACAGATGGGGCCATTGTTGAAGTCCCAATTTTGACAGCATGCTTGCTCAAATGCCGCATGCACTTTCTTCTGACCCGGGGAGGAATTGTTTGGAAAATGGAAAAAGGTGAGACGAGTTGAAAGAAATTGATACCAGCTGGGAGAATATATCATTGTGAGAGGAGAATGGAAGTCAAAAATTAAAAAGAAGAAGAAGAAAGCTCTTGGATATAGACAGAAATGGCAAAAATAATACTACTGTAGATACTTTCAGTAAAGTAATACAGTTGAGGATAATAGTGTATGTAGTAGCATGTGTAGCCCATTAATGATTCATTATTTCATGATTCAAATGTAGGATCCAGTGTGTTTGAGACTTAAAGTCAGTATCTCAAGCTCTGCTGGTTCAATTCTGATCATTCCAGTCTTTTGTTAGTCTCCCAACTCAATGGGGGTGAAATACTAAGTTGCTGTAGTGCTCCTTTAACAAAATAAACAACAAAATATAACAAAACAAACTGCATTCAATTTTTTTACCAAAGGTTAACTCAAACTTCACACAGTAGCCTTTTTCCAAGCTTTCAACCACTTTTTACAGTCTACCAACTCCAGGACAAATGAGCAGCGTCTATCTATAAGCTGATGAAGGCATGGGATGCAGTTAAAAGCCTGGAAAGTGCGATTAAGTGGACATAAAGTCAAAAAGCAACCTCACACTTTGTTTTACCTTAATCTCTATAAACAGATATCCACATATGAATGCAGAATATGTAGGCAACGGACGCGATTTTGGTAATCGGAAGCGCTCAAAAGCGACCGGTCATGTTTGTGTGGTCATTGGTTTCACGCAGGTAAACGGTGTGGGTAGAGCAAAGGTGGCGGAACAGAGGGGCTGAAATGCAGTCTTTGAACCCATCAGCTATTGTCTGACGACAATTTAGCTTTTAATTAGATTTTTAAAATATTTATCTGCATTTAGAAGCAAGTAAATTAAGAGTCGTCTGTCAACTCCAACTGCAAATCTACATCTTAGGTTGCTAATCAGACTATATCATTGTGGGATAATAGCTGATTGGTTCTGAGATTGGTTTTTACCTTAAACACGCCCCCTCATAATTAAAATAAATGCCCTTAAACCCTGACACACACCAGCACCATTTAGTCCAAAGTTAAAAAAGAAAAAAAGATTTTTGTGTCACGGTACGCTTTATAGACCTGCTGTCCTCATGTTTGCAACAGAATAAAATAAGAACAATAAAAGCAGTCAATAACTACTTTACTAGCTGTTTGTTAGCAACAGCAGAAAAGTATTATACCGAGCTGATATGCAAAGCAGCACTTTTTTTTAAGCCGTAGTAATACAAATGAGCCGCTGCCATATTAAAAGCAAGAAAGCGTTATCTGCAGATGCAACGAAGGATTCATGGAGTTGGATATTTATATTGTCTGCTGCTGGAGATAAGCAGCTGGCACCAGTCTCCTCTCCCCCCTGTGTCCCAGCCGACTGTCCTTGATGGCTGCTGGTGCAGAGGGACAGTTGTTGGTATTCAGCGCAGTCCGTCGGCGGTGCGAGCTGACTGGATTGCTGCTGTCACCGGGGCACAGGGGCCAGCTGGTGTCACTGTCAATGTGTTGGCTGTTTTCCTGAACACAAAACTGACCTGCTCAGGTGTGGTGTTGATGTGCAAAGGCGTGGAAACACAAAGGCCTTCACTCACATGTCGATGTTCTGCATTTGCATGATTGCATTGGTATACGAACATGAACAGAGAGATACACAATAGAATGCACACCTACATACATATGCTGTATTTATATGCAAATCAGCTTCCTTCAAAACATTAGCATTCATATTTGTGTGCACATACAGAGACGCACTCAAGACATTTTCTCATATTATTCATTTTGATTTTAATAGCTGACAAATAATAATGAAACTGTGGCCTTTCCTCTAGTGTCACAATTTCCATTTGTATCCACACAAATAGTCAGCCTCTAAAACAGTCACATTTATGGGTATGTTGTTCATTCAATGCAACACTTCGGTATTGTGAGGTAAGAGCCTTAGGAGCAGCTCGGGGGCCTTAAAGTTTTTATTAAATGAGCCATCATTTATTCATTTATTTCATATTTCAACACAACAATTTGCACATTTACGGTCACTTAACTGGTACCTACATTCATACGGATGATTGTAGTCATTATTCATATCGTTTGGGTACGCTCTCTGTTGGAGCCCAAATTAAAATCCTCAGCAAAATGAGATTATTATAAAGTATCCAGAGGCCTTCAATAAATTAAGTACTAATGTTTTGAGCTGAATATTCCTTTTAAGCAACCGAAGTAAAAATTTAAAGTCTCAGAAATATTTAAAGGTGTGAAAGAAGTAATTACATATATTTTTCACTGTGAAATGACAGATTTCTTGGATTAATATTACAGCATGCTCCCAACGCATCTGAGCTTCACACCCTGAAAAACTCATTTCCTGTTGTCTACCCATATATAATTTCACAACTTCCATTAGACTTGTTCAATCTCCATTTTCGACCCCCGAAATCAGCCGACACCATGTTTGAGAACGGAACAAGAAATGACTTTGCCAAAATCTCCTCCAGCATTTCTGCGGCGGATGCAGGTGATTTCCTATCCTGATTACTGCAAGGGTTTCTGCTCAGATAAGAGACTCCCCTCCTTGCTCATATATATATAACAACCAGATGATGGAGATGTGATGTGATTTACTATTGTGCCTGAAACACACACACACACATACACACACACACACACACACACACACACACACACACACACACACACATAAATACGCACATCGACTATTCCCTGCAGAGCCCTGACTCAGCTCACCGTGGAGTCATCCATCTTCTGTGACGAAGACAATCACACTTTGTCTCAAACTTAAGAGATTTCAAGGTTGATTTTGCACGTTCACTACGACTTTCCTTCGATGACGTGACTGTCAGCATCGTAGAGAACTGTAAAAGCGTCTCTGTGCTCCTGCATCCAAACTGCCAGACGATTTCAGCTAAAGTGAAGCAAAAAGGCTATTCAGGGTTTTGCTGTCATTCCAGCTGTCAGATGTTATAAGTGACGGCCCGGTAACTGGTCGCCTGAGAGCCTCAGGAGTTTTGTGTTGTGGTATGGTAAATGTTGCAGTTTACAAAGTGCTGCTGGAATGTGAAGCCACAGCTGGTGATAAAAGCAGAATATAAAAAGAGTGCTTTTTAATGGAAAAACATATAAAAGTAACACACAAAAATGTCATGGACTTCTGATCAATCACATTTTCTCAGTTTTCCAATAACTATCTGTCCATCCTGTCGCCCACCAGGAGGCTCAGTTGGCGGTTCGCGGGTTGTCACCCCTGATGCGCCCTTCTCTGTGGATGACCTGACCTCAGACCACATCTTCTACGTCCAGGACAGCCAGCACAAAGCTCAGGCCAAACAGGACGTCTTCAGCTTCTACATCAGCGATGGACACAGCCAGACAGAAGCTTTCAACATCGAAATTGACATCCAGGTAGCTCGTGTCTGTGTACCGTAACGTCTTAAATCTTGAAGCAAAGTATGTCTTTGGAGCCACATCTTGCTAGCTAATGTTAGGGTACTGCCGTATGCTGGGCGCATACTTTTTATGTTTATTTCCACAAACTGGCAACAACCGAGACTCTTGATGCTGATGAAACTGTATATTTCCACAGAAATATACAAAGCTGCTCTGTGTCGACAGTAAAAGTCTGAGCTTTTTCAGTTTAGTTGAGGACAGTGGCTGGTGGAAAGAAATGCACCCGCTCCGTCAGACATTTAAAAAACGAGCCGTCTCGCAGAGCCGCTCTTTTAAAGCGCCATCCTTGATCTGCTCATGACTTCATGTAAGAAAACCAAAAACAGCTCCGTCCTTCAGCCTAAACAAACTCAGCATCCAAATCCATCACCTCAGCCTGTTTTAAGTCTAGAGTTGAATTGATGAGGCTGTCACTGAGCTGTGGAGTGTGTGTTTGCACGTGAGCTGTATGCATACAGTAAGTCTTGTGTGTGAGAGCAGAGGTGTCAGTATAGAAAGTCTATTAAGTAGAAAAAAGAGGATAAGAGTGATTTTATTTATAAAAATAACTGCATGTAATCATCTCTCCTGTGCAGTATATGAAGAAGTGCCTGATCTGTTGTGTCAACAAGAATACAGCTGTGTCAGATATATTATGAATTATTATCACTTATCTTATGAAGCGGTTCATTTTTCCTCTCTCAGCAGAGTAAAGAGGACAGAGAGCCTGTAGTGTCGGTGAGCAGCATCCACGTGGAGGAAAACTCTGGGGTCGTCATCACCAACTCGTCTCTCAGTGTCCTTGACCATGACACACCGGAGAATGAGATCCTCTTCACCATCATCAGGAAGCCTTCCTACGGTGAGCACCGATAACAGAACGCACACATTCTGCTGTGTAACAATTGCAGTAGGTCTACCGAGCTAAAAACAATACTAATACAACACTGCAATAAATCCTACCTTTGTTATACTGGGAGGACTTCTGACTAAGCATTCTCCTCTTAGTAATATGAATGGGTTCAACAACATTTTAAAAACACATCTCAGTATAATGTGGTTCAACAACACCACAGTCTTCAAAATGGACTTAATATTGAATCACAAACACTGAGCAGTATCAGCTTGATTAAGTAAGGATTTATTCTTTATGTTGTGTCAATTTGTGTCCAGAAAATACAGACACATGAAAAACATGAATGGCCTGAGATCATCTGTAGCAGTATTCATCAATGTCATCACTGTCCAGACAGACATTTAAAGTGCATGTAAACAACTGCGCACCCCCTATGTACCCATTGATTTCACATCCCCTGGCTGTTGTATTTCCCCAGACTCCTACTTTGACTCCTACTGACTTTCACTCCGCATACTAGATGACACTGTTCACCAAACTCAGATCTTGATCTCTTTTAATACCAGAGTTGGAAGAAGAATCTGGCCACATGTAAATTCACACATACACAGTATACATTTATATATGTTGCACTGAACTATGTTGCCTCAAGTTCAAGTTCTCTTTAAAAAAGCAGGCATAGAATAAATACATTCACAAGAAATAATGACAGTTACACAGCAGCACACAGATGGAAGCATCAAAACTAAAATGTCTTGTGTTTTCATAAGGTGCATTCAGTTATTAAAGTGTTTACATAGCAGTGTGTGGTTTCTTTCAAACCAGCCATTAAGTCATTATTATGGCATCGTAATTACTGCCTTTAAAATATAATGGAGATGTCAGCTACAGAGCTGCTTCAAAGGCAGAATCTCATGTTTATTTATGTACGTACAGAGACAGGAGACACTGCAGGAAATGTATGCAAACAGATGTGCATTCTACATATTAGCATTATACACACACATACCTGCTCCCATACACAAGACATATGCTATCAGATATTCCCTCTAAACAGACACACACACACACACACACACACACACACACACACACACACACAAACACACAAACTAATAAACAGCCCAGCAGAGTTATGCTGAGGGATATCAACGTGTTGATATTAAATTGTTCTTGAATGTGATAGAGATGCACACACATGCGCACACACACACACTGGTAAACACATTACTCTCACTTCCGACACCCAACCAGTTTAAAACAAGACAAACACACCGGTCGTCGGCTGCAGCGCCACACTCTGACTGCAGCCATCCCTCACACACTCGCCGCACACGACACGACGACACGCACTCAAATCAACTGACCTCCAAACACTCTGTTTTCCTGTCGTCCTCTCACCATCGCAAATTGAGTTCTCTCTCCCGCCTGTCAAAGCCTGGTAGACTCAAAGAAATTGCTTCACCAAAAAAATATCCTTTTGACTGGATAGAAAAATAATTCTTACTTAGCAATATATCAATGTTTGCAAAGTTTACAGAATAGGGAACTTGGTCAAAAGTGCAATATTAAGCAGTCAGACAGAAGGATAATGTCAAAGGAGAAGCAAACATGTTATAATGTAAGTACTTTTGTCAGCTGATGTCTATTTTTGTTTCTTGTTGAAGTGAAATTGTTCCATCTTTACCTCCTGGCATCCGTTTCACTTTATTTCCATCTATATTTTACGCAGAAATCTCCATTTAAAACTTGGTGGGTTGTATTTTCAACTCCTCCGCTTCTGTAGTGTGTCCACCCCCCCTGTCAGACACCTGCTTTGGGACATTCCTCATAACAGCCCCCTCCCACACCTGCCCTCCCCTGTAAAAGCACCATAAAGCAGCCGGTGAAACCGAGTGTACCGCTGCCATAAAACCAGCAGCGTGTACGGCTGATGGGACAGAGAGCAGGACAGGAGTGATTTCGTACAGGACAATGAGTCCCAGGCAGCTCGTCTTTTTAACAGGCTGCCTCCCCACTGTCTATACAACTCACACACACACACACACACACACACACTTGGAATGAAGACTTCAGGAATCCTGCAGCACTCCAACACAAGCAGGAGAGTATTATATCAAAAAGGATAAGCAAATTATGTCATATTCACATAACATATTCAGTTTTATTTATGTGTAACACAGCGTCCCTTCTGCTATAAAAATGGGCATAAATTATGCAAATGATGTGGCATGGTGACGTAGCGTGATCTCAAGAGGTCATGAAATTAAAGGCGGGACTACTGACGAGAACCTATAAAAAACTCTGAAGGAAAGGGGAAAAAGGAAGTATAATAAGTTATAATTTTCCCAATTTTAAATTCTGTTTTCTGCTCGTGGCTACATTGTGTTGGTGTTGGTACCAAAAGCCTCAGGCAAATATTTAAAAAATGTAGGATGGAAAAAGAGAATGAATGTGTGTCTGTGTCTGTGTATGTGTATGTGTGTGTGTGTGTGTGTGTGTGTGTGTGTGTGTGTGTGTGTCCTCTCATTATGCTCCAAGATTTAGGCTCAAATCCCATTTAAACCTGGGCTTTGATTTAAAGAGCACTGTAATTTAGCTGAATCTAAAAAGTCTCATTAGTTCCGACAAAGACCTTCTGTGTCTTTCATGTACTGCATGAAAAACTCAAATGTCCTCCGTTTGACTGAGATAATCAGGGCACTTAACAAGATGTAGTTTGAGCTGCTGCGTTATTCTGCTACAATTAGCATGTGCGCACGTACTCTCACCTGTACCCACTTCAAAGTCAGAGGTTCATTAATCTCTCATTCCCTCAGGCAAACTCCGCAGACGGCAGTTCTACTCTCAGCCGCTGGAGAATGGCCGGGTCCTCACGCAGGGCTCTACCTTCACCTACCAGGACGTCCTGGACCAGTTGCTGGTCTATACACCTGAAACAGTCAGCGGGGGTGCTGATGAGATGGGTTTCACCGTTACTGATGGCATCTTCACGCACATGGACCGTCTGGAGTTCACCATGGACGTCACAAAGAGCGAAGGACCTCGAATGACTGTCAACAGAGGTCTGCAGCTCCCGGCAGGTAAGAGGGGAGGGCAGGGGAGAAAGTAGGGTCGTACAGGACTTTATGTAACGAGGGGGAGGTGGGAGGAATACTGTTAGATCTATGACATCTTGTGTTATTAAAAGGTCTCAGCAGGTTGAGAGAAGTGAGAAAAGTCTTAAAGGCCTTGAAAATGTGTTGAATATATAAAAAAGCACTTTTCACAGCCAGTGTAGTGCTGCATTTACTTTGACACTTATAAGATGAAGATGCTGATTGCTCTGAATTATTTCAGGATCTTCTTCTAAGATCACAGAGCAGAATCTGAAGGGTACAGATATCGACTCAGACAGCCTGAAGCTCCGGTACATGCTGACCAAAGACCCTCCAGCTGGCAAACTGCAGCTCAGCAGGAGCGAACGTGTGGAGAAGATTTCTGTTAAAGGTCCCGTTCAGAGCTTCACTCAGGACGACGTCAACAAAGGTGCCGACTTGTTTATGTGTTGTCCTCTTTTCCGTTTGTTTTCTTCTGTCCTACTCTGTTCTATTTGTGCTATGGATGCATGTTTTGGGATTTTTTTTACCTGGTATCCGACATGGTGATATAAAGATAGATTAACTCATTTTGGCCTTTTGCCAGTGCCGATATATGTATTTTTTAATTAACAGGGAGAAAATCAAGTCTCTCCTTTTTAGGATTTTCAGTTTCAGTCTGCAGAGACATGAAGCCAGAGCGCTGAGGCCAACCTTTTCAAAATCAATAGAATAACTGTGATATCATGGATCATTGTTTTTTCATGAATTAATAAACAATTCTTCAATTGGTTGCTAAGGAACAGTGTCTTCTGATTGTTATGTGACTTGAAGCAGTTCATCAGATTGCTTCTCAAATCTGATCATGTGTCTCTCAAAGTAGAATAAAGAGTAGAGGCTGCTCAATGTCCACTCTTATGTTCTTGTTTGCTTACAATAATTCTGCTAATGTCTGCAGTTTAATATGATAATAACCTTCTGATGTTTAAAATGCCCTCACTTTCCCAGCAGTTACTATTATGCAGGATCTGAATCACAACATTAGATAAGCCCTGAGTGTTTGTCTATGTCTTGCAGGCCTGCTGCAATACAGCCATGAGAAAGGGGAGAAGGGAGGCAGCCTGTCGTTCAAGTTCAACCTGGTCGATCCAGAGGGCAACAAACTGATCGACCAGTCCTTCTTCATCAGTGTGCTTGGTAGGGTCTCCTCCGTCCCCTGTTACCTGCAGCACTAAAGTAAAGGCTAAAGTGACTTCATTTAGTGGAGAGAAGAAGGCAATTACTGCAGATTTATCCCTTTGTCCTGCATGGTTACTGATGTGCCACTGCACCGAGGACATAACCTGAATAAGAATCATGTAGAGCCGCCTTCTGTAAAAGCCACTGTTGTTACATTTTCAAGTACATAGCAGTGATATTTCAATCTAAACCACTCTGACAGCTTGTTAGTTTTCACTTTAAAATGCTTGTTTCGTTGAAGTAAAAGGTTTTCAAACTGTGTTGAGGTGAGTTCAATCTCTGTGTCGATTTGATATTTAAGGGCAGAGAGCACGGAAACCTTCCAACTGAGGCAAAAACTGGATACATTTAATATATCTTGTAGTACTGAAATGTCAGTCAAGCAATAATAAATTAATTTCTGGGGGGGTTTTTAACCCTTGATGACTGGTTTAACTTATGTGTCTAAACAAAAGATCACAACATCTGGTCAGAGCTTATTCATATTTATTTGAATTCCTTCAGACCTGATTCATTTATTTTCTTTTTACTGTTGGGGAAAAAGCATGCAAACATTTTTGGTTTGTGCTGCTATGATGTGCATGTGATGATACTGTAAATAGTATCAGTGCAATTGTCTTTACTTCAGGGAAAAATGAATCAATAATGAAGCAATTGCTGATGAAAAGCCTGGTAACCAAGACCAGGCCGGGGACCCAGTCAGGCTGTGTCTAATTGATATTCTTTCAAATCAAGTCGTTAAGTGCTTTGAGAGTGTGAACTGTGATCTTTATCCGTAGTAGATCATCATGCGGCATCATGCAGTGTGGTTTTGGGTCGACCACATTTTTAGGTTTCAGGTTTAATTATCCTCTGGTCCAACTCCAAAAGTGTCTCCTTTTTTAATTTGATTTAAAGGAGACATACTGTGCTCATTTTCAGGTTCATGGTTTTATTTTGGCTTGCTGCTTGAATAGGTTTATATGATTTAGTGCACAAACAGCACACAGCAAACAGTTTTCTCGTACTTTCCAGTGCTGCAGCACTGTATTCCCCCTCTGTCTCTTTAAGCTCCTCTCCCTCTAAGCCCCCCCCCCTACCGAATACCCAGTCTGCTCTGATTGGTCAGCTCACACACGCCTGAGTCAGCACCACTAACAACAACAGAGCAACTGTGTTAAATCAATTCTTACATGCCAAGCTCTTACATGCCAAACTAGCTGCTAGGTATAAATTATGCAAATGTGTGGTAACGTATAGTGTGATGTCACAAAGTCACGTAATTAAAGGCGGGACTACTGACGGTTGTGGACAGGTTTTCTTCTAGGCGTGGGCGATCTGATGAAGGCGTCAACAATCTACTTTTCAGGTCCATGGTATTTCATGTCCAATTACTTCAGTCTACAAGCTTCAAGTAACCACCGACTAACAGATCCAGGCTATGTCAACAAACAAACAAAGATGATTACACAGATTGGAGAAATTGAAGAGATGTGGCTCTTCCTGGGGTGACATATTGAAAAAATTAAATGCAACAGTTGAAGCTAGCAAGATGGCAAATGAAGAGCTTGTGCCAAAAAAGAAAAGATCTCTATTGCAAAATTGAGAAAGAAGATTGTGATTAAATAGATCTCTAATCTATGTTGTAAAAATTATGCTTAATTTCAGAGATAATTGAACATTTGTAAATAAATAAGAAGTTGATGTAAATGTAGTCAGGTCTATCATAAAACTTTAGTGTCTCCCAGTCAGCTGGATGATTCCTTGACGGCTGAAAAGACACCAAAACTTTATTTTTCCATTCACTTCCTTCTGGGGACTGTTGCAGTGGTTCAGCAGTTAAAATTCAGACTTCATTACAAGCTGCTGGAGACTGAAGGATTGCCTGTCCCTCACGGCTGAACAGAGTCCTGATTCTCTCATATCTTTCCCGGCTCACTTTTTATCCCGTTCTGTATTATTCCCTCTCGTTTTTCTCTCTGCTGCCCTCTCAGATGTGACAGTGAGGCTCTCCGCTCATATCTCCTCCTACCACACTGCCCTCTGATTACTTCCCTGCCCTCCTCTCAATCTTTCCTAATCCATTTGTCCAAATCTCTCAAACTTATATCACTCTCTCACAACTCCAGATACACTATACTCCCTCTTTCGCCGTCACCCAACTTAATCTGTACTGGTTTTTGTACTTAAAGTTGTGTCATTTCTCCATTTCTCCGGCTCCTAATGTATCCTTCCACTCCTCTTATCTTCTCTCCTTCCCCTGTTCCTCTCCAAAGAGTCTCAGCTTCTTTCTCCTCCAAAGCTTCAGTCAATCTTTTTCACTTTTTCCCACAATGAGAAATTGACTCCTAATGTGTTTATCATCGTTTGGATGAATTATTTCCATAAACTGAGAATGTGCGAGGTGGTTTTACCAATAAATCTTTGCTTGGATGCCTCTCTTTTTCTTTCCTTTCTTCTTCTCTGGCTAATCTTCGTCTTCTCTCCTCCAGAGGACCGTCTTCCTCCGTCCGTGGTGGTGAACAAAGGCCTGGTGCTGGATGAAAACTCTGTGAAGAAGCTGACCACGCTGCAGCTGTCAGCCAGCGACCAGGACAGCGAACCGGGCGAGCTCATCTACCGCATCACCAAACAGACGAGCCTGGGCCACCTGGAGCACGCCGCCAGCCCAGGTAGCAAAACACAGATTGCTGGATTTGTGATCCCTTTGATAGAGAATGTTATTATTACGCCATGCCATTGTTTTATCAGCAAAAACCTTTTTCATGGTGGTAACATATACCTGAATTCACTAAATCTACGCTCAAGGACATCATTATTTAGCAAAGGAAAGAAAAGTGTTGTGTGTTGTATGTTATTGTAAAATCAATCTCCTTTGAGAAGCACTTAAGATCTCTCACAATATTCCACTGGTGTTACTACAGGGTGCATTATTCAAGGACAATTAAAGGGTAACCCACCAGTTTTTCATGTCAAAGTGTGTTTACAGGTCTTATGGTGCACCACTGCATATTTGAAAAATGTATTATTATAAGTGAAGCACTCAGTCAAACATTGATGTGAGAGTTGAATTGATTTGTTGCAGATTCATATACAGTAAAGTAAATTCTGTCTTTGATAATTAACTCTCCACACAAAGAGGGAAGTGTATTGATGACCTTGCTCCAGTTCCTCTCTCCTTTATTATGTATTCTTGCTGCCTACTACAAAACAGACGCACACACACACACACACACACACTGTCTCTCCTGCTTCTTTTGGCACACAGATATTGAATGCCTGCAGCCTTAACTAAATTTCCAGTGCATCTCCTCCTCAGCACTTAAAAAAAATCAGTTTTTATTTCCATAGGGAAATAAAACATCTTCTCTAACATTATGTCACCTTAAACTGTTCCGATGCGATGACAAAACGGAGAGAAAAAAGACATTGATGCATCCTCCAACCACAAAGAAGTGATTATTCGCTTCCGTGCTATTGAACAGTTCTGCCCCGGCTGAATGAATCCCCCCACATTGCTTGACGCGTTCGCAGCATGCTAATTAGCTGGATGTTAACAACGCTCTCCGATCTTTGAGCATCAGTTCACCTCAGAGCCACAGAGCAGCTCTGGGTAATTACCGCTAGCCATTCAGCCAATCTGTCACTCCATGCTAACATGAGCAGCAAGCTCCCCGCTCCTTTGGGATAGCTTGTCAGGCTACTAGGAGTGTCAAGGTAGCAGCACTGAGAGAGGAACACTCTGTTTCGGTGCCCACTTTCAAAGCCAAAGTCTTCAAAAGGCTTATTAACTGGCTCAGGTTGTGACACCCTTCTGAGGTGGAGCACTTGTCAGAAGGTACCTGTGGCCCAAATCAATGAGACTGTGACCTCAAATTCTTTTCATGTTCCCCGCAACTTCTTTCAGAGACAAGTTTGAGTTTACACTTAAAGTACAAAGGAGTCGTTTGTGCCAAGAAACAGATGCAGCTTTTGTTGTTGTCACCTGAAGAGCAGCTTTTCACGAGTTCCCGTCAAGACTTCAGTGGTTGTGCAGCTGTTCAGCTGCAGCGGCCTCCTGCCATTACACTCGGAGGAAACTGCTGTAAGCTCCACAAATCAGATGTCATGTATAGTTACATTGCTTTTTAGAAATGAATCATAAATAATAAGTCAGAAGCAGCCACACTGATCCAAGCGGCCTCATTAGTTTTGCTGGCTGTGAGTCGCAGGCGTTTGAAAAGCTCTGGGTTGTTCACATACCTTCATCATATTAGATTCACTGAGGTCAAACTTGAGTTGTCACTTGGCAGTCATGTACACTGTGAGGTTGTTAGTTAGTCTGCTTATCTTCCAATATCATATTGTATGTGGTCATGAATACAATGGTATTGGAACTGTCTTGGTACTGTCTAATATTCAGACAGCAGGTGGCACCAATAAAATACAGCAAAATACAGTCATTTCCTATAAATATGATACAGTTTTTAGATTTAATTTTACAAAAGATCTTTTTATTTATTGGCCTTTTAATGTTTAATCAAGGATATTTACACATATAAAAAACTGTGATCTACAGGAGATGTCTGCCTCGTATCACATAAGTTAGTGTGATTTAAGCATTCTTGGATACATGTTTGTTTGTTACTTGTGAATGATATAGCCCGAGTGTGTACTATGAAATTGACACACAGCTGTTGAAAGCAATTTAAGCACCATTCACTTAAATTCAGTCACTGGAATCATCTGTCAGTGAGCTCCCAGCCAATTATCAATCTCTCAGTTAAAAGCAAGGCTTTATAAAAGCTTAAGCTGACAACACGTCAAAGTTGGCTGTATGTGTGTGTGACTGCTGCGACGTTATTTTGTTTTGAAGACAGCAACGATGCCCAGCCAAGTGGTGAGTGCAGCTACCAATGACCGTGTTTTGTTTCGATTTAGACGAGGCCCTCTCAAAAACAGGCCAAACATCTCAAGAGGAAAAATACAGAAATCGAATCATTCTCCAAAAATGACTGCGTTTCTTTTGTCTACTTTACCAAGCAGCTTTTTTCACACTTGGAATTTCGCGATTTGAAAAACATGCACACTAGCTTCGGCAAAAACAACATATTTCAAATAACAAAGCTAAATTGTGCAACCCTGAAGCCCCCAAACACTTTCCCTTATCTTTTTTAGTATTTTTTAAGTCAATAACTCTTAAAGTCTTTTTATCTTTTGGCTTTATGTTAGAGCCTTAGAAACTCATATCATAGAATTAAATCAGATATTCATCCATGGTATTCAGCCTGTGTTTCTTCTGGGAAAGAAAAACTTGGTATTCTCTATTTCCTGTCAAGATAGATGGAAGCGAAAATACATTTCCGTTGAATTAGATGGCGCAAATAAGCAGGTATTTTCATCACTGACTCCGAATATTGCCTCTTACTTCCTGTGTGCCTCTTCTGATTATGATGATGTATACAGTAAACCTTCAGCCGGGGGAATAGATGACACAAACTAGGAGGACTGAAGACTTCATGTGTTTCACTGTCAAAAGTTGATGTGAGGAAGATTGATGCTGCAAAGCCTGCATTTCCATTTCCCTAAGACTCTCTGACACGTTGAATTAATTATTTACTCCCTGTAGAATATTTGACCCTCTTTATTTTTACATTTAATTTCGGAAAATTCCTCCAATCTGCAGGGGGAAAATAACTTTCCACCCAGCCGTCGTCTACCTTTCACATCAAAGTCACCGGCAGCATTAGAGGTCCATCTATCTCACAAACAGAGTGAAATGAAATGCTTTGAAAATGAAATGTTAGGAAATTAAATATTGGAGACATATACAGTATGTATGCAAAGATACATGCAAAGAACTACATTGTCTCCTTTCGTAATCCTTTTGCAAGTATCTTTAAGCATAGAGCCATAACAAATCAGCAGCAAACAGGACTCCTATGATGCAAAATATGTTTTGGTTCTTTTTTAAGACAAATGCCTTTAGCTTCACGCGGAGTGATGTTTGATCATCGCTATCAAACCTAATTATGGTTCCCATTGAGTTTTTAATCCGTGGAGGAGTCAGAGAGTGAAGAGGAGCCAGGGCCTCGTTAAATTGGTTTAGTTTTAGTTTTAGTTCAGTTTATTTGCTCATTAAAATGATGAAAGCCAAAAGAGAAAAGGAACGTAGTGTGTGCTCTGAGACAAATGGCAAGAGGGGCTTATAAACCTGCCTGATGCCACAAAAGACGGATTAATGATGACCACCAGACACAGAAGAATTGGACAGCTGACGCTGAAATACAATACAGGAAAGATTGGTAGAAAAACAACAAACTGCATTAAAAACAAGGAACATAAAGTGAGCCTGGCAGCAAGTGTTCAAAGAGAAAGAGGGAAACAATGGATGTCCTAATGATGTTCTTTGTTTGCCTGCTCCAGTGTGTGTGGCAGGATGTATCACTGAGCGTGTGGGTGTTCAAAGAAAGAGGACGTAAATTAGTTTTGTGTTGATTGTTCCGACTCACTTTACAACCATTCTTCTCCTCTCACCAGGCACCAGAATCAACACCTTCACCCAGGCCGATCTGGCATCACGCAGCATCCAGTACGTACACACCAGTGAAGAGGAGAAGCACGCCGACCAGTTCTCCTTCACCGTGTCGGACGGGACAAATGAGGTAAATGAGGGCGTCAACTCTCAAGAATGAGATAAGATCAATGAGGGGTGGTTTGGTCCAATAATGCCGGAGGTACCTTGAATAATGTTTTCTGGATACCCGATGGTACACTATGACGAGTTAAGGAGCCTCAGGTAGGGACTCTCAGATACATTATGTGGAAATTGGCATTTTGTGCGATTTGGCGCTCCCCACAAGCATTTGTGACATGACTCGGGATCTACAGCAAAACAATATCAGAAATAACAATAGACGAAAGAAGAAGCCATTTGAATATACAGCCTACTCACCCACGGTAAAACCACAAAACTAAAAAAAAGTTGCAAAAAAAGACAATCTGAGCAAGTCAACAATATGGTTCTGCTTCAGAAACACTCGTAGTGGGGTATGAAGCCGTGTGGTGGACTGAAAAAAACTGTGTTGCGCGCACACAAGGTCATAGAATCAAGGTGTAACTTTACAAAAATAAAACACATATTTTAATGAAGGGGAAACAATAGGGCTTCTATTGCTAATTTCCAGTTCATGTGAATCATATTATTCGTAAGGAATATCCTAAAGGGGGCTTTTAGGGCTGTGGGGTAGAAACAGAAATATACAGCAAACTGTAGCTATTTTGTCTTTAACAGCTGCATGAGTCATAGCCAGGAGGAAATTCAAGCATCCACAGAATGATCAGCTCAATGGAGACATTCCCTACCACATATCTAAAAGTTGAAGAGGCTGACGGGCATTTACTTGAGTCGTGCTTCAGCACTTTTCACAATAGCAAACCCCATTTGGCTCGCCTGTGCCTTTCAGTTCTCATGATACTATTCAAGACTAGCGGTGTTCATCCTCCACATAAAAAGCCCTTCAGACTGCATTATCATTGGCTTTTTTTTTGCTTTGAAGAAACTTTCTGTCCTGAAACGCTACAATCCTTGATTAAATGAGTCAGTAAAAGTTTCCTTGCCCATCGGACAGTGATGTTATAACATATAAATATATAAATAAATGTATATGAAATCTAATGAACCCCAAGCTTTTAAAGAGGCTTTGGGTTGCTCCGCAGCCCTTCCAGCCCCCTCCCTCCCCCACAGTTCGCCTCATGCATAAATCTGCCTTGCTAATCCAGACTAATGAGGACCGCAAGGACTTGAGTAAACATGTGAAAAAGGTCATTTGGCCTTCACGCCTGGCTGGCTGCAGTGTGTGGAGGCTTTTGTGGCCACTGTAGTGGTTGGTGTTTGTGAAGTGGTTTTGGTGCTTTTACTTTTTTACCTCTCCATTTGGGAGGCCTCTTCAGTTTTCTGATATAAAAAGCACTGCATATTAATATCAAGTACTTTGCATTAAAGTTGAGGGTTTTTTTTCACATTTTAAAGTGATACTGAAGCAGAATATATTACTCACTGTGTTAAGAGATGGGATTGCTCAAGGGCATACCAGTGCAGAGTTTCTTTTAAAACTGCAGTTTGTGCTATTTGGGGTTTGTCATTTGGGTTTTACAGATGTGTTCTTCCATTTGTTAAATTTTCACCTGGGCAAACAGTGTAGAAAGTTACTGCATATAGTTTTCTCGCTTGACTGAAACATATATAGTTTGTGGCAAATTTCATTCCATTACCATGATCATTGCTTTCAGTGCAGTACATCGGAAATAACATTACACATCATCACTGTCCTGTGAAAACCACCAATCTCCGACACATTTTCATGAGCTATGAAACACAGCCCTGTTTTCAGCAAAGCTACAAATCATTTTCCTAAATTATACAATAGTCTTCAAGGATAAAGTAGGTTCCCCTTTTTTTCTAACCTATCTTAAAATAATGCACCCATGCCTATATGATCTGTGTATTGAAAGAGTTATTTGTCACTGTAATCCTTTCTCCTCCATACCGGCAGTGAAGAAATCCCATCCCACAGTGATTCAAATGTGTAATGCAACTGTGTTGGGGGGGTTTAAGTTAATTATGAGACTTCAGCAGTGTGAATACAGTCACACCATTATATAGAGGGTATCCAGAGGAGCCAAAGTTGTCAGTGTTGTTTTAAGACTTGAAAAATCCTATTTCACGTATTTAAGAAGTACAGTAAGAGTCAACCTGTATACTATATGGATTTCATTATTCTGTGATAAATATATACAAATTTTGGTTTAAAGCGTTCAAAGACGTTAATAACTATACCTAACTATGAGTAATAGTGCTTTTTACATTATGATGTCTATGTATGATGCTGCAGAGATATCCACTGAAGTTAGCATGCTAACCAGCTAGCTCTGGTCCATTCCTGTCCTAAAAGCTCCTTAACACTAACATTCCCCTGGTCCCCTAGCTCCCAGTCCAAACTGCTAGCTGCGGTAAAGTTAGCAGTTACTCTAGTAGCCAGTTCTTACAACTGCACCTTTAAGTCTTTGATGCACGAGTTATTCTTCCTGGTGAATACATTGAGCATTCCTCAGAGAGAGGAAAGCAAACAGACTTAGAAATTTAGAGAGAATTCAATGAACTCAAACCAAAGTACTACAAACTCTTGAGAAAGAGTTACACATCTCCGTTGCTTCAGAAATGGATTCATATTGTACTGTGTGTGTTGTCTCCAGGTTGCCCAGACGTTCTACATTACCATCAAGCCAGTGGACGACTCCCTGCCTCTTCTCCAGGTTCCTGGCATGAGGGTCCAGGAAGGAGTGAGGAAGACCATCACCGAATTTGAGCTGAAAGCCACTGATGCAGACACTGAGGTAGGACACTGGCAACAACAACCCCTAAAAATCTTCAGCAACTTTCATTATTTATTTATTTATTTATTTATTTATTTACCAGTTTTGAGTAGAGCAGGACCTCCACATAATAGCTGATCAGCAGCTAAGCTGGCCAAACTAAGCTGTGTAAGCTGCCCTCTGTTGTTTAGAGAGCCATCTGGTCGTCATAGCTTTATTTTCTCTGGCAACAACTTGTAAAAAGACTGTTTCCTCCTACTTAAAGTAAAAAATCTAGCTTCAGATACTCTTACACTGCTAATCCCATCAATCTGCCATTTTCAGTGCACCCCAGGAGTTATTGCAATTTCCCATTTTCGTGCAGCTAATTTTGCTGAACACTCTTGCCTCTAAATCTACTTAAATTAGAGATTTCATAATTACACAGAGTGTCCTTAGAAAGCTTTCCCACAGTATGGGTGCTGAAGTTGCAAAGTAACAGTTATAAGCTATATTTATAGGGAATGAAAAATAACCTCCACTGCGTCTCTGTTTTTACTGATTCTGAAGAACTCGCACTAACATGACATCCTCACTAATTTCTTCATCACCCTTCATCCATTTCTCTCCCTCCATTTTTCCTGCTAAAACATCACTTTGTCCAGGCGGAGTCCATCGTTTTCACTGTCGTCCAGGCTCCTCGTCATGGCACCATCGAGCGCACGAGCAACGGCCAGCACTACCGGCAGACCAGCAGCTTCAGCATGGACGACATCTACCAGAACCGCATCAGCTACAACCACGACGGCTCCAACTCGCTCAAGGACCGCTTCACCTTCTCTGTGGCTGATGGCACCAACCTGCTCTTCATGGTGGAGGAGGGCGGCAAAGAGGTCTGTGTGTGTCTGTGTGTGTGTGCATTCACATTTTTACCACAGCAGGAAGGCTGAATATGCTGTTAGATTGTGTGTTGGTGTGGGGATGTGTGTGTGTGTGTTTGTGAGGCACCATCCTGGCATTTTTATTACAGTTGGATGATTGAATTAGCAGAGTTAGGGCTCAGGTGGGTGCACGCCTATGTGCGCATGTGCTCATGTCTGTGAACATGTGTCTGTGTGTGTGTTTGTGTGTGTGCGTGTGCTCTGACCTTTTTACAACAGGAGGGGTGAATCAGCAGTTTGTGTATGTGCTCGTGTACTTCTATCTTTGTGAGGACCTAGGTGAGTTATAGATCTGGAGAGTGACTCTTGAAAATTGCGGAGATATTTGCAGAGTGAGACCATTTTCAGAAAGCGTGGACATCTTTGGACATAAAAAATATTACATAATTACGTAGTTTAAAGGGTAACTTCACCTATTTTCCACAAGTGCGTTTACAGGAAATGGATATACAGAGCTACTGTTTGTCGAACAAATCACATTGCAATCTTTTGCAACACACTTTTATTTTATTTGAATATTTTTAGTGTCCTGTAGGGGTGAGACTAAAATAAACTCAATTAATACAGAAAAATCTCAAAACTTGCCTGACAATCATCTTGGAGTCCCGTACTTTATCTTGCCATCCAAGTCAGTGGTCTGATGTGGATTAAATGATGGTCCTCACAAGTGCACAAACATCTGTGTGTGTGTGTGTGTGTGTGTGTGTGTTGTTAATGTCAGCTTTATGGTAGTAGTTATGAGCAAGCCTCAGGGTGAATTGACTCCTCCACTTGTCAATTTAGTCGTCCCTCTCAGCCGTCCTCCACCACCTGTCACTACAAATAGTCCACATGATTAAACTGAATGACAGTAGGCAGGTATTGATAGCCGTAATCACACACACACACACACACACACACACACTTCTTTGGCTTGTGTTTATTATCTTTCGATCACCTGAGGACTCCAAGGCTCAGAGGCTCCATACACGTGTTGTGCGCCTCAGAGGACAGTTTTGTGGCCTTAACGTTGCCGGTGTTTGATGTGAATTTGTTCCCACAGGAGCTGCCATGTTATTAAATAATGTATGAGCTCATATAACGCCCTCTGGATGAATGCATCCTTCAAATGGCATCTGTCAAAGATGGCCTGAACAGCGTCTGAGTGATGACAGGCTGCTCTTTCTGTATTCCCTCTTGCACCTCGGACACAAACTAGTAATATTGGAGTAGTTTATCTGATTTAGCCTGTCGTCGAAGGGAAACGAGTCAATAAAGTAATGACCTGCAATGTTCACTATCAACATAATCCAACTCATAAAACCATTTTCCATTTCCTGTTCTAACAACTCATTCTAAACACATAGCAGTCACATTTAAGTCTGTGCGTTGTCATGTGTATCCAGGACACATTGGTTGGTTGCAAAATGGTTTAAATAGATTTTTTGGCCCACCACAAATGACATCTTGGTCACCTCTACTGTATTAGGATTGGGGCAACTATCTGATGGACAAATATCTCAAACCCTGGGCCAATAAAACCAAAACTATTTGAGTGACCGCCAGGAATGATTGAGTTTGAATGAACAAATGTTTGAAAGGGAATGTAAGGAATAAAATGGCTTCAGCAGTTAAATCCTCTTTTGTGTGACTATCCATTCAATTTTCCTTGAAAGCATCTCCACCATCTTAAAAAATGCATTTTTAACTCTAGTTTTCTGGTTTTCCAGATAGTGACAGCTGCTCCACAGAAGTTCAAGATCGATATTCTGCCAGTTGACGACGGCACGCCGCGTATCGTGACCAACCTGGGACTGCAGTGGCTGGAGTACATGGAGAATAAGGTACAAGTCATGAAATCATTCCTTCCTCCTGATTGGTCTCAAGTAGAAAACTGTGGTTTCATGTAACAGAAAAAAAGGTTTGCTGGGTTTTTGTACTCAGCAAACTCTCCTTGAGTACACTTTTAAGAATGACTTGGTTGTGCACACACAGCTCTGTGTCCTCTCTGTGTCGGACAACTGTATCACAGCAACATATTAAAAGTGTCTTTGTGACTGACAGAAGTGCAAAGAGAGACTCTTATCACTGTTTGCCACGATGTTTAATTGACTTGCTCCCCCTGCTGGTTCAAACACATCAACACACTGCAACCACTAGTTTCTATGGCGGACATTGTAAAAATGTCACTTAGTTCATTCATCCTGAGTCTTCGCTGCGTTTACACCGGAGATAATTAAGTCTTGGGTGTTTTATCACCGAGGAAAATTTGCATATAATGTTGAACTCCTGCATCTGCTCCGAACTGCTGGAAAGAAAGTGAACAAACAGCCCTTCAGTAAAACATCTTTCCCAGTGGAAACAAGGCTTCAGCTGCAGCCTGAAATTAATTTGTCTTATCTGTTCTGTTTGGAGTTTGCATGTTTACCCGTATTTGCCTTGGCTTCTTTCGGGTGCTCCATGTTGCCCAGTCATCAAATAGAAACCATGTATGTTAGGTTAACTCTTCTGTCAGATTCTTCTGCCTTGGAAGTGGAGTTGGTCCCCTAATCCTTGAATGAATTTACCTGCAGGGATCAGTAAAGGATAACAACTCAATGCATCGGTCGTCCTCGTCTTGCTCGTCCCTTTTCTTGCCCCTCTGGGATAGATGCGAAAAACAATCTGCGTTTGCCTGTGGCAGTTTAAAAACCTAAAACAGGTTTGGATCCATATAAATCATAAACTCTTTGGAAAGAAATTGTTTCCACATCAGTGTACATTTTAATTTTTGAAAACTGACCCAAGAGACCCAACAAATTAAAAAGGGAAATGTTGAGGTTTTGTAAATCATCCACCATGAAAATGAACTAATGCATTTTTATATTATTCAAAGTTACACTGTGGTGTACCAAGTGTTTCTCTTAGGTTAAATAAAGTGCTCCAGGCTCAAACTCCAGCTAACACATATCAAGATGACACCAAAAAATCAATTTCTTTGGCCCAATAAAAATCCATCTCTCATTATAAACTACACAATCAAGTCCTTTCTTACATTATCATATACTGTCTGTAGATAACATCTGTGGTGTGTGAAAATGTGGCGACAGTGCAGGTACAGCTCAGTCATCGCTGTTTAATGTCCACCAGGCCACCAACCTGATCAGCAAGAAGGAGCTGCTGACCATGGATCCAGACACAGAGGACGGACAGCTGGTTTACGAAATCACCACGGAGCCAAAGCACGGCTTCCTGGAGAGCAAGCTGAAACCTGGCAACCCTATCACCACCTTCACACAAGGTACATATTAATGTTGTCCACTGAAAAATATTTAGGTGATTTTATTTTTCACTTTTCTGCAAAAAAAGCTGAGTACAGCTACATTCTACCAGCCAGTGCTTTGAAAAGGTCCAAGGTTGTAACATTTTTTTTTACATATTTTCTTTGTACAGATTGCCTGGGAGGCCACGTCTGTCTGTGGCCTCTAACAGGATATTCTGCTCTTTTTTTGCACTAAGATTATTCAATATGAAGGATTTTTTTGTCTGTGGAGCAAAAACTAAACAGCATTTAAACTTGAGATTTTTGTATTTTCTCATCCCTTTAACATTCTGTGACCTCTTATTCCAGTTGAATTGAGTATTTTGCATATCTTCACTACAAAAGGTTGAAGGGGCAAGGACAAATACATAATCGTACATTCCTACCTGTCTTCACTTCACTGAAAGAGTGTTTTCACTCACCAGCATTGTCCCAGCCAAATTTGCTGTTTGAATGCAGCGTTCTCGTCATTGAGCCTGCTTATCTCCACCTCGAGGCGGCAGCCAGGAATCAGTGTCAGAGTGCTTTTGTGAAATGTTGATCCTCTAGGCTGGAGAGCAACTGGAAAACAGTCACTTTGATGTGGTGCTTTCTCAATTTGGAGCATGTAAACATCATTTTCTTAATGATAACAAATATCCAATAACTAAAATAAACCCTCAACCTGAGAGAGGGATTTACTAGTGCAAACTGTCCGTCAACATTATTCTGACTGTCAACATTTACTCTCATATTCTGCTTGAGCACAGTCTGAAGCTGTGTTTGATTAATTTTTTCATACATTATTTTTTATCATTTGTGGTAACATTTAGTATTATTTTCTGTTTATTCTGAGTGTTTCTTAGTTATTCTACGTATTTATTGTGAACTTCCCACAGGGCCATTTGATCATCTTTCTAGCACAAGCAATCTCTTTTGTGGCTTTCAGCCCTCATTTACAAAGTATTTCCTTTTCTGCATCTGCCTCTGGAAGGTATAAATGAGCAGAAAATTTCCATTTTCAGTTTTTATTTTATTTCTGTCAAGTAATGGAAAAGGACCAGAGGCTACAAATTAGAAAGAAGAAAATGCATTCTTCACCAAGAGTTTTATTATTAAGATTGAATCGCTGTAGGGACAGTCTTTGGTTGTCTCCTTCCTCACACGAAGGTCAGATCAGTGCTAAGGAACTGATGATCAGCAACTCTGTGTTTTCTTGCTCTTTTGATGCAATGTGTATGTAGACTCTGACCCCCTTTGTGACCTGAAAAGAGTGTAAAAGATGAGAAGAAATGTTAACTGGATCAATGAAATAATGAAATTCTTTGTTTAATCATTATTCATTTGACTTTCTTCCTCTCCAGCTGATATCAACCTGGGTCTGATCCGCTACGTGCTGCATCAGGAGAACGTTCAGGAAACCATGGACAACTTTAAGTTCCTGGTCAAAGACAGCAAACCAAACGTGGTCAGCGACAACGTCTTCCATATCCAGTGGTCACTCATCAGCTTTGAGCACAAAAGGTCTGTATATAAACATCTGTTTGTTCACTGTGCAAAAGTTGTCATTATGAAATGATGCTGCTTTTTGTTGAAAAAAAGTAAAATTACACTCAGTCTCACTTCCTCTGATGTTTCCACAGCTATAATGTGAGTGAGAAGGCCGGCACGGTGGCTGTGACGGTTAAGCGAACGGGTAACCTCAACCAGTACGCCATCGTGCTCTGTCGCACCGAGCAGGGCAGCGCCACCTCCACCAGCAGCGTCGGATCCAGTCCAGGCCAACAGGACTATGTGGAATATGCTGGACAGGTAGCCAATGTCAAATATTTAGTTGCTTCTTTTTAAAATTATTATTAGTGTTTAGGAAAGGTCAAAAAATAAAATGTAAAAGCTTCTGCTTTCCTCGACCTCCAGCTTTGACTTGCTTTATAAAACAATCATCCTCCATTTTGTCTGAACAAATGTTAGACATCCACCACCTTCTTGTGCTTTTTTCATTTAACATTGGTATTCAATTTGATAGCCAAACAATTATTTATGAAAGACTCTTTTAAAGACCATTTTTAATATTTTCAGGTTGATCCTTTTACTCTTTCTTTCTCATTTTTCATTTTTCTTGAGAACAAACCTTCCAAGAATAACAAGCAGTTTTTAAAGTTTGTGTTTGAAGTCTAAAACTTAATCAAGGTTTACATAGATAAGATAGATTATAGATAGTTTTTACTTCCTACCTTGCTTCCTTATTTGTATGCCCTCCATTATCTGAATTCTTGGTTCCACACATTGACCATTAGATGTTGATGAAGGGTCTCAGTCATCCAGTGCTTCCAGGTGCTTTATCGAAGGCAACAGGACGTGTTTCAGTTTCTTGAAGACGTTGACCCTACTGTCTGTAGACAGTTTAACAACCATTTGCACCTGGTCTCACCTTGCCCTAGCATCCCACATGAAGGTGGGAGGGTCAACGACCCACAATTGGCCCTAACGACTCTGAAACTCAGAGCTCACAGTGTCCTTAACGACCCTGTAAGGACACTCCCACACAATGTTTAAAAGCCTGCAACTCCCCTCCAGTTAGTTAGAACTGAAGAAGTCTCTTGGATGAGAGGTGACCATTAGATATTACGTCCAATCGTAAACAAAACACATATAGTCTAACACTGCTATTATCCCATTATTTCACAGGTACAGTTCGATGAGAGGGAGGACACCAAAGTATGCACCATCATCATTAACGACGACAAGGTGTTTGAGGGAACTGAGAGCTTCCACGTGGAGCTGAGCATGCCCGTGTATGCCCTGCTGGGCAGAAACACGCGCGCCCTCGTAAACATCAACGACACTGAAGACGAACCGACTCTGCAGTTTGATAAGAAGGTCTACCACATCAACGAGAGCACTGGCTTCATCCACGTGCCCATCGAAAGAAAGGGTAACGAACTCTGCACAAGCTGTAGCAGGGGTTTCTAACTTCCCTGTTAGCTTTTAAAACCATTTTCTCTTTTATTTTAAAATAAACGCACTCCCCCCTTACTTTTCACATATTTAACATGTGTTCTTTAAGGCCATATGATGCTTACAATGAGTGCTGAATTCACTTCCACTCAGGTGACGCCTCCAGCACCGTTTCGGCTCTCTGCTACACTGTGGCCAAGTCGGCTCAGGGCAGCAGCCTCCACGCTCTTGAGTCCGGTTCCGACTACAAGAGCCGTGGCATGAGCAACGACAACCGCGTCATCTTCGGCCCAGGGGTCAGCATGTCCACCTGTGACGTCAAGCTCATCGATGACAGCGAGTACGAGCTCTCTGAGGAATTCGAGCTGGTGCTGTCAGACGCCTCGGATAACGCCCGCATGGGGGACGTGACGTTGGCCAAGGTCGTCATCGATGGACCCAATGATGCATCCACTGTTTCTCTTGGGAACGCCACCTTTACTTTCAGTGAAGATGCTGGTATGAGCCTTCTGGACTAGGATTACTTTGGCTGTTTTTCTGTAACCAAGTTAGATTTAAGTTAGACTCTTTTCAAATGTCACAGTGTAGCTAAACTCTTTAAGAGAAGAGTAAAAATATAATGATGTCCATGGGGAAATTAGGAAGGTGCCAAGCAGAGTTGCAAATTGTCTTTTAAAAAGAAAGTTTTATAATGGCTACATCCAAGGGTGTAGCATTGATTTATTGTCAGTTGTGCAGTGTCTGTGGACTCCCTACACTCCTATCTATCAGATAGATTACTGCACATAAAACAGGATGTAAGAGTAGTTCCTGAACATTAACATCTCACTTGTAGAAACAAGATTATTATGAGGTTTATTTATTTTGGAACAGAGAACATGTTGTGAAGCTTGAAAAACAGCATTGATAGTTGCGGCTTTTAATAATTAGGACAGCAGCTTCCTGTATAAGTCAGTGTGTTGACAGCTACACTATGCCACATACATATAAGCCTAAAGAGTTATTTGAAGCAACATTTTAATTTGAAAGCTGATTTTATGTTTTAGTCATCATCATTTAGTCATCACACATTACTCAGTAAAAAGATTGGTAATTAAAAGCCCTTATATTATGCTTATTAACATTATAAAGGCTCTTATAGATCTCTGTAAATGCTTATTAACATTATGATGTGGCAGTAAGACTATGTAAGTGTCACTGTATCTTAAAAACAGGGATTGTTAAATTATAGATAATTTTATATTTATCAGCACTTATAATAAACTTTCTTAACATTTTTTGACTACTGAAGAGCAAAGAATAAATGCTTTTATATATCATTATATAATATTACATTATTAATAATGTAACTATAAAAATGTTTATGATGCCATTATTGACACTTATATAGCCTTATAAATGTGTAATAATGTTAATAAGCATCATATAGAGACCTATAAAGTCCTTATGATGCTTATTCTGAGCACCTTAATATAAAGTATTACTTAAAGATTTATAAAAATAAAGTTGTGCTATAAAAACACCTACCAACCTCATCCGCCAAGCCTCTCCTGCTTTATTGCTCTCTCGCTGTTTTCTTTTTACTCTGACATTGCTTTATTCTCAGATACCGTGCAGTATTGAACAGTCAGCATGATCAATAACAGCAAAATCAGCCGCGAAAGTCAGTTTGTCTGTCAATTTAATATGATGCTATTAGTTCATGACTCAGATTACTTTAAAATTGCAGAACAAAGCCGACTTTGTAAACAGAACTGCTGAAGGCAGCCAAATGGCTGCTTTGGTTTGTTGTTTGTCTGCCCTTACAAAATGCCCCAGGCTACATCTATAGTTTTAAAAAGCACTAATGCAGAATCTTTCTGTATTTTCTATACCTGCATTTCATTCTTATTTCCACACTCCAGGCACAATTGAAATACCAGTGCTGCGCCATGGCAGTGACCTGTCCTCTGTGACCTCTGTGTGGTGTGCCACCCGGCCTTCAGACCCCCCCTCGGCCAGCCCCGGGGTCGACTACATCCCCAGCTCCAAGAAGGTGGAGTTCAAACCTGGAAAAACCGAGGAGGTAAGAACACCTACCTTCTCACCTACGCCCCAAAAAAACATTTAGTGTTGGTCAAGGCAACGTTACGCAGATGTTTGAAAGTATTAAGTCAATGCAGCTGGATTGGTCCGTAAATAAAGAAACCTCTTGAGTAATTCTTCATGAGTAAAATCTTTACATTTACATCTTTATAAAACAGGGTGTCCTTCCTCCATACCTTTAAAACAGCAGACCTGGCCTAGGACAACTTTTTGAACCTCACTCACACTGTGGCCTCTTTTATTCCAGACCTGCAGTTTGACCATCATGGACGACATCCAGAACCCGTCCATCGAGGGATCTGAGTCCTTCGTGGTGTTCCTCAGTTCTCCTCAAGGTGCTGTCCTTCAAGAGCCCTACGAAGCCAACGTCGTCATCACTGACACCTTCCAGGACAGTATGTAAAAGTCAAAGACTTTAAACATCCACCTTAAATGAAATAAGCATTTCGTTTTTTCATTAATGATCAATATCTCAGTTACGTTGATCAGTATTTAGACTTTTTAGAATCAGCTCCCTCACAGCCTTCGTCCCTTCTCTCAGTTCCCAGCATGCAGTTTGAGAAGACCATCTACACCGTGAAGGAGAAAGACAGTGTCCTCCACATCCCCATCATCCGGACAGGCGATCTGTCCTTCAAGTCATCAGTGCGCTGTTACACGCGGACCATGTCAGCCATGGTGATGGACGACTTCGAGGAGAGGAGGAACGCAGACGAGTCCCGCATCACTTTCCTCAAAGGAGAGAAGGTAGAGTTCAGTCCAAGATGTTTATCTGAAGTAGATTTAGTCTTTTTGTGATCTTTTTTTGTCAAGTGAGCTGCTGATTCAAATGTTTTGTCTGTTTCCCAGGTCAAAAACTGCACAGTTCACATCAATGATGACTCTGTCTTTGAGCCCGAAGAGGAGTTCCAGGTGCATCTTGGGACACCACTGGGTGACCACTGGAGCGGTGCCATGGTGGGCGTTAGCGACATTGTCACCATCACCATCACCAATGATGAAGATGGTAAGCAGGCACCCCAAAAGTCACATACAGCAGATAGCTTACTGATGAATAGATGCCGTCTAATGGCGGCTGATCTACTATTGCACCTCAGTTTTGTTCCAGTGAGAAAATGTTTGGAAGAGTTTGATTTGTCTTGAAAGTCATGAATCATGGCCTGTCTATAAGAAAAATCATTTTCTTGACATATAAGTCTCCACTACAGCAGCACTGTGACCTTTAATGTCCCTCTGTTTCTCTAGCTCCCACCATTGAGTTTGAGCAGGCGTCCTACCAGGTCAGAGAGCCTCCCGGCCCCGATGGCATCGAGGTGCTCAACATCAAGGTGATCCGTCGGGGGGATCTGGATCGGACCTCCAAGATCCGCTGCAGCACCCGGGATGGATCGGCCCAGTCTGGAGTTGACTACAATCCCAAGAGCCGAGTGCTGAAATTCACCCCTGGTCAGTGCTGAAAACTCAGACTAGTTACATATCTCAAAAGAGATAACTTTTTTGTGTGTTTGTAAAACTTAAATAAGCTCACATACTTTATCTCCCTTTGCCTCGCTCTGCAGGGATGGATCACATCCTGTTCAAAGTGGAGATTCTGTCTAATGAGGACAGGGAGTGGCACGAGTCCTTCTCATTGGTCCTTGGCCCTGACGACCCTGTGGAGGCGGTGCTCGGGGAGATCACCATGGCAACTGTAACCATCTTGGACCAGGAGGCTTCAGGCAGCCTCATCCTCCCTGCCACGCCTATTGTAAGAATTCATCCAGTTTGTCTTCACTTGATACAAGCACACAAACACGACTGACTTGCTGGCTTGTTTGTTTTTCCACAGAGAATGTACGCTTTTGTCTGCAGTTCCACAGTGCTCAGGGCTTAACATGTCTCTACACTTACAGTAGAGAGCCTGGAGCAAGAAACTAAACTCCTGGCAAAAGCACTCCTCTGCCCTTATACATATTCAGCAACTCCAAAACAGCAGGAAACATAAGCAGCATTTTCCTTCAGGCGTTTGTTTACAGGTTTTTACATTCCTCATGCATTTAACCAGAACCACTTACAATGAGCACATCAGTTCAGCTATATTCAAAAGCTATTAAAATATTATACGGTGGGTGATTTGACCTCAGTTGTCTTTTAGTACCTCAGCGGAAATCTCAACTCATGCTGCGCTCTGCCCACCTCATCTGGACCACGCTGAAATAAAAACTAATGAATTCCAGGAACGAACTTCATCATTACCTGCCCTCCTTCCTCCTCAGGTGGTCTCTCTCGCCGACTACGATCACGTCCAGGAAGTGACCAAGGAAGGCAGTAAGAAGACGCCCTCTCCGGGTTACCCTCTGGTGTGCGTCACCCCCTGCGACCCTCACTACCCCAAGTACTCTGTGATGAAGGAGCGCTGCGAGGAGGCGGGCATCAACCAGACCCAAGTTCACTTCTCCTGGGAGGTGGCGGCGCCAACCGACACCAACGGTGCCCGGTCGCCCTTTGAGACAGTCACAGACACCACCCCATACACCAGCGTCAACCATATGGTGAGTTGAAAATGTATAAAAACGAAATACAAAATTACCAGCTTCAACAATACGACAAATGCAGCATCAAGAAAGGTTTTGATGTTTTCTCAACATAATTTCCAATCAGTCCTCACATGTAGTAGAATAACCATTGTAAGGCTTCATCCTCTAATGTAGGGAAGATTAGACGCTACAGTAACAGCAACGGGCAGAGGCTAGCTGGTTAGCATGCTAACTTCAGTAGGTTTCTCTGCAAGACAATACGTAGACGTCTTTGACGTGATGTCAAAACTGTTGTTTCTACAATCTCTTTTAATAATTTCAAAAGTGTTTGAACACTAGCCTCAAGGCTTGCTCAGCTGGATTGGACCATGATGGGAGGTCAGTAGCTAATACAAAACAGATCTACTTGCACTAAATCCTTTCTCAGTATATTTTTTTGACACAGGGTGCATGTTGATATGTGTTTCATTCGGCTGCCACTGCAAAATGTCACTGCTCCCATACCTTCTTTTCCAGGTTCTGTCAAATCGCGAATCCCCGACATATTACAGTATGTGATTGGTTTGGATGCTGGTGGAAGGTTAGGTCAGAATGCTTGGTGGCATATGACTCAGAGGGTGTGTGACAGAACAGCAATAAATAACTTCCATAAATAAAAATATCTGAAAGCAGCATTAGGATGAGAGAGTGGGAGAGAAACAGCTCTTGAAATTGATTGGACTTTGTTTTGTTTCATGGGCATGCATGCACCAGCTAACCCGTGTCTAAACATAGACAGCACTGAAAACTTCAGGTCGAGGACAAATACAATAACAGTTCTGTACTTCCTCGTTCCTCGTTCTATGTGTTGTCTGGGTTTTTGTGGCACATTTTACTCTTTCCCTCCTGTTTTCTTATGCTCCTCACCAGCCAGATTTCCTCCACACTTGTCTCGCATCTGTCTAATTAGTCCAGCCCTGTTCCCTGTGTTCCTCCCCAGTCTGCTTTCCCTCCACACCTAGTGGATTAACACTCATTACCCTCAGACTCCACCTGAACACAACTAGCAGTGACGCAGACTTCAAACGTACAAACACTGAAGTTAACATAGCTTTTCAGACTGATATTAACCAGATCAAGAGCTGTGATTCATTTCTTCTTAGACATGACATTACATCCTTCCTCACTTTGCTTGAGTCAAGTACAGTTATTCTTTATCTTAACTTGTCAGCCAGTAGCAGAGAGTAGATCTCCCTGTAACTGCAGGGTAAGTTGGTGATATAAAATTGAAAAACACATTAAAGCCATATTTTATATGATGAATGCTGGAAGGAAAAGTCCTGACAGCCATTTTTCCCCCTCATTTGGTCTTTCTTGCAGTCTCTCGTGTCTCATCCGTTCCTCTGCTGTCTCCCTCAGGTCCTGGACAGCATTTATTTCAGCCGCCGCTTCCACGTCCGCTGCGTTGCTCAGGCTAGAGACAAGTCGGGTCACCTTGGAACACCTCTGAGGAGCAACATCGTCACCATCGGCACAGAGGGCTCCATCTGCCACACGCCTGTCACCACAGGAACCGCAAGAGGCTTCCAGGCTCAGTCGTTCATCGCCACGCTTAAATATCTGGATGTCAAGCACAAGACACACCCCAACCGGTAAGTTGTCTGGGTGATGGCTTTTCAATTGGACCAAACCTTGATCTATTGTTTGTTAATATCTTCTCTTTCCTGCTCTGTGTCCTTGTTTAGTATCCACATCTCAGTGCAGATCCCCCATCAGGACGGCATGCTCCCCCTGGTGTCCACCATGCCGCTGCACAACCTGCACTTCCTGCTGTCAGAGTCCATCTACAGGCAGCAGCACGTCTGCTCCAACCTTGTTACCCTCAAAGACCTGCAGGGGCTCTCTGGTGAGTCACACAACAACACACACACACACACACACACACACACACACACACGGACACACACACAAACACACACACACACTCACACAGACACATGCACAGACCTCCTGTGAATCCTTTTCTCATCTAACACAAACTTTGATGACATTCCTCCGCAGAGACAGGTTTCCTGGATGACGTGTCCTATGACAGCATCTCTCTGGGGCCGGGGTACGACCGGCCCTACCAGTTCAACCCCAACGTCCGTGAGGCCAAGAGCATCCAGCTCTACAAGCACCTCAACCTCAAGAGCTGCATCTGGACCTTTGACGCTTACTACGACATGACGGAGCTCATTGACGTCTGCAGTGGCTCCGTCACCGCCGATTTCCAGGTACATAGTCGAGGGCTGGTTACAAGTCATGAAGAAAAATCTTTGTCTCTCTGCAGTTTAAATTGACTTAAGATCCATCTGACGCAAATTCACACAGAATTTCAATATCCATGAAACTTTAGACAGACAAGAATCATACATTTATATATTTATGTTATAATATGTTGGTGGAGACAATAGAAGAAATGAGGAAAAAACAAGCTTTAAAATATCATCTGTGACCACTGATCATAGTGCCAACATATCTGCATAAGATATATGAAATAAATACATTTTAGATATCAAAAATATCAAATTCACAGTAGTTGCTCCAATCTTTAAATGACCCACTGAGGGAGAACCAACATTGTCCTTCATCATCTTGTTCTTCCAGGTTCGGGACTCGGCTCAGTCCTTCCTGACGGTGCAGGTTCCCCTCTACGTGTCCTACATCTACGTGACAGCACCGAGGGGCTGGGCCTCCCTGGAGCATCACACCGAGATGGAGTTCTCTTTCTTCTACGACACCGTGCTGTGGAGGACAGGTCAGAACTAAACACAGCAGAGACCAGATGAACTGTGAACTGAGTCTATCTCCTTATGAGCTAATGATAATATACTGTAAAGTTAGTAGTTTCTCATTACGCGTTTCTGCTGGAACTTTTTGCCAATTCTGTTTGTTAAAAAATAAATTTTTTATGGACTCAACCTATTTTTTTATTTTATTTATTTTTTCTTAATTTGCAGTTCTTAATTCACAAATATCTGTTGCATTATATGAAATGATCAGTATCTTGTTATGTTGTTGACTTAGCAAAATGTCTGATCAGTGCTGCACTTCTGCTTTATTCTTGACCTGACCTCTCACCTCTTTTGTTGTTGCTTGGTGTCTGCAGGTATCCAGACTGACAGCGTCCTCTCAGCCAGACTGCAGATCATCAGGATCTACATCAGAGAAGACGGACGGCTGGTGATTGAGTTCAAAACCCACGCCAAATTCAGAGGTCAGTTCACAACATCCACTGCCACATTCGTTGGTTTTCTTCAGAAAGTGTTGTATTAATACAACAGATATACATGTTGTTGTTGTTGTTGTTGTTGTTGTTAAGGGGGGTTAGATAAAGAGCAACTGGGGAGTCTTTTGGTGTCAATCTAATGGCGTTCTTAGTCAGTCGACTGCTAATTTTTCTTCCATTGTTCCTACCCCTAGGTCAGTTTGTCCCTGAACATCACACGCTGCCGGGCCACAAGTCCCGCCTGATGGCTCCCGACCACCTAGGAGGCATCGAGTTTGACATTCAGCTGCTGTGGAGCGCTCAGACCTTTGATTCTCCGTACCAGCTGTGGAGGGCCACCAGCTCCTACAGCCGGTCAGTGGAGATAAGAGCACAGAGAAAATTCACACTTTCAGCAATGACTGTGAAAACGGCGTGCTTGTGTCCAAACTTTCCAGTTCTGTGGAAATCTTCAAGTTTGTCTTCTGTAAAATGAACATGTTTTATCTGCTGGATTACAGAAAGATCCTAGATCACACTGAGATTCTCCAGTGTGCCACCTCACCAAGCCTTTCTATTGAGCCTTTTGTGCTGTCTTTATGTGTATCCCTCAACAGGAAGGACTATTCTGGAGAGTACACCGTCTTCTTGGTCCCCTGCACAGTCCAGCCCACTCAGCCCTGGATCGACCCCGGAGACAAACCTCTGTCCTGCACAGCTCACGCTCCAGAGAAGTACGTCCCTTCTGAAGTCCAATTTCTGTTGGAACAGTCTTGGTTTAAATATGAAATACATTAAGGAGCCTGGTGCATCGAGGGGATAAGACAACAAATGGAAGCGGAGCAGGTCACTTGAATCCTGAAGTGTCTTGTTGTTCTCCAACAGGTTTCTGGTGCCGATCGCCTTCCAGCAGACCAACCGGCCCGTTCCTGTGGTTTACTCCCTCAACACAGAGTTCCAGCTGTGCAACAACGAGAAGGTGTTCATGATGGACCCCGCCACCGCTGATGTCTCTATGGCTGAGATGGACTACAAAGGAGCATTCTCCATGGGTGAGACTGGAGAGAAACAGACCTAACCTTCTTAAAACAGCCTGTCAGAAATGGTTATTTGAGAGAAAGTAGTTGCTTTTTGATTTATTGTTTAGGAGTTTCCCTGCTAAAACACTGTCCTGTTATTTCTGTCCTAAATAGTTTTTCTTTTATATAAAGAAAAAGAACATTTTTGTGTGTTTTTAACTTTTATTATGTGTACATCTTTGAGGCCTTTTGATATTGCTCCATTGATCAGTTCTAACCAATTCATCAAGATAATATCGGAGTGGTTACTTCAATTAAGCCCCAGTTCTTCATGTGTCTAACTAAAAGAAAATGTGTCCCTCTGCTGCCCCCTATAGGTCAGACTCTGTACGGCAGGGTGTTGTGGAACCCTGAGCAGAACCTGAACGCAGCATACAAACTGCAGCTGGAGAAGGTTTACCTCTGCACCGGCAAAGACGGATACGTTCCCTTCTTCGACCCCACAGGGACGCTGTACAACGAGGGGCCGCAGTACGGCTGCATCCAGCCCAACAAGCACCTCAAACACCGCTTCCTACTGCTGGTACAATTATTTATGTTTTATTGTGTTTGGTCTGTGGTACATGTTTAAAGAGTGTTATTCAAAATGCCTGATATGTCTTCCAAGGTCATAATTAAATATTAAATACTAACATATTGAGGACTCAGACTGTGTTACCACCCAAGAACTGTCCAACTGATATTTCAATATATTATTTAAAACCTGTTCATTATCTTGAGGTCTGTATAAACAAATAAAGGAAAAGGAGGATGATACCAAATTTACAATACTGTTATGTTTGTCATGATACGATTATCATAATATACATCTCCATAGCATTAAATCCAGTCTGAGCAGAGATGCTGTTTTCACTCAGACTGATATAGAATGTTGAGTTGTTAAGATTTGTTAGTAGTTAAGTTATTAAAGTTATTAAGAGTAAACAGCGAAAATATGAAAAGAGCAGGTCAAATGGGAGACAATTTGGAAGTAGACACAGGTCCTACAAAAATCTCATCAAATACACTTGTCTGTGCTATTAAACAGAAAGATTAGGCATCCTGTCCACGATTAGGGAATTTATAGTGCCCCTTGTTCTTTAGGGAATTTTTTGCTTGTAGAAAAATCAGATTGCAGCAGCAGCTGGACAAACATGGAACCACAACATTTGCACGGACGTTTGAATAATTCCTGCATGTCATGTTTTTGTAGTTCTGTCCTGAACAAAATGTTTTATTTGTTTCAATTCTGTTTTCAGAAGATCAAGCAGTCAGGAGCTTTTCAGTAAAGTAAATGACTATTTGTGTCTGCCTGTCTCTCTCTGATCAGGTGCTGATGTCTTTTCTTTTCTTTTTTTCTTTTTTCTGTTCAAAGCACTCGTAACTGAGTTTACCTAACCTCCAGGTAGAACGAGCTCTTCAGATTTTGTTTGGATGTATTTGCTTCAGATGACTTAAGATAACCTTCCTGTAATGTTTTGCTGGTAAACAGCAAGTTAACATCCCTTAATGCACACAAACACACACAACAGACCTTAGACCTTAGACCAAACGAGTCTGACCAGTCCCACAAACATTCAAAGCGTGTGGGTTATTTAAATCACTAACATGCTGCACATGTAAATTATGTAACAAACCGTCAGTATGTGTAGCAGAAATACTGCACTGGGCCAGCAGCTGTGGAACTACACTTTCTACACTTTACTGTAGAAAATGCTGCAGACAAATCTTCCTTGAATGTTACTATATTGTGCCATTGCTTAAATTTCAAAACAATTTGTAACTTCCTTCTGATGAAAAGAGAAACAAGCCTGATTTTTTTCTAAAGAAAACTTTGAAGCACAGGAAAAGAAGTTTATTTAAGGTGCACTGATAATTTTCTCTCTTCGTGTTTCCTCTGCAGGATCGTAAACAGCCTGACGTATGTGACAAATTCTTCCACGATGTTCCCTTCGAGGCTGACTTCGCCTCAGACATCCTGGAGCTGCAGTCCATGACAGCCATGCCGGGTGTCGACGGCTTTACAATGAAGGTTGATGCTCTCTATAAGGTGTGTGGAACCTCCTGTACATCTTCTGTCATGTGTTACAGTCAAGTCAACCTTAAATAACCTCGCAGACTTTGAGATGGCGGATTCCAGTTTAATTCTTGAGTACTGTTGAGTTCCTCTGTTTAGTTCCTTTTATCACCAACTTCCTACAAGCTTTTATGAGCTTCCACCAATCAGAGACTTTGCTGTTGCCATGAAAGTGTTGTTTGGTTTTAGGTTGGTCATGGGTGGCAGTCAAATGAGAGCAAATAATACAATTCATTCAATACAGTAGCTAACCCCTTCCTCCTTTCCCACTGTTGATGAACAGGTGGAGGCAGGGCACCAGTGGTACCTGCAGGTGATTTATGTGATCAGCCCGGAGTCGCGGTCCAGCCCCAGGATTCAGCGCTCGGTGACCTATGAGCTGAGCCGTTCCAAACGCGACCTGGTGGACCGCAGCGGGCGTCTGACGCTGGACGAGTCGCTGATCTACGACAACGAGGGCGACCAGGTGAAAAACGGCACCAACATGAAGTCGCTCCGTCTGGAGGCCGGGCCCTCCGCCACCTTTAACGCCCACGTGGGTAGCTCGGTGGGCGGGGGAGTGGCAGCCGTGACCTTGCTGGTCCTGGTCCTGCTGGCCTCCTGCTTCCTGTTCCGCCGCTGCCGACGGGCGGCCAAGAAGAAGAGCAAGAAGGCTTCGAAAATGTACGAGGAGTATCCGCTCAACACCAAGGTGGAGGTGTGCTTGGACAAGTGTGTGGAGAAGAACTTCAGCACCAAACACTGCACCGTGAGGAACGTCAACGTCTTCAACCGCAACCAGGAGCCCAACGGCAAGGCCAAGGTCAAACAGGTCAACCTGGAGGTCAAACTGCACAACAACCTGAACGACGGCACTGAGGTCTAAAACACTGACGAGCGAGAGGAGAGAAAGAGGGAGGGGGAGTAAAATAAAAAAAAAGGTATTTTCTAAAAGAAAGTTTGTACTTAAGGAACGAGATGTTTGTTAATGTATTTTTATACCACTTTGAAAAAGGGAAGAGTGTGACGTGCAGACAGCTACGCAGCGTTTGAATCATTTTGCAACTGGGCTACCTCAGGAATCCACAAACCACTCAGCTGCGTGAAACAGCCAAAACATCTGCGTCATCGATCTATAATCTAAACTCCATCTGAAACTGTTGTTCATTTCATTACTGTTTTACTTGACATTTACGTCCTTTTTAGCACAAAAAATGGTGAGTGGTAGCTCAGACACTGGTGATTGTTTCGACAAAAACACTCCTCTGCTGCATTGAGTCATTTCACTGCTACTAAATGTCACTACTGTAGAGTGGTAGCCAGCGTCGAAGTCCTATCGCACTTAATTAACTTAAAAACTGATCAAACATAAACATGGTTAATTGTCCTGTGGAGTGACTTGTACATCGGCTACAGCTGCTTCTGACTGCTGTGAGAGTATTACGCACATACAGTGTGCTGCTAGGCTGAATGAGTGCAGAGTGTATATAATAACAAAAATGAATGATACCTATCCAAGTGCAATTATGCCATAACTTTTGTTAATCCACCATCATGAGCAGGAACTTCAGTTGCATTTTTAAAAAAATGTGTATTTCAAGCCTTACTTAGAGACATTTGTACTGTCACGTTGAACAAACAGATAATTGTTCTTGTTTCAACACAAATTCTTATTTCTGTTGTTCGTACTGTACTCTGACAGCTGCCAATATTAAGTGCCATGCAGTATTTTTCCTCATGATTTTCAAAAACAAATCATCCAAAGTGTTTTTCTTTTTCTTTTCCAAGAGTGAGAAAATTGACATTTCCATGTGATTGTAATGAATCAGCAAAGTTTTCGATCCCGTCCGTGTGCTTTAGCCTTACTACTGTTCTCATGAAAATAACCACTTTTTAAAATGATGTATTTTATAAGAGATGTGTGTCGACCTGCCTTCGTTCCACCCAAAGACACAAAAGCCCTCACTGAGTTTTTATTTACACAGACTCACATCTCGCTCAAATGTTTTTTGTTTTTTTCTCATTTATGTAATATTTTACCCACTTATGATGTATTATGTTACGCTCAGCTACTGATGTACCCACGATGTTAAAGTTACTGTAATTTTTATAAGTGTATGACACTGGTTGGAGAGCACTGCAAAAGAAAAAAAAACAATCTTCTCACGTGAGATGTCGACACGTCTTTATCTCCATTCGTCTCTCTGATCCCACATCCTGTTTTCTTTCAACTGTGTGCCTATCAAAACAACATGGGAACAGGATAATGGGAAATATCAATATATTTTTGGTGCTATCATTTTGTGAAAAATATCTATGATGCTATCAACATGATGCCTGTATTTGGTGCCTTTTTTAGTAATAAAAATACATTTGAAACCCATGATGGTGCTGTATATTGTCCTATATGTCATTTTTATTTATGATTTTTGATTCTCGTCAATTCATTTTGGGGAGGGGCAAAAAATAGAAAAAAAATCTGATCAATTTCTTTTTTCCTGTAAGGTTTTGAGCAACTATTTTAACATTGTGTACAAGTAATGGAGATATATATCATGGTGTTACTGAAGTAAGATGTGATGTTTAGGGATAGAGGAAGTCAGATTCTGTTGTTCCTAAGTGACAAACAGTGATATCATTAACATGTTTCCACTGTTTCTCAAAAGCTAACACTTTGCTATCATTCTATTTTCTCTCCAAAAGTAATAATTTACTTTTTCATTCAATTATATCTGTAACAGGGTGGAAAAAATGCCTGCAATTCAACATTAACACTTCAAAACTGTTGCCAGTGCAAGATTTCAAATACTTTTCAAATGTTTTATGAGGAAGTAAATGCACTTGATACGATCGTTAGACTTTAAGCATGCACAGAGCATTTTGGTCAGGAGCATTGGACATTTTGAAGCGATGGTGGGACTAGATGAACAGTCCGGGGATCACCAAAGTTATTTAAATTCATGATGAGGAGAACATGAGTGTTATTTCATGAACAGAACAAAATAAAAGAAGACAATGGGGAAAAAAGAACCATAACGTCAAAAACAGAATCAGGCCTTCTAAATCTGAATGTGAAATGTACGAGCCGTCCCTGAAGGTTGCACCTTATTGTTTGGAGTGGGCGTGGTCAGATGACTCGTCAGGTGTATTTCCAGTTTCCACACAGGTTGAAGGTGTGGCGGAACACTTTTCCGGTTCAGACAGATCCAGGTGAGCTTCTCCGTGGTTTCTTTAACCCTCATTACTTTAGTATCTTTTTATGCGTTTCTCTGTGTTTGATTTTTATGGTAGGAACAGACTTCTGATTGGAGTTAACAGTTTAAAGCAGACGTTTGTACAGGGATGATTGATTTCCTCATGATGACCTCATCATTACTTGAGCTAAAAACATTCTTTATTCATTTAATGAAATGTTGTGGTGGAACTGCTTATTTACAACTTCACAACAAGTTAAAAATATTTAATTATTTTCTGTTTTTCTTCAAGCCAAATCATTATCCTCAGGGGGGATTTAGTGTGAATCTGAGTGCCTTGAACTGTGGGATATTTGGTAAATCTCTGCTTTAATCGTACAGTATTTCCATTAGATGTCAAGTTCACAGTTTGATCACATTCAGATCAATCGAAAAGTATTTTTTATTTTTTATTTTCTGTGGTAAATTTTGACAGTCATGAGTGCAGCTGGCTGCTGTAATGAGGCTTATTTGAGTCTAACTAGGTTCATTTAAGCTTTTACATTCATCAGAACAGGTGAGCAAACACAGATTTGTCAACATGGAAAGGTTGTTGAAATCCTGCAGCACATTTTGACATCTCATTAAGCTTCCTACTCACTACTGCACAAAGGTAGATTATGGCCATTTGTTAAATGAATTGAGCTCTGAGATTAATTTCAGAATTTTGACAAAAGAGTTGGAAATAAACATATTATTACTTTTTTACTTGCTTTTTTAAATTATTGTATATAAGGGGTCCTATGTAATTGCTATGAAAGATTAAATAGACCTATAGCTCCTATATATGGACACTTTTGAATTTGTGATATTTTCTGACTGTAGTTTGGTGAGCATACCTCAAGAATAGAGGTGCTGACACAGAGCTTGTCACCATAAATCACAGAATAGGCTGATATGAAAGCTAAAGTGATGCATTATTTTTCTACAGAGGAACTTCCTGTTTACATCATGGCATCTTTGTGGGTAAGCCAAGTTCTGTTTCTTTCTATTTTATGATGACGTTTTGACTGATGGTAGATTTTAAACACAACTGATAAACATTCTGCAGGACGACTTGGACAGTCTTGTGAACACCCCTTCCTCTTTCTCAGCAAAGGTAGGTCTTTAGGCTTTACTTTGACAAAATGCATGAAAAGAAAGAGAAAACAAAGCAGACTGATGGCTGAACGTCACTGTGTTCTTCAGACTGGAGAGAGAGGAACCATCAAGCCCAAAGCAAACTTTGATGCAGGAGACGATGCTGTGGCTCTGAGGAAGGCCATTGAAGGACTTGGTAGGTTACACACACACACACACACACTAATCATGTAATCATGATAGGAGAAACACAGCTCAAACTCCTAGCACAGTCAAGTAGTTAGCGCTAGCAGGCTGCCATCTTGGGCTGTTTGTTGAGTCAGATGGTGTTTTATCACAGTTGCGGTTAAGCTACCTTTAAATCACAAATTGAAATGTATTAAATTCTGAGCTAATTTATTATGTATTTATTTTAAATGTATTAATTTAAATGTGAGCATCAATAGTAGACAAACAGACAGAAAGACACACAAAGCTACAAGTAAGTAGAGCGACACTGTATCCCTTTGGACTGTAATCCAAATAGAGTTTATTTCTTTGATAAAATGTGAAAGAAAACATTTTGTTCTGCAGTATTTCAGGCTTTCAGGTTCAATGGCAGGTGTGTATCTTATTTATTAACATAAATGGGAATAAAATAATGACATAACACAAAATTTCAAAGGGTTTTTCATAGTTTAAGAAATTTTAATCAGGAGAGAAAAGTCTTCATTGACTGATCTTTTATGTACGAAAGCCCTAAAGGGCCATGCATTCATACATTTTATTTCCTCCGTTTTCCCATGACAATGAATTAATTTCATTTGTTTTCTCGAGATCTCGAGTTATTATCTCGAAATAACAACTGCTGTTTTCCCGAGATAACGATATAATTAATTCGAGATCTTGAGAAAACAAGACGATAGTGTAGTTTATTAAATCATTGCAGGAAACTTAATTCAGTGTAGCAATGTCAGAGGAGCAGGAGCATATCGATCACCGCGTCACATATCTTTTCAATCAAGGCCTGACACAGGCTGAAATAGCATTATGCCGTGCTATTACAGATAATATACACATTAGTGTGCGTAATCTAAAAAGACAGTTAACAAGGCTTCAGCTATATCTGCAGCGCAATCTAAGTGAGCCTGATGTCATCGTTAACTAGACCAGCTACGAGGTCCCGGGCGTCTCCACAATCTCAGGCCTATCATATCACAGTCATTATCTCGAGATCTCAAATTAATTATATCGTTATCTCGGGAAGAAGCATTTACGGTTTTAAATTTTTTATATATCAAACAATTTCTTTTACTGGTGTTAAGCAAAGTCTCAAGGCTGCTGGGGTATAAAGTTGTTGTTGCATTTCTTCATCGTTTCAGGCACCAAAGAGAAGACTCTGATTGACATTTTGACCCATAGAAGTAGCGCTCAGAGGCAGCAGATCTGTGAAGCTTACCAGGAAGCCACTGGCAGAGTAAGATGCAGCTTCTGTTGTTATTTCTCCAGAGTGAATTACAATCTGATTTAGAGGGTCTGAAGGCTACACTCCACACATAACCACACATTATGAGCTCGATTTTCTTCTTCTGTAGTGGCGGGTGTCACCGATTGTTACCACTGAAACACTCACTAACATTGGCTAAATTTAAGGTGTAAGATGAGTGAGTTTCATTTTATTTAAACTCTCTAACCTGCAGCAACGGGATAAAGCTGACGTTTATGAAGTCTAAACGATCATTTAACTAAAGGCTGTATTGTAAGCAGTTGCAGTTTATCACTTCCTGTCTACCTGCCACCTGAAAATACTTTGCTGTTGTGAAGCTATTATCTTTTGCTGCACATTCTTTGATTTTAGTTGCATCAGATTTGATATTAAAAGATCGTCTTAACGTGACAAATAGTTATCACAGGTTCTGTCTTTACTCTGGTTTAAATAAACCTGTGTGTGGCTGTGTGCCAGAGGGCTCCTGTATTTGCATTGGTGTGGTTGTGTGTTGCATGAATATAAACTGACATGCTGTGTTTACGTCATACTGCAGACATTACTGGAGGACCTGAAAGGGGACACCCATGGTGACTTCGAGGCCCTGCTAGTAGCACTCATCACCCCTCCTGCAGTGTACGACTGCCATGAAGTGATGGGGGCCATGAAAGTCAGTTTTTCTTGCTTTTATCATTTTCTCTTATGGGTTTTATTTAATATTTTTACAAATAAATATTGTAGAGAAAGATGTTGAACATTTTTCATAAATACATTCAGCTTTTTAATATATTATATCTAACTTTGATCCAAATGAGTTAGAATCTGGAATAGAGATTTCTTGATAGTATCACATAAACAAAGCAGTAAAAAAAAGAGAAACTCTATTGTATACCTTTTTAATAAACTCTTTAAAATGTCGGATTAAATGAAATGTGCATGGATGGAATCTGTTTCTCTTGTTTATACTCTTCAGTTTCTCCTTGTATCATTAATTTAAGTTATATTCGAGGAGAGAAAACTGAGCCTTGAAATGTATCAATTTAATCTACTTTGATTTAAAGTATATGCACAGATAGTGATAATTGAGAAAATATCGTGTTTATCAATCCAGAATATACTGTATGGTTCATATTCTTATATTTTATTTTATTTTTTTCAGACTGTGGATGTGTTTTGTAGTAAAACAACACTCCACGTAGTCTTTCAGTGAACTTGTTTATCCTCACTGTTGTTCACGATGTGAATGCAGTTCAGTCGGCTCCATGTGGAAATGTAACCGTGTGATGTTGCAGGGAGCTGGGACGACAGACAGCACCTTGATCGAAATCTTTGCATCCAGATCCCCAGAACAAATCAGAGCTCTCAATGACGTCTATTTACAAGGTAAATAATGTAAATGGCTGTAATTTCTATGATTCTGATTTAAATGTTGAGGTCAGTAAAAATGATTTGTATAAATATAGTTTTTATTTAAAAAAGTACATATTGCCAATGTTTGACAATTAAGGTATTACATTTTTTCCATCCAAAAGCTTGATTATAATCATTGGTTCATCTTGAATGTTTTCCCCCACAGAAACAGAGAAGAAGTTGGCCTTTGACTTGAAGAAGGAAGTTTCCGGAGACTATTCCAAAGCACTGCTGCTCCTTGTTGAGGTTTGTCATTCTCATAAAAAGGAAAACTGTGAACAGTGTTTCCATTTATAGAATTATATCTATATGTGGACAGATGAGGCGTATGACATTTCACATTTTCCTACCCTTTTAATCTTTTCCCTAAAGAGAAATGATGAAAAATGTATAAATATGAAAATGAAAATAAGATTGAAAAGTTAAAGAACAGAAACAACAAGGAAAGGTGGTGTGAGGGTAATGTCTGCAGGCACAAAGCAACAAGTCCCTTCATCACAGTCATGATCATAACCATCATCACAATTAATAAACATAATGTGGGGAATAAATACACTGTCTTGGTTTTACCAACTCTTGTCTGCACTACAGGAGTTTGTAAATTTAAAGCCACCAGTGGGTACTTCAGGGGGTTTAAAGTGGGTTAAGATAATTTATTTTCTGTTTTGTTTTCAGGGCCCGAGGGACGAGAGCACCGCAGTAGATAACGAGAAGGCAAAAGAAGATGCCAAGGTGCAGTATGTTGCATATATGAATGTTTTCACATACACTGTACATTTCTCTTTTATGTTGAATATATTCTTAACCATTTCATTTTATCCACCCAGACCCTTTACGATGCCGGGGAGAAGAAGTGGGGCACAGATGAATCTAAATTTGTAGACATCCTCTGCCAAAGAAGTATACCTCAACTTAGACAGAGTACGTCAACCTTTAATCATAATGTGTTCAATCTAGATGAGAATAAAGTTGCCCTGTACACATTTTGGTCGATTTGCAATAATTGGAAATGTAAAGCGGGACTTTTTTTTTGCTTTATTTGTGTAGCTCTTGTTGAATATAAGAACATCAGTGGAAAGACTCTGCAACAAAGCATCGAAGGAGAGATGTCAGGGGAACTGGAGGAACTACTGGTGGCTATTGGTGCGTTAATGTGCTAATTTATGTGCTGAATAGTACTTTTAATGCATACTAAACATATTATACACTATATGGCCAGTATGTAGACAAGATCTTGGAGAGTCTTTACAGAAATGACATGTTTAACAGTCACAAATGGGAGTAATGGTATAGTGTCCACATACTTTTGGTTACATAGTGTAAATCCCCCACATCAAGAGTCAATGAATGAAATCAATGTGATCCAATAAATAATTGGGATAATTTTCTCTGTCTCTTGTAGAAAAAAGACTGATCTTTATCGCTGTGTAAATTGTAAATTGTTGAACACAACTTTTGTCCCTCCTGCAGTGAAATGTGTGAAGAGCGTACCGGCCTACTTTGCAGAACGTCTGTATCAGAGCATGAAGGTGAATATGTTGTTTTATTGCATTATCGTCACAGTCACAGATCATTGGACAGACACAGAGAGGAATAAAAGATATCCAGTTCATAGCAACATCGCCCTGTTAACTGAAGACAGAACAGCCCATAATATGAAACTGTATTGCTGCTGAATTATCTACTGCACTGGAACTGAAACCATCAAAGGACTTCTCAGAGTTTTTTTTAAAGGAAAAGTTCACCCAAAAATGAGTTGTCCAGAAAAGGTCTCTGGAGCTTCACAGCAAAACAGCGATGTATGACTTTTTGTCATACACTGTTTTCGTAGTTAATATCAGAATAAAACATAATTATATAGCGTACTTACAAAGAAATCTGCACCTTTGGAATGCTGCTAAGAGCCATCAAAATGTTTTTATGAAGATTTTACACTTATTCTTTTGTTCATGAAGGTCTTTTGGGTGTACATCCAGTTCCTTTGTACATTCCATCAACAGCACATTTAAACTTGAACCTTATTTTGTACATATGCTGTTTGGGGCAGAGCTGCAGACAGCAATGCACACTGTTACCCCCCTCCAATAACCGTTATTTGTATTCTCGTCCTGTTGTGTTTGCCTGTCTTCGTTGTCAGGGTGGTGGAACGGACGAGTCGACTCTGAACAGGATCATGGTGAGTCGGTCTGAGATCGATCTGCTGGACATCAGAGCTGAGTTCAAGAAACTCTATGAGTACTCGCTGCACTCTGCCATCGAGGTGAGGAACTCTTTACTAAAGATCTGATCACAATTTAACCTAATCAAACTCACAATGTGGATCTATTCTGCTTTTTTCACTGTGATAACCAGTCATACTTGCTTCATCCCAGTTCATTTCAGTCATAGGATCTTTGCATAGAATTTGTCTACACACAGTCTGCAGCAATCATAAAGTGTGATCAGAGGAGTTGAATGGACTCTGGAGGCTCTGGCCTCTGTGAATTTACTGTCTGAGGTTTTATGAGTCATCAGATGAGTCTCACTGACCAAAATTGACGACAGCTTGATTTCATCTGGCGAGACACTTTGATATCTGTGAAGTCAAATATATATGAATAACAAAAGAGCCAAGAGTTCCTCTGAGACACACAGAGACTGCACTGAGACAGAAATGACTCATCTGCATGATAACTGGAGCAGTGTGAAGTGGGAAGGTGCCTGAGCATCTCTTCATTTAACACAAAGCTAATCTATTACTAACATTTGAAACAACATTTGAGTGGATTTTATTAGCTCTTGCCCTAAAAATAATCCCATCTATCGGTGAGGGATTATGTACGTCTTCTGAAAATGTGTAACCCTCGAAGAAAACTCTATAGTAAAGGTTATCTAGGTTTCTATCTGGTCTTTTCTTTTGCACCTTGTGGTTGCCCAGGTGGGTTTGCTCTCCAGTCCTGGTCCAATTATTTAGAGATTTAAAAAAGACCCCACCTACCTATGCAGCCCAAGAAGCAAGTTTAAAGACAGCTGATGTTTCCAAGGTGGGAAATTTAACCGATCACTTGTTAGTTATAGGTGTAGCCACTGTGACCGTATCCATCCATCCATCCTTTGGAGAGAATATTGAATTTTTAGTCTCACAGACTTTTTCTCAGAAGCCCTGGGATCACCGTCAGACTGGCTGCTGCTCCACTAGCTTCTGTAACTCAGTGTGATTTCTCACTGAGCAGTGCTCAGTTAGGTTTTTATAATTATGCACCTACAGCTCGGAGCTGTCGTCGCTGAATACTAACAAAACAATCATTGTTAAAATGATAAATGGCCCAGACATCCATCCACATCCATTACAGAAGCAAATACCCATTTAGCTTTGAATATGGAGAGAATTATAGCATTATATTAAAGCTACTCATAAAAAGAACAATTTAAGAAACCTTTTGAAGAAAAAAGTCAATTAGAACTGAAAGCTCGTGGAGCAGAAGACAACCTTGCCTAGGGTCACTGGCAATCAGCCCTTCAGTCGTTTAGGTCTGAGGATGTGTGGCGTACTGTTGGTCAGTGTGGTGGGAAGACACTTTTCTCCTTGCTTGTGTTACTGTCTCCTCCAGTCCGATCTGGGGGGTGACCATGGGGACTGTGTGAAGGCCATCTGTGGAGGAGAAGACTAACTAACAACCGAGGTCTACCTGAGGCCAAGAAGAAATCTGCTTCCTCTTGGACTCACACTGTAGGCCCTTCTGTCCTTCTCTCTTACTTCTGCTTTACTTTCCTCTTCAAACTACTAACTGATAACCTCTTTACAGTCTCAAGCAGAAAGAGAGACATCACATAATAAATCATAAAAGGACAGAGAAATGTCTGGAGAGACATGCAGGTCATTAAAGATTTAATTTGAACATGAAAACTCAGGCTTAACTGAGGTTTTAATATAAAATTCTGTTTTGTTTCAGTCTGACTGCGGAGGGAATTATAAAAAGACTCTGGTAAAAATCTGTGGAGGAGATGATGATTCCTAACATCGACATCACTATATCTTTATTTCTTTTTCTGTCACTTTATTGTTTTGCTCCCCCTCAGCAGTGGATTCAAGTACAATGCTGACACACTCATACTTTATTTGAGTATTTCCATTCTATGTTACTTTATACTTCACTACGATTCAGAGAGAATTATTGTACTTTTCAGTTCACTGCATGCATTTAAGAGCTAAAGTTACTTTTCAGATTTAGATGTTAAAACACAAAACACCTGATCACTTCGTAAAATATGATCCATTGTTACAGATTAATCTGCCAAAAGAATATGAAATAGTTACAATTCTACATTATATATACTTGTACTGTTGAGACTTTCAGTGTATTATGTTGCTGTACTTTTACATAAGTTACATTTTGAAAGCAGGAGATCGTGGAATATTTGTATACAGTGGTATTGCCACTTGGATTTAATTGCTTCTTCCACACATGTCCTGATACCAAATACTCGAGGACACAACTTCCTGAACTTGCACATGTACTCTTACACTTGCACTATTTATTGTGAGAGGAACTGGCCACTACAAATTGACTGTTGAAACGGCTTCAAGCTATTTTCCATACATTTGTTGCACCATTCATGCTTTATTGATGGTATTTTTCTTTGCCTGCAAACAACTCTGCAAACATATAAGAAGTTACAGCAAAAACATTGCAGCATTTTTATAAATCAGCAATACAGTGCAGTTGTAGTGCAGCAAGTACACAGTTAAAGGGTAACTCCACCAATGTTACACATTAAATTGTGTTTACAGGTCTTGGGGAGTACTGTGTGATTTTAAAAAAGTATAAAGCCTTTTGTGGCTCCAGAGGAAGCTGCATGTAATCAGATAAATTATCTCCAGTAGCAAGTAGCATCGTGGGTAATGTAGGCACCAGGATTTGGATTAAAAGAAGTGATATCTCTGGTTCTGCTGTATCGATTTAGATCCTTTGGTTTTCAAACTGTCCATTATCAGTCCAATAGTGTTATTTACCCACTGAGTGACATTATTGGAGGCATCACATTACATGCAGCTTTCTCTGGAGCCACAAAAGGCTTTGTTACTTTATTCACCTGTTCAGTAGTACTCCCCAAGTCCTGTAAACACACTTAAATGTGTAAAATTGGTGGAGTTACCCTTTAAAAGTGACTTCTATATAATAAAAATCCTTTCCGAAAATCTTAATAGCATAAAAGACACGATTCCAACTCTTAATGTCTTAATGTGTCGTTATATCACTGTAACTGCCTCTAACTGAAGACTAAAATTGGGTTAACTGTGTAGTCAGTTCAGCCAGTATCTAGATAAACTACTATATTTGATCTTTCTCACTTTTCTACTTTATTATCAGTCCTTTAATCTTTTGTCTCCTTCTCGGATCTTTGTAACTTCCAGAAATAATAAAACACTCATGAATTATTCACAGAGAGTGACGTTGTTTATCTTTCAAATTGTCACATTTACTGTTTGTTAGTCCTTCAGTGTAACCAGCAGGTGGCACTACTGACTCAGCAGTAAGATTTTAAAGCTTTTTTAATGTCTGTGGGTCTCCAGAACCCCAGGGGGCTTTAAGAGGCTTACAGAGGATATATTTGGGGGAAACTGTAAACTGCGGAGATGAGTGGAAGTGTTTTACTTCTCTTGATGATCAAAGGAGATGCACATAATCGGTCAATCTCATGTGACAGTGATTTGTTTTGAATGGAAATGCCTCTTGATTAGATGGAAAACAGTTGCTTTATCCATGATTTAGTCTCACTGAAATCTGGAGGTCTTTTAAGAGAGATTTTTGTATAAGAAAAACGTATAAACTATAAAAGCATAATAGACGGACACAAATTCAATCACAATTTACAGACATTTCAGGAGTCACTGTATTTTAATGATATTAAAACTAGGACTTTTATGATGTCTGTACCATCACATCCATGTCTTTACTCATTTCTTAGTTGTTTCCTGTATCTGTATCATCTGTGCTGTATCAAATTCATACCTATACAATGGTGGAAAGTACATTTACTCGTACTGTACTTTTTTAAGGTACCTATACTTGTATTTTCATTCTGTGCCATTTGATATTTCTACTCCAGCAAATTTACCATACATCAACAAATCAAATTAAAATGCAATAATACAATGTGTTAGAGCAAGGAAGAAGTGCTTCTGCATAATAAATACTTAACTTCTGGTACTTTGACTACATTTTCCCATTAATACTTCTGTGCTTAGGGTCAGGGTTAGGGGTTTTGAATGCAATATTTTGAATGCAGGGCTTTAACTTGCAGTGGAGTTAGACTATGGTATTTCTACTTTTACTCAGAAAAGGATCAGAATACATTTTTATATATATACTTGTTACGTTATGTGATGGCCTCAGGGTTGGCCCTGTTCTGTCCTCTGGTTGTGCATCTCCTTTGTTTCAGGAAGTGGATGGGTGGAGTTGAGTCGTCAGTGATGCAACGCACCTGAGCAGGCCGGGCTCAGGTGTCTATAAATCAGACCTGCAGAATCCTCTCTCTCTCTCTGGCCCTGACCTGCTGACTGACTCTATAATTTGTTTCTATATTGTGTTCTATATCCATACACCCACACAGACATTGCATACATACTGATTGACTGATGGACATAATTATATTGTTTATTTTGTTTATTTAATTAAAACCTTTTGTATGATTTACAGACTATGTGTGGTCTCCCACTTTTGTCACCTACTGTTGAGCCAGGTTGTGACAAAATGGGGGCTCGTCCGGTCCTGATTTTTCTTTGTCTGGTAAGTTTTTTTGATGTATTAGGTTTTTTTTTTAGTCTGCTCGAACTAGTACTGTTTGCGTCACTTCTGTCTCATGCTAATCTGCACTACTAAAGGTTTGGGGTTTGCCTTTTAAAGGAGAATAGAGTGAATTAGTATTAAGTTGTGCTATGGATGACTTGAGGTGGTAGTCTGGGTATTAAAGATGCTAAGTACTAGTTTTGGGGAGGCCTCATAGTCTGGAGTTTTGGTTAGTAGTTGTGATGGTGATCAGTTTGTCTGTGTATGCATAGGTTTGTTTAGGGTTCTTGTATGGTTAATTATTTTGTTGTGGTCAGTTGTGCATATGGTTAGGGCTGTCTTGGGTGAGGCTGGAGACAGTTTTTGAAATTGAAGGCCATGGAGACAGTGTTGATTGTTTGCCGTGCACATGTTAGAATTTGAGCTTTCCCTGGTAGGATGAAGGAACGTTTCTCCTTTGGGATTCGTTTGTAAATCTTGATAGTGTTGCAGTGAAAACGGTTAGAGCAGTTGTCTCGGGGGCACATCCCTAGATTCAAGGGGGTCGCTGTTTTTGCAGTTGCCTTGCTTGTTCTAGTGGTTTTTTAGTGCATAAATACCCACTGTAAGTAACTGCATGAAGACTAGGGTTGAGATTAATAAGTTTCTGGGTAGGTAGTTAGTGGGAAGGCTCTAATTTTTACTGCACCTCAGGGATCAATATTGTTCTGTTATGGCTACTGTCACTGGCTTTGTTCAGTCTCCATCAGATGAACTGTTGAATAGTTGTACAAAGGAGCAACTTTTGAAGCTCGTTGAGCATTATGATGTTGATATTGGAGAAAAACGGTTAAAAGAGGAAATTAAAGGGTCGTTGAGGGCTGCTTTAATGAAAAATGGTGTTTTGCCGACTTCTTTGCAGAGTCCAAGTGGCAGTGTTGGTGAGTTTGTGGGTTCTACTGCAGCAGTTTTAACCTTGGAGCAGCAAAAAGAGCTGTTGCTGTTACAGATGGAGAGGGATAAATTGGGCATAGAAAAGGAACGGCTAAGGCAGTCTCTGGAAAAGGAAAAACTGGATTTGCAGCAGTACAGATTAGATCTAATTAAGGCAGGTAGACTATCGGGTGATGCTAGTGCAGAGTGGTCAGAAGAGTCTGTAGCAACAGGTTCACAAAGTTTGAAAATGTTTGATGTGGTGGGCAACTTGCGTTTAGTACCGAAGTTTGAGGAGAGAGACCCAGACACCTTTTTTTCCCTTTTTGAACGTGTCGCCAATGTGAGAGGTTGGCCTGAGGCTGACCGTGTAGTTATGTTGCAGTCGGTATTGACAGGAAAGGCCCAAGAAGCGTATTCAGCGCTTGGTGACATTGACAGTCAGAATTATTCTACTGTTAAAGATGCAATTTTGAAAGCTTATGAGCTGGTACCAGAGGCCTATCGGCAGCGTTTCAGGTCTTGGAGGAAGTCTGATAAGCAGTCACATGTTGAGTTTGCAAGGGACTTGACTAAACATTTTAACAGGTGGTGTGCTGCATTGGAGGTTACTACTTTTAAAGATCTGTGTGATCTCATGATACAAGAGCAGTTTAAAGACTGTATTCCACCTGAAGTTGCCACTCATATTGCTGAGCGGGGGGTACAAACTGCATCTGAAGCTGCTACTCTGGCAGATGAATATATACTGGCACATAAAGGAAAATTTGGAAAAAAATGCGTTTCGGATAATGCTACTGCTAAAGCTGTTGGTCGATCTGCAAAATTTTCTTGGTCTGAGTCTGCAAAAATGAATCATGGTCCACGTTTGGTTGATTTTGATCAGGAGTGTAATTATTGCCATGATAGGGGACATTGGAAAGCAGAGTGTCCTGTACTGAAAAGCAGGGTAAATCGCACTGGGTGGAAACATGTTAAACCAGCTGCTCTCAGTGCACCAGTTAAGAAAGTTCCAGTGGTTTCTGAGGAGATGCTTGGTTCAGTTAAACCTGAAAATGAGAAATATTCTGGTTTTGAAGCTTTTGTGTCAGATGGGTTTGTATCTCTCACTGGTAGTGACAGTAAAGTGCCTGTGAAAATTCTCCGAGATACAGGAGCAAAGGATTCATTTATTCTGGCTTCTGTGCTGCCCTTTTCCCAGGACTCGGATACTGGTGATTGTGTGCTTGTACGAGGAATGGGTTTAACTGTCCTATGTGCTCCTTTGCACAAAGCTAGACTGTCTTGTGACCTTGTGGATGGTGATGTCCACATTGGGATCAGGCCTGCTTTGCCTATGGATGGGGTAGATGTGATTTTGGGGAATGATTTGGCTGGTAATCGTGTCTGGGCTGATGGCTCTCCACCTGTTAGGTCTACACCTTTGTTAATGGAACCAGATGACTGTAAACAAGAGTTCCCTGAGGTCTTCACAGCTTGTGCTGTGACACGTGCAATGACTAGAGATCAGTCAGATTCCACAGTTCAGAAGGAAGAGTGTGATTTGGAAATTGATTGGCATGTGGCTGGATCTTTTTCTATCTCTCAGCAGGAGCTTATCAGTGAACAGCGAGCGGATACTACTTTGAGTGAGCTGTTTGACCAGGTGCAACCTAGCATTCAAGCTAAAAATGCAGCCTGTGGTTATTTCCTGCAGAGTGAGGTATTGGTCCGCAAGTGGGTGCCCCAGGGTTTGGATTGTGTTGGTGAGTCGATTGTTCAAATAGTAGTTCCAACTAAGTATCGAAATGAAGTGTTGAAATGTTCTCATGACCAGACAGGGCATTTGGGAGTTAAGAAAACATACTGTCACATTTTGCGTTACTTCTTTTGGCCTCGTCTTAAGCGTGATGTGGCAGCTTACGTTAAGACTTGCCATATATGTCAAGTAACAGGTAAGCCAAATCAGTCTATTAAGCCGGCCCCACTATGTCCAATCCCTGCAGTGGACAACCCATTTGAACATTTAATCGTCGATTGTGTTGGGCCTTTGCCTAAATCAAAATCTGGGTCCGAGTATTTGTTGACTGTGATGTGCCAGGTCACGCGTTATCCAGCGGCCTATCCCTTGCGTACTATCACAGCTAAATCTGTAGTCAAGGCTTTGACTCAGTTTATTGCCATATTTGGAATACCAAAGATCATTCAGAGCGACCAAGGGTCGAACTTTTCGTCACATTTGTTTGCACAAGTTCTTAAGCAGCTTAACATCAAGCATAACCAAGCATCTGCTTATCATGCACAAAGCCAAGGTGCTTTAGAACGATTTCACCAAACTCTCAAGTCTTTGTTGCGAGCATTTTGTACAGAAATGGACAGGGACTGGGAGGAAGGTTTACCATGGTTGCTTTTGGCTGCCAGGGAGGTTTGTCAAGAGAGTACTGGGTTCAGTCCTAATGACCTAGTCTTTGGCCACATGGTACGTGGGCCTTTGGCAGTGCTTCGGAGTGAGTGGATTACAGATGATCCCCCTCCCAACCTGATAGACTACGTAAATGGTTTCCGACACAGGCTTTATATGGCTGGTCAATTGGCAAAACAAAAACTTGTAAAATCTCAGGCTAGGATGAAGCATTTCTATGACCGTCGTTCTGAGATGCGACAATTTAGTGAGGGTGACCAAGTACTAGCGTTGTTGCCGATTGTGGGGTCACCATTTCAGGCAAGGTTTGTGGGACCATATACTGTAGTGCGACAGTTGTCTGAACAAAACTATCTAATCGAGACTCCAAATCGCAGGAAAAGAAACCAGCTCTGCCACATAAACTTGTTGAAACCATATTATGCTCGTGCATCGTCTCAGGGTATGTCAGGCGCTTCAGATTCCTCTTCACCAGAAGTGTGTCCGGTTTTGACTGCTTGTACTGTGGAGCAATCAGCATTGTGTGGGGGGGAAGATGTGGTGGCCCCTGATGATTCTATACTGCGCGGTCGTTTAAAGAATTCTGAGTCGCTTCAAAATCTGGATGTTTTGTTGGCTCATTTGACTGTTGAAAAGCGTACTGAGTTGGCTGAACTGATAAAAAGTTACCCATCCTTGTTTGGTGACACACCTTCAAAAACTAATGTTATTGAGCACGACATTGACGTGGGTGATGCAAAACCAATTCGTCAGAGATTCTATCGAGTCTCGGAAGAGAAGCGAAAAGTAATTGATAGTGAGGTTAAGTACATGCTTGATAACCACATTGCTGTACCCTCTGCTTCTAGTTGGGCTTCTCCTTGTTTGCTTGTTGAAAAATCGGATAAGTCACCACGATGTTGCACAGATTTTCGCAAAGTAAATGCTGTAACGAGGCCCGATTCCTACCCATTGCCTCGTGTCGAGGACTGTATTGACCAAGTTGGTGCAGCAAAGTATGTGAGCAAATTCGATCTATTAAAAGGGTACTGGCAGGTGCCATTGACCCCAAGAGCTCAGGAAATATCTGCTTTCATAACACCATCTGGCCTGTTTTCATATACAGTCATGGGTTTTGGCTTGCGGAATGCACCAGCTACATTTCAACGACTCATGAATATGATCGTTAATGGACTTGAGGGTTGCGCTGTATATTTAGATGATGTGGTGATATACAGTAATACCTGGGAGAATCATCTAAGTCGCATTCGTGCTTTGTTTGAACGTCTAGCAGATGCAAATTTGACCATAAACTTGGCAAAATGTGAGTTTGCAAAAGCTACTGTGACATATCTTGGAAAGGTTGTGGGTCAGGGTCATGTGCAGCCTGTTTATGCCAAAGTTGCAGCTATTAAGGAGTTTCCTGTCCCGACCACTAAAAAGGAACTAATGAGGTTTTTGGGTCTTGTTGGTTATTACCGCTGTTTTTGCCGGAATTTCTCGACTGTGGTGGCTTCTCTGACTGACTTGCTGAAGGCTAAAGCAAAATTCATTTGGTCTGACTCATGCCAGCAAGCTTTTTGTAATGTTAAAGCTTTGTTGTGTTCTGCTCCAGTTTTGGTAGCTCCCCGATTGGACCAACCTTTCAAACTACAAGTGGATGCAAGCCATGTTGGAGCAGGTGCTGTACTCCTTCAAGTTGATGAACAAGGCATTGAACATCCAGTTAGCTTCTTTTCAAAGAAGTTCAACTCCTATCAACTGAATTATTCTGTGATAGAAAAAGAAGCGCTGGCATTGATTTTGGCTTTGCAGCACTTCTATGTGTACCTCGACTCTGGAATACCGATCGTAGTATTCACCGACCATAACCCACTAACTTTTTTGAATTCTCTGCAGAATCCAAATCAGAGGCTCATGCGGTGGGCTCTGTTTCTGCAGCCGTACAATTTGGACATCCGGCATATTAAGGGCAAAGATAATGTTATGGCGGATGCCTTGTCCCGTGCACCTTTGTAACTCTCTAACTTGAATAATATTTCCTGTCTTCTGCTGCCTCTGTTTTCCTTCTTCTTAATTTGCTTCTAGGCGCCAAGGTTGCTGAAGCTGGAGATGCGGAGTCTGGAGATGGTGGGGAGTGTTAAAGTACGGAAAGGTGTGTTTGGGGCAGTCACCATCTTGAGCGCTGATGTCAAGGTTGCCCAGCATGGCGTGGATATGTTGATGTATTATGTTTGGGTTTCAGGGTAGGAACCCTGTTTTCATGGGGGGGAGTGTGATGGCCTCAGGGTTGGCCCTGTTCTGTCCTCTGGTTGTGCATCTCCTTTGTTTCAGGAAGTGGATGGGTGGAGTTGAGTCGTCAGTGATGCAACGCACCTGAGCAGGCCGGGCTCAGGTGTCTATAAATCAGACCTGCAGAATCCTCTCTCTCTCTCTGGCCCTGACCTGCTGACTGACTCTATAATTTGTTTCTATATTGTGTTCTATATCCATACACCCACACAGACATTGCATACATACTGATTGACTGATGGACATAATTATATTGTTTATTTTGTTTATTTAATTAAAACCTTTTGTATGATTTACAGACTATGTGTGGTCTCCCACTTTTGTCACCTACTGTTGAGCCAGGTTGTGACAGTTATTATAGTAACAAGAATTACCACTTAACCACTAGGTCAAAGGTCAAAGCTGTAATTTCCTGACAGTATATGTAACTAAATGATCTGTAAAATCAACAAAATATTGAATGAATGAAAGAAAGAAAGAGACTCAGTCAGTCCTTTAAGAATGAATTGGTTAGACTGACCCATTTGCAGGGATGGCCTTGTGAAGAGAAAGGATATCCACACACACTGGCTCAGGCCTGAACCCCTGACAAAACGAAACAAAAAATAAAAAGCTAAATGTCATTTCATTCCCACAGAAAGCCCCCAGAAAGGGTCTGATATTGGAAAAGTCGAGAAGACTGACAGCAGCCTGAGGGGATTCTGAGGCTGTGAGAACCAAACACAGCTTGTTTTTTTCTTGATAAATCTAAGTCCTGTTCCACAACGAGGTCTTCAGCTGCTAAAACTGTGACATCTGCTCTAAAAACCAAGCAATAAAGTAAAACACTATCTGGTTTCTTATAGACAAAAGAGCATAACTTGAGGTTGTTGTTTGGACACAACTGGAAAAACATTCATGCAGTTTTGGAAATGATGCGTTTTATTGTAACCCAAAAAACATGTGGCAACAAAAAGAGCACACACTTCAAAAAGTGATGAATAATAAACCATTGTTTAAATTATTATTTCATGTCTCATATATTTACTGGTAACTTTGAGAATCTGAAAAGTCGGATACATAATCAATCCAACTCCTGATGATGGAGACAAAGTGCAGAAGACTTACAATGGAACTGCAGTGAAGTGACTGCTCATTAGTTACACCTCTACACAGTATTACAAAAGATATACCTCCTTGTGCAACATTAACTACCTTGAATCTAAGTCTGATGTGTTCTAACCTGACCATTGTGTGAATTTAGGGCTGGGCGATACATCTCGATGTTTTGAAATCTCTTTCATAAATGCTAGGACTGGGTGACAAATTTAATATTACGATATTTTTGATCAAATACGTAGTTATTGCGACAGTATTGTAGGGATGAGTATTGGTATTTTCACAAAATATTATGACAATTTGACAAGAAGAAGAGACAGCTGTTCTTGTCTCCGTCAAGTTATCACACAAAATAGTGATAGATTATTGTCAACTACTGTTTCCAAGGTCCTAAAACTCATTACTTACATTCTTCCTTTGCGTAGGATTTAGGAGGATGTATTTGCAGAAATGCAATGTTATAATCATAATTCTGTTTTCATCGGTGTATAATCAGCTGAAACTGAGAATCGTTGTGTTTTTGTTACTTTACAATGAACCTATTGTATCCACAGAGGGAGGGGGTCCTAGTAGCCCAGAATGGACAAACCAAACACTGACCACAGAGAGGACCAGTTTGCTTCTCGTGTTTTTAGCTTCAGTTGGGTGCAATCAGCAACCACGCCGCTAGATTCCACTAAATCCTACACAATGGACCTTTAAGGAGTAATATGAGGCAAGCAAATTTGCAAACACAAATACAATTTATTCGCACACAGAAATAATGTTAAAATCCATATATGATAATATAAGTTGAGAGTTGAAATACACAAGTGTCAATGACTGTTGCAAATCTATACCTGGCCAACAATGTACAAAGCCGTGAGGACTCAGAATAAAGGTTTGAACATCTGTAGTTTCATGACAGTTGTTAGCAAACTCCATCTGCATCATCATTAAGACCATGTAATACAGTTGAGAGTGTATAAGTGGGTAAGTGGATCCTGATTGGAATTTGTTTTGCCAACTGCTGTTTTCAAGGTCAAGATTGAACACTTGAGCCCAACAAAGTAGGTCTGTTAGTTTCTCAGTACAAAAAAGTTCTCAAGGAGTCACAAAGTCAATAAGGCAATGTCAACAAAACACTGACGTCACAGCTGCCAGTCACTGAAGGGGGGGAAATGAGAAGTCAAATCACACCAAAACTTCTCTCCCCTCTGCATCTCCCTTACTCAGCTTCTCTGTTGACAGTGTCAACAAAAGTAAGGTGCTGAGAGAGCCAGGCTCCCTCATCATCTCAAGGAAGGCGAGGCAAGTTTATAGCACATTTCATACACAAAGGCAATTCAAGGTGCTTTTACATAATGCATTAAATATATTAGAAAAAAGAAGAGAAACAGCATAAAATATTAAAGTGTGAATTAAAAAGATAGAAACCTTTTTGAAGGAAAAGGAAATGTCAAGAAATGATACTTGAATACAGAGTATTAGATTTAAGATTCAGTAAAGGCATTTTCTAACCTGGATTTGAAGTTGGTCAAAGCTGTTGCAAGTCTTATATCTTCTCAAAGTTTGTTTCAGCTTTCATGAAGGCCTGTGCCTGACCATGCAACGCTCTATGAGAATCTTGAATGGGATTCCAACTTTGATAGGCAGCCAGTATAAAGACATGAGGATTGGGTGTAACATGAGACCTTTTGGCGCACTCGGCGCTTGGCAGCAACATTTCGGACCACTTGTAAGCGGTTTATGGAAATCTTGTTAAGATGGGGGCAGAGAGTTTTTTTCACTAAGTGCTGCCTGGACATGAATCCCCTGACAGGAAATCTAATGTTTCATAAATTCCTGGATATTTTATTTATGCTGTAAAACACATCAGCTCCAAATTAAACCTTCAGACTTGTTCATCATCTTTCTGCAACACCTCGTGTCTTTATGTCTTCCAGCCTGCTGGGAGGCGACAATTAAACCCAGGCCAGACACACTCACAGACTATTGAGGTGGATGAGAGCCTCGAGGCAAAGACATTTTCCTCATTAAAGCCAAAGTAATCACCCAGAGTCCCTCACTCTGCAACCCCCCTCCCAACAACCCCTGTCTCTTCCTCTTTATCCGAACTGAAGGAAAACAGGAAGAGAGGCTGCAGGTCTATACATCTTTATACTCTGACAGCTTCCACTCACATCCCCTGTGTGTGTGTGTATATGTGTGTGTGTGTGTGTGTGTGTGTTCATGCAGTATGAGAGTTTAACACAGGGTTATCAGCACCAAAGATATTTTAAAAACACCGTTATTACGAGCCATGTTTTTCCGACCTACTTAAAGGCATAACTGCTGAAATGTTTTCGCTTCACAATGTGCCATTATTCATGCAGATATAAATGTTTGTAAGCCATTAATACATGATTTGGGGCGTATCCTGTTTAAAAGGGTCAATGGGAGGATTCCTTCCTGGTTAATTAGAGAGCTGACTGTACAAACAGACTAAACACTTAGTTATTGTAGATCCTGCCCTTTGGTTAACCAACGTGATCATAGACTCAAGGTTTTATAAAAATGTAGCTTGCAGAACATCAATGATCGCCTCAGTTTAGTTAAACTGGGAACTCTGCTGCAGCCTCTTCCTCAGCACACTCCAAAGTGTCCATTGAAGGTCAAAGTGGATGGTGTCTGTAAATCTTACAGGGGGAAGCAGCACAGGCCTGTGAGATAGGTTCACACAGATATTTCCCCCAACTTTATACTTATTCCAGGCACTGAAAGTAATGATATCTCCTGACTTAGGGACTTTCTGACTTAGTCCCTTGAGCAGGTCAAGCCCCAAAAATGCTGCATCCTACACCTCCCACAATTCAATCCAGCTCAGTTGTGTCTCACTGTCTTCACTTTTCATAACTGAAGTGTGAAGTGGCATTTTTGAATCTTCGAGGAATCCTATTGTGTTTTTTTTTTTCTGCATTTCCATTCCTTCAATGTTTTGTTTAGGTTCTTGTGCCTATAAAAGGTCTTGAAAGTGAAAAAGCCCAAAGTCTGCGCCAATGGGAGCTCCTCACAGAAGACACCTCTCTTAAGAAACGCCTTCATCAGCAGTCGCACCTTTAATTCTGTATCTTCTTGGCATCACATTACATCACCATGTCACACATTTGCATAATTTATGCCCATATTCACAGTAGAAGTAAAGCTGACTGGTAAGTGAAAATTCAACAGGGATGACTTGAGACACATTTGGTGATGTTGGCTCAGGCATGTGTGAGTTGACCAATCAGAGTAGACAGGGTATTCGGGAGGCGGGCTTAAAAGAGACAGAAGCTCAAACAGAGCGTCTCAGACAGAAGGAAAATACAGCGATGCAGTGCTGAACATTGAAACGTGTAAACCTTTTCTAGTAGTATACGAAAATAAAATGATAATACTGAAAATAAGAATAATACGTCTCCTTTAATATAATCAATAGCATCACTGGAGAGCGTATTCAATTATTAAAATATGATCATTCTGTATAATAAAAAGTATGGTTGTATGTATTTTATGTTAATCCTATACTGAGTTTTAGTGACCTTATGCATTTTTCTCATGCCCATTTTCCTTCAAAGATTCCTACATGGGCTGATAGCTTTGTTATCATACTAATAAAGTCTTGTCTATAGCATTGCTGTAGTTCTTGGTAAATGCCTGCATGAAGCCTCTGATTTGTGACAATATCTTCCGTGACAAAGTGCTCTCAGAGCTGTGGAGGCACAGCAGCGCTCCAGTGAAGGAAATGAAGCTCACAGGGGACGAGTGAGAAATGTAGGCCAAGTTCATCCGTGCTCACTGTGCTCCAGACTCCAAACTGGTGTGTGATGCCAAGTGTAAAGTGTAGCAGACCAGCATTCGAGAGCAGAGCTTTTATCACTCCTGACATGAATCCAGGAAATGTAAGCTTGAATGTGAATTTCCCCAATTATATTCTTCCCACGTGAAAAGTCTCCATTCATAAACTGTACTGCCATTCAAAAGTACAGTATAGAGCAGCACCACAGTCTGACGACTAACACAAACATTCACTGTGTGTGAGGATGAGTGGAGACTGCAAGAAAGGCTGGGTTATATTGAGGACACAGGGATTTCACCAACTTATTATACAGTTCATTTTCCCCTTCAAGTTTCCCTTCTGTGTGTCTTTATGTTTCACCAAAGAACACTTTAAATGCTATCACTTTCTCATTTGCTTGTTTCTCTGAATTTACAAAAAGCATTTTTGGCTACCTATTTGGCTATTACTTTAGCTGTTTCAGTCCTCCATTTTGAAGTAGCTGCATGTAAGGTTGGAAAGACTGTGTTAGTACGCTGTTGGACGGTACAAAATATATTCTGTATCAGCTTGTACTAGCTCTTGCAAGGAAGCTATATACTGGCTGCACAGTTTAATCAAATTGAATCAAATTGACATGTCTTTTGTGTAATTTCAACACATTTTCCCCCAAATTCCCCTTGTCGTATACAGTATTTTTTGAAACTTAGGTTTGCATTGTAAGTTTGTAAAGATGGAAAAATGACTCCAAGGAACAGTGTACATGTGACCCTTTGTCCTCCATTGATTATGGTCTTGGACAAGAGCTGTCAGTAGTAAAAGGATATAAGGTTTCAGTCAATGTCCATTTATTTATTGGGAACTGGGATGAATATTGATGATTGGCATGGTTCTAAAGAAAGAACATAACATGTTATAATATCATGTCAAACAAATCACCAAATAATAACTCCAGCCTTTAAATTATGTTCAATATATTCACAATTCACAAAACAAACAGGTTTTGACAGATTTTGGGACCCGTTTTTGGTCCTGACCTACAGGCTGAAAACCACTGACTGAGGAAGTTAAATGGCTGGTGTGTATGAGTATTTCTTGTTAGCTTTGCCATGTGAGCAACTTCCTCTCAAGATCCAGTAAACTTTGTTGACTTCATCATATTTCATCTGGTGTTTCTGGCCAGTTCACTCCAGCTCAGTTCAACACTCTTTAATTATCATCAGCATCAAAGAGTCATTTAAGCCTCCACGAAAGTTCTAATCCGAAGTAATTCTCTATTATTAAAATCTATTTAGAACAACACTTTAACACTCAAAATCTTAGTTAATCTGCTTTGTCAAGACTGTGCAAGTGTGGTTTCATCAGATTTGGATTGACGCTGATTGCCTACTTCAAACCAGTGAGAGCTCGGTCAAAAATACAGATGCAAAAATCTCTCATGCTCATCTCAGATCAAAATACTCCTGTAGAGAAGGTTTTTTGCTTTATGCTTTTAACATTTTTTTTGTTCTAAACTTTAAGCACACATTTGGAGACTCATCTTGGCTGAGCCCTCAACTTCCAGGGAGTCAAAGGTCAGCCCATAAACTGGTTTAGTTTTCTGCTCACAGACAATCCAGCAGGGTGGATGTTTATACGTCTACTTGCTTAATGATGATCTGTCTTTCTGTACTGCATGTTTCTTTGTGCATTTGTGTGTTCAAACACCAACAGGTGGCAGCATACACCTCACACGCAGCCCGACAACAATAAGTGTGTCAGAGAGGAAAGATTCCCCCCTGCAGAAGCAGGATGTGTCCAGACAGGGGGGTTTATACAGTCATGTGATCCTGCTCTGCTCCTCCTCGTCTCTTATGTAATCCCCATCTCAGCCATGTGTTCCCCTATAACCACTGACCTGAATATGGTAATTGTGATCAGCTAACCACAGAATAAGACATTTTTCACCTCTAGAACCTGATGTCTAGCTGACAGAGGTGATTTTGGTTGAGGTTAAACATGAGTTAGACAATGGAGGAATTGAGGTCTGTAGAATTAGGTGGATTCTCCTGCATACACACATGCCTTTGTCCACAAAGAGGCAGCTGTCACACCACTTCCTCATTAGCAGTGTCTGGTGAAAAATGACTTTGTTTTTTCGCCACTACGAATGATCATTAAAATTGGAGGGAATGACGTGAGATCAATTTATGTATACTAAGGACGTAACAGCTTAAGCTATGCCTTAAAAAAGACCAGTAATGCTCAATGGATAGAACAAAGACACAGATGAAGATGGTGTTTGAATGAGGATGTTAAATAATGACCAGGATGATAAATGTGACTGAGGATAACAGACTGCTTCAGTGTGGCCTGAGGTTTGTTTATTTCTCCATGCACTGCATTCTTTCCAGCCTGTTTTGTGCTCTCCTTCCTCAACCAGACTGCTCAGTCTGCCCGTCACTCACAACGCCCAGTTATAGATGAACATTGTCTGGGCGCTGATATGGAAGCCCAATGCCACCAAGAAAAGAAAAATGATTCATGAAAGTTAAACATCAAAGTACTCATGGTCAGCTCTGAGCATGCATTTTGTATCTTTGATGGCAAAATATATGTACCAGACTCAAAGCTTTTTTTTTTTCATATGAAAAATGAGCCATTTTTTGATTTTAGATTTTGATATGTGGTTTATTCATTCACTCACTTGCTCATTTATTCAAAAGAAGACCTGCCAACCACGTGTGACCAACCTGGGCTGCTGGCTCTGCTTTTAGAGTTGACGTGTCATATTTGTTGCAGCCAAATCACTTTGCCAGACAATAAAGTTCAATGTATTATAAATATATGTAACGTAGATATACATTGCTGTTGAGATAATGCAATGCAGTTGAAAGAAAAAGCTATTTATTTTTCACATTTTCCTGAAAAAAGCCTTTTCACACCCTTGAATTGAGGTAATTGATGGTGTAAACAAGCAGACTATTGCCCTAATTGCAAATGGGGAATACTGTGTGTAGTGGCCATTTTTCAAAAAAATCTAAATCAAACTTCAAAATGCAAATCAAAGAGCCACTGCTGCACCGTGGGCTTGTATTGTATGCAGGCAAAAGAAGATCAATGTCCATTCAAAGTTCCTTTGGTTTTCATGGTTTATTTTTCCAAAAAGCAAGCAAACAAAGAACACAGGAAACCTGCATGCCTTTCCGGCTCTGGTAAAAAACCATCGGCCCATCCAGGTGCATCATTCTACCTATATAACCTAGGGTGCCAAACGTGTTACCCAAATTCCCACACAAAACAAAAACAAAACAAAATACTAACTGGACAAAACTAAACATGCTACACAAAGAAATAATTCAACTAAACAAATAACTAGCAAAAGAGAATGAAGTCAAACTCTAATCTACATAAAGCACGCATCTGGAATAATCAAACAAAAAATTAAAGTTATCATTAGCAAAAATAATAACTACAAAGGAACAAATAGCTCCAACACTGCGTCTTTGCATTTTACAGACTTTAAACTCCCAAGTTCAACTTGCTAAGTTTGAAGGCCAAGTGCGTGAGTATGAACTTGATGTACTCTGTGTGAGTACTCAGAAAGATCTAGAGCGCCAAAGTCATACCCCTTCCGGTTTGCCCCATGGGACTTTATTTCAGAAAAACTTTGTATGGTTGTGAATAAGAGAAAGACAAATCATTTTTGATCCCTCTTGAATTTTTTCATGAATCACACACATGATGTTTGTCAATTTAAAAGACAATATTCCAAGTCAATAAAGTCGCAGTTTGTCTTAAAACTGATGAAATATAAGCCTGTGAAAATACATAAAAGACTACACAGCCAACAGTTGTGTTAGTTAGGTTGTGTCTTTGAATGCTCAACAAAACCCATACCTTAACCATTGTAGAGCCAGGCTGTATATTATCTCGCTCAGAAAAGCCGTTGTCAATAAGACTGGATTTATTGTACTTTTTAGTACCTTTTCTGTGCCGAGTTGGCAGCCATGGTGGTGTTGGTGATGTGTGCTGATGTAGTTTACTGAGCAGTTTTACACAAAACTAGATGGTATTTTACTTAGATTACGACAAACTGCCTCATTCTTTGACTTGGAAAATGATCTTTTAAATTGACAAACGTGTAATTCGTGGAACAATTCAAGTGGGATCAAAAAATTGTCTCTCTCTGTTCAATACCATACAAAGTTTTTTCTGAAAAATAAGGTCCCATGGGGTCCACCAGAAGGAGTGTGACTTCAGCTCTCTATTATATCAGAATTTTGACTCTGTGTCTCATAGTTTTGACAGAGTTAGTATAAAATAGTTTCTCATAATTTTGACTCTGAGTATTTGTACTCTAAATTTGAATTATTTATTTGAATTGATTTAATTAATTTTGCATAACTTGACCCATTAATTTTTTCCCTCTTCCTGGCACGACCAGGCTCCCATACCTTCTCCACTTACACCAATCATAACAATAGGAGGGGGCGGGGCCACGTCAGGTTAGGTTGTCACTCTCATTGGGTAAATAACAAACCACCCACTTATTTTGTAGCCTACTGTAGGGGTGTCACGAGAAGTTTACCGTTAGCGAAGCTCCACGAAATGACACAGAGGTGAGTGGAGATGACACAGACGAGCCAAATGAAAACAACTTCGCCGGAGGGTTTCTGGTGAGAAACGGACGCTTACTTGTGTGAGCGTTGGGCTCCTGCTTGTCAGCCCACCTGCACTCGGGGTGGCTCGTCTTATAGAGCAACCGCTGTGGCGGCTAGCGAAGATCGTTAGCCGCTAACTACCGCAGCTAGCGAGCTAACTAGCCGCGTCGCCCGAGTGAAGAGTTCAAGTGGCGGCGTGTGATGCTAACGACGCCGAGGCTACTATCGGAGGGTCAGTGAGGTGGATATATCCTCGGGAGGGATTCTTTGCCACCGGAGCTGGCGTTACCAACGCCGGTGCCAGCTACACTGTTGTGCTTCCCTTGCACTCTTCTCATTGTTGGCTGATCGTCCTGACTGCACACCGCCGAGTCCACGCATGCTAGCAACCGCTGCAGCCAGCTACAGTGATGTGTCACATTAGCTAACGAACCTATCACAGATTTCGTTTTTTGACTATTTGTAAGTGGATGCTGTCACTGGTACGAGCTGTGGGAGACCGACGGAGTAGTATCACCCCACTGTGAAGCGTGCATATTAACTGTACTTTCATGTCGTATCACACGACTGCTAGTAGTCCCTCCAGAAGAACCGGACGCGGAGCATGCAGGAGAAGAAAAGATTTCAGATAAGTAGATAGGGGACGTCGGACACAAGCGAGTTAAATTGGACTGTGTGGTTAATTTACCACCAAACAGGGATTGCATTCGGTGGCCGGACTGTCTGAGAAAGTAAACGATGAAGAAGTTTTCCAGGATGCCAAAGTCCGAGAGCGGCGGGCTCGGAGGGGCGTCCGGGTCCGGCTCCAGCTCCGGAGTCAGCAGCTACTTCGGGAAAGTGTTTGCAGTCGGCCGGTATCAAGTCACCGTGGAGGAGCTTGTTGCAGAGGGTACGTACAGTAGTGTAGCATTACAGAGCATGGTCTGAAACACTCTGTGAGCACCATGATATTCTCCGGGACACACCCGTCATCCCCTGTTTGGAGAGAGTAACTCACACGGTCACAGCACTCAAGCAACTCCTCCAGCTTTGTTCCTTTTATGGGTTTGTAATTGGTTTGCACTCCGAAGTTAAAGCTCATTTTTTCCCCCCTAAACATCTGCCTTTATCCCAAGAAATTATATGCAGGGTGATTGAAATAGGTCACCCTCCTCTTCCAGGCCATGAATGCTGTGGTACTTAAATTGGGGCACAAGGGATTTGTTACACGGCTGGAATTAAAACTGCTAACTTTTCCACATACAGCTGTAGTTTACATCCTGCTTCAGCTGCTGCTCTGGGGGGGTTGGTCTGCCCCCAGGATAACAACGGTCCAGACCTCCTGTGTCAACATACAGCATGTAAAGAGATCCAGCCATTAAAAATGCCTTTGACTAACATGTTCACACAAGCTCTCTGGCAGTTTGCTCTTGTCCCTTGTGGATTTTAGAGGAAATACGAAAAGTTTTGATGTCTTTGCAGCTGTTAAAATTAACAAAGACTAGTTTCTACATTGGCTGTCTGAGAGACACTAAACTGTTGTGTTAGATGGATAGTACCAATTTAGTTAGATTGCATAACATTGTAACAAGTAACAACAGTGCTTGCTGGATAAAGATATAAAGGATGACTTATGCAATGGTGGTGCCTTCCCAGTACAGTTCTTGAGGATGTCGACAGACTTCTTGGAAATGTTAGAAATTTCCTTCATGGCTTAACAAAGCGCTGTGTTCAAAAATGTTGAAATGAGAATCTCCTCCATGCTCAGTCAGACAGGCAAAAAATGAGGAAGTGTAGAAACAAACATGTTTAACAAAACAGCTTCCACAAATGGCTAAGTGCTTATCACGGTGTAATAGTTTGATTTATACTGTGGACTTGCCCCAGCGAACCCAGCTTAGCCAATTGGTTAATCAAGTGTTTTTTTAAAAGGTCTTTTCATTACTGGGAAACCGTTATTAGAGCATAAGGTGACAATGATTAGGCAATACTGGAAAAGTGTAGTCAAAATTCACCCTTCATAATAATGTTCCCAAATATACTTCAGTTTGTAATGTGCAATAGATTTTAAAGGACCCCTCTGCAGTACTTGGCTCGTCTGTGGAGGGGTGATAGTACAGAACAGACAGTTTGACAGATTTTGTTTTTCAAATCAACTACTAATTAACTAGTTGATTACTCAGATTCTAGCTCTGCTGTCAGAGGATTTATCAAGTCAAGGTCAGCCCAGATAATATAAATGAGGGAGAGTTCAGGCTGGTGAAAGGTAAGCTATGCTGACAGGCTAAAAAGGTGCACTAGATTTTATTAGGAAAAACACATGAAACATAAAGCTAATACCATTACTGAAACCATAATCATTCTTTGTAAGTCACTATGCATAAAAAACAGTAACTAACAGTTTCAGGCCTGACAGTCATGTCTCTTCAAGTAACACAAAACTGTAAACATGCTGTTGAGTCAAACCATAAACCTGATCTCACTCGCTCTCTGAAAAAAAGAAAAGAAAAAGCAAGCAGTCATGAGTCTGTGTCATCATATAATCATGTGAAGTGGCTGTGGTTGTTTTTTTTTTTGTTTTTTTTTACCAGCAGCACAGCGTTATGCTGTGACCTTTGCTCATCATTCTGTCCCAAGGTAAGAGCTGGGTGCCTGTGCCTGTATGTGCTGCACAGTTAATCATATAATTGCGTACCTCATTTCACCTACAATGTTTGCTGCTTTTAGAAAAAGACAAACTGTTGATGTGAGAATCCAAAAGTAGAATATTGCTCCACAGGCATGAAGGTGGAGTAAAAAGTGCTAGGTGTAGCCCAGAGTCTGCACAAGTACATAGCCAGCTGAAGACTTATTCAGAGTGAAACTTGACGCTTATCAGAAACAAAAACAGGAAAACATCAGAAGTTGGAAAGGCAACGGTAAGAATAAGAACTTACAGAAGTAAAATGCATTAAGTTGAACCACATTGCCACATTGTCCAACAGCATTTGTACTCTACTGGATGTGATTTTAAAAAACTTCAATAGAACAGTAAGAGAAAATACCCAAAAATCTGATGACACAAAAAGCTACTCTATTACTGTAACCATAGTTAATCAGTGCATTGCTACCCTCTAACCAAGTTTCACTTGCTTTTATGATGTAAGTACAGACTTGCACGTGTAGCTTAAAGATACTTTCAAATAAATATAGCTCTTTACAGTGTCAAGAATTCAACACTTCACTCTGTCAGTGCTGGTCCCATGTGTTGCCATTTCAGAAACACAAGACCTCTAATCACCAACCAACTGCTGCTAATTCTTGTCTATGGTTTTGGAGTTTGTGGCTGCAAACAGTTGGCAGTTAACCTGCCATCATTTGGCCTACTATTAAAGGTCTATTATGCCGGGAATGTTAGTAAAAGAGGTTAATGTTAGGATTTACCTGCAGTTGTGGCCGAGAGACCACATAGTAACTATGCATCAGGTTTGTTTGTGAGTGTATTTAAACTTTGACTTGTAACTCATTTAGGTTTCCTTTTTGGCCAGATGTAAACTTTGATGCACAGTCAGTAACATCAGTAACAACCCAGACACCGCACATCGCAATTTTCTTAAACTGTGTTGCAATTCGTTTGAAGTGAAAACAAAATCTGAGTGACCTGCAAAAGTCTGCTGTAATGTGAGGTTTTATTTGTGAAGTGAAAGCTTTAATGATGGCATCCGCTCCGCCTTGTCAAAAAGGGTTGTGTGATAAAATCAGATGAAGCATAATCACACTTTTCATCTTTTCATAAAGGACTTTCAGGAGAATTTAGCAGTTTGCAAAGGTTTAACCACGCCAACAAACCTGCTGCTTGATAGTGTGTGTCACTGGGTCAGTTACAGTTTTTGACTGATGGGTACTGAGTGGATCATGTGATGTTTTTGAGGAACATCCTTATTTAATTGTTAACCAGCAGCGTTTGCCAGTTTAATGAAAAGCACGAGATTCCCTTGAATACAAACACACAAACTATAGTTTGTTGGAAAGGAGAAACATTTAAAACATGTTCATCATCAAGTTTTTAGTTCAAAATGGGGCATACAACATCTCCTTCAAATATATACAAAAGTAGATGCCACGTGGTTAGCTATTTTTTTTTCCATTGACATATCTGCTGAGCTGGTCTGAGCCTACATTGAGTAGGAACATAGTCATTTCCCTCCACTCCTCTTCAGCCTCTGTGGTTTCTCTTGAGCTCTATCTATAATGGTGTCTCCAAGAGGAACACAGAAATGACATGTAGGAACAGGATGCATCTGTGAGCATGTCACTCTTTCTCCACTTACTCTTATCGCGTGGGGTTCCTTGTCGGGGCCTGGAAATGTGTAGAAATTAATTTGATAAATTATGGCACTGGAAAGTTTGGTAGTTGCACTTAAAGCCTGACAAAGTTTTGGGACAATGTACTAGACTGGTGGATGTAGTTTGTGATGCTGCATTGCCTCATACAGAGAGGGGATTTGTTATCTTGTCCACTCTTGCTGATCTAAAAGGGGTGGATTGAAAAAAGTGTTGTGTTAGACTATATCTGTTATAGCTATGTGTACCTAATGGACTGGCAACATGAGTGTACATATTAATTGACCGACCCTTGCATTTTTATTTCATCAAACAAAGGCGTCATAGGAAACATAGCCAGTTTTTCCTGGTTAATACATTTCTATTGTTTTAATTTATGACGCTCAAAGTCACTGTTTTAGAAGGCATACAAACTGTTCCCAGACAGAGCGCTCTGTACCTGCAGTCAGAATACTTGATCAAGCTATTTGCTGAACAGCAGCTAATCATTTAACAGATAACTACCTCTGGAACATGTCTTGTTGTCAGCTTAACTTGCATAATAGCCCTAATGTCACTGTGATATATTTCCTAGTCATGGTTTCCGTACCTGCCTCTCACTGTATGTGCAATGCAAACAATTCATGTTTGCATGCGTTGGTGATTCTTCTTAGAATGTCACTGCTTCTTGCTAATTACCAGGAAGACCTTGGATCAGTGGTTTCACTTCCTATGTTTGCAGTTTTACAAGCACGTTAACAGCAAGGTCATAATTCATCACTGCCTCATCTAATTAGGGTCACCTCCATCTTCTAAGCATCAGAGATTTGCAGACTTCATAGTGGCCCCTTTTGTTTTACATGCATCCTTTTAATGTTCTTCGTATAGAAAACTTCAAAACAAGCTTCAGCTGACTTCTGAGTATTATGTGGGCATTATAAGTGACACGCGCATGTCACAAAACAAAAACTTTTTCTCTGAACGTGCTGACTGTACACAAATCTGCTCTGTTTGCTTGCTGTCAGCAGAATCTTGAAACATGTACACTGGGGTTTATAATGACTCTCTGTAAGTCGCAGGCTGAAGAGATGAGAGCAGTGTAAGTCTCTCAGCCTTGGTCTCAGGGACTCCCTGACCATGACGAGCCACAGATCATGTAAACAGGAGAAACATAAACTATGTTTCCATGCAAACAGCTGCTTTGTTCACAGTGAAGATGTGACTTTTTCACCATGTCCTTTTTGCCACTTTTGATCTGGATAGGTGCCATTCAGTCGTCAAACAGGTTTTTGGCCCCGGCACTACTAGAAATTTGCAGAACAAATTCACCAATGCAAATGCATTTTTATCACATGAAACAATGAAACCATTTGTGAAGTCCATTTTATAAGCTCTTTGTCCTGAATTTCTGGAGCAGTGTTTGCTTTGTTACAGAGAGCATGATAAATAAATAAACTATAGATATCTGCCTTTTAAGGTCTGACACAGTTAGATAAAATAAAAAGTGGTGGGCTTAGGGCTGGAGCGATATCCCTCATTTGGTGTTTTTGCAAAGATGTTGGAGGGCGCTATCTAACTGCTCTGGTTTGGAGTGAAATCTCAATTGTGTTAAAGCAATGTAGGAGACAAGTATTTACAGCTTGTGGAAGTTATTAGTGGTAATCATTTCACCTCTATGGCCACGATTGTGTCCTCTTACACATACAAACTGTCTTTAGTTTTTCAGCTTTAGCGGCAATTGCAGCATGGCTCTAGGAACGGCAGTTTTGCTTTGTCGCTCTGCGCACCACTTTTGTCTACACTGACATAACTCAACAACTATAAGATGGATTGCCTTGAAATTGGGTACATACATCCTCACCCTACCCCCAGAATGACTTGTTATAACCTCGGTGATCCCCTGACTTCTCTTCTAATGCCATCATAGGATCACAATTTCAGTTTGTCTAATATTTATAGATAATGACAAATATACCTGCAAGCCAATGTCATTCCCATCAGCCTCATCTGTAATTTGTGTTTTGTGCAAAGTGGCAAATGTTAGCATGCCAACATGCTCAACTAAGATTGTCAACATGGTGAACATCGTGAACATGGCAGACATACTTGCTTCGCATCAGCATGTTAGCATTGCTATTTTGAGCATGTTAGCATTAAGCTAAAAGCAAGTCATAGTCTTGTTTAATGATACTCTGCTCAGACAATTGAACTTTGTGTAGCAATAACACAATCATCATATCATTATTATGTAACTCCAATGAAAGTTAATAAATGAATGTTTATTTGCCAACAGTGACATACACCAAAAACATTGTAACTTGATTGAAACTAGTGCAGGTCTAATTGCTGTGCTTTCAATTCTTTTGGCTTATGAGAGGCTTCATCAATCAACGCAGTGCAGGTCTGAGCGTTTCTTTTGATAATGTTTTTTTGAATGACCTATTTGATCCTCCCTCTCTGCCAGGGGAGGGTGGTGAGAATGCATCCCGGCTACATTATTAGCATACTGTACTGGTGATGAATAGGCACATTGTGCCCCTTTGTTGTCTTATTCTAGCACCCTAGAAAGAATGCTGGTACGATGCAGCACTTGGTCCCGTGATGGGTATCGCTGCCTTTGTGCTTGCTCATTGAGGCCTTCTGTATCTGCCTCTCTGCGCTGCCATCCCTCCCCTCTTTGTAAAACTGCAATGAATTATTTTCTACCAATTCATCATCACCCGATCTGAAGAGGGCTGCAAGCCAAATGTGGGACTGAACTCGGGTCATATAGAGATGACAAACAGAAGGACATTGATTTGGTCCACTGCAACATCTATAAACAGTTTTGTCTTTGATCAGTGCATTTACAAATTGTGAATTTATCAGCACTTCACTAACACAATTGTACGACAGGGAATGCAGCATAATGACAAATTCGAATCAAATACAGCAGTGCAGCTGGGATACCATATTTTATGAAAGAAATTCTTTGGTTGTACTGACCCTGAATAAGGACAACTTTATATGAATTGCCTGCAGCGGAAGGTTTGAGAGAAGTTAAAAGATTACATGATGTCTCATCTTCAAGTGTATTTGGTTCAGAGGTTTGTTTGAGAATAAGGAAAACCAAAGAACTGTGTGTATTGTTTGTAAACAACTAAATAGATGCTACAAATCCAATATTTTGGTTTTCTTGTGGACTGTGAGCTCTCTTTTATTCTGATGGTCCCTTCAGCACCAAACTGTCAGTCAGTTAGAGATTGACCATAAAGTGCATTATATTTGTGATGCATAACAATTGTGAATGTTAAGATATTCCTTAGGCCTGGTGTCAATAAGCTATCATGCTCTTAGTCAAGGTAAGCTTTCCTGAAAGAGAAGGTGCAAGGTTGGAAACTGATCATGAGTTCAACTTTGTGACAGTGACACGTACGTGACTTCACTTGACTGGATGGCAAATCAGAAGTGATAAATGATTGTCCCACTGTTAATGACTAGAATGTAGCCACTGTAAACAAGTCTGTGCCAACATGTCACTCCGGTCTGCCAGAGAATATATGTAATCTGAAAAACATGAGAAAAAATGTCATTATGCTTTTAGTGTTGTTGTTCAACACTTGTTTGTTGGGGAAAATAATTTACAGACATCCATAACTTGTCTTAGGACTGTCTGGCTTTGAGTTTTTAGGTAAGTGGATAATTAGTTAGTTTCATGTTGTGTTTGCAGCTAGATTTCACCAGGGCAGGTGTGCCTCATTAACTTTAAATTTACACCAAGGCATAAAACTGTTGCTGTGTTGTTATGAAGTTACACAAAAATTATAGTGGTTATTCCAGGGGCCTGTCATGACTAATTTATAGTGCCAAGAAGGCTCTAAATATTGATTTTCCTGCCACCACAGCACTACTGGAGAGGCCTTTTTGGTAGTGTTCACATTCTGTCATGTTTACTGTTAATACAAAGGGGTATTGCTGACCAATTAATCATTTTTATATTGAAATCATAATTTGCAAAAGTGCAGTTTTCAAATTGCCGGAACCACAAATTTAATTACAACTTGCATAAATTCACAATGTGTTTACAAGCTATATTAAAAGTTAAGTTTGGCAAATGTGGTGGCACAAACTTGATGAAAACGTGATAATTTGTCTAGAATGCGCTGAGTGCAACCCGCTGTATGTTGACTCCAATCAGAAACTACCACATAGAGGGAACCGCAAAGTGGCCGACTTATCAGTTCTTGTTCATGTTTGCATACCTTCTTTGTGTAACTAGAGGTTTGTGCAAACAATGGGCCCTTGGCATACTCCACTATTTACCTACATGGCCACTGTAACGTGTTGTTTAGTCTGAACTGACCACAGGGGGCAAAATTTGATACATTTTAGAGTCTGATCGTATCCTGAAACTACCAGTCATGGCATTTGTTTTGCTTGATTGCAGTCTTATACTAGGTTTCATTGCAGTCCGGTGGGTTCCTAAATTATGTCCCAATAGTTTTCATGTAACTGCTGAGACTAAAGGAGATTAAAAGGATTACAAAGAGATGATTGCTCAAGGTCTCTGTCTCAGATTATTTTTTAGCACTTTGCCACTACGTTTTCAAGGTCACACTTTGTGACCTTTTTGACCTGTTTAAATTTGTCTTTTCCCTCCCCCTTTCTCGTTTTCCTTTGTATGTCAGTATGGTGTTGATCATGTTGTAGTGTTATCACCCTTACGTATATATCCATTTTATCCAGCACTGCTTCTATCTCTTTCCCAGTTTCATCATAATGCCTCCAAAGCACAGCCACTTGTGTCTGTCGGTTCAGTTGTAAACACTGTTGAGGTAAGATGTATGAGAGCTGACTACCAGAACCTTCCAGCTCACTAAGTCCCAGGATGAAAAAACATGTACACTCACGCTGCACCTCCTCTTATTACCTTTTATGGACCTGCTTCTTAGAAGGACTTCTTCACACACTTGCATATGTCTCTTAAAGTGCTTTGTATCATTCACCTGAGTCAAGGCATAAACTAGATTGATTGTAATTTAGGCTCCAGTGCTCAACACATAAGCCAAAGTGGAAGAATGAAAACTGAGTTAGGAGGAGCTGTATTTCAGGTCGACAGTTTTTGAGACATACCATACGGTGTCTGCAGTGATATTTGCACTTGTCAGGCAGGAGTTATTGTGCACACCAGAATGGAGGTGTGTTTTGGGGGGATAGGGGAGTTAGATTTGTGGTGGTTAAAACAAAGCTGATAGGACATTACTCAAAGTTCTTATTTTGGCATTTCTTTGTAGTAACCAGTATTTCCTTCACTGTCACTGATGCTTTGCTGTTTGCTGTAAGGCCTAGAATATACTATAGAATAGAAAGGCAAAATAGTTTTGACAAATCCTAGCAACATAGTGGATGGAGAGAAGATGATTCTGAATGATTTTGGTAACCGACCATCACCCTTAATGTTGAATCTTAATGGAGCTTTTCCATTGACACCGTTGGCCACACTGAGTCAAACCATGCTGCACAGATTTGCATTTCCATTACCAGTTTGAGTTCATATCCATGACCAATCCTTGAAGACATTCCTTCCTCCTCAAACATGGATGTGTTGCAAGACTCAACTCATGTCTGTGTGGGAGACAACTAAGAAAACGTTTTGAAAAGTCTGTGTTCAGAGTACTTTTGTAGCTTCTGACTGAATCTCTGTGGTTTGAAGTGTAGTTTCTCGCTTGTGCCTCTGTTTGTACTTTTCCTGATTCTGCTTCTTCATAATTAAAGCTTCTAAATAACTAACAGTGTTATCATGAAGAATTCACCTTTTCTTTTGGTAGTACTGCAGAGTTTTTGCCAGGGTATTTATAGCTGCTTCATTGACCAATACTCAAGACAAGGGCATCATCAGTAAAAGAAACACCCTCATGCAGATAGCCCTGTTGTAATGGAAATGCAGATGCCTGCTCCGCTTGGCTGACATGCTGAGTTAAACCGAGTCAAGCCGAGCCAGCACGTGTATGAAAAAAATCTCCATAGCACGAAATTCCCCTTGTCCAGCATTTTGGACAGGATGAAATTTAAACAGATACACAAGGCAAGGCTGGATTCAATCCTCAATACATAACTTGGCACTGACTCATGATTTGTAGTCTTGTTTGCTTATCCTTTGGTCAGGCAATGTCTGGTCAGTTTGCCACTTTTAGACTGAATTTGCTGAAATTTTCACTGCTTCCTAATAAATAAATAAATTTTTCCTACCTCCGTGGCCGTTTCTTCAAGGTACCCTGTGGAGTTTTTCTTGTAAATAAACACTAGTTATGTTTACTCATCAAAACACATTGTGTGTTTTTTTAGCTGTATCAAATGTGTGTGATGCATTTCCTTCCTTATAAAACATTTCCATAGCAGATTTTTTTTTTTCACCCTGCATTGTTTATATCCATGTTACTATCTTGCAGTCTTCCTCTTCTCTGCCTTTGTTTGTGCATTTCTGCATTTCTTGGTATGTAAAGGTCACCCGTATATCAGTGGAATGGGTTGAAACCATTGGCAGAGTGTGTACCACATAACCCGCATGCATGTATACCTGCATGTGTGTCCTGATGTGAACAAACAGCTCCGTATCTCTGCCAGAGGTCACAGAGTCCACAGGGAGCCTTTAAGTGCCATGCTCGAGGCAAACAGCTTTATATATTTTTGACAGTACTTCATCCTCTAAGTTGCTCATGCAATGCTGTCATGTTCAAACTCTACATTGGTAATAAGCAAATGTACAAGTCACTTGCCAGCTAAAAGTGGCCTCTTAATTGTGAGGAAGAGCATATATACCTTTAAGTTTGATGAAGAGAATAAGTTACACCACTTTAAAATGTTTTGAGAAGGTGTTCTCTAGACCCTGGAGACTCTAAGAGTAGCCTTACAAGAAAAAAAAATGTTTGTGAAAGGTTATTTTAATGATTTCCACACAACAGGTCTTCTAAAGATAATTATTGAACACTTCTCTGTCTGCGGTTCCGCTCTAAATAATCCTGATTCCTCAAAACTTTCTTTATCCCTGTCAATGAGATTTGATTAAAAAGGATTTTCAGGACTACTTAATTGGCCGGATTTATCTTGGACTGACAAGCAAAACTTAATCCATTTTAAGATATAAACTGGATTCTATACAGTTAAAGTAAAATGTTTGTGTCCTCTAAAACTGGTAACATTGAAATTTGATTGTCATGCTCATGCTGCTTATGACCACGTCACACTCCCAGATGTTCGAACAGATTGAGGTTTGCATCTGTTTTCCGCCCCTGACTGAAACTTTCATTCATTTTCGTCCAGTATGCTTGCAGTATCTCACCATCTCCTCTGTGTTTTGGCAGAGTGCCACCCTCACCTCCAAAAGTTTAAAAATATCTGACCTGCAACAACCTTGTTTATCTCCTTGCTATGGCCATGCATGCTGGACTTGGCTGGAAGAGGAAACTTAAGTGACAGAGCACTTGTAGTATGTCAGGCTAACTGAGGTATAGGGATGAATGTGTGAATAAAGGATTGTTATCTTTATGTTTAATGCAAAAACATGACTTGTTCCATTTTCAAAGATCATCATCTATCCAAAAACCAAGGCAGGATTATTTTGGTCCAGAAAAAATGACATGGTGGTGTGGTGTTCTGTCAGGAAAAGCTCACAGAGTGCAGAATCTCTCAACTGCTTGCTAAAAGCAAGTGCATGTCTATTTTTAGGCCCACAACCTATGCCACTGATGCTTTCCTGAGTGTAGCTTCGGTGTAACTTTTGAGGACTCAAGAAATATGGATTAAGCAGTATTTTTAACAGATGGTAGTTACCTTAAAGTTGTTTACAAGGGCTTGATGTTTGTAGACTGATAGATCTGTCAAAGCCTAAAAAACATGAACAATGTCACGGTTGGCTTCAGATGAAAATAAGGCTAGTATGAAACTGACAGAAAGCTCTTACATTTTGAAACATATGTTTGCAGCTGCATTTACTTTCAGCTCTGCAGATTTGTTGAACTCTACTTTCAGTTACCAAATGGCATGTTTGGTCACTACATTACCCAGCCAAAGAACAAATATCCTTCCCGCATTAGTCCGTATAATAGCAAATCTCAAAGGATTTGCTAAAGCGCTCAGGATCAAAAAGCCATTATTGGTAATTAGCAAGAGCAGCTGGCACGGCATGGCAAACTGGCAAAGACCTTGAAGCCTGTTAATGGAAATCCATTTCCTACATTTATTGTGGAAAAGGCACCTGTTAGTCTCCATGAAGAAATCTATAAGGATGATATTGAATTTTGGTATTCTGTAATACAGTAGGTGTCCCGCGCGTTTGAGCTTGAACTTGTATCTTCTTGTAAGAACCAACTACAAAACTTTAGTTTTAGATGAGACTTACAGTGTCTATTTTGTTGCATTATATTGTCTTTTATGACATAATTAAAAGTAGGTGGATGACATTTTGCTGCAAAATCTATCCATCTTAGTTTTTAGTCTTAATTGTGAGGCATATTGTATTTGTGTATGAAATGAGTGCTTCAGAAAGAGTTAATAGGTCAGTGTAATGTTGAGGGACCAACATTGATCGCTGCATTGGTCTGATCTGTTGAGTTTTAGCCATAGATGGTACTTTGGACAGTGTACCTACGTTGAGATTAGCTAGTTTTAAGATGTGAATATCTCTTCAACCACTGCATTTAAGTTCATCAGGTAAATTGTCAACTTTTTGAGGGTGTGTGCTCCTTTAGAGAGTTTTCCCCTTTCCTAGTTTAATCCTTATGAAATAACACTCACTTGAGGGGGAAAGAAAACGCCTCTGGAAACAGTGAATAGCTTTGTACTACTCTCACTTTTCACCGGTTTTCTCATCTTGATCCTTTTGAGTACAAAAATGTCAGCAATCGCAGAATAAAGAGCCAGTCAGATAACTACTTATACTTAAACTCTTTTGCATGCTGAAATGAAGGTGAGATATCCGTCACACTTTTTGTAATGTAATGCATCCACAGGCTACTTAAATTCGTTTTTAGCCAGTAAGTCTTATCTTCAAGCTTTGCAACTGTGAAGACTTGTAGGGGAAGTGTTATGGGCTCATGTTCAGGGATGGGGGCCTCCAGGAGGAAATACCTTAGCCTGCTCCAAATGCTCTCCCAAAGAAATGGCATTCTCCCCTCTTAAAAGCAGCTCTACAGCTTAGGGAGGCATTCTGAATTGAACTACATTCTTGCTTTGTAGCCTTTTAACAAGCAAAGACGTCACACTAACTTCAGTATAAAGCTGTGGCCTGAAATGACTGACATCAACAGAGAAAGATCGAGATGAACAGAAATACTGTCGGCCAGAGAGCGATCTGTTATCACAGATGACATCATGCTTCAGAGGAAGAACATCTGTGCCTTGTGCCTGAGCAGAAACTGTAAACGTATCATCTCTGTTTGCTGCATGTTACTAAATCCTCTAATCTCTTTGAGACACTCCTCTACCACTTGTGAATTTTTTTTTCTTGCCAATATCACAAGGCATGCTGAGTATCTGTTTCGCAAAGGCTGTTGAGATCCTCTTTCAAGCCTCTTCCACAGGCTGTCATGTGGGCTGCCTGTGACTGTCCTAGTTAGTCAGGCTTTGCAGTGATGTCAGGGTCCCTAGTGCTGGATGCAAGGCCAGGGAAAATTCTCCAGTAATTACAGCCCTCGCCCAGTACCAGGCCTTAATGTCACTGCCCCCCCCCCCCCTTCTTGGCCTGATGGATTCGGGGTTTTCCTCCCAACTGTCACTGACAACTGACCGTGTCCTCACGCTGAAGTGCTTCCATCCGCTGTCCACAGTGCAGCTAGTTAACAGACAGGCAGGAGAGGAGGCACGATAACAGTGAGATGTGACTAATGGGCACTGAGTATCAGAGTTAGACATGTCCATCAGAGATGCTTTATTATACTAAAATGATTCAGTTACACTTTTGTGCACGAGAACTGTATTATCAGTCTGTGTAGGGTTGAGTGTTGATGGCATCTTCCATCGGCCCATGATGGAAGGGTCCAGACCAACACTGGAGTGCACCCTGGTTACCAAAAGTGCAACAACAATGACATCATCTTCCATTGCCATGTTTTAGCATGGACATTTTCATGTGCTGATTCTTTGGGCATTGCCCAACCCTACTGTGTATCAGTCTCACCTTGTGAAATCATCTTCTGACTTGTATAGACATCTGTTAACAAAAACTGTCAGTCTAAAATCAATGTCTCTGAGTCATTTAAAGATTGTTTAAGAGATTTGAGGACATTAAAGGCAGGTGTTTCATGAAATATGGAAAGAATGCAGATTTAAGTCTCACATTTTTGGATCTTCTTTTAAAATAATCCAAGCTTCTTGGCTCTTAAGGTTGGGATTCAATAGCATTTTATCAAACCTCACTCAAGTTTATTGTGTGATGTAGCATCAGTGTTTGCATCTGTGTAGCCACTGCCAGTTAGTTACAGACAGCTTTATTGTTGCCATTGGTTGAAGCCAGTGTCGTGTACAGTGAGGGACCTTTTTGTGTTGTTTAGTGGTCCCTTATTAGTCCTGGAAGTTGGTATGCTGGGCACAAAGCCCCTCTAAAACAAATCATTCCATCCAGAGCCACTTAGGAGAATAATACACTCAATAGCGCACCACTTCCGTGGCTGGCATAGTCATGGGAGGCAACAAAAGCCCAAGGGTGGTGATTTAGTGAGAATCTGATCCTGGAGCATATGGCCCCAGTCAGTCCCAGAACAGGCCAGCAGGCAGACATGAAGCATTTGGTAGGATGGCCTGGGATGAGGTCTCTATCTTCTCTTAACTTTCCAAAAGCCACCTCCCCTCCGGTGACAGAACACATGGCCCGGATTGGTGAAATAGTTGGTTTCTAATGATAGACGGGTAATAGCTGGTGTCAGGGAATCTCACGAAAGATTGTCAAAAATTTAATGTATGGTTGGGATCTTGTCGTGAGCTGTTGCAGACTTTCATGACTGAGAGTTAGAGATGTACGAATACCATTTTTTTCCTTACCGATTCCAAGATTGAAGTTTGTCTATAAGATGATACCAGATTATACCAGTTCATTTAAAATACAGTATATTTTAACAGCTGTATGTAGGGCTACATTGTTCATTGAAATATTGTCGAAATTGCAGTCTGGCCAAATGCAATATCCCAATCGCAGGAACTGCATTTTTTTTTTATAAAAGTAAAATGTGTGATGAAACAGCTTTATAATGCATTACTGAAAGGCTGCCGAAATGCCCTGGCCAACAAATATTGATTTCAAGATGTAGGAAAACGTTTGTTTGGTAGAGACCCCAACAAATGTCACATAATCAAGATTTTGATAGGTCATTGCAGTGAAAATGAAAATTCTGACGTGAAAACAACCATTCCCACTTATTGTTAATCATAACGCAGTCCTAAAGTTTGTCAAAATAATTGCAACATGAGTTGCCATATCTCGCAGCCCTAGCTGTATACTACAAACTCTGTAACTCTGTAAGTAACACCGAAGCTTATATTTGCTACTCGTGCAGTAAATAATCTATTTTACCTAAATGCAGGTGTATGACAGGCGGCTTGAAAAGTACCATGATCCCGTTTCGAATAAATATATTATGTGGTATTGGATCGGTCCACATACTCACTCAGTACGTTTCCATGCACACTTAAGTTGAGCTACAGTCATATCTCAATTAGGCCATTTAATTAGACTACTGCCATTGTCCCAGTAAACAAGCACCATGGGAGAGTCGATTTATTGACGGAAGTATGTCTGACTACACCACCGTAGGTGGCGATATGCACCGTTTCAGCTAGTTGCTACTGGACCTTCATCCGGTTGACCTATTATGTCACGTACCAAACAAGTTAGGAAGTAGCAAATGGGCTGCACAGTGAACAGTGAAAACATGGATGACTTTCCGGCGCTGTACATTACAAAATTATATTGCATTAATACCTTCGTCGTTGTCTTCTTCTTTTGTTTTTCCCGGCTTCCGACTACTGATTTATGCCATGGACTGTATTATCTGGGTGTGTTAGTCTGACTTTTAGAAATTCGGACTAACATAAAAACATCTTGTTGTCTGCGCAGTGAGGGTGAACTTGATCAGACTTTAAGTGTAGCTCTCTAGTTTTTTTCAGTTTTCTGTTTTTGAGTGAAGGTTAATTGTTCTTTTGTATCTTGTCCATGCATGCTTAAACAGCCTGCTCTTTTCAGCTTCTTGGCCTTTTGCCCGAGCCAATGCATTGTGCCTTGTAAAATCCGTCATCTGGCCCATGCAACCCCCACATCTTATTGCCTCCATTCTTGCCTTAAGTTTGATCTTTACTACGTATGCGTCCCACATCTTTGTGTCGAAGGAGTACATAAAGCTTGAGATTTGCACAAGATGACTCACAGGTAGCTTTTCCTTATACGAAGGGTCATAAAGCAGACTCTGCATCACATATGATTGGTTTTCAGCTTGCAGAAAGTCTTCATAAATGAGTACATCCTGCTGTTTTAAAGTAGCTCTTTCACAAGACTATGTCATATGATTCAGTTTTCTGCTTAAAGTTCACTCCCACTCCCCCAAGTCTCTGGATGGGTCTGCACTCAGCTGCCTCGTTACAGGAAATCAATTTAAGCCCAGCTCGCAGTTTGGAGTGACCATCAAGCTAACCTTAGCACACAGGGCAGACCAAGGCAAATCGATGAACAGCATCCAGCGGGCGTAAACAGCTTTGGCTCTTGTACTTTGTCTTGGCAGAATTTTTGAATTTTTTTTTTTGAAAAGGCTACAGGCCTGCAGATACAACTGCTGGTTGGCTCCATTTATACATGCAGCAAAAATCATCTTTTTTATAAATTTTTTTGTGTATGATAAGTCAATTTCCTGACACATTTTTGTTTCTGTATTTTGTTTCCTTTACAGTCGTTACCCATTTCAACAGCATCAGCATAATATGTTTAAGCTGCTTGTTTTGTTTCCTCATCCGCACTTTGTATTTGTTATTGTCTTTGTTCTAGTTATTGTTGTCAATATGCAGCTAACCCTGACCTTGTGACTGTCTAGTAGAAGTGCTATTCTGATATTGTCACTTACCCAAAATGATTTCTAAATTCAGCAAAAACCTCCATGAGAAAAACACAGACCTAACCAGTCTAGGTCAAATGTACCGTCACTTTGTTGGTGGTTCATGGTAGTTTCTGATTTACACTATCGAATGCTCTGCCTCGCTTTATGATCAGCCACAGCTCTGGCACAGCAGTTTTTGTTTCATTAGCTGCCTGTTCATCCCACTGTGCTGCAGAACGACATCAGTCACCCCTTCTAATCTGATAATGTCTGCTACAGTAACTCTCACTGTTGTGACTACATACAGGCAAACAATATGCTTCAGTTTGTTTATATTTGCTTTGCCTGACTTTCTGATTCTTTTTTTTTTGTTTACTGTCCTTGTGGTGACATGCAGGTTTAACCTGCATGAATTATTTGTACTTGGGAGTATTTATGTTTCACTCTAACAACTAACTGCTGAGATCTTCTTAAATATATTGCTGATAGACTCTTCAATGAAGGCCATTGTGCCCACCGGTCACTTCACTCTCCCTTTCTGCTGATTCCCAATCAGAATCCATGCTGTTTTTCAGCTGACCTAAGGTAACTTGTTAGGCAACAAGTACGCCATTGTTGATCCTTTCTCTTTCTTCCTCAGTTGGTGGACTTTGATGCCCACCACTCAGTGACTCAGTGAACCCCTCCTAATGAGACTGGGGACTGTCTCATTGCAGTGCTAGTGTCCATTCACCCATAGAGGCAACACAGGACAGTGACAACAGCTGCTGGCACACCAGCTAAACATCTTGGCCCTGTCAACAGTCTAATTTCACAGCAGAAAATTCTCACCAAAAATCCACTCACCCGATGCAGTTTTAGCTTCACATCTCGATCTTGTAAAACCTAACTATATTTGATAAAGCTAAAAGCTTCATTACCTCAGGATTACACCCAGTTGGTGTTAAGCCAATCCAGGCCTATATAAGCTAAGCCTGCTTGTCCATAAAATGACCAGTTAGCTGCTCTTAAACGTGCTATAAGTAGTTCTTAACTAACTATGAAATGGTCTCAATTTGATACTGATGCCTCTATATGACCTACATAAGCAAATGGGACCCTTAAACAGGGCTATTGGGGAAAAGCAGTTTGTAAGATTTTGATTTTTGATTAAGATCTTGTGACATGGGTTAATACTTCAAAATGTCTTTGCAGTTGTTGCTATGTTGCAGGAACATGAGCTGAATTCTATTTTCCATATAGAGTCAAATTAAGTCTCATGAGCATTGCCTAATTTCTGCTCATTTCCACATAGTATATATCTGTGTGAACCCTGATAAGCATCACCCTATAACATAATTTTGTATCAAAAGGACTATTGTATGCTGATGTGATGCTAACTTGTCATCTTGTGTTTTTCCAGGAGGCTTCTCAGTGGTGTTTCTGGCCCGTACGCACAGCGGTGTCCGCTGTGCTCTTAAAAGGATGTACGTCAACAACGTCCCAGATCTAAATGTCTACAAGAGAGAGATCACTATCATGGTGAGAGCAGCATTACAGTGTTGGGTTGCAATAGAGACGTTATCTCTCAACTCAACTTATGTTTTCCTGCTTGTCTTTATTGCAAGAACTTTAATTTCAGTTTGCTTGTTCATTGCCATTAGTTTTGATTTACACAAACACTGATCATGAAACAGGAAATTAAGATCTGTTATTACCTGTGCTTCATAGTGCAGCTGTAGGTTGTGGTAATGTCTGATTGGAAGCCTTTACTGAGGAGGAAATTTGCATGAGAACTGAACACAGCTTATCAGAGTTAAAAATAAGAGCATTAGCTTATCATTTTGCTGTTCTGTTGCGGTGTCAAACCAATTTTTGGTTGTAGCTACATTTCCCTCCAATCCTTCCCTGGCTACAAAACACAGTTCTCTCACTTTTTCTGCACTGAGGGCATAATTTTCACTTGAAGGCACTGTGCTCATTCTCTAAAACTTTCATGCGGGCATTCTCAGTCTTCAGGTTTTTAATTTAAGCACATAATTCCTGTTTTAAATGGGACACAAGCCCCCATAAAGGTGCCTGTTCTCATAAAGCAGGGTGCATATAAATGGGTTCATTCCTTACCCATCCTTTTTCCTGCATTTCCTGTCTGGCAAGAGCAAAAGGCTTTTGGCTGCTTGCTGGGTGACATTGTATTAATGCACCTGGTCCATTGACAGATACTTTTGATCTATCACACAGAGCTGGCACTCACATGATTACAGCAGATAATTCAAGGTGTTTAATGTCATTCAAAGTTAAATATTCTCATGTATTCTTTAATCTACCAGACATGTAGGAACCTTGACAACAGCAGATGTCTTGTCTTGAACGTGCGACCCCAGTGTGTCAGTGAAGAGCTCACTCTGAGCTGTTAGGCCAGCTTTGTGTGTCTGTTCATTGCCTCATCATCAGCTATGTAATGCTAATACACACATACACACACACACAGACACGCACACACACACACACACACACACACACACACACACACACACATATACATACACACATATACACACACACACACACACACACACACACACACACACACACACACACACACACACACACAGCTGACCTTAAGCATTGACACAGTCCTGGCCTGTTGGGACATTGCCTTAGGTGTGTCGGTTTCCACAACACACAGCAGTCTGTCTTCTCACCCTGGTATTTAACAACCAACAAACACAATCACTGATGCTTTAATCCAGCAAATGAATCAAGTGAAGAAAGATTAGTGGAGTTAAGGGATCGGCATGGTGTAAGAACATAAAAGAATACAAAAAGCGTTCTTACTGCACATAGAAGTTTGACTACAAAGACTAGACTGAATTCAGCTGAATGTTGAACGTTTTGTGTTGTGTCCTCTGATCACCAGCAGTTGTTTTCTTTGGTCTTATACAAATTAGATGTGGTTTCTATATATTTAGACTGCTTATACTATGATAAAATCAGCAGGTGTAAACACAGTTAATGGGGACTCAGGAGTAGCTTGTTTATGAGATAGAATTCAAATTTGCATTCAAAGTTGGATATGATGTTGTGTTTTTTTTCCCTTAAAGAAAAAAAAATCTAATTTAGTTGTCAGCAACTTTATCTGTAATTTATCAAACATGATTGGTTTGTCTGCCTCTTTAATGCAGTTTACATTCTTTGTGTACCACTTATAAAGACATGAATACAGAGCAGAGCATTATCTCAGACGGATTTTAAATTGTACATTGAGTAGCAGTGTCCCACTGCTGAACAGATATAGCAGAAACACTCCACAAGTCCAAACATGAATACTCATCAGCACTTACCGAAAGGGGGGGAAGTGTGTTTACTCAATCCACATATATCCTTTGTAATCGCCTTAGTACCTTCCTTGGTTTTTTCATGAGGTTTGTTTAGAAGGAGCAGTGTCCATAACATTTACATTTTGGAGATACACATCTGTCATAATTTGTAGGATTTTCATTTCTTCCTGATGAATACTTGCGTATTTCCCTGTCCTGATCATTTCCATCTTTTTATCCTGTATGTAGAAGGAGCTGTCAGGCCATAAGAACATCGTTGGATACTTGGACTCCACAATCAACGCAGTGTCGGACAGCGTCTGGGAGGTCCTGATCCTCATGGAATACTGTAAAGGTACAGCCTCTGAAAACATGTTAGCACTACGTTTTATACTCGCAGTTCAGCTTCATTCAAGTTGAGGTAAAACTAGAGGAATGGTTTCAACTCATTAATGTTTTTTCTTGGAAATCTGACTTGTGTTCTGATAAGTTTTTGGTCCTTGGTCTTCATATTATATTGAATCTTTTAGAAACGGCAGCATGTATGCCTTAAAAAGTCAGCTTTGTACTGCCCATTGGGTTATTAATACATTTTAGCATTCACCAGCTTTCTGCATTTAGTTTACTGGGATAGAGAGTTAAACTAGCTCATGGAGAAAAGTCTTCATAGTTATATTTTTTAATTTATCTAATAGTTAAATGCTTTGTTGCTTTCTCTGTCCTCTTTGTGGCCTCTCTATTGATTGTGGCAGCTCGCTGGCTCAGCACTGCTTTTTGAAAGGCTATTTTGAGCGGTTTTGCCCTTAATGGGCAAGTTTACATCCAAACATTACTCTGGTTGCTGACAATAATCAGTTAGACAGAGCCTGTACATGGAACATGGTACATTTAGCTTACTTTGAAACAGATTAATACATTTTAGCATTCACCAGCTTTCATTGATCCTGTTCACATTCTGATGACTGTATGATAAAAGCAGAAGATATTGTCGTGTAATGAAACTATACATGCATTTCCCTTTTTGAATGTTAGTGGCTTATTGTTATGGGAACACAAAAACATGACCTCAGTTGCCTTATACTGATAATAGCAAAATATCTAAGGCATTTAGATGCTGTTGGCTATATTGTAAATATTGAGTTTTAATCAGGTCAAGTTCAGCTTCAGGGTGTAAGCATACTTTCTCCGTTGGAAAATTTGGTTTGTATGAGTCAAAACATAAAACAAGCTGGCTGATATTGGTTTCCCAGTTTGAACTGATGACCCATGTTGAGTCTTAAGCTGACCTTCCGCCCTTCTTGTGCAGCGGGTCAGGTGGTGAAGCAGATGAACCAGCGGTTGAATGTGGGCTTCAGTGAGTCTGAGGTCCTCCACATCTTCTGTGACGCCTGTGAGGCAGTGGCCCGCCTGCACCAATGCAAGACACCCATCATCCACAGAGACCTCAAGGTGAAGAGAGCATTGAGTAACTATGCACATAAACACAGTGGTAATAGGTTGTACACATTAATTCTGGTAGTGCTATCTAGTTGCTACATTCACTGTACTTGACACCCAGCAGGTCTGAAAGGTCTCACAAAAGGAAAAAACAATATTCCTGCAACAGAAGCGGTAAAAGAATAACTTGGGAGTTACCGTGAGCGGTTAAAGGAAAGTGTTTCACCTACAGACTTCCTCAACAGAAACCCCTAAAAAACCCTGCACTGTTTGACAAGTCGTGAAGCGTGGTACTCTGCACAAAATCAACAGCAGTGGATTTCTAAAGATGTCAACAAAATCAATAGAAGGAACTCGTGGATTGAATAGTTATTTATTACATATAATGTCAAATAATGTTCATAAACTTAAGTGCTATGAAACTGCTTCGTCAGCAGAAGAAAGAATGCTTTGGTTTCACTTAACTGCTCGTTCTAACTCCTCTGCTTCCTCTTACGCTCCCCTGCTTCCTTTGCCAGCTTGTTCTCTTATTTCCTCTCCTTCTTGTCTGTTACCCCCCTGTTTAGTTGCTCATCCACCTCAATTTCCCTTTTTTGTTTTCCACCTACTCCTGCCAGAGCACCAAGTGTTCCTTTTGTACAGGCCCCAGTAGATGGTACATCTTGAAATTCCTCACTAACTTTCAGCTAACTTGATTTTTAGAATAGTTATTCAGGGGTGGCTACGAGCCAGATTTACCCTCATTTTGCTGATGCTTGGAGGCTGTGGCAAGTTCCCACCCTGGATGAATTCTCCTCAGTGCCCCTTCAGTGGGCCGCTGCACTCTGTCCAGTTGGACAAGCCTCTAAACAGTGCGGTCCCTTCAGCTCCACAGGCCCGTCCTCTGTTCGCTGTCTGTATCTATCTGTTCAGCCTACATGGCTTACATAACATTGCAGGGACACAAAAGACCACGGAGGCCCAGTCACGCATTGCCAGGGGAAGTGAGAGTGCAAAAAAGCCCCTTAACCCTGAGCTGTCAACAGTATTGAGACACTCTGTGTTGCTTTCATTAGCTCATTTTTTCAGTTTACAGTTTAAAATCTTTTTCTCCTAGTCTTCTACAAATGCCTTACTGGCTTTACATTTGACATCGTATGCCCTTGTTGCACTGCCAGCCTCATCTTTGCCTCTTCGTCTTTCTTTGCTACTTGTTTCCCATCTTTCCTCCACCTGCCTTAATTTCTTTTCATTTACTCAATTATTCTTCACACCCTTCTTTGCTGTTTTTGTGTTGTTCCTTGGGCTTGTAATCTGTCTGCTTTGTTTTTAGATAATAGTTGTGTTTTAGAGACTGAGGGCTGAATCTCAAAAAAGGAAACCTGTCTCATAACATACAAATAAGAACAGATCTGTTTTCAGGCTGACATTGAAATTTGCCTTCTGTCGACCAGGAAACAGACTATGATGAGACTCCTGCGGCAGAATTACTGTAATGAGGGGCTTGTCTCACTACACCATCACTGTGTATTAAATCAGTTCTGTGTGTGGGTGTGGGATTTGTGCGGGGTTTTTTTCTCCAGGAGACTTTATCCAGTAATTGTCATCCATACCCATTACGATGTGATTAGGGATGCGTTTTGGCTTGGTTGTTTATTTGTTCATCCGTCTGCAACAACTATTTCAGAGTCACAGCTGATCTGATCTTGATGGAATGACACAACCAAGTCTAGCTTTTGCTGAATTAAACAGGATGCAGATTGTCCATCGGAATCAGCTTGGTCATTGTCAGACCAGTCATTATGTGGAAAAGCTTAAGGGAAACCCTGTAACATGACAAATAAAATAGCAGTAGCAATTGACACCTGAAGATGTTGACTTTTTTTTTTTTTGGACAAATAAAGCTGGTGAGGTTCTGCTGGCATGAAGAGTAACATGTTTGCAGCTTTAGTTGTAAGTTGATGATGGTGTTATCTCCCATACCTATGGGTTGTGCGAGTTTGACTGCAAATTCAGATCCAAACATGCTGGGGTTGCATTTCTGTCTTCTGACAATCGCTGACGCTGTGTTTTAAATCTACCAGTCAAGACAAAGTTACATTCAGCTGCATCTGTCATTGCCTATACTCTATGTTGTCGGAGGATGTGGAGTTTGAATTAGTGTCAATGCAGTGATTATGGTATATTTTCCTTCTGTTTTCCTTTTCATTAAAAACTAAAACCTGTGTCTGTTCTTTACCAGGTTGAAAACCTTCTTCTCAACGACCAGGGAAATTATGTGCTGTGTGACTTCGGCAGTGCCACTCACAAGGTTTTGCTGCCACATAAAGATGGAGTGGCTGCCGTGGAGGACGAGATTAAGAAGTACGTTTTTTCCATCAGTGAAAGACATGTTCTGCATGTTACTCAATACAGTAGTTGGTAAAACAATAACACCTGCTACTTCTGTGTTCTGGCCTTTGCAACAACAATATTGATTTTGTAAGTTGACACTGTCAAACCATTGCCAAAAAGACCAGCATATGATGGGCCCTTTGCACCACAGGAACTTTGTGATAAATCCAGTTCCGTTTTTAAAAACTCAGGAACATTACCAGCATTTTGTTCCTTCCCCCAAAAAAGTCCCTGCTACTGAGATACAGTACATACTACATAACATTGGCCCTGGATCAGGGCACTACTGAACGTTGCTGATTAGTCAAGCTAATTACTCAAGGTTGTTACAACATTGATTGCGTAATTTCTTTCAATTTCATTAACATTTTAACAGTCCACAAAAAGAGTAAGGGCAAAAAGGGGGACATTTTTTGTATTTAGAAATTAAGTTTAACTTTATTTGACAATTGTTTAATGCAGTTACTTCTAAAAGCTTAAAAATAACTCGAAAGCACTCAGCAGATCTCTCTTTTTATCAACATCAGTCCAAATGTCACATTTTCACGAGAGAAAATTCCAAAGAAAAATATGGCTGTCTTAAATTTGCAAAGCTGTGGCCTTTTAATTGGTCTAATTTTTCTCATCTTCACAGCTCTTCAAGTGCAGTAGAAATGCAAAAAGGAAACTACAAAAAGGACGTGAAGTTTCTAACTTAGTTCTCAGGTCTCCTCAGTTCCTGGGACTTAGTAAAAATGACCTTCAAAATAGTAGATGTATTTGAGGGAAAGTTGTTACCTTTGACATAACAGGGGAGTCTTATATGATTGGACATCCCAGGCCAACAAACCAACCTGAAGTAATCGCACTCAGACCACCACCATAAGCCTTCACACTCCACACGCCAAATCACAGCAGTCCAGTCAGATCTGGCCTGTTAACTTTTCCAACATTTATAGCTGCAATAAAGTGCAATGTGTGGTGCTTATCTGTAGTATATGACTGTGTGTAAACTCACCTTTGTAACACTGGCCATACAGAAACCATCAGCCCTCTGAACTGTGGTGACTCAGACCTGTCTTTGCATTTGCATAGCTCAGCTGTGTTTATTCCAAACACATCCAGCTGCTTTGATTATTATCAGAAAGGCTCTGAATAGAAAACAAAATGAAAATGTTTGGCGGCAACTGTACTGTTTTGCTTTACCGCTCACTTCACTGCTCTCATTCAGTCATTTTTGGCCGCAGCAGGCAGCTAAACACTCTACTGTACACTACCTGCTCAGCAGCAAACAGCAGCCAGACACAGTGACGAACTAGCTGGTAAGCACAGGGAAGCATTTATCTTTATCTCCAGATATTTCCCTCAGGAGTTAGACCAAAAACAGAGGTAAAATAGAGTGAATATTAGGCTTACATTCATCAGGCGGACACAAACGCAACCCTGACTGAATGATAATGTTGCTCCATAACTGCTGTTTGTGTAAATAAACAAGTGTTTGCTGACAAGTTTGCCATATTAACTTGTGAGCTGATGATATGTCATGTTTTGTCTATAACCTGCTTTGGCTTCCCCCATTGGCTAAAAACAAATCAGTTACAAGTACCTTAAAACTGTGCGTAAGTACAGTACTTGAGTAAAAGTACCAGATCCCTCTAACCTCTGATGCTTAGTCATTTGAACATTGACCTGCCAATGACAGCTTACTGTTGTTGTGTCTCACAGGTACACGACCGTTTCATATCGATCGCCGGAGATGATTAACTTGTATGCAGGGAAAGCCATCACCACTAAGGCTGATATCTGGGTAAGGTCCTACTTTTTGTGTGTGTACAGTATCTGTGCGTGTGTGTGTGTGTGTGTGTGTGTGTGTGTGTGTGTGTGTGTGTGTGTGTGTGTCTGTGTGTGTGTGTGTGTGTGTGTGTGTGTGTGTGTGTTGCACCCTGCAGAGCTGGTTTGTCCTGGCAGTGTCTGGGTGTCACTCTGCCCTGACAGGTTCCTCCTCTCTTTTTCTGTCTCTCTGTCTCTCTCTCGCTCTCTCGCTCTCCGTTTCTTTTCTGGCTTGCCCCAGGCTATTTGCCTCGACCAGCTCTCCAACAGTGTTTTTCCCTCATAAAACATTAAGCAACATCATTGACAACAAACCAAGGGCTCCTCCTCATCCTATTTCTCTCTCCCTGCTTGTCCTTTTCTATTTTCCCTCTGGTTGAGATAATTAGGCCCAGTTGAGAAGCTTGATAAGCTTGTGTGAAATAGGCCTTGGCTGTTTTAAAGGTGTGAGGTAGAGAGGCAGGAACAAGGCCTTGGACAGCAGCCATTTTGAGGCGCAGTGTAAATTGATGCACTAAAACCCTGTGAGTTAAAACAGTCGGCATATAAAGATGTGGCTGTTGATGGGACATACTGTGCACTTCATACATATCAATGTGTAACCTTCTCTAGGACTTTTCCGCATTCTGGTAATTGAACATTTAGACACGACCTAAAAAGACAAGTATTGCTGAAATGATCACTTGATGCTTCTATTAATAAGTGCATATGAGCATACTGTATGTAAACTAGTGCAAATTAAAATACAAATGAAATTACAGACAGAAAAATCATTGTCTAAATCATGATTGTTTAGGTCAATATTGAACTTATTATTGAAAAAAATTATATATATATACAATTATATATACTGTATATATGTGTGTATGTTATATATATTTATATATATATATACACACACGCATACACACCTTTATAAAATGTACTGTATAATAATATAGAATAAAATGAATATAAAGACCTTCTTATTATATGTTTATTATAATGTTGTTTTTTATATGGTATGTGGATTAGGGTTTGAGAAAGGACTTCTGAAATGCGACTCTCCCTTTTTGGTCACTTTAAGCAACTGGCTTGACCAGATTTTTGCAAATGACTGCTCACTTGACAGTAGTGAGCTGATTTAAACATACCACAGCTTGGCTGAGAGTGAAGCTTTTGGCTTTTAGGGAGGAGTGAAAGTGCACCGCTGTAAAGGAGAGGGGTGCGCTTGACAATTGACAAAATGAGCGCACAACCGCTAAACAGAAAGCTGCCCAATAATCGTTATTATATCGATTATCTTGCTTTCATAATCATTTTAATCCAAAATGTAGTTTTCAAGGAAGTACAAATGGATATGTTTTTACAATTATGGTTATATACAGTTGTGATACTAGTTTAAGGAATTGAGTATAGAAAACATCCATGTCTGCTGGTAAATTGTGACTTTTAATAAGTGTCTACCTGCCGGCCACTGAAACCGGTCTCACATGTGTGTACATTAACAGAACACACAGAAGCTTTAAACAGGCCTCTGGTTGTAGGAAGACAACTACTATGGGACGTTCAACAAAAACACCAACTTCCTGTAGACTACCCCCTGCATTCTCACTTCCTGTTCTATTTTAGCCACACGTTTTTAACTCGGCTATTTTATACATTGTGCCTCAGACAAATGTCAGATGCATTTATCCTTGCATTTCGGGGTTGTTTGTCTGATATCCTGACTGACCGGGATTAGGAGTTTAGTATCAAACTGGATTAGCTTGTTGAGTAGAGAACTGTGGAGAATATCTTTCTGCAGATTGCGGGTTTCAACACTGTCGCTAATTCCAAAGTCTCTTTCATCTCCAACTGCATCATCAACAAAAAGATGCTGGAGCCAAATATAGCTCCAACTGAATATATGATTTGGGAGCTGAGCATTTTTGCATGTGGATGTGTTTGGACAGCCATATTGCCAGGGGAACAGATTCCAGGCCTGTATTTAAAAGCAGCTTTTTAGCCACTGACATAAGGAACATTAATTCTTTGTTAAGCAGTCCCGTGTTACCCAGCTGGTACAGAAAGGCAACCACATTGCCAGAGCTGGGCTTCACTTCCCACCGGGATGGACTGTACTTGACATGTTTAGTGGTTGTAAAAGTCTGTATGTCATGCGTGTTTACGATATCTGTGATGAGTACAACAGATAATTCTCCCTCATGTCTTATGAAAAGCACATATTGTGTATATTGTCTCGAATCCTCTTCTTGTATCTTCTGGTGGTCATCTTAATGTTTTTTCCCTTCACATTAATTCAGATGTCAAATTCAGCAAACATGCAGTTAAAATTGGTCTGTAGTGGCTGTATCTTCATAGTCGGAAAGGGAAGTACCAAAATTCTGTCCAGAGTGGGGGTTAGATAATTACAAGAGCCGAGTATCAAAACCCAATGCTTTGTGAGTTCCAAATAGTATCTGTCTGTTGCAATGACCATCAAAAACGGTTAAGCATTCAATTTACATCAGAAGCGTCAGATTCATAGCCTTGTTTACTTAATTTTTTTTTTTTTTTAGGCAAAGTTCCTTTATAGCTTCTTTGTGTTGAGACCAAATCAAACTGATGCATTGAGGTCCAGTTAGGGGTGTGACAAAACATCAATACAGCAACATATCTTATCCCTTTCTCGTGTGATACGATTATCAATACACTAGTGACACATATATCTGTTTTTATTAGTATGTACAGGTTCTGTAACGCCCCTGAAAATCTGCCTTCTGGTCACTACTTTATTTCCTTTTGGTGTAAACTTCTATCAACTTAATTTACACAGATTGAAAGATTCCTCATTTTTTAAATTTTGTTTCGTTTTTTTTATTCAGTTAGACGGATATCATAATGTATTGTTCGATGATTGTCATGTAATGTATCGATATACATACAATGTATTGATATCACAGAATCGCTGTATCGTGACACTATCATTAACGTTGGAAACATATCCTGAATCGTATCATGTTGGGAGTTACTCTGTGACTCCCACCCCTAGCTTCAGTACAATATGGTACCGAAAATCAAGTGTTTATTTGGCACCGCATTGAAAATTTCAATCGATGCCCAGCCCTAAAAGTTACTTGGTTCAGTTGTTTTTCAACACTGTTTCTGTTCTCTCCACAGGCACTTGGATGCTTGTTGTACAAGCTGTGTTTCTTCGCACTTCCATTTGGGGAGAGTCAAGTTGCCATATGTGACGGAACCTTTATCGTTCCAGATAACTCCAAATTCTCCTTCAAGTTGCACTGTTTAATCAGTAAGTTTGTAACTTAACATGCATCAGTGTCACAATGTGTCTTCTGATGATATTGGAGTAATTGTGTACGACCTCAGAATAATTTACTATCACTATTTAAAATCAAAATCAGAAATGTATGTTAATGTATTATTTCCATTTTCTCTTTTAAACAGTATGTGTTCGTTCTGATAATTTGGGAGTTATTTGTCATGAGTGTTTAAGTACTGAACTAGTGCCTTTCTGCCATATTTTCAGTTTATAGTAGACAAAGGTAGAAAAGGCATGTTTGCGGTGGACACCTTCCTCCACATGATGTAACTTGAATGTAGGCATGGCTGTGTCAAATTATAGTTACTAACTCAATTACACAGAATGCAGCACAGAAGATTACCTGTTTGTGTTCACTCACATAGTGATCTGTAACGGACTTTAGTTTTGTTGTTGTGTTTTTACAATTTTAGCCTATTTGAACCACTCATAGACTGCCAGTCATGACAGCCTTGCTTCCCTCCCTAAATGTATCCTTTAGTGGAGCTTCCTTTTTTAAATGATTTGACCAGCAGCTCCACCAAGTGGCCAGAGAGAGAAGATGCAAATCAGCCTCAATAAATTTGCTGGTATTGTTCTGCATGCTGTTTAAAATTACCTCTCTGTCCTTTCCAGGATATATGCTCGAACCAGACCAGGAGAAGAGACCAGACATTTACCAAGTGTCCCACTTTGCCTTCAAATTAGCTGGAAAAGACTGTCCAGTGCAAAATCTCTTTGTAAGTCACTGAAATTACACGATTTGTGGCTGTAGCCTTTGTAGTCATTTGCTGTTTATCATAATTCTCCTGACCTTTTTCCAGAACTCTCCCATCCCTACGTCGCTCCCAGAGCCTCTCACAGCCAGTGAGGTCGCTGCTAAGAAAAGTATGACAAAAGCCAGGTAATGCTTACTGACGGAATCTGATTTTTCATCTTTTAGTTTAGTTTGCTTTAAAGAGTGATCACTGTTTGGTGGTGAATTTATCATATATCTAGGCAGAACAACACATTAGACATCAGGATGGCACATAGTGCAAACCTTGCTGTTCATAGATTTGGGTCAAGGGAAATCAAGTGACAACTTCGACTCCTCCCTTCCAGGATAACAGATTCTGTGGGACCGACGGAAACATCAATAGCTCCCAGACAGAGGCCAAAAGCGGCAAACAGTAACGTCCTGCCTCTCGCCACTGTCACCCCTGTCAAGATGACCGTGCCTTCAGCACCCGTCAGCAATGGCCAGAAAGGTTTGTTTGACATTAGTGAGATTGATAGCTTATATCTATACAAGTTTCTTGGACATGAAACTGGAACATAAAATTGCAAAATAACACTTACTGCATGTTAGCACATAAAAATAAAATAAAAGCTGTTTTACCACATGAAGATATAATTGAGCATGTATTGAAGAAATTGGTTTGCCCACATTGAAACAAACTTAAGCATTTTAAGTTAAATAAAGGCCTAATGTCCTTGCATTATACTCACTTGGACCATTTAAATGATACAAACACTACATAAAGAAACATTAGTATGGTATTAAGTTCAGGATGTATCACTCACTGCTATTTACAGGTGTCAAATAAAATCAAGTTTATCATAGATTGTGTTTTCGAGTAGTGTGCATTAACTTTGAATGTGACAATAGTGCAAACATTTGTGTACTATGTACATATACTTGTATACTTTCAGTTATTGAGTTTACTCATGTTAATTGCTGTGCTCATTGTGGTGTTCAAAAAAATTAGTTAAGAATAATAAATTAATCAATCTATACCACAAATCGCATAAGACCCTTAAGGGAAACTTTGATTTGTGGTCTCGGGCTTTATAAATAAGGCTTAACATGACTTGCCCTTTCCACTCAGCTCCCACCCCTGGCTCAGGGCAGCCATCCATTCAGGCCCAGCCCAGCAGTCAGCAACACCGAGTCCTGCAGCAGCTACAACCTGGTGACCTGCGTCTACAGCAGCTACAGCAGCAACAGCATCACCACCAACAACAACAACAAGCAGTGCAGCAACAACATATAAATGCACAGCAACTCCAATACCTCCAGGTACATCCACACATCATTGTACAACTGCTTTTGTAGTGGTTGAGTAATTCTTGAACCATGAGTAAGAGGAAATGTTAGATATTTAATCTCTTCACAACCGTCTTCAGTATCAACAGGCTGTGCAGCAGTCCCTCCAGCTTCAGCAGCAGCAGCAGGCCCTCCTCCAACAGCAGCAGCAGATGATGATGCAGCCAATGTATCAGCAGCAGGTTGCTCAGGCACAGGCTCAGGCTCAGTATGCAGCCATGGTAAGTTCTGTCAGAGGTCTGAACCTGGCACCAAGGCTACCAAGACTTGAATTAGATCCGCTGTCTGCGCGAAAATAGACATCCGACAAATGTAATGTGCTTTTGTTCGCATTCAAGCCCATTCAAGCCTTTGAGGATGCTTCTAAATCAAAATCATGACAGAATTTCAGAGCAGAAGACTTAACCAAAATCCAAAACTGCAATAAATAGTTTGAGCAAATGACAGCAAAGCACATGGAGACACAGCATGAAATAACACGGAGCTGAACATTTCATTTAATGTCAGAATGCCCTAAAATTGCTCTCTCTGTTCCAAACACTGGCAGCCAGTCCTCTTCAGTCGATTCGCTTCGTGTCTGTGCCAAGCAGCATTGGAAGCAGACGCTCAAACTTCCTACTGACTCAGTCCAAATATTCAGAAAACTAGTATTTACACAGCTACTGAATCAAACACACAAACACAGGTCCTCCAAATGCGTACTGTTAGGGCGGCGCAATTTTTAGTCTGTTTCCCACCAAACGCGTACCATCTGTTTTATTTCAGAGGCAATCTGGTCTGAGCGAAGCCACGAGGGGATCGAACAGAGGGTGAAATCGAGCAGTTTTCTCCTTGTTGCATCGTGACATATGAAGCAGTTCACAGGCAGGGGAAGAGAGCACCTCCAAAAATGATTGTTCTTATTCCCAAGATACCTGCTAACTGTTTAAAAGCAGCGTTTCCTCTGTGACATTTATCTGCTCCTTATTGTAGTGAGGAAGCTTTGCTAAGTGACTGCAAATTTGTAATATGGTGTGATGACATCAGATCAACTAATTGTACTTTAAAAGCGCAACGGTGGTGTGTGCAGAAGTGCTCAACAAATATTTGTTAAGAAGACATGGTAAAATGGAGCAGAGAATTAATCAACAATAGCAACATAAGAGCCTGATTAGAAGCATGAATTTATAGCCACAGGTAGCAAAAACCATGAAACACATGAGGAGGTTGATTTTGAGTTTTAGTAGGTTATTAATTTCTTTTCAGTTCTTTAAGAGAATTCACATAAAATGTTGTTCTTATATTCAAAGATCTGCACAGCACTGCTTTATTTATCTGAGCTTAAGTCCCTGGACAGTAGCGCTAGATGCTTTTGTAGATCCAAGCTTAAAACTATTCTTTGTTGTTTTTTAACGTGAATCCTCTAAGAAGAGGAAGCCTCTTTGATCTAATGAAAGTCAGATCATATCACATCTATCAGGGGGATATTATGTTTCTCTGGTGAATAACATGGTGAAGAAAGTGGACCATTTACCAGCAAGGGAGTCAGATATTATCTGAGGAGCTGGTGGAGACCAAACCACAGCTAAAGGAATGTGAATATTAGAATTCCAAGTGAATGCTCCAAATGAATGCTAATCTTGCTCTGCTTCTGCGTCTAGCTGTGAAAATATTATCCATGACAGCTGATGAGATGTTACGAATGTTTATCAGTCAGCTTGTCTTGGAGTTTGTGCCCCCCGAAAATCAATCAATGCAGCTTCTTAGTTGTCAGCCAGTGTTTGATCCTTATTACATTTGGAACTTAGCTCAGTTGTAGTGTTTGGTGTCCGACATGCTGTTTGACTTTCATTCCTTCATCCCTCCCCTCCACTGTGTCCCCAGCTTTCCAAATCCAGAACTGGTTTCTAACAACATTTCATCATCTTGTTGCCATCATTGTGCGCCATGATATCAAAGGTCCGTCCCTCATTCCCTTCCCCCTCTTCTCCCTCTCTTCCTTCCCTAACAGCTGCAACAGTACCAACAGGCTTTTGTCAGGCAGCAGCAGCAGCAGCAACAGCAGCAGCAGCAGCAGCATCATCATCAACAACATCAGCAGCAGCATCATCCCGCTCAGCAGCCTCTCCCCTATATGTCCTCCCCTCTTGAGTTCCAGATTCCACCAGGTTCCTATAACGTGACCACGCCCACTGCTGGAACTGGAGCTGTGCCTGCTCAGATGGGGGGACCATCACCTGTGGATCCCTCATACACTAACCCCAGGTAGCATCCCCCCTGAACTTTAAAAAAAAATCTCATTCTATATGGATGTAAATTCTTTACATTAATTAAAAATTTGTTATGATGCACGATTGACGCATGCACGTTATGACCCTCGGCCCGCTCCGTAGTTTAGGAAATCAGGAAGCGATGCAGCAGTAACGTTGTGGATGGCAAGCAGGACCAAACCTCCTTGAGCAGAAATTGATAAAGAAAATTGTTCTTGTCGAGAGAACCATCTGGCAGGGCTTTGAAGCTGAACTTGCCATTCAAAAACCAAGTTATTTGCATTTACTGTCGATGTGAACCAAGTTACCACCGGAGTACGTCGAATCTCAAATACCACTCCCTGGCCAAGCAAACAGCTGATGCAGAGAGCCCTCCTCCCTCTCGCCAAAGACAGACCACACTGTATAGTTTGCAACAGCGATAGCTAAATGGGTGGCTACAGCTTGCAGATCAGTTAACATTGTTTAGTTAACCTTTACAAGTGTAAAGTTGGACACTACATTGTGTCAGTATTACTAAGGAAGGTTACAGTCGGGTCAATATGTCCATCAGTTGTTGCTTGTTGGGCTTGAGTTTGCCATGTTATGCTTTCAGCATATTTTTTGAGCATGCAGTACCAATAACAGTTTATCGTTGTTATCTCCACAGTAGAAACCCGCTGCTTGCTTCAGACGGGATCACGCCATCCTCTCAGAGCTGCAACAGTACATTCAGCAACCCCCCCGACATGTCGGGCTGGAACCCTTTCGGAGAGGACAACTTCTCCAAGTTGACGGAGGAGGAGCTGCTCGACCGGGAATTTGACATGCTCAGAGCAAGCAAGTGACCTCTTCAATAGTTTTTGTGCAGAAACAGATTTATCTAATGATTTCTTGACATTGCAACATTGTTTTTATGCAACACATTTGTATTTGCCCAGAAGTCTGAATGGTTAAAATTTGAGGTCTCATAGCTGTAGATAATCTAAGTTTCTTCCCCTCTGTGATCTTCTACATACAGATAAGCCAGTGGAGAGAACAGCCAGTGTGGAAGCCGACCGAGCGCAGCTTGCTGCCTCCACTGCCAAGCCCCTCCCACCAGAGGACCTGTTCGGCTCAGTCCCATTTGTGGCCAGCGCAGGCAAGTCTTAGAGGAGTCTCTACCGTGAGGACCCAACACTGTGGAGCCACCTGCCCCCTCTCTGCCCTCTCCTGTTCCCCCTCCCCCTGTCCAGCTCTTCTGTTCCCACCTGACCTCCAGTTAGGAGCCTCTATGCTACACAGACCCCACAGTGGGCATTACAAACCAATGATCAGTCAGATTTTTCTTTCATTTCCCATTTGCAGGTGGCAGAGTAGTTGTGCTCCTGCTCTTCTTCGACTCACTTAGGAAGAAAAGCGTAAGCAGGAATAGCAGGCGCAGTGAATTAGTGAAAGCACTTTCTGAATTCACTGCAATCAGCCGTGGCTTTTAATACTAGGATTTCTAACTGCCCTGCTGCACCAAACCTTTATGCAAGTCAACTGAAACAAGTGTTGAGTCTAGCTAGGCACTAACTCTGCCATGGTTTGGGGTTACATTACATCCCTGTCTAGATCAAAATGGCTGGGGCAAGGTACTAACACATAGGGGTCTCACTATGTCAACTAGAGAAGCATATGCTCACGCTGAAGCGCTTTACTTTAAATTACAATTTCTGTTTCCGTGCATAGAAACAAGCAAAAACTTCCAACTCACTGTGTCCACCAATGAACACAGCTGGAGAAAATTCCATCGCCACTAAAAGCAATATGAACATAACAAGGCTGAAGTGATGAGCTGACACGTGGTTGGTACTAATTAGGGCTGAGTGATGTCAAATTTAACAACCATTTACACCACAGAATGTAGTTGTCCCTTAATAGTTTTACATGCAAAGGCTGTCTAATTAAAAGCTACAACTTTGAATCATAAACAAAAAGTTGTTGATTTCTCAAGGCTTCTTAATGCTTTTGAATTTTTAGAGTTGTAATATTTGAGAATAGAATTTCACACAGAATCCAGTCGCACTTCTCTAAATGAAGCTGCTTATTAGCTGTTGAGCCAGTGTTAACACTTTGTAGTGACACACATTGTAGTCGCAGCTTGTGTCCTAAAGATGGTTGACGTTGTATCAGACTGTTGGCCCCTTTGGTTATATTTAGATTTCATTCCAGAAGAAAAGAGTTCATTAATTAGTTGATGTAGCTTTTGGTTTGTGTCCAGTCCTTTTTATGCTTATCGTTAACTCTGCACCTTATTATTTCTCATGTTAATTAGTAGTACACACTTTAGAAATTCTACAACCAGGCTTGTGATATTTGGAGTTTCTGTTGAGCAGATGGTTATACATCCAACAAATCAGACCCATCTCTCCCTCTTGAGGCTTGTTCAGTACATTATTAGTCAAACTAGTGAGTCCTAAATATATAAAAACTAAAAATTCAGCTTTCGCATTATCTTTCACCCTGTCCACCGAATACCAATTCAATCCAAACATCGCTCAGCCCTGGTACGGATAAACTGGACTGGGAGAAAAAAAGGCGACACTTGAACTTCCAAACTTGTTGCTCTTTGTCGTTTGTTTACATTCGATCACCATCGACCCTCTTCGGCCATTGAAGCAATGCAATGCAACGATTCCTCACAAATTGCAATTGTTTTTTTTTTGTTGTTTTTTTTGTTGTGACGAAGCTTCAAATGTTGGCGTGTGGACCGTGCACTTTACTGTGGAGGCCGATGTTCACGCTCACTCTAATCTAACCTGATAATCAGTTCTCATTTGGCTTAACTAACCAGTCAGACTGCATGTGGTTTAACCCCGACACAGATCATAGCCTTGGTATAACAATGTGAATATCAAAGTGCAGTATTCCTACATATATTACATCGATGGCAGCAATAAGCTTCTGTGCCTCTGTACTCTTCCTGCTCCTTCAATGTGAATTGGTCATGTTTTGATAGGCAATTTAGAACCGTTGTTTGTAACTCATAGACTATATTTAATGATAAACAGTATCAACGCTAAAACACTTAGAGATTTTCTAGAGGAGAGTAGTTTTTTTTTTTCTACAGTGAAATTCATCTCGTGTCCTTAAACATGCAGGCTTAATGCAAAGTCCAGTGGCTACAGTTTAGAGTAGAATAAGACGAGATAATGATGCAATATAACTCTCTAAGCACTTGAATGTAGGTGTGGAAATACTTTATTGTCTTCACTTGTTACTTAATGAATATGAAATTCTATTTGAGCTCAAATTGGATTGAAGGAAAAACCAAAAAGAACAGAAACCAAACTGATTGAAGGGACTTTTTTTAAATGAATTTAAAACCCAGAAATGTTAAATTAACCCACTTGGTTGGGACTGGGTGTCGTTCGTTCAGGCTGGCATGAAAAAATTTGCAACTAATTTTTGATCAGCCTTTTAGCTTCCTGTGTATGTGCCATGACAGTGCGTCAGTTGGTTGTTTAGTGTCAAATATTCCTGTGCTCACACACCGTTGGCAACTTCTCATAAGCAGAAATCAGCAGGGTTTTATTTTTTTTTGTGTCCTTGCTTGGATGAACTCTGGTCGACATCTCAACACCAGTATTTGATCAGCTGTTGATGTTTTATGGTAGAAATACTCAGAGGCAGAGCTGCTGTAAAAAGGGGCTTTAATCTATCCTCACAAATCCTTTTACCTGGTTTCTGTGCTTCTGTCTATAAAAAATATTAAAGAGTCCCACATGATGTGTGACTTTGGACTGTTTTAGGTTAAAGAAACATGGTGAAATCGTTGGTTGTCAGTCCAAAGTGTTGGTGTGATCTAAAGCAGCTGACGAAGAGCTTTGGTGACCAAATATAGCCTGCGTAGATTTTAAAATTTTTGAATGAAATTCTTACATACAAGCCGCACCTACGTGCCAGTGAATCAGAATATGGCCATGACTTTATAAGTGCCAAAAAAGGGTGGTATTCCTAAATTGTTCCTCGTATATCCAGGACTTCGCTGCAGGTTTGCTTTGTTTTGCTGCATTTTCGAAATATGAGAGCAGCACAGATGACTTTTCTTTTACATGTCGTCCTGTTTACGTTATAGTAGAGCTATAGTTCACTCATCACATAGCCTCGAAATTGATATTGTTCATTCTGACAGATTGCTAACCAAGATTTGATCAGTCCCATCTGACAGCGTGACATGCAATGAACCTGCAAGATAGGACAGACCGAATGAGAGCAGTGAAGTTGCCTGCGGTGTGACCACACATTTTAATTAAATTCCTTTTTTTATTGCAATTATTACATTTTATTGAAGAATTTTAAGGCTTTCTTTTATAGTGGAAGTTGTTTGGTTTCCATTTCTAGATACAAAGTGCCTTTCTGTGGCATTCTTATTTACCCGACCAACAACGCTGGGAGAATTATTTTTTTTTCCCCACATTCCTACAAATGAATGACATTTTTGTCTCTTGACATTTAGCTGAAGATGTAAAATGGTTCTGATTAAAGGAAAGACACTGAAAATCAGGTGACGAGTTGATGCAAGTCTTTCAGGTAACCAGCTCACAGTCAGAGAGGTCTTATTAGAAAGTACATTTGGAGGCTGGCGGACAAGTTATTCTGTTACTCCAAACTAACCGTAATGTACTTAGTGACACAACCTGGTATCCTAAACTGTTTTTCTTTATGTTGAACACAACCGGCTGATGGCACATTCAGTAGTGTAAATGTAAATCGTTGTGCTAAAAGGAATGCTTGGTGAGTGTTCTGGTGATATCCGTCAAAATGGTGAACATTTTGATTTTTTTTCTTTGTTGTTTTAAATCCATACAATCCTAAAGGGCTGTATGTTTGTTAATCCTCACTGTGCTGCTGTTATTCCGCCTTAGAGCAGCAAGTGAGAAAGTGACCCATCTTAGTCACCCATGCACACATGAATCATACACATTATTGTACAAATGTATTAACTGCTAAGATGTTATTCATGTGTTTAGCTGAAGGTAAGTTCGGAGAACAGTTAATGTTACTTGATGCTTCTGTTCCACGTCATGTTTCCGCTCATATCACCGCCTGCTTTTATCGGGCCTTTGTGTTTGTTGGGCCTGTCAGTTCAGTTTTTATTATGACTATTATTTGCTTTGTTTCTGTTCATTTTTCATTTAGTAAGACAGCCATACTCAGAAACATCTTGTTCATGTGTATTGGTGGATGGATCTATAGTTTGGACAGCAAACCATCAAAGCCAAAAAGACAAATGAAAGGGACGACCAGAGCCATTAACTGCACTTTATTTTCTTTTTTAAAGTGTGAGAGAATATTATTCCAGGATTTGTCTGAACAAACAAACATAGACATTGAATATGTTGTTACATATTGTTTACATTTGCAAGTTTTCTGTGCTTTTGCCTCTCTGTTTGGGGTCTGGTTTAACCCATTTCTTAGAAGTTTCAGTCAGCTTTACATCCTGGTAGAAGCCCCAGAACAGATGTGTAAAACTTTGGGAATTTTTATTTGAAGTCAAGTCAACTCTTCAGTTTTAGTCATACAGCTCCTGGTACCGCTCCTGCAGAAAGAATAAAACCTATAGATCAATAAATTGTCTTATACATATCTTGTTTTTGCAACAGACTATGTAAAAGGTCCTGTATCATACTGTGAGTGTGAATGTATTTCTTTATAGAATGTTACTGATAAATAAAAAGCATTCAAAATCAAAATTCACCTTGGTTCCTTTTTTATAGCTCTTTAAAGTATAATGAAGTTTAGAGTCTCTCCACCACTACACCATGTGCAAGATGTTCCTGTTGTAACATGGCTGTCTTTGTTTGAGCTCTCTGTCGTCCAATCAGACTGCAACAAAGCGAAGCAGATTTAATGTCCTGAATTTGATGGTCAAAACAAACGTTAATGCACAAAACATGTCGACTGTGTTTGTCCTGCACAAGTGTGTGAAACATTAAAACGTAAGCAGCTTATTTTGAGATGCGCACCCTGCAGTGTTTATGTTAAAGCCCTGATGGTGATAAACCAGTTCAGTGTGGTGAATTTAAGATGGAACATTTCCCCTGGCTTCATCTGACTGTTTTCTCTTCTAAAGTTGTTCTCAGAGGGACTCAGTTGCAGGTGTCCTGAGCATATATGGATCACCTCAATTTTTTCATGTTTTTTCTGTAATTGTACTTAACTCTTTACTTCTGTCTGTAGTTATAATTATTTCACTTGTAGATGATTAGGAAGGTTAATTTGTAGGTTAATTTGTCACTTACAGATGGCTCATTTGAGTAGAGGCATCGTAATGTCTTTAACATGGTATATAAGTCAGTGGCTGTTTGTAAGACACAAAACACTACAACTCAATCATTTATGTGAGTAAATCTATTTATTTATGTTTCAAAGAGGGACTGATACTGATGTTACATGAATAATTTAACAGTCAAAGTGAATTTTTATCAGGATAACAAGCTGTTATTTAATTGATCAAATATATGGTGCAGCTCATTATACAAGATGAAGATACTAAAACAAAAAAAAAAAAACTGTAGAGCCTCTGATTTAGTCTGTTTTATGATGTATTGTAGAGTGATATGGAGAAGTTGCTACAACTAAAATATTTCTCACCTTTACCTAACCAAAGTTTTAGTAAAACCATGAATCTTGTCCAGTGATTTGACCCCACACAGGCTGATGATTGATATTTTAATCCGTCTAATCCTGTTATTCAAGCCTGAACAGATGGATTAAAAAAAAAACAAGCAACCTTTTTAATCACTTAACATGTACAGTATGGTACCTTTTATTAAAATGATTTCACACTGGGGCTATTTACATTTTCACAGGTCTGTTGACCTTCAATTTATTCTTCTCAAAAACACAAATCCTCCGCTGTGTCAAAGTAAAAACAAATTAACCTCAATTTGAGTCCTTACTACCGGTAAGTACTTTTTCCCCTATTGTGCCGTTCAAATCATAGAAATTCAAATAAGAAAATGAGTAGGTGTGTGTGTGTTTTATTTTCTTTAATGTTTAATGACTTTATAGGCAGAATCGCATGTAATTTAAGATTCCTCTCAGGATTATTTTCCTTAATGATTATTTGTTGACTCTTTAAAATGTCCTGAAGAGTTCTCAAAGTGTTGTCTTCAAATAGCTATTTGCTATATGACCATCAGACCAACACCTTCAGGTATTTAATGATACAATCTTATGAGTGAATGACTGAGAGGATGAAAAGAAAACAGTTAATTTAACATTTAAGTAGAAGAAAGTCAAACTGAGAATTTTATTTAATTTTTACAATATTAATGAGATAAAAAAAAAACAACTCAGAATTTTTCTTTTCATAACTGAATTATCAAGCTGTTCTCAGAGGATAATAAGGTCCCCAGAACACTGAAGCTGAAAGGTGTCAGGGTCCGCCACATATAAACAAAGTAAAACAGTATGAAATTGTGTTGTCCTTTTAGGGTCAGTGTGTTTATTCAGTCATGAAAATGAAGAGTTTGTTTATTTAATTTGTTTAGGTGAAATAAATAAATAAAATTAATCGGTCTCTTCTGATTAAAATGTCTTCGCTAACATAGTGCTCCTTTAATTAATTAATCATTTTGACTGGGAGACTGTCCTCCCAGTATTTTGTGAATACACACATTATTATACAAAGACTGTTACGTAATAAAATTAGCAGTCATTTGTTTTCAGTAACCTTTTGGTTCAGAGTCGCTCAGTTTAAATGTTCGGCTCTCTGCAGCTTCATCAAATCTATCTATGTTCCGTCGTAGTTATTGTGTGAGGGAAGAGACTTCTCTAAGCTCCTGCCTGCTGTCGGACATTTCTAACAGATTTTATCTTCCATCAGACAAGAGAACAATCACATGCATGTTTTCACCACTTATTTGTATCTTTAAGAGATCAGACTCGGCATGTAATCCTTCAGCTTTTACCCAAAGGAACATCGACAAAACAAATCTGTGTGTCAGTCTGTCATCTTCTCTCGTGATTAAAGATGTGAGATGGTGTGAGATTGTCTCACTCTGAGAGGTGAACATGATTACAAATTATAATCTGGAACAAGTCGGGTGGAGCGAACAGATGCAGCGCACCTCGTGTTTCCTGCATTATTATGTTTTATTCTTTAGACTTTATTATCTTGTATTGCTGTCTCGTTACATTTATCAAAAACAAAGCTTTTGGCTAATCTGCCATCACGTCCTGCCAGTTTGGATTGTTGAAGACGTGGAGTGGTTTCCATTTTCGTGTTCACAGCAGGGGGTCCTTTCTCTGCTTTCTAATGTGGAGCTTCCACTAATGGGGAACAATAAATTGGCTCATTGTGTATGGCACGCTTTATTTTGAATATAATTGGAGACTATCCACTTGCTAATTAGGCTAATTTCTAAGTTGTCATTATGCAAATCTCTTGGAAATAAATTTACACAAGGCTCAAAGTTTTCAACAAATGCCAATTGTGCGAAAGAATTTATAGAAATGCACAAGTAAAAAGTAGGAAATGCAGAAAAGGCTTCTTTTTAAAGTCTAAAGGACGTGACAGAAGGCTTAAATCTATTACAAGAGATGGGAGATTTAATTTTAAAAGCAACTTTGTGAATCTTGAAAAGCTGGGCGTCTCATTTCTTCTGCCTCTAAGCCGGCTCTTCTTATTGCAGGGTCAGAGAAGAGAAGTCAGAGCAGATTTTAGACCATATTGAGTTTTGTGATTTCTCCTTTGCTCCTCCTTCTGCTTCAATATTGGACCAACTGTTGGGATTTGTATTTGTGGACATGCCAACATAAACCAAGTAATCCTGCTTTCAGTAATACATCTCACAGAAGTCAAAAGGGCCAAAGATGTTCTTGGGAAATGAAAACTTGTAATCTTGGCATCAAGATTCTTCTTCTGTCACTCATCTAGTTATTTCTAACATCAGACTTTAGAACATCTGGAACGACCTGAGTTTAAAAATTGAAATGCACATTTAAGAGAATATTAAAAAATACAAAAACACTGTTAACTTCTTTAACTGTTGGATTTGTGTCTTGTTTCTGCAGATACTGATGTGATAAAGACTGAGCAGACCAATGAGGAGCTCATCGTTCCTGACCCCGCATCGACTACTGCAGAGGATCTGCAGCCGGTATCGGTCAAGGAGCACAAACCAGGCAGAAAGAGCAACTGCAGACCGGGTGAAGAGTCCGAAAGTGACTTTGAGTCCGATCCTCCTTCGCCAAAAAGCAGCGAGGAGGAAGAGCCGGAGGAGGAAGAAGGCCTGAACAGTGAGCACGGTGAAGACACTGAGCCAGAGAATTTAGGACAGAGGCCTCTGCTGATGGACTCTGAAGAAGAGGGAGAGGAGGACGAAGACAAGCACAGCTCTGACTCGGACTACGATCCCAGCAGGGTCAAGAGTCGCTCGAAGAAAGCTCTTGCTGCTAAAGCAGCTGCCAGGAGGAGTCCTGAGGAGGATTCTGGCATGACTCTGATAACTCCTCCAGAGTCACCCAGTAAAGTAAGAGCTGCTCCAGATGTGGATGATGTGGATGTTTTTGGTGCTGTTCCTTTCCTTGGAGGGGCCTCGCCTGTCCAGCCTCCAGAAAGCACAGACATTTTTGCCAAAGCGCCTTTCAGGCAAGTCAGCCATGAGGAGAGAGCTGCAGATGAGTTTGATGTTTTTACCAAAGCGCCATTCAGCCGGAACCTCTCCAAGTCGGGCAAGAGTGGCAGTGATGTTCCCATGGGCCAAACACCGCCAGTTTCCCCTGAGGGCATTGACATCTTCGGCTTCTCTCCCTTCCAGCCAGGCCCCACTGACCCACCTCCCACCACCTCTAGAAGTGCAGAAGATATCTTCCGGACGTCTTATGAGGAGTCGGCCAGCCCTCAGCAACAGAGACTGAAGCAGCGCAGCCTCCAGAAGCTGTCGTCACGCCAGAGAAAAACCAAGCAGGAGGCCTCGGCATGCGGCAGCAACGGCAAACGGCACCACGGTACACCGACTGGAGGCCGAAAGACCAACAAGCCAACCTACCGCACACCTGAGCGAGTTCGCAGGCACAAGAAGGTGGGAAGGAGGGACTCACAGAGCAGCAACGAGTTCCTTAGCACCTCTGACTCTAAAGAGAACATCAGTGTTGATATAACCATGGCTGAAGGGAAAGACAAAGGAGCATCTCTGCCGGTAGAAGAAGCTCTTTTAGACCCGTTTGGAGCCAAACCCTTCCATCCTCCGGACGGCAGCCGGCATGGTCAGTATCAAGGACTCGCTGATAGCAAGAGCGACATGAGCACAGCCAATGGCAAGTCCTGGACGGGTTCTCTTCACAGTGCTCTCGGAGAAAGCAGAATCATGGATGATTTCGGGGCGGTGCCCTTCACAGAAATGGTTGTCCACAGTGGACCTCAGCAGCAGCAGCAGCAGCAGCAACAGCAGCAGCAGCAGCAGCCACCGGCCTCACAGCCGCTGGAGCTCGACCCGTTCGGAGCTGCACCTTTTCCCACGAAGCAGTGACTTTTGTTGCATCTTCCCACTTTGCCAGTTGCTGTCAAATAACCCTTGAGCATTTTTTCTTTTGGCTTGGAACCAATCAAGAAACAACAAGCTAACAATGTCCTAACTCTTCTTTTTTTTGAAAAAAGAACCTTTTAATACACCTAAATCCTGTGGAGTGTGAGTGATGTTTCCACATATCTTTCAGCTGTATCTGTTTGCTGAGAAGCCTTTAATGCTGCAACGCTTGTAAAAACTGGGAGAAATGGAAAAACCCACTCGAAAAATTGTAATGTGATTTTAAGCTTAGCGTTTGACCGCTTGACTTGCTGCAAAAAGCTCTATGGCCTGCCTTCTGATCTACCAATATGTTTTTTTTTTTAGCACCACAAAGCCTTACCTGAGCTGGGCTCTGCCTTGCTGCACAGTACCTCGGAAACCACGGCACAATCGGCCTGCGTTGGCCTTTCATGTCGGTGGAATTGTTTGGGAGTTGACCTTAACCACTTTGTTTTGTCCTTATTAGACCTTCTCTATGCATAATTTCACAGTAGTCTTTACGCAGCCAAATGTGACTGTCAATTATGTTGCATTACACTTCGAATACTAGAAGGGATCGATTTATATAGTTCTTCCTGAAAGAAGTTTGATTTGTTAATTGGGTCAGGTTGAAATTTAGGCTCTTAACTGTTTTCGTTTTCTCTAGCAGTAAACTCTTTGTAAGTATTGTTAACTTTCTTTTGTATTAAGTTACAACTCAGCACATTCTGTTAGAAGTGAGGACAAAATAAAACACAAAGCCACATTAGATCACTAGTCTAGGTTTGTGTTTAGAAGTTTGACCCGTACAGAAGCCCCACAAGCTGTAGCGCTAATTTCTAAGCTCCTAAAATTAGCTGTCGGAAAAGTTTCTGAGTAATTTATGCTTAAAAATAAATGGGAATTGCAGCTCTAGTTAAAGGATAAGGCTGGTGGTATTCCATATATTTTATTATTGTCAACAAAACCCCAGACTATGATCAGCAATGTTAGGCCATTTCTCAATACTGTCTGACTTCCCTTCCCTGCCTGGGGCTCTCAGCCTCAGGCCCATTGGTTCCTACTGAAAACATAAATCAGTTCAGGAACAGTTTGACATTTTGTGAAACATACTAATTCACTTTATTGTTGGGAGATGGCTTGGAAAAATGGTAGCTTAGCATAAAGACTGGGAAACAGACATGCTGTGTCCGACTATACCAAAATAATCATGCCAGGAAGTTACTGTGCTCAGACAAGAAATGGTTTAACTCACAATCCACTCTAAGACCACAACAACAAACAAGATTTAATTAATTTTTTACCTTTGGACAGAGCCAGGCTTGCTTTTTTCCCCCCTGCTTGTGGTCCGTATGCTTAGTTAAGCACAGCTGCCTGCTGTCTATGGCTTCATATCTAAAGGGTAGATGTGAGACAGGTCTCTATCTTTTCAAACTCTTGGCAAGAGTCTCCCCAAAATGTCAAACTATTCCTTTAAAAACAGATGACAGATACATATTTTCACACGTACGTATTTTTCATACGTAGTTTCCTTAAACATCTGGTCACTGTAGTTTTCATTGACCATTACCCAAACAGCAGGAAAATGTTATTTTGTTAGGGACTATTTTCAGCTGCGGATTTATCCACATTTCGTGCCTTAATGAGCATTTCTTGCAGCAGATGAGTGCATGTCGAACTGAGTCACTTTAGACTACACTGTGTATGTTCATGGCAATGAAGGAACATGTCACCCAGTGCGGCTCATCGATGCGTTTATAATAGTTTATGGCCAAAAATGCAGCTGCAGTTATTCCTCGGTGGCACAGAGGAATAAGATTATCAGCCTTCGATACACACAATACTTGTCCGTAGGATCAGTCTGTTATCGGTTTTGGTCTTTTCCATGTTATTTGTTGACAATAACCACAATATGGAGTATCACCAGAGTTATTCTTTAACACACGTCTTTCCACTGCAGAATGTGAATTGGCATGTTCATAAAGGGAATAACCATTCAAGGAGATCTCTGTGATATGAAATCAGGTCATTTGTCTTCATGAACCCATTTTTCAGCGCTGAACTCTTCCATGAACCAGTTCTCTGTGTGCTCTACATCGACCGCCTTAAGCACTGCATATACCTTCACGACCATTGGCACATTTGTTTGAATTGAACCTGCAGGTTTCTGTGTGTTCACCGGTGGAACCATTTGATACAACTACTTTCCATCTTTTTTTCACAAGGGTAAATCTTATATTGTATTTATCATGCTATACTGCTGTTTGATGCAATAAAAAAAGTCATCTCAGTGAGGTGGATGCTGTTAAGTGGAATCTAAAACAATGCGGATATACACTTTTTGAACATGGTTGATTTTATTTAAAGTCAAGTTCAGCAGTTTGATCGCTCAGGTATGAAAAGTCAAGATACAAAATTTCCACTGCTACAAAATGGGTCTTAGACACACAGCTGATGTCTCTCAGAGCTTATCAAAGACTAAATGTTTTAGAGAAACTGTTACAGACAGTACAGAGCAGGTTCATGGTGAATAATTTAAATACAGAACAACAAAAATAATCTGAAATTGTAACACCACAGAACATTTGACTCAGTCTACAACTTAAAAACATTAAATATCACACAAACAACAAAATGACTTTCATCCCAAAATGAGAACGCTACCTGTTGTAATTCATTGATTACAAAAAAAACTGCAAATAGGACATGCATTAATATGTTAAGCATTAAGACTCTTTGCTTACTAAACTCTAACATTTGGTAGAATTTAAAACATTACATTTTTGAAGTTTCAAGCAATTCGGTTAAGATTTTTTTCCAACATGGATGTGTTGCATTTTGGAATAAAGACATTAAAACACAAAACAACAGTTGACTTTTAACATTGCACATCACCCTTTATGAGCTGAAGAAAAAGTATTGTGGGTTCTCGTGTCTGAAAATGCTGAAGATTCTCTCGGCGGTTTCGGCAGAGAAAGCAGTCTAATCTTTAAATCAAGAGTCTGCAAAGTGCAGAAACAAGCTGCAGTTGTAATGTGAACTGCAATGCATGTGGATAAAGAGTGCTGAAAGTGCTTGAATCTTTAAATACAATAAAACTGTGTCCCAATTTCAAACTAACTTTAACTTGACAGTGATTACAGTAAACCTAAAAATGCCCCCATGTAGAATAAATCAATTGATTGATTTGATGGTCATGCTACATCTTGACACAAAGTACAAAACATGATGTAGTCCTTGGAAATTAAGTTTCTATGTTGTCACTCTGAATATACAATCAAAGCGCCTGTAGAAAGACACGCTTCTTCCCCCCACAGTCTCGTGCCTGTGCAGTGCTTCAACACTGATACGTACAATATACAAGCTGCTTAGTAATGCACTCTCAACATTATCTCATATCGTAGACATCAGTTTCAGTTCAAAGTTTAGAATTGGGACACAGTTTTAAGGGGTACAAGTCTCACTAGCAGCCCCTAGAGGCTGAGCTGCTCCTCTACACCCAAAATCTCATCACTCATCCTTTTGCTACGCCTTAACCTTTACTAGTTACAGCTGAAAATAATACAGTAAAGATGTGAGGGAGAGAATTTACAATAAAACAATAGTTTGTAATACACTGTGCTTAAATATGTGTCAGTTTAAACGCAGACACAACATAAAAAGAAAAAAATCATCAAGTCCTGGAGCATCACATACTAACACATCTGCAGTCTTCATAGTACCTGTATTTAAAGTAAATACATTTGATCATCCTGGGACTGAAACACTGTGTGTCTTACTCAGCAGCAACAAACTGAAAACACTAATGCTGCACACACTGAACACTGACAAAATGTCAAAGTAAGATGACGTGATGAAGATAACATGTTAAGCAGTTGCTCTGTCTCTTTGGTTTTTCTATCTAAACATGAATTGTGCTGAAAGATGCTTGTTAGTTTTTGCTTGTTTTTGGAACTTTCCTCACAGTTTCACCACAAACAACTTTGAATTGTGTGGAAGTAAAAGAAGAAATGATTGGGCTCAGCAGATCTTAACAATGAACAAACAGATTTGTTTACTCACATATACACATACTTTTAGCATTACTGTGCAGAGTGGTGACATCAACACCTAAAACATTTTTCATTTTTCCCTTTTAAGGTCAGTTTACGTGAGTACTTAATGAAGGAAGCCAAAAGTTAATTAAATTTAACAAGAGCTACATGGTGTTTCATTAACAGGCACTTACAGTAATGTGTGATCTCTTGCCAACCTTGGAGATTCGAGCCAGTTTTGAAATGAAAGCTGCTTTTACAGTGTTGGAGATATTCTAGTTTGACTGCAGAATTTCTGTGTTTTGTTTGGTGGCAATGTGGTAAAAATTAGATTGAACCACTGCGACTGTTTACCTACAATCACTCAAGAGGTCCTGTTTTATCTTAACAACACGCACTCGACACATGTCACCTGTCATCCTGGAGGTCACAGGTCTGATTCCTGTTTACAGAGATTCACAGGTCAGGTGGACTGAAGACTCTTGCAGGTAAGAATGTGTCCGACTGTGCTGACACTGAGATGGACTGATGGCCTGTCCCTTATGTCTCCCTGTCTTCCACCTGTGCATGCTGGAACACACTGCAGCTGTTCACCATCCTAAACACAGAAAAAAACAGTTTAAACAATGACAGAATAATTAAAGAATTACATTTATCGTAACATGTTTTTTTTCTTTTTCTATGCCCTTTAACATCTCAGTCATTTTTACTCGTATTTAATCTTCCCAGCCTGGAGAACAACTGGAGGCTTAACATTATTTAGCTTTAGAGTAAAGTGCAGCTTACAGTTTAACAGAGCCGTGGCGTGCAGCGCAGCATCCTAGACGTGTTGGGGGGTGTCAGGGCAGGGCTGGCTGTGTCTGTACGCCATGATGAAGCATGATGATTGGTGCCACCAGTAAAACATCAGCACCAGCAGCAGGTGCCACACCTGGTGACTGGAGCCCAGGTAGTTCAGTTGACCTGCAGCAGCAGGAAATAAAAAACAGTTAAAGACGCATGCTGGAGGATCATTTGTGATTTGGAAAACAATACTGTTGCTTTTAAGACTTGAGCATTAGTATGATTCAAGTAAGCGTTTATCATGACAATGTTATTTCAGGTAATTTGTCCAGACATTTTGTGGAACCGGATCTGGAAAATACCAGATCGATATCTCTCGCTCTCTCACTCACACACTCTCTTCAGCTCTAAAGATGCCTGAAATGTGACAATGATGAAGAAACATGCTTAAAGTTTATATTTTAAAATCACATAAAACAAATACTGAAACATTGTTTATCAAGCTCACAGCTGTTTAAGACACCATTTCCTCCAAAAAATAAAACTACATTTCATTGGTTAATATTATAATGTTGATAATTTTCTGATCAACGATGGATCTTGAAGTTGTTCAGACAGTAGGAAACATTTCAAATGACATGGAAAGAACAGAGTGAGTTGCTCTGAAGAACAGTGGAAATCAAAAAGCGGTCTCACCTGGGAAGTAGCGTTCGGGTACTTTTGAAACGTAGAAAATTAGAGCTAATGCAGCGATGAAATACATCCCCAGGATTCGAGGAACAAAAGCCTGAGGAGAAGAAATATTTATTCAACTGATGTGTGGAGAAAAATTAACAGCAGCTATGAGACAACAACAACTAAACACAACGAGTCCTATCCCTGCCGAGTGAGTGATTAGAATAAATGACAAAGACATTTAAAGATGAACGGCGTGGTTCAGCACCATGTTGTCTGAGTCAAACTACTGGCAAGATCTTTATGACGCAGACTGATACTAAATCTGTGAGGAAAACTTGACAAGAAAACTGTTCTGCAAATATTCTGGCATCGGGAAGAATTTAAGCAGATTACCCATTCCTCTATAAAAAAATACTTCAGCAGTTTAACTGAAAATATTAAAGCTTCACACAGCTCAACATCAAATGTAACCACTCATATAAACCCAGAACATCACAATTCATATTTCCTAACCTGGACGAGCTCTGAGGAGAAGCCTCCGGTGAGGCAGATCCAGTGGATGGTGGGGATGAGGCCGTATCCGGCCACCGAGCAGAAGATGAGCGAGCGCAGCTGCTTCCACTGCTTGCTGAGGTAATGAGGGTGGATCTGAGCAAAAAAGACGGCCAGGATCATGGCCAGGACCGTCACCAGGTACACCTGCCGCCAGTACTGCGGGGACAGGAAGGGCAGAGGTTAAATCAAACCATCCACACAGAAACACACACTCCCTCCCTGTTCACAGTGACACATGGACATCTCACTGCGACTTCTTACATTTCGAAAATGCATTTGAGACCTTTAAAAAAGAATTGATGCGTTAAGAGTAGAAACAACTGTGCTACGTACAACATACTGTGATTGCATGTTTTGCATACTGGACTGCTGACCCTGTTCTGTAATCAACTTATGAGTGGGCATGCAACACAGAAACACAAAAATACATGAGGAGAAAACATTTTGTACTTTTCTCCACGGCACTGAATCTTGAATAGAGCTTCTTTTTTTTTTAATGGTTAAACAATTATTAATCAATTCACAGAATGGTGTCACTCATCCATCATAAATGCCAAATGTTTGCTCATTTCAGCTTCTCAAATGTGAGGATTTGCTGCCTTATTTATATCTTTGGGTTTCAGACAGCGAGTAGAAAAACTACATAAAGACTTTGGTCTCTGGGAAATGGCGATGAGCATTTTTCTGTGTTATTTTTTTGGTCATTTTCAGTTTTTCCCACTTTTTTTTTTTAAATTAACACCTCAGGTTTTCTGATCTCCACCATTTCATGTATGTCTTTATATAATTTGCATAGGATGATATAACAAACTTCCTGAAACAAAAACAAAAAAAGTGAACGATTATACTTGTGCTAAAAACGGTTTCCAACTGTGTTGCTAACATATTTATGATCATAATCCAAACATACAGTCGTCACTGCTACTTAAACTTCTATAAGTAAGTGTGCACAGTCTGGACAGCCACGTCTCAGTCCCTTCTGTCCATTTGTGTGGATGTAGGCCTCCGTCCAGTCACACGTCCTCATGTAACGAGTCCTGCTGAATTTCACAGTGAATAAATTTGCACCAGGAACAAGGCCCCGCTCGGCTCCAGCCAATTTTTTTAAGCTCGTCTCCTAGCAGACACCATGTTCTCTCCTCCAAATCTGCATTTCTAAAACACTCTTGATGAGACAAGAGTTTGAATGGCTAAATATAAAAAAATCAGTTTTTCTTTAGGGACTTGGCTTGCCACAGGAGTGGAGCCACCCAGAAGCGGAGCCCTAGTCTTGGCAAGGACGGGGGGCCCCTTCGCTGAGACAGCTCCCAGACTTGCGAACGTCATATGGTGGGGAACAGGAGTGACGGACCGCTCCGTGAACGCAGCCATCTGGTTTGGGCTGGAGCAGATTTCAGCTGCGTTCTGGGGGCAAAATAACCCGGCGCTTCCAATATGCGGGGGAAAGCGAACAGTAAGGAGCACAGCCAAATACTTCAGGAGTAAAAAAATAAAAAAATAACTAAAAAATGAGAAGCAACCAGGAAGGGAAAAAAAATAACATGGTTGTGGGCGGCTGGAATAAGGAACTGAACAGGCTTGTGTCATCAGAGGCTGTTTTCCAAACGGCGAGCGCAGCAAAGGTGTCGTGTTGCTTATTCACCAGGAACAATGAGTCAATGAGCAGAGCCAGACTGTGGGCTCCTCTTCAGCTTTATTCAATTACTGCCTCTCAGGTCCAGGATATGAGCTCAGAGTCTCTGGGGAGGACTGACGTTAAATCTGTGATATGTGCAGGGAAGCTCACATAAACATATTTACATTATCTATAATGTGCATGCCCAAAGTGACATATTTAGATGGCTTAGTTCATCCAACCAACGATCCCCAACCCAAAGACTCTTCAGTTACAATCATAAATGGCAAAAAAAAAAAGCAGCAAATCCTTACATTATAAGAAGCTCCAACCAGCAACTGCTTGACATTTTTGATTGAAAAATATAAAACAATGTGTCAGTTATCAAAATAGGTGGCAATTCATCTTCTTTCAGACCAATAATCCATGCAGCTCTATTTGGTATCAACTAAAATGTGTCTGTACTGTAGCATCAATGTTAAAAAAACTGTTGGCTACCAAAATATCTCATCAGGTCCATAATCTTTTTTAGTCATTATTTGATTAGATTGTTTCAACTTCTTTAAAAGTTTATTCATGAAACAGGAAGTAGCAGTCTCACAAATTAAGTCCAGTTACTCTGTGTCTCTAAAGCTTTCAGACAGATCTCATGGATGAGATTGATGCAGATGTTAAGGGTGTGGGCAAGTTACTAATATATCAACTCTTAAAATCTGAAATTTCTTAAATTGTCCTAAAAACCATGATTTCACTGCTCCAGCTACTATAGTGTCTGGCAGGAAGGATACATCAGTTAAGTTAGTGATTGGTGAAAGCAAAACAAACCAAACCCAAAGAAACCGGCTAACAGGAACACAACGTTGGGCTGAAATCAGGCTGAATATCAAGATAATCAGTTGTGTTTAGACAAAATATGACATTTCACAATTTTGCTTATTTTATTATATCAATAAAAAGAAGCCAAATGTTTTCGTACATGAGTAGATAACTTATCAAATGTAGTAATGTCCTTGTATTGGTACTACAGATTTATTGTTTCACAAGAAAACAAAAGTCAGAGCCGAAGTGGCCTGACGGATTTTCTCTGAGATCATGGAAGAGCAAGGAGAAGATATATTAAGAGAAGCAGATAAAAGAAACTAGTGTGGAGGACAGGGGAGATATATGGAAACAGAATATGAAACAGTGGAACAGTTTGTTGTCTGTGAACTCGAAGAATAAGCCATTCACGATTAAACCGAGCCGAGGCAAAATTGAGTCACGGAGGATTTTTTTTTAAGGATTTAAACCGATGTTCTGGATGCAACTCCAGAGAGAGTCTGTGGTGCCGCATGAATAGATAAGGGTTTAGCTGACAAAGCAAGTGACTAATCTGGTTGGGGTTTTTAACTTTGACCTTGCTTATGAATTTACAGCCTTATTCTTTTTCTGTTGAATCCCTAACTGAGAAAATTTGATCATTTTTGCAGTCGTCTTGGCAGACGAAAACACAGTGGCACATTAAACCTGTTAAATTAAAGTCAAGCTCCGCTTTTTTTAATCCATTGCACAAATATTAAAGGCAATACTGATAATATTGTGGCAAACACAAAAAAGCTAAATTGAAATGAAACTTGCATGTGACCAGACATTGCTTTAAGTACAATGTTTGTTCAAGTGCAACTTCTGTATTTAATTATTTATTTTAACTTCCTCGTCTCCTGATTTTATTTTTGGCTATCCTTTTGTCTCCACGCACTTTGACATTATTATTTCAGGTGTATAGTTTTTAGTATATTTTATTTTTATTTCTATATGCTACATGCTTCATTTGTGTCAGTTATGTACAATGCCTCTGTTCTTGCTGCTTAGATACCTTAATCTCCCTGCATTAATAAAGTCTAACTTATCTGATCTAATGCATTGAAGGGCGAAGTAGCTTGTGAATTTCATTATCCTCGCTGTCAACATAAAGGGAACAAAATCACTACCATTGGCATAAGTCAGTCATAGAAGTGGACTGCAGGCTGGGGATGAACTTACATTGTTGCAGTAGAAGGTGTAGAAGACTCCGGGGACGTAGCAGCCCAGGATGCCGATGGAAACTCCAGCATAGTCCAGCGCCATCCAGCGGCGGCTGGTCTTCTCCGAGCGGTGGCAACAGAACAGGTGATAACCCACCGAACACAGCATGCACAGCTGAAGATGGAGACATCCAGAGGAGAGTCGGGCATTACAACGGCAAGTGATGTGATACGCACAGCGAGATAACAAGTAGAAAAATATTTATGATTTAAAGAGAGGTGTCCTAACCGTTTCCTCTCAAAATTAAGCCTTTTTTAATAGACTCTGATTTTTTTTAATTGGACTTGAAGACTCTGCTTGTCAAGCCTGGTCCAGCCAACTGCTGGACTGATTATTTTTCATTTGTTGACAATAACTGCCAATATTTTGGATAAGGTCTAATGTCCTTCTGTAGCCACTCAGATTAAGGTAACACCATGCAGTTGCCACATATTCAGTTTCCAAGATATTTGGCTAATTTGAAATCACCACATTGCTCAACACAAGGAGAAAGCTTGTTGTAATTGAGCCTGGAACATATTACATAATGTATAATGAGCCCTGCCTAGGTAAAATTGGCTAAATATAAAGATGACAGACAAAAACAGACCTGGAATAACTCGCAGTGAATCCTCATGAGTTCTTATTAGAAGTGAAATTGTGAGTTTCGTCTCAAAGAGTGAACATGTATGAGTTGATGCTTGGTCATTAGAAAGATACTTAAATGTGAAATCTGTAACTTAAACAAGATAAATAAAACAATTTGTAATGTGTAAGAATTCACTCCAACACCGAGAAGCTAAACTACTGAACATGATGCGACACCTCTGGCTCAGTCACTCCCAGTTTCCTGTCTCTAAATTGAGCAATACTTTGTTGGCAGCTTAACAGCGCAGATCTGACCCAACAAGATGTTCAACATCTGAGAATAGCTGACTAAGGAGAGACACTCTTACTGAGCTGGGTTTTGCATTTTAAAATAGTTCACCATACAGATGGATTTACTAACACGACATGAACTATAGACATTATAGATGCCAGCTCAGTCTTACTGTAAGATGACATCCTAATCAGTAAATTCTACCAACTCTCATGGCTGAAGTAAACTGGAAAACATGTTCCTGTACCTGGAAGCAGAAGAGCCCGATGGAGTAGATGACGTAGTCCTCTCTAGAGGCGCCCACGGCCGGCAGCACCATGGCCATGTTGTACACCCCGACACAGAAGAAGAGCAGGAAGCCTAACAGATGGCTCCAGATATTCACCGTCTCATTGGACAGGATGAAGAGGCTGCACAGAGGATTTACAATCTTTAAAACGATAACTCAGATAAAAATTTTAAAAAGTCATCCTACTCTCGGAAGCATCTTTTACTATGGACTGAGAACAATAATGTCACCCGCACAGCCCACAGAGTTTAAAGTCAAACGACTTTATGCTGTCTGAACATACAGTCAATCCCTGAGCTCCTGCAAGGTTCAAGATTTAAATGAACTTGAAGTGTAATTAGTTATTAAATAGCAGTAACTGACACATTTCTGTTGCTTCACAGATTGAAAATCAATCCAAAACTATTGACTTTTTCATTAATTAAATATTGCCATTAAAGAAGGCAAATAGGAAATCCAATCTGTATGGTATTTGTGGGGATGAACCTAGACAAAATGAGAGATTTAAATACAAAAACTGCAATGAATTTCTTTGCATGAAATATGCAACAGTTAATTAAAAATACCTGAGCCAACCTTTGGAGTTGACTCTGCACTTTTACCTCGAGGAGAGGGATAATGAAGTAACTATAGATTAATGATCACAAAGACTATCAAGCGACACGATTGCTCATTATCTTAGCCATATTTATGCAGCCCTGGATTCTACATTCAATAAATCTTATATATTAAAATGCAGCTGATCCCCTGTGCTGTTCTCCGCTTCTTACCTTTTGATGCACAGTCTGGAGGGCAGGTAAGCTCTGTATCCATCTGTGATGTAGGGGTTCTCCCTCAGAAACACCGGGATCTGTTCGTAGGTGTACAGTCGGATACCTCGGGGCACCAGCACAGGCCAATACTGATAACCTCCCAGCTCAATGTAGTGTGAAGTCTGGGCGCTCTTTTGAGGTTTCTGAGGCATGGCTGAGCCGGAGGAGTCTGCTTTAGTCAGACCTGAAGCTGAGAACAAAAAGTCAGATCCAGATCTGTAAAGGCTGCATCAAGTCTTATTGAACATTATAGCACAGTAGCTTGTAAGTCTCTCTGATCTGCCAGTAAATGTGGCAGATTTAAATGTTGTTTTTTTAACTGTCCATTGAAGCAGATTTACAAGTGACCCACTTATTGAAGTTATCTTTAATGATTTCATGAATTCAACAAGTGAAGATACTGGAGGCCTTTACCTGTGGCATCTGTGTGATCTAGAGTAGCTAATATCTGCTAGCTAGCATTAGTTGGTTGCTTTAGACGTGCAGCCACCGACTTGACTTGCATGTAATCTCATGTTACCTGCTTTAAGTATATCCCTCTCCACTAATACCAAACTCCGTTCCATAATATGGCAATTTTAGGCCTTGAGTGCTAGCAAACATTCACGCCTCCAGAAAAGAAGATAACGGAAGAGTTTAAGAAGCCTCTGGGTCGAAACTTTAATCCAGAAAACACACTATAAACCAAGCAACACTTATAAATAAAGTTTACATTTATACAAACGATCCTGCTCCTAGTCTTCCCTAGCTAATATACAACTGACTAACAGTACATTACATTGTATCGGGCGGCGGCGGTGGTAACTGTGACACAGATTATAAAAGTGTGATTTTGTTGACATAACGGGCTTGCTTTGCAAATTATTACAAGCCGACTACGCCCGAAGAACCAACGGAACCATTTACCACTTTAACTTAAGTGTTACCATGTAAAATATATTATCTTTGGCCAAGTCAATCTTAAAATATGAGAATTTTCAAAACAGTTTGGCAGCCAGAGGCTAATTACAGCTCGAGTCCGAACTGGCTAGGCTAGCTGACATGCCGCTTTGTTTAGAGTCAAGAAATTAACGACAGACTCACCTTTCAATTTGGTGTATGTGCAGTTTGTGCCATTTTGGGGTTTATAATACGTACTTCGCATTTGTAAACATATGTTGACATTAATCTAAAAAAAACAACGCAATGGTAAGAAGTTTCGGCTATAACATCTTCCAAATCACCACATACGTCATCAGTGATGGACCCCTCTACTGTGCCCAAGGAGGACTGCCTGAGTAAAAAGAACAGACGCACACACAGCAAATGGAAACAACCACACAGCTTTACATACAAAACAATATTCACATAATTTTCAAACACACAGTAACTGCATTTAAAATATTTTTTTTATCGTCAAAACAATCTTGTTTAGTGTGAAAAACCCACACAACAAAAACAAAAAAAACAAACATCTTATGATACCAAAAGCAACTATATATATATATATATATTACAGAAGCCCTAAAGGGCCATGCATTCATACATTTTATTTCCTGCGTTTTCCGGTGATAACGAGTTAATTTCATTTGTTTTCTCGAGATCTCGATTTATTATCTCGAAATAACGACTGCTGTTTTCCCCAGATAGCGATATAATTAATTCAAGATCTCGAGATAATGACTGTGATATGATAGGCCTGAGATTGGAGATGCCCGGGACCTCGTAGCTGGTCAGCTATGTAGTAAACGACGACATCAGGCTCACTTAGATTGCAAAGCGGTGATCAATATGCTCCTGCTCCTCTGACATTACTACACTGAATGATGTTTCCTGCAATGATTTAATATACTACACTATCGTTTTGTTTTCTCAAGATCTCAAATTAATTATATCATTATCTTGGGAAAACAAAGTTTAGTTATCTCGAGATCTCGAGAAAATTATCCCGTTATTTCGGGAAAACGGCAGTTGTTATTTCGAGATAACTCGAGATCTCGATCTTATCACGGGAAAACGGAGGAAATAAAATGTATGAATGCATGGCCCTTTAGGGCTTCCGTAGTAAAAGGGCCATACATTTTATTCAAACATTTTATACCTCCGTTTTCCCGTGATAACGAGTTAATTTCATTTGTTTTCTCGAGATCTCGAGTTATTATCTCGAAATAACAACTGCTGTTTGCCCGAGATAACGGGATAATTTTCTCAAGATAACAATACTTAATATGTATATATTAACGCTCAGACGTCAGACAAGCAGGACAACACACAAAATTGATGTGAATGAGCTAGCTCTACTTTTCTCTTCCTTTTCCTTTTTTCCTTCTGATGACAGTCCAATCCCTCATAATATCTGTAGCAGGACTACTGACTAGCTTTTTACACTGGTTGCACTGGTGCGCCTAACCTTTTCATTTAGGTGCACCAACATATGATTTAGGTGCAGCCTACACTAAATTGAAATGTAAACAGGAAGAAAGGTTCAGACAAGAAATCGAAATAAATAACCTCAAGTGCTTAAAAAGATGTTGAACTGATGTTGAAAGTGCTTGATAAACTCAAATAGCTCTTACTGGGGTAAACATTAATACAAGTAAGTTTAAATATAGTTACTGGGGTACTGGCTATGTGCAGTAGCCCTGCTTGTGGGAGTATTTGTGGATCTGATTTGTGTTTTGTTGTTCTGTTAGTTAAAAAATATTTCTTACATTTTTGGCCTACTGAAAATTAGGCGCACCAGTGTAAATATTTAGTGTGCAACCTGTGTAGTATAAATCAGGACATAGGAAGCCCTCCTTGCAGGTTCTATATTGAAATATTCATTTGTAGGCCTGTGTTATTAGTTAGCTACTTTTGTCACTAACGCTTCATGCCATGCTCCTTTGATTTGCTGTATTGTCACCTCTTGTTGGTAAGGTGCTACAAGAGCACTCTGCATAAAACAGTGTTTGTTTTTTTTATATTAAAGTAGTAGAATTATCACTATTTTTGATTTGTTTCCCCCAGATTGCTTTATTCTTGTGTTACTCACAATTGGGCATTTCTGCATTTATGAGACAGTACACAGTCAATAGCTGCCAGCTAATGAGGGGGACATACTGCCTGGCCAGACTTGAACCAGACACATTGTAGTTACATAGTAGTAGCATTTTAAACCCTCATGCTACCAGGACACCCCAAGATTAATTTACACTCATCTTTGTTATTTTAAAAGGGGCAACCCACCATTTCACATGCTGAGTTCAGTTACTCGTCACAAGGAGCACTTCCCGGCATGTGAAAACAGCTTTAAAATGTCTGCTGTCTAACTCAGTAGGCTTCTTCCTGGGTCTTACCATTTCCAAATGATAAAGCCTAAAAGCATGCTGGGATATGCAGGTGTGGCCCATGTTTAATGCAGGCCGCACAGCTCTGGGTCTCCTGGCTGTCTTCCCGCTGCACTGTGCCACTGTGTTACATCCTCCTGTCGCTAACTGTCATCAGGAATCCTCATCAGAGCAAGCATTCTCCACAGAGCTCTCAGGTGTGAGAGATGTTGGAGGATTCCCTCAGGAGGGAAGTCACACTCAGTCCTCCCTCTGCTGTTTACACCCCACTTTAATTGCCTCATTCTCAACTGGAAGTGTGTTCTTCATTATCACTTCTAATACACCTCTCAGCACATCCACTCTGGCAAAGTGTCAGCTGCCAAGTTAAGATAGTAACTCGTGTGTGCAAGGGCAAACGACAAGAATCTCCCGCGGCTGCAGTCGCTGCTCAGAGCTTTTAATTGATTTTGTAAGCTTACAATTGGCAGTGAAATGCTATGAATGATGTTTGTAGAAAAATTAGTGGTAAACTGGGAACGCATAGAGGAAAATATGTACATACAATATGTCTTTTCTTTCTATTTTCCTTTTTTTCCCCCACATTTTGAATCCATTACAAGACACCTGAGCATTTTCCACTTGGTAAGCACTGACTGCAGTTGTTTTTGGCCTCGGAAATAAAGAAACAGCCAAAAAACCAACAACTTTAGAGCCTGGAGTTTGGCTTTACTTTTTGCTGCCATCTTTTTCATGTAACCAGAGGCAATAAAATACAAAACTTTTCAATGGAAGGTGGAAGTGGCAACCATCAAGACTGTCTTAGAGTCCACTGTCAACCAAACAAATACACCTTAAAACAATATTTTGTTTTATCTTGTTAATATCCTCTAACTGGGACAGCAGTTCTCAAAATCCCCACCATGACAACAAAAGAACGTTAAGTGAAAGGATTCTTCCAGTATATCACAACGTGTTGTCCATCATTTCTATCAGTTATGATAACTTCATAGTAGGGATTGAGTGATAATCAGCCGGGCCAATTATCATGGCTGATATTCAGCATTTTTTACTTATGGGGATCTGCAGTTTTTGTGTCTGATTGCTGATTAATGTAAATTAATTAAAAAATGTGCCACTTTGGGTCTGATGCAACATCGGTTCTCCGTTTTAAGTCACCACTCAGTGTCCCCCAACACTATTTGATTGATTACATGTCACATGTAATAGCCTATCAACAGTGATTAATCTGAATCTGGAAAGTAATTGGCAAAGAAAGTTATCAAATCAATGTAGAGGAGTGGAAGTACCCTAAATAAATTGTATTTGGTTACATTCTATCGCCGATTATTCTGAATTTTGACAATAAGATTTTTACTTTTACTGCAAATTTATATCGGTTCCCCAATTTAGGTTTCCTTGAAAAAACTGTATCGGTTGATCCCTACTTCGTACTCACCAAGATAAATGCTGAGATCTGGGATGATGTTGACATCATCATGATAAATAGACAGGACATCTCTGTAAACAAACCAACACCTGAATAAGATTTTGGAGTTTAAAATGAAAAATGATCACACCCAAACTGTTGCTGTGAATCCCTCATTGTGTGCTCATTGTGAGTACAATCAGTCAGTGCTGAAACAGGACAGTCTTTCTGTGAACACTGATGGATGCCAGACTTTAAGTGTCACCTCACTCTCAGATCTCATCAATGTATTGAGTGATTCCAGTATTATTACTAGTGTTGGGAATCATGGCCACAACTACAGAGTTAAAACCCAAAATCTGTTAAATTGGAATTTTACTTTAAATATAAAGACCTTCATATCTTCATGAAAAGACTTGATTGACTCTGTATTTTAAAGAACTGTTCAACATTTGGGAAATATGCCTATTAACTTTATTCCCTGGAGTGACAGGAAAGATTGATACCACTTACATATCTTTGTTATAAGTACGAGGCCACAGCCAGGAAGCCAATAGCTTAGCTTAAAATAAAAGCAAAGATCTGTCCAAAGATAAAAGATACACCTTTTGTACCAGCACCTCTAAAGTTCTCTACAGAGCAGACTGCCTCCATTGCACCATTGCTTTCAACGTAAACACACGTCATATCTGCTAACCATTTCCTTAAACTACAAGCCGCTCTTTTTAGCATATCTGCTAGTGTCCGTCAAGATTGTGGAAAGTCGGTGCCCCCTGTAAACCCTCTAAACTATAAACATGTTTTTATAGGAATTTTAAATATACTAGAGACTTCATGTTGGTCAGAAACAGCTGAGTTTTTGGGGTTTCATGGTGGTTTTCTTTGGGTGAGTTCTTCGAGACAGCACAGTGGATTACAGCTGTCACTCTAGCTGTTCATCCAAAAATGATTTAAGATCAGACCCTGGTACAGTCATGATAGAGGACACACATTTCACATCCACTGAAGCCTGTACTCCTGGACTCTGACGTAGGTTTTTCATAAGGACGACTCCCTGTCTCCCGCCCCACCACCTTCTTCCTGACTCCTCACTGATTCACTGTGACAATCTGTCGTCGGCCGCTTTTTTTTTTTATGAATCTGATTTCTGTCCTCCATTTTTCTGTCAGACTTAACGTAGAAAAATGTGCCAGGATGTAATTGTGCGCTTAGTCTGCGTGTAATGGAACATGAAATTAAAGTGGTCCTACTTATTCTCTGAATGTTTCTTATAAAAGCAGGGGGTGATTTGTGTATCAGCGATTTTATTAGTGTCGAAATATCACATTTGTGATGATTATCGCAGAGACACTGTTAAGTGTTCCATGTTATGGCCGACTTGGGATATTTTCTTTCATACAGCGTTAACTGTGGATGAGTCCTACAATGAAATGTGCTATAAAATGGCACTGCATTACATCTTAATTGAGAGTGCCTACACTGTCTTGGCAAGTGAAAGTCTCTCCTTTCCAAACAAGGCGCTGTTAGACTGGTTTAAATAGAGACAGACAGGCCCCCAGGCTACTAATGTCCTTTGGGATTGTCAGGGTCATCAATGAAACACAAAGCTACACTGGTGCGCTCTTCTCTCACTGTTGCGCTGCATTTAATGGCACATTAGGTTATGGTGAATACATTAGATGTTATACTTCCTCTCACTGATGTTAAACGCATGCTAAATTGACTATATGCTACCGCACAGAGGAGAAATTAACAATGCATGACATGTTTTCCACTGCATCCATGTTTTTGTTTCCTTAGGCGCCTCGCTACCAAGCTCCTTTTGTTCACCTCAGCGTCCACCATTTCCTCTCACACTTGCCCCTACATGGTAAACAATTTTGATAAAGCCTCAAATCTAGGGGCTAGAATCTTTATTTCCCTTTCAAACCCTAAACACAAAGCTCACAGGCATCACAGGCTTCAACGCACGGCCCGCCAAATGTTAGCCCGCCTGCCGTGCCAAGACTAGACAGGCCCTTTGCAAAGCTAACACGGCCTCGCGGCGGCTTGTGCTCGTCAGCGGCCGGCTGGTCTCATTGGCTTTATTTATAGTCGGCGCCACAAGACATCTGCTGGAGACGAGACTCTGTCCTCTGTGTCCACACAGCACCACACAGAGGGAGCTTGTCAACGTTTTATCGAAGGCAAAGTGTTTGCGAGGACCTCGGTCAGAGGAGGGGAGAGACGGCTGAAGCCTCCTCTAATAAGACGGGTGTCCCCTCCGATTGCTTTCTCCGCAGCTCTGATTAACGAGACCGGAAGACAGAGGGAGGCTTCACAGTTTGTCGTGTCTCTTGTGTTAGCCGATGTTTACTTGATCTGAGAGCTGTTGTTTGTTTGGTGTCTTCAGTCTGGTTGTTGCTCGCCACTATTTTGGGACACTGACACTTGGATGAAACTCGGCAGTCGTCTGATGCGGCCTCGCCTTCTCCTCCACCCCTCCACCTCCTCTCCCCCCTCAGTGTCACACAGAGTTTCTCTTCCTCTCCCATTCTCTTCACATCGAGGACGTCTGGATGTCTCTGGCTGACCGTGCTTCAGGCCTTGACACAAAGTGCCGGGGACAGCTCTTTGCTCTTCCCACAGAGCGGGGGGTGAAGTCAGACTGCCACAGAAGAAAGGAGTGTGAAAATACTCTGTGTACATGTTCCTGAAAAGAACCAACCCGAGAAAGAGGCTCCTCATGAGGGAACAATACCAAACAACATGCAAAAATCTCTGCTGCAGACTGCTGAAGCTAAATGTATATTTGAATTCTTACTGATCCTTTCAGAGAGCTGAAATTCAAAAGGTCTAGAGTAAGTTAAAACTGACTTAAATTTGGTTGAAGAGTAAAATATTTTTGTGATAAGACTTCATCAAGTCACAAAATAAATGCTTCATGGGGAAGAATCAAGGTTTTCTCTGATCATAACTACAATGGAGCCGAGTTAGGCTCCCTGAGGAACCCCTTCATTAAGTTCTCACAGGGCTATGATGGCTCTTCCATGAAACACAGATGTTAAGCAATATTTTTTGTGCATGTTATTTCTGAAAGTGATCCATCAGATTTCCGTCAGGCTGTTTTGAAACATTACTGTGGTGCTGAAGAAGACAAGGAAAGATCCATAGAGGCTTGTCAGAAGTTACAATCAACTTTTAGTGTGGATCCAAATAAAGGGACAGGTCCAGGATTTCCCTCTCATTTTCTTTAAAGGTGCAAAATGTAAGAACTGGCCACCATTGTCATTACTTTGTAGCTCAGTTAGCCATTCAGCTAGTTCAACTACTGGGGGAGACTTAATGTTTACACTGCTAGCACAGGAGCTTTGGACTGCTGGGAGAAAGAGGTTTTCTGGCCCCGGGCTAGCTGTTTAGCATGCTAACTTCACTAGATATCTCTGCAACACTGTACAGATGACATACTGTCAACACTAATTATAGTTAATCTTTTAACGTTTCAAACTAAAATTCTTACATATTGCACTATAACATTGCGAGATTGCTTTTTTTTTGACAGTTTAGTTTCTTACCCTTATTTCTCAGGGAATAACATATTCATCTTGATGGAAAAAAATCATCATATTTAGGTGGCTGGTATCTGTAAGAGGGACTGTTCGGCCTTGGCGGAGGCATGCCCTCTACTAAGTGCTATTCTATTTTTTTTGTAGTTGTGCTTGGACTACAAATGCAAATTAGCCACTGAGTTTATTTACATTGATTACAGTGATTTCCCAAAACGTCTTTGCTGACTAATGTGTCCTGTACACATAAGTAATCAAATAATAAAGAGATTGAATATAAAGTAGAAATATCACACAGCAACTTTATTTGTCTGCTTAGATGCCATATGCAGAGCAGTACATCACAAACTGGAAAAAAGGAAGTTAAAAATGAAATGTTGCACTACAAAATGTTCCAGCACTAATGTCTAATCTATCCTTGTAGCATCTGGGCCACTGAGCTCTTTCTGGGAATGAAATGGCATTGTCGCTTAGTCTTCTTGTACATTTTTTTCTGGAAAGTTTCATCTGTATAACAATATTGAAAGGCATTAGTCTTAATCTCCTGCTTCCTTTTACTTTTTTTTCTCTTTTAGTCTCAGAAGATACATCTGGTTCCCTATCTTGTAATTCCTGCCAGGATTCCAAAGAAAAGCGAAAACAATTTTTACAACAGTTTAGGGATTAAGGAGGAGGCCAGGGTGGTTGTTTTAGGACACTTAGCTGCTGTTGGGAATGAGATTAATGCCCTCGAGCAGCAACAACTGCTGCAATGTGTTGCACTTTTTGCAGCTGGACCAAACTTCCTGGTAATCCTTTATGGATCAGAAATTGTAAGCCCATCCTCATCACTCAGACAAACTGTTTAAGCTTTTTGACACAAAGAGTATGTATGCAGGGTTTTATTTTATTTTCAGAACAATACCAAAATAAGCCCTTTAATATACAACTGACTGTAGATTAGACCTGCATATGCGCTGTTGCAGTTATCCTCTTTCTGCAGGGTTACATGGGACGCAGATTGGTTTTCTTGAGTTTAACAAAGAAGATTTAGATTTAAAAAATGATGTAATTGTGTATTTTTTCATAACTAAAAGAGCATTTTTTTGTGATTGTTACTTGTTCTCATCTACCTCTTAACCTTTGTAACAACTCACCTAAAACAACCTGTTTCTAGTTCTGCAGCTCAAATACATTTGACAAAACTGCTATAAGTGACTGCAGGAGCAGGTTTCTGACATGATGTAGAAAACTAAAGTGTCTGGATTTTTGGTAGATTTTTTGCAGACATTAATTTTAGATCACAAGATGTGTATTTGTTGTCTTTCTCTGATGCTGAGACAGAGCATGAGATGTTGTGTGGTATACTGTTTCTGAAAAGGGAGCACTGATTTGTCTAATGTTGTTTGGTCTTGTGTCTGGCCTCCATTGGACGTACCTGCTTAAATGAAAGTTTAATGAAAATGAATTTACACCTTTCCTCCTCTTTATCTTATCTTATGACAATGCCAGTGTAATAGATCTGAAACCATTTCAGGCAAATTCACTACAGAAACTTTTGACGATGGAAAGAAAAACTGACAAAGCGGACACCAAGATTATGTCGTTGTGTTGGTTTTTTTTAGAGGTTTCACCCAAAAATGTAAATTCAGTCATTATCTACTCACCCCCAATCTGATGGAAAGTCAGATAAAGTTTCATAGTCTGAAGACTCCGATTACTGCCAACAAGCTGTATGAAGCCATTTCATGTTTTTTTGGTTCTTTTTTAAAGTTTTAAATTAAGTCCCCATCTACTTCAGTTGTTTAGGAGAATCCTGCAACAGTGTTTTGCTGTGAAGCTCCAGAAATGTTTTGTGGACTATGAAACTTCTCCCTACTTCCTATCGGCATGAGGGTGAGTAGATAATGACTGCATTTTCATTTTTGGGTGAACTTATACTTTAATATTATGTCCACAGGTAACAATTTCATCAGAGTTCTTTTACACAATAGAGTCTTACTGACAGGTGTGAAAGATAAAAAAAAAGAAAAAAGTCTTTGGTCCCCCCTACATATCTTTAGATTTTAACTGCTTGTAGGCAGAAATCAGTCAAATCAAACCAACCGGTGCAGAGAAGGTTTTGAAATAGCATGTAGACATATATAACTGAGCAGTTAATTGATAAATTAATAGATTTAAAAAACATTTAATTGTCAGTGTGTTAATTGTCACAAGTCAGTTGCTGAATTAAGCATTTTATCTGCAGAATTTGACTCATGACCTTTTAAAGTCTAAATCCTACTATTTGTTGTAAAAAAAAAACATCAGACATTGGCTGCATATAATTCAAAATGTACACCACTTAGAGCCTTGGAGATGCTACAAGATGTAATTTATTAGATATAGTGTATGCTAAGCATGTTAGCATTTAGCACAGGAGTCAAATATCTTTATTTGGCATTTGTGCAGTTCACCAATGAGCCACTGTCAAAGAAATGTATCAAAGTCGTCACATCAGTGTATCTCTTCAAACCACCACTGCACTGCCCTGTAAAAAGTAACAGTGTTTTTGCTCTGTTGCTATTTAGTCAAACTGTTTAAGAAGATTCATGAGAAAATACTGCAGTCATTTGAAATGTCTCTTATTTATCACTCGGCTGCTGAAGAGAGAATTAATTCGGATATTACTGATGAGTACGAAAATCTAACTTTCTGAGTGTGGGCAATAAACAGCAGCCTCTTCACTGAAATTTATCAAACTTGTGGACGTTAATTGCCGTGTAAATCTAACTTGGATGTAAAATTAAACTGATGGATCTCTTCAAAGTAAAGAGAGATACTCGTTCAACTTAACAGACTCTCATTCAGTGCCACTCCATCTTATCTATTAAACGCACAGGATATCTTCTGAATATGAACTCTTTGATTCTTGTGGCTTTGTTGCCGCAGTGAGTTAAAAAATAAAAATAAATGAGCTGCTGTTGGAAATCATCTCTTGGTGTCTCTCAGATGTGGTTTGACTGACAGACATCAGGCTGCAGTTCAGTGTGCGGCCTGCGGAGGTCACTCTGCACCTGCTGTGGACGTCAGTACAGCAGCAGAGCAGCAGAAGGCCACACACTGATCATGAGCCGCGTCAGATAAAACAAGTGATGAATCTAATCTGTGTGGGTAGACACTGACTGTACAATATGTAGGATATAATGATAAATATCATCAGAAAATAGAATTAGTATTTGAATGTAAAACTGCTAATTTGACTCAGTTCTCTGCCTCCTTAGATGCTACAGCATTACAAATATTTTAAAATTAGAAACAAATTTGATTCATTCTTCTTTTTAGTACTTTATTATTTAGACTGCAGAGGAGCTAAATTAAAGATGAGAATAAAAAAACATGCAATTATTTTAAATAGTCTTAACCACATCTTTTTTTCATCTCTTAAAAATGAGCAGTTCAAGTCAACTTTGTAATTTACAGCATGAATAATCGCAATTTTTAAATTTATTTTATTTTTCACATTATTTTTTATTATTGTTTCCGATGCTTTTTTGTACTGTCTTAAAGCATTTTTGCCTTTAGTTAACAATAGAGAGTTGGCATAAGATGACATGCAACTACGGAGGCCAGAGTCAAACTGCAAATGTTGCAGTCGCATGGTCAACATCCTAAACCTCTCATCCACATGCACTCCCCCTATTCTGTGTTTTTAATTGGACTTACCCTGTGCAATTTTTACATGCAAAAGCAGATAAAAGAAACCCCAAACCACCCAGATAATGAGTGTTTCAGCAAGAATGAATGTCTGAATGAGCAGCTAAGTGACTTACACACAGTGATTCACAGATGAAAGCCAGTTGTTGTTACTTGCTGTTTCACTGTGTGGCTACAACAAAAGACTCACAGCTGCAGAGCAATGAATCAGAGACGAGACTGAGCTGAAACTGAAGCCTTTACTTCCCTCTACAGGCAGCAGGTGGCGCTATGGTATCTCTGTCTGGGTCCTCCATAGAGACATCAACTCCCTGCATGAGTTTAACTGTAAGAGACCCACGAAACTGGCTCCTGCATCAGGCCAATAATAAATAACACACCAATTGGGGGCTGTTTCAACTGGTATGATTTATTAAAAGTTAGTGCATTAGATCAGGGCAATAATTGAAGTTATGATTAAGGAAATGACAGGATTGGGACCCGTGGAGGATGAAAAATGGATGCAGTGATGGACAGACACACACGCAGACAGATCTGGTTTGATAAATAATTCACAGTTGGATTAAACCAGATTGAGATACAAGCCGAGCCTTTTTGTAAGTGTTTTTTTTTTTTTTTAAGATTTCTCTCATGGGATTTGCTCCAAACCTGCCGCCAGGAAGCTCTCGAGCTGGTGGCATGTTGCTCTGAGGATCATCATTGTCATCATATGCAGTCCAGTATTAAGATGGATGCTGCCTGATCCCATCAAGATAATGGGTTTCATGTCTCCTGGCGTAAGGGGGGGTTGGTGGTGGTTGGTGGGACAGAAAAGGTCTCTGCAGCTGATTTCTTTTGTTTCCTCCCACATCTCTGCAGGCATCTCGACCCTGTGAGTCTACAGCACATGCTGCCACGCGGGAAGAATTGCAGCTCACCCTAATGCAAAATGAATGCCTCACGAGTTAAGTATGCATCCTCAGGTTGGAGGCTGAGAGGAGATTTTGGGTTTCCAGCCAACAAGGCAGCCAGGACAAAAGAGAGACACTTTGTTCACAGCAGAGGGGTTGTTCTGTCTCTATAATGGAGAGGATGACACACACACACACACACACACACACACACACACACACCCACACACTCTCACACACTTACGCTTACAGAAAGGGAGAGAGAGACAGTGGGGGTGGTTACCCTCAACCTGTCACCCCAGGAGAGGTCGTGTTGGATCTGTTTCAGGCACTCAGGCTGTATTCATACCAAATACATCCATGATCATTTGTAGTCATATCTGACTGTAAACTATCAGTAAACAAAATAAAGTCCAGATGAGCAATGGACAATGGATTCTCTATTGTACAAACACCTCTGTTAGTTTCTTACTCTATCCTGTTATAATATCTGGCCTCAGGTTTCGATTGAATGAATATGACAATGTAAAATTAATGCATTACAAGATAAAGTTACATTTTATTTAGTAAGAAAGTAATGTTCCTGAAGTCACAAAAATTAATCAATACTATATTTATATAAGTAACTGGTGACAAAAGTAGTTGAATAAAAAGGATATTTTATTAGGAGCAGTGTGAGTATGACCTGCAAAATGAAAATGCACAACTGAAAGTATCTAAAAATGTAACTTATGTATGTCAATACTTGAGTAAATGGCGTTTTAGTTTTGTAATCAAATGTCTTTTTGTCATTTCTTTGACTTGCAATGTCTTGAAACACGGATGAAGATTGAACATGATGTTATTATGTAGTTTTGGAGAAGTGATTTTAATCAGAAGAGAAAGATCTTCATTGAGTGATTTTTTAATGACTAAACTAACTAAATAAACAAAAACTTTGTTTTCACGACTGAATAAACTGTATAAACAAACTGACCTTGAAGGACAACACAGTTTCATACTGTTTCACTTTGTGTATATGCGGCGGACCCTGCCATCTTTCTCACTTCAAGCAGTGTTCTGAGGACCTTATTTTCCTCTGAGAACATCTTGTTCATTCAGTTATGGAAAAAATAATATTTCTGAGTTTGTATAATTACCTCATTAATAGTGTAAATATTAAAATTCTTCTCCAAAACTACAGTGCCCCTTCAACTCTCTATGTATCTCAATATAATGTAGATCAGAGATTAAACTGTGTGTTGCGTGTAGTTTTTGTTGTGTACAAAGATTAGAGAAAACATGTGAAGATTGGAGTTTTTAAAGTACATAACTCAGTGTTTGTGAAATGTAATTCTGTTTAAAGCCTTACTTTCCTAAAACAAGTCAAAAAGTCTTCCGTTGCAAGAATATTCCATTTTTTTTTTTATTCCAACAGTTATAATCACAAGGTCAACTTGCTTATTTATTCGGACACTTTCAGCCACATCTTTTGGTAAATATACTCTGCTCAGTTGCTCACTTTTGGTCACATGATAACAGGTGGTCACATAACACCGTCCATGACAACTGAGCAAACTCCCTCAGCTGAGGGAGACTATGATACGAGGCTGAAAGCTTTGAAAGAAAGAATAAAGAAGGAACATGTGAAGGTTTTTTTGTTTCTATTTCTGAGGTCAATAATGGACCTTCAAGCTCAATATTTAAGTTTGTTTCAAATGAAAATGAAATTGTTCCAAGAATTATTATAGTATTCTATTTTAGGATGCAGACAATTCCTATAAAATCTTTTTAAAAAAAAGTAGATTTTGTGGGAAACACAAGAGGAGGAAGCCTCATTCAGCCCCCCTCACTCTCAGCCAAACCCTGCAGTGTGATTCACCTAAAATAGGAGACGGGGGGTGAGGGTGGGGGAGTGGACCGTGGGGGTGAGTGGGCAGGGCATGGAGGGGAGTGGATGTCTCAAGGTCAAAGGCAGAGCGGCGAATTGGGGTGGAAGCAAACTAATGAGTTTTTCCGTTCTCTCCCTGCCCCGGACCGCTGGCATCACCTCGCTGTCCTGTCAATCCGCCTCACCCCCACCTTCCCCTCCTCAACCAACCAACCCATCTTCTTCTTCTTCTCCCCCTCCCATCTTTCTCTCATCCAACCTTCACCGCAGAGATAGAAAAAAAAACAGGAAAAAAAGTGTTTATTTCTGAACAGGCCTCTTAATCTATTTGGACTGGGCGTAATAGGACATTTGCATGGCGAGCACAGCGAGGTGTCAGCGATAACCACGGGGTTGTGACATCCCCTCCGAAATATGCTGAGCTTTCGCTAACCTCTCATCAAACACGCTGATCTTTATGGACTGTATCATATTGTGCCGTAATGTGCTTTATTGTCCACAGAATAAGCTTTTCTTTAAGGTAATTGGAAAGCGGGAAATGGCCGCTATCGGCGGACTTTTTAAATACATTATTCCTGAAATGTGGCTTGTGTAATGACCCTGTCGGTGTAAAACGTGAGATTTATCTTGGCAGCAGAAATTGATCCATTTCACCTTTGTCTAATGGAAATTTTTATCAAGTATTATCTGTTTATGTAAATGAGCGTGGCCCCTGGAACGGAGGGGATAAAAAAGTCTGGAGGGGGGAGCAGTTAATCTAGGGCCTCTTTACGTGTCAGTCTGGACATAATGCATACAGGATTCATCTCTGTGGGGGTGGTGTGTGTGTGTGTGTGTGTGTGTTCCTGTGCTTCTATCTCTATGAAAGCCTCTTTGACTTGTAGACCTTCATAGTGAAGAAGACATTTTTGTTTGAGGATATTTTGGATGGTCCTCAGTTCTTTACAGTGCTGTTTAGGGTTATGGATGGGTGAATGTAGGGCTGATGTAGTGTTGATGTTTAAAGATCCCTTCAAAGAGAGACTAGAACATCACCACCTCATTCTGCACATGTCTCGCCTAAACACAAACACAAACCGACAGAGCCAGCAGGCATTTTTGAGGCATTCTGTTTCTCTGCTTCTTCAAATCAAACAGCCTCTTTCTCCATTTGGTCCGTTTAATCTCAGTATTTAAGGATTAAACGTGTCAGTAATGCTGAGTACTCTAACTGGTGTGTGAAGGTCTTTAAACTCATACAGTACATAATCAACAAGTCCTCAAACTCCTCGCAGTGAAGTCTAAAAAGACGCATGAGGTTTTTCTATGATCTGCCCTCAAAACTGTAACTGTAAAAGTATTGGATTAAGGATGGATCACTTTTCAGATTAAAAGAAGCTAATATTGATTGTTGGCAGGAGACAGAAAGCAAACATTGATGTAAAGATGTATTATGTGACATTTCCACATTGAAAATTCTAAAACAATGTCAACTTTGTTATATATTTTGTCGAGTTGTTTACATTTATTTTCCATCAAGTTTCCAACAATGTTCAATCCCAGAAGAATCAATAATTTTACTCAAAGCAACCGTGTGTTTCATTTGGTTGCCTGTCGCTTTAACTTTCCGGGAAACATCAGATGATACCTCAGAGAGTGATGAAGGAAGTCTAACGTGACTAAACGTTACGTTTACGTGAGTAAACCTGTGAAACTTTACCTCGGCTGTGAACATTTGTGCCTGAGTCACATCAGATAGATTTTAATTAGCAACGATGGTTGTTTAACAATGACGACAACAACTTCTACGCTACTTCACAATGTAATCAGACTACCTCTTTTGTTTTGATTGACAGACCCCCAGACAGCAGAAGTAACTGTGTTGACGTCAATCAATGATAACAATTTGTTCATCCAACGATAAATAACAACTGAATAACAACTGTTTGTTCCGTTACCCCCAAGGTCACTTGCTAAATAAACCTAAATAAACCTGAGGTGCTATGGAGGAATGTTTTTCTGAAAAGGTCCCTGTTTTGTTTGTATCTTGTTCATGCATACAAGGATGCGACCTGCTGCCGATCAACCAATCAACAGTTGGTAAAGTGTCAAGAAACACAGCAATGTGCCAGAAAAGGCAAGAAAGACGAAGACTGTTAGCGAGTACACATATATACAAACAAAGCAGGTTTCAGACATATTTAAAATACTGGATTTGTATATAGCTCTTTAGGAAGGAGATGCATGTTTTAAACAAATTTAGTTGTTTGGTGAGAAAAACTGAACGTAAATAACTATCAGACTATCTACAAGGACACTCAACAGGGGGCCTCTTGATGAATTAGGTACTGCACATTGTCACAGTTACTGCACAAAACTTAATCTAAATATGAAATAATTTTGCACTTATAGCAAGCTGTTCGAAACCTACACTGAACCATTTGACTGTATCTCACTCATATTTGTTTCTGGTATATGACACCTGTAAAGACTCCTGTGCATGGACACTTAAACATACCCTCCTGCTGAACCCTATTAACTATATTTAACTGCTTTAATGATTCAATGTTGTGTACTAGGGAATGCTTTGGGCCATAAAATAAAAACCCCAATATCAAAGTCTTGCTTCAGACATTTTGACAATGTGAAAGAGTAAAAATTTTTTTCAAATTTATGTCACAGCAATTAAAGATGTCTTTCATGTATAGCATTATGAGAGCATGTCACTCAAACATTAGTACCATGTTAAAAAAGGCTTTGAATGTCCACAACACAGCATGGGCTGAGCTTGTGTTAGTGGTATTTCTGGCCCCATAATGTCTATTCATCACACAGGCTCTTAACATATTTCCATATCATAAAACTTTTCAGAGACAGCTCCGTTATGTGCGGCATTATACGGTAACTCAGTCGTTTGGACATGTCAGCTGCAGAATAGATGGCACATTTTGGATCACCGACTGTGCAGCATGAAAAATGAATGAATAGCGTGGAAGCTGTGTGCAGTGGCTACAGTCACTAAGAAGAGGGGCTGTAAAGATTGACAAGGCCCCCCTCACTTGTGTTTTCATTGCAGCGGACGCTTTTGATGTTTTATGGGAGAGGCCTCGCCTTGTTGCCGGAGTCTTTGCCGTGACAGCAGTGCGACGGTCTTGAAATACAGCTGGTGGGGGGGATTCTCCACGGAGGGCAGCAAATGGAGCTTCACCGGGAGCCAGCGATTCCCCCGGTGGCCCCCGCTGTCATCTGCCATCCTGACAGGCAGACAGAGAGGGAGATAGAGAGGGGAGAGTCAGCCGGGCTAAGTGACAGACACGCCAATGTGACCCAATCCACCAGAGGGAAGGCTTCATCACTGTCTTAAATGCCCTGATGTTCTCAGAGGCCAGAGACTGAGAAGACCGGGTCTAAGCCCGGGCTAGCCTCAACCCGCGACCCCTCTGGTGATCAGACAGTGGCCGTGATGCATCGCAGCGACCAGAGTTCAGCTACAGCAGGCAGAGGGGAGGGAGCAGACAAACAGAGACAGTGTAATACAGAGGATGATGTATGGCATCAAGCACAATGCTGCTGAACAGACACTGCACTCCGAGGTCTTCTGGCAACAGCAAAGGGTCAGTAGTCTTTTGGTAAATTCAGCCATTTTACAACCTACTTCCTTAGATTTATCTTCAAACCTATTAGAACAATTAGAAATGTATTAACTGAGATCTGCGGACATGGCAACATCGCAGCTTTACAGTACATTGGAGTGAGCAATCAGATGATCAAAACAAGTTGGAAGCAACATATCTATGTTGTATGACTTCTGATGAAGAAATGTCTCCAGAAGATGAAAGAACACACTTCAGAGAGTAAGTCAATGACTTTTCAATTTCATTTGGGAAAGGCTCGTGTTCGCAGTGTATATCTGTGATATTTGGTTGGACAGCCCTATCGATCATTAAGGATACAAAATCAGTGGTTAATCTTCTCTCTGAAGTGTGTTCTTTCATTTTCTGGAGGCATTTCAGAAGTCATACAACGTAGATATGTTGTGTTTTAGTGTGTTTCTCCATGCGTCTCCCATAGACTTTAAAAACAGCCGGCCCCATAGTCTGGAAACCAAAGCAAGATTTAGTGACCCGTCCTTCTTTTTAGGGTCCTTGATCCGAACCAGGAAGTAGATCTTCAAAATAGGGTACTACCACCTGAGCTCCTGAGAGTTAAAATCCATCCACCTGTGTCAGCATCTCTTAACATCTCCAGTCCTGACCCAGCAGGATGATCCACCGGTGGGATGTATGTGAGCTGTTCTGCCTCTGTCGGAGAGGGCTTTTCCAGCCAGTTCAGTCCAGTATCTGTCTCTCAGAGATATAAGTGGTGCCCATTTCATCCTCCCCTCTGGCACGTCTGGGACTCTCAACTTCTTAAAGAACTCAATGAGGAGGTCAGCCGTCAACTCCAGCATCTCACTGAGGTCCCCAGACCAGAATCAAAGCACCTATGAAGCCAGTGAGCTCTCACACTCACCATACCCTCCATCCATGACTCCTGGTATACTGGGACCTATGTGTAATTAAAAGGGGGCTTTAAATTGCCCCCAAGCATTAAAAATGGATCCTGTTGGCAGCAAATGGAGCATCTCTCTGCTCATCTCCCGCTATCTTGTCTGGTCCTTGAGGGCTGGAGGCCCAGACAGATGCTCCTCCAGGAGGTGAGGGAGGTTTGTTTGTGCCTCTGGAGAAAGTGGATGTCTGTGACCGGCTGGAGGCTTTTTGGAGGATCCTTGAAGGCATTAAGTCGGAATATTGCTGCTGAAAGATGAAAAAGCAGTCCAAGAATGACAGGTTGTTGGTTAACGCAAACTTTATTTAAAAAAAAAATTGTATTTTAACATACAATATGTAATTTCTGCCCCTCGGGGGCTCTCTATCAAAACAAAATAAAAGATGTTTGTAGAGTCTGGACAGCTGGGTGGAGCGCGTGCTGACCTTCGTTTCTGGGTGTTTATGTTCTGTGATGTTGAGGGGGGAAGAAGAAAGAGAAGCAGAGTCTCTGGTGAGTAGGCTACTGAATTCACCAAGAGTTGTCCTGAATTTAACCACACAGACACACACACAAACACTGTCGATGTGTACTGTTGGTAGCTAACGTTGGCTTACTACTAGACAAATACTAGATAACCGTGCAATTTTGGTTCAAGGGCATTGAGCGTATGTAATAAACCTTCTGTAAATACAGTATTTTCCTCTTTTCATGATCTGTGTTTGTGTCTCTTTAAAGCAGCTTAATTAGGATTGTTTGTAATATAATGAGCTGATAAGAATTAGGTGATTATTAAACGTAAACCACAGGGAACCCAACATGGTTCCTTGAGGACCACGGTCACAAAGCATCATAAAACCTTCATTCTACACCTTTAGTCACTTTTGGGGCTTTTTTTCTCTGTTGTTGAACTCACCAGGCCACCTTTAAACTTCTAAGACGTTATAGTCTTGAACCTTCACTCTCTACAGTGTGTCTTTATCTACATCAGCACCAAACAGACAGCCACAGAAATAAAGTGTGCTCTGTCTCCACCAATAAGAAGCAGCTGCTTGTGTACTCGTTGCTGGAAGGCTAACCATACGAGCCCTGGCGTTTTCCCTTCACACTTATTACATTACCATGAGCTTGGTGGCGAGGGCACCGCTGCATCATAGACACAGCTATTACTTTGAGTGTACGCGGGGTGTCTGACTCTGTGTGTGTGTGAGGAGGAGGAGGCCCCTGACTCCTTGGCAACCCCCCCTCCACCTCTCTCTCTCTCTCTCTCTCTCTCTCTCACACACACACACGAACCTCTTGCACCCGGTGTCAGAGCCTTCTCCTGTCAGTAATTTGTTGCTAATCAGCTGTCAGCTCGGAAGCGATGATGAGGTGATCATCGTGGGCGGTGGAAGGTAATGGCCTTAAAAGTCACAGAGTCAATGTCAATGGGATCACTCGGATTCAATCAGGGGCGGCCCGATGAAGGATGGCACCCGCTGACATTACCACTCATTTTGAGCCCAAGCATCTGGGCCCTAGTAAATAACCATCAGTGGGTGGGTCCGGGGGACAGGTCATTAGCCCTGAGAAAAATAAATATCTCCTCTCTCGTGAAGGCTGCAAGTCATTTAGCACAGACTAGGAAATTTCACCCTAGATTAAGTATGATGAGCCAATATCAGTCAGAGGAGAGGCCATACTGAGCAGGGGGCCCTGATGAGACTCTGGGAAAATTTATACGCAAGCCCCAGCAAATGTAATATGATTTTAAAGGCGAGGAAGTGTGTTGGCATAGGGCTGGAAGGAGGGACAGGACCACTTGAAACTAGAGTTTGACTGATGGGGGTTTTTAAGCGCTGGTGTCTTTGGAGTGAGGCTGCTGATCACTGGTTCTTTCTGCTGAGATTTAGCTTTTTCAAATTTACCCAATTTAGTGGCAAATATTCAACAAAATGTATAGTTTCTAATAGATTTCTATTCTTGTCAAGGTGGGAAACTAATATTAACACCAACTCTTTTTTTCATCTTTCATAAATAGACTGAAACTGAAAATTTAAAGTTTTTGTACATGGATAGAGTCTGAGTACCATCTCCATCAGTAAATAGCTAATATCACTGTCATTGTATTAGCGATGCCAAATAGCCTTCTAACCATACTTCCATAACCATACAAACTAAGTTTACAACCTTCTGAGTGCAGTGCACAAAAGCAAAATAAAGAGAGTAAAAAACGTTTCAAAAAATCCAAACAGTTGGAATAATATGGAAAAATATATTAAGTAGAAATATACATTAGATTTTATGAAGTGAAAATGTTAAATGTGTCAACAAATGCAAAAATCATTGAAAGGCCAAACTGAGAATAAACAAAAGACAAAAGATTTTGCCAATTTGAAATAAAGTGAAGTAAAATATCCAAAATAAATATAAAAAACCCTGTCTCTGCTCACCTCTAAGTGCTGTGTCTCCCGATTATCTTGCCTAACAGCCCTGAGAGGTCAAAGGTCAACTACCAGTGACCTTGGCAGGAGGTGGGAGCAACAGGAATGTAAATATGAGACACATTATGCTGTTGCTAAGTTGAAGAAGGTGTCTAATTGGCTAATTAATGCTGTGGCTGCAAGTGGGCTTCCCCCTCCGCCCCCCTGCAGGTCAGGAACTCACAGCATGAACCACAGCTTGGAGGATGTTGCTAAGTTCTTACATCACACAAGGAAAACACACACACACCCACACATGCACAGAAACCCTCCCACTTCAGTGTTGCCACTGTTACTCATGGCTATTTAAAATGACATTTCTGTCTTTTTTGGCAGGCATGTTTGCAAATAGTGAAGAGGTGAGAGGAAATGAGGCGAGAGAGATAGACATTGTGGTTACATGTTAAGAGTCTTAGACCCTATAAGCCAGAGGATGTGGCAAGACTTTCACTATTTTGAAGTTTTCAAAGGGCTTGTGGTTCAATCCTTGACCCTGACCCTCTACAATGTGCAAATATTAGCATAACACCAACATTTTTTCTGAGGCGTTGCAACACAAAAAGGTTGAGAACTACTGCATTAGAGTACTGGGTAATAAACTCATTTCACTATGTTGTCTTAAGGAATGGTGTTAACCTCATCTATGGATATTAACAAAGGACAAATGAAGGAGAATTTGTACTATGCCTGACACAGTATGCTTTTGAACCTCTACTATATTCCATCCTTTTTCCTCACAGAATGAAGTTTTGGACTACAGTAGACGGAGACTATATTAGGCGTCTCCTCTGATAAAAGTCGAGCACACACTTCATTCAACTTGACTAATGTAAAGCCTTGATGATGCACAAATGACCCTGGCGGCTTTGAACTGTCATCAATCCAATTAATAGGAGATGGCTCTGAATCCATTACAGCAAATATAATACAAACATTATTATATTAACCTCCAAATCTAGGCTAATTCTATCAACATAATTAATTTAATCCATTTGCAAAGTGCCGGTTTTATGAATAATTAATATCAACACTTAAATATTAAATATTAATATTTGTTCATGTATCTCAATTGTGTTGGAGCGCTGCTGAGCTGCTCTCAGTCAGCTGTGGATATGTGTGTGTATGAGTGTGTACAAGTAAATTTGACAGCATCAGTCATTTCAACAAACGCCTCAAAATGACATACAGTATGTTTACAGTGAGGTGACAAGGCCTCTATGAATTACAGTACGATGTCCACTGGGAGGTCAAAAGGGAAATAATGTGAGATTGTCATAGAGCCACAAGTCGGACACAGTAGGCCAATATTTGTGTCACACTTACTGACAGTCAATGTTTTTTTTAACCATGACCGCAATCTACAAAGCTTTAATCATCATCATCACAGTATGTTACATATGTGTTTAACAAATATATCACGCAGATATTGGCTTTTATTAAACGCCATAACAACGAATCAGTTCAGTAGCTGCTGAAAAGAGACTGGAAAACCTGCACTGTAATGTTTTCACTTTACACTCACTAGTTTCTTAGAGGGGGAAACCACAGCATGTTCACAAGAGCTGCAAATTGTAAATTTAAATACCTGAAACAACTATTTGTTGTTTGGGTATTGGCTGATCCACTCTACTTTTCAGGAATATACAGGTTTACACCCATCGAAGACCTCTGGGAGAGGATCAGGGACCTCAACTGCAACCAAACTTTGGTTTGGTTAAAACCGAATTGGTCGTCAGTGAGCAAAGACAGCCTCTGTGTTACAGCTTGCCTTTATACTGTGTGTAGACCTTCGGGAATGCCCACTTGTATTTACTCGACCAATCACATTTTTGTATCCAGAGGAGCTGTCTGCGTTGCATCTCATAAACTTTCTATGGAGGATCAAAGAAACCAAACAACAACATTGATGTACCATGTCCCTGTCATAGGGACTTTGCTGATCACAGCAAAGTCATTGTGTAGTTCAAATTCAAGCTGGTTCTTAATGACGGCAATAACAAGAGTTACAACATAGTTTTGATTGGTTGTAACATTGCTTTCAATACTAGGTCATTATGTTGCCATGTGTGACCACCAAACACTTGCAGGGATGTGGGGAGTGTGTTGGGGGTATAAATGGAGAGAGAGACAGACAGACAGAGTTGGCAGCACCGTCTGAGCCCTTCAGTAAGGTCAGCTCACTCGCCCCACTCCAAAATATCCCTGGGAGAGAGAGAGAGAAGTACATTATACCTAATGATGCCTCGCCAAGAGTTGCTGAGTGTTGGGCATTGGGCGGGAGAACAGGGAGAGATATATGGCCAGGACCCAGGAGGTGAGGGAGAGGGGGGAGTGAGGGGAGAGAGAGAGTTGGTGAACCCGACTGTGAAGAATCTTCTCCATGAAAGTCAGTCTGACTGTCTGTCTGTTCATGCAAACACACAGACTGAAAGTGGCTCTCGAATGTTTTTGTATGAATGTTTTTGCATCAAAGCTGCTGCCAATCTTCTCTAATTTTCACCCCTCATTTCAAAAACATGTCACTCATTTCGATGTAGACACTAATGTGGATACACATTGATAACACATCTCTTTCTCTGATTTTGGCACCACATGCAAAAGATAAACTGGGATTTCTACATCCCTGAAAATGGGTCTTTTAAAATATGTATATGTAAGATTAGAGCTACACTGTAAAAAAAACATGTATCAAAATTCAAACATTAAGATTTCAGGGTCCACAGTCTGATAACTAACCAAATAATTTATTAGATATAATCCCAAAACAAAACAAAAACTACAACATGTACTGCAGGAGAGCACCAGTGACAGGCCCATCAGACCAGACCTTCATCATCATATAGTGAACACTGTATGGTTAGGTTTAGGCAAAACTACACAGTTAGGTTTAGGAAGAGATAATGGTTTGGGTTAAAAAAAGTAAGTAGTTGTTAGTAACATTAAACATACATTAACATACATTATGTACGTATATTACGTATATTAGGTTTCTCACGGAATACAAACGGCTTTCTCCTGAATGAAAGTCCCACAACTGTTTGTCTTAACCACCAACATATTATTGGTACTTGCAAAGACAATCATACCTGCCTTTGTTCACATGAGGAAGGTCTGTTCAATGGCCTGTGATATGTCCATGTTATGTTTTCAGTTCATTGTGGCCAAGACAATACATTCATATTGGTTCAAGTTTAGATTGCCGTTGTGAAGCTACAGTACATATATGCCAAATTTTAATCAGCCACACTAGGTATGCTAGTTATATGGCATGTTGGTCAGGAATAACTGGGTAACAGTACATTTTATTTATGTTTCAAATTCATATTTTGATCAGTTCCTTTTCTTGCCAGTAAAGGGTCGATTACTACCCATCCACCCAATCAAGCTTAAAACATTCAATGTAATGACTCCACAGCAGATGTGCCTCTAAAAATAACTGCCCTACCAAAAGTTTGTGTATTCCTCGATAAGACGATTTGATTCACACTTAAAAAAATGTGTCCCCGTGCAGCTTGAATTGTTTGTGATTCATTCCTAAGGCACTTGCAAATAAACAAACTGCCATGTCCAGTGTCAGAAGCAGGTGCTGGGTCCAGGTGGGCCTGCCAACACTTGAGGCTGGCACGGACCAGCAGGTGGTCCGACCGGGGCAAGAGTCCACCAGGACTGATACAATACCTCTAACAATCCAAAACCTGTTGCCAAACTCCCCAGACAAGAAAAACATGAAACACATATACTGACTGAGTGCTTTAAAAGGCAAACCGGGAGGGTGTGTGTTTGTGGATGAGCTGATTGTTATGGTGAAATGATAAACTAGAGGGACAAATTAGCCCCAAGTTTGAAATTGAGTCTGAGTGTGCCTGTGTGTGTGTGTCTGCGTCGAGGCTGATGAACCCTGCCTGGAAGACGATCATTAGTGAGTCAAATACCAGCACAAATGGCCGCCCGCGATAATGGCTGACATTCATCTACGTCTGAGTGTTGTCCAACTCGCCGCTAAACGCTCACACAATGAGGGAGCTGAAGTCTGACGAGTAAAAAGAAAAAACTTTGTTGGGGGAAAGAGAGTCCAACCTCATCTGGAAATATAAATCTGTTTACACACATTTACATTTTGAGCCGATATTGCCACTCAAAGGACTGTAAATACCTCAGATGAACCCTAAATGACTTAGTAGCACATGATTACAAGGGAATAATGATGGAAAGTGTTAAGATCTGAGCTGTAGCGGCCTGAAAATAGATTTAACAAAGTCTCCCTCTCACCGTAGAATAACCATGTATGATGAGGTAGTGCAAGGGAAGGAAATAAAAGCTTGTTGCGTAACATTTTAACACTCACCCACTTTGGTGTGATCAATCAGGCGCCCGTGCACAGTCCATCCCTCTGCCCCCCCATCTGTTATTGCAAGTGCTGTCCATATAACAGGCGCCTGTCAATTTCGCCTGCTTTTTATTGACTCATCCTCTGAGCCACGGAGGGGTTTCGATCACAATTATCATTTTTTATGAATACATTTTCATGAATATATTAGCGTCCTCCCCACCAGCGCCACCCACCACACACATACACATACACATTTGGTGGAGTGTTGTTTTCTCACAGTTAATCAGTGGCCAGATAAATCAGAGGCCATATTTGCAGTCCATCTGCTGGGAAGGTGCAGTGGGCTCCAGACGCCATTCAAACATGCTGGACAATAACAGGAAGTGGAAAGACAGCACGCAGACGTTTGCGGGCATCACACTTCGCTGTTCACTATGTTCTGTCAATACAGATGTCAGGCCAAGAGGAGTTCTCGTTTCCTGGAAGAGGACACAAAAAACTTTTGTGCTTCTGCATGTTGCAGCTTCTGACTAGTTCAGATTTATTTTATCCACAGGAAATAGTTGAAAATTGTACTCCCTGTTATTGGGAGGCTGAACTCGTTGGAGCAGTTTAAGGGGCTGAGAGTATAGAACTCTCCCTGATGTTCTTGCTCCACCCATCAACATCACAAAATCCTCAAGTTTCCTCAAAATAATACTATGTAGCTTTTTTAACAACGACCAACACAAAAGTTTTAAAGCCTTGACTTACAACTTAACTGTAACTTTTGTTGGGTTTAGAAAAAAGATGATAGATTAACCACACAGGAGAGCTGTTCAGTTGTTGTCAGATCAATTCTACAAGTGTAAACCTGCTCCCCCTACAGGAAAGGAAAATAATAGCAAAGAAAGTACTAGCTGCTCCACTTGTGAGGCAAAAGTACGGAAGCAGAGAACGGCTGTGTTTGCAACTATTTTTTTGTGATAACTAGGCTTGTTTTCTTGTGATAACAGGTTAATTTATCTCGTGGTCTCGAAATAACAGCATAAAAAAATTTGCAAGCACGGCTGTTCTCTCCTTCTGTACAAAAGTGTTACAGCTGCTGGTATTTATAGCTGTGAATTTAATATATTTATAGTTAAAAACATTCAGTACCAAACAGAGATGCTTAACTTTTATCATTTTCTTATAGGCCTCTGCTGCCCCTCACTCCTTTTTTATTTCATTTTGGACAAATTAAATGCAGTTAGGGTCCTTGTAAAGCTTGTGTTGATTCACTATTTGTTTTATGAATGATCTTTCTGTTGCAATGACAAATGCAATGACTGATAGCAGACAGATTAACTTGTAGGCCCCAGACTTCCCCAGTTGTACTGAAACAGACTGTGGTAGTTATTGCTCAGAAATTCAAAAAGCATCTAGCAGAAATTAGTTTTAAGATATTTGTCATTTATATATTTATACTTATGGTAACAGACAAACAGATGTACAAACATGAACTCTTTCTGACCTTAATCACAGACATATGACAAGACGTATTAGGATGAAACCGTGGTAATAGAAATAAATTTAAAAACCAGGGAGTCAGAGGCAAGGCCTCTTTGCTTAAAAAAAAAAAGCATCAACTCCACCGGTAAGTCTCTGAAACTCTGAATAAAGACCAAAACGGGAGCTGGGTGCTTTGTTATTCCAGATGGCTTTATGGGTCATGAAAGAGTGATTCACGCGTCACTTTAAAAGTGCTCGTCGCTGGCCTGCCGTCTAACTGCTCCTCTCCTTAAAAAGCGGGAAGCACCCCATCAATTATTTGCTAAGCAGCCATACTGAAGATCTCACTTTGAACAGTGTGTGGGGACGGCAGCCCTGTCAGCGTGATGATAGATGCACTGGAGGCTCACGCTGCCCCCAGCACGCCTCTCTGAGGGTCGGCAGCTGTACAAAGCCTGAGCTGTCAGTGTACGTGTGTGTGTAGAAAAGCAACACACACACATACACAGAAACACACACACATAGTCATGCAAGCCCTCCACTCCCAGGGATATTTGCACAAACACACCTGCACATATGCAACCCCTAATTTGCATAAACATCTTGTCTTATACACACATACTGACACACATTATGCACACACACACACAGAAAAAAATATTGCACTTAATAAGCACATCCACAGTAGTTAAGTACAATAATTATCAACAATTTAGATCATTTCAATTTTATTTTACTTAATGTAGCTACACTATGGTTGGGAATATTGTATTTCTTACTTCATTATATTTATATTTATTTTGCAGATTAAAGGTGCAATATGTAAGAATTTTAGTTTAAAACATTCCAAAAACTACTAAAATGATCAACAGAATGTGAAGAAATAACAGTTTTGATGTTATGTCAAAGATGTCGATGTTTTGTGTTTGAGAGATATCTACTGAAGTTAGCTTGCTAACCAGCTAGCCCCAGGTCTGAACACCTCTTTCTCCCAGCTGTATAAACACCAACACACCTGCGCGCTAACTGAGCTAACAAGCTAACAATAGTTATAGTCACGGATGTATAAAAAGAATAGAGCGAGCAGCAGTTCACAGTTAATCTAATGAAATATGCTCAACCAGCTACAACACTGTAGTACTGCTTACATGTTTACTCATAAAGGCCCCTAAAGAGGCAACAATGCGTAATGAATACTTCTGCCGATACTCCTGTAATTTAAGTAAAACTTTGAATCCAGGACTTTTGCTTGGAAGGAAATATTTCTATCTACTGTTACTTTGAATACGTCTTTCCTTTACTGCTGAAGCATGTGCACACACATAGGAAGGCACCAAAAAGACCCCAAAAGACACATGATCGTATGCAGACAAAGTTTTCACAGGACTATAAGTTCATCAAACAAGCAAACAACAAAAAATCAACAAAGTTAACAACCAGAGGAACGTCACAATGAAAAATTTGTGCTTGATTTGTGAATCATCTTAATTCTGCACAGCTGCAAACCCGCCAGAGCCCGAGCTACTAATTACACCGTTTGCCACTTTAATGTCCAATTTAGCCATTGAGGATTCATTTGGGTCAGAGGAGAATTAATAGAGCATTAATCAACATGGGTTAATTAGCTAATAACCTGTTAATTAAATCAGGTATTCAAAGTTCTGAGACGTGTAATGCTTATTCTACCGTATACGTGTCATTCACTGTAGAGACCAAAAAAGTACGTCTGAACGTGCATGTTGTAGCAGGGGCGACAGCGAGTCAATACGAATGTCACGGTGTTAAATCTGACCTTCATCGCTCCATTAGGGTATCTCTGTCTGCACCACTGTTATCCGCCCTTAACCTGACCCATGATCCCGCCCACCTCGACCCTTAACAAGTCTCATTTCCTCCCTTGTGATCAGCTGTGACAAATCTACACACAAAAAACGCTTTTCGGATCAATGTCACCGTTTAGGCCAGCATAAGCCCCACGCTCAGCTGATGTTCATAGATTCTACTGAGCCGGATCAAAAATGGCAGAAAGCCAATAGCTGAGCTTGTCTTTGAAGTCCAGATCAGTGAATTACTTTGATAGTGTAGAGCCCGTCCTGGTGCTCTTAATGTGAAATCAATACACCCTCTTCCACAAACCAGTGTAAAACGCTTGACCCGAGGATTGACTTTTTTGTTTTTTTCCCCCTCCCTTTGTCTTCTAAGGAATGGGTCCGTAAGTTCGAGGACAGCTTTTATTTTGTGGCGATACATGCTGAGGTGGCTGTTCCTTTTATATCAGACACTGAAGAGTCTTGGCTTTGGCTGCTCTGGCCTCAAACAAAGTAGTTTCTGCAAGGTACAGAACATACCAAGTGATGACTTACAGTAAATACACTTAAGACACCAGAACACTATACCCTAACAGCCTTCACTCTTCTACCAGGCTTTTTTTTTTTGTTTTACCAGATTGGAAGCACACTCTTGGCTTAAATATTGTTAAGGGGCCCCAAAGCAACTCTTTTGAATATGAATATTCCTTGAATATAATAAAATGTGCTAAGTTATACAAAGCAACTTCATAAATATACTACCACCTCCTATGTGAGCTGCATCTATCATAATGTGAACAAATGTGGGCACAACAGTAAATTTGGCATCTTGGTAAATCCACCTGCGCACATGCTAATGACTAGTGCAAATTAAGTCCAGTTATGGTTCTCATATAGGTTAAATATTAAATTCTTCTTTGTGATCAGATTTTTCATGAGCAAAACACCACTTCCTGCCTTCCAGAAGGCTGCTGGTCATGCCTCGTAGAGGTCAGAATATCTGGGGTCAAATCTGTAGCCTCTTCAGAGTTTTTGAGAGCCAACTGATTTGAAAAAAAAAAAAGAAGAAGCAGAGAACAAATCAAAAGAGTTTAATGTTTCAGGAATTTCACACAAAATCAAGAGTGTATTTCAAGCTGTATGTGATTGATTGGAAGTAAAATGTTGTACAAGCTGAATACTGAATGAGTTCCTGAGAGACCATGGAGACATAACCGCTCCATGCGATATGAAAAAGCTGCTTAAAATCAATTGTTGATGTTTTTTCTATTCTGATTCACATCTCTCCTGGTGGATCATGTTTTAATAAACCCTCAGCACATCCCCTTGACCCAAACGTGTCACTGTCTCCTCCTCCTGTCTGTCCCCACGCTCCCAGTCACCTCACCTTAAAGGAGGAGGCCACAGATCAATACGTTTGATGGGGAGGCAATAAGCAGCCCTATTAAGTGACAAAGGTTTACTCTGTAACAGCTGGGCTGGCGCGAGAGCCGAGCTTGTCTGACTAATGAATCGTGAAACAATCAGGCAGTAGCCATTTGTGTTTAGATCTGTAAATATGGCGCGGTACAAGTGCCAGACCATCGCTGGCACTCCAGCTGGGGCCACAGATGGTCTGGATTGGAGGCGAGGCGCAGGCAAACCGTTAGCTCCTCCGGCCCACACTGCACCGCACCTCCTCTGTCTCTGAGTGACAACTTCACTTTCGCGCTAACTTAGCCCGCCTGCCCCACATTGGGAGCCAGGATTTGGTTAAAAAAAAAAAAGAAGAAGAAAAAAAAAAAATCCTGACAGCTCCTGAATGGGAGCCCAGCCGATGAGCAGTCTTACTGCAATCCAGCAGAGGGAACCAGGGGGAGGAGAGAGCCAGGCGAACGAGGAAGAGCAATGATGATCCTGCTATTTAAAGACATGATCAACCTAATTAACCTTGGGATGCCAATGACTAATTCTGAGGTGGCTGGTCCACCACAAGAGTGGCGACGTGGAGGCCTCATAAATCTCACTAATAAGAAGCACTTTCTCAAATAGGAGGAACATGAGCACACAGGCTGGTCATTATTTGGAGGAGGATTGAAAATACTGTATGTGGTGTTCTTATCAGTCATGCTAGGGGAGGTGGCGGCTGGTAATGCGACGGAGACGGACTGTATTTCACCCAGGGACAGCTGAGTAAATACAGAAACATTCAAATAGACAAATAAGAATTCATTTCAAAGCCTTTTTGTCATTTGCCTGCACAAATGATTGAAATAGAGACAGAATTTATTCGGTGGTTGTGGTGAGGAAGGAGAGGGGGGCGAAGGGCTGGGGGTTAGCAAGGGGGGCGTCCTTGAAGATAGAGCTATGAAAGAGATGAAAGGTTTATTTAATCTATTTTCAAGGTAAAATGATCTTCCAGTGCTTTACTCTACACATTTGGTGCAGTGAATGTGAAAGCGGTACAAAGCCATTACAATGCCCCCAAGTCTATTAAACTGAATGACAGACGTTGTTTACAACCCCAACTGCTTCTGCAACCGCACCATTATCGCTGCATACTGATGCAAGCATCAACAGCAGGATTGGCTGTCATTACAGAAGGACGGCTGAGCATCTTAAAGCAACATTTATCAGCGTTTATGAAGGATTTGTAACCTGCTAATCACTAGATGGCAGTTCTTTTTTCATGACTTCCACCAGCATATTGGCCTGTGATCATTCTGACATGGTGTGTCTATTACTTCCCAATATCATGCTGTCTTAATTCAACTTGTTTTAACACATACTGGAGGTAGTCAAGCATGTTATGATGAAGGACGCAGCTAAATCAAATTGCAAACACTACCGCAGAGGTGGTACACTATTCATTACTCTTTGAATAGTTCAAGACACAGTAAAATAAAAATATATTTTCAAGTTTCATCCAATGCCCATATTAATTTGGCATCTTAAAAACTCGGTTTGTAGTTGCATATCACTTTAAAACCTCACCTGTAAAAGTTGTGATTGCTAGATCTATGGCGGTCTATTGGAGTTGCTAATTAAAAAAAACACTGAATTATTTATTATTACAAATTAACTTTGTATACGTTTGACTGTAAAATTGCTAAAATACCTTTAAAGATCCTCCATTATGAGGTGTTTACATTATTTAATCTTTTACATCAGTGCAGCTTTCAGGTTTTTACGTTCAATTGACATTCAGATGTTCTTCTAAACACAACACCCTGTCTGCTCCTGTATCTGGATGTTCTGCTCTGCCATGTGCTGCAGGGATATTTACGGGCATCTAAATGTGCATGAGCAGGTCTGCAGAGCCTTTGTTTCACAGTGGTAATAATGCCAGGCCCAGACCTACCGTCCTTGCCCCTTCATTCCAGTGAATACAATCCCAGGCAATGGAACTTTTTGCGCAACGTTAACTGTCACGACCCGCGGCGACGGCTGGAAATGGCTTAACTAAACTGTCAGATCTAATAAAGCCAATAAAGGGATCAGATAAATGTTTATTACATAGTGGGAAAAGATCATTTCTGGACAGAAATTGAGGATGACCTTTCCGGGTAATTCCTCGCTGCCTTTGCTCCCCCCTCCTTCTGCTGGATAAATCACTGGGTCCCTTTTGTTTCACGGCTGATGGAGCCTTGCTGACGTGGGATTGTTAAAAGCTCGCTCGCTCTTATTTCTTTGTCTCTCCAATTACAGGAGCCCTCTGAGTCTGAATGCCACCTCCACATACAGACAGGGGCAGGCTGCTGATACAACAGTCAGATGAGACAGTAATGTAATACCTGGGTCTAAATACAGATAGAGCCTTTTTTTTATAAATATCTGCTGCAGCAGCAGTGTTGTTAAGGAAAGTGAGCTTTAAAGATGTTACAAGTAATGGTGTTGTAGGGACAGTAACTGGTTTCCAATCGCCTTTGTACAAACAAACCCATATTTGGTTTACTCTACAGATTATACTGGGAAAGAGACTGAACAGAGTGGTTAAAGAGAAAAGGGGTTGGTATCAGCTTTTAGTCATTGCAGTGGTTAAGGTTTTGGTTTACCCTGCATGTGGAAGTTATTCTAAGCACATGGCTAGATGGCTCTGTAAATAAGACAAATGCTCATTTTCAGGTTCATTATTTAATTTTGTGTTGCTTATAAAACAGGTTTACATGCTTTTGTGTTCAAGAATCACGTCAATTTTCTTATACTGTCCAGTGCTGCAGCACTGTATTCTGCCTCTGTCTGAAACGCTCTGCTTTAGCTCCTGTCGCTTTAAGGGCCCGCTCCTGAATATCCCAGTCTGCTCTGATTGGTCAGCTCACACACGCCTGACCCAGCACTTCTAACAACAAAAGATCAAACCGAAGACCAAAATTATGCAAATAAAATTGCACGAAATTAAAGGCGAGACTACTGAAGAGGTGTTGTTGAGAGAAAAAATAACCTTGCTTTGCCATTTATGCGTCTTTTTAATGTTTGCACTAACAAACTTGTGAACATAAAGTCTCAAGTACGTGTTACCATGGTTACCAATTGATCCGAATCAAACGGACGAACACACCACTGTTTGCTTGAACTGCAAAGAGCGTAGGCGTGAAAGCACCCATTTTTAAAAGTATGACTAAGGGATGGGATCACTTCACACATGATTTGGCTTCTTTATGCAGCCTCTTTGCTTCTGAATTTTAATTTTAAAATAGATTTTAAAATGTTATTCCCTCGCATCGCCTGTTAGGTCCACACTATGAAGGAAATTTGACGGAGCCTTTTCTTTTGAGGCCCCTAAACTGCCTGAGAAGCTACGTCTGTGTTCTCAATTAAACTGCTTCTCAAATAACATGATAACTAAGCAGCGTGCTCTGATTTTAGTTGTTGATTTGGTTTCCTCTTATTTCTTCCAGTTGTATTAAGCCTGTCTTTTTTTATTCTGTATTCATTACACTATTGTTGATGTCTGCTGTGTGTACTGCATACTAACAATAGTGCCTTATAAAAACATTAGTATTATTAATAGTATTATTATATTATGCAGCATGCATCTAGTGGCCATTTGAAGAACAGCAGCTTCAACAATCCACCTTGGCGTTTGCCATTTGGACAATAATGCTGCCTTTGTACTATTACCAAATCTGCCAAGTAAAGTTTAAGTTAACAAAGTCAAACGACATCAGCTCAGTGCTCATTATTAATGTAGAGGGGGGAGGGAACTGGAGTCGGTGTTATAGTTGAAACCGATGTAAAATTTAAGCCTTACACAGAAAACACTCATCAAATATGGATGACGACACCACGAGCACCTGCACATCACGGGTTCACTGCAGAACAGATGTGGCGTGATGAGATCAGGTTAGGGGGTGTTCGAAGATGCCTCCTTACTGCCCGATCCCCTTTATTCTCCTCTCAGACTGCCCCTCCCTCCCCCCGTCCTCCCCCCGCCCCTCCTTGGCCTGTCCTCTGAGCTACATGTGGCATGGCTGCCTACTGCTTCCTGTGACAAGCCAAGCTGTCCGCTGACCACTTCATTTTTGATGTTGGCAGGCAAAACTCGAGTGGCGGCAGCCTGTGTGTGTGTGTGTGTGTGTGCGCGCGCTCACGAACACGCACAAACGCACACACATGCACACACACTGGGTTCAAGGGAACATCATCCAAGAAGAGGAAGAGTTTCCAAATGACCAAACACAGGCTGCTTGATGAGTGTTTGCTTCGCCTCGTCTTTGTTTTCTCTCCATCTCCAGCTCAGAAGTCCATCATTGTATCTCTGTTTATCTTTCATTCCCTTTCTTTCTTCTTCTTCTTTGTATTGATATTTATATTTCTGTCTTGGATGCTGTTTTTCTCTTTGTTTAAGCATTTATTTTTCCTCCTGTTTTACTTTCTCTCACTTTCTTTAAGATTTTACTTTCTCTTTGTCTCTTAGTCCAGTGTCTGTCTTTCTTTTTCTTTATAATGTCCATGCATAGAGCGTTTTCTTTCTTTCTCTTTCTTTCTTTCTCTTTCTTTCTTTCTTTCTTTCTTTCTCAGTTTGTTTCTTCATTTGCTTTAAAATGGGTTTTTTTTCTAAAAAATGTTCTATTTTCTTTTTTGTCAGTGTTTATTTTATTTGTCTGTCATTGTATTGTTGTCTCGTCCTTATTTTCTAGTATTCCAAACAGATGTAGTTTGGGGTAAATAACACTGCAGGTGATACTGTCTTGTTAAAGCATTGTCACATCATCTTGGATGATTTCTGCATTTCAAACTCTGTTAAAGGTTTTGATGGTCCTCTAACAGTGGGATAAGATGAACATTTCAATCACAGTTCATTTTAACAGCAATGTTTGCAGCTCCTGTGACAGAAAGTTAAATTAAGAAAATAATGTTTTCACATAACAGCAACTGTACATGTTTACTGCTTTCTTTTCATGAAACTAAATTATGACTGTGTTCCCCTGCTTCTTAAACCATTTAAAACACTATTGGATAATATGAAAAATGAATTGTCATTAGGCTGAAAACAGGACTGTTTTTCTTGGCTTTCGTCAAAGAGTTTTGGAGAACATGGTTTCCAGTTTTATAGACATCATGAAACGAAATGTTTTACATGTTTGTCTGAAATTAAACAGATCCTTTCTTTTTCTTTTGTGCACTCCTTCGTCTGATGCAAAATAAATCAAGTATGCTTGGACACCAACATGTACGTTCTCTGTATCTGTTTCTGTATATTCAGTATAATAGACTGAGTTGAGCTCATAGACATGTCAAGGCCCCTGTTTAAGGTCAAATACACATTAGATTTTAAGGTCAGGATAAGAGTCTTTGATCGGTGCTACCATGCTGGGTTCATGATCTTTGGAGGCAGGAGGATAACAGTGTGTGTGTGTGTGTGTGTGTGTGTGTGTGTGGTCACAGCTATAGAGTGAGAGTATATGAGGCAGGAGGGCCTCACCCAGCCCATTAGATGTGCGCACTGGCCTGTGAGATGTTGTATCACTTTAATTAGCGGGGGGCTGAGGGCCACGGCAGCGTGAGGAGATGGGGAGAAGGTTGATTGTGTTTTAGTCATTGCCTAAAGCCACGGACCCCCCTCCACCCTCGTCACCCCGACCCCTCCTCCTCACCCTCATGTAAAAAGTTTTGTCAAGCTTGGCTTCCTCTCTGTGTCGCTCTTTTGTTAAAATGGCTGATGACAAGATGTCTTTTGTTGTTTTGATACCCTGAAATCTTTTTTATTTTTTGATTTATTTGTCTTTATGTTTTATTAAAATATTTTAAATTACACTGCCATAAAAACATCCCCTCTTCCTTCTGACATCACAACATCCTCTTTAATTGCAGCCGCATTTCCATATTAGCCAATCTGTGAGACCATTCATTAAGCCATTCTGCCTCTGGCCTCATCTGAATTTGAGAAAACTGGGCAAAACTTAAACGCTGTCACACCGTCTGAATAAATTGCAAAATAATGAACATTTTAGATAACTACGGTGAATCAGAGCACGCTGAATGCACCCTGGCACAGAGCCAGACCCCGCAGACGGTCAGAGATGGAGCCATAGAGAGCGGGAATGGGGAATCTGGGTAATTGGACTCATTGTCCCATTGTAGAAGCTAATGAAGTGATGCAATTGAAAGGATGATTCTTTGGGATTGTCTTAAAAGTAATTCAGCAGCTTGTAGCATGAGACAGTCTGAATGAATAACAATAATCAATGATGTTTAAGAAAACAACAGGACATTAGTTGCAGAATGACATCCACCAGTTTAAAATATGAAATCAAGCAGAAAATTAAAACAAATTCTCATAATTTTGATGGATAATATTAAAGGTTCTCATGCTGGCACCAAGCTTATTTATGTTGCAGAAATAACTACAACTTCTCCCCACAATTTGTTTGCTTTTCTAAATTTTATTGCTACATCCTAGTTTCAACAAATTGTCAAGAAAGAAAAATGTAGCACAGAAGATAAAATGATAATCGTTTTTAAAGTGACATCACATTAAACTGGATAGTTGTTTGTTTAAATGTATGTTGTGAAAATAACTGATCAAAAATGTAATACAAATATTTATTCTCCAGCTAAATACTAAATTTCATCGACTGATTCCCCCAAAAAACAAACGCAGGTTTCATTTTAAAGTGACTGAATCCTCACCATGGCAGTAACAGGCTGTAATACATGTTACAACGATTTTCCGTCAGAGGTCATGTTTAAGAAACACAAGTACACACCAGAAAATAGTAGAGATTAATGTCAGAGGTGAAAATCATTGGACAATAGGCTCCTAATGGCCCCTGTCACATCCCATGTTTTTCTCTGTTAAAGCTTGGGTGCAGGGATGTGGGATTGGATGGGAAATGGGGGTTAGGAGGGGCAGCGATGGTGGGCGGGGCTGCGGCTTTTTATTGCTATCATAAAAGTTTACACGACCGCCATCTCTTACAATCCATATTGACAGGAGTTTTCAGAGGAAAGCCTCCTAAAGCGTCGGAAAAGAAAAAAAGAAGGCTGTATCCTCTTCCAGCCTTAGGTGCAACATACCCTTGTAATAGGCCAAGGAAAATATAGACTTATGGAAAATGAAATGAGGCATGAATGACCATAAGCGTGAAGACAATTACACCCTTCGGAAATCGTATATTTGTGAAGATAATTTCTGGAGGAGTCTGCGTGCTCGGACCCGGTTGGGTTACAGTATCTTCTCTATGCTTGAACTCTCCTTGAACTTGGGATAACCGTTGCTGGAGTGGGACGTGGCTATCTGCCCCTGCATCTGGTTATTTTAGCTCCAATTTGCAGCCTAATGCCACAATTACCCTGATCTATGGCTCGAGTCACCCCTTTAATGGCTCACTGTCAAAATCAGCACATTTGCAGAAGCAAGGGCCTGAGAGGAAGTCCTGACTTTGCTCCATTGATGGTGTGATTGATTTGGGTACTACTGTTTTGTTCCATGAATGGCTGCATGAACCAGAAGTTAAGGGCAAACCAAATAACTTGACTGATAAAACTGAAATAAAGAGGGATATATAGATTCTACAGTGTCCTTTACAAACGTCTTAATGTTTGTAATAATAGCCCAATGTATTAGACTGATTGCGGTTAATAAAACTATAAAACAAGGTGGAGAATGAGATAAAAACCTGAATCACTTCACTTTCTCCTCCTCCATTTATTGCGATACTGTCTGAAATTAAACATTAGAGTTTGTACTCATTCTCTGAGATGTATTTCCATGACTTTTGCTCCAAGGAAAACAGTTACCTCGACAGGCAGGTAAGACTGATGAAACAAGCACAGGTTTTCGATTAACCCTGCTCCTCTGCCTTTTTCATCAAATCACTATGCTTTCTCTCACTTTCTGCTCATTGGTTTACACTTTCGAGGGATTGTCTGGGTGCATTCTGTCACATTTTTACAGTCGTTTTAACAGGAAATACATCTGATTAAAAGAATAGTTCACTCTAGAACGAAATTCAGTCATTATCGACTCACCCTCATGCTGATGAGAAGTCCGGTGTAGTTTCTTATTCCTCAAAGTGCAGCTGGAGACCTGCGGGGGTACCCTCCTGCAGAAAAAATCCATATAACAGGCATAAATGGTGTCCGAGACAAAAAGGTCCATAAAACTACCCAAAAACTTTGTAATATTCCTCCATACTGCTCATCCGCTGCAATCCAAGTGTCCTGAAGTAGCGACATCCAGAGTTTACTCGCAACAACGTCATTTAGTACATTTTTCTAGCCTGGGGAACACAGTGCTGCTGCAGTGGATTGAGAGAACTGATGTGTTTCTTGAGCATTAAAGAATGTGAACCTATTCTAGTAGTAATCCAAAACAAAAGTTTGACAATGAAAATGAGCATAATATGTCTCCTTGACCTGTTAAACATTCAGAGGATTTGTAGTTATGCTCCACGAGCACTAATAACAAAGTGAGTTATCGATAGTTGGAAACCAGAAACATGTAATTGTTAAGCTCTACCCCCACTAACACTCTGCAGATACATGCTATGCTAATGGTATGCTATTGAGCAAAAAATATTAGTCCTTAATTATCATTGTAGTTACATAACATATGTTTGTGATTTGGAGATGGAATGTCATCTAAGTGTGAAGGTGGGTTATATTTTGTTGAAAATATGTTTTTCATGTTGCAAGGTTGCATATACTCATTGTTTCAACTACTTTAACTCAGAAAAGTGACTGCCACATATTACTTACAAATATAGGTAACAGCACATAAATGCACCTTAATAAAAAAAAGTGGATGTAGCCTTTTTAACCAGATGCATGCATATGTTTACACCTGCAGCTCACCAACCGTGATCGCTTTGTTAATGCCTCTAAAGCTTGACAGACTCTCTGAAATCATGGTCTGAATATGTCCCTTTAGATAAGAGTGTAATAATGAGGGTCTAAAATGTGACATTACAAAGTAAGATAGGATGCAGCTCTAATAACATCATACGGACGAGAGATACTGCAGTGTGTGGAGAGAGTGACTCCACTTTGGCTGCCCAGAATCCTCTCACAGCGATGAAAAGCAGCCCCCTGAAGTCCACTCCATCACGGCATGGCTCTCTGCCCTCGCTGTGGCGTGACTGGGACAAGGATGAGTGGCGGTAAAGGACAAACTCATGGACACCAGTTGGGTTCCCAGAACCAGCACACATTATTACCCCCAACAGAAGCCGAGTGAAGGCAGGAGCCAGGAGCCCGTCCCCGGCACAGCTTCGGTGGGAGATGCAAAAACAGATGGCCACCCCCAGCAAGACATTAGCAGCAGAGATTTGAAAACATCTTGAAGCCCCTGTCGCCACACAGAGACTGTGGTCAGGAGGCTAATGTGAGAATAGTAAAACATCGGCGTAAATGGTAAAATGAGCTGCGATAAGAACAACAGCTGTCGGAAATTACAAGGAACTGCATGCTACAGTGTATTTATTTGGGTCTACAGTGTAACATTGAAAAGGCCATTGTCTGCCTGTGCATGAGGAAACTGCTGAGGCTTTACTGGGACCAAAGATGATGTTACTGAGCTGGGACAATAAGACAATCAAAACAGAGATCTACCCCTGCCTACCCATATGTATAGAGATTGTTTATTAATATAGAGCAATTTCAGACCTAAGATGTAATGAAACTGAACTCACTGTGACATTATCTAAAGTAAATATTAACAAATATAGAGTGCTTTTGCCACAGTTATTATTATTTTCTATTTGCCATTATTCTCAAAAACTTCAAGCTTTAACTTAACTTCAAATATTGTGCTATTAACATTGTGGCAATGTTCAAATTAAGGTTTCATCAATATTGGTCTTGAAATCTAGGATCAGTCAGTCGGTGTCTAGGATTTATTTATGTTTTTGGTTGGTGTGCTTCACCTTGTAATAAAAGATCTTAAAGGTCCCAAAACAAAGTATTCTATAAAGGAGCTGTTTTAGAGATTTTTCTTTTACTTGTGAAAATGAAAGGTGAACAACTCACTAGTGGCCTGATTCAAGCATCCAAACACATACTGCATTAGGAAGCACACAAAAAAGGCATGAACCCAAGGTGACACGTATCATTGTCTCCAGTCCGGTGGTTGTTCTGCGGGGGCGATATTTGTCGCAGCAGTGTCATGAGACTTGTGAACAGAGGGTTTGGCTATTCCTGGACATTTTCTCCACACCTGTGCCTGGAGTGCACTGGGTTGGCATTTCAAACTTTATCACCTGTCACAAGAGAGACACCGGCTGCTCTGGAGAGCACTGCTCCCTGCCGCCACCACCCCGCAAACCCCCACCCTCTGCCCTTCCACTCGCGAGACATCACACCCGTCCTTGGAATTCGTGCTTGGAAAGAGAAGACGAAGATTTCCCCAGTGGGAGGCTAAAGCCGCTGGCCAGCCGACATCCATATTGTCTTCTGGCTCCTAATTGATTTGATGACTGTGAAATCATCTTGATCATGTAAAGCTAGATGCTGCCTTCTCATATATCCATCCATATGTGTTAACCCACTGCTGGATTCAATGTACAGTAACATATTCAACCAGAAGACAAGTGCTCAAACACACAACTTGTTCGTGCAGGTGTTTTTATTTATTTATTGCGTTGTCTTGTATTTCTTTAACTTTTACTGTTGCAGTAACAGAAAATCCTCACAGGGATACTTATCTAATCTTTGTCAATATTAACAGTATAATCATCTTGGCCAAAAATGATAATGTGGTATTATCTCAATAATTACTGGAATAAGATGGAAATCTGCACATATTACTGAAATACATTTTAATTACTGGATAAACTTTAATAGTAAATTATTAGAAACATCTTTCCTGTTTTTTTCTCTGGTTTACACAATCATGGATGTGATTAGACTAAACTTTTTTGAAGACGCTCAATATGTAGTTTCATTCATTGTCTTTTTTTATGTCCACTGACAAAACTATGCTTAAACTAGTGTATTTTAATGACATGATTACCTTTTGGTTGACTCTCATTTTACCATAGGTAATTAAAGCAATAAAATGTATTTCTAGGGGATAATCTTTGGAATAGATAACAGAGTTATAGCCATCAATATCAAATTTCAGGTAACGGAGGAGGTCCTCACAAGGATAAAAGGTGAATAAACACCTCTAAAGTGAGAGACTGGCAGTTGGTTGGATTTATCATTATTAGTAACAGGTTACCATCAAGATTAGGGGATAAATGTATTTAGAGGAAGTCCCTGCAACCACAGTAATTTAAATTTGAGTGTGTGTGTGATTGTGTGAGTGTGTGTGGCATGGCAGTCTCCCGGGGACACAGTGATCAAGGTGACACGTCTCTCTGGTCTCCACAGGGGGTGTCTGGGCTCCAGAAGGCCATGGGTGTCACAGCAACAAAGCCCCACACTGGATGATGTCATACCACACACACACGCACAGAAACACAGGGACTGACACCACCACTGGAGATGGTGAAAGATTTAATCTGCAGTTGAGCTTTGAATTGTTGTTTCTGATTGCAACATAATGTGCAGGTGCTCATGTTAATGTGTCCAGTGTGTAGGTCTCACAACTGTTACCACACTGGCCACATAAAGCAGTATCTCACTGGTTGCACCTGTCTGACTAAACTCAATCTATCCAGCATGCTCCTAAGTCCAAAAAGCAGTTACATGCATAAAGCATTAGCTGTTATGTCACTGATGTGGACAACTGTGTTGATTAGAGTTCAAGTTGATCTGGATGACACAGCTGTAATGTGTCCACTTTGTCCATTATTGTGTATTTGGTGTTTAAATGGACTCACCTTTGACATTTAATGGATTGCACATGAAATCTAAAACTCTTCTTAATCACTGTTGCTTATGGACAGGTAACACAAATTTTGTTCTGGTAAGCTATAACTGATATTTTTATCAGTTCATCGTTTTCACCATGAAAGGGGTTGCTTGGGAACAGAAATATCACCCGAATCTGCAGCTTTATGGCAAGTTTCAGCTCATTGTTAAGCTTTCCGGCCCACAACTTTCCTGTTTGGGTTCACTCTCACTGCTCTCAAAGTGTCGTTTTCGGCGGCAGCAGGCAGCTGTTTTCAGAGAAAATGCTCTAAAAACTCATCGTACACTGCTTACCCGGCACCAAACGACAGACAGACACATTGAGAGAGTAGCTGGTGAACACAGTGGAGCATTTAGCAGCTAACGAGTCAGATATTTCCCTCAGGAGTTTGCAGAGACCAACATCAGAGCTATAAGAGAGTGAATGTTGGACCTACATTTATCAGGTGGACACAAACATGACTCAGAGTAAATGATCGAGGTGAAGGTGTATCTTAGCAACTGTTTGCTTACAAGTTTGTCAAATCAACTACAAAGGTGTCTGACTCTTTGCTTCTTTATTCAATATGAAATGTAAGGGGACACACTTGATCAGCCAAGTTTTTAAGATTGGCTTGGTGTGTTAGGATCCTTTGATATATTGTCTGTGTTGAGGAAGTGTATTCCTCTGACAGAATGATCATAAGACATCATGTTTATATTAATCAAATTTCTTCTTGTTTAGTCATTGTTAAAAAACAGATTCCACTGGCAGAAAATCCATCAATTTTTTTTTAGCTCAAACTGCTGTTTCAAGCTAGCACTGACACTGCAAAGTCTGTATTTTTACAATAAAGCAAGTCTTAAAAAGTAAAGATATACTCCACATGCACTGTGAAATGACTGCCGGTACAATGATATCTTTTAAGATGAGGACCAGGCAGCTGAAGTGGGAGGGTCAAAAGCCCCCTGCTGTTCTGGCGTTAGCGGCTATGACAGTACAAGTACTGGTCATTATCTGTCCTACTCCACTACGCCCACTCAGTGTCTATGTCTGCGTGTGCTGTACAATCATCAAAAGTGCATGCTGGGGGAGAATTAGGGAATGAGACATAATGTCAGCAATAACACAAAGGACCTTGGTTTAACATTTCAGCCTGTACTGTGTCCCTGCTACAGCCCAGAGCAGAACCAACGCTGGCCTGCTGCTACGCTCTGACCCGCCCGTCCACAGGCTCACTTCACCATCTGAGGCTGCATATGTATAAAAATACACCATGAGCTGTAAATGTTTCATCATCCATAAACAAACATTATTTCATGTGTGATCAGGATAAAGTTGTAATTGATGGAGTATATACAAATGGGATTACATTCATTTTACACAATTTAACATTCGGTTTGGATTCTGATGTAATATAGGTCACAAAAAAGGGAGAGGTGTGTCTTTCATCCTTCACTTAGATGCCTCAGTTAATGATTGTGTGATTCTAACTTTATGTAAAGAGTTTGCGATCATCCCTTCCCTGTTTCAACATGACAATCATCACCCAACATCACTGTTGGATCTCACTAATGCTCTTGTGGCTAAATTGGAGCAAATCTCTGTCCACATACTTTTGACCATGTAAAGTAAGTCAGAAAATAACCAAGAAAATGTTTGACTAAATGTGTTTTTTGTAGTCTATTCAGATGAAAAAGGACACATTTTAAACATAAAAACAGAGCCATAACGAGCAACAATTTAGTCTTCTTGTTCAGTCTCATTCAACACAGTCACGCACGCACGCGCGCACACGCGCGCACACACACACACACACACACACACACACACACACACACACACACACACACACACTACACACAATATTACAATAAACATACTTAAAAAAGACAAACAACAAAACCATTTTCATTTTCTGCTAACCTACGGTCGACGCACAAAAATCAAGACAAAATGACGAATCAGAGCAATTCAACAATATCAGGCTTCTGAAAAGCTCCCCGTGGATAAGCCGAACAGAGGGCGGAACAATAGCGTGTCACAAAGATGCCCAGTGGAATCAAGTAGTTTGAATTTCTAAGACATTTTCTCCGGGTGGTTTTAGTTTCAGCTAAATTATTTTTAAAAAATATTTAAATTAAATTATTTCATTTTTGTTTACACAAGCAAATGAAAATCACACTTTTTTCGCATGTGAGAAAAAAAGTAGCATTTTCTGTGTGTTTTTGTGTTTCAGTCCTTTGGACCATTTAAGACATTTTCAGATTCAGAACATGCAGATTCCCTTCTACACACAAACACACATATGCTACAATGCACACATGCAAACACACACACGCACACACAGACACACAGACACACACACACACACACACACACACACACACACACACACACACACACACACACACACACACACACACACTCGGAAAAGCCATCTCTTCCTCATCTTCACAGTTCTCAGTCATAAAACCCTCTCCTCCCAACACTCCGACACCCACACATTTTCACCCTCTGCTTTTCCAAGTTCTTACCCCCTCTCACCCCCATACACACACACACGCACACACACCTCCTCAACCAAACTGCTTGAGCCACTTGCCTGCCAGGGAGGCAAGATGGCCCTCCAGCCCTCCAGCCAATCAGACAGCTTGGCTCGCACAGGAGATCACAGGCCAGCTGATCCAGCCTCCCGACTTCTTTCTTCGTCTGCTCTTCTGGAAATATTTGGACACGAGTGCAACATCGCCGATCGTGCTTTATGGGTCTGCTGGACAGAGAGAGAGAGAGAGAGAGAGGGAGAGAGAGAGAGAGAGAGAGAGAGAGAGAGAGAGAGATGTTTGGATGTGTGGTGAGATTTAAGATGTGATTATGCAGGACTAATGACATGCTGAGTGAAGGGTTACGATGGTGCTTATGTTTATACTGCATGTGCTTGAGTCTGTGTGTTCAAGAAATACTTTGGGGAAGGAGGTTTATTTTCTTTCTCTGTGAATGTTCAATGAAGAGATCAATTACCAAATTCATCTCAGAGATTTCATGTTCAAGGGTCATGTTTAGTAAACGCTGACAAACATCACAGCATGATGAAATGAGACACTGTACACCACCAGGTAGCTTATGCATTGGAATTGCATTGCTGATCAACAACACCCGGACACTGACCACACACAACATGTTTGTCTTAGACTCTTTCGAAACTCTTCACTCAACTGAAGTGGTTCTTGAATGTGTTCATGGCTAGCTTGCGAACTAACAAGACACAACATGTTAATGTGATAATTTCTTTGGCAGAAAGGTATCATTTTCTCGGATGAAGGAAGAAGTTTAGCACACTTGAACTGCTTCAAGTTGACAGCCTGTCCAGCCTGCTCTCAGAGTGGGGCAATCTAATATCCAGGAGAATTCAGAAATATAGTTTTCCCGACGCTGACGCATGGTTTTATTCTTTGGTGGAGGAATCAACTCAGAGTACAGCCCTATATACTTTGCAAGACTGAGAAACTGTTGTTCTTGAAGAAAGGCACCATCCACCTGGAGGCCACTAGAGATTTGCCTTCTCCTGAACAATAGTGCCATTTGACTTTAGAAGGTCTCACATTGTTTCTGATATTAAAATGATACAGGTAACACTGTTAAACTATCTTTTAAGATCTCCTGAACATCCCAATTGGTTCGCACATATGGAGAACGCATCACAGGCTGAAAAATGGGGGTCTACTCCTCTTTATAGCATTCTCGTCGCCTTGTTTATCAACAATAAATTGCCACTGTAGTGTGCACAGTGACCAGACTTCATGGTTATTTTCCCTCTCAGCTGAACAGAGGCATTTTGGCACTGTAGGCATTCAGCTGATGCTTCTATCCACAGCGATTTACGATGCCTGAAACAGCAGAATGAGCTTCATCTTACAGATCACCAACACCACAAGCGGCCAATAAAGTGACGAGTGCACGCTCACGCTCGCATTGGTCTGTATCCGGTGTGACACACTCGCCCTGTTTGTCTTCCAGCCTGCAGCTGGCGGTGGAAATGCTGATCATGCTAAGTGGCATGTGGCTGAGATGCAGAAAAACACGCTCGGGTTGTTCTACCTTGAAATTTGCTTGTGCTCTTTCAAAGAGAAAAAATTAGACAACGGAGGAGAGCGAGATTTTCCAAATGAGAGGAGCTACAGAAACCCTATTTTTAGGTTTTAATCATGTCTCTGTGTATACATCAGTATGTGTAAACTGGTTAGGTATACACATTTTTTTTTGCGTTTGAAAAGACATTTTTTTTTACAGAATCTAATAAGTGCATCACAGCTACACGAAATGATCACTACTGTCAGTGCAATTTTCACCATTCAAGTTGGCAGCCTCAAATCCGACCTCATTCAAGTGTTTAAGTGTGTTCATTTAGGTGAGTTTTGAAATGGGAGCAGTTATTTAGGATGTCCAGGTTACCCATTCCCATAATAATAATAATAGTAGTAATAATGATAATAATAATAATAATAATAATAATAATAATTCAGTGCATTATCACTGTATGGAGCGTTTTCAAATATTCCCCAACCTGCTTTATAGAACAGGCAAACAATATGTACAAAAAAGAAAAAAAAAAGTGTAACATGATATTCCCCTGGAAAACTGTCAGTAGAAAAGATGGACAACTGTTTCTTTGATAAAATGTCAAAGATAAAAGCATAAAAGGACAATATAACATCCGGTCCCTGAGCATAAAATCTTGTTGTGTGACCTGCTTAAAACCTTGATTAACATTCAGCAGTTTGAATCTTAGTTTAGTTGCCGATCATGCAAAGTTTTTAATAAATTCAGCGTTTTTGGATACCGTTATATCGTGACATTGAATAGGTGTTGTCTTTTCCCGGCTTTAAAAGCTGCATTACAGTGAAACTATGTCAATTTCTAAACTTACCAGACTGTTCCACTTGTTCTAATACTTGTGTTTACACACTGATATCCACATTACTGATGACTGTTGATCAGAAAATCTCATTGTGCTAATGTTTTATGAAAGTACCAATATTGTCACAATATTCATATCGAGGTATTTGGTCAAATAACGCGATATGATGCTTAATCCTAGCATTTATATGGTGCTAACCATGACTTAACTGAGGGGTATAACTATAACCAATTAGGTTAAATACAGCATTATCATGTAAAACACACATTCATCCATATATGTCTCAGAACAGCCATCTGTACACACAAACACACTTCATGGCGCACAGTCTGAAGGGAAAATCACACCCCTGTTCTACCAAGAGGGGAAACTGTTGTGTGATTATGATGAACTGGTTAAACTGCAATTACGGCGGCGAGCGATGGGAGAGGAGACGACAGCAGTTTAGACGACAATTTGGGAGGCGGCTGCCGTGGCTGCTGCAGCTGGGGCCTGTTTTAATGCAGTAATTGATAGACTCTGCCAGTCACTAGTGGGTTCAGAATTAAAACTCAAATTATCATCATTAGGAACCCCCCCTAATTGCTGCATCAAATGCACATCAGCATTTTTGTTTTTCATTATAAAATTACACTTGTGTTATCTAATTTCATCAGCTGCATTGATGGCGTCCACTAAGGCTTTGTCAGTGATTTGAGGAGGATGTTTTTTTGTCCCTCGTCAGCCCACTCACATGTTGAGATCATCACACAACCAGTTAATGAACATGTGATAGATGTTCGTCAGATTGGGGCCGCAAAATAATTTTCAGGTGTTGATGCAAACCATAAACACAATGCAATCCTAACTCACATAAAAGCAGTACACCCAAGCTGAAAACACTCTTGTTTGGATGACTTATGTATCACTGGGGATCGTAGCTGTGCCCATTTAATGCCTAATAAAGTCCACTCGGTGGAAATGTCCTCATTCATTGTGGCGATGGCTCTGAATCTTTCCAGATCACGCTAAAAATAAAATGATTTCCACATGCAAGCAATCGTAAGGAAGGTTAAAGTCACACAGTCATTTATATTTTTCTTTTTAGATTTATATTTCTTTTAAGTCAAAAAAATATTGTGTTGATCCCCTGAACTTAATACTTAATATTACTACAGAGGAAGAAAGACCAATACTGAACATACTCCTCAGTGAGACAGAAAAAGAAAGTGAAAGAAGTCAGGCAAAAGAAATTTAGCAACAATAAGCCTCAAACCCAAAGAAAAAAGGGGCAAAAACATGAAACTTAAAGGACAAATTAACTCAGACAACATGCAGTAAAAGTGAAACTAAGTGGCATTGACCAGAACAACTGTTAAACATTCTGCTGTCCAGAGAGGAACAAGGTTACACGTCACTCTGGAAATGTACAAGCTAAACAGACTACTGTATCCTACAATCGACAGTCTCCTTGCCCCCAGCGAATTATGTCTGTCCGTATGAATGTGTGTGTGGTTCATACAGTAGGCACCCACATAGAACGTACATATTGTAACTATATGCTGAGCAAGCTAGTGTTCTGACAGAGCGACGAGAATTGGGTGCATGTGTGGTTTTTGTGGGTTTGTCTGTGTGTGTGCCCTTGACAGCAGTCCTGACCTGCCGTTATCCAGCTGTAAAGCAGTCAAACACTGAACCATCAGCCTTTGCAGTGCCGCCAAGCACTTAGCTATATGTAAATTAGCATATAGTTGGTCATACAGTACAGCTAAATTGACAAAATAATTCACAGAACTATGGCGTCTTCGCTGTAAACTACATATAATGCACAATAGACAGAGTCAGCACATTTCATACAAAATTGTGATGCTTTACAAAACATTGCATTGTTATTTTATTTGTCTGTAACATAAATCACATTTCACAGTTTGAAAGCAGCATCTTAAGTTGTGGTGTGTACAAGTGCTGCAGCTCTACACCAGTAGCACAGAACTGCACATATAAGTCCTACAAACACATAATCCTTCTTCTTCAGGACTATTTTCCTCGCTAAAATCTGGCCCAATTAGAGAATATTAATGATTGTTAAATGTGCATATGCTGGAGCTGGAAAATGGGAAGGTTAATAGACAGGCAGCGTCACACGATCGCATTTATCAGTTTCTATTTATCTCTCCTTGGGAGGTGGCAGGTTTACAGTAAATACCTTCTGTCCCCCTAATTTCCTAATGATGGTGATAATGATGGAGAATGGCGCAGTCATTAGCAAGGACAGGCTCTGTGCATCACTCTGTCAGCTACGTCTCTCCCAGGCCCGCAATGAGAAGTGATGGGGCCCAGCTGTTCCCCACATCCTCTCCCCAAACTGAACCTCTCTCAGAGACTGAGAGATAAAGAGACAGAGAGACAGAGAGAGAGAGAGAGAGAGAGAGAGAGAGAGAGAAGTTAAGAGAAGGACGGAGAGATACCGACAAAGTACAAACATCAAGGGACAAAGACGAAGAAGGAGACCTGAATACTTGCCAACCAAAAGAGGACAAAAAATGTCACAGGACTGTTAAGAATCCCATTAGCCTCTTAGCTCTTAACTGAGGACATAGCCAACAAAATCATCCATGTGCTCCTACTAAACTGCTGACAGGTGTCACATGCAAACACTTAAGCAAGCACCTTGGTCACCGATTGTAGTCTACATGCTAACACTTCGGAAAAGACATCTGCTAACACTTTCTTGAGAGCCAGTAGGATCCACACAAACATACTCACTGTTGGTTGTCAATGTGCTAATGCTAAAAAGCAGCTAAAAACTATGTTGATAAAAGTATTTATACAAATGGTTTAGCATGCTGAGTGACACTAAGAACACTAATATCATGTGAACACTTTACCCAAATAAGTTGCAGGCTCCATGCTATTATCCCATAGGATAAATGCTAACACTTTGGACAATATAATGAGACAACACTAGCATATGCTATGTTTAGCAATAGCAGGCTCATTGCTAACACATGAGTATACGTGATGGGCAATTCCTACTCTCTACATCCCTAATGTTAGCCGCTAATTTTGGTTCACGCCGATATCTGCGCCAACAACTGTGCGCACCCCAAAATGTATGACCAAGTGGACTGTGCACACCAACAAACACTAACTGACCATATGCCCCCTCAGGCTTCATATACAGTATACTTTAGCACGCACAGACCATATTCACATGCCGGCCATTTTCCTGTAACGTCAAGCACAAGGTGGGAAGCTTGAATGCTGGGATAATGTTATGCTACTGTGCTCCAGCAGTGTATAAACATAGGAAATTGGCTAACATTAGCATTCAACTACTGTGTTTCACTTCCAGGCTTAAATAAATGTGTTGAAGATGTGCACTGATTAGAATTAGCTTTTCCTATCTTGTTGTATAATGTTGTGTTATAAAAGTAGTGTTAGCTTGGAAGAGCGGGTTTAAGGCTAACGTTAGCTATTATCTAACAGACGCCAATGGGTCATCAAATATGTTGTTTTACCTCCAAATATGGCCTGAAATCCCTCCGGATGTTCACTATCCATTGTCCTTTCAGTTGCTGATCAATTGGATAGCAGTGAAATGATAACAATTTATCAGATTGTCTATTTATTGGAATGAACCTAGTGCGCAGCAGTACCACATTTGAGCTTCACACCCTGACAATGACCTCAGAGGAAAATGGCACTCAAACAATCACACTTATCAGCATTACGTTATGTTGGGGGACATAAAGCACAATGCAATTTCTTTAGCATGCTAACATTAGCATGTTAAGTGATGGCACAGGTGAAAAATATCAAATCAAATATCAAATATGTAGGCAAGCAATCCAGTTTAAGAGATGGGACAGCTGACAGCATACTGTACAGTACATCATATGTATGTTCAAACATTTAAAAGGTACCTTCCTTTACGTATATACAGTATCACAGCCAGTGTTGGTCCTGCCTTCTATTCATTCTCCACCTTAAGGTTCCCGTTGATCCGTGCACCTTAATCGCCAAGTGTAGTCAAATTTTTAACATCTTCTTCTGGACATGGAGTCTCTGTCTCTCTCCTTCCTCTCTCTCATTGTACTTCTTTTTATTGTGCTCACTCTCTTTGTCTTCACTGTCCTAATTAGTAGTCTACACCACATGCATTACTCTCAGCCTTGCGGAACATGTTACAATTAGAGCTGATAGCCAAATATTCCTCTTTTCCAATAGATTAATTTGAGCGTGAAGCTTATCAGGCAGGCCTTGCTTGTCCTGTGTAGCGATAGCTTTCAGTAAAAAGAATGCTGGTACAAAGTTATCAGAGAGGAAGGCTGCCATTATCAGACTCAAACACTCTATAAATTGAGAGGAGACTAAAAATGAACATTTTCATTTGTCTTTCTTCTCCTATTAACAGTCATTTGTCTCTTTTTAATCGTTGTGTGCAGTGTATTGAATCCTTCAGAGGTACATCTTGGCAATTGGATGCTGAGGCAGTCTGTAAAAAAACCCCTTAAGATGAAATAATTATGGCCTCAAAAAAAATCCGCCTGGCTGTTTTAAAAAAGCCGATGTTCAAAATTTCAAAGTCACCTCTGATGAATAGCGCAGGGTGATTAATTCATGATGGGATACGCCACCTTGTCAGGCCGAGCTCTTCACTGGGTAATGGCAACACATACATAATAGAACAGTGGTTCTCTGCCTCCCCTCGTCGTCTGAGTAACTTCAAAAGAATTAAAAATGGAGCCATCAAATTACATCTGTTGTGCTACTTTGTTCAAACAGTTGTTTCGGAACGAGAAAGTGGATCATATCACTTGGCTTGTCTCTCCAATGCAGTGAAAGGCTGAGATGAATTAAGTTTGTGAGAAAGGCAGTAAAAGGTATAAATTGAGGGGATTTGATTTGGTGTATGTAACGGACTTGAATACATATCAAATAGGATCGACTGTCTGTAGATGTATAATAAATCTTTCCTCCATGTAAAAATTCCCTCTTTGTATTTAAAGATTGCAACAACATTTAAATGTTGCATCTACTCTACTGGTTGATTAAAGAGGTTTACCCTGATTTTTAAAAAATATTTTTTCTAACACGAGTTCAAACTACAGCTGTAGTGCCGCAGCGGCGTGCAGTAATGACCGGACTCATCTGCACATCTCTCCTTCACTAAAAGAGTGAACAGTCAGTTCAGCAGTAGAATGACCTTTTCTCTAAACCCTCCAATAACTCTCCGGCTGACAGGCCGAATGAGCAGATGATCCCGGACTCCTTCATGGTGCGTTGCGACTGCGCTCGGTGCAAAATGACAAGTGAATCAAGCTTCTATTTTTACCTCGGGGTGGGGAACTTGTGTCACTCTCGACCACTGCACCCAAGAAAATCAGCCATGAAGTTTGGTTTTGGGCAATCTGACCGCTGACACCGCGGAGCTGTCACTGCGATGCCCTTCTCCTCCATCAACCAATCCCCCGCCTCGACCTCGCACCACTCCTCACACCTGACTGGCACCAGGGGTAGCATGCCAGGCCAAAAGCGTGATTGACACCTCGACCGATCTTCTGTAAACACCTTGAGATCTCAGCACCTCCAGCAGGGAAGATCAGTGACTTGTGTGAAAGAGGCCTCTCCTCCTGGCCTCGGCTCAAGTCTGCTGGCGCTCGCTATGATGCAGGCTGACTTGTCAGAGGGAGTAACAAGATGCTGAGTGACTTAGCACCTCTGGAAATGTCAGCCCCCGAGCCGGCGGACGCCAGGCTGAGTGGAGTGGGGTGTGCACAGACCCCACTGCGACTGGCTCAGCTGCTGCCTGTAAGAAGCAGGGAAGACGACACATACGCTCGACAAGACAAGACAAGCAGCAGAGATGAACCGGGCCCTGACGACGCTTTCTCGCCCCATTCCCCCAGATTTCTGCCACACGTCTTACGCTTGCTTCTCTTTTCGGAGAAGTGCATCTGCTATCGTCCAGCTGCTGCTGCGGCTGAAACGGACCTTTGCTGCCCTAGTGCCCGATGTGCAGGGGGTACAACAAAGTCCGTGCGTGATGATGATGCGGGCAAAAGCAGAAACGGGAGCATGCCTAAGTGCCCTATTATTGCTCTGGTGAATCATGTTAAAGGAGACAAGGCGCCAAAGAGACACCCAACACAGAGGGGAACTCAGTCACGGCACAGTCTGTCAGACTGCAGTTATTTACCATGCCGACAAACACATCTTTTTTCTCCCCCTGAGGAAACTCAAGGATGTATAATACAACATATTTAGTGCTACATATTTATAGAAGTCAAGCAGAAAGTCAGTTTGGTGAAGCATTAAGGAATCAGGGGATGCAGAAAAGAAAGCTTTTACAAAAAGAGAGAGAAGAGAGAGACTTCGGAGCGTGATGATGCTCAGTAAAATCTAATGGGCTGTTTACTCACCGCCTGCCGAGATCCACACTGCTACATTGACTCTTGATTTATATTTTCTGATTCATAGAGGCGCATGCATCTTACTTTAATCAAGGTTCTCCCTATCATCCCCCCCCTCATCCCCTCCATCTCACTGGCTGCCATCCTTTTTTTCCCCCACAATGCACATTAACAGCAAAAAATATAATCAGTTTTATGACAGACTATGTTTTTAGCACATGATGGGTGAATATAGCATTTTGAAAATGGCTCGCCCCGATCCTCAATCTCCAAATAGATCCGCTGGGATGGAAGGCAATATCAGCTGAGAGGACACAGTCTCAAGGGTGCGTGTGCCCGAATGGCTGCAATCTGATGCCTGCTATTTTTCATGTTTGTTAACAAAATACAATTTGCGGGAGGAACTGAGTACACAGATAAGGACAAAAGCACATTATTTGGCTGAGCTGACGAATAAAGTTAGAAGTCTGCAGTGTGTCTGGGACTGAGATGAGGACAAGAGTTTCCACAAAGACGCAGAAATAATTACTACTTCTACCGGGGAGTCATTTCAGTAATTGTATCATACATTTCCTGTGGAAACGCTGGCGTACAACACACTTGATTAGATTGTAGTAAAGCACTGACAAGTTCAAAAAAAGAGCAGCTTTACACACATCACTGCCCCTAAAATAAATCAACTGCTCAAAATCACAGTGCAAACAATAGCTGCTACCTTTTCTCAAAGAAGGTAAAGTTTAGCGTCTCTATTTCAGGGGTTAGGTTTCAGTGTAAATTCTTGCTGGCTTCTATTATCCGATATCCAAGAGGGCTAGAAGGCACAGGTTTGGCAGATTAAGGCTGGGGATTTCTCTTGACCTTTTAGCCAAATGCCATGCTGTTTGAGGTGTACAAGCTTAATTAGATCTGATCATCCTGTTGCTTTCTAATCTTTGCCCGGCCAGTTTTTTGCACCGCAAATCGCTGTTGTTCATTAGTGGCGTTTAAGATGTGGAGGGCACAGGCTAATGACAAGAGCTAGTGAGGTTGAAATAATCCTGTTGTTACTGACGATTCCACATGATGCCCACAACTGTTGCATAGCTTGCTTTCAAGGAAGGCCCCCATTAATGAGGAGGATGGCCTTCCGAAAGTCCGTTTTAGTGATGTACATATATCGTCTGGGAGGAAAAAAAATAAATAAATGACGCGCTCTCCCGGCTAATGCAGCCGCCAATTCACAGTGACATTTGCCATTAGCTCCATGCTGAATTTGACCGGCGACAAAAGCAGAAGAAAAAGCTCAAATCATGCCCAATTAACGGAGGCATCAAACAGTGAAAATCCTAGCAGGAGATTTTACGGGCAGTGCACGGAGAAAGGTCAGGCTCCAGTGGAACAAGGCAAAGTCACAGGATTTATGAGAACTAATGAGCGCTTTCGTTAGACCGAATTAACGCCTGTACACAAGCAAAAAAATAAATAAATAAAGAGGTCTGAGCATAACATTGGTTTAGGGACACACACACAAACACACACATTTGACTGCCTGACAGAGTGATCCAGACACAGGCCGAAAAGTAAATATGTTCCCTTAAATATGTTGGACTTGTCAAACTGAACAGTTTTGAGCCATGCAGTCATGAGACCCATTCATCTTTTAAAATAATTTTACATTACAGATTGAGAACAATTTCCTAACATTTTAGATTTTATTTTGTTTGACAGGATAATCTGCAAGGACTTAAAAGACACAATTCATGATCAAAAAGGAAAGTACGTGCCTGCTACCAACATACCATCACATTGAGTATCACAATGACTAACATTAGAGTCAAGTTTTAATGTTTACAGATGCTGTAATTACTGTATTCACATCAGTTATGTCAGTAAACATTGGTTGTGGTCCTATTTTCTGGGATATAAAAATTTCTTCACACCGTCTCCATCTACCCAAACCACCTGAGCCTCCTTTTACAATCTCCTCATTCTACTAATGAGCCCTGGGTCCTTGAATAGAGGAGAACGTATTTATTGAGATATTCGGATGGATTCTCATACCCCTCGTCTTTCTCCCTCTCTGAAACGATGGAGGTGGAGAGATGTAACGGAGATTGGCTGTGACAGCGCCAAAATGAGGCTAACGAATATCCTAATGAGGAAATGCCAGCCATGTTCCCGCGTTCCAACCACAGCAGATAGCTGGCCTTGAGAGAGAGAAACCCAAGCTGCAGCAAACACCCACCAAATAACTGACCTCTAACTGAAACACCAGCATGTTCACTACAAACATTTCAACATGTTTAGTACAAATGTTTTCTGTTTCTGGATCAAGAGTTTGTTCTGTGGTAAAACGGCTGGGTTTATTGGTGAAACAGGTGAGATCCATCCACTACACAGCCTCAATTTTGTTTTTCTGTCAAACTTTAGGAAATGTAATGATCAGATGATATCTGATACTTTAACATTGTCTGACATTAGGTTTTCTGCTAGTGAGTGCACTTCCAGAAAAGACACCATTTCTGATATCTAACAACAGTAAAGATGTGCAAAGATCAGTGCCATAACATCTGTATGGGTGAAGAATAAACATATTCAAGACACACACCAAATCCTCTACATATAGAAGATGAAAACAGACATTCATTCATGTTTTCCATTTACAGTTTCTGGTTTGGTTGCAAAGTCCACAAACAAAGTCCAAAGTGTAGTGTACACCTTCTTACTTTCTCCTGGTTGGATCATTTCTAGTGAGCTACTATCAGATACTCCTCCTCTGTTTCCTGGAGACCCTCAGGAGTCACCTCAGGGGCCCAGTTTTAACAACCACTGTCCCACTCAAATCACACTCTCCTCAGATCATTCTGACAAGGCTTTTTGGAGTCAATTGTGACGAGCGATAACATCGCATAGAGACGTCTCTGAGATCTCTGTGGAAGCTGGATTCCATTAGAGAACAACAGGGACGGGCCCCTCGGTCCCCCAGGTCCTAAAGCAGCATATGACACAGAGCCTGAGGGCAGAGGAAGTAACTCAGCCTTACATAATCCACTGGACAAGCTTCACAGGAGACAGACTCACTTAATGTGGGGGAGATATTAACGACAGTCCACTGCCGCAGTGATAATATCATAACGATGACTTAATAACTGACTTGTAAAGGCCAACAGCAAATTCAGACTAGCATGGAAATGATGTGATGATTGACAGATAAACAATGGTTAAGAGTAATAACCATTGATTAAGTTTACTTTATAATTTCTTAACAAGAACATGCATTAAACACAATGAGACATTTGCAATGGTCATTTATTCTTATTTTTGCCAAATTTACTTTTGATTGATAGATTTATGAAAATAGTTTCAGCCCTAGAGAAGATGATGCAGATAAGGTCAAGAACAACAAAAAAAAATATATATATTTTTCAACCTCTCACCATTTCTAGAACATACTACTTATCTTGAGCAATAAAATCCATCATGGGTTAACAATAAACGATAAATTAAGTGTCACACACACACAAACTCATCAACTATTTAAAAAGTTCAAGGAAGGATGTCTGATTTGTGGGAAATATTGAGCAGAAACATCACAGCAATGATCAACAAACATAAGTGTCATAAGTGGTAGTTGTTGCAATGCTATGGCTCTTCTAAGGGCTGTGAGCATCCCTTTTAAAATGGATGGTTACATAGATATAATTTTGTTACTCTTTTGGGCCGATGCCGATATATGAATATTAGGAAATAAAAACATTTTAAAAAGAATTATTCGATATATTGGCCAATCAACTCACATTTTTTGCAGTTATCCCTCAAATGTTGTTATCCAACACACAAACATGTGTAACAGAGGCAGGATATTTTATAGTTTAACAATAAAATGACATCAGCTCACTGAAACAGTAAACAGTACAGTAATTATAAAGAGCAGACATTCTATATTCTATTGTTGGGAATACAAACGTAATCATGATATATGATAGTACCGTATAAGTAATGTTTCTTTTTGTAATACTGCTTTTTTGTAGGATATGTACTTAGCCAAGTGCAAAGTTGTGTTTCTAAGTTTAATCTGTATAATTTTTACTTTCAGCATTAGTAGTTTTTTTAATGTAACAACAAGTACAAGGTTACGATAATCCTTATGTTGCTGTAGATGTGTTTTACTTTCCCAAAAAACTTTGCAAATGTTTTTGTACTGAACCCCTTTTAAGTAAAAGTGTTGATCAATTACTGTCTGAATTACTCTGAAAATACCAACGGAGCATTAAATAGAAGCTGGAGGCAAAGCTTCTATAGCATGTGTGCATCCTGATGTACAGACATGTTGAGGGGATGATGAGGTTGGTTAAGGTAGTATAGTAGTAGAAGAGGGAGGAGGGGAGGTGGGGGGATGGTGGGGTTGGCATATGGTCACATGAGAGGCACTATCACGACTTCGAGAGCCAAAGCCCTGCCTTGTGTATGATATGCATTGTGGCAACAAACATGGATCGCGTGTTTCTGAGGCGTCTAGGTTGTATGCACGGGTGGTGGATGGGTGGGGGGAGGGCTGAGGGGTGAGGGGTGGTGGGGTTGAGGGGGGGGTCAGGGTTTGGGGACGTGTGACGATGGCCTGAATTGAAAAGAGCCACCTTTTGATTTTGGACGGGCCCCGTTCCTGGCAGGCTGGCCGGCCATAAGGCGGGGTGGGGCCTGAGGATAATGGCAGCAGAAGGGAGAGGAGGCCGACAGCTGGCGAATTCTGCCCCAATATGTTTCCATGAAAGAGGCGAGGAAATTTCAGAAGACGCGATGCCCGAACGACACGCTCGGCGGCAAAAGGGAAGATTAAAAATAAAATTAGTTAACATCTTGCCTGTTTCACCCCACGATGCACATTTCAGCGCAGGAGGGGGAGGGGGGGTGGCGATCGCGACGGCCATTCACATTACAACAACCAAAAAAAAAAACCTTACAGTTAATTAGAAGAAGTCATGTGTCACCTCCTGAAGCTCGTTCAGCACACACAGATGTGGCCTGGAGTGTTTTAAGCCACTTTCCATCATCTCCCTTTCTCTCTCCTCCCTGCATGCCTATCCTGTTTTCCCATCCTAAGCATATTGTGAATCTAAAATGCAAATGACCCCCTCTTTCCCCCCTCTCCTTTCCTTTTTTGTGTTTTTTACTACCTCCAATCACCGTGCCTCTAATGAGGTGTAAAATATGTGCATTAATGACACAAAAGTTATTTAGATCTGGGGGAGAGTTAATTGGTTTTAATCACAGCCTACATCCATCTGGTTACGCGAGACAACAAACTACTTCATCCTGATGCCTCATTAGACATATTGTGAGTCGCTGCGACTGAAGGAGACGCTCGTCTTCAGCTCGCTTCCCTCTTACACAAGCATTGTTCAGCTGCTAAGTGTTTATGATCAGGATGTGCTGTTAAAAGGTAGTCTGTGTGCTTCTTGAGCAAAACAGGACAGACTGGTATCATGTCAGTTTTTTATATTGTCTTACTTGTCATTTAATAGACTTTTCTGTATCTCTTTCTGAAGGTGAACATTACCTCATCCTCTCATTTAGAGACTCGTCATTGGAGTTAATTGACAGACTGCGTCATATATTTATAATGCCCATAAACAGACACCCTGGTTTCAAACATCTGAACAAGCAAGTGAATTTGCAAAACTCTTGTTTCCAGTCGTCATTAACACTGACTTTCAATTGAGCAAGGCACCTTGTCCAAATTTGATGTGCAGCTGTACAAGAGATTACACTGTGAATGTGTGTAGAGGAGGATGAAGACGACCTGAGAAGCCGTCGACATGCTCAGTTAATCTACACACGTAAAACGATGTGAGACTGAGGTATGTTTTGATTCTTTGCTGTCATAGATGACAGATTACATACTAAATGTCTTTAAAAATCAAATTACTCTGAGGCATAGCCAGGTGCTTTGAGTTGCTTAAAAGTACCCATTAAGAACTTAATCATGCTTAGTTGCCGCAAGTGGATATAATAGGAAAGCTAATCGACTATGTGGGTTAAGGTTAGAGTTGGTTGGTTTGTCAAAAGGATTACGCAAAAACTACTAAATGGATTTCCACAAAAGTTGTTTGGAGGCTGGGTCTTGACCCAGAATAGAAAAGGAAATAGGGTTACATAGGGGTGGATAAGGAACTTTTAAGGGTAACAACAAAATTACAGTTTGTCCAGCTGCTTCCAGGTCTTTGAGCAGCTTCATGGTTAGTATTTTGTGACATATTCTTTTACAACTAAAATGACATTATTTGTTATTACAGAGAGTGCCAAAAGTAACAAAAAAAAGGATCATTTGTTACCAGTATCTATTCAAATGTGAACGCTGCCCAACCCCAGTACTAGAAATGTGGTCTAAACCAACAGTAATTTGTACCTTCTTACAGAAGCAGCTTTATCTGATAACAGTCCAGTAATATCACATTTTATTTTAAAACTTTCTTCTAACTAGATAAACTACTAAACAAAATATTTTTTGTAGTCCATGTTTTAAACACCATAAAGTGTCCTCTTCTTTAACATCATACCTTCAAGTGTAATCTTAACCCTGTTAGAGCTGAAGCTCTTATTGACTGTCACTACGCCTGCTTTCATATGTCTCAGTTTCCTCTCAATTACTGATGAAAGCTTCATTTCCACGACATTGCCGAGTGGTCACATAAGTTTAAAAACATTAATTATGCCTCAGGGGAACATACATTTTGTGTCACCGTCTTGAAGACTTTCTGTCGGTGGGGAAGGGTCTCTTTAACCAAAGCACTCAGCTATCTGCTGTCTGTCTCCATCCGCTAAGCCTTAAGATGCTCTCACCATCTGTTGGCAGTGTGACCATGTCCAAAGGACCATGTTTCTGAGGATCCTAACAGGCCGAGAACTAAAATGTGTGAACTGCAGGCCTGCTAATCTGAAGTGTTGATAAGAGGCATGAAAACATACCACGTGTGATTTACACCATAAAAACTTGGAGTTCACTGGGGATTCAGCCAAGATCCAGAGGGACTCAGTATGCACCTTAGGGTTCTTTAAACACATTAAGCCCCGAAGAATTTCTTGTTGTAATTTTACAAGTAGGATTTAAAGTTTTCTTAAAGCCACTCACCACGTTTCATAGTTGACAACGCCTGCTTGTCAGTTTGAACAAAACTTGACCTCACACGAAGGAAATCATGTCATATTAAATGTTTTTTGAAGTCCTCAAACCGAAGGAGCGAAACTTTTTTGCGGATGACAAGTGCATGTGGGAGAAGAGGGGATCTGCAGCTAGGTTTACCCCTGTGCCTCATTAATCATTAGCATTTGGCTGAGAGGCTGCTTTATATGCTCCTATGATTCAGGTTGTCATTTTCTGTAGTCTGTCTTTAATTTATGCTGTAGGCTCCAAATGGGTTCCGTTCACACGTCAGCTAAAATGGTTTTGCACGGGTGTCATCTCACCTATGGTTATATTTGTCTGCCTCCAAACCGCAGGGAAAGCTTTTGTATTTGTTTCATTTAGGATCACCATGACCGGCTACAATCTAGTTGCATGAATGAAAAAGCCGTTTATTTGTTGAACAGTTTGTGTAATCTGTTTGTGTAAACTGTTAAATCCCTTTTTGTCCTATTTATTTCAGAGGTTACAAGGAAATACACAGCTAAATACTCTTTGCCAATGAATTTAATCCAAGTTGTAATTATGTGTCTCCTTAAATATATCTGGCATAAATGATTGGTAGTATATGTAAGAATTTTATTTAAAGAAATGATCAACAGAATGTGAAGAAATAACAGGTTTGACAGGTCTCTGTATTGTGTTGCAGAGATGTCTACTGAAGTAAGCATGCTTACCAGCTAACCCCATCCAGTCCCGTAGATGCTCTTTTGTCGGCTGTTGTGTCAATTATTAGCAGGTTACACATACTTTAGATGTAAACTGAAGTAATATACAGCTGAGGTGATGAGTAGTTTTTGTGAAAAGTATAAATAGTAAAGAATACCGCATGTTTTAATCAGTACAAATGAAATAGGACCAATAATGATAGAAAACCATGCATCCAGAATCCTTCCGTATGATAAAAGACCAAATGAAAGCTATGAGGCAGAGGGAGGACGAGGAAAAAAGATTTTGGTTCTCCAGATTTTTTGTAATGCAGCTACAAAGCCTTCTGTTTGTTGTTGTCCAAGAAATTCTGTCTGATTAGAAAAACATACATGTTAATTATAGAAATCAGTATAGTTGCAGGCTTGTGTGGAATAAGGAAAGTTGTGCAATTTACTGATTTGCAGGATGCGACGCTTAAACCAGCAGCAGCAGTGATGGAAATTGCCGTGGTAATAATTAAGAAGACCTTAGCATATTTAGCTAAATTAAGCAGCCGGATAGGCTCCATATTTACTGCGTCGTTTCCTGGCTAATTTGCCTCACGTCCTTATGTGTGGTGTCAAAAATACTCTCTCAGTGTTTACATTCGGTTTCCCGTTTCCCCGCTCGTTCCTCTTGATTGACATTTCTAAATCTATAGGACCTGAGTGCACTGATTCCCAACTAAGCACAAATTGTACAGCCAGGGAATGATGTGTGGTGACAATCATTAACGAATACTGAACTTTGACACCTAATCATGAAAACAGTATGCAAGTGGTACTGATAATTATCTGTGGGAGTGTCAGTGTGTGTGTATGTGTGTGTGTGTGTGTGTGGGGGGGGGTATTTCTTTCTCAAATGCATGTTTTGGATGATTAGCATGGGATGTGCACTGACTGTTAAAGGCCACTGTGGTTTTAGGAAGCATTAATAATAATCACTTCTATGATTGTCAGTTTTGTTTCGGAAGTCAAATAGTTTCTCCTACATACTTATTTAAAAAGTCAGTACATAAAGAAGTGTGAATAAGTGCATAAGAGCTTTTTAGCCTCTTTTAGCACATTATTTTGGTTCCACATTGGCACATCAGCTGTACAGTTCAGACAAAGGTAAAGACTTGCAGGTGAAAAAAGTGGAACATTGGAGTTGGTGGAGACTTCAAAGTGGCAACAACCTCAACTCCAACTGGATATTTGCTCTGAGTCCACTGGAAGCAGTTGTTTCCTCTTGATGGGTAAATAGGTCCATGTGTGCTTCCTGCATGCTTGTTGTGATTTAATTATTGTGAAAAGGACTTCAAATCTTTAATGTAATTGCATTTATTCATTTTTAATGTTTTTAAATGAGCATTAAATGTGTGTTTTGCAAAGGCGAGGCTGCAGAGCCCTTACCAAACAATTAAAATCTGACCCATGATCTTTTCCTTAAAACAAAAATGTATGAAATACAAAACACAGTTTAGTTGTATCTGTTTTTTACTAAGATTCTGAAAATGCTGTTTCCACCAATGTAAACCACGCAGGGTATTTACAAATTCTCCGGATCACGGTTTACAACTCCACTCAAAACAGCATAAACGTGTCCTTGCAACAGTGTTGCATCATGGGAATGTAACTGTTAAAAAGGTTGATGGGGAGGATCCAGGCAAACAAACAGAGAGAGCACTGAGGCTGTAAAACCACAGTGGATTTTTACATCTGTCTGGCCTCATTGCTATGCATAGAGCCCCGAGCCACATTGCTCTGCTTCCACCGAGGGGTAGAGCACATTGGCTACGCCACTGCCCTGACAGATTACCGCCCTAAACAGTGGTGCCTCCGCCAGTGAGAAAGAGGCCTGCCAGCAACAGCTGTCCTTTAGCATTGGAAATGCTAAGTTCCCCTTTGACGAAGACTGAACGGGAATGAGTGTCAACAATGCTCTGCCCTGGAGTGGTTTCTAACATCTTGTAACTTTCTGCGCTCCGAACCACTTCTGTTGGATACTTTTAGATCAACAGAGCAGCTGAGTTGTAATATGTATGGTAATTTTCCGTTTTTGGCCCCTCTGCTGCCTGTTATAGCGTGTAAAGAAAAAAACAAAAATAGTGTCAACAGCACTCTTGAACTTGAGCAGCGCCTTAGCCGGCTGCTATGCAAATGAGGTCGGAGGAGAGGAAAGCAAACAAATCTGTTAATTGATACATCCTGTCGGTGAAGGGCTTTGAGGATTACCTGGAAGAGCTGGAGTGTCATCATCAGACGGCTGGGACACACTGCAGGAGTTTAAAGTGCATCTAATGGGGATGTTAGTGGCCGTCCTCTACAAGCTAATGGCAACCATTTTGTTGGCTGTGGAGAGGTGTCCAAGCTGTCGAGGGCCAGGCATTCGGAGTGACCGCGGTGACCTGTGGTGACCTCGGCATACAAGTATGAGGTAAGTTCAACAGCCTCTCCAGAAAAAAGCCAGCCGTGGCAAGAAGACACTAATTAAGGTAACACGTGCTGCTAAGTCCCACAAGTGTAGCACACAGTTGGAGTGTATACTGAACCTTGTCATGTAGGTCACTTTGGAGCTTTTAGCAAAGCTATGCATATTAATGGACCTCTGCTACAGCAGTCACTGCCTCAGCGCTCATGGGGGGTTTTGTGTACTAACTGTGGGGCTCTTTTCTGAAACATATGCATTGCAAATTGACATTACGGCTGGTTACAGTTAGCGCAGGTCCCTGTGGCATTATTTAGCCACAACAAAAATAAGAGCGCATGATGCCGAAAAGAATTATGAGCTACCCATGGATGAAATTATATCGGTAAAAGAAGTGCAGAGACAAGACCATATGCTTAGTAATATTGAAATACATTTGCCATATGAATGAAACCCACATGAGTCTGTGCAGTGTTTATGTGTTTAAGCAGCTATTTACCTGAGCACCAGGTGGCATGTTGACTGCATGTTAAAAATATAAGCCACAGGAGTTGAACACTATTCCATATGGTTTCACGTCCTCCAAGGCTTATGGCACTTCTGTCATTTAGCTTTAGAGATCATGCAGTAACAGAGAAGGCTGTGTTAGGAGGTAAAAAAAAAACGATCTAGCAGTGAATCATTGGTAACTTTTTACCCAAAATATAGTTTGCATGGTAATATATTCATTACACTCAAAGCACCAGAACAAGAGGTGTGTAACAACAAGATTGCATATTTATTAGAGCAGATTCAACTGATATGTATTGCCCCTAAGCCCTTGTGGCAGTATGTGCTAATTTTTACTTGATAATATCAAATGAAAGTTTGGCAGCTGGCATGGGGACAAAGTGGAGATAAGGACTCCAAACCAGAGATGTTGGAGCAATGTGGTATCTACACAACCGCCTCTAAATGGCTCCTATTCTTTACGTTTTGCTGTCTTTTTTGGTGGAGATGCACTATATAGCCAAGTGTACACAAACAGGAGTGTGCACTTTTGGTGTGGCGCTGCTTTTCATGGTTTAGGGTAGGCCTCTTTGCTTGAATTAAGGGATATATTAATGCTACAAAATACAACAAGAATTTTGACAATAGTGAACTTGTGTTCAACAGCTTGTGCTTGTGGTAAATGGTTTTTCCAGTTTGGTGTGGAAGAACTTGACACGCTTACCACAACCCCATCCAACACCTTTGGGATGAACTGCAATGCTGACTGTGAGCCAGACCTCATCACCCAAAATCAGTGTTGCACCTCACTGATGCTCTTTTGTCTGAATGGAAGCAAATCTTTGTAGCCAGGTCATAACATCTGGTAGAAAACCTGAAACCAGAAGAGTGAAGGCTGTCATAGCAGCATGTCTATAGTTTTTGTATGAAATGTTTAATCACAATTGGGTGTAACGTCTTGCTGATCCTACACCAACAGTAACGGTAAGCTCTTTGGGCAAGTGTAAAACACTACAATAATGAATTCACCAATCTTTGCATTTTCTGGTATTTCTACTGATGTTTCTGAGGGTTTTTATCTTTTAACACAGATTCAAAATGTGTATTAAAATGTTTGGATGGAAGCACACAGTCGCCATCATCACATCAGTATCAATTAGGGCTTTTATATTACAATTTAAATGTGAATCCAAGGTTCAGCAGGCAGGAATGTGCTACAAAGCTGCATATGAAGCTGTTCATCAGGTGACTGCAGATTTGACCCACAGTGTCTTGTTGTGTGCCTGCCTTTACTCTGATACCCTTCAGTTCAGTGGCATGCATGTGGCACGGATCTTCAGCTGAGCCTCACAAATCGTCTGCCGCCACGTCAGTCAAGCCTTGTTTACAGATATCCAACATCCTTTCCTTCTCGCTTGGCTGTCTTGCTGCGAAGTCGGTCGGGGATGTGTGATGTACATCATCGGTAATCAGATAAGTTGGGTACCATCCTCCTGCTTTCTCTCCAAAACAACATGTCCACTGAACTGAAAGCCAGAGTGCAACTGTCACATTAGCTGCCAGAGAGTACTCACTCCGCTACATGCCTGGTAAACAAACCCCGAAAGATGTTTTGCATGACAGACAGACTGACGGCTCTTTCAGGCGAGGCCAGAGCGTCGCCGAAAAGAGCCGCCATCCTCTCCTCTCTGTTGTCAGTTGAAACTCTTTAACCAATTAAAATGGCAGCGCAGGGCACATATTTGAATATGCATGACAGAATGTTGCATTTATGAAAAAAAGGGGTTGAAACTGCTAATTATATGGTCAACAGTCTATCACTGAGCTGTTTTACCTTCTATTTAATTTGCACATGAAATCTCCCCTCTCATGACGGAAACCTGCATTTTGATCTCACGTGGAATTGTGCGAGCTTTCAAGTGTGTCGCTTTAATGAGGCATTTCATATTTACTTAAAGGGAATCTGTCAAAGAATAGTGATAAAAACCTCCCCAATCCCAACTAACTGTTGTTTGTCACTTTTCATAATGAGCTTTGGCCTTGTTATAGTTCCTTTTCCTGCAGATCATAATGGAGTCGTCACAGTTTTTCACCTCCCTAAAGCTATGTACTCCTGTGGAGGCGGTACTAGGCGGTTAAAGTTATCACTTGATGAGTTTTGCTCTGAGCACTCTGGCAAAGTTGGACAATTATTTTTGAATCCCTGGGCTCTCAGAGGAGCGAACATGAGGGAAACGGCCAATTATGGAATGTGATTTATTAAAATCTGAAAAAGGCAGTGTTTGTGATGTTGTTGGAAATGTCATTAGTCCAAATAGGAAATGTTTATGAATGTGTGACTGAATGACTCATGTGGTTAAGGTCATATAAATAAATTGCTAGCACTGATTGCAACATCAATGTAAATGTGCAATTTATTCTACTGAAATCAGAAAGTAAAGTTAATCAAAATGTGTCTGACTGACTAGTAAACACCGACTCTAACAAACCAACAGTCAAGTCCAGCACAAACACAATGTATTTACACAATGTCGATTCCTCAGCCACAGGGCATCCCACGGCCCAGCTGGGACACTGAGAGCCTTCTTCCCAGTTTCTGAGGTACAGAGAAAAAATTCCAGTCAGACCCTGCGCCGATTGCCAAAAACACTGCTCATCCAAAGTCATTTGCAGCAAAGTCCATTATCATCATCACTTGTGGTGATGAATTCCCTATGATGGTGGCAGGCCCGCAGCAGCCTCCACTCATAATGACATTCTGCTCTTGTTGGCAGTCACTCCCTGTCAGATGGCTCATTCCCAACAGCCAGCGTGTCAGACAGAGCACACACACAATACTGGGCCGGGCCTCGCCGCCAGAAACAGGGGGACAACAGGAATGGCGCTTGAAAGGCAGACTTCATTTGTGGGAAGGCCGCAGTGTTCGGTCTAGTCAGCATGTTACTTTAAATGTAATTATCTGTGACATTCTGATATAAATATGCTTTGTTGTGCTGTTTTTTCATGTTTTTCTATGCTTTTTAAGCACTTACTGTTCCAAACATTCAGCGATGGCACGATATTCCTCGAATAAAAGACCTCTGGTACACAGGATGTGACACAAATTCTATGACACATTTTCTTCCAGTATAACTTAAAAAACGGCTACTTTGTATGAGCAGCAAAACCCAGCATGTCTAAACATAGAAATAAAAGGTCATCAGCTACAAGAACTCTAACTTCATAAACAGACACTGAAAAGAAAAAAGCAAAGTAGCATCTGTGCTTTTTGACCGACAGTCATTGCTGTAGTGATTCACGCTGTGCCCCAGTAGGAAAACATACCACGCACTACAAATGATGCTACATTTAAAAAAGAGAAAATGCAACATACTAACTTTATTTAGGTTGCATTACTACTTTGATACACAACTTCAAGAATATTGATCAAAGTCACATTGGGCTTTTCATTTCAGATTTAAATCCTTGATAGACATGTTATTTAAGTCTCCAAATTATGTGTGTAAAGATGACATGTAAAACCACACTATGACCATGAAGAAGGCTTATATTGGATGAGTCTGTAAAACCCCAGAATACCTTCAGTGAAAACACTTTTTAACATGCTACCATATCCACACGGTGGTCATTTTCCTCTGACATCATACTCAGGATGGGAAGCTCAAATGTCGTACTGATATGTTCCAGGTTGTATAAACGTAGGAAATCAAATCAAATTGTTGTCATTTAAACTCCTCTTGATTGATCAAAAACTGAAAATAACGCGGGGCATCAGGCCATATTTCAAGGTAAAACAACAAATTTGATAACCCGTTAGCCTCTGTTAGGCAACAGCTAACGTTAGCATTCAACCACCTCCCATCGAATATTTCTGTATGATAGTCTTACACAATACGATAGGAGAGGCGTAAATGAGTTCCTCAATATCAACGCATATCTTGGACACATTTATTTAAGCCTGGAGGTGAAATGCACTTGATGTAATTAAACAGTAACCAGGAAGTGGTTGATTGCTAACGTTACCTAATGGGTTATCAAATCAGTTGTTTTTACCTTGAAAAATTGCCAAATGTCACTGTGACCTCGACATCAGGAAGCATTGAAATGGTGACAATTTGTCAGAATCAATGTGTTTACATGACTTGCAACATGGAATACAGCAACATAACAGTATCACAGCATTTGAGCTTCCCATCCTGAGCGTGATGTAAGAGGAAAATGGCAGCCATGTGAATATGGTCTATGTTTTCTTATTACATTATCTGCACAAGGCATGTATGGTATGGTTAGGGAAATAATGTGGTTTTGGCAAATGAAATATGGTTAAGGTACAGTTAAGGTAATAGTTGAGAACTACAGTCTCTAGCACACACTATAATCTGCTCTTAGTCAAATCCACTCCAGTATAGTCAATTCACATTCAATTCCCAATCCTGAACGAACACTAAATATTGAGAAGTGATAAAAAGCATCAGACTAAATATTTAGAATTGTTACGGAGGATGACTGTCACAGATATAAGGTTAAACTCACAGGTGGATGCTTCATAGACCTGTATTTGACAATCCAATCGAAGCATAAAGACAGACATCGTAGATCTTAAGTTCTTTCAGTTAAGTGAAAGGGAGGGACAATGATGAGCTTCCCTGATTTCACTGCTGGACCAAATTAAGGTTGATGCCCCATGAAAAGAAAAGTAAGAGGAGCTGCAAGGCCAATAATATTTAAAGCACCATGCGACTAAGTCATCACATCAGAAATAAAACAGCTCTGTGGACACGCGGTGAGCCTGCTCGCTCCAGCAGTACGACTCAACAACTCAGGATAACAAATGGGGCAAAAGGCAGAGTTGTGGAACCAGCTGCCGACTGTTCACCTTTAAAAAGACCTCTAGATGCACATTCTTAAGGTGAAGTCAGTTTGGGTCCTTTAACTTCTGCTTGTTTGCAGTAATAAACAAAATTACAATACTTACAGTTTTTACAAAAGTGATATGTGATCTCCAAAATATATCAGCAAAGTTTAATCTATGTTCAATATAAACAGGAGCTTACATGCAAAAGTAGTTTCAAAATGTTTCATAGCTATTTTCTTTTACATATTTTGGCAATTGGGGGCAACAGAACTGCACATCAAGTAGAGAGACACAGAGCACTGACATGTTAATAGCTAATGAAAGTGCTATCCCTGACATCTTAGCAGACAGATGTCTATTACAGCTAAGGTTGGAAATGTATTTTTAGAAACATTTTTGTTTAATATGTTTAAAATTCTCTTCATCCGGAGCCCAATCAATAAATCAAATGCTCTGACAAAAAAAGGATATAACTCTAGTATCTGCGGTTGTTGTTGTCAACATCATTTCATTCAACTTGTGTGAAATGATTGGACGTCCTCTCTGCATATCTACCTACTTACATGCCAAATGCATACACTCATTGTGCATGACTACAGTCTTCCACATAGCTAGGCGAATATGCTGCTAAAGCAACTTGTGAGCTTATCAGACAAGAAGGGAAGATAAAGTGCAGCTAAAATTTCCCAATGCTAACCTAGCTTGACAGCGGTAAGTAATAACATTAGCCGTGTGTGTTGTTTACATTTATTATGATATTGTGTGGTGTTTTCTAACGTGAATGTCACTTGAGGTAGTTGGATAAGGTTAACGATGACAATGACGCACTGCACTCCTCTTGGAGAAGTGGCTTTGGAAAGGATGCCAGAAAAGAGGTGGGACTTTTATAAAGTTGGATACTTTCAAAATCTAGCTTACTCTTGGTTTCTCCAATGTTATCAATCCATATTTTAACTTATCTAGCTGTCGATGAGCAACATTAGCATTTATTTGGAGTTGCCCACCTGATGAAACAAAGTCTAACATTCATACTCCTTTATGCTCGGATTTGGTCTCCACCAACTCGCTAACTTTATCCATTTGCATTTGGTGTTGAGCAACAAAATAAACAGCTCAGAGTGCTGAGTCCAAGCACTACAATAAATGCTGGAAAACCAGAACAATGGCATAGAAATGAAATAAACATCTCAGCAGAGTGGGTCACAGTTGTGTGAGTTTGCCACCATCAGCACTTACTGTACATGTAGTCATGTGATTGATTGTTATCATGACAACTATTTTGTGTAGTTCTAAAGGTAAAATGTGAAATGCCTGCCTCTCTGATATAACTGGGCATAGTAACAGCACAGGGCATCCTAACCAGAGGAAAATGTCATTTTCCCTTCCTTCTTTAGGATGATAGTAAAGGATTGACTTGTAAGATCAAATAGGAAATCCTGGGAGGTGCGGAGCAAGATGGCTGAAGGTGACTCTAAGCCCGAGCTTATCTGGGGATTCGGTAAACAAGAGGCCTGGCAAGCACAGAGCTCGGTTGTTGACAACTGGTGATGGTGACCAGGTGGGATATGTTATCCTAACAGTCTGGAACTCTTGTGAATTATTTGCTGATAGATATAAACAGCTGTTATTCTTGGTAATGGAAAGCAATTAGAAACATCTGCATACTTGGCTGTGAGCGATGCCTCCGAATGGCGGCCGTGGCTCCCAGGTGCCACTGGGAAATAATTACATCATCAGGACGGGGGCCGGGGCTGGAGGACTGCTAGTGATCTGTGAAGAGCAAGGAGGAGAGCCCAAAGAGGGCCACAATCACACACACACACACACACACACACACACACACACACACACACACAAATTTGCATTAGTCAGACTTGTGAGACTAAACTTAATCCTAATCCTTACCATTCTTTATTTTATTCTACATAATATATATTCTTATGTGGGACTGGCTGGTTATTCTATCAAAGTTTTCTCCTAAATCTTACTTGTGTTCAGATTACACAATATCAGCAGGTTATGAATGATGGGAAGTGATGAGTGGTCTGGGTCCAGTGTGTTATCTGCCATGACTTTTAGCCAGGTTATGTAAAAAATGTTCGAGTCAATGATCATTTAATCCAATGTTTTTCACGTTTTTTGCACCATGTACCACCTCAAATAATATTAGGCTCTCCAAGTACCAACATTATGATCGACGTTAAACCACAGTAGCGTGGGCGTACTCTATTCCACTTCTGTTCCAGATAGTTCCAGTTTAGAGCCACGTTTGTAGTGTTTCTGAAACTTGTTTTTATCTCCGCTTACTATCTTGCCATCACAGTTTGGGTTTAGCTCATAAGTACTCATGGATCACGTATGCAAGCAAGACGTGCATGAACGTGACTGCGTAGGAAGCTGAAAACAAAAAAAGACAAACTTATTTTAAAATACATTTCAGTTTTAGGATTACAATTCGAAATTCTGCAGTATTTTGATAGCTTTATATGTTTTTATAAAAATATTTATGGGATTGTATTGTGTACCCCTTGAGGGAGCATGCGGACCACCAGTGGTAAACATACCATAGTTTGAGAATAGTTGTGAATAGTAGGTGTAACAATATATGTTCAAGGAGACAAGGGAGAGTTGGAGGTGTGGGGGTAGGAAGATACTGCGCAAGGTATAAGTGACATGTTCATGTCAGCGTTGTGTAAAACAGCTGGTCTGAGGTCAGCATTTTTTCTGCTAGGAAAAAAAGTTGAAGGATTTTTTAACTTCACCTTCATTTATCTAGTTTAATAATGGGTTTTTTTGTTTTTGTTTTCTTGTCAGAACACAAGAGCAGCACAGACTGAACCGGAAGGCAACCAGGGCTGCACAGTCAGACTTTGAAAATCCCAGGTGAAATCTGGAGCAGTAAGCATCTCAAAACATGCATTATGCATAATGCACTTCAATATGTTGCAAGTACCTTGATTTACCCCAAAGCTAATAGTTATAATCTGAGCTCTTAACCTAAATAATAATCCTTAAATGTAGCTACAAAACTTTCCTGAACTGGATCCCATTTCTACCAAAGCTCTACAGTAATTTATATTCATGTCTTCAAAGAGAAAGGCACATATAAACTCCAACAAAGATGATAGAGCATCCTTGTGTGTCACGTGCTTGTGAAGTGAAAATATCCTCAAAAGAGCATCTGATTCAAACATATTATTTAGTGAATAGATTAAGTTAGACAGCATTGGCACTGTCAACAGGACAGGTGCGACCTGACAAACCTGATCAGCATTTCTCAATAGCAGAGAGCATCTGCATTATCCACACTTTTTACTGTTTCAGTACATTCAAGCATGAAGATAGATACAACGACAAGGACACAGTAATAAGTTATACATTTTTGCTGTAAAGAAGTGAGGAGGGCTCAAAATAACCTCACTTTGTCAAACTGTCCTCTCACCAAATGTCTGAAACTCAAACTGCTTCTCACAGGCGAACAAGTACAAGAACACACTTCTAAACACATACACCCACAGATGAAGACAGCAGACATTTGTTATGGTGATAATTAATTCTGTTTTCCAAGCAATATAAAAGATCTGTGTCTCTCTCTCTGATATTTTCTGAAGTATGAATTCCCTCTGAATGTCATTAACTAAAACTCTTCCACCCAATACGCCAAGGACAGACACTGCTAAAAGTGTCCTTTGTGTAGTTTATTTCCGACTGCTTTTGGACAATAAAAAAGAGCAAAACTAAATGATATAAAGGAACAGAAGAAACCTTGTTTTTACAATTCGTTTTGTGTTTTTTACTTGTTTACTACAACCATCAGTTTTCTGAAGTGTTTTATGAGGTGTTCTGCCATTGAAAAGTAACTTATTTTGTTACAGCGTTACCTAGTGAGAAAAGTGACTCTTTAGAATACTTTGCAATTCTTTTTGCATGTTGGTGCTGACATAATTGTAATAAAATATTCCTGAAATACTGTTCCTTATGTAATGCGTCACAGTAAATACATATATTACTATATATAGTCTAATAAAGAACTATGAGGAAGCAGTAACATTACTTTTGTAATGCGTTACAGTAATACATTACTTTGTTGCTTTTGTAATGCATTACCCCCAACACTGCTTATTCAAAATATAACTCAATAACGGATTACTTGGAGTGCAACACTAACACAGTACATCACTTGTCATAACAAATAATCCATCTAAGTACTCTAATGAGTTACTTTGTAGCAACTTACTCCCAACACTGTCCTTTATATAATCATGAATTTCACAAAATGGTGAACCTCGCCCCAGCTTTGCTTGTGAACGACTGAGCCTTTCTAGGATGCCCCTTTCAGGTGTTCCACAACTTGCAGTCAGAAGAAGTTGATTATACTACAAGAGTGGTCGATTAAGTTTTTGTTGGATTTTTTTTCACTGAGGTGAGAATGGCTGACCATTGGAGCCACAGGCACATACTGTTTGCCAACTTAGTGAAATGCAACTTCCTTACAGTACTATAACCACAGCAAAGCTTTAATGACCTGTAAGCTCGTCACTCAGGTGGGACAGCAGAAGCGCCATGAATAAACCAAAGGTCAATAAATCAATAAATGTGGGAAACATTTTCAGTTATATCAGTTATATATATAAAAAATCACTCTTCAGTACAAACATGTACTTCTTCTTTTTCATTGCTGTGTCTCCTGCATTATGCTTTCACTGGGCCTTTTACTGGAAATGTCCTCCCTGATCTTTGATATGCAGTCAGTCACGCCACAGTGTGTCTTCCTCTAATTGTGTTGTGTATGGAGCCACTGACCTTCTGCCCCTGCCTCCTTCTCCCTCTAAACAATACTGCGGCTGTGAGAGCCCCGACTGTGAGATGCCTCTGAATTTACCCCTGCTAAAGCATGACTGTGACTCTCCACATACATCAATGTACGGGCCCCTACCGAGCGTGCTCATCAGCTGTAAATACCAACAGTCTGCACTGCCATGGTAAAATGAACAGTCTGGGGGATTTGACCATGTTGTGAGGTGGCAGGTTGGGCCTGATGGTGAAATAGAGTGTCCTGTCAGCAGAAGGTCACAGACCTGATCCGCTCTGTAGGCAAAGAGTCTTGACAAGGTGTCCTTGACAAAATGTAAAGGAAATAAGTGATACGTGACATGTGAGGTACAGTTACACCTGGCGTCGACATTATTTTGTCACACATCAAGAAAAAGCTTCACTGCTTTAAGCATGGACTACAGTTAGGTTTGATTTGGAGAAAATATGTGACACGTGTCAACTTTGCTAGACTTAAAGATGGTGATATCAGGTGCAGTACAACAAATATTTAGATGCACAGTTTTAATGTGTGTGATATTTGTTTCTGCTGCAAGTATCCTGACAATGAAGAGTTGGTATTTGTTTCATCGCAAAGTGAAAATAATTTAGAACTAATCTGAATTTATGTAATTTTCTAGTTTGTCACTTATCTTGAAATTTCAAATCAGCTCACTGCTGATGTTTCATCACTCTTCTCCATTAAAAATGAATATTTAAAACCTCATTAGTGAGCTGGTTTTGTGGGATCAACAGGAGTAGCTGAACACATAATATTCTGTATATCCAATATTTATTCAGTAAAATCCTATTTTCCTCCACTGAAAAGAGTGTTGGAACATATAAAATTGCACTTATGCACTTTTGGCAGCTGTACTGTTGTTTTTTATGTTGCAGTTATGTGTATTGTCTCAGTAGTCTAAGCAGATGTATAAAAAGCATGCTTGCCTCACTTAAGTGTACCTTGGTATGGTGTCGGTTCAGCGTCAGATATAGGCTCAACATCTTCACTTAATTCGTTACATTCTGAATCACATAATGTTATTGCAGACGTGTTGGTGCACTTCTACTCGCAATATAAAGTGTTTTTGGAAAAAATTGATTGACTTGTTTTCACTATCATAAATTACAGTGCACTGTCCGTAACCAGTGCATTGAGTTTAATATTCTCAAATCATAAAGTACTGTAAGACTGAAGTGAAAACTCCGAAAGCAAGCAATAATTGCTAAAGAATTCACCTACAAGCTTGGAAATGTTTCCACACAGAGTCATACTGTAGGTAGAAAATGTCCAGTCCGTTGGAAGAATATCAATTTGATCAAGATCTACGCAAAAACAACACAGCAGAAAAGACAGGAAAAAAAACCTTCCCTACTGCACAGTCTCTGCAGCAGACAGGAGATAGAAGCAGCTCCAACACAAAACATTATGTTTGTGCCTTTGTTTCATCGGTGCCTGTAATCCCTCGGGCAACAAACAGAAAATATCCGTCAGAACGGATGAACCTCGGGGCCGTGAGTCGCGGCTGTTGTGGCTGGATATGTTGATGCCGACTGGCGTACCTGTCACAGAAAGCTGCAAGCGCAGTTCAAAAACGAGGTGGCTGGTGTCACATGAGTCTGCTAAGGGAGTCGCTGACGAATATGAGCACAGCAGCACAGCACACAGTGAGTCTGTATCTGTCAGCACTTCCTTATTCTGACTTTTTTCCCTACTTTGTAGTGTGTTCGAGGTAGTTTTACACAAAGGCTAAATGTATCGGACTAAAAGTCTAGTGTGTAGTGCTAGTCTATAACATCCTTTTGCATTTAATATGTCGTCATATTTGTTTATAATCTTTGCCACAATGTGAGCAATGCCCGTTATTTGAGATATTATGTAGTATTAATGTTGAAGATTATTTTGTATCATCAGTCAGCCAATGCAATAGCAAGAATCAAAACAGACTAATTCCTTTCACTCAGGTCCAGTTGTACACCATGCTACGCAATGCACCTGGGTTATTTTCATCACAGGAACTGTGACCTATATTTACTGTAAATTAAATGTCATGGACCTACTCAGAGAATGAGCAATATTTTATTTAGATGAAACAGTCACAATTATTTATATCTAAATGTCTTTTCTCCCCCAACACAAGCAATTTTTAAGCATAACAAAATCAATATTTCTACATATTGTTTTATATACACACTATTACATATGGATACACTATCTCTTTCCATTTCTTCATGCACCAATTTTTAGCATACAAAATCTGAATTTGTTTCAGTCCAGCTTTACTAGGAATTAAACTCATATTTGAAGATTTACATCACCAAGTGCCACTGTCAAGTGTAACTGCAGGAAGTAGTTGCTCTTTCTGTAGTGAGGCAGAAAGGCAGGTTGTGAAAGTCACCAATGTAGACAGGTGTTTTGCATGTTTGACGTCCATGTAGCAGATATGAAGTCACCTTTAGCATTCTTTTAAACCTAACCTACTTCCCTCAGTCATAACAAAACATTTTTGCTGCCTATACCTTAACCATAGTTTGCCATAACCATGATCTTTCCTGACTTTAACTATGCTGTTGATGCCATGCACAGATGATGTAGGACAGATTTTGTAAGGTGGTGGTGAACATGTTGCTGATCACCGTTCATTCTCGTCTGCTGACAGGATTGCACCATTTGCCCATAGACATTAAGCCCTCACTGGTGTGTTTTTATTGCCCGTCTGTAACTTTTCAGGTCAACAGATGTAGTGGTTAACATACAGTGAATTCCACTGCTGCATTCAGCGATGGGACATATAAAATCCAGGTTAAACCAATCAAAATGGTACAGCACAATCTGTATCCTGGTGTTTGGACCGGTGTACCCTTTGTACAGGTTAAGCCGCCCACTCCTAATGCATAACCATCGTACATGGTGAATAATGTGATTCTGATATAACTCAGACTGGTACAGTCTGTTAATCTATTCATAGAGACTGTGGTGTCCTCGTTCAAGTCATGTACATGATCAGATTTGCTTTTGTAAATGCTTTTCATTTAAAGTGACCTGGTGGTCTGAGTTGATGAAAAACAATAATAATAATTGGTGTATGGAGGTACAGTACAGCACAGCGCAGTGGATGAAACCAAAGTACTTTCCTCCTCCCAGATGGTCTGTTCAGCCTTTTAATAATGAAATCTGCTTTTGTGTTATTTAAAAAATTACAATAACCTTTCCACTAATCCCCCCGACTTACGACCAAGTACACCTGGATTTCTGCGCTGCACGTACGTCGAAAATCCCCCCGGCTCTTGATAACATATTAGGATTATATCTCGGATATGGTTCTTTAATAAATAGTTTAGATAAGCATATCTCTTTAATTTTATCCACCCGCCCTTCCTGCATGCAGGATTACAGTGGAAGGACTGGTTCTGCTGAGCGCGTGTCCTGCAGTCTGCAGACAGAACATGCAAACATCTGTACAACAATTCATCAGAAAGAATTATGTATGGCAGACTGGAGGGCTCTAAGCTGTGTGTATTTCAACATCCCCGTGTCCTCAATGACTGAGGCCGATCATAAATAATGGAAGCAGAATTAATTGGTTTATGCTATGAGCATGTGTTATATATATTGATGGCATACCGTTGGTGTGCTGTTGCTCTGTGCTGGACTAGACATGTATACTGCGCCTTCCAATTTGATGAATGATCTCGATCTGGTGGCTGGATTTATAAGGTTTATGTTTAGCTGATATTAATCAATAAAAATGATGGGAGAAAACAAGCACATAAAATAATAGATATATAATCAGTGCAGATCAGAAAACAAGTGACTTCTGGCAAAGAAAAAAGTACAACAACAACAAAGCAAGATATCAAACATGCAGAATTTACCAAAACAATTTGGCCGGACGGAACTTGTTTGTCGTCAGGTTAAGCTAAGCCCTCAGCTAAGTGAAGGACAGCTTTAATGCTCGAGCATACTATAATTCAGACAAAAGTGTGCCTCCAACAGTTTGTGATTATCCCTTTCCTGTTTTATTATGGCAGTACCCCCCTGCACAAAGCCAGATCCGTAAATAAATGTTTTACCCAGTTTGGTGTGGATGAACTTGATTCTCTGACCTCAACCCCATCCAACACCTTTGGAATACACTGACACACCGACTGTGAGCCAGACTTCTTGTGGCTGAATGGGAGCAAATCCCTGCAGCCAGGCTCTAAAATCTTGTGGAGAGCTTTCACAGAAGAGTTGAGGCTGGTACAGCAACAGATTAATGCTTATAGTTCTTAACAGATTTCACATACAACTTGGTTCAGATCTGAGGTTGTGTATCGATATAGCCATATCTCTGAATTACTGGAAGCAGAATTATTTTCCGAAGAAAGATTTACTTGGCAGGATATATTTTGAGTACCATCATTGACTAAATGATTTTTGGCATCAGAGATAGACAGCTGCATTTATTTGTATGGAATTAGGGATGGGATATGGGTTTAACAGATAACTACCTGTAAACATAAAGCACCATAGTGTTTCATGGTCAAACAAAAAAAAGTGTGACAGACCTTTAAATTATTCATGCTGCACTTGACCATGAGGTCTGAATTTTCTAGGCCAAACACCCCGCTCTCTGTGGGTCGTGACCCCCCCTTCCCCCTGCTTTGTGTTTTTTACCTTGCGTGCTATGGTAAATACCTCAGCACCTGCATGTTGCACTGATTTCACCCAGCCCCGGCAGATGGTCCTTACCCTTCAGTGAGCACACACTCCGGCACCTGGGACGCTGGGGAAATCCTTCCGTGCTCTTGCCACTCTGTCAGAGAGCACATGCACATATTATAAACACAGATGCAACGGCATGTGTGCAGGCATGCGCGTCCGCAAGCACGCACAACGTAAATGCAACGACGAGTGGGCGTATTACTATAATAAATGTATGGAGCAGCTTTATGTCTGAAGTACAACACACATAAAAGGAAACACATGTTATCATCTCCTGTGATTGGGGGAACAGTTGATTCATAAACTGAAGAAAATGCAGAATCGCAGAAAGGTTTAGTTTGCACAAAAATATGCCAAAAGTGCCACTTTTATGACACTTAACGGTGTTTATTTTTTGTCTCATTACATTATGTAAACATATTATATTGTTCCACTGCTGTAAGATCTAAAATAACTTTGTTCTCGAACTATATTTAGACAGATGCTACAGTATATAAATCAAATTTAAAAGATTATTATAACTTGTATTAATGTCAACATTTGCACTTAAGTATCACACATAAAACACTTTGGGTTCTGACATTACAGAAGTTAAATACTACACACAAATATACCGTACACACAGACATTAGCCAGCAGCTCAGCTCCAGAGATGCAAGCTGTGTAAAAAAGGCTGTTGTTGTCCCCTCACAAAGAATCACACAGTAAACAAGCAGCTGCGCTCAGATTCGTTGTGATGAGGAGGAGCTGTTCCTTCCTTGAGCTTAATGTGAAAATATGCCCCACAACCCCATGAATGCGTGCCTGGACGAACGCGACCGCAGGCACAATGTATAGACAAATAAACGCCTTATGGCGACTGTTGTTGCGCTCCTCGCTGATTTAATTAAAGAAGCCTTCTGTGCTAGCAGTGCAGCACAAAGGAATGTTGATGATGGAACTAATGGCTGCTGTTTTACACACTGAGCGCCACACCAGCCACACGACGTCTGAGAAGTATCCCTGAGCAGAATTGCAGACCGGGATGAGCTACTTCATATGGACACAGACTTCACTTTTCATAGCTGTGCTGTCAAAGTGAGCAGCAGCAAATGCCTTTTGTTTTTAGCCTTAATTAAAATCTCCACCACGCTAATGCGATGTATCACTTCAGCCAAAGTCAGACTGTTGAGATGGATTTAACAAGCTGAATATAAATAGCTTTTGTCAAGTGGAAAGATAGCTTTGTCTGGGTTTGAGGCTATCATTATGTTGCGGATTCAAGGCGTTATTCTGCTGATGTTTGTCTCTGAGGAACAGAGCAAAGCGCTAGAAGGCGTCAGGGAAAGAGCATCACATTATTAATGAAGGATAAAGAAACCAACAAGCAGCAAACAAGAGCAAGAAAAGTCTAAAAGAGGAAGCATTTTGATAGTAAGACAAAAAGGTTTTAAGGTTTTAAGCCAATAACTGAATCCAGGTGTCAGTCCCAGTTTCTAAAGTTGATGTTGTGACAGCAGGACATCAAAGATTATCTCAGCTCTTTGGGAGAACTGTGAGAGTTTGCATATCTGTTTCTTGAGTATGTACAATTTGTATAAAATGTACGTTTTTCTGTTTTGAATCTGTCTCCCGAGTTTGAACAACCAGCATGTCACGTGCACATCTGCATGACAGTCACCCATAGCAATTTTTTTTTGTGTAGGCTTTGTGCAGATGTTTACATGTATCTTTGTAAAGGTATCATTCCAGCTTTAATCTGAACTAAATTATTATTTACACTCCAAAACAAGTGATCCTAAATTTGAAATTAAGTAGCAAGGTTGTTCAATATACCTAGTGCTACATAAAGATTATCCTAACATGTCTTCTAAACTAAACATCAACATGGGTCATTTGTTACTGCCTTCTAAATGTACTTTTAGGCAACTTAAATTACTCTTACCACGTTGGAAGATGCATGATTACACCTACTTGATTAGGGTTAAGGAAAGATCATGGTCATCAAAGTCAAATGCTTTGCTGATCTATTGCAGCAACCCAAACCTCTTTTGTACAACTTTTTGTGTATACTGTCTTCTGCATTTGCTGTGACTACAGTGTCGGCTGGGAATGTTTTCACATGGAGAGTGTGTGTATGTCATAGAGGGAAAATGTGTTCCTGAAGACGCTTTTTGTAGCGAACACTACCGCAGAAGTCATTTTGAGTATTTTGCCAGGTGTTCATATGTCTGTCTGTCTGTAGACAGGCACAACAAATTCAGTCAAGAACCTCTACAGGTGTGTAGTTGAGACTGAAATGCGGGAACTAGGGAGGTAGGAAGCACAAAAGGTGCCTTTGGATCCCAACTTCACACCCCGGCTCTGTTTTGAGTTGCAGATCCCTGTAACCCAGTTCCAATCATTCCCGTCCACTCTGTTACAGCTTGCATAGTGTTTTGTCTGTTTGTCTGCCAGTGGACAGATTTTGCAACTGCAAAGGTGTCACGAGCATGCAGGATGCAATCACAAAACCTCACAGGTGTGTAGCTGAGATCAAAGATGGATGTGGCCCAATTGCAGGGGCCCCACTCTATGGCCCTGGACAACATTTGTGGTCCTGGAGACACCTTTTGTGGTGGGATCTACCACAGAAGCAGTTTTTAGAATTCAAGATTGAGATAAATATGACGGCCGAGTTACATGAGACCCAGATGGGCGTGGCCTCAGGAAATGCTGTAGTCATGGCTTCTAAGTAGTCATGGGTCAGAACGAGAAAATGTTGATGGGGTCGCTGATGATATGATCCTATCACAAGATGGGTCTCTACTTTTTCAATTATTTGCAAGTGGTCAGCTGTCAGAGAAAAGGTATATAATTATTTAAAGACTAAAAGACTAGTTTAAAAGAGTAAAAGTGTGGTATGTTGGAGATTTCTTGAAGAGATGTTTGGATTGTACAGAAAGAACCAAATATTTTTACATGTAATGGGTAAATAGAGTGATTTCTCCACATGAAACATCGTTAGAGTAACCAAAGAATTCCCTCCAAATTGACACGGCCGTTGAACAATGCAGCCATTTTCCCTCTAATGTGGTAAATGCATTTACCCTTGGCCTGTCTGAGTTATTTACATACAGAGTACTGCAGAACTTCACTTCAGCACAGGTATCATTTTTGTTCAACCTTTGAGGATATTAATGAAACTTCCCACAATGTTTATTCAAGAACTTAAATGAATCAGAAGCAATAAATCACGCCCATGAGTCTGAAGCCCTCGGACACAGTCAAGGGAACTGGGTGATAAATCACAGGAAGAAAAGGTAATGTGGCCTTATACTTCAAAGTTTAATCGGCACGCAAAGAATCACTCTCGACGACAGAGTCAAAGATACTTTGAGGTCCAGACCTTCACTCCTGTCCCACATCAATCACACCTGGGCGTTTTTAATTTTCTTACCTTATATCTCTCTCCTGCTCAAGATATTAAGGGACAAGTCATTTTTTGACATTAGCTTGACACTTACCACAGCAGCTGTTTCATGCACACCACTACAGTGTTGCAAGAAGTACTATTAAAGTGTTTTGTGCCCTGTAGGTGATAGGTGATAGGATGAGGGCATGTATGTCCTGCTATAAATGCTAAATGGAGCTTCAAGGAAGTTCGCTGAAGGAGACTCACACATCCATTCGCTCTGGTTATATTCAGATTTCTCTCTCTACAACCACTCCCGTACTCTTACACTTCCTCCACTACAACTGCATCAACACTCAACACTGAAATCACACAATGCTGACAACGCTGTGCATAAGTGACAAAACACTAATGAACTGTAAAAAGTGGTTAAGTGAGAATTGACTAAAGTACTGAAAAAGCATCCCAGTGGTTTCTACACTTCTCTTCTCCGTGTCCCCCTTTAAATTCAATATTAAAACATGATCTTCTGTCACTTTTGACCCTCTGGAAGCTTGTCATTTAAAAAGTCTTAAATCTGTTCTGTGTAATATCTATCCAATGTGGTATTTAGATTGGATTATCTGCATCCAATCACGATGATTCATTTTTGTCTGGTTGGTACAGACAATACAGTGATGAAGGTTGATTTGTACATGGCGAGTGAACAGACAGATTTTTGGAAAATATTGTTACACCTGACGCCTTACTGTAGAGTCATAGGGTGTCCAGACAAGCAAGTTTGATTTCCATGACAGAGAAGGTACTGCATTGAAACACTAGTAAGCAATATGAAAATTGATACATAAGGCAAAAAAAGGTTGAAACTATGAAACAATAGAAAATACTCCAGAAATAAAAAAAATAAATAAAACAACATACATTAAAGTGCATTTCATCCCTGAATGAGTGAGGTCCCTTTTCTGAAAGTTATCAGTTTACAGTTAAATAAATTATCCATCCATTGATGGAGTATATAAACAAACAAAAAAAAGACACCAGACATGACTCCAGACACAGCTCAGACAAAAGCGAGACAAACGCTGAGAGCATTTTATACTGAAAAAGAGTTATGCATCATGACTCATTTTGATGGACTTCCAGAATCACATATTTATTGAAATTTGAAATAGGACGTGATCAGCTGTTTAAAGCCTTCACTGATCACTTTACTGACGTTTCTGGCTCCCAGTTGCATTAAAGATTTTTAACCACAGATGAACTGGATAACATTTATAATCACATACTTCTGGTCTGTCTGAGGCTCTGCGTGCTACATCTGTTTCATCTTTTAAACCACCTATTAAAAATTGGTTTTATAGACTTGCCTTTTATCTAATGACCTTTTGTTTGGCAGATTTGTTTTGCTTTAACTTCCATTTTTATGACCCTGCCCTGTTTATATATTTCCCATTGTTAATTTTATGTCCTTTTTATTCTTATTACAAATTGTTTACTGCAAACCAACTACAGATGGGAGCTGGGACATCGAGTGAAAAAAAACAAAAAAAAAACACGATAGCACGACAAGCATTGGATTAGTGGATAATATCTCAAAGTCCACGTTAATTTCACACTAACATTTTGTGTTGCCTTACACATGACTCAGTGACAGTTTAGGATGCTACTCAGTGAAAGTTTCTCACATCTCTGTAATCTGTGTACATTCCATGCTTTTTGCATATTTCTCTGCACCCTAAAGATTAACCAAAGACATCTGTGCCAAAGTTCTGATCCCCTTGATGATGATGACGATGGTGCAGTTTGGGGGCCAATGGATTAAAACCCTAAGCAATTGACCCATAACTAAAGTGATGTTTGAGCTCATAATCTTTTCATCTCGTGGTAAGTGAAACCCGCTTTGTTGGATTTTAACTGTCAGCAGACAATAGGGAGGATCATTTTAACATGGCTCCATGCTGAGCAGGTGGGAGGGGGGAGGAGGGATACAAGCAGAGAATGGGAGAAAAGGGGGGAGGCACTAGAACAGACCAGTTTTCACTAAATTGTATTCATGAGCCTTGGCCGGTTTTTAATGCACTCATGTATTACCAGTACTTCCTCCACCACAAACTGAGAACGTCGCATAAAATTTCAAATCTTCGCCAAAAAACGGAATCTCCGAGAAGCATCTTCAACATCCTCTCGGGCTTTTCCCATTGTGTCTGGCAACGCGATTGTTCCGATACAGCGATGCAGAAAGGAGGATGCACTTGGGATCCAGGCAATTTCATTACACCGAGTCAAGCTGCTTCAGTTCAGGATCCAGGCCTTTGTGCCGTTTGCCCAGCACTGAGAACTGGAAACATGGCACAAACAACATTATGTGTTATAGCAACTTCGCGCCGGGCCTTGTGATATGTCCATCTGCCGTGACTAGTGTTGCAGATCGCGTTGATGTCCCTGCCTCCCTGCCTGTGTTCCCTCGCCTCCTCTCACTGAAGCGCTCCAGGTTGCACGACCGCTCAGCCATAGTCGCCCTCGGTGCAAACTACTTTTGTTGTAAAAAAAGAGAAGATTTTCTCAGTGCTGTCATGCTTTTGTGTGGATGTAGAAGTTTTCACTGGCAAGGTTTGGCCTCCAGTGTGCTCTATGGCTGCATTCTAGCAGGATGATATCGGTAATTACAACTTATTCTGCAGTACACATTGTGTCCAATCTGCATCTGCGGGGTCACACTAATGTATGTGTGCAGGACAGTACATGTTAGTGCAGATGGGGCCATTACAGAAGTCCAACCTTTTGGTGCATGCTTGTTTTATTACTGACAGGTTTTTGTTCTCATTTAGCTGTTGGACAGAAAATTGGAATAATAGCTTTGTAATTCAGGTTATCATCTTTCACTTGGCTCTGTCAGTTAGCCTGATTAAAACGGATAAACTCATTTGTTGAAATGTTTTTCAGCTTCCTCAAAGTTATCTTCTCTTTTTGCCATTTCAGTAAATGATGAAGATATCAAACAAAACATGTGCTTCGAGACATGACCTGATTCCAACTTCCAAGAAAAATGATACATGGCATTAATGCAAAATACACAGAAGAAAATGTTGTACATCAGACATGTCTGTATGATCCAAAATCCAACCACCAGAATGCACTGACTGCCCAAAACCAAGCGAATGACAATCTGTCCCGCCTCTCAAGCTGTTGTCAAAAAACACAAGAGCAGATCTGCAGCTTGTCACCTTCCAACTACACTTTGATCTGGTTTCATGTTGTTCCCCAAGATTACAACACCAAAGACTACACAGAGCATATTGACGCACTTTAAAAGAGGTGGTTTACAGATGCCTGATCCTTAAATCCCAAAAAACGAGGTGACGTTAATTCATATCATGCATTTATTAGAGAGTATTTTTTTGGGATGGGGAGGGAGGGGGTCGATGTGAATGAGTTTTCGGGGTCGAGCTGCAGCGCTTTACAGGCTAAGCTCATACTGAGACATATTGAGACACATTTTCATCTTGTGGATTATTCCTTCTTGGGGAGGGATGGACAGACGTTTGTGGGCAGATGATATTTTCAAATATAAATAAACAAACACATGTCACTGAGTGTAATGGGGGTGAGGGGTGGGGGATGGGGAGTGGGAGGGAAGGAGTGAGTGTGGGAGGGGTGTTCCTGAAGAGCCTCCAGCTATCTGCAGAAAGCTGATTATGCTAAAGTAGGGGATACAACTAGACAAGTTTATGTCTGTATTAATCAGGGAAGAATAATGCGAAAATCTCAGGCGCAGCCTGTGTTCTATGATCACTGGCTACACAATCAGATAAGGGAGAGTTATCTACAGTATGGTGGCACATGGTGATGAGCAGTATGAGATGTTCTGGTTCAATGACACTGTTGGTGCTGTTTTATAGGTTTAGTGGAGTGCTTGGTCCATCTAGCCCCAGTCACTGTAAAACTAGATATGCACTGATACAACAGACAATCCTCTTTTTAAAAAAAAACATAAAAGAGGCAAATTAGTATAACAAGAAACCCTTAATGTTATCAGAACTCCTCCTATATCCTCTGGTAACTGAAATGAGAGCCTAGTCTGAAATAATTCCTTTAGGTGATGGAGACAAAGAGCTGCAATAATGTTGTAGCTCATGCAGAAGAAAGACTTAAGTAGTGGCCATATCTTTATAATTTCACCACTAATTAGTCCCTACAAGTCAGAGCGAGGAAACTGCCTATTTTTAGCAGATTTCTGCGTACATTAGTCCAACAATTAAACAGGAATTAAGCAGATTTTCAACCAGCTTTGTGTTGCTACAATGTTGGTAGTACATACAACTGAACAATGGTAAACTTCTCTCCACCCGCCCAAGCTTTTGCCAACAAAAATCTGCCAAATGATGCAAAACGCCTAATCTGACAGATTTTAGGGCTGTTGTATCAACTACAGATTGTACTTCCTATTGTGTATGCCCGCATTCACGGACTCAAAAAAGTATAGTCGGATTGCATATTTAAGAATGATTAGAAAGGTCTTGCTAGTTCAAAATTATTACATCACATGATTATAAGTTCTCACACATTTTTGTCCTCTGGAGCAAGAAGAGGCGACAGCAAAGATAGTGGAGTTGTTTTGGAAGAATGTGAATTGCCAAAGTCTCCTTTTTTTGAATCAGCCCTTGCAAAGTTGTGCATAAATCTCAGGCAGTCCTTATCTGATTCTAGTGAGGCTTGATTTCAATGCATAAAAGCTCAAATATTGTGTGAAATGCATCACTGCCAGCGGAAAAGACCATAATTATGTACGCACATGAATGGACTTTATTGGCATTGTCAGCCAGGACAGGTGCAACCCCATAAGCCATAACAAGCTAATCTACATTTCACAGGATCAAAGAGCGTCTCAGCCCTGACAGATGTGTCGGCTCGTTTCCCACTGCAAAAACTGAAACAAACATTATACCCATTATGTTATACATTATGTAAAATGTACACTAAACACTAACTGCAGTCCTCAACACAGTGTGCATCAAATTGTTGTAAAGCTCTCGTCTCTCAGCAAAGCTCTGAAGTCCTTGGATCACCACACCTTTAACACCAAATATGGTTGATTAAAAAAGCCTTGAGCATCACCAATTTTCTTTCTTTCTTCTTTCTTTAAAATAATCTATTATTACAATACCAAATATAAAAGACTGTGAAGCCTCTGTGGATGTGCTGGTTTAACTCTTTCTAATGCTGGATGTAATTAGCTTCAGTATATAACTTCAGTGTTTGCATCAATGATAAGACGCTGAAGGTAAGAAGACAGCAGAAGTAAGTCTAGTCGCTGATAGTGGTTACCAGTAATCATAGATTGTTGAAAAATAATATGTCAGAAAAATTATGGAAATGATTCCCAGCACCATCAGTGAAAGTGACTGAATGAGGTACTTTTTCTTCATGCTATAACAGCAGCAGGCACCCCCCACCCCCTTCTCCAGACTGTCAGGTAATAACCACTGTCTTCCGCTCCCCAACTTTGACTCCAACGTATCTCCAATGTCATCAATGGATGAAGCTCATTTGTGCTTTATGTTGGAGTAAGAGAGGAGAGAGACACATTTCATTGGCTGCTGTAATGACATAAACATCAATCTGTCTGAACTGCTGCTTAAATGACTGTGTAACCTTTACAGCACTGTTAAAGAAAGATGTATAATTTCTGCATAAAAAAGAGAAGCCGGGGTAATAAAAAAAAGAGGAGTCTAGCTGACGCACTTTCACTTTACTGGACTTGCAGTCTTTTTTATGTCCAGTCAAAAAGTCGTGCCCCGAGAGTCACTTTGGAGAAGACTCACTGATATTTCCTGCTTTTAACACGCACATTAAGATATTCACTGAATTTTAACAGATTTAAAAATTGCTGGGAACAACAACAGATTGAGAGCTATAAAAAGTAGAATAAAGCCTTTATTACCCACTGACATTCCCCACATAATGGAAATATTTTACAATGCCTCCCATTTATGGACCTCTATCCACTATAAATTATATTATGCAAGAAACATCATCATGACTGGTGGCATTAACTACCTTATATTAAATAGGTTTCCAGAGGGAAGGATTGACTTGCTATATGTAGCCTGGAACAAAATTCAATCTGCTGCCATGTTTAATGCCACATTTTTTTATTATCTTGCAAGCATATGTTAGAATGGCTACAGATGATGAAGCTAGATGCTGGGCAAAGTGATCATCAGTGCTGTTTTTTTCTTTTCTTTTTTTTCTTTTAAAAAAAAAGCTCTCTTATTAACAGGAGCTGGAAAATTGTTTGTGACCTTTGTCAAGGTTCTGCTGGAAACACAGAGGCTAGCAGCAGCAACTGTGCTAGCCCCGCGGCATGTGTGAATATGCAAAGCTCTCCTAGTTTTTTTTTTTGTCCTCTTTTTTTCATGCAAGGTTTCAACATGAAAACGTGAAATTGTTTGGAAACCTTTTGCCTCGCAGGGGCTTCACGGGGAGAAGCCACATAGAGCTGAGCTCTGCAAGAATGTTTGATGCCGCTTCCTTAGTTGAGCATATGCCACATTCTGTTTCAGGGAGGTTGTGTTTGTGTGGTGGCCTTTTTCACAGAGCTGCAACTCTGGCCATGGGGAGGAAGGGCTGGTCAGGGACAGCAGCTGTCTGGCCCTCTGTGAGCATTATGACATGCATGACCTGGCCAAAAACACAAGGTCAGCAAAAGCATACCAACAATGCTGCTCTCCTCACAGATTTTACCTCCTGTTAGTGTATGTGCATTACAGGTCTGTGTCTCATAAAGCCTCCATGTCAGTCATGTTGTTGCACTAAAAATGACACTCCAGGAGAGGTGGGGGTTCAAAGAGAAATGTAAAAGGAGTTAAACATACAGAAGCCAGGAGGGAATAGGCTTAATGGAGAGATCAAGAGAAAAGGCAGCAGCTCATGGAGGGAGGAAGGAGCGAGGAGGAGGGAGGAGGAGGGTGAAGGAAGGAGGCATGGGTGGGGGCAGGTGGTAGGCATGGGCAGGGGTATGCTGGTGCATCTGCCCGCGGCGATGGTATTGACGGACATATTTCCCACAGCTCCGTGTCACGGCAGGATCATCGCACATGATTACGGGGGGGATCAGCATGATCGGCTGTCGCTGATTTCGCTGACATCTGTCGGTGAGGTGAAAAAAGCTGTGACAAGGATTGCCCCAGACATGAAATCTTGAGCGGCTGTTGAGTCGGGTGGCCGAGGCTCCTTGTAATCTGAGCTACAGCGTCTCCATGCAATGTTTTACCTCCGGAACAAAATGAGAAATAACTTCTCCATCTGCTTCTCTCCACATTTGTCCCAGAAACGTGGAAAAGCCTCTTTATTCAGTGGCACTTTGACATGTACTTGAAAATACTTTATTTTATTGTTTTGCACAATATTGGCTTGAATTTGAAGTTTTAGATTTTACAGTCAATCAGTTCTTGACTCTGCAAAGTTAAGAATTATTGACACAAACACAATAAAATGTAATTTTGATCATGAAATGAACTTCAAATATGTCAGAAGAAACTGAAATGAGTTTGAGCATAAAATTAGTAATAGTGCTGCTACTAACAATTATTTTCTATTGTTGACTAATCTGTCAATTAATTTCTCAATTAAATCAATTCGTCTTTTGGTCTACAAAATGTCAGAAAATGATGAGCACAACCCAAAGACACACAATTTACGGTCATAGGAGTAAAGAAACAGAAAATATTTACATTTAAGAAGCTGGAATCAGACAATTCTCACTTTCATTTTCTTAAAAAAAAATTCAAACTGATTAATCCTTAATCAAAATGATTGGTGACTATCTCATGACAACTGAGCAATCCACCGATCAGTTGAAAGCTCCAGCGAAACCTATCAACTTTAGAGTTTTGTTGTTGTTGTTGTTTTGTTTAGTTTTTTCGGACAAAAAGCACTTGTTGTTCCCACTAAAATGAATTCTGTACTAACACTATTTCTGACAACACACACATGTTTTGTGTCAATGCCATCAAAGACAAGGAAACCGTTCATTCAGTTTACACAATCATGTGTTAATAAAGATTTTCTGGGTTATTTTTCTCGTTTTAGACAAAGCAAGAAGGTGTAGCTGAACAGCAGCAACATATCACCTTCTGTAAAAACACACTGGACCAGTGAGAGTGAAACACTACAGCAACTTACACATAATCCACTGATCAAGCGTCCTTTGCTCAAACCAATACAGTATCTGTCCATCTTCAAAAGATGGATTATTTATCCCAGGGTAAGTAATTGCATGGCTCATAACAATGAGCTTCGGATTAAGGAATTCATTATGGGTTTGAAGCAGAGCACAGCTTGTATACAATTAACTTTAAGTCCAGCCCAAGAGATAAAAATCATTTCCTCAATATGGAAGGCTGGACGATTTGATGTGACCCTCGACACAGCCGAGGCACAGAAAATTATCTCCCCGCTAAATCCTTTCTTCATTTCATCTCGGAGATTCAGGAGAAATTCTTAAACATATGGCTTAAATTGCTGGTAATGGCTGGGTAGTGAGTCATCTGGGGCAAAAGCCTGAGCCCGTTCTCATTGTTTGATGCAAGCTCTATCTATGATTAAATGTCAGACTTTCACAGTCACATATGCTGATAGAAAATCCCTTTTTTTCCTCAGAGGTTCCATAAGGGCTGTTTCAAGAAAAAAGATCTTAACTACACCCTGACCATGATGAAGACATCATAAAAAAGGGAAGAGCTCAAGAAAACATTGGCCTTTTTACCTTAATGCAATTGAAACATCTTTGTGTACAGTGAAGGCTTTTGTTAGGACTTGATGCACCATGATTGCCCCAGTTCAGTTTCAGACAAGAAAAAACTCTGTAGAAAAATTAAATGGAATACTTTTCAAGGTCCTGAATCTAAATGTGTGTTATTTCGGTCTAGGAATCTGGCTTTCAAAGATTGATTACAAGCCTTATTTTCAGTTAGAGGACAAATAACGTGTAAAAGTAATAAAGCATTTGTAGAAAAATTGTTAATGTTATTAAGAATGTAAGATCTGTGGCACTGACTATGATCAGTAGTGTCTAATCCAGCTGTCTAGAAAGTGTGTCTGATTACAAATTAATCTCCCCATTTAACAGCTCGTTTGAACAAATAATAAATAAAGATTTAATCAGCATGTGTGGTTCAACAACAAACAAAGCTGAAATGCAATAATGACAATAATTTTCCTTAAGAAGAGAAATATATTTATAGGATTCAATAATCTTGGGAATTCATATATTTTTTAAAACAAGGTCACAGTAATTAAAAGTCGTTAGAGATGCAGATTTTTCACTGTAGTATGTGTTCTGTGTATTATCCAAAGCTAGTTGTGAAACCTCAGGCTTGTTGGGGCTGTTTATTGCGTATATGACCAGTCATTTACATGAATAATGTCAACCTGCTTTACCACCAGAAGTGTTTATGACAGATTAGAGGCCAGCATCCAACTACATTTTCATTCCAGTTATTTTTGTTTTAATGCATGTGTGAATCAATTAATTCTGTCATAAAAGGCTACCATAAACTGTGTGCAGAAGTTAATGAGTCCGGCATTACCACATCATTACACCAGCTGGCATAATGGAGCATGTGTTGTTTGTCATAATATATGCTGCCACGCTTAACAGTCATAAATTGTTTGGATTGGTAAGTTTTGTTTTCTGTTTGATGACAAAGACCGAAGGCTTGTGGGCTCAGATTACCATACTAATAGCAGGTACGCACTTACATACAGGTGTACATACAGGTGACTATAGAGCTGATGGGATTTATCAGAGGGATTTTCACAAATCGGGAAGCATTTTAGGATTCTATGTACAGAAGTTGAGATTTCTGGAGATATTGGCAAGGCTAAAATCTTTCTTCTATCATGATTTTTTTGGCAGATGCACTGCTTTAGTTTATTTCCATAGCACCCAGTAGCATCCCCATCCCACATTTTTGCAACCTAACATAGTTGACAGCTGCTTTATGAAACAACAGCTAGGTGAAGGAGGAGGAGAAGGATTTTTCATACAAACTGAATTTCAATTAGGGATTAAGTCTTCAGGAAACCTTCTGTGGTTCCTTTGCGCTGGAGAATTTAACATTTTTACTACTTGCATGTACAGAAAATCTAATCCCTTATATTCATCCTGAGATTAATTTACATCAAGACTGTTCTGTGTGTCTCATTCACACCGCCCTTTCAAGGTGGGAATCTTGCGCAGATGTTACGCCTCGCTGTCTGTGTGAAAGTTACAGAGGCGGAATGAGGGGACAGTTTCGTTCCGCCTCTGATCTGCCGCCGAAGGTAGTAACAAAGCCGCAACAGAGGCCGGCAGCACGAGACAGGGGTGTGTCGGTTCTAATGGTTTTCACAGTCTGACAACTAAACAGATCCTTTACTCATGAAATAAAAAAGAAATGCCCCACACTTCAACCCACAAGGCAAAGTTACAGGACCAAACAACATTAATGTGTTAGCAGGTCGTGTCTTCAGCATCTTCTATGAGGAAAAGAATACCCCATTTATACGTGGAAAAGTGTCTGTCATCTTGTCTGCCCTACAGGCAGCTCCCACAGTGGAATGGCGGTGATTATGTGACGTGATTCAGAGCAAAAAACTTTCATTCACCAAAGTTGTTGTTGTAGTTACCGTCTCTGGCAACTTGTATTGAAAAAAATCACCGCGACGGTCAGCCTGCCGGCCTGAGACTTCAGTGAACTTTGCCCCAGAAAACAGCATCCCTCCTCGCGAGTGAGATTGCGGATATACAATCTGTCATTTAAAAAAGTTGCAAACAGCACTGGTGAGGAGGCAGAGTTAAGAAACAAGGTGAAACTGCACTAAATGGGTGAAATCAGGAATATTAAAGCGACAGGCTCAAGGGGCTTTCTCTTCTAGTGCACTGCGGGCATAGCTGAACAGCCAATCATAGTGATTTTCTTTCACCAAAGGGCTCTGCCAGTGATTCAGTATACTCAGTCGGCAGAAAAGCTGCAACAAGCACCGGAAGGGCCCAATGGTACAGACACACTGAAAAAACTAGGGCCACTGACTCTCACCGTTGGCCTGGTCTCAGGGCCCTAATGGCTGTCATCAAGGCCACATATAAAACCAAAGGCATTCAAGCTGACTGTATGTTAACTGTTCAGCTCCAAATGGCAGACAGACAAAGTAAGGGACTAGCTTATGAGGAAAAGTCAACATGGAATATTTATGTAGTTCTGTATCTGCTGGGTTTGCAAGTAGACAATGCATAGCCAGCTGTTGTCCTTTTGCATGTTAGTGGTAAATTAACCCCGATTAAATCCCCAATTTGAGCAGGCGTCTGAACTAAACTATACCATTTTTATTTGCCCTCCGTAGTATTTTATCTAACAAAGAGTGCAGGAGAAAACCACTTAGTAACCATACTAATAAATCCTCAGAATTTGTCTACATATACCCAGAAGCACTTGTTTTGGAGTTGTTTCCTATAGTTCAACTGCATAATGCCTACCAGGCAGTACTTGGGAGCAGTGTGAATGCATCCTAACTGTGTGAACTGTTAACGGTGTGTTGCTGATTAACAGCATTTCCAGCACACTAACAATTTTACTGTGTGCTCAGCCAACCTCCCCACAATAAAGACAGGTTGAAATGCATCACAGTGAGTTCCACTCATGCATCACATGTTTCGTACAGTCACAAGCTGTACAAAATGTGCCTCCATCCATCCTCTCATAAGCAGTCTGCAGCACAGTGAGGGGGAGGAGCCCGGCCTGTCTCAAGGTCACCGGGCCCTTCACCACTGTGGCATGATGGGTAGCTCCTGCTTGTGCCAGCCAGCCAGCCAGCCAGGAACTGCCCGGGTTCACGAGGCTGCCGTTACCTTGACTGAAAGGAGGGAGGGAAGCACCAACGCCCCCCTGCCGCTCGGTAACTGGTACCAAATGGTGCCTCCCCTCTGGGGTCCTGACCTGCGAGCAGGCAGAGTCCCAGGACACCTCAGAGCCGATCTGGAGGATGGGCAGACAGCTGTCTTCTGTCAGTGGGCCCGTGGACCTCGAAGATCATCTTTTTCTACACACACACAGTCATTTAGCAGGAGACTTGGTCTAAAACCAGAGATGTGCAATACAGAACGGTACAAAAATTCTCAGCCACAATATTTTGGTTTACATTCACACTGTTACTTAAGCTGTTCCAGATGTGATGTTCCCCCTCCGATGTGATGCAGAGCTGATGTTATCTAGTGACTGCCAAAAAAAATGAATGGAGTCTAAATTCAAGGCAGATTTAATCAACTTGATTGATATTTGAGATATTGAAACATAATGATTTTTTTTAAACAAGATCAAAGAAGAATGTATCATAGTGTCGCTTCCTGTTTTCGACATCACTACTGTGTTCATGTTGGTTTGAGATATGAGTCGCATGCTCATCAAGAAATAAGGGAACTTATCCTGAATTTGAAAATGAGGAGGAAGACCTGTACAATGTGAACAAATCCATGATGTGTGACCTAAGCTTAAGATATAAAAATGGTGCATAGACACATAACCCAGTCTATTTGACAAGCATAAATTTGTATCGACAAAAGATAAAAAGGTACACTAGGGTTCTGCGCACTTAAGACATACTACATACTGCTTTTAGGTCATGCGTAAGGATGTCTGGTTGGGGGACTGCGATTCCTGGAAATTACACTTCTTTGCTTTCCTTTTGGAAATTGGAGGAGCAGAGGTATTCTAGTCACATGTAAACCAATTATCATGAGCATGTTTAAGCCCATCTCAGTGGAAAAGGAAATCAAGCTGAAACTTACAAAACAGAATCATGCTTACATGCAGCTCTATGAATCTGATGGAGAAACTGACGGATAATGTGCATGCATATCCCCACAGTTAGAGAGTCTGTAATCCACATTACGCAGTTTACAGTATGTAAAGAGGAGGGGATCTGAATTGAGTAAAAAAATATCCACTGTGTTTTTAAACATAGCAAAATATAAACCAAATTGTTTCTGTACAAGAGACAATATGCTCAATTGAATGTTCCGGGTTAAGTAAAGGTTAAAAACGTGATAATCATATTGAGATCTCTGAGTCAATCTCCTGAATCTCTTAAAATCTCTCTGTACAGTGAATATAAAAAGCTTAAGTGAAACAACAGCAAATTCTCTTTTAATTCTCTCGAGGCAGATTTCACATCGTTTTAAAGAAATTAAGAGATAAAACATTAGATATAAAAGTCTTACTTCCTGTTCTGCTACCTCTACCTCTGAAGCCACTGAGGCTCTGAGGAACAATGTTATATGGATCTTGATGGGGAGAAGCTGCATAATTAATTTGTATATTCTAGCATGACAGATGTTTGATTTTGGCCGTAAAAGTAATTAATAAGAGAGTGGAGGGAGAGGCAGATTGCTGGAAGATTATTTATGAAGACTCCTCACCGAGCATGTTGGAGGGGTAGGGGGTGAGGGGAGGCTGTGTGTGTGTGTGTGTGTGTGTGTGTGTGTGTGTGTGTGTGTGTGTGTGTGTGTGTGTGAGTATCAGCCCTTGCTCATGCCCCAACATCACCTGCTCCCATGGCTGCCCCAGCTGTTAGCCTAGCTGCTACCACTGTCATCTCCAAACATTTGTTTTAATGTCCCTGTACGCCCAAGGTAACAACTGAAACGACTAACAGACTTGGAGGGGAAAAAAAAAACAAATTGCAGCTGTGTTTTCCTTGACATTACCTAACATCACAGAGCTAGAGGAGTTGATAGTGGGTGTGGAAAACATAAAAATCCAGTGTAAAACATACTCTTCTGATTGTTCCAAAGGGCAAACCAGAGCACCTGTTTATATGTGCAAGAGGGAGATGAGCGATTCAGAGAATACACCACAGACAGATGTTGACATCTGCCTCACAGAGACGTAGGAGGGAGATATTTGTGGAGGACTAGCACACAGGTGCATGTGAGATGTTGTCGTTTGTGTTTTGGGATATGAGAACACCTTCGGTTTTGTTTCTTTCGTCGGAATCACAGCAGGAAATTTAATTGACAAATTTCAGTATATTCTTTCAGTTCACACGAAGAAGAAGAAGAGTTGGATTGACAAGAGGGAAATCTACTGGTGTGGCAATCATCCTCGAGCTATGATTACAGTCATGACTTTAGGAAATATGGACTTTCCTGAAATCTTCTCCTCTGGTAGTTATTTCTGTGAAGGGGACAGAAAAAAATAGCTAAACTTAAGCATCTGTTCAGATGTATTTGTAATCAGTTTTCCTGGAAGAGAACTGTGACTCTGTGTGCTATTTAGCGCCACTTTTCTTATACTAATATTCTAGACTTGAAATATTGTTTCAAACATATCACTGTGTTTTCCATATCCTGCAGCTACATTTAGAATTCAATAAATCACAGCTGTTTCAAATATGCATTAAGATTTATGCTACAGTTAGAAACTTAATACATAAAAAATTGGCATTTTAACAACCAAAGTTAGCTTCAAAACTTCATAGCAACCCATCCAGCTGTTGTTGTAGATGTTTCACTCTGGACCACAGTTATGGACCAACAGACACCGACCAAAGCATCCAATTCACGCTCCACACTGCTAGCATGGCTAAAATAAGTCTAGTATGAAGCCAGGCTGGACAACTTTGATCAAAAAGTATGCCTGGGCTTACAGAAAGACAGACCGAGGCGGAGAATGAAAATAATTAGATACGGCCAAGTGTTTTGCAACAGCAGGCATGGGACAATTTATGCCTCAATCTAGGCACAAACTTCCGCTTTTCTTTTTTTCCCTTTTTATTACAGAGCTGTACGGCTTCAGAAGATAATAATGAACTGTAATGGATGCCAAACAGTGAGGACAGGGAGTGAATGTAATTTTCTCAATGAGGGCATAAATCTCACAAGGAGGCTGTTACTGGAAAGTCTTGTGGATATTCAAATCTGCTGCTTTGATTGAAGCAGTCACAGTACATCACAGGCATTGTAACTCGACAGAAGGTTAGCGCAGGTGATCTGCCACAATGTGATCTTGCTCACCGCGGGCCGGGAAGCTCTGTGGGGTCTTATTAGTCAGCAATGATTAAAAAAACAAAGCATTGATAGCAGTGCACAGGAAAGGGGCGATTTAATCAACCCCCCTTCCTCCTTGCTGTAATATATATACGTTGTTGTGACAACAATAGGGTCTTGTTTCATTTAGCTGTGAAGTCTATGGGCTAACATTAATTCAGACCATAGCCAGGGCCGTGGATTACGTGAATTAAACATTATCTGAATAAGAACAGAGTTGGAGAGGAAGGCGTGCATGGACAGCTATGAGATGAGAGATTAAGATTTGACTGATCTCTCTGTTAAGCTTTATAGCTGCAACGTGATCAGACCCTCTGGTGAACAGCTTTCTGTACTGGCTCTGCAGGTGTCACCTACAGTACAAAATGCAGCAGTGGCTCTTGATCTTTAATACCTCAACAGTGTATCTGTAGTATACTATATACTGTATGTATTAATGTTGTCACGATACTGGGATTTCTAACTTCAACACAAAACCATGAAAAATATCTATATTCGATATAGGGCTGTCACGATATCAGATTTTCACTGGATGATTATTGTGGCCAAAAAAATAGTAGCCACACAGCAGATCCATGACACACACTAGCTAGGTGACAGGTAAGAGGAGCAGGATAAATTACATGACATTATCATTTGTCTATTATTAACACAATATTAATATTTCATTGTTTGAATATCATAGTTATTATCAATACCAGTTATCGACAACACCCCTAACTTGTTCAATACCAGGTGGAAAAATGCACACAACATTGAGGGCATGTTTTGATTTTTAGGAAAGATAAATCTAACAAGGCACGCTTGCTGGGTATTAAACACAGCATTTACACAATTAATCGCAAAATAGTCGAAATCGCAATATGACTAAGTATAATATCCAAATCGCAAGATGTGGAATTATTTAACAAAGGAAAACAGTGTTTTAATGAAATGTTGTAGTGCTGCAGAGATGCTCTGGCCTACAAAGCTTGTTCTCCAGATGTAATAAAAGATGCCACATCAACATTACTTTACTAGTTTTTCAATGACAATGAAAATTGTGATGGAAAAATTTAATCATCCATAATAATCATGAATTATTTGCAATTGCAATATCTGTCAAAATAAATCGCAATATCACTTTTTGTCCATATCGCGCAGCCCTAATTTACTCTAAGATAAATTAGGAGGAGGCAGGCCTATGTTGACACTGCAGCAGTGTGTCTGACTGTCGGAAACAAAAGTGAGCGAGGAAGCACACTGGCATCAGTATCGATACTGTGGACAATAAGTATCGAAACAGTTGCAAATTTTCAGTATCAATATTAATCAATGTTTTGATATTTTTGACAACATTAGTATGTATTTTGTTACATTTCATTGGTAATGGTGCGACTCATTGATGTAAAGGATCGTGTGTGACCTCTGATAGGCCTCTTGAACTGGGGTTTGAGAACTACTGGTTTAGTATGCTGTGTCATCTTTGTTTAATTCCCAAATTGCTTCAAACGAGTAAGTGAATGATGATCATTTATCTCAAGAACTCTGGGAAGTACTGTATGTGCACTAAAAAACCCTTTAACTAAGTAAAATATCGCTTCAAATGCTTGTTTGACCTCCACTAAGTTGTCAAATTACATGTCCTTGATGGTAAATGGGCGAGACCTCAGAATGGACAGGTAAGTTCAGCCATCGGAAAAGAGATTCAGTCCACATAATTGTGCAGATGTGGCTGATTAATGTGTAATGTATCTGAAATTAATTACAGAGCAATAAATTAGCGCTCCAACACAAGACAAAGTGAATTGAATCTTTCTCTTTCTTGAAGGATAAATAGAGAGATGAAATATAATGAAGAAAGAAGAAAAGTGATCATAAAGAAATACATTTGCATACTAATTAAACCAGTGTAATAATCTTCGCAATATTCTTCAAAGGAGTGTACTCAATAGAAGTCATTTCCATAACTTACTGAATTATTGTCCTGCTGTCCCAGCTTTCAGTACTGTGGGGAACTTCTCTGCTTCTACTGGGTAAGCGTTTTCCTTGCTGTTTAAACTTTCTTTCTGCTAAACTTCTGTGTCATTCATTGTAATTCCCAGCACACCCTCAACACAGGGTTAAATGTCTTTTCAATCTGTTAATTGCAAGGCTTTATAATTCAAAGAAAGGGATCCAAGACCTGCTATAAATCAAACACCTACTCACAGGGTTTTAATGAATTCCTCCCCGTGACATTGCAGGTAGTATCGTCTAACCTGACGACTCTCAAAGTATTCAGTAAGCACACTTATTATTAAAAAATGCACGTTAAAAAGTGATCCCAGCTCATACAGATCCTCTACAAACTCAAATGTCTGCTGTGCAGAATGCACAATGGGAGTTTTAAAAAAAGTTCACTCAAATATTACATTCATGAAGCAGGTGCTAACCTACATTCAGCACTCCACTGTCCCTTTAGAGCAGAAGAAACATATGGCTCTCCTCCACCGTTTCCTCAACACACCTGTCGCCTCCAAAAGGCTCAGCAGCAGAGAGGGAATATTCACCTGCAACGATACTGAATCTCGCCTGATCAAAGGATGCAGAGGAAGAAATAACAAAAGATGTTACTATAATAATACATACAGGGCTCAGTGTTGCTCTTTGCCAATTTATATCATGGAGTTTTCTGACAACAGAAAGCCACAACCTCTTGTTTTGCTCTTATTGTACGTGGTGTTTCCTATCTTGTACTTCACGTTGTTAACATAATATACACTTCATTCTATTTTGCTCTATTACTGTTCACGTAAACAATCACTCCAAACTAGAAACATGAACCAAATCACTCCCTTTGCACCAGCGTAGACTATTAAACGCTACACACTAAGTACTGAAAATGTGCTGTTGATGTTATAAGAGAGCTAGGGCTGAGCTGTGAACATTTTTGACTCCTCTTTCAGGTTGTAATGCCGTAGGACAGGACAATAAACAGCATTTATTGACGTACCAACATCAGCCAAACTAAAATAAAGTCCATAATCGTAAAAAATAAAAAAAAGTAGTCATAAGTCAGAATGATAAAAGGACATGTCAGATACAGGTTGATTAAAAATATTTATTTATTGAATAGATAAATTACAATCATTTTAATCTAGATTTTAGATCAGATTTTTGAAAACATAGATAGTTTTCAAAAATGTCAGATACACCTTGTCGGACAAGGGTTTAATCAAAACTCGCTCAGCTCTACAGTGTATTCTAACAGGTAGTGTCAAAGAAATGAATACACTTTTTGTTATACTATGTGAAATGACACCAGGAAGGCACCAATGGCCGCCAATGAAACTGTGACTACTGCCATTACTGCTGCCAATTTAAAATATTAAAACTACACAAGAAACCAGCCAATGCTGCACTGCCCAGCAATAAGCAGCTTCTTGTTTCTTTTGTTTCGATAATTATGGGACAGTAGTCTCAAAAAATGTTTTGATTGGCTGTAGATTTACTGTGTACTCCAACTTTAGTGTTTTAAACAACAAATATCAAAGCATTTGTGTGCCAGGGGTTTCCTTTAATCACTATCATGTTATTGCAACTGGACAATAGTTTGCATGAAAAATTCTGGCATAATAACAGGAAGAGGAAATAAGTGAGTATATACTGTACCATAGTGAGAGCAGGCGGGTTTGACATTATGTGTTGCATGTGGGTGTTGCATACATAGATGTGTGTGTGCCGTATGTCTGTTCTTATAAGATATACTGTAAGTTGGCCTGTTGTTACCCTAACTCCATCCACATGGCAGTGAACATGGATGCATTAACACACTAAAAACTTTCACTAGTTGAGATTAAGTAAATCCTTCTGTTAATTTTCTGGCCGTCTGTCCCTCATCTGCAGTCACAGGAGTGGCAGTGTGCCTCTGTGTCCCAGCGGGGTAAACCTCTCAGAAGCAATATGTAATTAAACTCAGAGAGCATATTCTTTAATCCTAAAGGCTATTATAGATTTATGGTCAGTGCATTGTCTGAGCTCTACAATGGCTTTTCCTCACTGCACTCTTGTGGATACAGTGAGCCCATATATGTTCTTAAATGGGTAGATAAAGGTTTTGTAACCCTTTTAAATCTGGCTTCGTAATGGGAGTGCTACAGTGGCTTACCGCCCTCGTGGGGTAATACGGTGGCTTTTGTATTTGGCCCCGGATGGATGGAAAAGCTTTGAAAGGATAGAGGAATCTGTAATTATAATGCACCAACCGTCATCAATGACATATTTTTGAACCTATTTCCAGTCACATTAGATACAAGCAGAGCTGTACATGTGAAATTGTAATTATGGTGTATTCATTTTAACTCCCGGGGATTAAAGTATTGAGTATGTTTAATTGTAAGTGTTCTACATTTCAGAACAGTGGAGCTCTGATTAATAGTGACCCATCCCCACGACAGGATGCTTTGAAATGCCATTAATACTTAACTTAATTGCTACTTTTATTTGCGATTTTTGACTAAATCTCCATTCTCTAGCTCTGTGGGGAATGGCTGATGTAATGTTTCCCTTGTGTCCTAATAAGCATTGATGGAGCAGGGATTTTTTTTTTCTGTTCCTTTTCTCTCTGCAGTGTTTCCTCTTTTCATTCGGTTTATTTGGCAAAGTCAGAGAAGCTTTTATTTAAAAGAACATTTTCAAATTAACTTTTTTCCCCCATCAGCATTACAATAATATCCTCATATTCTCAGATAACTACATGGGGGTACCTACAAATAAACAATATTTCCTCTTCCAGGTGAAATGTATGGGGTCCAAACCAACCAACCAACTTAAACAACCCAAAACTACAGTACTGACTGATCAAGAATGCAGCTTCTTATCAAATATGCCTGGATTTAAGAACTGAACGGCATCACCTAAACAAACCATAACATTCATAGCACATCACAGAGTTGCAACACTTACAGTACAAGAAGGAAATAAACTTTATCAACAGAACGAACATGAAAGCTTCACACAAAAAAGACGAGGGAGGAGATTTAAACCAAATAACACCTCTCTGCAAGGCAACAAAATTAACCTCTTGGCCACTGTACTGGAAAGTTTATAATGAACCATTTCCGTCTTTGTGCTTTAGTAATACGTGATCGCAATGAAAATTGATTTAAAGCCAAGGTCAAAAAAATGTGCTACCTTTAGCAAAGGCGGACGCACAAAACATGACTGCGATCTTTCCCCAACTTTTACTAGTTGCCTACAGCTACACTGATGAAGATAGGAAGGGCAAAACTAAAATGTTATCTTGTATTTGTCTTGTGTTGAGTGCAACACTTTACTCTAGTTATTAGTTATTTACATTATGGAGGTAACAGTTAAGAAAACAGTTGTACAAGTATTTTTTTGGAAAAGCTAGGCACAGATAAACTTCCTACTTCCTAAGACTTGTTGCAACTATCATAGACAATACTTAAATTTTCAGCCCATTCACATGACTTCTTTTTACAACAGCAAGTATTTGTGAGCTGTTACAGACCAAATTAAAAAATGCAGTAAACCTTTCCCCTCTGGACTGGACAAGAGAAACAATACCAGGTGTGATCACAACCTTTCTGTGCCACAAACAGGGAGTGACTTTTGTCTTTTCCAAGCAGCAGTTGGACGCCTTCGTCCTTCTCTGTCACATGCAACTGAAAATCATCAGGTCCCAGCGCCTCAATGATAATGTATTCTCTCTTATTTGACTTTTTAATGGGCTTTCACCTAATTATCATCACATGGTTCCTCAGATGTGTGCTGGAAAGGGAACTCAGGAGTCGGGGAACAAAAGGAGGTCAGATTTGGAGGTGTTGGCACATGGCCTGATCCGCTCTGGTACCCCCCTCTGCCTGCTTTTGCGTGATGATAAATTTTCCCCTTGAACATGATGTCAATATGTTGATGTGCCTTCCTTTATTAAGATACCATCCAACTGATAACAAGTCCTGCTGTGTGTTACCAACATAAATAATTAGAACAGAGACCAAGGAACGGCAGGTGGCTTTTGGCACAAAGAAATAATCATACTTGATGTGGAAAATAAAGTAAAAGGACCCATCTGTTCACGGCGGGGGGAGGTGAAAAAACACGTTAACATATTGTCAGTAACATTATGAAATACACAGTTAATAATTTAGTCATGGCACATGGCTCTGGACACTTGTTTGAAATAATCTAACAGAAGTGAGCCACGGCCTGCATCAAGGCTTCAAATTAATCGCACATTTGCAACCTCATGACTTATCCACCGGCCATTTTGTCACACGCTCTGGCAATTATTTACCCAAAGGGTTGATGAAGACAGAGGTAGCTAAGCCACGCAATGCCAGGGTAATCATAGATGATATACTGTAAGATCAGCCATGAAACAGCAGCAGAAGGGAGCTGTTGAACCCTGAACTCTCGGTCTGTCCAATACTCTGATTCAACATCCAAGATCTTAATTGTCTCCAAGAGCAAAATGCTTTAACTGCATGCAAAACCGAGAAACTTGTCAAAGTATTTGTTTTATCTAGGGTTAATGTGAAGCTATATATAAAGTTATGTTTCAAAAGTTACAAGGAACTGGGGGAGCTTCCTCTGGACAGCATGGATGATAGGCTTGTGCCGACTGGTGTTCGGATCGTATATCAACGAAAGAAGGAATGAGTTTTTCCTATACCGATTTAAATAACACAAATAAAACGTTATGTTATGTTGTATTATATTTATGCAGGGAAGAATTTATCAATCAATTTATTTATATCTGTACCCACTTATTTTGTACAGCATCGCAGGAGAGTGGAGGCTCACAAAAAAACAACAACAATATATTTCAAATATATCATATTATACTTGGTATTGGCAGACACTCAGTATTAAAGGATCAGAAGATAAAAAAATGTAATCAGGATATGTCTACTTGTAACTAACCCATAAGAATTTCAGAGAAGAAATGTTAATAACAGCTACTTTAAACTCAAACACTAGCTTTGGGCCACCTTGAAGCCCGGTTCATCAATCCCTTCATGATAAAAGAGACTAAAAATATAGTACATATGGAGGAGTTCAACTGGGCTATATTAAATAAAGCCATACTTAGGAAAGATCAATCCATAAAGCAGGAATTTAATAAAACATATTTATGTTGTGAATGAATGTTTTTGCCATGGCAAATGCTGTATCTGTATGCACCCAGGCTTAGAGGCCATTTTGGATACACTGAAAGACTCAAATTGCGAAAATGAAGAGGCCGTCTAGGATGTCCACTTGAGCCAATCAAAGTTCAAGAGGCCTCCTGTCTAGAGCTTCTTGACTGTTATGAAGAAGCACTGGCACATTAAGGCCACCGCAGGCGCCTGCATTGATATAATTTCCTCATATTCTGTTGTGTACCAATAGGTTCATCTGTGGAGAGCCGCTCTGCAAATGAGATTTATTTACTTGCTTGTTTGGGATGATCAGTTTAATATTTACTGGTGTGTGGAACCATCCTTGGTATATAAATGAGATGATTAAGGCCGCAGGGCTTCCCCGCTCAGGGAGCTGAACAGCCGCCTCCGAACACAGCGGTGCCTCCGCTGTGAGACAAAACTTCAACACACATCGTGTGCTTATCAGCTGGCATCTTCTCACATATTTTTCTCTGTGCGTCTGCATAAAGACGCAGTCATTTCCGATTGAGAATACTGCAGCCTGCAGCCAAACCACCAATTAATGAACCTGCAGATGACAAGAACTATTTGGATTGAGGGAATAATCCACTCCTTTCGTGTTTGTGTTTATGTGTAAATATATAAGGACAGATAGAGAAAAGAGGGGGAAAAACAAACAAAACGTTTAAAATCAATAACAACAGCTTCACTGAATGTGTTGTGTCTGTCGAAGAAAATTATCAAAAATAGAGGTTCAATTGATAGCCGTCATTTACTGCTGGTTTGTCTCTGTTAGTGCTCATCTTGGGATCAAAAAGGTGCCAGTGCTCCGCACCAGTGGGACTGCTTCTAGACGGGAGTGGTTTGTTTATTTTCATCTGTATGACTATGACATTAAAATTGGTAACTGAAAGTGGAGTATGAATGTTAATTGACGTGTACATAAATAAAGATTATCAAAGCTACCACTAATAAAAGAAAGCAAGACTGGAAAACTGTTCAACTCAAACATGTCTGAGCGTGACTTGAAAGTCTAAAAGACACTGGTTTTGGAGATACGTTGTGGTATAAAGGTTTCATATCTTTACAGAAATCATTTAAATGTCTAACTGTCTAATGACTGAAAAAAGTAATTGCAGAACAGAACAGACAAAAGTAGCTCAACAAGCCTGCAGTGAAAAGTGCTGTAGGACTTGTATAATAGCTACATCTCTAACATGAAAGTTTCTATTCTCATCCAACTCCCCTTAATTCATTATTTTAATTTCCCTTAAACAATACATCTGACTCAAGGCTCTTTCCAATCTTGTTTCAATTAAGGTTGACATGTTCAGACAAGATGCTGAGGTGCAACAGCAGCAAAAGGGGGGGAAAAAAAGAAAAACAACCGCACATCTTCCCTAAAATGGCTGCTCCTGTATCCCTCGCAGGGAAACATTATTCCTAATAAAACTCTTTAATAAATACTTGAGGTCCTTGGAGAGTTCCTTGAACCTGAAAGGAAACACTGTCTATACCCAGGAGCAAAGAAGGCCATTACAGCTTGTAGTGGAAGATTTAATAGGTGTCATAATTTATCATGTAAACCGAAAAGTGTTTCTTAATTAAGTGCGCGCGTTAATGAATTTTTTAATTTGATCCCTGTAAGTACTTCGCCATGCTAATTGCAATATTCCACACATTAGTTATCGGCTATTGCCCTTGGCTATTTGCTGTCGTGAGAAGGGAGCCCCTTTTCCCCTCAGCCTAAGTTCATTAACAGAGCCTGAACCTCCAGCCCAAACTACTGTACAGACGCAGCATTGTGAGTCTGAAAAATGTGGATCTCACGTTCTGGTCAACAAACAGATACTGATTGAACTGACAGTGATTAGATTTACTGATGTAAATGTTTCTTGTATTGAGAAAGTCCAATCACTTGTACATGCTTTAGTAGTTTGAGCATCTGTTAGCTCATACCACCACATCCCTGCACCTCAGACTGATATTGTCCATGAGAGTAATCACTGAGTGAGCTATTTAAAATGACTAATGCGAGCCGGGCTCAGTCTTGATGACTGCCTTTGTATCCAAAGTCTCGCTATCGCTGGTGGCAGCCTCATATTGTTCAGTGCAATTAATCTGTTTGAGAAACATAATAATGGAGTTGCCAACTGCTGCCCGTGCTAGTATTTTATTAATCAACCGCAATTAGGCAGTGTCGCTATGTCCTTAGGATGACTTTTCATTCACTTGCAAGGGAAAACTGCGCGCCAAACACAACAGCGCACTCAGTGAGAAATACTGATCGCTGCTACAGAGATCACAGATGGGCTCAGTAGCAACAATGTGGGGAAATTATCATCAGCCACTAACCAAATGCTAGTGCCTTTTGGATGTGGTTGTTAAGTTTGTCTACTTCATCAGTGTCTTCAGCAAATAAAACGCCATTTTGAGGCTGACTTACACACTAAAACTCCCTCTGGCTGCTCCGTTCTGGAAAGTATATCGTTACTACTGTCGCCTGCTGATGAAACAGCTTTGCATCCCAGACTGCAGTCTAACAATTCATAACAGCTTACAAACATGGACGGATTATACAATAAAGCACCCCTGGGCATAGGCACCTTAAAAGCCCCCTGCCATGTTTGGCAGACAAGTGACACTGTTGAAGAAGTTTATAATGATGAAGTTGGAGTAGGATTTTTTCCGGTTATTTTCAAAATTTAGCTTGCTCTCGCTGGTTTCTACAGTCTTAGCAACCTATAAAAAGGTCAAAGATTTGTCTTTGTCTTTAAATGGATTCTTTTGTCTAATCAACAGTCCAAAATCAAAAGTCTCTCAAAGAAAAGCAGCAAATTCTTACATTAAAGAAGCTAGAATATACAAACATTTGACATTTTTGCCTGAAAAATAAATTGATCAAAACAGAAAAAAACATATGTCATTAATTTTCTTATGACTGATTCATGGACTAATCATTGCAGCTCTAATACACACTGAATCAGACCTTCCGAGTGACCCTATACTTATAATATTCTGCACAATGCTGCAGTGACTTTCTCCTCCCTTCAACCCCTTGCAGTACAGTCACGGTTAAGATGGATTTGCTAAGCTCTTTAATTTAGCCAAAGCCAAAGGAACACAAGGCCATTAACACAAATGTTATCCTCAAACTCCGCCCTCTTTGTGTCATGACATTCAAGCGTAATGGAGAACTCAGCAAAGACAAGCTCTTCCCCCATAAATGTTTCATAAAGTAATTCCACCCATATGAAGAAACTCAGAAAAAAATCTGTTGACATTATCCCGCCGTTGTTGTCGGAGCATCTGCAGAGGAAATGTATTTAATATTCACGGGCCGTCTTACACTCTGACATTAGCCGAGGAAGATAATCCCTCAAAGATTAAATTAAATGTAGGCTGGAGTGTTTAGTGCTGCTATTGTTTTCATTAGTGCAAAAAGGAATTGTACTCGCTGCGAATGATATTAAATCGTGCTGCTGGGCGAGCACTTGACATCCATACTCCCCCACCCCTCTGATAAAACATAATGTAATTCAGGGTCCATAATCTCCAAGCAGCAGGTTAGCATTATAGTTTTTAACTACACTTAGCGGTTACTAAATATGCATTTGTGGTATTAAAATAAATCTCCTGTTGAGATAAAAGCAGAAGGTGCACTACACTCCCTGCCTGCTTCGAGCCATTTGTTCATCTTCACTTCATGAGGTGAAGGGGGGATGACGCTGGATTGTGAGGATGATAATAATGCAACATTTTACTATTTACTCATGTAATCAGATGTTCTCTGTTGCAAGGGCTTTTTGAGGAAATGTCAACAGGTTGCATGGAAGCAACATCTGCGAATGTTGATTAATTATGGTTTGACAGATGTTACTGAATGTCTGCCGAGTCTGGGGTTTGAGAAAACAGTAGAAAGCCTCGTCCAATCCTGTTATACACACTGAACAAGTGGGGTTATACTCGGACATCAAGCACAACTTTGTTAAGCACTTGCTAGCAAAGAAACTTCTCTTAGAGTTCCCTGCAGAGAGTTTACATATGGTATCTTCATATTATTTCATTACATATGCAGATTAAAATTAAACGCCATCATCCCCTATGAAAAATAAGGGTCATTTAAGCAGAAAGAAGCCAGAAGTAGGACAAAACAGAAACCAAAAGAGCAAACAAGTTGTATGAATATCAAATATATATAAAGCTGTATTTACTCCAATAGAACTCAATGTATGAATTAAAATATAAAAGCAGTATGATTTATGCTATCAACAAAGTTGCCAGAAATTCAAACAAAAAATTATTTTTTCAGCAAACACAGTATGTGCAGAATTTTAAGAGTAGGCCCAGTAAAAAATGTGCAAATTAGAAGGTTTTAAAAATGATACAATTGTGTTAGAAATAATAAATGTAGAGGCATATTTGACATTTTATGGAAGCTGAAAGTTTAACTCCAGTATGAAGTTGCATTTAGGAGTAACACATAATTTGCTTCAACATCCCTGGTTTTCATGCAAATTTTAAAGATGCTGAAGAAGAGGGTTTGTGAGAGGATAACCAAAAGGCTCCCTATGGAATTTTTAAAAAGCCACAAAACAACGACTAGGGCAAATTTGCATTATAAAAACAGACCAAAATCATGTCCTTCCCTTCTTTCTGAAGATCTCACTGAAGAGTATCTTCAGGGGACACAGAGCGACTTGATTGACATCTGTGAGAATGCTCAAAGTGCTGCACTGCAGGCCAGTTTCAAGGTGACGTGCAGACAGAGCTTTGATAATTTGTCTCTAACTTGTCATGTCACTGAATTTAGAAGGAGGCAAAGTGATCCCAGCAGGTCAGAGCAGGTAGGTAATTGACTGCAATGACATTTTTAAAAGCATGTTTTCAGTTTAGAAGTTTGATTGTTCACTTATTTCATTGTTTCTGTGTCTCATACTGCTGGTTTGGTTTAATCATTTAGGATACAGGGAGCACTTTAAAAGTCAGCAACACACCTTTTCACAAGCACAACTCCCTATCGTCTCCAACATTTACTGTTAAGCTCAGTATAAAACTGGGTACCCTTGTGCTTTTGTCTGAGTTTGCCACACAGTGCAGTTATGAATCAAGATTAATCTAGTTTTGCTGACAAGTGCAAAAAAGTAGCTGACACAAGATAGCAGCAAACATACGCCCAGGGTAAATACACTGTTCCCCATTTAAGTGTGATATTTGGCAACATTAGCTAGTTAGCTCAATGCTTAAACTCAAACTTATCTAAATTGTTTTGATACTTTTATGATTTTTTGATTTGTTCATATCTTAATGGCATCTGCTTCTTTATATTTAATGGCTATTTTTCTTGTAAAAAGTTTGAAAATTGTATTTGATACTTTAATCTTGTCTTGATGACACAATGCTGATTGGACATGAAGTTGCAATCTTGTTGTCAAAAAAAATGACTTAGAAAACCTTGTGGAGAGGTTTTCTGTTTTTTTCCGCCTATCTTGATTGATATAAATGGCCTGGACAAAATAATAGAAACACCTGTCAGTATAACGTAATACGATTCAACAGCACCACAGACTCCAGGCTAACATGAAGGTAGGATTCACTGCAGGAGTGTTGTATTAGACTGCATTGGTCTTAATAAGTGTAGCTAATGAACAGGCAACCCTATGAATACATACTTGAAAATTAGGATCAATTCCATGTTACCATAACAAGTGCAGAGTTTCAATCGCACATCCATAAACTTGACTTTGAAAAGTGGGGCCAAACTCCTGTGGCCCCTCTTTTTCAGCCAAACACATTGCCTTTACATTTTCTCATCAAAAACCTTCTAGGGGACACTCACTTCACTTTGAGTTGGTCAACTGTGAGTCCTGCTGGGGCCCCGGATAGTTCACCCCTGCACCAGGGTTGGCCTCTGTCACCTCAGGATCCCTGACACAGTGGGCTGCCCCCTCTGTCAGCCTGGCGTGGCTGATCAAGCTGTTCTAACAACTGGAAGACATCACAAGTTAAACACTCATTATTTTAATTTGATGCTAATCATGTGTTAATGAGACTAATCCTCGCAATGATTCAGGTAATTTGCTTAATGGCTCCAGTCCAGATTACAGCAATCAGTCACGTTTGATAAGACGTCTGTTGAGGGGCAGGGGGGAAAACTCGGTGGAGGAGATGAGGACAGGGAACAGGTGAAGGCCAGCAGGCCTCTGGGACATTGAAGACATGCTAGTTCACCAACCCTCTCACCTTTGAGTCGCTGATGTCTCTCTGTATGATATTATCCCTTGTTACAACCAAGAAGACACTAGGCGTAAGGGAGGTAACATAACGTGGGTGTAATCAGGCATTTACTGCCATTTATTGTTGAGAAGATGATGATTATAGGTTTACAAACTTAGACATCAAATACAAAATGACATAACTAAAGAGCAGTGGAGCCCAAACAAAGGAAAAGGATGGCGCCAAATCAATGAAACAAATATAACAAGATTACCTTATATCAAGTTAAACAGAACATGACTCACTACAATTATCTTACCTGTTAAAAAAAAAAGAAGAGGCAACCACCCCACCACCTCTCTGACAGATTATATGTTTAATTCTCAAAATATCTAAAAACCCTGATCAAACTTAGCAAATCAGCAAGTGCCTCTACGAGTTAACAAGAAGTTTATCGCTCTACATGCTATTAGCTGTTCCCACCAGCTAACAAGGGGCACAAGTCATTAAATGAAATGCACATGACAGTCCTGGTATATCAATTTCCTTATGTTAACTTGCTATTGAAGTCCATCAACTGCCCCTAATGTTCATCATTAAGACAATTATGTACACTCACATCATTGGGAAAATACAACTTATTGACTGCAGCACGACTGTGATGCTATAAGAAGTTGCTTACAACTTCACTAGTAAAATGTATTTTTACATTTAAAACATCTTTCAGGCATAAATCAGTTCTGAAGTCAGAATAATCACAATGCTTGAGTTAAGATTAATGGGCAAAGCGCCAAGCCAATATTTCAGTTAGCTATACAGGCTAACTTTTATTGTCAACAACTTAACAAATGCGCTTATAAAAAAAGATGGCAATGCCTTATTCCCATTCATACAAAGCCATGGTATGAATTGATGCTGGAGGGTATTTTAGTGAGCCACCACTAACTAGTTGTCTTACAGTACAGAAGCAGCTACTTGCTAGTTTGGCTAGTCTGAAGCTGAGCTAGCCAAGTAAGGTTTAGATACTGAGGTTAGCAAGTCTAACAAACCTAGACAGGCTAAATATTTGTGTTTGGCTGGATAAAATGCGTTCAGTTAGTTGCTATAACATTAGTTTCATAATATACGTTTGTTCTCATCTTACCTCTTGACTTTTTTCTCGGCTTTAGTCCAGGTATTAGCTAGGCTAAGGCTGGTGCTTCAAGAAGATTCAAGCTTATAAAGGAGGGTTTAGCACATAGAGGGGGCGGGACCTATTCATTTAAGTGACAAGGACAACTTCCCAGAAATACAAAAGAAAAGACAAAAAAAAGCTTTACGTTTTTTAAAATTATTTTATAAATTCTTAATGGTTAGTTTTATTCAGTTGTTAGTCTCCACGCCAATGCTCAACAATTCAGCAAAAAGAAGGAATATTTTTGGCCCGTGTTTGCTTGATTGACAGGTGTCTCATCCTATGACAGCTGTAGTTGCTGCTTCCTCACCCTAACCTAAAAACACCATTTAATTGAAAGGGTGGAGTATGGAGTATGCATGTTAGGTGTGTGTTTGCTTGATTAACAGTGCTCTTAGCCAATGATAGTATAAGGCTTGCTCAACCCAACATAGCACAACCGTATTTCCCCTAATAATGAGTTTCTGGCTCCAAAAATATAAATTCAGGTCCATTTTAGCTGTCGAAAAGTGGCCATTCCTCTTTCTGCGGGTTCACACAAAAAATAAAAATCAATGGCAACTTAAATTCACAGTAGCAATTGCAAAAGAACTGACCACTCAAAGCACTTTAAAACTCTTGTCACACACACATTCACATACTGATGGCAGAGGCTGCCATGCAAGGTGCCGACCTGCTCATCATTAGTTATTTGGGGTTCAGTATCTTGCCCAAGGACACTTCGACATGCAACCAGGAGATCCCAGAATTGAACCACCGACCTTCGGATTAGTGGACGACCTGTTCTTCCTCCTTAGCCATAGAAAATAATATAAACATCAGAAAAGTAAAATTATTACACATTTGAAAAGATTGATTATAAAAACTTATGAAGAAATTATTTGAAACAGGACTGCTGAGCTGGAGAGTGAGGTGTGAAATCATTCAATAGCAAAAAAAATAAATAAAATAATAATAATAAACCCTAGGCCTCTCAGAATTACAGATGGACCCCTGGTGGGAAGACACATTGTCGTGCAGATCAGTCCATCCTGAGAGGAGGAGCGAATGAGTGAGCTCTCTTCCCGACTCAGATCAAGCAGGGGATGCTACGCCCCTGACAAATGGCTACAGCATAATGACCTGTGAGTGCTAACAAATATAAATCGTTTTCTCTTGCATTTTTACTGTCATCAAAACAAATGCTCATTAGCCTTTTATGAGGGATTGTGTGAATAATAAATAGATCCTAATTACCCCCTATCACAAATGCAAATGTGTGAATTAAAAGCAACGGGTAGTAAAACAATAGAGCTTCTGTTCCAGCCTAATATTATATGTACAGTTACTGAGTTATTGAGCAATTAATGGTTTGAATTAATTTTTGTGCCCAGTTGTTTTACATTATTGAATCCACTGATTGATCTTTAATCCATCCTGTTCCCATTGAGTTATTTTCTATTCAAATTATTCTAAAATGTTATTTTTATTTCTAGAATTTCTGCCTAAGATGATTATTTAAGCATGTCCTATTGCTCCGACCTTTGACCTTCTTACGGTTAATATAATAATGTTTTGAGTTTTGCAGTAAATTTAGATAATGAGTTATGTGCCCACCTCACCCTACCCTACATATCAACCACATCTATTTGCATATTGTTCACCAAACAAACAAACAGCATTAGACAGCATTATTATGGCGGAGGCTTTAAAACAATGGCACTTAGTCAAATCGCTGTCACATTTCTCAGAAGGGCATTTGTCACCTAAATCAGAGGATAACCTATATTTTACACACTAATCTGAGCTAAAGCATGTCAGATGCCTTTACAGGGGCCTCGGCTCCATTGTTCAGGCTGAGGACTTATCCGTGTTCCACATGCTGTGTGACAATGGACTTATGAGTCAGCCCAGTGGGCCTCTGCAGCTTCTGACCACACAGCCACCAGGTTCTTTACAATGGCAGTTCAAGCTGTTTTAATGCAGCCAACCACACCTTCTGCTGATGCCTCGAACCACGCCGACAGCTGAGTTTAAGTTCATTTTTTCCTTTTATTATTGATCATGTCAGCTTGCTTAACATTGTTACTCACACAGATTGAAGGATGCAGAAAAAATGAAAATAAAATTGGCATTATGAGATAAGAGATTGACCTCACGGAAAGATAGAAGAGTCGTTATTGTCCCAGAGACATGATGTTTCAGCTGCTTGTTTAGTAGTTTGCTCTAATTTCTGACAGTATCATATATATTCTGCATCTTCTTGTCCCAGAATTTAATCTAAGCTATATGAGAAAAACCCAAGACTTCACGTTATTTTCATGGCTGCACTATTTCATCATATGGATATATTCTTATTCATTCATCCACGTTTTCCCAAAATTCATCTTATATTTTAACATTACCTTACATCTTTGGAAACTCTTGGACCTCTTCTACAATAAAAAATTGGGTTCTGCAGGTTTGGACAATGTTTGACTGCACGTCATGACTTTATGTTGACTGACACTTCAATGGGAGCATGAAAAAGGTTTCAATCAACATAGAAATCATCATCATCAAAGTTCAAACTTGGGTTCAAGCGTCAAATCTATCTGACACTTGACAGCTTTGTTATCAAAGTCTTGAGTCCATGAATGGATATTCTATAGCCGTCCTTGTGCATTTTTCATAATGGAACTAAAAACCAATTTTCATTTTTTTATTTAATCAGCATCTAAGTGTGATGAAAATGTGTTGGGGTGAAAATAAAACCCCTCTGATTGAGGTGATAAATGCTGAAGCTATAAGGTACTTTAGATTAAAGCTGGTTCAAATTCCCTCAGAGATGACGGGGGTGACTGACACTGACATGCAGCAACCCCCACTGTCACGCAGATTATGCTTTGTCCTACAACAAAAAGCGCTTTCTCTTACACTTAAACTCATCATGGGGATTACAAAAAAAGGTAGCTCACCACAGCGACTTCCATTTCTGTTATTGTTTGTCAGGCAGCTGCATGTGGATTTAGCAGCTCCCAGCTCAACTTTAACTATGTATGGATTAGATCTTCCTGATCCATTAGATGGATTATGATTATTACACTGTCCCAATATCAGTTCAATTGTCACACCCCAGTACTTGATGGTTATGACATATGGGTAAATGATTTATGTAATGGGCAGACATGATGTCACTGATATAATGTGCAGGACAGACGACATCCCACTTTTTCATCAGGCCCAAAAGGAAGGCCAAACACACAGTTTTTCACACATGAAGTTTAATTTGCTCATCCTGTGGATTATACTGTGCGAAAAAAAGTCTCACAGTGTCTTCTGTTGCTCTCGAGGGTGTTTTCTAAAGTCTAAAATGATGATAATAATAACCCTAGTGATGTCATCAGAGTTATCATAACTTGGGCATGGAGACTACTGACAAAAAGTCTGACCTGAGTCACTGAGTTTATGAGACATAGTTATTTACCGGGCAGGGGAAGCCTAATGAAAGAATCAGCATTTACTTCAGAAGGATAAGTTAAAGTTGTTGTTGTTGATTGCCTGTTAAAGTAAAATTAACATAACATGTGAAAATATACTTTGGTAAAAGGGAAAGTGAACTCCACAAATAGTATTTGAGTAAAAGCACCTACAGTATCTGATATTCAGTGTTGCAAAAAGTACTCCAAACCCATATTTGAGTAAAAATAAAGATATCGTGTGTAAATCTAAATACAAAAAATGTCTCTTCAAGTTAAGTACAAGGAAGTCAAAATTGTACTTAAAGTGCAATATGTAAGGTCTTTCATTGAAAACAGTCAACAATTAAATTATCCACAGAATGTGAAGAAATAGCAGTACTGACATTATGATGTCTACGTACAGTATTGTGTTGCGAAGCTACCTACTGAAGCTAACATGCTAACCAGCTAGCGTCCTGGTCCAAATAAGCACCAACACTCCCCCAGTGCTCCAAACTCACAGTCCAGACTGCTAGCTGCACGGCTAACTGAGCTAACTAGCTAACAGCAGCTACAGTTAGCAGCAATTAGTGGTCACTGTGGTGATATGCTGCCCCCCTTTTTTTTCAAATATGAATTTGACAGGTGGCCAATTCTTAAATATTGCACCTTTAGGTACATTACTTGAGTAAATATATTTACTTTAGTTATATTCCATCACTGAATTCAGAAGCTACATACATAGAGAAAATAAAACATAAACAAAGGTGACATTTCACATTTACTGTGTAACAGCAAAACCTACTTTAGGTAAGTAGAAGGGACAAAAGAGAATATTTCCCCAACTATCAGTGCCAAAAGTGAGTAGTTAGTTTTTAAACAGAATATAGCCCTCAAATAATGGTTGGTTACCTTTAGTGGCACAGAACTAACATCCCCCCTGTAGTTAAACCCCAAAGGCTGAGAGGCAGAAAAACATTCCCCTCAGAAACGATCCTCTTGTTGTGAATCTGACACAGCTCCCTTCACAGGTCTCTGCAGGAAATGCTCTGAAGCGTCTGGCTCTCTGATCACTGGCCTGATTAATAGGGGGCTGAATTGGAAATTTAATTGGATGTGGTTACAATTATAAAGCCATGCTCTCCCCGGAGCGGCAGCTATGACTGTCGGATGGCGCCGACGGGTGAACAAGATATCAGCGGGGGAAACATGTTCTGTCATACCACCCCCACGTTATTCCAATAGAGAGGGATGTGAGGTGTGTCAGATCGGTGTCGCCCACAGTGGAGCCGTAAAAACACCCAGACTGCTCTCATGGTGGCAGCCGTTGACCCCTGTGACGGTCTCCGCTGAATGGTCAATTTATCATTAACGGCTGGCGTGGTGCAGCTTTGCACATGTGGTGTAAATTCTTACAACATGCAGAAACAACACTTTTCTTCAGTTTTACTTCTCTAAAAAACACAAAATCCTTTTTCATCCAGCACAGTTAAACACATCACACCTGGGAGCAGCATAGCTACACAACACAGAGTTTAATAGTGAGCCACTGAGCTGCTTCACTGGAGCAGTTAGGTGCTGGGAGCCTCACCACTGACCGATGTGCATGCTCTCTCCCTCTCTGCATCATTTTCTCTCCCCCAACATTTCTTCAGCTCTGAGTATATTTGATCCATCCACTCAAATTTTCCGACCGATAAACCCTCTCAGAAATCACCCTCTCGTTTGCTCACATGACCCCTCTCTGCAGTTGCAACCCCCCCTTAAGGCCTCCGGAGGTTGAGAGAGCCCTCTTTTGGTGGGAGTCAGTATTACACCACCACTGTGCCACCACAGTCAAATCTCATCAGTGAAATGAAAAGGGCTCTGTCACAACCCCGGGATCATTCCACCCAGTCCTGGCACAACCATGTGTGCTGTTAGCCCAGCATACATTATAATCCCTGACATATGTAAGATCTGTGTCATGCTTTTTTTTTTTTTTCCATAAGCTAAAAAACTTAAAGAGGATGAATTTGAAGCACCTATAAGCTGCTTTTAGCAGTCTGTAGCAGCAGCAGCAGCAGACATACTGACAAATGAAAATGGAGCAATTATTAGATTGAGGACAAGAAGTAGTGGTTGTGAACCATTGTCCATGTTGGGCTGGATATCTATCATCTCATTACACCCAGAGAGTGAAAGGACCTCAAGGAAATTGTAAAAGCTCCTTTAAAAGGAATGATTAAATCTTTAGCATGAGTTTCTGGAATCCTGGACTTTTTCCAGGAGTTATTTGAGGAGATTCTTGTCTTACTTTTGAGCCTTTTTGTTTTGTTTTTTAAAAATGCAATATATAGTTTTTGAGAGGAACCTTAAAGGACAATACAATTTCCCTGCCACCTTTCTAGCTTCCAACAGTGTTCTGGGACCTTATTTTCATCTGAGAACAGCTTGTTTATTCAGTTATGGAAAATACAAATATTTGTTATGTTTGTGTTATTACCTCATTGATATTGTAAATATAACAGCTTAAGCAAGCTCATGGTTAATCAATTGTGTCTAAGTGTTCAGTCTATAAAGTGTCTGTGAGTAAGGAAAAAGGCCCATAACATGTTCCCAGAGCTTATGGTGTAGGTCTTCATACTGCTTATTTTGTCTGAACAACTGAGAAGAGAATCCAAAAGGAGTTAGTTCATAATAACATGAGACAGAGAAAAGCTGCACATGTTCACATTGGAGAATCTCAAATCTACAAATATTGAGACATTTTAATTTGAGAAATGACTGAAAACAAGTACACAGTTTCCTGCCTATATTAATTTGATAGTCATTTACACATTATTTGTTTTAGTCCTATCAGATTCCTAATTAGTTCACAGCTAATATAAACAGGCATCTGCAGCATCATCATACTGCAATTTTAAAGAACACCTTTAAGTGCGTTTACAGGTTTTGGGAAGTACTACTGCATAAGTGGAAAAAAAATAGTATATAGTCTTTTGTGGCCCCAGAGGAAGCTGCATGTAATCTAACTAATCGCCTCCAGTGATGTCACTCAGTGGCTACGCTGCATTGTGGGTAATGTGGTGCCAGGTTTAGAAAAGGAAGAAGAAGTTGTGGAATAAAAAAGGTGATATTTCTGGTTCCACTGTATCGATTTGGATCATTTGTTTATGAACTGTCCAGCAGTCCAACAGTGTTATAGGAGTGCAATGTTAGAGCAGTGGACTACTTTTCAAAAACTGCTTCCTACATTGCCCACAATGCAACTTTGTCAATAAATGACATCACTGGAGGCAGTTCATTAGATTACATGTAGCTTCCTTTGGAGCCTCAAAACGCTTTATACTTCTTTTTCACACCTGCAGTCGTACTCCCCAAGACCTGTAAACACTCTTTAATGTGCAATAATTGTGGCGCTACCCTTTAATTAAATATCATATATTTAACAAAATGGAACAAAAGAAACCTCAAAGCTATCTCTTATCAGATTTTAGCTCAGATCAATACACAAAATGTAATTGTACACCATTTAAACATTTCTTTAAAGGAACCCCAGTGCATTTATTGAAGCTAAGATACGCATGCGTTGATCCTTCTGCTTCTATGACACCATTAATAACATTATGTTTATGTGGCGGGGGCTCTCCCTCCATATGGCCAGAGAGAAGCTTCAATGTCAGTCAGCACAACACGAGGCTGAAGCAACAGTGTGTGTTGCAGTGTTTACATTCACGTGGACGCATGTGTGCCCATATGTCTGCATATGCATTGTCAAGTGACTTCTCTGACCGGGCTCATGGCTAGTTATTCATCTGTGCTGTTCTCTCTCTCTCTCTCTCTCTCTCCTGTCCTCAATGAATGTCTCTGTCTCTCGCCCCTCCACCCCGCTCTCTGTTGACATGCCAAGTTGATAAAGAGAACGTTTCATTTCATTCCCCGGCAACGGCACCATGGCTGCCCTGCATGAGCGGCTTGTTCGTTAGAGCGTACGACAAGCGAGGAAGATCCTCGAGCGGCCGGCGCTGCAACGCACAAAGTGAGATACAAAACAAATGGGCCAAGAACAGAAAGAGAGGGCGAGAGAGAGAAAGACAGAGAGAAAGAGAGAGAGAGAGAGAGAGAGAGAGAGCAGGAACCAAACATATGTGTGCGTTGGAAAGTCATGTCCTATTTAAGTGACTATTATTAGAGTGGGTCACCATCTGCAAGTCTAGATAAAGCAAAATTGGGGGAGGGGGGAGGTGACTCTGCAGAAGATTAAGCTGCAAACAAACAAACATATTAGCACATGCTAATGTTAGCTTGTTAGCAGACGAGATGAAGTCTAACATATGTCCTGCAATGACTGTTGCAGGGAGTTTTGTCATGCATTTATCATGCACGTATTACGTATGTCTCATATACGTTTTTTCTTGGAAATTAGAAAGGGTAGGCTTTTGTTGGTTCCAATACAAGTTAACCCTGATGACATCACTATAACATCAATGCTGGTCATTTTGTTAGGCTTGATGAAGCTCCTTCGGGGCTACATCATGCACTCAACATGGGCTGAGTAGTGCTTATGATGAGCAAACGATCCCCACGTGTAAATTCGGTGGAGTGTCCCTTTAAAGAGGCACTATGTATTTTTTGCAGAAAAAATTCAAACTCAGAATTTTAATATTTACAGAGTTTATGAGGTAATGACACAAACTCAAGTATTTATTTTTCTTATCCCACTTTGTATCTGAAAAACTAAAAAGTATATCAAAGCACAAATGTAAACTTTTTTGTCTTATTATATTTATGTTTCATATATATTGATTTACTGCTGACATGAAAATGTGTTCCTTCCTGAATATTCTGCTGTAGACACAAAATGCATCAGAAAAACTCAAATATGTGTATTTTCTCCCCAACTGCATCTCTCGGGCACGGAGTCAGAGTGCAGCAGCAGTCGAGCATCGCTGCATTAAGAAGTCAGACCTCTGCAGTCGCTCCAGTGTGCAGCTAATCGGAGTGGGTATGTTGTTCTCAGAGCTAATGTCACCTTGCTATGAAGGCACATATTGCGCAGTGTGAGAGCAACTGCTTTTCAGCCCACACAAACAAAACAGATGTTGCGGGTGTCAGGGGTCGGTGTGCAAGCTGCACAGGCCTTAATCAACTATTTAAACAGCTGAGAGCTAATGACGTCATTACAAACACAGATTTACAGGCACTTTCAGCTCCCTCTGGTGCGACTGGACACATTTTCATTTTAATTCACCTCGTTATTTCTGTAGCTAGATATTTACTTGTGCATCATGCACACAGTGTGGTTATGTTTATGTGCATACAGCCACAACCGATCCACTGTGTAAGCTCCTGTTGGGTTTGTGGTAATCACTCATGATGTGTCAGCACCCATTAACCAGGTCAGACGGTCAACTCCCCGTAAACCTGTTATTTTGTGTTATATGTGTTTAGGATTCCTCCAGTTCAGGAAAATTTTTCCCTACGTAATGAACACAACTGTCAAGACGGCAATTAACAGATCTAAGAGATACTGAAGAAAAAATAACATAGCAAGCTAAAGACAAGAATTGAAAGACAAGAAAGAAGAACACTCAAGTTGTACAGTGCCTTGGATAAAAGCATCCATCAAACAGAATATGCTATATTAAAGACAGCAAGCTGTGTTGCATCGCAGCATTTAAATATCACAAGTATTCTTTCATTTTCTATGAGGGAGACATTTTGTGCCACATTTAGCTCCAAAGCCACTCATTTCTAATAAAAACACATCTCATCAACCACAGGTGTCATCTTTCCATTGGTCCCGTTGGCTTTTATTTATTCACAAGCAGAATATGTACTTCTTTCCTTTTGTTTTAGTTCAATCATTAAACCTGCATTACCTGATTTTTAAAATCCCATTTGGGGGCATGGTGCACTTGTTAGCAAACATCTAGCAGACATGGAGCAACATTAGCATTCATTATAAATCATGTTTGGGTCTACCTGATGAATGTAAATCAAATATAGTCACACTGCTAATGTCTTTATTATTATTTTTTTTTAACCTTTCTTTACTTCAAAAAGCTGCCTGTCATGTCCAGCACTGACACTAATAAGAGCGCATAAGAATGAACCAACCCTTACAATAAATGTTATATGTGAAATTTGCCTATGCACATGCACTTGCACATCTAAATTATTTTTATATGCGAACTGGGTATTTATACAAGTGATTGGCTTTTTTCACATATAAATGAAATTGTACACGTAAAATTCACATTTTCAAATGCCAGTCACACCCGTTCATATGTGATTGTCTTTCAAAAACTGTTTTGCAGACGATTCACCGTTTTCACATACGAAAACTTTACATGTGAAAATGAAATAAAGTTGCATGTAAACTGAACTGAACTGAAACTGAAGTGTTTGGATTTTATTCACATATGAATGAAAATTTTCACATAAGAAATTTACATGTGAATTACAAATGTTCTTATGTGTCTAGCTTTTGTCACAGGTGGATAAGAATTTCAAAATGCGTAAAAAATGTAAAGTTTCAGTGCAAAAAATCCAAAATAATGAACCAAAAAACACTAAAAAGTCAGTTTGTTGGATTCACTGAAGTTCGCCATCCTGTCCGGTCTTTATACTGCAGCTATGATTGAATTCTAAGTGGATCCGGCGAGACAGCCTCTGTTAAAACTCATCACTCTCAGGATGCTCGTAACCCCAGCGTATGCCCCTCCTTCTCCTTGTACCGCCTCAACTTTTACTGTAATTGCACCCTCTTCTCTTTTAAAGCATACCGCTCTGATCCAGACTGCTTACACAGCACTCGTGTACATAGGGCAGGTTGTGCTTCCCTGAGCGTCCCACCGCAACCTCAAACAATTAAACAGCAGACCGAGGAGACACACAGGCCACAGCCTCCCATTGGCTGCTACAACGATGATGGCGGCGGCTTCCCGTCTCACTGACTGACAGAACAGTGTGGCGGTGGCGGAGAGGACGTCAGAGAAGCGAGACGGACAGATAGAGAGGAAGGGAGAGGGAAAAAGAGCCTGGGGGTGTTGCAGTCAGTTTGTCAGAGAAACTCAACGGCCACCAGAGCTCCAACCTGCGTCACTTTGAATTCCTGGTCTCGCCACATGATATCCCCCGCTCCCACCCCATCCTGTCCGCCTGGAGATAGAAGATAGTTGCCCTGGCCGTGAAGCAAGGCCCGCTGTAACAACATGTAGGCCCCAGACAAATGATTGATTCCCTCCTAATTCTCTCAAATAGGATGTGGATGGTGGAGGAGGAGGAATGGGGGGCTGTGGAGACAGAGTGGTGGTGATGGTGGCGGATTCGATGGGTGGGGTTGTAGGAGAAGAAAAGGGGCAAGAGACGATAAGTAGGCCACCCTGTGTCAGGTAAACTTTAGGCCTGTAGCTAACTGGACGTGTCAGGGCGGCTAAATGTTGAGCTGTCGCCTCGGAACAATGGGGTTAAAGATATGGCCTAAAAATCTTATGCTAGCATCACACAGAGAGAGACAAGGAAAGAGGGTGGAAGATACAGTGTGGGAGGAGGGACCATGAGTCATGCAGAGGATTCCTACGTTTCAGCTTTTCCTTTTACAAGTTGAGATGCACACTTAATTGGTTTTGAAACCTAACTTTTAATGCAATTTCTTCATTTATTTTGACATTGTCTTCATGTTTTTACATAGTAGTCAAACTGTAATTCCAACGTCACGTGATGCAAAAATACTTTTTCCCATAAGCTAGCATTGTGAAAAAGGGGGCTGTAAAACTGAGGATACATGAAGATAAGCTTTTTTGGCTTAATTCGCCACTGAGCAGCTTTCATAGGAATGAAATGGGACACCCAATGCTGTATCCCAATTTCCCTCATTAGATCCGTGGGCCTAACCTACTAGCAACTGATGAATTGTTCTTGTAAATGTCAAACTATGGTGGCGATTGTTGGGTGCAGTTAACCTAAAGTTTGACCTGTTGTTCACAGAAATATCTTGATTTAACCGTTGTTATTTCTGCAAGTCTACCTATCCATCCAAGATTCCCACCCTGAGCATGACGTTGGAGGAAAATGGCTGACACGTGAATAAGCTTGATTTAGAGGTCTGCAACAAGGGTAATGAAGAACTAGCAGACTTCTTGCTGAAAATTGATAATGCAGCTGAATAATGACATACATGTAAAAACTAGATGAAGGAAATTATTGTTGGTATGGGATGTATGTCACATAAAGAGATTATTCTGATAACAGCTGGCAAACAGCTGTTTTTCTGTGGCCGGCAGGCTGCAACCAAGCACGTGGAAAATGCACGTTTTCATTTCATTAGAATGAATCAATTCATTTGTTTATTACTTCCTGTAGGTGTATTCAGTACAGATATCATGTTTTGACTAATTAGACCCCACTTTATTAAGTCTGTGAAATACACTGCATTTCACATCACATTGTTTCACACACACCTGCCAGATGTTAATTGGACACATTAGATTGCTGAAGCATGTAAACACATAGATCATCTTTAACCATCTGCATTTATACCAGGTTGACTTACCGCAATTATCAAATAGCTGCACGTCAACAACAAAGTGACTCTCTTATCTATAGAGCATGTTTGAACACCTTAATGGTGTTTAATCTATTCATCACTTATCAATATGGGATGTCTGAGGGACACAAGCAAGGCGAACTAACCCACTGTACTGCAACGAATGGTTATTGTCAAAACTATGTCATTTCTTTTTTATTTAACGTTCAGTTAATAAAAGGCGATCCATCCCACAGGCTAAGAATCAATAAACACTGATATAAGACGGAGAAAAGCAGCAAATCCTCACATTTAATAGGTTGAAACCAGAGAATGTCTGACATTTCTGATTGTGGCTTAAACATCCAAACTGTAGTTGGTAAACAAATTGGCTGGTCAATAATTGTTGCACTGCTTTGACTACAAGGGCATTTTTATGTTTCTCTTCCTTCCAGTCAGCAGTCCCTCGCTGTTCTAATAAGTCATGTAAACGTATGGGACAAACAACAGTGATCCAGAGCTCCTCTACAGAGACTGGGCATCTGCCTTCGTTAATCAACGGTCCCTTCCCCCTCCCTGAGTACGAATTGGAATAATGAGTCAATTAATGTGCTAAAACGTCAATGAGAGATAGCAGAGAGAGGGAGAGAGAGAGAGGGGAGGGGAACTGGAAAAGACAGTGACAAGAGAGACAGGAGCGCCATGTGAAAAGGAAGGAACTGAAAGGGAAACAGTGTACAGAAGAAATGGGGTGTTGTGCCATTTCATTGATAATTGACTGTTTGTGTGTGTGTGTGTGTGTGTGTGTGTGTGTGTGTGTGTGTGTGTGTGGCAGTTGTTTGCAGTGTAGCGTTTTTTTTTTTTTTATCACATCCACAGAGCCACACCGCGGCGTCCATACATGACTGATGGTCTCGGCTGACACCCGCCTCCCCTGGCCTGTCTGTCTTAAGTGAGGAACCCCCGGGTTTAATTGCAAAGGGCACATTGGAAATGAATCATGGGAGAAAAGAGAGAGAGGGGTGGAGAGAGAACGAGTGTGCGTTAGACAGTGACAATAAAGTGAGCTGGAAAGAGTCTCGTTGGGGTTTCACTTTATGTTAAACGGCTCTGCGATGTTTATTTTGGCGCGTCGTGCACACACACACACACACACACACACACACACACACACACACACACACACACGCACACACGCTTTTTTATTGACCAAGCTCCGTGTTTTTCTCTATGACACCTGGTTCTACTCCAAGATAATGAATTATTCATTAAACTCCAAACAACAAACTAAATACTTACGTCCAGTTGTTGATATCCATCCCTGTTTCATACTGGCAGCCAGCCAAGTACTGAAGACAGGAGAACACACCAGATTTGTAAAAGAAAAAAACAACCCTTCTCTTAAAACCCAGAAATAGTCTTATCAAGACTTTGTATCGAAAATACAACCAGCGTAGGACTTCAACAAATGGTATGTGTCAGTATTTTAGCCGTCTTTGACTGAATTTCTGAACAGACCATACATTTTCTTCAATCACCTTCTCAGCAGTGACACATTATGAGGAGAGTCTTCTGATTCACTTCATCATTTGACGTTACCATTGTGACAAGTGGAAATGAGGCCCTAATTGGTCATTTCTGAGACATTTAAACAAGGTGACCAATCAATATGGAAATATAAATGATGGGTGACAGCAGGCAGTTGAGAGAAATGATTGTATCCGGTTTGCATTAACTCTCAACCAACTCACTACACAGGTCTAAAGTAGTCTGAATAAGTCAAGATAGGGTACACACACTCTCACTGTAGCATTAGTGAAAGCTTTAGTGTAAAGGAATGTTTGGATGTACAGTTGACATAACGCACCTCCAGGGATTGTCTAACAATTTCAGGGTACCGAAGAGAAAAATATGGATCTTGTATTTTAATTAAATCAGGCAAACACATACAATCTAATGTTAACTTAGGAGGAAAACAAGAATTTTAAGTTGCATTCAAAAGACAACTTACATCAAGATCAAACTGTTCTTATTAAACCGTGGTGTCAGAATATAATTCACTCAAAACAATATTAACAATATAAGAAGAACACTGTGTAACAAAGCACAAAATAAGGTGCAGTAAAATAAGGTCCTTAACTTTTAATCACTAGTTCTTATTTTTAATTTATATAACTTACAGAACTATTATCTTTCAAACCCCCTGAATCCTTCATTTCCTGTAATGCAACTTGATGGTATCTTAGACGTCCTTGGCCAGCGAGTACATTTGAATGCATTTAAATGCACAGTATTCACAGAAGCTGCTCAGTAAACTACATTTTCCTGCTGTTAACCACTGAATAACTGAGATAATCTGCGTTTGCAGCAACCACCACAGCTCCTTTTAATCTGTCTGGTTGAAGCGTGATACTGCGTGCCGACACCGGTGCACACATGTGGCATTAAGAGACGCTGGTTTTACAAATTGGCAGTAAGTGTAATTACCCTGCTGCTAATTGCCCCCTGTGAAAGTGGCACTGCCCATGCCATTACAGTCCACAGCCTCTTCAACCTCGCTGATCAATTATTTCCACTCTTGAATAATTAATAACAACTTAATTGTCCGTGTTGCTGGCGAACAGTCAGGGCCTCGACGATGGCAGCAGGAGGATTCTTTATTCACTCTCTTGTTGTGCATCATGTTTCACTTTTTGAGTTGTTGTTTTTCATTACGGCTAAACACACAGACGTAAATCAGAGTGTTCATATGGTTATAATCCACAGCCACAGTGACCTGACTGATCAATTATTCAAAGCCATTTGCCTTTGAATCAGTCACTGACACACCGCACGGACGACAGGAGCTTGTACAGCGACTAGGAGAACACCAGGAGGTCCGGGCCCCAGCGGAGCTTCAGGTTCAGACGCCTGCACACTTACTTTCAGCCTGTCACTAGGAGTCACCGACGACCTTTTAATGCTCGCACCCCCCCCCACCACCACCTCTCCTGAGGCTAAAGTAAATTAGCATGTGTCTCCGAGGAGCTCCTTTACAAGGCGAGGGTCTTTTAAGATACAGCGTGTCTTATGAACGTGTGAGATTGTAAAATGCAAGTAGAGTCGCTGTAGCGTTCAGAGAGATTCAGGAAGAACAGGCAGGCGGGTGGTGATAGCGACAACACGGCAGGGTGGAAGATAATGACGGGTTAGGAGCACCTGAATGCAGCATCAGTGAGAATCAGTGTTTACAGTGACACACTGAATATCACCACACAGACAGGTGAGAAATTAAAGGGAAAACCTGAACAAATGCAGATGCTGTCACACATGACTGCTCAGTGAATGGTCTGATGAATATGACAATGATGTGAATCACACTGTGGCTTTCACAAAATCTTAGCTCAGTTCAACACCAGTAAACAAGTACAGGAGAAGCCTTCATTTCCAGTTAGATTTTGTCTTTAAAAGAACAACATTTTTATAAATATAGAAATCTTATATCCTTTCTCTCATCAGTTGCTACAACACATTTAACCCATAGCCAGTTCGTGAGAGATTTTTACATTTGCTGCTCTGTGAGATGATGCATTTCAAGTTTGTTTGGAACCAGTAGGAGAAGTGGGTATAGTTTGAGTTGCACCTTGACTAGATTTGCAAAGTTATAGCTCAGTTTGATAATTGTCATTTCAAGTCATCAATATGTATATACCCAGTCTGCTCTGATTGGTCAGCTCAAACATGCCTGACCCAGCACCACTAACAACAATAGAGCAGCTGTGCTAAATCAAATCTTACGTGACAAACTAACCGCTCTGCTGCTTCATGTCGGGTAAACGTCACTGAGAATGCTCAGCAAAAATATGACACCACCAAATAAAATGATTGGCTGCACGGACATCTGTTAGTAGGTTAAGTGAATTACTGGTTTTGGGTCTTTTCATTGGATTTGTTCATAAAATAATACTTTCATTCATCTTGCAGGAAAATCCAAACAAAACAAACCCTTCCGACCAGTTCACTGTTCAAACTTTCAGGAAAATCATACAAGACACACCACTGTCCATACCCTTTTGGCCTTTATTCGCTCCTTAAATAACGCTTTCTGTGTCATTTCCTTGATTGCATTTAGAACACACACGAACTACTGACTAGCCAGACAGAGAGGCCTTGAAAGCATTTTTCCTCGTCCAGATGTTGGTGACATCTCCCAGGCCATTCAAGCCTCGCACAGACAGACTAAGTCGCCCAGAGACTGCAGTCAGATGGGAAATTACATGAGGAATAAGAGCCAGTTTGTGTGCTTTTCCATGCAGGCTTAAGGGAACAGTGGGGAGGGCGCTTTAATAGACAGTGCGAGAGGTGGTGCGATGGCACTGGATCCATGGCAGCTGTTTCCTTCAATGTTTCATGCTCATAGCCACAGCTGCTCTCCAAATGAGAGTTAATATTGCAGGGGGGCCGTCCACCCTGGGTCGAGCCTTGTCGCATGGTCTGAATGTCAAACTCCACCCAGCAGGGTGACACCGGCTCAAAGGACACACTGTGTGATTTCTCCCCTCTCTCCTCTTTTGCCCTCTCCTCCCTGTTGATGTGTCTTTCTGCCTCATTGGATCTTTTTCCCCCAACTGGACAAGGGTGAAATCTGTATTTTTCATGGGTACACCAATGTGGTTTCAGCTTTAAATGAAAAATAAATGAGGAAATAAAAGACGGTTGTTTAGTTGTAGCCAGGAGAATTATGTGTTGACACTGGGATCAGACTGGAACGTGTTTTTGAAGGCTGTCACTGACACCAATGTTTTTTATAGAGATGCCAGTTTTGCCAATGCTCAAATGTTATTGTTCTTGTGCAAAGATTCACTGTTTTGTGCATCCATCTGAGCTTGTGGACAAACTACCAAAATATCATTTGGACAACAATAAATCAATAAATCTACAGATGGAATGATTTTTACAACTGCTTAATTACCGGGAAAGCCACTGCGATTAACTTTACAAAGGATACATTATTGTCTCTAAATAAAGAATTATTTCATACACATTTAAAGTTTTTTTAATTTAAGTACTCTGCATGGTTGCTGAAAAGGAGGAATATTCAGAAGTGGGTGACAGTGACCCTCTAATCTCCAATAATTAGAAATAAAGCCAGTGAGTATGAAAATATCAATGCAGAATCAGTCTAAAGTTATTATTTATTTATTGTCATAGCTACAACTAAAGCTTCAAAGTAAGAATACAATATTAATACCCAATATCAAGTCATTTTAATCTTTTTTTCTGTGCTCTGCAGTCACATTATTCCATTAGACATTGCATTTCAACCTATTTATTTACTTTTAGAATCATAATCGAGTACGGAGTACAATTTGAATTAATATCTAAACCTTAAATTTGCAATTTTGTAGCCAATAGGGCTATCCAGTCCCAACGGGCCGATGTAGACCCTGACATACAGACAAAAATCAAAACAAAAACCCCCACGAAACTCAAAGCAGAGCAGGAGCTGGGAGTAATTTAGAAACCCCTTTGATTGAATGCCTGCTATTGATAATGCATTAAACATCAACGGTTAAAAAGTAACTAATACTCTGAGTAGTGATTGAAAAAGAGTACTTTGTGTTAAGTATTATTTTAATACCACTAGCTTTATTTGCAATTGAGAAATATCTATGTAATGTAACTGTACTTGTACTTGAGTACAGATTTTCAGTACTGTTTCCACCACTGTAAACTATCCCAATTCAGTCTCCAAGTAGTAGCTTTCGACCTTATCACATGGTGCTCGTCAGTAAACGGAGCTTGCTACGTTGTCATGGAGATGGATCTGTTGGCACGCGAGCTGCTATGATTGAGCTTGAGGATTGTTTTGTCATACTACTGTTTCACCAGATATTTTAAGCTTCTCAATCAAATGACTGATTCTGTTGTTTCTCTGAGAAGAAAATATCCTCAGTTTCTTTACGTAATTAGAAAGAAGTCTAAAAAAATGAACACGAGTACTGGACACCTTTATAGATGAACTGCTTCACACTATTAAACAATACAAAGAGTACAAAGATGTTACTTCTACGGTTAGTAACTGCATGAATGCCACCCACAAAGCACCTCCTGTGATTCACAATCTCTGATAAATAAGGAATAACACTTTTTCTCAGGTGAGCCAGTTTGCAAATTAAAAGTAGGAAAGTAGTAAAGGGGGAATGAAGACAAACTGTTATCCCTTGAACTGATTATTAAATTCCCCAAACAGACTGAAATATCTGCCTGGACGGGCTCGTTTATTCCCACAGAGTCGGTTTCTTGAGGCATTTTTGATGCAACGTAGCTTTAATTCTGGATATGTGTGGAATAAAAGCATCCATGTCAACGCAGCCAGTGCCATGCACTTTCAATAGACAAACACACAACCTGCGCAGTAGACCTGTGCTTCCTCTGTGCTGATAATATCCATAGTGATAGATGTAGGGTGCCCCTCAACCCTGTGTTGTGTCTCGCTGCAGCGACGAGCAGTAGATCCCTTTGGACTGCCACACACACACAGTGGTGGCAGCGATGAGCATGATTTGAAGTGTCCTGTCTGCGGCGGTGCAGCTGCATAAAGGAAACAGCTGCTGAAATATCACAGGCGGCCTCCCCGTGTCTCCTAGTATCTATCACACACACAGTGGCCAGCTCAGCCTGGAGAGAGAGGACACAACAAAGACATCTGCAAGATGGCCTCGGACACACAACCCCAGTGATGTGTGCACTGCTGTGATGTCGTCTTTGCTGGGTGGATGACAAGAACGCCGCTGTGATGTGCTCCTCTCCGGGTTTCATCCCGCGCCTGCTGTTTTCTTTTTTGTGTCGTACGGTGAGAGACTGACACGCAAACAGGAAATGATGTTCAGGGTCTTTGTTTGATGCACGAAGAGGCTTTTTCTGATGCCGCATCTGTGTCTCGTTCAAGGATGGTCCTGGCCTTTCCACGGTCACTCTGGTTCCTCTCCTCATCCTATCAGCTTCGGTTCGTGTGATTGTTACCACCTCTGATGGTGTTCTAGACCTCCTGGAGATGTCACTGCCACTCATGTGTGTTTACATCTTGAGTCTACGTGCAGCCCTTTAAAATCCTTGGAGCTAATGTTGACCACACGGCATGCAGCAAAAAGCAGATGGTGGAAGAAAAGCTCTGACACAAGCGGCGTCCATTTTAAGAAGAAAATGGATACATGGAAATAACTGGTATTAAATTTAATGCCACAAAAAATTTAAACTGCGTGTTGAATCCATCCTTTTCCCTATTTTTTTGTTGAAAAATATTAGACACACAGTCTTATTAAAAAAACAATTTACTATATGCAACATAAAATGCGTCAAAATGTGTTAAAATTTGAGTTAATATTATTTATGTAATAATTGGCTGATACATCAAGGTTTATGCATCTGGAATTTTCTTATTGTTGGTAAAGAAAACACGATCACAGCCCATCAGCTGAAAGAAAAAAAACAGTGTGTCATCCCTTGGGTTCATTTGATTCCACATATGGACAATTGGTGGCATTAAAGCACAGTGAAATGTGTTCTCCACCAAAAGAGAAGTAAAAGCAGACATGTTAAATGAGGCAGGAATTACATTAACCATGGCTGCTACGCCTCAACACAAAATACGATTTGGTGAGAAACACTGAACGTAAACAAAACCATATTTGATGACAATGAAAACTCCTTCGGGTGCCTTTAATGATACCCTGCTTATCTGGTTGATAGAATTATGACCCCAGAGGAGGACGAATAAGATATAACAATATATCACCAAACATCTGGTTACTGTCAGTTAATGATTCATGCTCCATTACACCATATCATCGACCAGATATAAAAAAGATTATATTTCTTCAGGAAACACTTGAGGCTCTCTTTTCACCTCATCAGCTGTTTAATTCTCAGTGGGAGTTTTAGGTTCCTGGAGTCTTTCAGCTTTCACAGTACCATCTCATCACACTTTGAAGGGAAACAGAAACCTCTGCCAAGTTATTTCTCATAGACGTCCCATACGCCCCCGCACCTGTTGCGTTACAGCTCCTTGGGGGATGTGCCATATACTGCTGACAATTACAAGACATAAAAAAAGAATGTAAGGAAAAGTCGGTGGCATATGGATCCTATTTGAGCAGCTCTGGTGGAGTTGAGCTCAACCAGATGTTTTGGCAATCCAGCATGCTGAAAGGTGGAGTGTGTTATTTGACAGATGACCCCGTGGTGCGTACGAGCCAACGACTTCAGTGATCACTGAAAAATCGAGTTGCCTTTCCCGTGCATAAAAGTTCATCTCACGTCAAGCTGAGAAAACGGGTTCAAGATGGTCACTCACGCTGCCATTCATGCATTTCAATCAAAACGTCCTGATTTTTTTATTGACAGAAAGTTTGTTCATAACTTATGATGGAGTAAAAAAAACAGAAATAATAATAACAGAGCTTGTTTCATATTCTAGTGTCTCAACAATTCACACTAAGTTCAACTTTCAGTGTAGAAAGATGAGGGACACTTCACTTATGGCTCGATGCCGAAGGAAAACAAATAAAGTCCTGCTACTCTCAACATGAAAGTAAAGGAAATACAGAGTCTATAAGAGTAAAGCACATTGCAGCAATAATACAAAGGAAGAAAAATGTTTTTGCTGTCAGAATAAGTCCACTCTGTGTAACCAGGACGAGGACAGTGAGTGACAGACAGCTTGCCTGTCATTGTAGCTGTCATCCGCTTTCACAAATTCTGTTACTCATCTCGTACCTATCCGATACTCTGCTGTGTCTTGTAACACTGGTTTTATTATTTCTTACATCAGTCCAAGCATGTAAAAATCTACAGTATGTTTTTGATTACATGTTTATACATGTGTCCATTTGATTGCCCATTTGATTGCTAACCATGGAGTTTTGATGCGACTTGCACACCCAAGAAAGGATCTGTCCATCTTGTTATTTATCCAACTAGTTTAGAGGCAATGTACATGGCATCGAGCTGCATCGCGGCTGCTCGAGATGATCCCCTACCATTTTAGGAGGTGTGTGTCCACCGGGTCCGTGTCTGCAGGGTCTATGTTTGCCGGAACAGCTCATGTCTCTGAAGATTGAACTTCACTTGCAAACGTACTGTATACGGTCATAATAAAGTTGGAAACTATTGTCACAATTGTGATACACTTCATTTGTTTCTGAATGTGTGTACACATAACAAAGCAAAACTAGTGTGAGCGAGGGAGAGAAGAAGAACAACTGGGGATAGAGGGAGGACCCAAAATGTCTGATCTGTCCCCTCCTGCACTCTGCACTCTGCGATCACCTTTAGTGTGTTTAAATGCAGCTGAATTCACAATGCTGTTCTCACCACTTCTCTGTTTGTTTTTGTCAGACAGCAGAAAAAGGATGAAACTGGATCACTACGTTGTCCAGCAGTCATTACAAGGCTGCTGAGCTGCAGATAAAGCTAATTATTTAAGGATCAACGTCAACAGACAAAGAAAATACAGATCGAGACTGGTTTGGTTGAGAACATCTATGTTGACCTTTAAAAGGTTTGAAGAAACAAAAAGCTGTCATATGAAGTACAGCTTAAAATCACCCAATACATAACTAAATGAGCTGCAAGCACATATTTATCTATTGCATTAATTTCCAATGTTCCTGGTGCTGTTGACTGATTTTGATATTAATAATAATATTAATTTCATCATACTGCATATACAGTATATTGTGCATGCACAGTAGCCTGCCCAGTATGTCAGAGATGTATCAGTGAGAAATGTACTACAGAACCATTTGTCTCACGTCTGCTTATCGCTCCATGCTACTTCTCACATATGGCCATCTTCAAAGAACGAGATCTCTGCTGGAGCCGGTTTTCCATCTGGCAAAGTCATACAGAGCCTCTCAGAGCCGAGCTCGCAGCAGGGTGACGCTGAGCTATATCAACAGTGACAAAAGTATATTGAATAATTATCTTTGGAATTAATACATTAGCCCAAACTTAAGTAAATGTCAGCAGATCAGTATATCTGGGAATGAGAGGGAAAGCGGAGGAGAAATGTGAAGGACGCTGCGCTTCATTAATCACGTCTTCCAAAGTAATGTAGGCAGATGAAATGATTCTTACAGAGAGCTGTCATTACAATCACACTGGTCATTTTAGATATCTAATTCACCATTCACCATCACAGCCTTCTTAACTAGATGGGGGGCAGAAAATTAACTCACTCAGTGCTGATTTCTATCCTATTGATACGCAGGCAGATGTGAAGCAGGAAGTTACCACCAAGCAATTTCACAGTCATGGTAATCTGCATAAAGCAAGGCTAACCTCAAGATGTACAGTACTTATATTTTCTTTTTTGGACTTTGACAATGTTCCAGTTAGTTTGTACGTTAGATTGGCTTCATGGAGTTCAGATTTAATTGGAATTGTGGAAAGTAAGGCTGCAGACCAAAGGAAAACAGGCTACATTGGGTACATTTTATCCAGACTTTTCACATGACGTAAGGTAACCATGTTTTGTAAACAAACTAAAGGACTACATCATCCTTTGCTGGGTGAGTGTGGCTCGGGAGGCACAACGCTTCGATTCCCAGCTCCTCCTGTCCACCTGTCCAAGTGTCCTTGGGCACTGAACACCAAATTGTTCCCGATGGTCAGGTCAGCACCCTGGACGGTAGGTCATTGCTATCTGTGTGTGAGTATGTGTGAATGGTATGCAAATTGTAAAGTGATACTGAGTTTTGCATCAAAACAAAGCTCAGTCTATCACCTATAAACTAGACCATTCCCCTGATTCCAGTGGCATAAAAAAAGAGGGAAAACTTTACAAAAGCAATTTCAGAGCAGGGCTGTAGTGCTCAAGTGAGGACATACTTAAGTTATAGACTCGGTGACACAACAATCCAAAAGTACAAACAATAAAATGGCAGGCAACAAAAAGGTAGGCTATACTAAATTAATACAAACTGATCCTGTTCCTATCACATTGTAAACCTTTCTAGATCCAAGGACTTGCACTGACTGATTAAAGTTACACTCAGCGGCCACTTTATTAGGTACATCTGTATAAGTCTAAGGCAACCTGATACTACTGTTCAGTCATAAGTTCTACCATCATTTACATCGGACTGAGAAGTGTTACTAATGTACTGTCAACATGAGGGGGGAAGACTTGTACAGTAGAAACCAACCCAATCTCCAGAATAAATGTCAAGTAAGTTTCTGCAAAACCATAGATAAGTTAAAACTGAGTGTTTCAACTTTACGTCTGTTTAGGTTACATTTTTTATTTCTCTTTTGTCACAACTCAACTGTGTTTATGCCCTGTTTAGGTTTAGGCACAAAAGTTTGGTATACGTGTCTACTTGAACTTGAAATGTTAATTGCTAACATAATGTCTTGGCAACTGGGCTGGTAGTGGTATAATCCAGTCTAGTGCAACCTAAGTAACCACCGTAAAGTTGTGTAAGACCTCTCTGGCAATATAAACCAAAATGGGAGCTTATGAAATATAGAATTTGTGGCAGATCTGTTGTTTTAGGTTGCAGTAAATGTAACGGCACAGTGTTTTTTAAACGCTGTCCTGACTCTTCCATTTTGACTTGGTCTCTCAACTCGATCTCAATCCTGTTCTAACTAAGACGGACTCAATTAAGGCTTTTTGATGAGGATGTTGTTTCAAAGGTTACAAAGCATGCAGTAAAAAGATTCAACTTCAACGGCTAGAAAGAGGATGCTGTTGTCTGCATCTGCACAATCATCCATAGTTAACCTCACAGTGAAATGTGATTGATATTTCCTGTGACACGAACATCAGTTTGTCGTGAGCCGCACACACCCGAACCAGAGACTGCCCCACTAAAAAAGTCTGTTTACATTATTCACTGGTATGAATAAATCACTCCCAGCTCTTGATCGTGCAGCATATGTGAGGCCTAAGTTGTGTTCATCTGCCATTCCAAACATCTGTTTAGCCGCAGCCTCTGAGGATCGCTGCTCAGTAGTGACCTAGCCTGAGCCGCTGGGACGCGAGGATGAAATATACATGACGTGAGTGTAGAAAAGAAAACACAGAAGTGAGTTCAGGGCGGTGGGTTATTGATGACCCTCCATCCTGGCTCAATCCTGAGCTGCTATCTCTCTTATTTTGTTTCCCACAGCGTCTCCATATTACATGATCGTTCCAGGGTCAGAGGGTCTTACATACATTTCTGATTACACTTTAATTGGCTGCATGCATGTTCCTGATCTATAGTCTTTGTACTTGTAGGTTGCTTTGAATAAATGATGCATATAAACGCTGTGTAAAACAAATGTTATCATGTAGTTGGGTATTCTTAGAAAAACTGACCATTAGATGAGGAAAAACTGTGTTTTACATAATTACTTTTTATTGAAAGAAGCTGCATGACACCATTATTCTCACCTTATTTCATATTACAGTCTTTTAAGCTACTGTAAAACAAAACAAGAGAAGGCAGATATGACCTGCTCTTACAATGCATTATCCACTCATAGCAACTAAATCATGAATAGTGTGTTTTATGGTAATGTCGAGGAATTTGGTTAAGTTTAGAGAAAGACAGTCTTCTTGGTCACATATCAAACTAGTAATCTGACTAACATGCAGCACAACACAAGGCATGTTGACTTCATTAACAATAAACCAAAACCACTTTCCCTGAACTTAAAGGTGCCAATACCGTATGAAAGAGTCGACCACCTGTCGAATTCATACTCAAAGCAATAGGGATCAGCATATCACCAGAGTGACCGCTAACTGCTACGACTATAGCTGCCTAGTTAGCTCAGTCAGCTGTGCAGCTAGCAAAGAGAGCAGAGAGAACTGGGGGAGTGTTGGTGTTTACACCGCTAGCACAGGAGCTTTAAAGCCTTTTCACACCAACCACAGATTTTCGTCCGAAAAATTTGTGCAGAAACATACAAAAACTGATTTTACGGGTTCTCAATGTACGCACGCCGCTGCAGAACATTTGTGCGGGGTATATCAAAACATGAGAATGAACCTTACAAAAAAAAACAAAACAAGAAATGATAACTTCACCAAAAAACATTCCTAAAAGAATATCAGATAAGCTTCCATATCGACCTGATCCCATGAGATACAACTCTGTACAACAGAGCAGGTGAGATCAGGGACGTGGCAGCTCTCCTCCTGGCACAGTCTGCAGTGCTAATTTATCTAGATTAAGTTGTCTTGATCCTGTTCAAAGTGTGACCTCCTCCATACAGTAGCAGGTGCTGAGGCAAGTAAAATGGCCCTGGATGATTGATGCCTTTTCAATTAGTCACAATGTGAGACCTTCACATGTCACTCTCCCTTCCTTATTAATGACATGCTGTGTTAATACTGGGTGTGTTACGGAGCCTCTGAGTGAGGTTTGTAATTAATGTGCACGGCCTTAAAGACACACGCTGACTGAGGAATCATCAGATTCAGCTTCAGGTGTTTCAGTTCAGTTTTTTTTTTTTGTTATATTAATGTTCTTAATTATCTACATGTACCATCACAGAACATACACAAAGATTTAGTTATTCAGTATTAACATGTACTACACATCATTTATATGCATTTATAAATGAGAGTTTAAATGAAATGAAACCCCAGTTGTAACATTTGACTGATTGAAAAAGTTCAATCTTATCTCTCCCTGAGGCTTCTTATAATTGAGTGTACAGGAGATGTCTCTGATGCATTCGCATGAAGATATGGGTTCAACGCCCATTACTTCATTACATGTTTTAGCCAACAGCATCCATTGTAGGTAATTTGATTTTGTTCATAAATGAAGCATGAAGCTGGTAATTTAAAAAATAATAATTCTGTATTATTTTTATTAATAAATCCAATGAAAAGATCAAAACCGCAGCTAGTGTCGAGACTGCTAAGTCAGAGTGGTATTAAGAGACAGGATGGGCCGGGGTTAGCTGGTTAGCATGCTAGCATGCTGACTTCATCAGATATCACAACAACACAAGACATTGTCTTTGACAAAACGCCCAAAATCTTATTTCTTCACATTCTGTTGATAATTTACTTAAAGGTAAACATTTTTTTCTTTTTTTTAAACAATGCATCTACAGAGCAGGCAGACAGGTGCAGAATAAAAGTATCAACCTTAAAAATGTTCCTTAAAAACATTATGATGATCGTGAATTAATAATTAAAGAACATTTGTCGGGTCCACAATGATTGTTTTGTTTACGTCTGTGTAAGAGTTTGGACAGTTGGTTCCAGCTCCTAACAAGGTTTGTGAGCCAACAGCATAACGCCATTGGTATCACCTGGTATTTTTTTCTCAGCATCAAGAGTCTTGGTAGTTGCCAGTTTGTGGAAAAAAACAACATAAAAATGTCCGAGTTCTTTAATGTTTGAATCTTTGAAACAAATTCCCACATATTGCATCTTTAAAAGATTAAAACATACAATTGATAAATTAACATATATCGACAATAAACATTGTTCTGAGTAGACTAGTGTACAGTAGTGATGAAATTAATAAAAGTGTAATGTAGACAGGGTTTGCAGTAGTAGTAATGTATATGCTTAATGAGAACCAGTTAAAAACGATGAGGTAAGAACCGCGTGTACAGGTAATGCACATAGATATTTATACCATGATGGCTGAATAGCTCATAGACAGCAGTAAAATAATACATACTGTATCCACTGATCTTCAGGTATAAACAAAAGTTTTTTAATAATTAATTGTATAAGTTACATTAATACAGAACTAATGAGCAAATTAATTGGTATGCATTTATTTATAAAGCAACATGTGCTTGCGACTGACGCGTTGCTCCTCTCATGTTTCAACAAAAAGACATGTTCTACATATTTTAATCCCATCTCATGTCAATACGGGAAGATTTCATGTATGCTTCCCAGACATTACAGTATTAATAATATACTAGAAACAGGCTAAGCCTCAGAGCTGCCTCCCTCGCGTGACTTCCGATCATCTCTCCCTGCCTTAAGAAGTGCAGGAGTTAAGCTGTGTAATATGTCATCAGATTCCCCAACAGATTTTCATTTGGCCCTCATGACAACATGAGTGATCTGATAGCTATTGATCCTCCAGTGTAAGTTTGGAGGTCACATAAGTTTGGTCACGCTATCGGAGATTACAACAATATCTCCAGACAAAAAACATATAAAGGATTATAGGGGACATACACTACAAATGAGAGTACATATGTGTTCTCGTTGCATGCTATATGTTGTTGTTTAACAGATTAAAACCCAAGAGACACCTCTGATCTCCATACAGAACTGGTTGAACTCTCTGAGGGAGCAGATAGCTTCTTAATGCAGTCAAGACTGTGGGATTTCACTGATCTCACTGGCTAGAAACCCCTCAGACAGACTGTGTGTGTTAGCCATAAATTTAGTAAATGCGCAACACTCAGATACTGATGTGTTTTGAAATATATAATAGTCTCCTAAAAATGTTAGGGAACAGGCCAAAGGCATTCTCTGAGCTGATGCAAGCAAACATGCACGGCCTCCTGACACAAAGTTGGATCAACCGATCATCATGTCTGATGCGCTGGACCAGACAACACAGTGGTAGAATTTGGAAAATGTTCATGTTGACTCCTCTGCAAGCCTGTGTCCTCTCAAGTTACCCAGAAAACCCTGTTACATGTTTCTCTACAGAACTACAATTACAACCCAGTGGCATTCAGCAACGCGCTGCTCCTCACAATCTCAAAAAACCCTTTTTAAAATCTTATAATAAAGACTTAAAGGGTGTTATTTTCCTGGTGTGAAGGGGCTTAACGACTAATCCTAATGTTTGGGCAACTGAGTCAGTTGTTGCATGTTTGAGCTTGATTCAGAGGAACCAGCAAGTCAGTTAGTTTTTGAAAATGAGCTTCTGTAAGACACCCACTGTTTATGTCTTTATTCTTTCTAAGCCATGTCTTTGGACTGCAACAGTGACTGTACACACTAATACTCCACTATTACTCAGAATATGACAATATCTAGAATTTGGTACGGGCCACGTAACAGCATATTCTGTTTGGATATTCTTAATAAGGCCTTTAAAGTTCCAGTTTGTAAGATAGTTGATTGTTGAGTCTCATCCGCCAAACACTGACGCTTCAGGTTGGTCTGTCGGCCACCAGGCCAGAGCATCAGTATTTGACGGGATGAGGACAAGACTCAACAATCAACTGTCTCACAAATTGGACCTTTGACCCCAATGTCACATTTTCAGATTGAAACATGTAGGATATGCTCATATTATTTAGGTTTTAATAGGCATTCTTTGAACACACAGAGCATTCAGAATATGAATCTGAATTTGACTATTTCTTACAATATTGTTTCAGCTTTATAATGAAGAAAAAAAGGCAACATAACAAAACAAACAAATGATTCTGTTACTAATGATTATTAATTACTTATACAAATCGTGAAAAAATTAAAATGAAGTAAATTAGATGAAAAAAAAGCCCATATTTCTGGTTGGAAGGGGAAACGCATCTACTAATAAACATTAGAAAAGACCTGGATATCAACAGGTTTTGGATATGCACAATAATCCCGATGCCAACCTTTTCAAGAAGGTGGTTGAACAAATGAAAGAGGGAGGCTGTGCTCATTAATTGGAGTATCCGCGGCTGCATGTGAACAGGAATATTAGTGAAATATTTATTTTAATTAGCCATGTAAACAGCTAGGTAATGTAAACAAGAGTTTGAAAACAGACAAACTGACAAAGAGCGAGGGAAAAAGACGAACAAATGAAACACGGGTACAGAGAAAAAGGGCGGGAAAGGACAAAGACAGGAAGTGGAAAGTAAGGATGAGTTCTACAAAATAAAGCGGGAAACACTAAACTGAAAACCAGAACCATGACAGAAGGCAAGTGATCTTTGTTTTAGTTGATGGACATAAAGCAACAATGTGTAGAATTTAGTATCTTGAGCAATATATCGCCCCCCCACAGTTTCTGAGTGCAACAAAATAATACTTACTGTCGTAAATACAAATACCAGGTCTGTAACAATTTGTCAGATGTAATGTAGGTGCTAACTTCAGACACATTTTATTACATCATAACAATGTTATGTGTTGAAAACGTGTATGTTGAAGTAAACATGTATGTAACGCTGTGATCCTGCCCTCTCACTGAAGTTACATAGTGATATGAGGATGGAGTGGCTGAGACAGAGACACCATTCACCTTATTACAAACACTGTACCATCAACATGATTCTGAAGCTGATATTTTAAAGCAAAAAGTTACATAATGTTGCTTTAATGTAATGATTCAAATGTTCAGGGCACCTGATAACAGTAACAACTGTCCTCTCTACCTGATGTCTGCTGCTTTTGGGCAAACTGGCAAAAGTAAAACAACTTTATTCTTTCTGAATAATCTGACAGTTGTAGTACCTCCTCCACAATAACTCGAGGAGACATAGTGATACTGCTGGTGTCAGATCTTCACACAGTACGATATAGTGAAGGCTTCATATCACTGACTGTGTGTCTTCCAGCACAGACGGGGGCATGTGAGGGTTTGGTGGTGAAACGAGTGGTGGGTTGTGGATGAGGTCAACCTGCGCCCAGGGGCTTCCTCAGGTGAGAACATGTCAGGGGAATCTAGTGCTGGAGACGGATTTCTTCACCAGAGAGCTATACGGACCCCCGGGGGGCCACTCTCACTTTATCTTAATGTCATTCTCTTTCAGCCATCCAGGCGGATGAGATGATTGAGGCTGTCCCAGCCAATTGTCCGAAAAGGATTTGATAGAAGTGCAAGTCAATGAGGAGGAGAAATATGCAATAATATACAGGCAGAGGAAACTATTCAGTCAGTGGGAGTGTGATGGTGGGATGGTAGAGAATTGTAAAGAGATGCCTGCCTCTAAATCCTCCACACACTGGACCTTTAAATTATATGTGTAAACTGATCTCAAAGATAGACAATAGACACTTAATAAGGGTCAACAGAGGTGGAGGATCGGTGTGTGAGTGAATTAGCATGTTTTCTTTATTTATCATACCTTACGTCTACATTTCACTCACTTCTGTGCATGCATGCTTGTAGGAAAAATGTAAAAAGTCACAAAAAACATAGATTTTCTGTATTTTTAGTCTAACCGGGTGATTGATAGCTGAAGAAAAATCCATTATTTTCATATTTATCTATGTTTTCAAGTCCTCTGTAACTATCTCCAGAAAATCTGGTGGTCCGGGGGAGCTCGCCTGCAAAACAGGATAATCATGAGGATAATCTCAATTATTAATAGGATGGTACAAATATGATTCACTGACCGATTGTTTGGACACACGTCGGCGCTGAAGCAAAACAAAGGCAGGCCAGTGGGGTTAGAGGAGGAAGCAGCCAGGGAATTATCATGTATGTGTTGTACATGATCAATCTGGGATCAACAGTGTGATTTGTTTGGGCATTTTTGGCTCTGCAACTCGCACTCCATTGGTGGATTGTTATGTTGTTGAGCTGGGAATTTGACCTCGACGTGTGTGATTTAAAGTACTTTCCGCGGATTTTAGGATCAGTCAAACGCCTGAGATGTTGACTTAAATGTGAAATTGAATTGTTTCATCTATACATTGTGAAGAAAGAATACATACTGCAAAACGGGAGTGAAATTCAGTATCAGCACTCTTCACCACACACTTCAGATGGTAGCACCCAACATCCTGCCAGCCTCATGAATAAATTATTTCACTCCTCGCTGCCAAACTGTGCTACAATGAGCTAGACTGTATTTTTGCCATTTAAATTTCTGAGCCCATTTTCATGCAAATGGGAAATTTATTGTCACAAACCGTGTAACGCTGGCAGTAACACCTTATCTTAATGAATATCAAGTGCGGCTGTATTTCCCTGCTGCAATAGCTCACTAATCAAGTTTTAGTTGGAATGTGATTCATAAACGGACGATTCATGGCCCCTCGACTTACACTTAGACTCTGCGCCCTATTCCACTGTGTTATAAGGATTGATGAAGTCATCCATCAGATTGATCGCCAGCATTCTACCAAATGAAAATGATTATCGAATTACTGTGGCCGAGCCGTTAAAGGACCCCCGGACTCGTAAAACTCGGAAGTTAGAGCTTCTCTGAACCCACTCAATTAAAAAGTACGAGGTAATCGCTTATACATGCTGTTAGTTTGAGTTATGGTGGTTAGCACAGTCTCTCGTCACCGGTGCTCCCAAGTCTACTGTGCAATTACTTAAGAAATGATACATTAAACCTTTAAAAAGTATCGAAGGTTTAAGTTCAGGTGACCTTTAGAAAGTGCAGTAAAGTTAAATAGAAAGTTGGACTGGGAGGGTTTTCTATTAAAACCGCTCAGTTGCTGGTGCAATGCACAATCCTTAAGCCTCCCTCCACCGTCAGTAGCGTGACATGAATTCTTTGTCCATAAGCCAAATATTGATATTAATCAAAACCTGAAAATGAATTAAGCCTCTTTACGTCTTTATCGACTTGTTTTTGACCTTTCACACCATAATAACATCCAGTGCACACAGTAGGCTTATTGTTTCCTGCTGGCCTCCAACAGACTCGAATGTCGGATGTAAAGACAGAGAATAATAATGTTCAGTTTCAACAGTAAGGCTTAATGTAAAGGGCAGTTTTTAATCCATGTTTAAACAAAACAACCTTTTGTCCCGTTCCTAACAGGATATTTGTCAACATTTTTTTTTTCTCTATCTACAATATCTGCATCAACTGCAGGGTCAGGAAAATGCCACTGCTATGGTAACAAATACAACTAAAAGACAAAAACAAAGAAAATCCTCTGTCAATATGAAAGTCAGATAGGCTACATGCAACTACAGAACACCTCGACCTCCTTTATATTACTAAATTAAAGAAAAGAAAACAAACTCAACCTGCTGTCACTTCAAAATTGATTGACAGGCCTGATAACCGACAGGCTAAGATCGCACAAGCTTAACTGTTAATATTTTGTAATGCTTCCAAAAGGTTTTGTTGTTGATCATAAATGTTTGCTAATACAACAAATAAAATATATATTTTTTTCAGTTACCATCATATTAGTATTAATATTACGTAGTATTATTACCAGGCAAAATGTTTGAGGAAAAAAAAGGTCCTGTTACTTTCTTTTACCAGATGTTGAAAAGTGAATCAAACTTTTACTATTATTGGTACAAACAAAATCTACAATCTACAAAAACAATAAAAAAAAAAAATGAAATGAAAAATGAAAAATGAACCCTGATTTAGAGTTTTGAAGCTACTACAGCCAACATCCAAGAAATCCTACATATGAAAAGGAATAGGAAAAGGAAGTAAAAAATCCAACCGAGAAAAATCAACCCACTGTGGTCAGTGGTGCTGTTTTACCTGTTTCCTGTCACATTTATTCACCTGTGAAGTCTAAAATCAAACCTAGATTTTCACCCTCCCATCGCAGGTTTGTTTCTCTATAAATCACCAGATTTCCTTTTAAAATCTGGTGATTTGGTTCAGTTTCGGTGGTTAAATTCTCCAAGTTGAAACAACTTGTTGAGTGTGATTACATTTGTTTTTATAAAGGTCAACACATAACCATGTAACACAAATACAATACAAAGTGCACTGTCCAATGGTTATTATCCTGTTTAGCCTTAATTATTATAATTTAAGTCACAAACTAATAGCATCTAGTAAAATCTCCCCAGTGTCTCCATTAATATTTTGCATATAAAAATAGTTTTTTAAAAAATTCAATCATCCTGTTACCTTAAACAATTTGCTGTGCTTCAGTATGAACCAATACCCTTTACATATTTGTTGTTAGCCTCTAACAAGATATATAATCAACTTTATTAAATCTTAAAAGTTACAAGGAAACAATCCGATCAAAATATTAGAGACGTTCGAATCTAACTTGAACACAACAACAAATGGTACAGCAGTATGGAACCACCTCAGGATGAATTCAAATATTTTTCAGACATATTTTCAAAACAAAAGCATTCCCCCTCACGTATGCAAACTAAGCTTTTAAGTCCTGTTTTTGGTTAACAATCAAAATGATGTCTCTGCATCGAGGAATTTCTCACCTTTTGTCAATAAACATGCTTTCTCTAAAATAAGAGCTTTAGTGCTAACAACAGTGATGATTGGCCCACATGTAATACTCTCGATTTCAGAGAGGGGAACAACAACAACAGTAATTCCCTGAAGGCTTTTGTCCCTTTGTTTGTGACAGCTACTTCAATTACCACCATATGACACTGGGGACAAGGTGACAAACATGTTGTTCTCTGTGTGCACATGAAATTGTTTGTTTGCTCTAACAAACCAGCAGGTTGAGCTAATACCTCGCAGCCTTTGCTAGATTAGACTATTTGGGAGGTGTCAATCAGCAGCCCTGCCTTCTACCTTTGAACGGTCACTGACCTGTGGACCAATAGAAGAGCAGGGAGGGGACAACACCCTCCACCTTTCCCCCCTTCACTCTCTCTGTCTCCCTGTCCTTCTCTCCCTTCATTCACTGAGGATCAAGCCTCCATAATCCCTGGATTTTATATCCACCAAAACAGCTTGGGCCCATCAGCAAATTGCGATGGCATATGGTATAGGTTTATGATTCATCTGGCACATGCATAGCAATGAGAGCCTCATCATCCGTGGGCAAACACCAGGAAAATATCGTAATGTTAAATGATGCCAGCCATGGAGAGAAGTGGCACCGGGCGTGTGGGAGGGCTGTGTTTGTTCGGCCCAGCGAGCGCGGCAGCTGAGGTTGTAAACAGCGTTTCGGATCTGTCGTCCCTCCCGCGGTCCGGGCTAGATTAGGGACTGGCGCTGGGCGTGGACCCTCCGAGAAGAATTTGCGCAGGGAGGAGAGGATGGAGATGCAGGGAGGGAGAAAGAGACAGGCACCAAACCCCAAAACACCAGAGTTTCATCAGCTTTGTGAACATTTTGGTTCTAGTTTGAGAAAAAGTGTTTTTACAGGCCCATAGTATAAAACAACCATTGTATAAAAGGTCAAAGGTCAATAAAGTCAGTAATTTGACTTGCTGTAGTATATTCTGTATGTATGTAATGAAATAAATAGATTTTTTACTTGTATGTCTTGTAGTATAATAATGTATCACTGGAATAGCTAATGTAACAGCAACTCTTCCATAAATCTGGTTATAAGATATATTTTCTGCATACATTTATATTAAAAGCAAAAAAGAGTCCCAAGTCAACTCAGCTGTCATTCCTGAGTTTCTCTCTGCTTGTTCACCCACAGACATAATCCACAACATTAGCACCATTTCCAAACATCTGCTGGAGAAGTCAGAAGCGATCTGCTGCCTCCTCTGCCCGTGCCTCGTTGGAAATGTGACATGATTACATACAAACACCTCCAGCCAAAGTTTCCCTCTGCCTTCATTAAAGGGCGACGCAGAGTGCTGCCGGCAAGGTGACTCGACCCGGCCCCGCCACGGCTCCACCCCCACCGGGCCGGCACGGGCTCACTGGGCCCCCACGCGATTGGCTCAGAGGGCCTTCCGTCAGCCGCCGCGCCGGGTCAATATGGGTTCAGACGCAGAGCAGAAGCGACCGCGGCTGCCCGCCTGGATCTGCTGCTCGGAGAAGGCCTGCCATGAGCTGACAGTCAGTATGTTGGAGGTTTATCATTAGCAGGCTCCAGACGGCCCACCGACCCCTCCGGCCGGACAGGTGATCTCGCTCGGCCGTCTGACTCAACATATGCCCCCGCGGAGCTTCAACACACATATTGTGCCATCATTATTTCATACCTAGCAGGAGCATCTCTGAGCGCAGCCCAGATTTAGGTGCAAAAGCAGGTTGCTGTGGACAGAATTATAGCAGGAGGTGGGAGAGGGAAGCAAAGTGCAAAAATGTCATCTGCAGCCTTTTGCATGTGCTGACCATCCTTTCACGTGAGCACGTAAAGATAATATTTAACATTAAATTATTTCAAAGGAAATGTATTTTAATTTTTTTTTTTGTTCCAATGGCAGAACCAAAAACTTTGGGTTTTTGATGGTCCAAAATCCATTTCAGAATACAGAGTGATATACTAGTCTGTAACTATGCACATGCGTACACATGACAACACAACACGAGTCTCACACAACATCACTGTGGTCTTGAGTGACCCCATTTTTTAGCAGGTTATAGTAGCTGTATTGGAATACATTTTTGAAGTTACCTCCCCAACCCTGTTACTAATGCACTGATATTCAAGCAGAATCTGAATTTTGTAGCTGGGTGAGAATATCATTTTTTACTACTGAACAGACAACTGGATCAGGCTGTGGATTATTTGTAACTTTTTGGTATTACTGCTGATTCCATGTAATGCTTTTTTGATGGCCTACTTTCAAAAAAGAAACATGTTCTAAAAAAGCCTTCTTATAATTAAACATGAGGAGCCAAAGTTTGTAAATGTTTAATGTTGTTTAACCAAAACAACTGTACGGGTCAAGAAATTGGCAAAAATTGAAAAAGAACAACTGATTTAAATCAGTAACTATCTGATCAAAGATCACAGACATGACCTGATATTTACAGTACGGCCAACTTTGGGTAATTAGAAGTTTTGATAATCAGCGCTTCAGACACAGTTTGTTCAGTACCAATACTCAGCATTTTGGTGTAAAATCTTTATATGGCAAGTGAGCAGATGTATTTGAGAGGTATAGTTTTTCATTTTCATGTTTTTCATCCATTAATCGCAGTGGACTATAGTGGTAGAAAGTCCAGTACTTCAGTAGAGAACTGTTATCTAAGTAGGTTTTAAAGCCTTTGGAGAGACAAATCTTAATGTCTCACGGTTCATTGTGATCATGTTTTTCCTGGAGTGCACACAACAGCCTAAATCTTGCGTATAATATGATTGGACTTCTATTTCATATACATATGTGGCTTTCCACTTCCCTGCTGCTCTCTTGAAATAACTGTATACCATGAATAACATACAGTCTAATCATCTTACAGGAGTCCTAAATCTTTATCAGCGTATATAGTATAGTGGGCTTTAAAAATTCACAGGGAGCTCACAGAAAAGAGCATCAACATAAAGCTCTGAAATCCCGAACCGTCGAGCTCTCCTAATCCCCCCACCTGCATTTTCCACAGCCGTCGCTGAACAGCAGCCCTCCATTGCCTGAGAAGGGGATTTAGTTGTAATGCTCTCGGAAATACAATGCATAAAATCAAGTGTCAACTCTAACAAGCTGTTCTTAAGGCGGATGGGCTGCCCTCTGGATCTGACAGGGTCCGGGCTCAGTCTTTGAAAGGTTAGCGGCCGTCCAGAGTCACAGCATTTGATCCCACAGTTACCCAAATTTCAGAGACAACTGTGCAAATCGGGATAACCTGGGAAGCCAGACGGGTTTTCGGGGGGCAACAGCTGCTTAAGTCCGTTCAGTGCCTGCCAGAGAAACTTTATCAGGGGAAGTGGAGGTTGATATTTTATGGCAGCTAAGCCCACTCCATCAAATTGCGAAAACAGAACCTTGTGGCACAGCTCAGGATGGATTTAGGAGTTTGCTCTGTGTTTTCTTGGCTGTGAGTGTTAATATAAAAATAGAAGAATGCAAAGACCTTCGGATGCTGCTGTCCTCATGTGCCACTTTTATTCCAACCACTATGTTAGACTTGGGATCAACCGAATACAATGGTGAACTTTTTTCTTCTCTGAATCTGAAAATTCTCATTAAAAAGCCACAAATTGCTGCAGCGAGGCCTAACTTGCGAGTGGATGCGAATATCCTCAACTACAGCCACAAAATCATCTTTAAAATTGATTTCTATTCTCGTGTTCATGTTTCTGCTTTGTATCATATTTGTGAATTTCTTTCCTGCTGAAATCGAGAATATTTGCAGCGTCTAAGCTTCTTTCAACACATGACATCTTTTGGGTAATTCAGCCGCTTTATTCTCCTTTCAGATGTCTTTTCATCTCCAAACTATTTTGTTTGTTCACGTATGGCAGTGTGTCGCTATGCACTGAGCCCGTTTACATATCGTGCGATGTATAAGCTTGAATGACAGCATGGTATATGAGCAGGCTCCAGTGTGAAATAATGGCTCTTCATTTAAAAGCATATTTGTCACAAAGAGTGTTTGCAGACTGGAGAAAGTCTGTGTTACTGGCATTGGAATAATTTTAAAGGAGCTACATTAAGTTATTTGTTTCAGAATGTCTTCTAGTTTGCTGCTCGCTCACTTTGTCTTTTGTTTCAGCCAATTTTTTGTTGTCGCTCCTGAGTGAATGCATTGACCTTCTTTGTTTCAGATACAATCTTATTTCATAAACCTAAAGAGACAGAAAAAAGTTCATGCGTACGGTCACTTACAAATAACAAATCTGAAGTTAAAAATGGCAGCATACAGTGCACTAATGAAGATAATTTAGACATGCTTGTAGTGTCCTCTAATCTCTTATATTATCTGCGTGACAGCTGATGTAGCTCAGAAAGCTCTGACGCTTCAGAAGTAGATTTTTCACAAGTAAGATTGTGAGTTTAAACCCTGTCTTTAAATACATAATTTGTTTCTTCTGCAAACACACTGCACTTGTTTGCATTAAAATACAATTTGCATATAGTATTCTCAAGCAACTCTGGAGGGAAGATCTTGAAACATTCAACATGTTCAGAACCACATTTATAGTACATCCGCATAAATAAGAAACATTGAAAGAAAACATTGTTTTATTTACTTCATCATTTTGTTATTGATTTATTTCATTTAGGGTTTCTCTATTAATCTATTTTTGAATTAATTGTTTAAATGTTGATATCTGAATGCAGAATTATTGCTGTCGGAGTCAGCACAGGTACTGTAAATATATAAAGTTCATCTTTTACAAGAAAAAAAGTCAAAATCAATTTAACAACGGTGGCATGGGGTTAAATACTTGTACACACACATATATATACATACATAAATACATATATATGTTTTTTTATTTTCCTGTTAGTGACTGAATCTTAGGGTTGAACTTCTATCATTCATGAAGACCAACTTCTGTTGGCAGTGTTGTCAGTAACACAAAGAAGACCGACGAAACTGTGAAAGAAAGAATAGAAAGCAAAGACGGGACATGTGCTGTCTGGACATTGGTCGCGCAACAGACTTCAGTCTAGAAACGTCATATTTAGCAGGAAGATTACTAAACTCAGATTACCACAAGTGTTTCCTTCAGCCGGCTGTGTTTGAAGCAACCCAGCCTGTAGCTGCTGCTGCTGTCGCTAATCATAAACACAACAGTAAACAGAGCAGATAAGCAGATATTTTGATAAAGCAGTTTATAAATCTCTGTGATTTTAAACACTTGGTCCCTCGTGTCTCCAATAGCTGGTTCTGGTGTTTTTTTAAAAGCTGTGTGAACTGGTCAGCTGAGAGCAGTAATCAGCTTATGGTGATGATTCAGTTAGCGTAGAGCCATACTGTCTGTGGATCAGAGTGACACATGGAGGATGTATTTAGTCCAATTTATACAGAATCAGCAGTTCAAGCTTAGGAAACCTTGAATACACAGTGAGTCAGTCGTTTTTTAAGGGTTTGTTGGTTTCCTGCAGCTGAGTGAAATATTTGTACTCAAGACGTCGGTGAGCCAACAGATGAGAGGCACAGCTGATACAAAGTCAATGCATTTGTGTCTGAAGTGAGGCTGCAACTAACTATGTTTTATTATCTTTTAATATGTATCCGTAGTTTTTTGATTCATTGATTGTTCAGTCAACAGTTTGGGTTAATATAATATTTAGTTTATAATAACATGAAGATATGTGATAGAGAAAAGATACCAATCCTCATAATAGAAAGGCTCAAACCAAAAAGCCAAAAGTAATTTGTATTTGATATATAACTCAAAAAACAAACCAAAAAAAGATTTTATTCATAATTAGTCTTGTTAATTTGTTATTTAATCAGATAATTCCTTACTGTCTTTTTAATGTTCCTGTATGGTAGTGTTTAGATTGTAATTAACAATTAAGTTTAGTTAAGTTTTACTGTAAATATGATATGTAACAAATATTGTTTTTAATGCTTTTATATGTTTTCCTGTGTTTAGCAAACATTTTGCTGAATGTTTGCTTATTTGTTGTTTCTAATTACATGTACAGCCCTTTGAGGCATGCTTTGAACCTCATCTCATATTTGAGCCTGACATTGAGCTGTAATAAACTTTGACTTGAGTTATTTTGTCAAATGTTAAACGGTGTGAAAAGATGAAGATCAGGGTCATATACTTTGGCCATTAAAGGTGGTGACCATTAGAGAAACCTTGTTATAGTGGAAAAACTATTGTTTTTTTTTTCATTTTGATGTATTAGTGTATCTGGTTGTGAGTCAACACAAACATAAGAAACAATCTGAATATGAACACTTGATTTCTTTGAAGTCCTTAAATGATATAAATGCTCATATGTGAAACTGTAACTTAAGTTAAACTGTGACTCTCTAACTAAGACAGAGGCGGTATCTAACTGAGTATACATAGTTACAGAAGGTACTTATTAGTACTTATTATTACTACCTGTCACCTGGTCTTTTTTTTACCATGTGGGGTTTTAGAAGGAAAGCGTGTTTATGTTCAGCAATGTAAGTGATGTAAAGAGGATCATTTTAATAAGCAAATGTGATCATTGTCATGCTTTCAAGTGAACTGTCCATTACTGCTGATGTATTCCTCACAGTAACAGCTTTACATGACTGACTGATTTTAAAACACAACTTTTAGAGGCTGAAATGATTGCATTGATGATGAGTGATTGATTTTGATTTACAACCTTCATGAGAGGAGAGTTCAGCCCAGAGAGATGGATCTACACCTCAAACAAGGAGGCATCACTTTCCCTCTCTCACTTCCAACATAGAGGAGGGGTTATCGCATGTATACACATGCACTGACCCACACACACATACATACACACACCTCCGCTGGCATCTTGTCACAGCATGCAAACGTGGACAAAGCAGAAGGTGTACGAGCGCATATTTTTACTAAATGCAAGACCTCATTTTTGGGGCGATGAAGACCTTGGAGGGATTCTGAATGTGTGTGTGTGTGTGTGTGTATGTGTGATGCCTCCGGTGACTGACTTCACAGGGGGAGAGGCTGCACACTGTCCACTCCTCTGTCCACACACACTCTGTATAATCACGTTCCCTGTCGGGCCCTATAAATCTGCAAGGGCCCAATTAAAGATAGCCTTTAGCATGTCCACCCCTACCAGCACACACACACCCACCCACACACACACACACACACACACACACACACACACAAACACGCGTATTATAAAGAAAGAAAAAACAAAAACACTGTTCGCTTTTCATTGAATGTATATTTGACACAACATACTGCAGTGTAAAACAGGAATTATTTGACTGAAAATAAAAACAGTGTAAAACTCGTGGAAAAAAAGCTCTGCTGAAAAAGATGTTTTTGGTATTTTGGCGGCAAATCACACTCGTATGTGCAGCTCGTGTGATTTGAACCTGGACTTAAAGGTGCTACGTGAATATAAAAAGGTAGCAAGAAAGACACAAACTGTACAATTTTAAAGATCACTCAAAGATAAATTACAATTATTGCACCCTAAATGAGCTGATAGTAATGTACTAAGCAGAAGGTAGTGCATGCAAATCAAATCAAATAAAAAATTTGACAGAAATGTTGCTAAAAAATGAAGATACATCAGCAATCTGATCTCAAATTTTTAAAGCTTTAGTTGCATTCTGAATCGACAAAGTTGAAAAACTTATTCAAAGTGAATCGATGGTTTAAAATAACTAAAGTCAACACTTCATTTTTTTTTTTTTTACTTTTGGTGCTTGCCTGACATTAGATAACCTCATTAAACAAGTGCAGAAATACAAAAATACTTTCTTTTTTGCATCAAAAGCATCAATTTACAAGAAGGCACAAGGAAATTCAATAGTAATCTTTTTCTTATAGAAATGAACACCACGCTGTGTGATCATGTGTGGAGAGGACGCAGAGGGGACATATGACGTGTGTTTAGCAGGGCGGCTCGTGTTGTGACTGCTATGTAAATATCTCATTAGTTCGGGTTAATAACATTCCTGTGCTCTTGGTTGTAACATAAAAAAGACAAGATCTAAGTGCTAAAATTTCCTCGTTCACCGTCCGTCCAGCAAGAGGCTGATGAGCCTATTAAATGTCAGCCTGCAAAATTATGCAAGAGGCTAAAAGCGTTTAAGTCGGACATAAATACCAGCACACCCCGAGGATTTGATTTGGAATTATTTATGTCCCTCAGATCGGGACGAACAGGAAACAAAAGAATAATTAGACTGGCGTGCTGCGCGCCGCCCGTCTTGCACGCTCTTGTGCCCACCGAATGTGAGACGCTCACCCATTCCCCCTCAAACTTGATGGTTGTTGAACTTATTTTTAGTGTCATTTGATAAGCTTCCCTGCTTGCACAGAGACATCCCACTGACCCAGCCACTGGTCATTGTCTATACCGCTTCCCGTCAAAGCCGGCGCGCTTTGTCAGGTTTCGACTCGAATATCCATTTTGCATCTGAAGTACGGTATCCGAAGTGACTGGATCATTCGAGCCTTTTTCTTCAGCTGCTGCCCCCTTTCCTCCCCCACAGTGTTTCCGCTCACACTAACATCATTTGGGATTGGCGTCATGACAGCGCGCTTGAGATATCCACCATATATTTAAGTATATATCCCCTGCTTTTTGGGGTGAGGGAGTTGGGGGGTGGAGGGGTGGACATAATTTCTGGAAATGAACAATACTTATCCGTCCATCGCATCCGTTCCTTTAGGTTTACGTTTTGGACGTGTCGCACCGTCACCGTCGCGCGGTGTCCTCTTTTTTCCTGTGAATAACGCAGTAATAGGTCATTCAATGTCATAAGGCATAAAAAAGAGACAGCCAAGTCTTCACAGGCTGCTGCTTGCTGTTGCCTTTAATTATTTTAATTAAACTTTGATATTCTGGTGCTGAAAGAACTAGTGAGTTGTGACGCAGCCGGAGAGCCCTTGGAGGATTGAGATGGTGGGCAGAGGAGCGTCGACGCGGCTGTATCTATATCTTAAAAGTCTTAACTGATAGGCCTGTTTATGGGCTATGATGTGCTACGCCTTGCTGAGCAGAGAGCAGACTGCGCTGAAAACAGGGGCAAAAAACACCAAGCGCCATGTCAAGGTCTTAAAGGCATCAATCCCTCAAACCTAGCTGGAGATCATCGTGGTCAGGAGGCTGTCCTGCGGTCGAATAACGCTCTATTAATTTTCTTGTCCCCAGTGCATAATGAAAGGAAGGTGTCTTTAAAAAAAAAAAAAAAAAAAAAAAAAACTAAAGGCAAAGTCTTGATGCCTTCCAATACCTTGGGGCATCCTGTCTACAATTTGTCATGCGTGTGCACTTCTCAGTGTTAAAATGACAAGATAAGCCAGTCAAAGGGCAGCCGCCAGGCATCCAGCACTGCGGAAGTTGGAGAGGATTCGTGATGAGACATTGCCAAAAGGCAACGGACTTCTGCACTTGTGAGGCCCACTGGGATTATTCCGACTTCGACGCCAAAGGCAAACAGCCCCTTTTCTCCATGTTTTTTTTTCTTTCTTTTTTTTTCATTTTTTCTTTTTAGATAGCTTCCGTCTGTGTCCATGAAATGAGTTTTTTTTCCACAGAAGGCACAATATGGTCAGAATATGTTAAGCCTTTGGTGTGCACGAAAAGCTAACCGACTCTGAGTGCTAAGTTCTGGGGCGCCCTGTGCTTCTGCTCGACTTTTTTTTTTTTTTTTTTCCCCTTAATTAACAAAATATTTGGTCATGGAAAAAGGCAGCAAATAATTTAATGAATAAGAGTTAATATAAACATTTCACCCTGTGTGCTTCAAAGGGCGAAGGGCAGAGAACCAGTAGGGAAACTTTGTGCAGAAAGTAGAGCGGAGTGAGCAGATAGTGGTTTCAGCTGAAGGATTACAGATTTTCAAAAAAAACTGAAATTCTCCTCTTGTCCACAGCGATCAGCACGTTGGGTTTCACACAGTCGTCCTTCTCTTCTACTGATGCTGCACACGGCTGAAATTAATACACCGACCCTGAAAGACAAAAATAAATAAATAAAAAAAAATTAGAACTTTCATGATCAAGAACCATCTTATACTTTACTGCAGTTTTTTTCCAAGTACTTTTTTTCCTTCATATTGAGCATCTCTAATCATTTGCTTATTATCTCATTTACATAAAAAACTACTTTAAACAATACAAATTAAAATATGTCCAAAATAATAATGACAATAGAAAGGTTCAAGTAAAAATAAATAAAAATATCGATGTAAATATATATATATATATATATATATATATATTATTATTATTATTTTTTTAGTACATTTCTTTGGCCCAATACATCAAGAAAGCACAACAAGGGAGGTGATATTCATTAAGTGTAATAGTAACAAGTAGTCATACAGATGTAATAAATATAAAGCATAGAGTAAACACAGATAAATTCATGACAGTATAATTTAAGGACAAATTAAGTTAATCAATACCCCGATGAGCAGAAATTGTATTCAAATACAAGCAAAGCATCAATTGGTGAACCAGCAGCAGACATTCCTGTTCCCCCACCACACTGAGAATATTGACCAAAAAAGGCATCTCACTGTAGCCCCTCTGTGCATGGTCTCACCCAACATGTGTATGTGTGTGTGTGTGTGTGTGTGTGTGTGTGTGTGTGTGTGTCCAGGCAGCTGTCTCAGCCTCTCAGTGCAGCAGCAGCAGCCTGTTCACCGACAGTAGGCCGACTGGCACCAAGAGGGAGCTCTCGCACAGCGAATCCTCAACAGCCAGCAGGCCTCCGACCTCACACTAACACACAACTCTGACTCTCTTTACCTCCGTCAGTGTGTTTACATGTGCTTACTGTAACCTCATAACAACATCTTAAAGGTAGTCATTAGCCCTTGTTGGAAATTTGTCCTCTGCATCCTTTGACTTGTTATAAATATTTACTGGGCAGCGTCAGTGTTGCAAACAACTCATACTGAAAACAGTGTCTGGGTCAAGCCATAGCAGGATTATTCCTAAAGGATAGGTCCAACAGAAAATATAAAACCTCACAATTTCTAACTTCATAGCAATATCAATCCATGCACATGATCAGTGCAATGAGGGTGATTGGAATTTTGTTTGCAACACTCAAAGCAGTGAAAAATGACTCAACACGTACAACACAAACAATGTCTCAGCTGTGCCTGATGATCCACAGACCTCACTGTAAACTGTTTTTACTGGGACAATTTCTTGGTTAAAAAGTAGTTCTTTAAAAGTCTTCTTCTTCTTCTTTAAAATACAACAAGAGTGTCCTTGAGGAAAGCCATGCAATCATGGGCAAAAGCTCAAAAACAAAAAGCCTCCAATCAGCTTCAAAGTCAGGACCTTCTGGCTGCAAGTGTGAGCCTGTGAGACTCTGAGCAGGTTAAAAGATTAAATACACAACGTTAACAGAGCCACATTTTTTGGCCACATGGACGCATGCCTGAATTACTACCTGCTGTCGAAGACTTGAGACAGAAAGCATCACAGAGAGCCAGAATGATTCTAGTTTCCAAAATAACTGAAGCCACTGAAACTGAAATGAATCAGTCTGAATAAGATGGTTTCCACAGCTCAAAACATGAGAAACCTAATAAGAAAAACTGCACGCTCACACCACAGAGACTGTCCTCTCACTGTGTGTTTAGTCCAAAAAAAAGATCAGGGGCAGCTTCATAACACAAAGCAGGTCTCCTATACAAAATAAACCCTTCATAGAATAAAAATAGGCAAAAAAACTAAAAAACTAAATGTGACCACTGACCAACTACATGTACAGTAAAAACAAAACAGCACATCTAAGTATGTTTTCTGATTTCCTACCTGAACCTGGTTTCTTATGTGAATGTACTCTGGTCTCCTCTCCCTCTCGCTGTGCCTCCTGCTCTCTGGATTACCAGACTGATTAGTTGTTATTGTCCAGACCTGATCTCCAAATATCGTGTTTGGACAAGTGTGAGCATTTGCTTATCGACTACATTGGTTGTCATAGTAATAATACAGGCTATGGCACTGTAAGGACATATTTCCTGTCCAGCAAGAACAGCAACATAACATGAAATAAAAAAATAGCAAAATAGCTTTTACTTTGTCATCACAGTGCAGGACATATTTGCTGTTGCTGTATCGGCTTCTTTTGTCCCAACAGGTGTTGACTACACATTTAATTGGCTGCTATAGTCTTGCTTGACAAAGACATTTCTATACAGTTTTTTTTAATTTTTTTTTAAAACTTTTTTGGGAAAATGCATATTTTGTCATTAATAGTTACTGAAAATACTACACTGATAAAAGAACAATCTTAAAATACAACAATTTTCATAAGTACTGTATGCTTTGATTCTCCCTGAGGAGTAAGAATCAGAAGGGAGAAGCTGATATGTATCAGTATAAAAAGGTCTTTAATTGATCGGAGCCTATATTGCATTAAGCAGTTATTTGGGGGAAAAAATACAATTGGATATCATATCAATTTTGGTTGTAATTTCCAGACCAGGAAATGTGTGACTGCAAAGTTTTGAATGGCACAGAGTTTCGAGTTTAAAAGACCTGATTCACTGAATTGGCATTACAATGTGTGTACATATTTGAATTGCACATCTCTGCCTTTCTCTGTTTGAGAACAGAAAAGCACATTCTTGCACATGCATGCTTCACACAGTCCAGGTGGCTGCTTCCCATTGAGGTATTATGGAGAGAGATGACCAGGACGTTGGCTCCTGAGCTGCAGGGTGAACACAGAAGTCAGCAGCCAGTTCCTCTGGTGTGGGAGCTCTTACTGTATCTGCACTACAGTCTGGCTCCGGAGCAGAAGTGTGCACGGACCGACTGTGACGAGGGCTTTAGACAAGCTGGAGAATCCTCCATTTCTCATTATTTGGCAGGGATGGTGGGTGTTTGGTGGAGGGGTGGGGGATACGCTCCATCTCTGCATGGTAAGCCCCTCGACGTGTACCCTCTGCAACTAATCTCACACAGTCAACAAATAAGGCACATCAGATGCTGTTTTGGCCGCGGCCATCAGAGCGGCTAAGTTCAGTGGATTTTACGGGTTTTACGGTGCAGGGGCTCGGTGAGGGAAGAAGTGCTCTCTGCGGCAGCAGAATGGCAGGGGAAGCAGGGGGATCTGGTGCGAGGGCGAAGCAGGTGCAGCACAATACGGTCAAACCCATTCCAGCTCCCCTGTTCCCGGATGAGCGGGGCCTGACTTGGCAAGGAGTGCCGCCTTGTAACTGGGCCATGTTGGAGAGATGGAGGCCCACCTGTGCCACCCGGAGCGGCAGAACAATAGTCTGAATATGTCAGCATGAAATGTCAGTGAAATCTCATCAGACGGATGGGAGCGTGACTGCAGATAGACGGGTGGATGAGTCAGGTGGAGAGATGGAGAGGTGAAGAGACAAGAGGAGGGGGTGAGGCGGAGGGGTCAGAGAGAGGCATTGACTTTCCAAATGAAGACTGTGATTAATAAGGTTCATTACTGACACTCCACTGACGTTCTATTGAAATAAATGAGAATATATTGAATGGTGACATCAAATTAAACTGATTAGAACAATAATCCTGAGAGGTCCAACACATAGAAGTAGATCGTTTGCAACACATTTATAAAAATCATTGCCTAAACTAATGATTACCAACTGATTTACATTTTTTGAGTTATTCTCTGGTGTTTAAAATGACTAAATATAAAGTAATGTGCATTTTAACTTTTAAAACTTGTCTTCAATTTGGTTTTTTTGTCTAAAAAACCCCCAAAAAGATTCAGAATACAACGATTTGAGGTGGAAAAAAGCTGCAAAATGTCACTGACGAAGCTGGAACATACTGAACAAATATTTGGCTTTTTTACTTGATGAACTCCCTAAAATGATTAATCAATTATTAAAGCTGTGGATTCATTTTCTCATCAGTTTACTGACTGCTAACTGCAACACTAATACAAACATTTTGAGCAAGAACAAAGAGTTAAAATGCTGCCAAAAATTACAGGATTCTTGCATATTTCAAATTCTGTTCTCTTATGTCGTCAATAATCTGAGCAACCAAAATTATCTTCTCAAGTCCCAGCACCAACTCTGAATGTTGAATACTTCGCTAACAGGAGTTTTAGCCACCTACACTCAAGTCTTGTTAGCGGGAACCCTCGCTGCGTGTTGACAGGAGCTGCAGAGGTCCACATTTGCCCAGTCCTCAGACAACATGTTTGTCACTTGGACTGTTGGCTTGTAACTTGAGGCAGAGCTCCAGAAGTGAAGTGGAGAGAGTGTGACTGTATGTGTGTGATTTTGATTCTCATCTCTCGCAGTGTTTCGCACCCTGAGCAGCTTGAGTCCCCCAGAGCTGCAACTCTCTAAGGAGCTCCGCAGCACGAGGCTGCGAGATTCAGAAAGCAGACAGAAGCAACTTCAAGCTCAGACCAAACTCTGTACTATTTTATGCGTTTTTAAGCTCTTACACTCAAAAAAAGCAAGAAATACGGCATGAAGATTTTAAATAATAATCATTCTTGTCATAATAGTGTTTGTGAAAGTTTCTGGGAAAGAATCGATGATACTGAGGAATATTTTTTTCTAGTGGCTGAACTGTAAAAAAAAATTTGACTGCAAATTGATGGCTGACTGGGCAGCCCTGTTATTTGTACGCGTCATATAAATTATATTGACATTTCTACAATTTGTGTCACATCACATTACATGTATATTAGCTGACCATCATGTCCGGTCGTAGAGGGGATGGTGGTGGTGTGACAGCTGATGGCTGCCGAGTCAAAGACCACTGTTTGAGATGGTGTTGTAAAATTTTCAGCGTGAAACCACTGGGTAATCTTAAGGAGACGTTGGGACAATATCCAGCTGTGTTTGTGGCGACAGGATGAGGTAACCAAAATCAAAATCCAAGATATTTTCCTCACCCAAAGATAATAAGCACAGCATTGTCTCAACATAATACTAACGATTGAACATTAAGAAATGTTTCAACATATCCGTGCAGAAATGTCAACTGCAACCATTTATTCTGATGATTTGGTTAGCCTGGGTAGGGTTTGAAGAACTATAACATAATAAAATGAACATCTGGCTACAATTTAGCTCCCTAACCTCATCACAAAGTATTTATTTATTCTGCATAACATTTCTGGGTAGATGGCAATGCCTGCTCTCTTCATCTAATGTCCAAGAAAGGCAATGCTAAAGGTCCACTTCCTATTTCCTGGCTAAAGATGGGATCTGGGACAAATTCACTTGAGTCAACAATGGCTGGATGGTTGTGTAAACTCTTCATAAAACATCATACATACGCAGGAAATGCTGGCTGGCTTTATGGTTTTCATTTTATGCAAACAATCATTCACTTATTCAAGAAATTACTGAACGTAAACTATGTTTCTATTGTTGGCATGGATACCAGTAAAGATGAATTTTGAAGCGTCTGAAATGTTTGTTCTGACATCTTCAGAGTGCATGAAAAGCTTTTAGTGAGCAGGCTCAACTGTAGGTTGCAGCTGGACACATATTCCAACTCCAAAGAAGTGGAAAGTTAACATTAGTAATACTATTTATCCAGAGCTGAATCCATTCATTGTGGCAGGTTTTGAATTGAGGGTTTTTGTACAGCGGCTCCATGGTGGATGGTGCCCAAACTGTCAGTTCACCTTAAAAACCAGAACATCAACACATTTATAAAACTTCGGTATGTCATTTCTTGCATGGTGGGATCTGATCCAGAGCGTGAGTCAGGCCCTGGAAGTTACACCCATGTGTGTTTCTTCCTTTGCTTTCCTTCTCTAATTTAGAAAATAATCTAGACATCTTCTGTGATCTGTAAATTAAACAAAACTACAACTGAAAAATTAAGTCGCCATGTGTTTGTCTCATCGTGATGCTCGGAACCAGTTCGAAACGAAACTCAACATTTTTGGGAGACAAATAACAGGAAATAAACACAGCTGATGGTGAGTTAGCTCTCTTCCAAATGTTTGTATTGGATTGTCTTATTAATTGATTGTATAGTTTGTCCCATTTATGATATCATAGACGACAAAAAGATGCATGAAAGAAGGCAACCATTTAGGTTACAGAACGAATCTCCCATCTGGACTGTAGTGTGAAAACACTTGCAAGCATGAGAGTTGTAATCCAGTTGCAAGATGCTTATTTTGCAGTGATAAGCTACAGGCTTTGAAAGATTTTATTACCAGAACAGAGACTTTTTTTTCACATTAGAGCTTTGCAGCCTATACAGTAGCTTAGTTAATCGAGGGCTTACTTAATCCAACAGCAACAGGATGACTGCAACTCTCATCACATTAGTCCAACGCTTGTTTGTTGTTTTGTCAAAATGTTAATGAGCTAAACAGGAAATTTATACCATAAGAACTCATATAATGGATGTAGATGCTCCACTTTTGACTGCATGCGACTACAGTATCTACAGTATGTACTGCTGATACATGTCCACCTAAAAAGGTTTGGGAAAGGGGTTTTCAGAGATCAGGAGGAATGTTCTAGTAAGTACAAGATGAAATTAGGTACATCACCTCTGAACAAAGTGGAGACTCTACTGAGTGCCATTCTAGTTGACGATGAGCTGCACAATCAATCATTTTCAATTTTCTGATCTCTTATTAACTTTGAACTAAGAGTTGAGTTCATGCAAGTTAAAAAATGGCCACATTTTGGACAAAGATAAGCTAAACAAGCAAGTTCCTGGAGATTGAGGTAACAAGAGAGAGGGGTATGATACTGCAACAAAGGTTGCCAGTTGTGGTGGCCATGTGGCAATGCCTAATCATTTGGCTATTAAGGCAGTCTGGTTCACCATTACTTTTACAAAGTATAGTTACAAACAGGAGTCTAAAACCACATTTTTTTGTTGTAAATGTCCTCCTGGAGGATGTAGCAACAATGGTGCCATTTATGGTTTTTCTTCAGTGATCATTTCTGTCTTGACTGTATGGTAACTATGGTGGTTTTTCTTAGCCTAATCACTAATCCAGGGTTTACCAACCTGAATGAATCTTTTTTTTTTAAATCAATTAAAGCGATCCCTGCTGGTACAATCTACAATCAGTATAAAAAAAATGTACTCTTTGAATAAAAGAAGGAGTGTGAACTGTCCCTGCCTGTCGAGCTTCAGCCACCAGACATGTGTTCTGTTTTACTCTGTGCTCTCTGCCACATATTGAACAAATTAAAAGTTCAAGTTGAAGGGAGAAGCACAGCTGCACGGGGACAGAGGAGAGAGCCAGGGTGTGAGCAATCCTCCCTCCACGAGGCTGCTGGCCCTCTTCTCACAGCCCCTCGTCCACACACACACACTGCCCACACAGCGCTGCCATCTGGCCTGCTGGGAAATCAGAGCCACCTGAGACTCGGCCAAATACATGATGCTTGCTGACAACTCGGGCATCTCTTCTTATTGTAAAGAGATGAATAAAGATTATACAGGCACATAAGGTACATGGGAGGACAACATAAAAAAATTGTTACTCCTTTCACAACTGTGAAGTTAAGGAGAACCTGGAAGAGGCTGGATGAAGTTTTTTCCTGTTCCAAAACAGGAGAGAGTTTCTATCTATACCTTTATGAACTTTCCATGTTATAAATAACGCTGTGTTTACATGTATTACTAGTGCATAGGGCTAAACAAATATGAGTAAGACTTGTTATTGTTAAGAACTTTGATATGGACCTTAGCGTCTGTATCCTTCCCAAAAACATAGCCAAAAGTTAATGGACACCCATGAACAACATTACACCCATTTGTGATTGTTGAACATCTTCTAAGCCCAGGCACATAAATCTACAGGTGTAACAGCATCCACTCTGCTGGTTTCAGGCTTCAGGACACATTTGATAACCTCGCTACAGGGATTTGCTCCATTGGTGAGCATTGGTGAGCCCCAACACAGATGTTGATGGTAAGGTCTTGCTCACTGTTCATGTTCCACTTGATACAAAAAATGTTGGATGAGGCTGAGGTCAGGGCTCTGTGCAGACCAGTGAGGTTCATCCATAACAAACTGGGGAACCCATTTCTTTATGGAGCTGGCTTTTGCACAAGTGCATTGGCCTGGTGAAGTATGAACGAGACACACACAAACAGTTGTCACAAGGTTGACAGCATACTGTTATCTAAAACTTTGATTTAGATGAGAAGAGTGACCTTTATAGGGAGTTAGGGGCCCAGGCCATTAAAAAGTGCACAGAGTTGTGCACATACTTTAGGGCATAATGTATATGATGCCTTTAGTCCTAGAGACTCAAGATGGAATTATTTCTGATGTACCATTACAGAATCTCAACAGCAGCGATATTCAATTCTTATTAAGTAAATACGCTACTAGACAGCAGTTCTTGACAGTCATGTTTTCTTATTTATTTTCTGACTCATGTATGCACCATTGTAAAAACTAAAATGTTTGTTTTCTGCTTGAATTAGCTCAGAACTAAAGTTATGTACATACAGTGTAGCACATACAATCTGCCTTTAAAAACAAAATTGGTCTTTCAAAGTAAAAGTCTCTAACAATGACACAAAGGGGTTGTGAAAGAAAGAAAAGTGCTAAACAGAGTAATTTACAGAAAGTTAAACTTACATGTGTCCAACTCATTTCTTGGAACGCCCCTGCTGGTCTAGTGGCCAACAAAACATTACGGTAACATCCCTTGTTCAAATCCAGTCAGAGACCAAAAGTGGCATTATTCAAATTATGCAAAATCTGGTCGACTAATAGGTAAACAAGACTAAAAGACTGACCCAGTATCCAGTGGCATCTTTGAGTACTTGTTTAAATTGGACATGTTTAGTTTGATGCACAGCCCTACCTGTGGTTTGAAGTTTGACTAAACTTTAGTGAACATGTGACTCCGGAGTTAAGGCCCTTTGAATGATGGAGACACTGTAGTGTTGTACAGTCCGATGTGCCTTTTAACAGTTAAACTTAGTTTCAAACTATAGGCTATAACAGTGTAATACAAATATATGATGTTCATGTTAAGTCAGACAATAACCCTCATACCATCATCCTAAAAGAACAGCAATAACAAACATTTACCATCAAAACTGATGATGATATACAGTAAAAATCCACCCTCTTGCAGCATATTTACATCTTAAGCTTTTCAAACAGCAACACCGCCTCCAATAGTTTCAGTGTGAGTAAAGTAGTGGTTGATGGGCAATCAGGCTCTGACGGCTACTTGACTGACCCTGGGAGCAGAGAGGGAGTGAGCGACAGCTTGCAGTAAAAAGTTATGCTAGCAGGCAGCAGCATATGGTCTGCAGACTGTCAGAGCGTCACTGGCTCCCATTTCCTGCAGATAAGAGAATATTTTACTGAGTGTAGAAAAGAGAAACTGATGGTTAAGAACGAGGTCAGGTTCTTTGCATTTCTGATTGAGGTTTCCACAGCCATTTGGAAACAACGTTGATCAGATGGGAGCTTGATGAGAGCTTACTGAAGTGCTTTTTCACTTCAAATTATTTTGGTATGGCCAGGAGAACTGCCTTCCTCCTTACATCTACAAACGCTTGCATCGTCAGGTAAAGGGTTAGCCAAGGCAGAGCCAGAATTGCAGTTTATTATTGGTGACAGCAAGTCGTCTGCTTTTGCAAAACATGAGTAAAGAAAGATGCTCGCCTGAGTTTCAGAACATGCTTCAAACACCTACAACATTTTTATGGTGCTGAAGAGCCAGACTCTGTCTTTTTGGCATAGCTATAGTTGGAACTCCAAATACTGCAAGTACAGGTATATAACTTGGAAATAAATTCTGCTTCTTTGTGCAGGTTCACTTTAAGTTTGCCCCTGAAAGGTCAGATTCTGCCACATAAATATATACTTGTGGTTTTAGGGCTTCAGAGTGTTGCTTAAAGGCACTTCAGAAAGGGACATGCTTGCCAACATGCCTTTCAACTGAAGGCCTACAAGGCCATCTGCTGCATCATATCATTTGCAAATGTTCTATTCTGTTTCCTGTCAACCTGTACCTGTTCACTCCAGTCAGTGTAAATAATACTGCCAGCTAAATGTCTAAAAATGAAACAGCTCTTGACTCTGTATCAGCTGTCTGTTGTTGCAGGGATAAGTGGTATCTCCTGAAGCTTGAAAATGGAGGATGCAGTACTGTAGGTGCAGCTGTTTCCTGCCGGGGCCTCCTGCTTGCTTCCACCCCCCCCACCCTCTCTGGTTTTGTCAGAGTAAGTGCACATCATTGGCAGCTAAAAGCTCTGGGCACCGTCCCTCTGGTTGTTCCAGAGAAATGCCAATCGTTTTGGCGTCGACGGGGCCCTCACAGACGGCGCAGGAAGGCACAGATGGCACTAATGGACGAGCAGAATCCAACCGAGGGACCGGGACAGAGCCACACCGGAGCGCCGTCCAAATAACTGTAGTGTGAATGTACTGTATGGCCAACGCGCCGCTCTGCTCTAGCGGGGATGATGCCACGGCAATGCGGCATAAAGAATTTAAAATGATAAAATAATCATAAGAGAGGGAGATCGTGGGAGGATCAGCGTGGAGTGGTGCCAGGAGGATCAGACAGAGGAGAGATTGTTCTTGGGCTGATATATGCTGAAGTGAGTTAGACAGACCTCGTCCAAGTCAACCTACTGCAGCCAGACAACTGGGTTTACAGCTAATGGACTGACTGAGACACTGTCTGTCAAGGAAGAGCCAGTTTATAGACTGCACCTTCTCCTGGTACAATGGTACTTTTATACAACGTGTGAGCCAGCTGATAGTCTGTTTTACGACCTGTGAGGCGATAGACTTACATTTAGACTTTTTTTTGTCACCCAAATCTTTCCCTCCATTTCCCACGTGATGCCCACATGCAGCAGATCTTAACATTTGTTGTGTAAAGCATTGACAAAAAACATTACCGTGTGCACCACTCTCTTTTTTAGCTCGTAGTGCTAAGCAGATGCTTGTAGGAAGAACTAGTCACAGCTTTAAGTGGTGCTAAGAGGCCTCTGAAAACCCGTTTGGAGCTCTGTGTTCTTTTGATAAAAGTTTAAATACTTCTGAAGGGTCACGGCACCTTAAGTTTGAGCCTTTTTCAGCCAACTCTGTGGTTTCTAAAAATGCAAGCGGTCTTATGAGCTGAGAGGAAAAGCACATAGGTGGGCAGATTGGAAAAATCGTAGCGTGACATTTTAAAATTCTGCAAACCACCAAAACAGCACTATATGGATACAAGTATTTCAGGCGCTAGTTGGCAATAGAAAATACTGTTAAACAAAGATGACACAAGTAAGATGCTAAGTTATAGTTCACTTTGGATGAAAACATGCAAACTCCAGCATCACCCAAATTCCACTAAAGAAAAAAGAAAAACAGGCCAGTTCAGCACTGGACACACAGCTGTTCAGTGTCCCAAAAGCTCAGATCTGCCGTGCAACACACTCAGACAGCATGTGCAACCCTTCTGACCAGGGATTCCAAACACAAACCACAAATAAAGAGGGGGCCATTTGTTAATTTTGTCTTCTGTGTGCCACAGTGTATCAGCGTCCGTAGAGAGCCGGTGGGCTCATCTGTACTTTTAAATTACGTGTCATCGCCACAGCCGTTCTCCCAGTGAGGCCAGGAGAGACGCCACAAACACTCAGAACTGCACTCAAAACATAAGCTCTCATCATGTCTCGGGGCCACGGCCCTATCAACAAACATCGCTTATATTTGGCTAAATAAAGTCTGTGTAATATTTGCCTGTTAATACTTCACCATAAAATTTGTCTGTTTTATGCTAAATGGAATGAACCTCGCTGTTGCTTAAACCTCAGGGTTTTTAAAGGCACACACACAAACATAACTGATGATAAAATATGTATTAGCATGACTTCAGTGTCTCGTTCACAGACACAAAGCAGAATTTATCCCCTGTAGCAAACAATTCAATCACTGCAGATATTAAAAGAGGTGCAGGGGCTGGATGAAGAAGCACTTTACATGTGCATATAAGATGCCCAACATTCTCTTTCTGATCAGGTGCAACATCTTTTAACACTGCAGTGATATTTGCTGTGTGAAATTTTTAAACAGTAGTGACAACTTGCATGGATTGACTGCTGCAGCATTTTCTCTGTAACATCAAGTCCCACTAACGTTCTCCCTGTTCTGGTGGTCGATATTACAGGAAGTCTTGAGTGATGCATCTTTTCTCACTGCTGCAGAAGATATTAGCTTTTAGAACTGTGTTTTTAAATAAAATAAATCTACTTACAGCTTACTGGCACTATAAAGTAGCAGCTTCACAAGACTTCACAAGACTTGACAGTGAAATTCAACTATTTGCTTGCAGTCACATTTCTGATGTTGACAAGGAATCATAACTTTTTAGTAAAATGCTCTTTCACTCATGACTCCAGCATTGTTTCAGCTAGTGCAACTAGTGCTTCAGTTTAACTGTCTGACCTGTAACTACAGTACACTGTTTTTATAACAGGCCCTTCAAAAGCAGCCAGCCTTTACCGTCTGCATCTACAATCAGACAGCCTATAATATTAATCATTCCTTCCTATTTTAAGACTTGAAGGGATTTTTTTTTCCAAAAAATAAATATGCTGGGTATCCATTTGGTCTAAACTTTGTTGCCTTAAATTCATCTGTCAATATTTCAAAAACACAGATGATTCAATCTTCAAAAACCTATTTGTAAACAAAGGTTTTAAGATGACTCATTAGCAGCAATGTGCTTTACTTCCATGCCAGTCGTGTTTTTGTCAGAGTAGGCAGATATATTTTCAAGTGCTGAAGATCTCATTTTGGAATGAAACTCTTTGATTGGCCTCAATTTTTGGACAGTGTCCCTTTAATGTGTGTAAATGTGAGAGTGGGTGTGTGTTACTACTCGGGTTCCCTGCATGGTTCCCCCTCTTCCCCCTCCACCAGCGGCATGCTGGACGGGGTCACATGTGATCTGCTCTTAGCAGAGATGCAGGCCATGCGACAGGGAGGGCCAGTAATTGGAGTGAGCTGTCAAGACGGGGCGGTGTGTTTGTGTGTGTGTGTGTTGTGCACGTGCCAGAGAGGCTGCCCTCCTACAGGGTGGCACATATTAAAGTCCCTGATGAGACTAATGCAGGAGGAAATGGGTTTGGCGTTGCGCCCGGTCGAGAGGTGAAAAAGGAGGCTGGTCTGGGTCAACCGTGACCTGAAATGAATCTGGAGCAAGAGCGAGAAAAAGAAGAAGACGATTTCTGTGTGTTTGTCTTTCATGTGTGTAATCCTGAATTGTTAATTTTTGTAATTGTTCCTCTCGATTTGATTTGCAATGAATATTCATATTTTACCAAGATATTCCTTAAAAAAAAAAAGAAGAAGAAAAAAAAAAAAAAAATTCTGTTCCCCAAATCTAAAAAAGCAACATCTCATATTTGTATCATTACTGAATCATTGATCCTTCAGACGCAATTAGCAAGAGAGAGATCACAGCCCTGGATTCTCTTTAAAGAGTTAATCAACAAATTAAAGATGCAGATTTGCAGCTAATGACGTGCCGACGTGAACTGCCAAAAACATGCAGCGCTTTCCTGCAGTTGACATGATTAACAACAATTACAAAAAAGGTAAAACAAAGGAATTAATGGAAAATTGTGTCTAATCAAAGACACAAAGGACGTAATTGCGCTGTGTGTTGATGAATTAATTACTATTAGTCTCTCTGACAATTCTGGTTTATTTTATCTTTGCCAGTACATGAACATCTGTAGCTGCCTTATTAGTGTTTGGCTCTGACAGACAAAAAAGTTACTTGTGGAACACATCAAGTCTTTATGAATTGTTTAACCAATTAGTCTGCCTGATTTGGGGTATTGAAGGTTTTCTCCTTTATTTCGTCTTTTAATAATTATAATAATCCCTGTTTATTCTTATTCTAAAGTAAACTGATGTTTCTTTTCATTTTTCATCACGAAATGTAAGATTTTAAAATGTGTGGATGTGAGGTAAGGTATTAACATCTACTCACTTTCACTCATGTCCTGGTATCAGTGTGAATAATCTTGAAAACAACTGATTATGTGTGGAAAAATCACCCTCATCTTAAAATGTACACAATTCCCTAATTATATTAATTGTTTTGACCTACAAGTTAGATTTCGTCATTTGAAAACTCCATTTCGTTTAACCTTTTAACCTAAATGTATTTAAAGCTAAAAGAAGCAAAGAGTTTATGGCAAAACACACAATTAACTTAAAAACCCAGATACTTGATATTTTTTCCCGAGCATTTTGAACATCCACTTTGTGTTGTTGTGCTGAATATTTCAAGGCTGTTCTGCTTATTTAGCAGAGCTCATCGTTGATTTACACTAAAGGTTCTGTGTTCATAATTCACAACCAAAATCTGTCTCCATGTTCAAAGTTAAATCTGATTTTACAGCAAAAATTCCAGCTTTAAATCTCAACAGGAGAAAAGTTGTTATTTACGAGGCTGTAAACTAACAGGGTGGAAACAGAAGCGAGCGGCGGCGGCCTGCTACGCTGGGTGGAAAGGCTCGGTGATAAAGCATCTTGTTAGCTCTACTGAGGAAAATATGCTTATCAAGCCGCATGTTAATACAAGCAGTAAATAATGTGATCATCGGCCAGCGATGCTGGAAATATAACAGCGTGAAGGAGCCTGAAGCCACGCTGACTACAGGGAGGTGTTGTGTGTGTGTGTTTTTTTAAACATGGGCTACAAACTGTGAGAACTGGGTTAATGTGACCTGAGCAGTGAAGACATTAGCAGCAACACACACTGGGTGGACCGACAACAGGCATTTTACCAAACACACACACATACACAGGGCTCACAAAACCTCAGACAGCTGTGTAAAGGCAAGGTACATGAATAAAAATGTAACGTGATAAATCAGTGCACAAGACAAACTATAAACAGAATATTAAGTCAGTCTTAATGGATGTCTGCTACTGGGCAGAATTAACATTCAGGTTTTGTTTTTGCTGCTTTCAGGGGGAACTGAAACCGCAAAGTGAGCAAAAATGAATAAAATAATGCACACGTTTGCTCCCAATGTGTCATTTTTTTAACTGAATTATCTGATCTTCACTTGAGGGACACATTTTGAATGTATGCATGTTTTGACTAGGCAGTAAGTCAATGTAACTGTTTTTCATCTTTCAGCAGAATCATATCGAGGCGATACAATCGTGTCATATGATTGTGTCACCAATTCATTTTGTCCAAATTAATGATTTAGAAGAAGGTGTAAATAACCAGTTAGTTCAAAAAAAGTTGTTACGGTTTTTATTTTAAATACAGAAAATGAAAAGTTAAACACATTTAAGTGCTTTGAACATCATTTAGATTTTACTGTGTATGCCATTTTTAGATAGTTGAATACCCATGGGTAATTACAGAAATTTGAAAGACTACCTTTGAGTATTTTGCAACATGTAAGTGGAATAAATCACAAATAAATTTAAATGTATATGTCCTGTTTTATTGGGGGATGCAAAATTTTTAAATTTGAACAAATTCAGAGAGATTTTTTTTCTTTTCTTTTAATTCCAAATATTTGTGGACATTAAAAGCCATTAAGCTGCAATAAAATCTGTTCTTGACTATTAGGAAGCAGAAAAACAACACTACTGCACCACCATCTTACTAAGCTGTTTTAGCTGATATTGCTAATGTGGTGGCTAACAGCCTTCTTCAACATTCAATGTACATTATTCACTCTTCTTTTAGATCTGGTCTTTGGCCACAAGTTGCTAACTTTGTTTGTTTGTGAGAGCTTGAAGGACTCTACAATACAGTCTATTTGCAGCTTCGTTAATAAAAGAAGGAAGAAAAAGCAGTTTATCTCTGTGTAGAGCTTCTGATTAATGTTAATTCACTGTGAATCGGGCACCACAAGCCATTTTTACACCTGATCTCTGTTCCTTTAACCACACATGTCCCTGCTGGCATCAGACACAATCTTGCATTACAAACTTTCCCACTCCAGTGTGTTTCCATCATGCTGTCGTCCTCTGAGCTTATCTTAAGTCTCACTAAAGAGGAAATAACACAAAGAATCACAGAATTGAAAGAACAGAAAACAAATGAACAGACTGGAGCTCGTTAGTTTTGATTAAAACAAACCAACAAATCGAATACGGCAAGTAAATACTCCATAGCAGGAATCGTCTTTCTCTGTGAGCTTCTTAAAAGCTTCTCAAAAGTGCACACCAACAGTTAAGGCACACAGGTGTTAAGTTTCTTGACAATATCACGCTTTTGGTGTAATACATTATTTTTGCAATAAATCTTGGGGCTTCTCATTTTCAGTCCCATCAGTTCTCCAAACTCAAAATGCATCAACCACTACACAAACATATGTAGAGATATGACCCTCTATGACTGCAGGAAGTTTGCCAGGAACATTTTTTGGAACACAGAACTTTTACCTGCATCTTCCTTTCCATCTCTATACATGTACATTTATCAAATTGTCTTAATATATTAAGCTGTTAAAATGCAATTTTACTTTTTTTTTAGTTTTGGTTCATGGCTAAAAAATGCATGCAAATGTTTGATCCAAAATGAAAAGGTCACATTTTAATCCGTTATCTTCACTGTGCTTGAATTGCGAAAAAAACATCATACAAAGTTGACTAAAACTTGCTGGATTAGTTTCTGAGATTGTTTGGTGAGAAAGGCCCACCTCAATCCCTGATGTTTTATTATTTATTGTACCCAATAGCCCCTCTAGAGCTGTTCTTACAAGCTCACTGCTGATGCTTTGAGACTAAACTATGTTGAGTAATGCACAGTGTAAAATCAGTGAGTGTATCTTAAGAAATCCACAGGGTGCCACACACTTAGCGGAGGTCTTGGGGTGTACTACACTGCAATCAATCCAGATAAAAACAACTGCTGTGTGCCTCTGTGGTACATCTGCTTTTTTTAAGGGACCGCCCTCTTAAGCTGCACTGCAGTTCTCACGACTGTCCTTAACACTCTTGGCTCCGATCATGAAAAAAACAACTGTGAACTTGAGTCAACTCTGGTTGACCTGGGAGTTGGTAGAAGAATGGGGGTGGGTGAGTTGATTTGCAGTATGATGAATCGTCGCACAGCACGCTCAAACCTTCCCCGAGGCCCAGCAGTGAAATTAACAAGTTTGGCAGGCCGACGTTGCCCTCTGAGGCGGACACCGAGTGTTGCTTTGCGAGAGGAAGGCGGGCACTGCCTCTTTGTCTCAATGGAGACAAATCTTGGGCGGACTGTTTGTTTGGGGAAGGGGTGTGAACGGCGCACAAGTCCATCAAATCAATTAGAGTCTTATGCAGAGACGGCCTGGCTTGGCCTGGGCTGAAGGAGCTTGGCCCGATCTTTTGTGAGGGGTTATGTGAGTCAGAGTGTTGCCACAGCCAACAGTCATGACTCGTGTACTCACAACACCAGTACGAGCGGAGGGAGGAGGGGTGAAAAGCTTGCATATGGCCAGAGCCAGTGTGTCACATTTGGGCTACAGTTCACATTGGGCTCAGATGCTCACACCAATGAACTCGTGAGGATTGTCGAGCTGCAACACTGCGGCCTTGTTTGAGGGTGAGATTTACCAGCTTAGAAGCGATGGGTAGAAAACCACACTACGTGTACACTGACAAAACCAACTGCATACATTTATCCTCCATCTTATCCTTAGAACTGCAGAGTGTTTACGTCTAACGGTGCAAGGATTTCACAAACATGCAACAAATACTTTTCTGAAGTTTTTATGCAGGATGAATGCAAGATAAATACATTTTCTGGGTGTGTTTCCATAGAATTGGCATGGTTAAAAGGGCAGAAAGGAAGGAATGTAACTGCAAACAGTTATGAAGAAAAAAAAAATTATAACACCTGCAAAATGACAGTTTATCTAACGATTTTATATGCCAAAACAAGCAGAAATGTAAATTTCCTGCGAAAGTACAAAAGCTTTTTGTTTTTATCTCCTCATGTAAAGCTTCGAGAGGTCACACTTTACTCACATATTTGTGTAACACTCACAGTGATCCTGGATGAGGGAGGTAGTATTCCTGTCTGTCAATAATCGCGCTCGGATCTCTTCCAGATCAGCGTCAACTCAACACATCAACTAACCACCATGTGATTTCTCAGGTGATGGAGGCTTTCTCACCTTGACTTTCTAGTTACGAATATACGCAGGTTAATCTGTTCACACTTTCCAAACGTGTCTGGTTTTCCTTTTCCCTCTTTGAAAATGTGCAATCAACAGACAAACGTTATTCTGCTCGAAGCCAATGACTGCATTTCATGGCTTCACTGAGCGGCAGTGTGCAGATGTGTTTTTTAGTACAGTTAAAGGAGGCAACTTTGTGGATGCACCTATAGTACTAGTAGTGAGTAATTAGTAATAAGTTATTGACATTAATACATGGTAGGGTATATTAAAGCAATTTTGATTTATCTTTCTCTTTCGGAACAAACTGTAGAGCCTGTTAGAGAGTGGGATTTTCTGGAGGTTATATCAGTGCTGCTCAATTGCGTCATGTGTGGCTATTATTTTGAATTTAGATGTCTCCCTATGAGGTTTTGTAGCATTAATAACAATACCACAGTCAAAATCCACACAGCTGCAACATTAAGGTCACATAAACATACAAAAACCTTCTTTAGGTGTAGCATGGGTTTGCTGCAAAGACAATATCAACAGCTCACTCAGTCAGTTTCTAGTCTCCAAATGTCAGCGTCCACACATGAAAAGGATTTTCCTGTTACTACACTTTTTGTGATTTAAATCCCTGCAGTAACACTGATTGCACTGTTTAATTAAGTAGGTTTTCAAGCTCTGCAGTGGGTCAACACTCATTTCAACTTCCGCTGCTGCCATGAGCACGAATCTGAGTGCGATTTGCATTATGTTAATTTATTTGCATATGTTGGGAACTACAGACATTCACAGTTGCCTGAAGCCTCATCTCAAACACTCAGTATTAAGTGTAATTATTCACCAGTGTTGGGCGACTCCATTCTCTACTGCGCGGCATTAAAAAGGCTAATATAACTGCTGTTTTCCTAATGGCGAGGTTGGTGGCCATGTATTTCATTACTATGTGCATACTGGAAGTCTCAGAGGATATTTCACCAGGAGGACCCACATATGATGTTACATTAACTGGCCGAGAGCATTTCGTTGCAAGTTTCCAAGTTTTTTGGGGAGTCAAGCTGTACTGTTAGGGTGACATGCATGCTAATCAGCGACGCCTCATCCTCTAGTCTTTTATTATGCGTTTTTCAACACAGCGTGTCAAGATTATTTCGTTTGAAGGAAAACGCCAGCTGTCATGTTTTATGCATTCGCTTTTCAGTTCAATTTCTCTTTCACGTTGCTGCTGGAATATGCAGCTTGACTTGTGCTTCAGCTTTTATATTTTACAGCGTACAGGTTTCATACATTCACTGCAGATGCTTGAGCCTTGATCGCATGCCAACGGACTAGACCCCATACAGCGGTGATGGGCTATGACACCAATGTAGCGTCTGGATGGGAGCGTGTTGGGATACAGCTTAATTTCATCTTCATCTAGCTGGAGCGATTATGACTGAAGAGTTCATTTCTTCCTGAATGGGTAAAGCACAAATGCTTTTCTGGGTCAATTAATAATTCAAAAATGATACCTTAAAAACAAAACTGAGAAAGAATACGGAATGACAACAGGTGTGTCTTGAATCCAAATGTATGCTTGTTGTTGTAAAATGAAACTGATTTGCTGACAAAATGTTTTAATCCCAAAGTCTCACTATTCTGTTTTGTCAGAGCACTAAGACCGATAAATCAATATGGTGAAATTGTGAACTTTCAAATTCACAGACACTATTCTTGTGTAGTCGAATGTCTGAACAGGTCAGGCTGTCCTTGCTCATAGTAGAATACAAATATTCTATCAGCCAATATCTGTGCAAGATTTCGATATCTTCACGACAAAGTAAAAAATTACACCGATGAAAAATACAACAGATTTTCACAGAGAGCAGTACTCTTAACATATTCTTAAATTATATGTTTCTCTGATATCTGTTGTTTTATGTCAGAAAATGTTTGCATGAGTGCTCGTGTATGAAGAAAGAGTGAATTGAAAAAACATTTCTATTAATCAAAGTAAGGTATTAAAAAAGTACTGTGACATCAGAATCAAAACACCAGTATCAAATTGACAGCAGTATGCAAACATATTAAATGATATTTTACCTACTTTTTGATATAGTAGTTAGTTAAACATAAGCATGGTCATGTTTTTTCATTTTAGATGTATTATGCATGTATGTGCAAGGCTATTCTGAATTAGCATTAAAAAAAAGTAACACACACCGACTCCTAATAACCATTAATTATAAAATTAGTAAAAGTTTACATCTCAGCCGTGCTTTGTCAGGTCATAATGTGTTTTGTCATGTACATTAACAAAACATACCAAACTGTTTTTAATAAGAAACCTGCCTAAATGTATCCAACAGTTAGAAATGTTTGCCGATCCAGTTCAGGAAATCTCAGTTCTAAGTTGAAACAAGTTAACACGGTTAAGGTTCTGATCGATCATTTAAGAGTAATTACCAACTCAATACTGGTAACACAATTTTCTACAATGTCAATATCCATATATACATATATAAGTACCCAAATCCCTGTATCCCAGTACTCACACATGCTCTAAAACTATTTTTTAAAAGCTTTGAAAAATGTACGTGCATACACAAAGTTGAATATCTGAATTATGTACATCATCATGATTTGATTCCGCTGATGGTCAATAAATTACAATATTGGATTATCACCCAGCCATAAGAATGATCTTACATGCGAGCAGTAGACAGCAGGACTTTCAGATACTGTATGAGAAAATGGACCTATCAGTCAAAGTGCAGGGCAGCAACTCTCACGTACTCGATCTGTCTAATTGACACAAAAATTCTGCCCTGATATCCCAAAGGGCTCTGGAGCAAAACCTGCACACACACACACACACACACACACACACACACACACACACACACACACACACGCACACACGCACACACGTACACACAGAGGCCCCCTGTCCCCTTCGCTTTCTCCTCCATAGCCGTGGCTTCATTAGCAGCGGTTTGCATCATCCCCGGTGAAAACGTCACATGTCATCAGTGACTCCATTCTTTATCACTTCCTGCGGTATAGACAGTGTAACCTTCAGAAACCTGCTGCCCACAGTTTTACGTCTTAATTAGGAGCACTGTCACAGGCGCCCAGCGCCCCTCGTCCCGATGTGAATGGACAGAGAGGGATGGAGACGGAGAGGGAGTGTGAAAGACGCAGAGGAGGACAAAGTCAGACACGAAGGCAGCAGACAAAGGCGGCGAGAGAGAAGGAAGGAAAAGATGTACAGTGGAGGAAAGAGAGAGGGGCAGTAGTGGAAAGGGTGGGGGGGCTAGAGGATGAAGAGATGAGCATGGAACTTGTGACAGTGTGCAATAAAAGAGACGGGAGAAAGTAGGTAAAGAATTCTGAGCGAACCAAAGTTTCATCACGCAAAACAAATGATAATGCTCAGGCTGATTAAAAGGAGAAGTACACAAGAATACATCATCTTCTGATGTAGAGAAAACACAAAAATAAAACATATACATATGTGAGATTGGATATTGTTTGAAATGTTATGATACAAAAAAGTACTTAAATTATGGCACAATATTGTGTATCGTACTTTTTAAAATACCAATATATGTATTTTTTTTTTATTTAACAGAAGAAGTTCTAAAATGTTTAATGTAGTCTCAACACAAGCAGTCGTACAAGAACTCGTCAAAGGAAAAACTGTACAAACAATTTTTAGCAGAAATTCCATGCCACGTTTTGGTAAATGACAGTTTTCACTTTGTACCACAGGCAGATTTTAGTAGGCGCCGACAAGGCTTTGAAGTTTAATAGTTAGCTGTAAATCATGTTCCGAAAATACTAAAAAGACAGATAATTCGGAAACATCTAAAGCCAAAATAGTCCCAGAGGAACCTTACAGCGCTTTTAAAGTCATGACACAGTGTGAGGTTGAAACCAGTGGGTATTTTAAACCATTTAGCCCAAATAAATTAAAGGCCTCTAATATAATGTCTCTGTTTGCTCTGGCTAACAGAAAAAAACATTTCTGTGACCAAAAAAATCTTCTTATTCTTCTCATCTGGAGAAAAAATATTTTCATGTTGGGTTTTTCAAAGACAGCAGCAGTCAGCAGGAGAGTACAGAGAGAGAAAAGGAGGAGGAGGATGGTTTTCAGTGGAACTTGTGTTGGCTACTTGCTCGGCGAGAAAGAGTGAAAATCCGGCTTAGCGGCGAAAACACTGGAGACGCTTGTGTCCTCAGTTTGGGGACAGCTGACGGGTTAACACTATTAAGACTGCAGAGAACACAGCACTGAATGTGCATCTGTGCTCCCAAACAGTGGGATTGAATGCCGCAATCGAGGCGTTCACTCAGTCGCAGATACAGAGACAGACGGACTGCAGAGAAGCAAAGGGACGACTCAGGAACACAGATTCTTCTTGTTTTTTTGGTACTACACTTCTCTGATGGCTTTGTCTGTTTTGGAAGTTCATAAGCAAACACAGCTTTAAGATTGTATGTAATGAAAGTAGATCATCACAGTATGCTCTGGTTTAATTCATCTAATACAGTTTTTCCGATCTAATGGCATCTTTCTTTTTTGCATTTTCACTGCATGTACAGCATTTTACCTACATTTCATGTTACCTGTGACCTAGAATAAAGTTCATGTTTCTTGATGGCCCCTGGCTAAATATCTGCTGCCGTGGTCCAACCCGGGGGTTCAAATAAACAACAAACAATAAAGGAACAGTCCACTGAAGCTGTACTGGTGAGCTGCTGTACAGCAATGAAAGAATCATTCGAGCACTTAAGCATTAATTAAATCTATATCATCATTACTCAGTGTAATTGAAGGTGAGACAACCTATCAATTGTAAAAGATCACACTGTCATTAAGGTTAATAAGCTGTTTTATAAACTATCGTCATTAACATCAGATACATCTATTATAATGATAAACGACATATTGATAAAATAGGTGGTAAAATTGGCGTCTTCTTCCAAGATGGTGGCATGGACGAGGTGAGACAAATGAGACTAAGAGGCGAGCGAATCAAAGTCTGATCAAGATGAATTCTTAATTCTGCACTTTATTGTCGGAAAAAGAGACGACAACTACATCTGGAACCCCTTCAAGGATGTTTTCAATTAGCCGCTGTGCCGTTTTGCCAACTATTGTCACATCTGCATCTTTTCTCTCAATCAATTATGAAACACTGTAATTTATTCATGGGATACTCAGGCTCCAGTTGTGAGAATGTATGACGAATTCGACAACTGGACTGACAGAAAAAAAGAAAAAAAAAAAAGCTTTCAGCAGCGTCCTTAAAGAAGACATCTGTTTAAATCATAGGAGATGCAGTGAAAACTCGCATTAAGATTGTTTTCAGTAAATAAAACCCCCTTTTAAATGTGTGAGTGCACAACTGCTGGTGCATTTTTAACAACTGCATGGATGTCTGAAAGCTCGGATTTTGAGTTTTTTCAGCTGCATTCAGCACATTACAAGAAAATACTCAGGTGATTTTCATTCATTTTGTTTAGTGTAACATACTGTACATGTAACTGCAGGCAGAAAGACATTAGCACCTGCTGCAAAATCATGCGTTGGAAAAAAAAACAAACGCAAGTAAATCTCAGCAGAGGTCATTTAACAGAAAATTTTAATCAGTGTCAAATACGAATTAAAACGTCTTTGAATGGGTGTTGAGCCTACAGTTTAGGATGAAAGAGCTCAGGCCATTTGCATGCTTAAGCTCATTAGCATAATTAAGCTCATGTTTAAAAAATGGCAAAGGCCTGGCGTTGAAGGAGTTAACGAGGTGGAGCCGGTAATTGGACGAGGAGTGACCCTTTCACAGCCGGTGATGGGGGCGCGGCTAATTCACTTAAATGGTCACTGGAGGCCGATCAAAACAGAGACGATGAGCATCTTGTGGTGCCTTACTGTTAATAAAAAGAACCAAACAAACAAAAAATTAAAATAAATAAATAACCAGATGTGGGAGGTTGGCGTATGAAACATCTGTGAGCTCAGCTTTATCAAGACGGATGTCTAAGTTTGTCTGATTTCAAATGTGGCTTTATATCAATTCCTTTTCACACGTTTTTGCCTGGTTTCATTTATGGATACTCATCAATTCTGAACAAATAAAAGTCAGTGTAACTCTCTGAGCAGATGTGGTGATGGCTCTCACTTTCCAATGTACTTTTAGATGAGGACTATACAACTGCACAAAAAGATGCTGTGAATAACAAAAAGACACGCTAGACCTCAGCACAAGTGACATACTGTATCGATCAGTTCAGAGACGTCGGCTGATTCTATGTTAACAGGTGATCTTTAGTGTAACTCATCAGCTCCGAAACAATATTTAGCTTTCGGGGCTAATTGTATGCCCTCGTACCATAAAGTATGTACATCTTACAGGGCCGCTGTTAAGGATCTACTTAGTGAAAAAATATTTTAAGTGGAAATAATCTTGGAAACAGTGCATTGTTTAGTAGGACATCAGAACATTAATTTCTGAAGCCGTATTTCCTGCAGTGTTTCATGGATTAACATCACATTAATTAATAGTTTTATTAATAGAAAAACCTTTTGATAAAAAGGAGAACAGGCATCGTTTCATGTTGTATATTTAATGTGTGTGGCTTTTTCTAACTGCTATCTTTTGCACAAACTGAACTGGTCATTAGATAAGATGCATTAACATATAACGTAGGTGGCTAACCATCTCAGACCAACTGTTTCCACATGTAGACCCTGTGCGCTATAACTGAACTATAGCAAACACATGTTGGAATTACAGCCCAGAAATATATTATTATCAGATATCAACAAGCATTTAAATATAAGTTTGCGGTTTATTGAAGCATATCTGAAGTCTCGATCTTGAATGTGACACCTTTGCAGGGTCCCATATCGGTGGAATCTTGGCCTGGGTGACAGTTCCATTGTCTTTTAATTTTAATACTGTACATTTAGAGCTTTGTCTGATATAAAGTATAATAATGGAGATGGCCACCACAAAATTACAGTATGCGTTATTCATCCTTCACTTGCTGTGCAGTGATACATAGACATATAGATCCGGCCTTGTGCAATCTTTGGCTTTGGTTCTTCAAGGAATGATTCACCTTTCAGAGAACGACTGACCTGTAGGAGTTTTATCAAGCTTTAGTGGAGCAACAGGACAACAGAAGACAGAGAGGGACAGGGGAGCAGAGAGGACAGGGAGGAGGAGGAGGTTGGACGGCAATGAAGACTAGGGTCAGGCCTGCAAACCAATGAATAGAGCCACATTAGTGACACTTCACTGCTCTATTCACAATGGAGGAGAGAGCCTCAGTGTTCAGGGTGTTTACAGGAAGCTACTCATTTTGTTTTCTCACCAAAACAGATAAAAATAAACACGACGATATTCATAATAAGCCTTCAGGACAGTGTTTTGTCACTGAAATCAGATTTTGACAAGAAAGGATAAATCCATGTTACGAGGACAGAGAGAATTATAGAGACTTATTGAGAGGGTAATACTAGCCTAAACTAATACAACATTATCAATGATGGTAAAGCTTAAGGATTAAACAAGTATTAAAAAAAACTTCTAAACAGTCACATTGTACATTCGGTATGAGAATTACCATCTGAGGCACATGTTTACATGTTTATTCATGATGTACGTCTGTTATCAAACATTTTAGATCATATAACATGTAGCTTCATGCGAGAGCCCTTCACTACATATTAGCCGGCACCGTCACACCGCTACATTTATGTATACAAAATACGAGCAGGCTAATTGAATATTCACTGTGAACATATTCCCTACATAACATTACTCCCCGCTTCCATCTTTTTAAAAATTCAAATCGATGGGAGGAGAGGAGGGGAGCATTAGAATACATTACTGCATGTATGTGTGATCCCCCCACCCCCTGCCTCCCCTCCTCCTCCTCCCTCCTCTATATGTCTGTCAGGAGGTGAGCCAAGGAGGAGGAGGAGGAGGAGGAGGAGGAGGAGGAGGGCAAAGTGCACGCGACGGAGCGGGCCTCGGCAAAGCTGACGTTAACAATAATGTAATTTAATTAAAGCCAAGATCCCAGCGGTCCTCGCCAAACGACGGGGCTTTTGATTTTAATAGGTGATGAAGAAAAGGCTCGGCACACGGCGACACCGCCACCGCTCCAACCAGTCTGAGGGGTTCTGGGAAAAAAAGCACCGGCAGGACATCAGTTTAGATTGTATCAGGCACAGGGGGGCAGGAGGGGGGGAGGCCAGTGGGTGCAGGTACCAGCCCCGGCCACCCAAATACAACAACACCGATCAGCTAATGGAGAGGAAAAGGGGAGACCTCCAACACAGGGGGAGGGGGGTACGGGACTGGACAGTGCCAAAAACAACATCAAGGACAACAACACTGGAAAATACTTGATTGAATCTCAAAATTCTTTTGTAGCCGAGCGTATAAAGCTGTGTTAGAGTGGATTTCACTGCAGAATGAGCTTTAAAGGGAAGAGAAAAACAAGAGCTAATCCAAAACTGACCGAGAAGAGATCAGAGTCACAGTCTTCACATGCAGATAAATGACATTAAATCTGGAAGGATATTAAAATATCTAAACAACAGCTTGCTGTGGTTTAGTTTTTTTTTTTTTTCATTTCTGGGTGACATGTTGCTTGAGAAACTGTTTTTCTTTGTTGTTGTTTTTTTTTCTGTTGTTGCTAGGAATCCATCATATCATCCATAATATCATTATTATTATTTTTTTAAACCAACATAAAAGCTTGGTGAGAAAAGAATCTGTTTTTCTTCTTATTTGTCTATTTAATGACCTCACAAACACCTGAAGCCTGGGTTGTAAAAATATATACAAATGCGTGAGTGTGTTTTCAATGTATACAGATACATATGAGCTACAGGATCTCTGTACATGTGTTTCAAAATACACATTCAATGAGCAATTCAGTAAAACAAGCTGCTCTTTAAAATTATTTTAAAAAATTCAACTTCTATAAATTCAAATGCATTCTGAAATTAAAATGTTTAAAATGGTCATTACAGAAGGTTTTTTAAAGTGAAAAAGACATTTGATGCCACAAATCCAAGACTAAGATGCTGAGAAATTTGGGTAGAACTAGAGGGGATTTGGTCCTGATGCCTCACTGAACATTTTCTCATTATTTCTCTCTTTTTCCCACATTAGGCTACTTTTCACTTTTTCTCCTCCAACCAGCCGCCACCAACAACAATTAGCTTCCTTTTTCCTGGTCCAAGAAACACACACACAGACACACATGGGGAGGGTCCCCTCATTGGTAATCCTGTTACCAGCCAGGTCCCAGCCTGGACTTGCCGTGCGGGGGCATGGACGAAGAGGGGAGGAGGGGAGATGGGGGGGGATTAACATGGCGGTCATTATCAAATTTACAACCAGTCATACAGACATCTGCCCTACTTTTCCTCGGTTAATGTAAAAAGAACTAATCTGGTTAAGAGAGCACGGGCACGGCTCATAAATCGGCGGCACTCTCCGCCATAGTTAAAGCTGTCACTTCTCTTGTGGGGGGAGCGGTGGCTGAATGGAGCTGTCAGCTGACTACTTGTTAGGGCTAACAAGGCCGTCCACTGATAGGACTAATGAGGCCCAGGGCTCGCCGCTACCCCACAAAGCCCACCGCCGCCACCACTACTACTGCTGCTTCTGCTGCTGTATAATGCACGATATAATGTATAAAGAGCTCCAAGGTGCGGGAGAGAACACAGATCAATCTTGATTATTAGTGACAATTGAGAAAAAAATAAAATGGACAGCAGATACATCCCTCTTAACAAGTCTTTAAGTGTGATGATGAAGAGAAGAAAATCTAACTTGGTAAAATATCTTTACTTGTTACCTGGTTTTCCCTTGTGTCAAGATTTTTTTTTTTTTCGCATCTTGAAACAACATAAAATAGATCATGCATGTAGTCTCAAAGAGATGACACCTAATGTTTGAGTTTTTATTGTTAGGGGATTTTTTTTAGGGGAAATAATGTCACCCCACTGGCAGATAGTTTGCCTTGTTTTAAGTACAATAGACAGCCATATCAAAGATACTATAAAATACTGTAAAAAAGGAAATGTTTGTTCTGCAGTGCACTAGAAAAGTCTGCAACATATGACTTCATCAAAAAATAAGAAGCTAAGATTTTTTTTTACTAGATTCTTGAGCGCTAAACGTTGATATGTGATTAAATCTGCAATTAAATTGTTTTCCTTTCTTACAGATTATTTTTGTTTTAAATGTTTTCCCTGATGTTATCAGAATGCCTGAACATTAAGGTTGAATAGTATATTTGTGGCTCTAAATACCTCCCAAAACCCAAAAAACTAAGTGTTTTACAATACTTAACCCTACTGATTTACTCAAATGTATGTATTTTATGTTTGTTATTCAGCAGTTTAAATTAGCATCAGAAAATCCAGGGGTCAAATGACCATACAATTTTACTGACAAGATATTTCTTTGAAAACACTCACATGCTCTTGGGTTTACAAACTCTTGAGGATTTCCCTTCTGGTTAAAGAGTGACGAACCCCTACAGGTGTCCCAGAATTTTTATATTTTACAGTGGTGGCCAGCTATCGACCCTGTTTGTCCATCTCTATATAACTTCTTGAGTATAACCCGTACAACACACAGGCAGTGTAACAAAGAAGCTAAAAAACACAAAATAAATTCCTCCCCTTCACCATGGAGAGATACTATAAATGTGATGTTGGTTGTTGGGGGTTAAATGTCAAGCATGAGTAACATCTGATTGTTATTTTGAGCTTTGTTTTTCAGAGTCAACTCAAGCCTTTTCCAATGAAGCCTCATCTCTTCTCCCAACGCTTCATTATTTGTGACGCTCTGGTTTAATTCCAATTACCCCTGTTAATTAGGAAATCTCATGCTCTCTGATCTAGGGGTTCGTTTCAACTTAATGTCATTTGCCAGGTTGTTTACTTTCGATTAAAGCCTTTTATTGTGAAATTAACTGTTACATTTGTTACAGCGAGGTATTTATCTGTGTGATGGTAAACATCCTGACTGATGTCAACATGTAGGAGTCCTCCCGCATGCATTACTCTGTTTATTCTGCATTAGTGCTGCTGTCAACTCTTTCTTCAGGCATATATTATAACCACATTAGCATATTGTCTTATCAGATGTTTAGGTACCAAATTATTCCTTTCAGCGGCTGTGGAGAGCAAAACGTGGGCCTTCTGCAATGTTGAAAACCTTCAAGAATGTGTCATCTTTTGGCTCTTCTCAGGCATTTATTTTAACACCGAACAATACAGTTTGACGGCTTTTATTAGCTTCAAGAAAGATGTTCTCACCATATTCAGTGTGGCATTGTAATGCAACAAGATAAAAGCAACAAACGGAAAGCGTGAAAGGATGAGTATGTGTGCATCTGTTTACGTTTTTTTGAACAATACAGAGCAAATGTTTGCTCTGCTTTACATACAGAAGATGCAAAGAAAGAAGCTGCTAAATACATCCTTGATGTATAAGACTGAATAAACAGTCTGTTGAATGAATTCCACTGCCGAGCACAGTGTAAAACGTTCAATATCATCTATTCTCAGTGTCTTTTAGGATTTTGTGGCCATCGCAACTCTTATATCTAAATGGGTCACTGTGTATCTCCCAGGCCATAAGCAGCCGGCGTGATTTCCTGTGAGGCAGCCATTTCCTCCCTTGGATCATTTCCATGTGACCAGCCTGCCCAGTACATACTGATACACCAGTACAACCAGTATGGCAGCCAGTTTACTGCTGATCCTATGGCATGGCTATCGTCCAATATCTAAATCTGTATTTAAATCTGATTCAGTGGTGTAGTGAGTTGGGTTTATCTGGTCTTCTACTGATGATATTGTAATTACTCATCCAGCATGTTTCTATGTCAACAGATCAGTAACAGTTTGCTCTTTCAACAGCTGATATGCTGCTTTCTTAAAACTCCAACAACTACAGTTTTATCATCTTTCTAGGTTTTTTTTTTATGTCGTGTGATTTTGCGCGAATCATAATTCAACAATATGCCTCAAGATAGCAATGAGCCAATAATGTGCCCGATCACACCTCATGGGACTAACATTGTTTATTTTTCATGTATTGTTATGTTCAGATGTTGTTTTGCTCCTGGTTGTTGTGCACAGATGCTGCCATAAAGAGCAGCTAAAATGTATACCAAAAAGACAGCTAATACGCTAATAAACTATCATGGACAAAAACTAGTAAACAACAACAAGTAAACACGTAAATTAAAAAAGTTGCTGTTTGACAGCTGACTTTGAAATCTTAGGTGTCTGAGTGTAGTTCGACCACATCACGGGAAATGTTTACATCTGGTCTACTTTCGCAAAAGCAAAACAGACATAACTTATCTAAACTAAGACATATAAACTAACAAACTAAAACATAGAAGATAACTGTAGAAACGACTGCTTGTTCAGTATGGATTACAAACTTGAACAGAAATAAATGAATGAACAGAAGTCAGAGCTAGTCTAAAATTATGCCCTGCTTTTGAAAAATGGTAGATAGCATCATAAAGCAGACACATGTTCAATGGTACAAAATCTGTGGTAAAGCTCTTGAAAAACTACATTTCCCATAATGCAGTTCTTGTTACAAAGATGACGTTCAGACCAAAGCTTTTCTCTGTGGCATTTGTGAAGATGATAAACATATTGGAAATTATTTTTCCCCCCTTCAGCCACTCACTCCTCTGCCATCTGCCATTGAGAGAAACTCTGAGAGAAACTTGAGCTCCATTTGCGCTGGAAGAACATTTCCCACAAAATGTGACCCGGTGGCTCACAATGTAAAAATGCAGTGTGGAGGCCAGAGGGAGGCTGCCAATCCTCTCAGACACGGTCTTGTTTGTTTACAGTAATTATAGTCATGTCTCAAAATGAATGTGGCAATTACTGATGACTTACTGATGTTAAAATGCTACATGTAGCACCTTCATACCAGTCCAATATTCAAACTGAAAGGCAAATATCTTCCAGTCTAATGTTTCACTTGGCTCTATTTCCATGCAAACAGTCACCTCGCAGCACCTCGCAGCATCCTAATTGAGCCCTGAGAAACCGGCAGGCACCACACTGAGCTGCCGAGGAAGGAGAAAATAAACCAGAGCATGTATTGCTGTGACCTCCAAGGACAGCTCTGCCATGCCATGCCATGCCATGCCGTGCCGTGCCATGCCAGGCTACGCCAGGCAACCAGACTGTCACCTCTACCCTCTGTGGCCCTCGGCTTATGCCAGCCTTGTCCTCCTCTTTTTCTTTTTTTTTTTTACACCTCATATTACATCCATCCCTTTCTCTCTCTCTCTCCTCCCTCCATCTGACGGGACTCTTCCAGAACAGGTCCGTGGAGTCCCTCTGCTCACAGTCACTTAATTAAAGGCTCCCACAGCACTGTCCACAACGTGACCGACGGCTGTTAAATTAAGACGCCGTCGCAGCCGGGGCACCGAGCGCTGGCAGGGTGAAGGAAAGATAAACCAGCTGAGCAAAGAGACACAGTGAGGTGGGCGGCTGCCTCTTCGACTCACATGTGTTCTTTATCTGTACAGTTTATAAGAGGCCTTTTAAGGGGGGCAATTCTACTGTCTTAATCCTCAATCCAGTAAAGCTCTGACTATTAATCAATTAGTTGTCAACTATTAAATTATTGGCCAACAATGACAACTGATTCATTGAAAAAAGGTTCTTAAATCTTAACATTTTCTAGTTTCTTTACACCTCTATGACAGTAAAGGGGCCATCTTTGGGACTTTTGGGAAAACTGTCATTATTTCTGACGTTTTATAGACAACTTAAGGATGGATTGTTACTTTGTGCAAAGAGATAATGTATATGTAAATCTGCCCTATTATAAAGTTTATTTTAAGATTTGTCCTACTTAGTTAATATTCTTTAAATTAAAAGTACTAATAGTATAATATCACAAGCGGTAGAGAGGACAAGAGAAATGAGAATTACAAAGAGAAGTGGAAGAATTTCCTTTTTCAGTTTGTTTGAAAGTTTGCAAAGGATGTGCTAAAATGACGTTTGAGATCTTGAGCACTATCCAAGCTGCTAGTGGGAGGATGACACATGCTTCTGTTTTTCTTCTGTGTTTCCACCCAGAGGGATCACCTCATTACTACTTTTTATCTAAAAATTACAAGACTCAAGAAGGAGCTGTCCCCCCCGCAAAACTATGATTGAAAATGTATTTTATAAACTCAACAGCAAATATGCTTCAGCAGTAGTGAAAAAAGGTCCATTAGATAATACCATTAACCTCCGCACACACCAGCATACTCAGCCCACACGTCCCCCTGGTGAGGAACAGATGAGAGCAAGAGGAACAAATGGAAATCCAACTGGAAATCCACACAGACTCAGAACAACTCTAACGCCTGCTCTCTGTTTTTGGCTTGCCTACTCCTGTGTATCTTTTCCTGTAGGCGGACACAGAGGGTTTAATGTATGGTGATGCATCATTCATCGCACACCTTGTTTGGACATTTTTTGGACAGCTGCTTTTAGAAAACAATACCTAGAGTGTAAAGGTTGGGGGGGAGATTTCTGAGAGGAAAAAAAACACACATGTATGCACACCACCGCCTCTTCAAAAAGAGCCTGAGTGAGCACCAGAATAAGGCCAACCTCCCTTCTCTGTCTCTCTCTGCCACCTTCCTCTACCTGCTGTCCCCAGTCGATCCCCGGCAAAACTTGGCGGCAGATGTTGCTGTGCTAAGTTGGCTCTGAAGTGCCTCCCCGGCTCCCCTGTCTCACCGACAACACAGTCAAACCACATTAGATCTCTTTATTTGTGCCTGGGGCAAGTTCGGCGCTGCAGCTGTGTCCACCCCCGCTCTACCTTTGGTGTTGAAGGCCCGCCGGCGCTAAATGTGAGACCACAAAAAAAAAAAGAAAAAGAGAGAGAGAGAGAGAGAGAGAGAAAAAAAACTGTTTCACTCTCATTTTCTGTCTCTCTGTCTCTCTTCTGCATCTGCTGACAATCCAGCAGTCTGGCTCCGGGCGGCAGCACTGAGGAAGGGAGGGAGGGGGGGATGAGGATGGAAGCTCAGCAAGGAGAGGGTGAGGGTGAGGGGGTGGCATGGACACCAGGGTCCCCGTGCTGAACAGATGTCTGCGACAACCTGCTTCCTTACACCTGTACGAGTCCTTGTAACCCCGCGGATGCAGCCTGCTGAAAAATTCATGACCCTGGAGGTTTCCTGTCCGCCATCAAAGACCGCTGCCCTCCCTCCCCTTCTCCCTTGCTGCCTCCCCTCCCTCCGCTGCTCCTCTCCTCTCCTCTCTCTTCTCTTTTCTCCACGCCACCGTTGCCCGCTCTGCCATCTACACCTAACCTCCCACCGGACAGTTCAGACTCCTCTCACTTTGATCAAGTCAGGTTTATCTGTTCAACAAATTATCACACGCCTGTCTCATTGAGGAGCAGGCTGGAGAGGGCCAACAATAGTAGCAGAAGTTACTGACTCAACATGAGCTCTAAAGAAGACAAGGAACAATAATAAAAATTTAAAAAAAAAGAAATATGACAAAAGAATATATGAACAAAACTGTCAGCTACACATAGTTGTACAGTTGGATGCTAATGTTGTAAATCAAAGATTTAAAAGTCCAGGAAAAACTGGACTCCGGGATCAGGTCCAAGTAAAAAACTACTCCAGTGAAATGTGTCCAAAGAAAATCTAATGCCAGTTACTGTATATGATATTGTTAGTCCATGGAAACTGTGTTAGTGCCCAAAGCCAAGAAAAAGAGAACACATGCTAGAAATAAAACATAACACTTAAATATCTTGGTAAAGTTGACAATATGTCATGAGACAGTTGTGTTTAATTTTCCACTGTCCAAATTCAAAACTTGTTTTCTTGGACAATAAAACGACAGATCTGCATCAGTATCAGGATTTGGAAACTGATGTCTGAATTTTCCATATATCCTAGTCTTTGATACTGTATGTAAACCTGCCATGCCATCTTCACCACTGATATTGATTATATTGGACATTAAAATAATCAGAGATGAATTAAAAATCTACCACTGTCTGAAATTTGTAAAGAAATCTAGGTTGATTGATTTAGATAGATTAATAAGATTAATAATATACACTGAGGCACTCTGAGTTTATCTCAGTAAAGGTTTTGTATGAGTTTAACTGCTGTCTACAGGATCATCTTAGTGACACCTTACAGTATATATTGGTGGAGTTGTTACTCTTTTGAGAAGTACTGATATTACTTAAATCAGACTGAATCAAATTAAATCAGTTTTACAGTACAGTTAATCCAATTTCTAATTAATCTAATTAAAAAGTAAATAAATTGGATTATATCATAACTTAAATTTTCATAAAAATAATTTGCTTTGTTCATTGTGACACTAGGAAGGCAGGAAACATCATTGCCCACTTAAAAATAAATGCTTTCTGTTTTCACCAATATTAATTTTCCATTCACTGTCGACTACTGCTCTGTTAAGATGTAACTTCAAACACACACAGCCTCCGTGGCCTCCTGTTTGATTCTCTCCTGTGTCCGCTCTGTACAGTCTTGATCAAAGACTTAAAAGCGGGGTTTGGCGCAGTGATCGGCATGTGAATGAAGTGTGCCAGCGGTGCCAGGGACTCCACTGGCAGCTTTTTCTTCCATGTCCTTTTCCTCCATGTCTATCCTACGAGCTTTGACACAACTGGTGTACTCACCGGTGGGCTTCACTCTCCGTTTTCTACACTTCCAAACTGTTTGCTCGGAGCAACTGAGGTGACCTCTTGTGTGGGAACATCTATCATCTGTCACACAGTGGGAGCTGGAGCCATGATGTTTCCACATTCTGCCTTTTTCTGCTTTAAACTCAGACAGTTGGATGAATACTGTGCAGGGGAATTGTTGTCATTTCTACATGAAAACAGCAGCCTTTCCGAGGATTGTACTGCAGGAAAATATGCATGTTTGGTCAGCTAATTAAAACCCTGCCCACACCATTTAACCTCATAACACAACATTAACCGCAGCAGCCCATTTAACAAATTGTTAACAATTTGTCATGGCAGTGAAACAAACTCATATTATACTCAAGTCCTTTTTGCCATTACAGAGAGTAGTTTCTTGCACAAAGTTACATCTATTGATCAGTTTTGATCAGCTGTTGACAGAACTTCAGTTATTGAAATGCATTCACTGAAGAGATGTTCAAACATTAGTTATATGCTACATATACATATATATATATATATATATATATAAATAAAACAATCTATTAGGATATCAGGACATCCTCTGACCTGCAATTAATAGTTCAGAAGATGTTGCAGTTTTTTTATGGAGCATCTTTTGGCATTCTGAGCTCTGCTAAACAGCACTGTGACGCCCTGAGTAGCAACTGGCAGGCTCACAGCTGGCCCACTGACTTGGTTTTTTCCATGTTCTTCAGAGCAGCAAACGTTATTCCACTTGAGATGATGCAGTCTGACATCATTCTGTGAACCATTAAAAAACTCTTATGGTTCCTGCTCTGAGATCACTGTGAAGAGGAAGAGGATCAGAAGTGCCCACCACAGTGGATAAAGTTGCCTGTCGAGCTCCTGTGATATTTTACTTCATTCACAAAGAGAAAATGTTTAAATGAGTCAGTTGTTGGTCTTCTTTCAGCTTCAAATGTGATTTAATCCTTTGGATGACTATATGAAAAGAGCTAATGTTACCTTGTAACGTTCAAAAAAGAGCTCCATGCAGAATTAAAGTGGGACATCTACACTGCCTACTGTATACATGTTTGTTGGGGTGACTTCATAAGAAGAGGCCAAAGAAAACCCGTTTCTTGGCCTGAAATCTGGTCAAGAAAAAAGATTCTTAAATGCTCCATCACGCTACACCAGTCTGCAAACTGATTCTACTCCACTAGATTAGACATATATCTCAGTGTCAACAGCAGATGGTGCGGTTTGTTGGATTCACTGCTGCCTTATAGAGCTAACAAGATATCACAACATCTGGTTAACTCGGATATGCTGGCGGTTTGTGTGCAGCGTGCTCTCTTAACCGCCTGCGGGGCATCAGGTTTCAGTGCGTCGGTTAGTGGAGCTGATGCGTTCCCCTTCTCCAACTGAGGTTTAGAGAAGTTCAGAGTGTGACCATATTAGGTTGTCCCTGTCATGCTCTCTCTGGTGAGCCTTTGCAGCTGCAGCCCACATCAGCCTGATTAGTTAACAACAACACAATGCTAAAGTTGTGCCAGCAGCTTCCTCTGCTTTGAGGCAGTACACAGATTGTTGAACCTCCATGGCTGCAATAAAACAGTGAGTTCTTAACTGTAGTTATGGTGACTCAAAAGATTCAAGGGAATAAAAATACCCAAATAAGTCATACTGGGGGATCTTGCTTTTATGATAGTCAAAAAACAAGACCATCCATACTGCTGACTGATGCAAGAAATGCACTATTTATATCCATGAATACAATAAACAGCACAGATGACAACAGATGAGACTTTGACTCACTCCCTTCTGGCTTTAGGTTTGTGCAACTAAAAATCCTTGACACTTTAATGCTGATTTACTGTATCCCACACACACACACCCTACAGATAAACACCCACGTACATTTCACTCTTTATCCAATCTTGCATGCCTCTGCATAATTTCTTCATCATGGGTATAGTTCGTATTTTAGGGCAAACTGTGAATAAACTTTCCACAGAGGAACAAAAGTGTCAAGAGCTGGAAAATGTCACGGTTCTTTTTACTGACTTACCTTGTCATCAGATGTCGGTCGCATGAGGGAAACTCTGCCATACTGCCGCCTCAGAAGAGCCCACAAAGCATCCATACGACCCTGACAAAACAGAAAAAAAGGGTCTTAAGTTTAGCAACGTGTTTGGTCAGTTTATTTGTGGACATGGTAAGAAAAATAAAATATGTATAATCTAGAAATTAAAAAAACAAGACGAGAAACTGGAGAACTAAAGGTAATTTTTGACTCTGTAACAAAAGCTTTTTAGGAGCTTTAAACCACATCAAATTGCTTTTTTTCCAGCTGGTCTTGAATAGAATTGGCTTTCGTATTATCATGTGACCTACATTTCATAACCTCTGTCGAAATTCAAGGATGATCTTGGGGTTAAGATCATGTGTTATCACTTGACTGAAATTTCACACTTTTTCACACTTAGATTATATAATGACTCCTGAGCTAACTTCATTTGATGAATGAAGACCATGAGAGGCTGTTGAAAGCTTTAAAGAGCTGGCAAGTGTGATTCAAATTTTCTTTATTAGTACCTGAGGATACATTTGTTGTGCAGATGGGAGATTCTGCATTCCAGAGTTAAAAACAGATTCAGATACAGATTCATAGCACGTCAAACAAAATACATTTTAAACATGAGACACCACTGTTCAACAATAGTATTAAAGTATAAGAACTCTAAAGAAGATCATGACAAGGTGCATCTACACACATACACACTCAAAAGCTTAAAGTGTTGTGTATGGGTGAAGTCGAGCTTGACTGCAGATGATTTTGCAAATTAAATTACGAAATTAAAAATATAATTTATTAGAAGGAAGAGAAGTGAAAAAGATTAATCCTGATAGACATGTTCAGTAACATCAGTAGTAGGTGCATGTACAGTATGTGGCACTCACCTTAATGGGAGTGTACCATTTGTTCTCGTTTTGATGGTAGGTCGGGGCAGCCTTGGTGGGACGTTTGATCATTGGCTCCGCATCCTCTTCTGGTACTGACACTACAGCATTCTTGGCTTTCTCCAGCCTGGCTCCCTCCTCAGTCGAGCCTTTCTCACCCCAGCGTACCTGCACAGGTACAAAAAAAAGAAAGAAAAAGAAAAAGAAAAAGAAATACAAAAAGAAAAACTGTATTAAATTGGGGGATGGGGGAGACACAGATTTAAAAAAAGGGGAACTGAAGGTGCAGATATGATATGGACATGATATATATATATTGTGTGGACCAAAGAAAGTCTAGCGGCTACTTTGTGGAAGCTTATGGGAATCAACAATAAAGCAAAAACAATCCTGACTTTTAGTACTTAAAATGGAAACACAGGATCCTACACTTCCCATCCACAACCCCAATTCATTACAGTTCTGCTAAGGATTTGCAGTCGCCAAGCCCAGGATGAGATTAACTTTATGACATCACTTTGACATCATGGGTGTGATTTTCTCAGTATTTTCATACATTAAGCAGTAGTCAGTCTGGATAGATAATCAAATTAAGAATTTGTTGCAGCCGTTGATATAAGCCGTAACCAAAGATCAAAATCTGTTGTGTTATTCATAAACTACTAAATGTGCCAATAAGCAGACAGGAGAGGCCACAAACACTTTCAGACATGGAGGAGCTAACATCTACAGGTAGGAACAACATTATGATAGTCTGAAGGGAGTTGCATAACAGCTATCACTATCAGTATATTCATAAGAAAAGGAAATGACCTGAAAACCTGTTTTTGCTTTTATTAATAAGCACATTTACATGTGGTATAATGTGTTATTGTGTGTGTGAGAGAGAGCGTGTGAATGTAGGCCTGTGTGTTAGTTAAGCTGTCCTGCTTTTTAATTGAATTCATCACATCTGTTGCAAGGAGGAGATAAAAAATCCACCGTCACATGAATGGGGAGAGGTGATTAATTAGCGACACACTTTTCAAGCTGTAGGTTAAGCCGTGACAATATAGAACAGCTTTTCAGAATCATCTCTGGGATACATCCCTGGCCTGCCGCATCAAGAAAAGAGAGGGCCGCGATGAATAAAAGATACGTTGTCACCTCAGCCGCCTCAATATGCGCTTGAAATATTGGCAGCGGCAAAGCAATGGAGGTGGAGGTGGTTTTCTCAGTGTGGCGTCTTAAATGTGGATGCAGAGGAGAGGGCAGGTTGATCTTAACAAGCACCTCATTCTCCATCCGCAGGGGGGAAGCTTCAGAAGTGGAGACGGGCCTGTCGGTGGGAATCAACCTGCTGCAAGAAGAAGAGAGCAGCGGGACAGCCGCACTCGCAGCTCGCCAACACTCGTGGGAAGGAAGTCAAGAGGTACGAGCTCCCTGATGATGCTGGGAAATCCCTGCAATGCCACTAACTTCCTCGGGGCTGAGAAGCAGTAGGGGGTAAAACAGCGAGGGGGGAGGTGGGGAGCTCGCCTTTAAACCTGGATTCCCTTCGGAAGGAGGCGGACAACAAAGGGGCTGCCAAGGTTTGGGAGTTGAGAAGGGAGGAGGTGGAGAGGAGAGGTGGGTGAGGTGGATATGTCAAGTTGACAGCAGCACTCAATCCTTCATTCTGGCGATGACTTGATCCAATCAGGGCTGCACGGCCAAGGACGAGATGGCAGGGCCTGTCATGTCGGAGTTATCAGTGGACTGACGAGGACAGCGGCCTAGTCAGTCCCTCCTCCTGCTGCCTGTGTAACTTGACAAACTTGTGGCTTGTAGAAAAGACTGAATGTCAGCAGTTTTTCCTCAACATGATGCTGGTTTACTGGATAACAGCTGTCACATATGCATCATTTCCTGCCGTCTAGGATCTTGGAGTTCTTTTTCACTGCTTAGGTAAGGAGTGCCCTAGTGTATTAAAATATGCTGCTAAAATCAATTCAAATCGAGAGAACTTCAAGGAGATTCATGTGTCAAAAGTAATATAAGCGATATGACTGCAGTGAAAGTGTTTCATTCATGATTGGAGGATGATGGTTAGGCTCTGACCTCCATGCGTTTGATCCCTCCAGCTCCTCTTCCTCCGTAGTAGGAGGCGTCCACAGTGGGCCACTTCTTCTTGGGCAGCTGCTCTGGCTCCTTAAAAAGACAGGACAATTAAGACACTCACACTCATTAATAGCAGAAGATGTGTTTGCAGTTGGAGCCACATGCAAAATGCATTCTTATTATGTCTATAAACTGCTGCATAGACAAAAGGAAGGTAGTACAGGACTGTGCTACTTTCCTTCAATCCCATTTATCACAATTTGAATGTACTTCCTCTCAACAGGAAAAGCACATTTACGTAATTTTCTCATGAAGGAAGAGATACCTACATCCTTTTTTTCTGCTAAAGACATCAATTCTTTCTACATGGTTCAATGACTTTCAGGGACATGATCAACAGAATAATTAGTCGATTTCCTCCAATTTTTTCCTTGAGTAATCATCTGCAGATTAATCTAGTCTTGAAAGCTCTTAAAATCTAGTGATTGTTGAAGACCAAAACCTGTTTTTGCATATTCTGATGACAGAATGTGAGTCAAATTCTTAGGATGTGATGATATCGTTTTCCAGAAATGGCTTATCCAACATTAAAAAGTTGTGTAAAAACAACAAATCAGCTTAAGTTTTTGCAGCAGCAATTGCTCTAATTGTTTCTTTCTGGATGCTAGGATAGTACACAGATTTTAAAACTTTCATTGGCATCAATTGAAATATTCTGGCATTGTGACAACACTATCGTGATGTACTCACAGGTGGTGGTGGACGGGAAGGTGGAGGAGGTGGCGGCGGGTCTTTGATGACCTGGATAAACAGAAAAAGCAAAAGAGCGTCAGCACAAGTCCATCAGGGGACAAAATACAGACACACACAAACACACATGCTTAAACCTTGTCAAGACAAGCGCGGACAAGGCTGACGGAGGTGATTCGTGACAGGTGACTGAGTCAAACAGAGACATCCCTCAGCTCGTCACACGGCGGAGACGCTGCTGCTGCCAGGCTGCTTTGTAACTGCAACTGGCACCCCATCGCCCGGCTGACTACTGATTACAAGGATTCTGCTTGTAAACCAACATCAGGGGCCCCCCGTGCAAAATAAAGAAAAGCTGAAAATCAACTTGTTGACAGGGGAGTCTTTGGGGCGAGCGCCGCTGCCCGTTTAGCTCTTAATTAATTGGATGGGGTTCAGTGCTCCCAAGCAATCCCCCCAATCATAAAGTCCTAAGGAGTTAATTAGCTCCAATGAGATACAGAGGAGGAGGCTCGGGCTCAGCTCCAAGCCCTGTCTGCGTGGAAGATGAGTGGCGGCATACACACAGAAAAAAAGGGAAAAAACCCACACACATAGTGGCAACACACCTCTCCCACAGCAGAGTGACCAGCCTGGCGGCATTGTTCATGACAACATTGGATGACATGGCACCTGAGGAGCAGGTTGTCCACAATGTGATTCCACTCAAGGACAAGATGCCTCTACTGGGTTTTTCAGATGTGCATTGCAAAGCAAAGAGCAGCCTGACAGTGACATTTGTCAGGTGTCAGTCAGACGCTTCACATACTGATGTCCAACTTTTTACCGCAGGATTGCTGAAGACACCACTGCCACTCATTCCGTCTGTGAGAGCAATCACGCTGGAAAGGTGGAGATTATTCGACTGTGTTTTCAGGTTTCAGGAGTTGAGAGAGGCGGCCTTTAGCTCCAAAAACACATTGACGTCCTCTCTGTGTTTTCTAAAGATTATGTGGTGAAAGTGACCACCAGCTGCATTTAAAGAGACCCTAATAATTCACAAATAATAAGAATACTGTAAGACCTTTTACCAAACACCTCAGCTATAGATAGGTTCATCTTAAATCACATAAACTATCAAAATTTAAAATATCAACTTTTTGAATTGGGTGGTGTGTTATTGCCGTGATCGTTTTCACCCAACAGATGTGACTTTGTAAGAGGCTCTCGCCAATAAACTGTCTATAGAGTTGAAATTTTGTTCAAATAAATTGTTTCGCCATCATGTTTCCAGGGATTAGATGCTTCAAATTGAGGGAAACCACTTTGCACATGTCAAAAAATGTATATTCTGATCAAATGCTTTGGGGCATGTAAACTCACGTCTCATGGGATCACTTTATTTAGCATGCATGTACAGTTAAGTTGGAATCGGACTGAAGGAGTATTGTCAATATAACTGCAGCTATAGATGCATAGACCCCTATGCTAAGGGGGTGACCCATGGTAAAATAATTTGTTAGTTAATTAATCAGTCAATGGACAAAAAATCAAAAATCAAAGAAGTTGACAAGAAAGGAAAGAGTGCTTCCTGTTCACCATTTCACCCAGCTTTTCCCTGTGTTGGTGTGAGACATGGCCTCATTTCTTACAGAGTAGTGGACATTAGCACTACACACAGAGTACACTAGCCGCCCTATAAATACTGTACATATAATTACAGTGAGGACATATCTCAACCTGGGGTGTGCAGTAAAGTGGAAAACAGACCTTTGTACATTAGTCATCGCAGACAGATACTTCACTGTCATCACTGGTAATGCATTTGCTAAATTGGTTTTGGAAGGGAAAAAAGAGCAATGTAATTATGGCATATCATAGATCCTAACAGCTGTTTCATTCATTGTTAAGCGCAGGCATACCATCACACTCTCCACATACTGTTGTCATTAGAATAATGAAAAATAATCAATTAGGGTTAATTAATTGCTCTTTGACACACAACTGGCTGTAAGCAAATCCAGTGCAGGTCTACTCCTAACCTCTCCATACGCTGATTAACATCATTTCAACCACACCTTACGTTGACAGGATTATCTCTTTTTATTAAGTAATTATGCAGCAGATTTCCTGGACATATTGTGGGATAAATAAAGCATTATACAAATGATGGGGCGCTGCTGCTCTTTCCCAGCTACCTGATAGACAGATGTGAAGGAGAGCGCTCAGCGACATAATTAAAAACTAAACCATGGGATACTTAGCCGCCTGACATCAGCCCCAGCGGCTCACCACTGCAGCCACGACACCGGGAGGAATCAGACCAATCAGAGGCTTTTGGGGCATCGTCCCCATATGGCTTTCCGTAACTGTCCAACTGGACTTGATAATCCGTTCATTCCTAACCTCAAGCTCAAACCGTGTTGTGTCAAGCTGTTTTGAGAGGCTTACCATGATGGATCAGTGGCAGGTACCATATTTAGAAATATAAAAATGATTTGTTGCTTTAACCTTGGACAAATGAACCTGTTTGCAGGAAATAAAAATGGTTCTGAGGGGAAAAGATAAAAGTTCTGCATCAGAGAGCAACGCTGACAACTTCTAACATAAAATAACAAGACATAATTGGAGATTATTAACATATTAAGCACCAAATGAGTTGAAAATGTGTCCAAAAGTGAATCCAATTCAGCAGTGAATCATTTGTAATTTTGACAAAATGGCGATGTAATTCGAAAGTGCATCTCCAATCTAGAATCCTTTGATTTGAACTAAAGGCTACGCCATTCTGAGTTTAATTTCCAAACAAATCATAAACAAAGAAATTACCACTCCACAGCTTGTATGACCTCTCTCCTGGCATCAATCCATGTGGGAGAGAAACAGAGAAGAGAGAGAGACAGGGATTGTGGGAAAGAGGTTGGGTGTGTGTGTGTGTGTGTGTGTGTGTGTGTATGTGTGCGTGGCCTCATCCCGACTGCTGAAACCTGGCAGACTGGGGGTTTAAATATTAACAAGCCACACATGGCCCTCCTCTTCTGCCGCGTCCCTCGATGGAAGGCAACAGCAGCTCTCTCCACCAAGACAAACACGTCCACGGCCAGACATGCTGCAGGGGGTTTACATTTTAATGCCTTTGTTGGTTTTCCAAAATATGCTTCCATCTCATCCTGGATGGGCTCCCTTCAGGTCCACAAAGCCAGGTGACGTCTATCATTTAAGGGGCGGTGTGGGTGAGCGGGAACGGAGGTGTGGTGGGGAGGGCGGTTGGCAGTAGTGGAGGGTAAATTTGCCTTTATCAGATCTCAGTAGAAAAAAGAAGAGAAACAGAAAAAGACCAGGGTGCACCATCTGTAGCCCCTCTCTCATAGCCCCAAACGATAATCTGTTGTGGATTTTTGTAAATGGTTAAGTGGGTGAGACCGTTTTTCCAAAGGCAATGAGGGCAGGAGGAGTTTACAATCATAGCTTTCATGAATATCCAGCACTAAGGAAAAGTTTAAACAATGGATTAAAGGGGAAAAAAAACTTCCATCAAGCACAATCAAGTTGTTCAAAGAGAAATGATAAAGGAGTGCTCACAAGTGAATTGCAGATTCAAGACTCGTTAATTAAACGCAGTCTCGAGTTCCACCTTAACAAACAGCCTGTTCACATGGGACCAGTAACATGTAGTGATCTGTGGAGTTAGAGAATAACCTTCCGGCCTCCACATTTAAAGAAACACATTTGCACTTACTACCAAAATTCTCTTTAATCACAAGACAATCTGAACTTGAAACTGCAAGACTCTATATTTCATCATTTCAAGATTTTAATGAGTGATGGGGTCCTATATGAACAAAATATTTTCTTTCAAAGTTAAAACAGTTTTGTTTATTTCACACAAGATATTTCTGTCTGTGCTGTTTTCCTCTGTGGTTTTCTTATCGGTTTGAAGTGGGCGGAGGTTAGTTAGAAAAACATGTCGTGTATCTTCTGTACCAATCCGAGTTTAACAATATGTTGATCAAAATGTTATAACACAGTGGGTTGTTTGCTTGTGTGGCCAGGACAGTCAATCAAATCTTATCAAACCACACCCGCACAGTCCCGACGATAATGACAATATGTTTACGATTGGAAGAGTTCATTGACCTTCATTTGTATGGATGCCAGGAGGTGCTGTTGGTTTCCTCTGATAGGACACGAGAGTTTTTAATCCTATACACCTGTCAAAAACACTTGTTTTGTGTGCAAGAGAATTGTTGAAATTGTTTTATTTTTTTACTTCGAATTTTGTTTAAACATGATTTTGGTAATTTAGATACTTCCTCCATTCTTGATGAAGGGAGGACGGAAGTCAACAATCATCAAAATAATAATAATTATTATTATTATTAATAACAATAATAATAATTATTATTAACAATAACAATAATAATAATAATAATAATCATAATAATCATAATAATAGGGGGAGTCAGAGGATAAATAAACCAAGGGCCAAAAACAAAGTATAGCTGAAATGGAACACTGACAGGATTAGTAAAAGAAGACTTCTGTGTTTACCAAAACAAAGTAAGTATTTTAAGCTGCAGCATGAACAGATTCGACTGTGATTAAACCATAAGCAATCTCTGTGATTATTATTAATCACTTCAGTCCCCAGGTAGGCCTAAAGTTAGTCCTGGACAAACAGAGATTTTGTTAACTTTCATGCAATCTGTCCATGACTTTCTTCTTCTGCTAATCTATCTCTTGTTCTGTTTTTTACATAGTTTGCTCACATGAAGTGACTTCATCTCTTCTCAGAATTTGTGTGTGATCACATGCAGTCATCAGCTTGAACTCAACTGCAGGATGTGGGCTCTTCACTTCCTGTTTGAGGTTCTTCCTCTGCGGCGTTGCTAAGCCACGGCGGATGAACAAGGTAAACGGGACGCGTGGGGTTGGACAGATGTTCAATACCACTTCCATTTAGAGCCAGTGAACAATGTCTAGCTTTCTGTGTACGAGCGGTCTCGGACACAGTTCAACCTGGCAATGACCTGCTGGCAATCGCTGGTTTGTGGTCACAGCTTTGGGCTTTCTGAGTGAACATAGCACGCTTTGGACAACTTCCCCAAATACCACTTGATTTGCTGCATTTGCAACGACAGAATGTTTTAAAAGTCATCCAGCTCTAAATGCAAATCATTTTATAAAATTAGACTGTTATCGTGATCAGCTCTAGAGAGGGTGAGCAGTGAGTACTATTTTTATTATTTTGGATTGCAGGCAAAACAGGCAACATATGAGTTATTTGGCATGTTTTGCCAGCACAGAACCTGCTGCTGTTATCTGTGTGCAAACCCAGATCGAATGAATCATCAGCTCTGGTTGCCCAAAGTTGAATATGTTCAGAGTTGGTTTTGAGCAGAGCAGCAACACTCACCACTTTGCAGCAAAGAGGCCAGAACCACCACATGAGGGCCAGAGCTAGGAGGATCAGCAGCACCAGGAAGACTATCGCCACCACAAAACCATCTGACTAGAGGAGAAAATGACAAGTAATCAGCTTATTGATCCTAAAAATGCATTTAGGTGTTAAATTCAATGACAAAATGGTAAAATTTAACAATCAAATCACAGCTTTTTGCTACTGGATAATAAACACAATCATCAAGTGGAAGTGGAAGTCATCCATTGACCCATAAATGGCACAAAGAAATAATAATATGGATAACATATTTAGGTATACATGTAAATACACTGAATGTTATAGGAGATTAAGATAATATTATCATTATAATTGTTGTCATTATACACAGACTGTGATTAAAGGTCTAATTTTAATTCAATACAGGGTTTAATTTGTATCTTGTTATAACAATTTAACTATTTTCAATTTAAGGAAATGTTTCAGTGTTTCCCTATTGTGTGCATGACAATAACAAATGGCAGTGAGAAACTGTGGAACAATACAACATTAATGAGGTCAACACTGATGAAAAAAGTTGGGAGAGAGGAAGAGGGACAGGACAGGAACATTGTGACTATCACGTACTCAAACCACAATATGAGCAACACTGACTGAAACATTAACTGAAAAAAATCTGGCTCCGATTATGAAAGAGAGGCATGAGAAAATGTTACAGAAAGATTGTGTTCACGTGGTTCAGACTTACACATGTGGAGGCAGTGATGGTGTAAGCGCTGGAGATGAAGGACTTTCCGTTGTTTAGGCTGATGAGAACATCCATAGTCCTGTAAAGAAAAGGGTTTAATTAATGTGTTGTAATTAACTATATTGGATGCATACAAAAGTGAACTATGTGCACAACAGAGAGAAAACCCCTGTTGAAGTCTCTTTCAGGAGTCCCACAAGAAGTGCTTTATAACATCACAAAAAAGCTGATTTACCAGCAGGTCGACAAAATCAGTTTGTTGTATCGTGTTGGGCACAAAAGTACAAAAATACTTTTTATGCTGCATATTTATGTATTTTTTTTTGTCTTATTTTGCTAAATGAAGTCCAGCTGTGGATCAGGAAGTACAGTGAGTCGTCCACTTATCACGGATTTGGGAATTTGATCCCCAGAGTCAAATTGAACCCCAAATTGTTCCCTAACAGTATGCATAGTAGATCGAGTGTGTGTGAATGGGTGAATGAGAGGCAAATCGTAAAAAATCACTATATAAATGTAGCCAATCACGATTTAAAATTGTTTTATTTCTATTTACTGCTTTGAATGATATGTGTAATAATCATGCTTCAGTTGACATCTTTCTGGGTGATTTTATCTACAATAAAAAACAAAAAAATGTGTACTGCTTTTTCACAGCATCAATGTCCAAAATCAGGGTACACAGAGCTTTAGAGTTAAAACAAAAAAAAGGACTGTTAAGAAACAAGGAATATCCAGGTTTTGTTTTAAGGGGATAATTTTGTCACATCTATTAAACTGACCAAATATGAGGGATTTTTACCAAAAATGTTTTTGAGTAAAAAGAGAGATTAGATTACATTAGATTTACATTTTTCAATATCCATATCAGTGCTTTCCTTAAAGTAAATCTTCGGTATGGTTTTATCAAACATCTCTTATGATCTTCAGTAATAGAATAAAGAGATTAATTATATTATCTCCCTAACTAATCCTATTTAAAAATGAGTAACAAGTCCGGCGCTCACAGTAGCACAATGCTCAGTAAAGAACACAATGGGTGCAAACTAAACGGTCAAACTCAGAGGGAGGATATCCTCTCATTATCACATCCATCAGAGTGTGTGGATGAAGTAACCTGACTAGCAGTAACAAGGCTCGTGAACTCCTATGACTTATTTAGAAGGAAAAATGCGAGGCCAAAATGGGCGCAATTAAAAGCCTAATGATGAACGGCACCGCAATTTCCATATGTCTATTACGCCCAATCCAATTACCGCAGGTTTAATGAGAATTCAGGATATGGAACGAGTGAAACGCCTGAAATCCTCCCTCCGACACAAGAAAGGGAGAAAGAGAAAGAAGTACGCAGAGTGGTATTGTGTGCGTGAGGGGCCAGCTGTGAGTGTGTGGTAGCGTACAGGGGAGGCCTGCATAAAAACTGGTGCTGCGGAATAATAACAAGAGAGCTCTTTGCTTTGCTTTGGATCTTGCCTGAGGCAGTGCCTTGGGCCACCAATTCTCCTGTGGTTCAGAACAGATGAGCAACCAGACCATGTGTCCATTACTATGCAGTGGATTCTAAATATTCTAAACTGACTCCTTTGCACCTTTTCTAATTTACCAACACTAAATATTTAAAATACAATTCATGGAACTTTAAAACCCGATGCACTTTGACACTTCACTCAACTTGTTGATGCTTCCACCTTTTCTTTGTTTTCTCTTTTTATTTGCCATTTTATTTTGCTTTTCTTATTTTCTTGCATTTGACATTTGACATGTGATGCTCCTCCTCTGTATTTGAGGTTTAATTTAGACCATTGAATCTTTATTTGTGTTGGATGGTTTAGCTGGGCAGATGAGTCAATAAAACAGACAATAAGGAGGTAAGGCTCAATTAGAGCAGGAACAGACAGGTAGAGGATAACTAGCCAGCACGGTTTTGAGGTCAGGAGAAGTGTTAGTGCTTTGATTTTTTTAGGTGACATGGCAGATTATTCCATGAGCAACAACAACACATAGCACAAGTCTGTTCTAGTTCAATCCTGTCCCATGATCCTGAAGCATTAAAAGAAACCAAGAACACAAAAATTCAAAATCTGAATACTGTACAACAGGCACACAAGTGACGAGAGACTGAGATGAAATGAAAAGAAGAGTCATAAAAACTCCAGTCGTGCCAAAATTAGTGTGTAAAAGAAAGATTTAATCGGAGGAGATGTGTGGTAGTGTTGACACTAGAGTTTCATTCACTTATAAAGTGTTAATTATCAATCTAACTTTATGACACAGAGAAAACTGATAAATGATACATTTGTCATTAGTAGTAAAGCTTAATGAAATGTAACTGAAGGTTCAACTGAAGTAACACATGACCCCTGCCATCTCCTCAACCTATGCTTACCCCTCCTTCCATCTCGCTGCCGATACAGACAACCAGTCCGTAAAAAAAAAGAGTTTTGTGCCCAAAACTATAAGGGCTTTAAATAGCCTGGGTATGTTTGTAAAGTTTCTGTTAGTTTTTTTTGTTTTCACCTTGTTCTGGATGTCTTTTATGTGTGAGAGTGAAAACAAATTTCCTCTACGGAGGACAATGAATGATAAGTATGAATCTGACTGTATGATGATCAAGTACATACATCATAGTTGAACAAACAGGTTTAACAGTTTAGAAAAGACAAACCGCTTTTAATCTTATACAGAAAACATACCTGAAGTTTTTCATTTTGTGTTAAATGTTAAATATGGATTTTTGAACATTTCTACGTCTGTGTATTACACACACATTTTTTTAATCTGCTCTATGTGTCCTACTTCGACTACAGGTGTTAAAATTGTTTGCACTTGATCCAAAACCGTTCAGAGGAGGCTGGAATGTGACAATCCCTGGCTCACTACAGACGCCATGTCCCCACTCCATACTCCTCTTAATCATGAATGTATACTGTGCACTCTAAAAGATTTGAAAACTCCTGATTTTGACGGTGAACCACTTTGCTTCCATCGGAAAACATCTCGTTGTGTCGAACGTGGATCGGTAAAATGCTGCACGCCTCTGCAGCTCATTGAAGCCGTTCCAGGTCCATGCATGTTAACGAAGTGCATGTGCTGAATGGGTGAGGGGAGAGGCTAATTTAGCTGACACCCTCAATCCGTGATAATGGTGGGCAGGTTGTTAATCAAGCTGGAGGTGTGGACCCCAGCGTGTGAAGGAGGAAAGCTCCCAAGCGAGTTACACTGATGAACGCCCCCCACCCCCCTCGCCTGACATCGCTGGACATCCTTAATGCACCACAACCCAACCATAGTTAGCGAGGCCTCTTTTCTTCCTCCCTGAGACACTGACTGCTAATTTACAGAGTTACTGTTGAGTAGGCAGAATCTGCTCCAGCAGAGGCATAAGTCATACATGCGCTTCTCTTTTTCACCATTTTTCCAGGAATATTAACAAAACAGCGATTAGCTATCAGGAGACAACATCTATTTAAGTGGTTATTCTATGTATTACAATTAGTGCTGAAATGGTAAGTTAATCAATTAGATGCTCGTCATTAATGTAATGTCTGACTGTTTTGTTGATAAAGTAACTGTTAGTCATTTATGATTAAAAAAATTGAAAGAATTTGGTATTTTCAGGTTCTCAATTATGATTATTTGTCAATTTTCTCTGCTTTATGTCATTGCAAATTAAATATCCTCTGATTTTGAAGTTTTAGTCAGACATAATTGAAAATGAAACTTGACAGATTATTGATGATGAAAATTGTTAGCTGCAGGTTTTTGGGAAGGCCTATAAACAATGTGTACCTACCTAGTTATGTTGCCCCAAAGCATTTATGCTCTAAATTCTCAGTTTGTACAAAACCGTTGTGATGGTCACCAGTGAATGCTACTATACACGGGAAACACTGAGCAAAACACGAAACAAAGAGGAGACCAAAAGGGTTAAAAAACAATGAAAACAGGGAGGTAAGTGACTTTAAAAAGTAGCCAGATGAATAATTTAAAACAACACTCGCTGTCATTTAACTTTTCCAACTGGTGAAAGCCAGTGAGTGACACTGAGGAGAGAGCTGCAGCTGCTTGGTGGGTCGATGGTTATGTATGAATAAATGAGAGATGAGAGGGCAGATTGTCATGGGGCCGAGGGATCAGTCAAAAATTGGGTAGAAAGCGACACAGGCTCCCAGGGACACCAGTTGAATGGCAGAAGGCTTCTTCCCGCTGCAGATCTCTGGCTTCACGTTGGAAAAACTTTGTCCCCGGGCTCGCTGTAATCTGTCATAAAGTAAGCCCGTCGTGACACTAAGCTTTGGTGATGCGATACAGCTGGAGCGGCTGACAATGGTGACGCTAATGGCTTTCAAACTTCCCTTAAAGATGTGAAAATTGAAGGAGCTGAATAATTCACTGCAGAGCATATGCGAGGCCTGTCACTCGGCATCCAGGAGTCATCACTCTGCGAGCATTTGTGTGGCAGAAGTTCTGACGGAGGAGAGGAAACTCGACGGACAGGAAGGATTGCCTCATGAAGACTGGGGACCAGATGAGAACTTCCAGAGTGAGACATCGACCATTTGGAAGAGTGATGCGAAGAAATTAAATGACGGGATTTCTAGTACATTAAAAGAATGTTGCACTATTATTTAGGCTATACTGCAAAACAGATATATCTCAATATTTAGAAATCTCTTCCAAAGCACTGTATAAATCCTGTGCCTAGGTGACAAAATTAAATATCACAATGTTTTTGACCAAATACCTCAAGATCAATATTGCGACAATATTGCAGGGATGACTACTGGTACTTGAGATGAGATTTTTGATCAATTATCTGACAAAGTGGGAAATGGCAAGTATTAGAACAAGTAGAATATTCTAGTAAGTTCAGAACATTTACTTCAAAAGATCCATATTCATAGAGGACAGTATAAAGTCTCATATCACGATTCTCAATATAATAATCATACCTTGCCCAGCCTTACAACAGGCTTAAACAAGTAAAACCACATAAGTCCTCACACAACTTATACAGACTGGATTCTGTTTATTTGAGTAAATCCATTAAAAGTGTTCCACTTTTGCTTATTTTTTTGTTTTCCAGTACCACAGAAGAGCTTGAAACATCCGACATTAAAGATTCAAAATCTAAGCTGACACATTGCTCCTTACATCTTTCAATCATAGACAGTCGGTTCAAGCTTCATCATGGGACAGCAAATGATTGCACATCCAACATGTTTGTGACACAACTTGGGGGACAATCAAACAAGAGGACAGTTCTATCATAAACATCTTCATGCGCCCACTGGAGCAGATGGAGTGATGTTGCTGCTAGCAGCAGCCCTGGGACAGCCTTTTTAATTATTGACGAACATTAGCATTAGCTACTATACCTGCTTTGTAAAGCAGGTGTCGACTCCCCCCTCAGTTATTTTTTGTCCTCCACGGTTATTGTGAAAACACCAGGTGAAGACATGCTGCTGCAAGAGCACAGCCACTTAACCTCCCGATCGGTGCCCCAGCAGGGTGTTCTGGGTCTCCTAATGGGGATATACAGAAGGGGGAGGAGGAGGGGGTGGGGAGTGAAGGAAGGGCGTCAGCAGATGCCAGTGTTTCAAGCCTGATGCCGCAGCTGTCAGCACAGATGATGCCTCCACCGTGAGTGCTCCTACACAGCTTGATGACCAACTGAGGACACTGTGATTCCTGGACATCGAGGCTGGATGTGGAGCCGCCTGCTCAGAGTTCCCGGTGGACCAGGAAGCTGCAGCTGAGCACCTCAACTCGGGTGACTGCCGCATCTGAAATATGTTCCCCAACAACCCAAGCAGCGTTCGCTGAGGAGTAGGCCTCACGTGTAACAAAACATGGTTAAAAAGGGGAAACGGGGAGAAGGAATGTGCAACGAAAAGGCGATTCTTCTTCGGCTGAGTAGAGCCATGTTAACGGAGCACCCTGTGCGCCGGGAGCGGTGATGGAGCAGAAGCAGACAGATGGACGGAGACGGAAGTTTCCGGGCTTCGCCGTTCCATGCAGGTGGTCCTGGGTGCAGGGACTGGCAGTGCATGGTGAATTATTTAAATGGGGAGCGTGGAAAAGGGAATGGCTGCATCTGTCGCACATCCTTTTAAAGCCCCTCCAGCAGATGTGTTTACTCACCGCCCGTACCAGCTAACTACTTAATGGGTCACCATCGGCAGCCAAGAGTTAATTAAGCAGGCCTTTTGCAAATGGTGGGCACGTAGCATCAGCTCAGGTCCTATCAGGTCGTAGCAAGCGCTGTAGGCCTGTGGTTTACAGATGTAGTTGCTCAAGTTCATCTTTTAACGGCATCCTAAGTGAGTCGGTTGAAAGATATCAGATTCTGTTTCTATTCAAGAGAGAAAATCTGGGTAGAAAGAGGACTTCTACAGCAGCTGCTACTGTAAGACCAGTTGTATTCAAAATGTTGCATTTTCTTCACACTGATAAGTGAAGAAACTCAAATACAATCCAACAGCATTGTGTGAATGTCCTACAGTATATTACAGAAAGTCACGCCAGATGGGGAAGTGTAAAAAATAGTTTTTCTAGCAGCTGGAGGAAAAGAAGCTGTTAACCTGCTGTAATAAAATAAAAATACAAAAGAAAGAAGTGTGAGAGTGCATACTTCCGCCGAAGCTGCATCATTTTGAATTTCCTATTGTATTAATTGCATGTTGATGCAGATCTGCACTGAATCTATGTAACGTGATTAATCAGTATGTAAGAAAAAATGTAAATGTTCAAGTTTAAAAAAATGTTTAAAAAAAATGCGTGACAAATTTTCTCCTTACAATGTATTTAATCCACTAAACATTTTTGGCTTCCTTTCATGAGGGGGGATTTCTGGTAATTGTGTTTCTTCTTATGTACCATGCATATAACACACAAAACAACAAAACCAGTATGTTTTAAGGATATTGTTTACAAAATACAAAATTTAGTCTCAGTGATCATTTTGATGGATATTTGCATTATTGCTTCATCTATGCTTGCACTTCATAATGTGTGCATTTTCAAAGTCAGAATTTTAAAAAAGTGCTCAAAAAGTGCCAGCTCTTATGATTGGAAAACTGCTGCGCTTGGTCCGATTTCCTATTTATTTATTAATTCCATCTCTTTATATGACAGATGGATATAAGATGTGTAGCAAAAGCTTATTACAGCCCTGGTCACCCCTAGACTTTGAATGCAGGGTTCAAACAGAAATAGAGAAAAAAGGTAGTCTAAGAGATCAAATTCATGCGTCTATGTACCATATTTGCATATTGTACTGCACAGGTTGTGTATCCATTGACAGGTGCAGAAGTACATTTTTCCGCACGAGAGTGCATGTTGTGTGTCTGTACATTTATGTGCCTTTGTGTATATGGTTTAGTGTATTTGTTTCTGCTAAAGCCATTATTTCATTGTTTATGAAAAACTAAAAGCTGAACTGAGTCCAACTTCACGTTTCGTATCCCCTCAAAAACTCACATTCCTCTTTCAGCGCTGTCTGTCAGCGTCTGGCAGAAAAACATGTTATCATGAGCAGTTTGGACGTGAACATGAGAGGATTATCTGAGGTGAGGTTCAAGTTGATTTGGAGTAGTTACAGCATCGCCGTCATCATATGATACATAATCTGTTTTAGAGCCGAAAGACCTTCAGGAGCCAGCGGCACTCATAATCATACATTTTTGATTGGATTGCAGTCATCCAGGACATTAAAATCTGTTGTTCCATCTAGGATGCCTTAGCGATCATCTGTTATGGTTTGGGATTATAAGAGATGACGTTAAAATCAAACAATAGCTACGGAGCCGGGAATACATCCATATTTACACTGTTTTTACTTAAATCTTTGGGTTGTATGTATGGAGTGTTTTTCTGTCAATCTACAATGTTTACTGCGTCTTCATGCTACGCCAAACCCTTCATCCCTGCATCTACTGTTTTAACATACAGCTGATTTATAGATTTAGGAGTTGTTTATCTGCACAAAAAAGAAGCCAAAAAGTAGTGCAGAAAAATAAAGACTGTGAATGTAAGACCAAGAGACACATAAAGGATTGAAACAACTTAGCTAAAAATAAGACAGATACGGGAGATTTAAATAAAAAAAACACAATTCTTAAACTGAACACAGAGGAGAGAAGCACATAGACAACAAAAGGCCTGAAGAAGGGGTAACAGAATTATTATTCAAAGAGTCCTGATGTTGGTAAAAAGAGAGAGGAAGTATCTCAACACTATGACTTGACTTTTACCAAACACAACCCTCCCTTTCTTCACTATTTCACGGCAACATAAGGATCTGTAGGAGAACATATTCCAACTATTTAGATGGTACCATTTATAGACACTTAATTTAAAGAGTTCACAGAGAGATACGTGTCATTAATACTTGACACGAGTCATCCATATGCCAAGATATTATTTTTATATTATATTTACAGACACACTGCCCTCACATCTACAGCTACATATCAGTTATTTTATATCATGCGAAGATAAACTGAGAATTTCTACATTTGAATATTCTATATTTTCTATTTCTACTATTTCCAGCTGTTTATTCATTTGTGTCAAACTTGCTTTAAAGAATTTAAACTACTGTTTATGCAAAGAAAAGGAGCAACATATTTGGTCATTTTGGTGGTTATGTCATATTTTCACTTAAAAAGATACAATTCATCTTTTCTTCAATTTGTATGTGTCATTAAATAATAATCAAATACTTTCATCTTCACTGATCTATCTTGGCATAATATCTAGTGATCAGTTTTGCAAAAAAAGAATTCTTCAAACAACTATAATTATTATTTATGATACACTAGGTGCCACTTATCTATTTGTGTCAGTTGACGTTTATAAAAATGTAAAAATCCCCTTTATTTTGGGATTCTACTCATCATCGCTTTCCACTTCCATGACACACAAATACACAAGTGAGGATTTTAAATGCAGCGTGATCCGACTATCACACTGCACAGAGAAACTCTGAACAGCATTACTGTGTAAACATGGCTGACTTTGATTTAATGAACACAACTGAATTATTAATAATGAAATCAGTAAAAAGAAAAAAGAAAACCTGATGATAAAATACATCTGCATTTGAGTTAATTCTGTGTCTGAGGTGATGAAAACACCTGCATCATATCAGCGGTAGACAACATGTTTGTCCAAATATCTGATAGGGATATACTAATATTTAAAGAGTCAATATTTGCACCATATGCAACGCTTGGATGCTTCACCAGCACTTCACTCCAACAGATATTCCACAGGCTACTTACTGTCCGACTTCATAGAGCTTCGGTGCAGGACACAGCAGGTAATCATTACGCACAGTACTCGGCTTATGATCTGTAAAAAACAGAAAAGAAGACAAAACAGCGTTAAATTAAGTCCTTAAGTCCTGCATGCACATCCAAACCGAAAGAGGAAGGGTGCTGAGTTGAAAGTGAGCAAAACATGACAGATAAACTGCTCGTACAGTGCAGGGCTCTAATATCTACTTAATGCATCAAAGTAGTGATGTTTTGGGTAACATTGCTCTCCATCAGACAGTCTGGTGATAACAACATACATATATTCAGACAGAATTTGTTCTCAGTAAGCACAGCATCAGGAAAGCGCCAAATGTAAATTATATCAGGAATAAACATTTGTTTACTAAACGAAATTAAATTAACACTTTGAGAAAAAAAGTTTAACTCTGACATCTGGGCAAGACAGATTTGCAAACCCAACATCTAATAAATGTGATTTACTGTTTCATATTTAAACCCTAAACCTCCTTTGATATGAGTTAAAGCCTCAGTTATTATAAGCAACATTCAAAGATCGTCATCAGCTCAGTTTTGCCAAATTTGGGGGGAACTTTTAGAGCAAAATGAGCGAACGATGCTTGTTTGAACTGTCCTAGAGCTCTTTGACCCTCTTCTAGTGATCCTAAGAATTTATTTTCAAACTAAATATCAGTGATATTCAAAAATAAAGTAGCTTAAATGTGTGATTTGATATTTCAAGACTATTTTATTGATACTTTGTTTTCAAAGGGAAACAAAGACACTACATATAATGTGTGTATTTGTGTGTGCGCGCGCGTGTGTGTGGTGTGTGTATGTGTATGTGTGTGCGTGCGTGCATGTGCGCGTGTGTGGGAGATCAGCACAGGTCGACAGAGGCCTGAACCATCTTCAGCCATGGAGGTCGTTCAGATTATTGATATTTCCTTTCTGCTTGTCTGCTCGGGGCTCCAACTGGTTTGGTGAAGGAGAAGACTGTAGCATCTGTTCCACATATGTGGTGTGTGTGTTCCATAGTTGCCATGATGCCTGTCCATAATTATAAGGTGCCCCACTGTTAAAAAGGTCTGGGCTGAACACATGCAGAAGCCAATAAGGGAATAAATAGCCCCAAGTGGGCGAATGTGAGACAGCCTAAACTGAGAAAGGACTAACAGGAAGACATCTGCTAATGGCCACTTCCTGATTCGGATGAAGTTCTTTTTTAAAAAGAAAAAAAAATATGCTCAAGTGTTTTAGTCGAGTTGAAATGTTGAAAATCAAAAATAACTTGTCAAGGAGGGAAGTGTTGTCATTGGCAGTCGTCGATCCCACAGATCCCACGGCCAAATGAGAGCTTGAAAAGATTGGCTTTCGTTGCCAAATCCCGTTTGCTTCCTGAAAAAGGATTTCTCAACAGAACAGACTGCAAGCTCAAAATAAGGAGCACAGTGACCTACATACCCTCCTTTCTTTTGGTGAATTTAGATCGTATAGATAGGGAGCGGCTATGAGATAACAGATACGGCGGGACAGGGGTTTGTTTTGCCATGTCCTTCCTTTGAACACCCACCATCAATTCATGTCGCAGCAAGTTGGATAAGAAGATGTGTTGAGTTCTAAGATTTGTGCAGGAGATGTGACATATTGTGTGTCCATAACAAGGACATAAAATACAATAGAACACATATCACAATATAAATCAACATTTACAAAACATGCAGAGGATGGAGGTTTTTACTGCATGTCAGCAGGTTTATGTCTCATATATTGTATTATTATATTATATTATATTATATTATATCATACAATATTACATTATATCATATTATAGGTCTGACTCCAAAGACAGGTTGTTTCTTATCTTGTTATACAAGGTATCAGAAACACCACAGTCAATCAGACAATGGGTATTTGTGTTTTACAAGCCATTAGTTGAATAGTGTTGAGTCTGTTTAGTCCTGTCAGATGGTGTTGAGGCCTTCAATGTATCTGCATTTCTTTGCACTCTGTTTGCGATTTCCAATCTTTCCATCACTTGCTCTGACCGGCACCATTTCTCTGACTGCTGAGCTCTACTACGACAAACAGCTTTTAATACAGTGATTTTTACACATGTTGTATTCTATTGTATTATTTACTGCTTAATATGCTTGAAAACATAACATAGTTAATGTAAATGTTGCAGATGTTTGTTATATGGTGACATTAAAAATGCACGATAAATGAACAAGGATAAGTTAAATCTTGCGGCACACTTGGCGGAGCCTCAAGGCACCTCACAGTGTCATGACACCCACTTCGGGAACCACTGCTCCAGAAAAAACTTTAATCAGATTGAACGATCAAGGGCTGCGATATACCGATTCACAGAGAACGTTTTGAGTGACCACATTATAGCAGAGTCATTGTTTCATGATATGCGGTAGGTTTTCTATTACTCGTGACAGCCCTGTACAGATGTATTTAGAGGACCACACACTCAGTGGACAAAGGTTAGATTTGCTACACTGACCACAGTGGGTGCAACTAACTGGAAGCTAATGCTTGTGCCACTATTTAAGATTGATAATTATCATCAGGTATGAGCAAAAAAGTTCAGCTTATGACCATGATACGTGGTTGAAAGCTGTAGAAAAAGTGAGTTGTCGAACTTGCCTTGAGAAATTTTTGTCAAGCAAATCAGAAATATCATCTATACAGTTACAGAATTTCATTACATTTGGACTAAACTATGTCAATCTATACTATATATTGAATGACATAAGGCTCTATATAGGCCGCTCATATTTTATAAAAAAGTTATGAGTCTCCCCAGTAATCTCACAACAGACACTGACATTGTGTACATGATTAGAGTAAATGCCCGAGAAAAAAGCAAGCAACAGGTCTCAATAGTGTGTAAATGCACTTGCTGAAATTGGTCATTACTTGGACTATGGCAGCAACAAACAATAATTGTCATTGTTGATTAATCTGTTGTTACAAATTTGGTCTATAAAATGTCAGAAAATAGTGAAAAATATTGATCAGTGTTTCCCAAAACCCTGGACAGAGGTAGGGTACATGATGATGCCTTTATAGACAAAGGACTCGGTGCTTGCTGCTGTGCGCATGTAAACTTCCCCTGTATTCTCTATTTATAAGATTCAGACACTTTTAGACTTTTAGGCTGAATTTAGAAGCGATGAGTCTTTTCTCTTTTCCTGTAGACTCTAGAGTGATCACGGCTGTGGATGAACTGTAGGCCCTAATATAGCAACGTGGGTCTTTTACTAAATTAAGAGACACAAGGTCTTGAGAAAATTTCAACATAAAGTTTGCAATCAGCTCAAAATGGGCAGTTTTCTCATCCATTATTGATACTGTATAAAATGTAAATGATTCTTCAAAAAACACATTACAGCCACAGTGACTCTTGAGGTTTGGACTAAATTTAGATATCTCCACAATTCATGTGGCTATTTTAATTATTTGCCTTATTGCCTTTGCTGTCCCCCCATGCTACCACTGGCCTAGCCTTATGATTTATTTATTGTCAAAACAATGCTCACAAAATCCCATTTGATCATTTTAATTTGTGATACAGGATGCATGTTTTGTTGTCCATAGTGATTAGACAATCTCCGAGCTGTGCTGAGTGAACATTTTAAAGCTGCAGTTTGAGCCACGGGAGCCTTATCTTTGTCTAGGCCTGTGGTTACAAAACTTTGCTATGAATATGACCAACTCAATGCAAGGTTTGTACTATAGTTACTTCTCCACCACTTACTGAAGGTTTGCTGGTCCACTATGAAGCTGCAGACAACGCCTTCATTGCTGCGGCCGAGGGCGAAGCCATTGCCTCGGAGGACGATGTTGAAGGACTCTGTGGAATGTAAACAAACAGGAGATAAGACTGGGAGGAGGAACATACATATAGTTAGACAGTCTCTTCTTGTGTTTATCTGGATTTAGGGGCTTCTGCATACAAAGGCCCTGAAAAGACTCCTTCCAATTGGACTCTCAGCATTAACCACCTACTGTTCTGGAAAACTATCACTATCACTAAGTTTAATGAAAATGAACAAGAACAAAAGTGTGTACTGTGTATATATAACACAGATACATGACTCTCTTTTCACAGGTGCTGTTGTATTGTTGTATGATATAATTGGGCATGTTACCGACACCAGTGGTTCCCAACCTAGGGGTCGCATCCCCTTCATGAAGGTGGACACATTGAGGTAACAAGATTATTATAGGGATAAGACAAAAAATGTATTTCTGTTACACAAAATGATGATTTTTGTTGCACTTTTGTTTTTTACTCATCTGAATACTTTTATGTTTCTAAAACGCCTACAAATAAAAACAGCCTGAGAAGGAATTAATTCACTGAATGCTTACAACTCATGTTTACAGTATGCCACAAGCAGTCATGAAGAGTTCATTATAAAGAAGAACAGGCCTCAATTGTTGGGAACCAACTGACCAAAGTCTGAAATAATGTCAATTTTCTGAGGTCCTGTAGGGAGGAGTCACGGCCTGAGTTCTGTTAGATGATTTTCTCCGACCCACAATGATCTACTCCTTATCTCCAAGGAGACTTGCTACTTTACCACTGCTTGAAACCGAGACATCTTTCCCATCATCCCCTTGGAGAGATGTCATAAGTTTCAGTAAGAAAGCAGTAAAAAGAGGGCTTGAACCTTTCTGTGCAGAGCTGCAGCAAGAGGATCCACTCACCGTTCACACAGACGCTGGAGGGGTCCACACTCAGGATCTCTGTGCACGATCGCTTTAATATCTGGGGGATGAGGAAAAAAAATGAAATGGGTACATTATCGCTTGAGGGCCAAGAATAAATACATCAAGTGTGGGCCGTTATCGGCTCTGTCAAGTTTAGAAAACAGATTAGAGTGCAACACCTGAGAAATGTCTCACTCCTGATCGGGCCCTGGCGGCTAAAGAAGAGCGCCGAGTATCAGTGGCGAGGAGAACAGGAGGGAGAAACGGCAGCTGTGTCAGCCTTTATGGGAAAATTATGCAAGACTATTACATTTCCCAGTTCTATTAAAAACCTCCGGGATCCTGCATTATCATATAAAGAGGCCTGTGTGAGCCCACTGTCATAGAGCTGCACTATCCGCTATGATTCAATAAATCAACAAAGGACAAACTATGCAAATCCCAGTACACAGTCGGTAAAAAGAAGCATATTAACTGCAATATAGGACACTTGAACCTTTCATTTGATGTTGGCTGAAACTTCAATCTGAGGAGTGGAAGAGGGAAGTGTTTACAGCGGCCTTATTAAATATGATGGTCTGATATGGAATCGTTAAAAGGGGAGAGGGTTGTAGATGACAGCTGGGAGGAAAAGGATCTGCTGCTGTTCCTCTGTGCCACTATTTTCCCCGTCTAATTACTTCCTTGGCAGTGCTTGAGATAAAAGGGGGGAAAAAGAAAATAAAACAAAACTGATTGCTTAAAATGATGGAGGGACCCGAGGAATGACATTGTTTTTCCCATTAAGTGTGGAAATGTAGACACTTCCGCTCCAAAATACCATTTGGAAAAGTAGCATTGACTCTTCAGTATCGCAGAGTATAGTACTTTTAAAGAAATGTGTGTAAATTAAGTAATTTGTCAGGGTTGGAAGATTTACAAACTAGACTTTCAAATAAAAGCTTTGAATGCTGAGATTAGAGGCCTGAACTCAAACAGCAGCTATTCATTTCTCTGGGATCTTGTGACAAACATTATTTACAGGCTGCAGGGGGAAAAGGAGGCAGCCGTCCAAATATCCAAAGTCATCCGAATATCTCAGCCAGTGTTGTAAGTGGTGGGGTTTCTAAATGGATGAGGCTGGTTTTACTCATTTTGTGGAAATATTTAGGTGAAAAGGTTCATGAGGGCATTTCTGTCAGTCAGTATTTAACAATAGTGCATTAAAAGATAACGGTCAGCAAAACTGTACAGGTTTAGCTTAACTCAGCTGAATGTGTTCAGCAGCTAAAAGGGAGTTAACAATAATGATGTGGCTACATTGCAATTTGGGGTTTTCCCAAATGGCCCACAGCTCAGACAACAAAGTCCAGTTTAGTTAAAAAAAAAAAAAAAAAAAAAAAGAAGGAATAATGGCCTAACAGGGAGCAGAAGCACAACTTTGCCGGGCTCTTTCAGTGAGTTTTGTCATGCTGGTCACAGAGGCAGCGTGGATCCTGCAGCAAAAGGCTGCACAGATGATCTCAAATCCTCACAATCCAACAGAGGAGTGAGGAGGCCAACTAGTCAGGAATCCAGTATTACTAATCAGAGAAGAATGCTCCGCGTTTCATTTGGATGCTGGAAGCAGCACTGTGCTCTGCGCCTCCGAGGACTGAGGGGATGAGCTTTTTTGTTGTGCTGGACATTCTTGTGCAGGCTTTCAAACATTTTAAAAAGTGTTGCTGTATAAAAATATATACATGGCTTTAATGGGGAAGGATGACCTCGTGCAGGAGAATGTAAATGCTCTTCTCTAGAGAAAAGATTTTCTCTGTTCAGCCCAAAAACATTAGAAGCATATTCCCTTCTAATTATCAATAATCAAATCCACTTTTTCAGGGGCTTTATAAACATAATGTTAATTACTACAAGCTGGGTTCACATACTCATTAGAGAAGACTATTCTAGGTCAGAACTAGTGTGTCATTTTTTCCTTTTTTAATTTTTCAGGGTTCTAGACACAGTTACTTGTACTTTATAATGACGACAATTACACCTGTTTCAAATGAATGGTGGTTACATTTTTTATCGCGTGTTATTATTTTGCTGCTAAATACATGAAAGATGCATCACCTGGACTCATTTAAAAAAAATTATTTGTCGTACATACACTTAAACTAATGTTTTAATTATAGTGATAATTTGTTTAAAATTCTTAAGACAAATAAAGAGAAGAGATATAAAAGCGCACATTTGGCATCCGAAATATTCTGCACATTGTCTGCAGTTTTCAGCTTCTACATTATGTGAACCAAAAGACTGAGAGCGAGAGACTCAGTCCCTCCTTTACTCGACAGCCATGTTTAAAGCAACATAATCAATCATAGTTGTTGTACTTTGCGTCACACAACAGAAACAGGACACACCCTTTGGCTTCTGCGTCCTTCCAGCTGCACGTCTCATAGCTCCGTCTAGTTCTGCCCTCTCCCTAAACACTGCTGGCCTTGTCGGCTTCGACACAGATGTAAGTCCGGCACAGGTCAGTGAGCTCCGCAGGGCTCCGGGCTCACATTCATGTAAAAATGTTGCCATACAAACCCCCGCCTTGGCTGACAGCGTTTAGGCTAAAAGCTGCAGCAAATGGAAAGTATCACTAATTGGCTGGCAGAGGACGAAGAGGCTGCATGGGAAACTTTGTATAAACACTGTTTAAGGGACTCTTATGCTCTAACAGCTATTCACTGATTACAGCATTACAATGACACAATGGTGTTGATGCATAACGCTGGCTTTCAATGCAAAATTCGCATTGACAATAAAAAAAATAAAAGCATTAATTGTACTGAAGCGCTGCTGCTGCACGGAGAGTTTTGTCACTCAACACAATAAAAACATTGTGAAGAGGATGTCATATGGACAGTGACTAACTGTCAAGCTGCTCCCGTTACAGTGTCTAAATTGCTGCAGAGTGGCTGAGACATTTCCTTCCCCATCTAAAAACTGAGGACACAACGAGCACTTCTTTCCACAGACATTTTCCATGCAGCGTTGCAGGAAGTTCACTGAGGTTTTGCTTTAATTTGTGACAAATTTCAATGAAGCCAAGGGAGGAAACAATTTTATCCACCTGATGGCCAAATATACCAACAATCTGCACTATGTTACCACCTCCAAAAGTAAGGGAAAATACCTTAAAATGACTACCTGTGTCTGGTTTTAGAAGTGAAAATTAGTTTAAATTCCACTTATTCAGCTCATACATGAAGCACAAACCTGAGCTGACTGAAAGTCCAACAACAGACTCACTCACACACAAACAAAAAGTCGGCAAACTTACAGAATTGACAATGCCTTTGAGTGCGTGGAAGCCATCTTTGACAGGAAACACTTGGTCCTTGGTGTCCGCAATCACAGCAAGCTGTTGGTTTCATGAAGGAGTTGAGTAAACAAGAAGTACTGCTGATTTAATGCTGCTTTCTTCTTTTTCTGTTTTCCTCTTTATGACTGAGCACTGTCTTTCCTTTCATATCATGGGCAGGAGGAGACATAGCAGATGGCATGACTGTGGCAAACACTTTGCTCAACCATAAAAAAAAAATCATTGCAGCACAAACTGGGACTCAATATTGCCTTTTGTTTTTGACTTAATGAGAGCTCATCACAGGGTGGTAACCAATGGTTACAAGGGACAGGCCACCATGTTGGAGGAGAGACAGAAAAACTACAGACACCACTGACACAAGAAGGAAAGATTGTGACTTTGGTGCAGCTCAGACGTCTGACATTGTTTTTTTTTTTAAATGAGGACAAACTCTGAAATGAAGATTATTAGATGTGGAGACAAATAATAAATTAAGTAGTGATCAAATTCTTCTGTGGTTGATTAAATTTACTAATTTCTCAACAGTGTGACAGCAAGCATAAATGGTGACTTCAATCCACAGTTTCTACTTAAAACAGCATGCAATGAAAATCTACACAGTAAGCTTAAATAGTCACACTCCCCTACACATCAGTGTTAAACAGATTCTTGGTTACGTGGCCCTACTGGCCTGTCCAAGTGTGAATAATACCCAACACAGAAACTACACTCTTTGTGTATGTGTGTGTGCTAGAGACACTGCAATATTGTGATTTTTATCAAGAAATGTGTGAAGAATTGTCTGTTGAAGATATGCTTGCACTTTATACGTCAATGCTCACTCATTTAGCTTCATAATAAGAACATTAAAAGGTCCAAATCCTTTTAAAACACAGTCATTTAAAGAGCTTCCACAAACGGAACAAATCAGACAATATCAGAAGTAATTTCTCATAATTTAAACTAATGTGAAAGTAGAACTAGTATTTGATAGACAACACTCATATTTTGTGAATGATGTTCCATTGTTGCATTATGTTTCGGTTTATGTGGCATGTGTTTGTGCAATGTAGTTAGCTTGGATGTGTTGTAACAATAAATAGCTGTCATTTGTTTTTATCTCGTGATAAATCTCATGTTTTAGTTAATTTTGTTTCTATTCATTTTATTTTTTATTTACTGGTCTTCTCTCTCTCTCTAAGATGTGACATTTGAGGCATTGGTATTGGTTCATATAAAAAAAGGTCTTTATTGGGAGGTTCCTATCATTTATAACTGCTATGCTATTGGTCCTTTGCACCTTATCAAACTCACTCTAATGACTGGCTTTCATTTCAGGTTCATCGCGTTTGTACCGAACTTGGAAGATCTGCTTTTAGTTTCTATGCCCCAACTCTTAATAAAGCACCCTAAAAATGAATGAACTGGCTGAAAACACTCAGCTTCTGTTTGTACCTGTTTTAATTTAATTGTCTGTGGAACTTGTATCCTTCATGCACTGTGCTTATATACTTTTTCTAATTAATTGTCTTATCTTTTGTATTTTGAACCTGTTATATGTCATTTTAGACTCTTTGAGGGACTAGACTCTTTGAGGGTCTGCCCTCAATGATCTTCAAGTTTGAATAAATGTAATCTATACTGTGGAAAAAAAATGTTTTCCATATTTTTCCCACAGTATAAAAGATTAGCATCAGCGAATCATAGAGCACCCCAGTAGCCAAATTGTTAAAGAACTCTTTCAATAAAGCTGAAAAGGCCAAAAACATATTTTTAAAAAATGACAGCAAACCAAAAACAAAGCTTAAACTAAGACTTTATCCTGAAGAAAATATTCAAACATACAAATATTGCTGTCCTGGAAGCCCCAGAACTTCACTGGAAGCAGCATATTTCATCTTATTTTGGAAAAACAATGACTATTTGGAGCATATTGAGCATGCAGATGAACATCTGAGAAGTGGATTATGTTGCAGGAGTTTTTTTATTTATTTTTTCCCTCCATTAGAATTTGACATTTAAATCCAGTACAACTGACGTGAATTCAATCTGACCAAGGCATCTGTTTTCTCTTACAAACTACAAACTTTGTTGCACACCTTTTAAGTCGACAGGGGATTATTTGTTTATTTTAAAGTGGAATATCACTCTAAGACAAGGGTTTTCCACACAGGTAATGGCACTAGCATTACATGTGTTTACCTGTCTTGACACACTTCCAACACAATGTCTCTTTTTGTCTTTCAGCACACATTTAGTGACAGACTTCACTGGTGTTTGCCTGCTGCAGATTAAGACTAAAGCTCTCTTACCTGCTGCTCATCGAAGTCCTTGATACCCACACAGTAAACACGAGCGCCATATTTTCTCGCCTCATCAGCCTGCAAATCAAACAAGTGTGTAGATGATGTGCAACAGGTCGAGGTCGAACAGAAACACTTACATTCATCAATCATATTTAAGGAAAATAAATGAATTAATATATTAACCAATTAAATAACTAAAAGTAAATAATTAATTGTAATAAAAAGAAAACATTTGTGTTTAAAGTTTGTCAAACTGTCAAGTACAACATCAGCTTTGTGGGAATCTGCATGAATTCTCTTTTGACACCAGAACACAACATTTTAACACAGAAACAAGACAACTTGTACACCTGTTTGACAATAAGAATCTCACCTCTTTCACTGTGAGCTCATGAACATAAACTTCAAGCTTCCCGTCCGTCAGAGCCAGGATGATGCTCGACGACTTGGTCGTTTGTGCCTGTATCTGAGCTGAGGCCTGCAGATTCAAAATGAAGAACAAACATTTCAGCAGATATTAATTTAACATAATGTGAATGTTTGAGTTGTAATAAGCTATAATTGAGAGGGTAAACTGACCTGTTTTATTCCCTCATGCATGTATGTTTCACCTGCTGGTTTCACGTCATGCAGGCGCTTCAGACCCTCTTCTATCTCGTATCTTAAAACACACACAAAATAAAGGTTTGACTTTTTTTCTCCACATGTGCTCTTCTGTACTGAAATCACATCAGAATTCCAAATACTTATTTTTCACACAATGGGAGAAGCTTATTGTACTACCACTATAAAAACAGCATGTTAACACCTCATAGATAATGTGGTGGAAATTTGTGGTTATGGTCGTACAAATAACTACAGGTTCCAAAAAAAGAGATGTTATCAAGTTGTTCTTGTAATAAAGACGAAGCTGTTTATCCAGAATGTCCCAGAGAGTCTGTTTTTGGCATTTAGAGGCCTAGTGGGGATTTAACCTCTGACCTCATTCTAATGTCACCATGCAAACATTTCATCCACAGTGGCCTGCAAGAAGAGGCCAGAAAGACCCAAATCAACAAAATGCTTCAAGTATGCAACCACAACAAGGTAATATATACAGTATAATATACATATGGATACCTATTGAACAATAATAATGTATGCTATTATTGTAACAGCTTCAAAACACACATTAGAGATTTAGGTTAAGGTTTGATGATGGTGCACATAAGCACATAACTGATTTAATTTATCGTATGTAATCGAAATAAAGCACATACTTATATGCAAGACCAAATTTAAGTGGAATTATAATTCATTGCAATTTATATATTCTGTTTTTAGGGTGACTAACATCTGTCCAACTACTACAGATGAAAAAAGGCATTTTGGCGAATTCCGGTACATTAACAGCAATATTTATTAATGTGAACTGTCCCTGTTAAATAAACCACAAAAATGCAGAATACTGATGAGTAAAATATCAGTTTAATGTACCCAGTGTTGTATCCTTTTTAAATTGGTGCGGCATATACATTATACCTTGACCTTAAAATTACTTAAGACACAATGTTTGCTGCTTTTCTTTTGATACTGAGTTAATGTGTATCCTGGAAATTGAGAGACACAACAACACCAATACATCTAAAAGGAAAAGCAAAGATACTTTCATCATTATACAGTATATTGTGAACATTTTCTTGAAAATCATTTCAGGGGCTGTTATTATAACCAAACTAGTCAGGAAGTTATTGTTGTCGGTGATATAAAAACAAAATGTAAAAACTGAGCAGGAGTAGAAACAGACACAACACAACATTGTCATTTATTTATTACAGAGAGTTGATCTCAGAGTTCAGTACCTGTCTCCAGTCAGGGGCAGGAGGACTGTCGCTCTGGCCGAGAAAACGATGAATGACACTCTCATACTGGGGCTGATGAGAAAAACAAAAATGACATTAGGTTTCAGAAATATTGCATTTTTCATTCTTAAAATAAATGAGCACAGAGCTATGGCAAAACTGTATACTATAATGTTGTAATATTTATTCAGCTCTTCCTTAATGCATAAAATCATTACTTCTGTCCACTTTGTTAACCAACCACAGAGCGTGAGATGTAAAATGCTCCTATATGACTGAGTATGTCTGACAGTTTTATATAAAGCTTTAACATAAGTCCATGTCACTTAAGGAGAAAGAAGCATTAAGGGTTAACCAAACAGAAGGGGCTCTTTAATGTCAACTAATATTAGTGTGCAACCTAAAGCAGCTTCTGTGGGGCTGAAGGAAGTGATTAATCAATTCACAGACAGGAAACATGTTGTGGCAATGAGTCACACACAAACACACACACATCCTGTTGGTTACACTAATATTTACTTTGTACCTGTGACTTTAAAAGGGTGAGAACTAAAGCTGGACACTGTGATGTGTCTCTGACCACAGAGTGTGGCATCAGACTGAGGCTTCTCTGTACAACCTGTACTGTTTACATTCAGTGTCCCTCTGTCATGTTACTGCACACTTGCCTTCTCATGAATATCAACACATTTTTTTGTAAACACTGCTGATTTCTGAGTTGATAACCAGCCGAAATTTCTGAGAAATCAGCACAGAGATGATGAAAATGTACAACTCCCACCGTAAAAATGTGCCTGAAAACTTCCCTTCCTTGAGTTGATTATGCAAACTCAATTACAAATTCTTTATGCAAGTAAAAGCTGCAGCAACACATAGGAAAAATACTCTAATACAGGTAAAATTAAGTGATTTTAAATTTCTTTAAAGAGCAAAGGAAAAGTAACTAAATGTATTTTTTGATTTAACAAAACAAGCCAATCTTCTCAAAAGGCATGTCTTAATTTCTTGCTTAACACAATGCAGTTGTATGACAACTCTGCCTATTCTAGATTAAGACTGTAATGAGCAAAATTATGATTGAAATAAGGAGATAACTAATCAAAGAGTAAGGAACAGGATTAAGAAGCAGAACAAGCACTCAGGCCAGCTTTCAGTACATGATAGTTTTAAAAGCTTTGTGCTACCGACACATCTCGATCAAAACTCGAAAAGTAATAACATTTGTAACCCAGCAGTAGTTGGAATTAAAATGTTTTTCTTTACTATTTTTCTTCATATATCTTTGCTATCTAATACTGTCATCCTGTTTCTCCTTATCATAATTGTACTCCTATCATTTCAGTCTTGGTCTGTTCGCATGATATCTAATATCTGTCCTGCTGAGGGATTCTTCCTCTGTTGCTCCTCATCAGGATTTCCTAAGGATTGTTAAACCCTTTGAGGGAAATTTTGTGATCTGCAATTTTGTGAATTGCAATTTTTGGCTGTATGAATAAATTCATCTTGACTTAATTCTGAGGATTTTCATGAATGCATGATGAACAGAAGTAGTAAACGCTCCTCTACAGATCAACTGAATGTTCTCTGGATAGCTTTAAAAGTCTCTGTATCATGAAGATGGAACAAGGCTTTTTTTTATTCCTGACACATCAGCCATATTTTATCTTTTTTTTCACACCGAATATAAAAAAAGGGGTTGGTGCCAATGCTGACCTTATAAAGCAGACTTTGTCACGGACCGATGTGATCAATACACATTAAATACATGTTAGTTTCTTTGTTGTTTATAAAAAGGTAACAGCGCAATGTGATAAACTCACTGCAAGAATATAACTATCATTTGCATTTGCAAGCCTATAAAGCAAATGCGTCACTACACGGAACAAGTGATGCACTGTTGATAACTGCTTTGCGTTAGCTTACACACAAAAGACTAATACCAATCATTTCTACACAGTGAGGTTTATACATTTTTATATTGAAAAATAAAAAGAGGTGGTATCAGAATTTGTATATGGAGAAACAAAGTAGGACCTTAGCATCTCTTTTTAAAATCTTAAAGCTATAGGTGACCAGTAACTCTGGCCATCAGATAAATCTAAGTGAGAAAATAGTACAATAACCTCTTCTGAAATATAGAGGGAGAAAAATAGTCTCAAAGTACCAAATAAAGTCTTAAGGTACTGAAGTACAGGACTCAAGTGAACGCACTCAGTTACTTCCCACCTCTGTTACAAACACAAAGCACACGAATGCCATCCCACAGAGCGAGTCAAACTTCAGATAATTAAGCGCCCAAGTGTTTCCTTCAGAGATCCGAAGCCTTCAGAGCATAAGGAGAGGTGCTGATATTTCTCACCCACGTGACACATGGCCCAGTCGCGATCCTCCCCCGCAAACATAGCACAATCTTTAAAGCCACACGGCCAGATTTGGCAGGGAGCGGTAGCAGCCGTATACATCCACATCCTGTCTGCAACTTTCAGAGTCATATGTGGACTAAAAACTAACCACGCTCAAGACACGGATGACAAATCGTGGGTGGTGACTTAACGTCGAACTTTAGGCTTTCAGTGGAGCTTATGACTGAGTATGTTAGCTCTTAAGCAGTGTTGAGATATTTTCTGTTTCTAAGAAAGTCTACAGATAAAGCAGCAGGGATGCCAAGGACATATCAGAGGGTGGTGGTGGGATTCTTTTCTTTCGAGGGATGTGTGGAGGGGGGGCTGATGAAGTAGTCCAGTTTGCTCCACATGGCGGAACAGAAGAGCTCTTGGTGAGCGAGCATTGTTTAGCAGATTGTCCTCGTCGCCTTCCAGTGTTCTTTTGCTTTACTGTACATTGTCTGCCTGTCAGCCATTCTGTGGTGGAAGCAGGGGATAAGTGTGGAGCCGGACCCCCCCGGTGCAAATGGCCATTCTCACAGCCCAGAAGACTGCTCCTCTCTGCCACCCACTCCCACCTGGTGCCTTTGCTATTTTCTTCAACCAACCACTTCATTCTGGCTGGGTCGCTACCGTCTGTACTGTGCTGGCAGGCGCCGTTTGACTCAAACGTTATGCAAGCTGAACGTTTCAAGCCGGTTTCTCTGCTTTTCGTCTTTTTAATGAATTATGTGCAAAAAGGATGTCACTGATTTTGCAATTTTGATAGTTTGTAAAGCAGGTGGGAAGTGCTTTAAATCTGTGCAATGGGCTACAGCTAACGTTGTAGACTCTTAATTGCAGACATTTTTTTTGATAAAACAGCCATGAAAATGTTATAAAAATGTTAAATAAAAGGTGTTTTGTCAAAAAGACTACTATTTCCCCAACCAATTCTGTCAATGTAGATACCATTTTTTAAAAATGGTAAATATCTCTTCTCGAAGGAATCATTATTCTAATATTTAACACTTTTATTGCTTTATTATGTATTTTCACATTTCTACGTGTTGCTGTCGTATCATTACTTGCCCTTGCTCTGTGCAATATCAGCACGTCTAAATATTACTTATCTTAAAGCATTATGAAATCCTGAAACTTTTCAGGTTTGAAAAGAAAATGTTTGATTTTGACCCTGGCAACTTTGTACTGACCTCACAAATCTGTCTGTAAGGTTCTTCACGAACGAGTAAATCTCGAACCAGTCAGCAGAGACACTTCCAGACCTGAAACGAGAAAACAACAGTCAGTTTGCAGTTCGTCAGCGGCAGCAGATTGTGTGCTGGGGAGTAAAATACTGTACAGTATTTGTGCTTTGTACCACAACCACAGTTGGACATTAACACCAGCCACATGCTGGATAATTGTGCCGATAAGTCTGTGTTCCATAGCAGCCGCTTCAGCTGTTACAACCCTCGAATGTTCACAGGAGTGCTGCCTTTCTACAAATCTAGTTGGCTGGGAGAGTTAGAATTTATTTTCCAACATTAAAAGGTAGCAAAATCATTAAAGTAAATAAACTTAATGAACAGGAGGTCGTTACAAAGAGGGGGAGGTAAGTAAGTACAGTATTTATAGTACAGTTATAAGGAATGCATGTCAATTCAAGTGCATTTGTAACCAGAGCTGCAACAATTAGTCGATCAAAAGAAAATTAGTTTCGTATTATTTTAATATCAATCAATTAATAATTTCTGTCATCTACAAGAAAAAATGTCAAATATGAGGCTGGTTCAAGCTTCTTAAACGTAAGGATCTGCTTTTCCTTGTTATTTATGACAGTAAATGAAGTGTCTTTGGGTTTTGGACTGTTGGTTGGACAAAAGAAGCAATTTGAAGACATTGCTTAGGGCTCTGGGCTCTCTAATTTCTGAAATTTTAAGACTAAACCATTAATCAATTGGCAGATTAATCGATAATGAAAATAATAGCTAGTTCCAGCCCCATCTGTAACACATGCATTCTCTCAGAGGGCTTGTTTGTTAACAGTACCAGTGGCTATGAACACCACCACGTTCCTTTAGAAGACAAGAAAAAGGTGTGCAATAGGAGCCATGGCAGGATAACACAAACACAATTACATCAAATTTAAATATATCCACATTTAATGTACTAAATTCAATGCAGGACTTCATTAGTAAATCCATAGGTGCTAGATTTGTGAGACTTGGTTTCACTCTTAAGTCTTTCGTTCCTTTACTCATTCATATCTGTGCAACTTTCCTTTAATGTAGTTTTTGTTCTTTCCTCTGTCCTTCTGTTTTCTTCTATCATCCTTCTTTCCTTCCTTTTCTCAGCGTATGAAACTGGTAAAAGCAGGTTTCCCTTTGAGGTGTTGCCATTTTTATTTGAGTAAAAGCACTGAGGACTTCCTCCACCACTGTCTTGTCTCATTAAAACTAATTAAGACCCAGTAATTGTCACAAACGATGCATAAATTTTGCTGCGACCAAGGACAAACCAATGTTAGGTGGGTGTCAACCTGTAGCCCTTGGCCCTTCTCACCCCTCGATAAGTCAATCTGACCACAATGAACACAGTGAGTAAAATGTGCCCTTGATATAACGACAAAGAGGTAATTAAACCAATAATTACAATTCAATGTATGTGCGGAGAACATAAAACAGTAGAGTTTGACCATTAGGAGGCTCATTTTTCATGCCACCTCTCTCTCCTCCCCGCTGCCCAAAGACAAGGTCACACAGCGGAGGGAAGGCGTGACTGTGAGGGTGAAGGAAAGTTACACTGCACTCTGACAATATTTAAGTGTCAGTGGGCGATTAGCAGTGGTTAACTGTGGTTTAAGTGTTGGTGCGGCAGTTAAATTTAACGGCTCCAGAACACATCTGTATCATGTTGATGGTGCTAGTGATCAGCTGAGGCATTTCAGCTGTTCTGGCTTTTCTGGTTTTTCAAATTTCAATCTGTATTTCTATAAATTTCCATCCAACTAGGATCTCACTCTGTTGTGCAAAGGTCACTATCATTGCTCATGCTGAATACCTAGATCTTTACCTGTTGGTTAAAAATACACCAGGATCTAGAGAGGGGCAATAAACCAGTCTAAGTTATGTAGTGATAGTGATACAAAGATTCTGTGATTTGCTGAGCATAATTTCACAATATACTTTAAATGTTTCCTTTTACAAAGGACTTTAAGTCTACGTTACCAAGTTTTACCAAAGTTTTTCCTGTATCTTTACCCTCGTCTTTGTACACTGATGTACCACAGGTACACCACACACATAACTATTGGTTTATCATCTATACTGAACAATCATAGCTGATATTTTACTCACTGTCTTGTGATCGGGGGGAATGGAGAAAATAATTACTTTTTCTGGAAAAGGTAAATAAACTCTGATGTAATGAACAATTAAGACTGAAATCATGATATTAGATTACATATATCAAGATTTAATTGCGATCGGATTGGTCTGGGTATGAAAAGTGCAAGCACCTTCCTTGTTTCCACCACTGAGCAAAGCCCTTAGATTGCAACTGCAGCTCAGTGGCCAGCACATCAGACTGGGGTTGTACTGGGCAGCTTCCAGGTGTGAATGTGTGTCACTGTGTGAGTGTGACCAGGGCGTTCCTGAGAAAGGGAGCTTGGCTCTCAGTGAAATTTCCCTGACTATAAAGCTTAGTGACACTAAGGGACGTTTCCTTGGAAAGAGTCACCTGAGTGTTCAGGAAACCAAACAGAAAAGTTTTCATGTACTGTCCTCTGACTGAAACACCATCTCTAGGTGTTAGAACACCATAATGGACGTGACTTTGTACAAAAACATACAACAACTCTTGCAGCGGAAAACTGCTGACGACATCAGGACTTATCAAAGGAAATGGTGGAGTACTTTATCAGCAGGGGCAAGTTAAACTTCCATAGAAGAGACATGCAACTATTTGACACCCAGCAATCGCTGCAGATTAAGCTTTTGTTTCACAAACATAACCGTGCATATGTAAGCCAAAGAAACCCCCAACTTGCAAATGTATACAAAAATGCAGAACAAACTACGGTTGGTGCACTTGGTCAAACTTGTGCCAATAATCTCAGTCATCATCCTGTAATTTAGATGAGGGTGGGATGGTTTAAAAAACGGGTCAGGGGAGCAATGTTTCAACTCAACAGCCCTGAGTAATGGCCCGTTTCCAGGCCGGGGGAGGACAGGATTAAAAACAGTTGCTATCAGACCTGTAAACTCTCCATTACATATTGGAGGCCTTTTTGCATGACGCTACAGCAACACTGCAAAGTTTGCTGAACTGACTGAATCTGGCTGTGCAGTTTGTGTGTGTTTGATGTCTGAGGCAACACTGTGAGTGCAGAAAAGACACAGGAAGTGGTACATTCTTGCTAGTTTGCATCATTAACACACAACATTCAAGGCCTTCCCGAAGATGTTTATGGGCTGTGTTTTTGTGACAATAAATGACTCAAATGGTCATATGTCAAGGGGACATGACAGTGGTCCAATTCCTGCTAGCTGATACTCGAGGACAGATAATGGTTATTTTCATCTCCCTAAAAGTTGAAATGATGCAACCTCCAAAAAAATATGGTTGAACTTATTTATAAATGTATTCTGAAGAAGTACGAAATGTATTTGTCATTGTGAGGGAGGAAGAGATGACAAACCTCCATTCTTCCTTTTTCATGGTAACCCACTCACATTGTCAGCATTTCTCATGTACAGTAAGGGAACAAGAGATGTACAGACCTCATGACATGTGAGAAGCTTGTATGGTTAAGGCTTGGTTAACCTGGATGAATCTACTGGGTTAGTGTGGTCATGGTTAGCCTTGTGTGGCTCCCTGAGGTTTATCGTCCTTCAATGTTACCACGGAGTATCACATGACTCCAGCCAATCAGAGACATGCCTCAGTTATCTATTAGGTCAGAGAAGTCAAAGGCCAGAACCAGATCCACCCAGGTTCATCCTGACTAGTTTCACCAAGGTTAAAAATTCAGAGTAAGGCACGAACGTGCACACTTTGGTTCAACTTTGAGGGACTGTGCAAGTTTGTTTTAATTTCTTTTGTTGGACAATACTGCTGATTATTTTTCAAGAACATGATGTAATGTTATCAAACTTTTAAACAGGTTTTTTCCCTACTTTCCCGCCAGGCACTGTTTTAAACTAATTGCCAGAATCTTCGGAGACATTAACTGACTTTACTAATGCATTATCATAAATATCATGCCTGTTTTTATTTAGCCAAAGTTGGTGTAGCTACAGACTGATTTGAAAAATCTGTACTTAATAACAACACAACAATAACATCACTCTTACGTAGTTGATTTGCATACTAAAATTTAATGAAATGAAACCAGTGGTTGCCTTGTTATTCAGGAACTGACAAGACTGTGGAGGGAACAATATGGAAATAAGTTGGCTTTTGGTGTTTTTATTTTTTGTTGTTTTATTTTTCTTGTTTCAAGAAATCCATTGTTTTTTACTTTGTTGTAGTTTTTCTTTGTACATCCGCATCCCTTACTGTGTTGCATCTGTCCTCTTTATATTGCAAATTGCTTGTACTTTAGTGCTAAGACGTTAATAGGTCAAACCTTTGAACCAGTCAGTAGCAAAGTGTACAGTATCTTGTAGTAAATGGGCTGAACATGCAAACTCGGTGGTCTGGTCTTTCCTGTGAAACATTCACCGCTGGAAGCTACTCAGTACAACCACAGTATGTTGATGGGCACTCAGCAGCTCCACTGAAGCAAGCTGTAGCCACTGTATCAGCTGCCTTGCTCATGATGAGTGCCTCTGTGATAGCTGATGAGAAACAGGAGTTTTAACCCCATTCAACATGTGCAGGAGATGTTACACTGAAATATGTGACACAAAAGGGTCAACTACAGAAAGCAAAAACACACTGTGGACCAAATATTGACAGGTGAGGTGTTAAAGCATCATACACAGACTGATACATTATGGCCATTACACCCTACTAGCACAGCTACACTTAAAGGGGCACTATGTAGTTTTGGAGAAGACATTAAAAATCAGAATTGGGTCCACCAAATATAAACAAAGTAAAACAGTATGAAATTGTGTTGTCCTTTAAAGTAAGTCTGTTTGCTCAGTTTATTCAGTCATGAAAAGAAAGAGTGTTTATCTAAAAAAAAAAAAATCAGTCAATGAAGATCTTTCTCTTCTGATTAAAATGTCTCCCCTAAAACTACATAGTCCAAACATATGTGATTGTTGAACGTGCTTTCAAAACCATGGGTTTTTCAAGTTTTCCACAAGATTTTGGATCTTTTGGCTGCAGGAATGTGCACCAATTTAGCCTCAGCCCAACTCTGATGTTGGGTGATAAGGTCTGGCTCACAGTTGGCTTTCCAGTTCATCGCAACGGTATCAGATGGGGCTGGAGTCAACTTGATTTCCACACCAAACTGGGAAAAGCATTTCTTAATGGGACTGGCTTTTAGGGGTAGATGGATTATCGGCCCTGGCCAATTATCAGGGCCGATATTCAGTGTTTTCCAATTATCTGTCAAATTTACTAATTTAAAAATGTGCTACTTAATGTCCTGCCCACAACAATATCTGATTGGTTAGACGGCACAATTAAGAGCCTATCAACAGTGAATAATCTGAATCTGCAAAGTAACTAAAGTTATCAAATAAATGTAGTGGAGAGGCAGCATCGAGTAGCAGAAAATGAAAATACTTGCATCAAGTACATGAGAATTGTACTTAAAAACAATACTTGAGTAAAGTGTACTATTTGTTCATTCCATCACTGGTTGTTCGAAAGAGTGAAATGGGTTCGCAAGTGAATATCAGTCCCAAATATCTGTTTTCTGACTAATAATCGGCATCGCAACTGAAAAAGCCATATTGGTACAGTAATTGTTATCTCAAATGGTATCGGTATCGTAACTGAAAAAGCCATATTGGTCGACCTCTGGCTTTGTGTCCTAATGTTGACATGGGAAAGAGCTTGCCCTAAACAACCGGCATCATTGTCTTGAATAACACTGCAGAACTGTAGTCCCCTGTATTAAAAGTATGTGGACACTCCTGCCCTGTCCACAGTGTTGCCATATGTCGTGAGGAGTGTCCACATACTTTTGTCCGGATGTGTTACCCGACATAAAACTATGGTGGCACCATTTTTGGTGACAGCTACCAAAATGCACTTTGTGGTGATACAGAAACGTGTGCAGTGGCACTGTCTGAGCCAGGTCACAGAAAGGGGTGTCACACCTGCGACCACGCTCAACCCCTTCCCCGCCACACCAGCAACAGTTTATAAGATAAAGCTAAAGAGTGTTGCAATGACATCATTTCAATGTTTAGCTTCAATAAGAGGGGACAGTGGTCTGAAACAAAAGCTGACGAACTTTTTTTTCTCCTCACTTACTTGTCTAAAACAAAGTAGAGGTCGTAGGCTCCGTGACAGGATGCTTCCTCTGCCCAGCAAGATGAAGCAAACAGCCCCAGGAGGACGACAGCAACCGCCGCCGAGGTCCAGCGAGTCTTTCCGTGGAAAAGTTCACCCTCCGGGGCGAAGTAGCGTGACAACTTTTCCAACATTTTTCCACACACACACACACAAAAAAACTTTAAAAACGACAATAAATAACTTTCAGGCGGTTTCACGTTGCGTAGAGTCCGTTGAATACGACGTGCTCATCCCGCAGTGTGAGCAGCTACATGTCAAGAGTTCCTCCAAAACAACCAAGTTAACTGTTTGACCTGCGAAATAAAGGAAATCACCGCGCCGACGTCACCAGCTGTGCAGTTTCTTCATCATCTTGACTCACTGTTCACTCACTCACATCCTCAATAAAAAACAACCTGGCTCCTGAGCTCACAGCGAGCCTCATTAACAGATAATCTAAATCTCAGCTAACAATAAACTTCACCGTGCTGAAGTACACACTGAGGAAAGTTAGGGCTGCCTTCAAAGGCTCCTTGACAGCTCGTACTTCTGAGAGACGCAGGCGTGACTTGTTTTGGGGTTTTTTCACCACAGTTGTTAATGATTATAAAATGACTGTAATATGAGTCATAACACTTGGATGGGTTATGTTTCGTATTATAAGAGTGCACTGACACAGGGGCTTAATGCTGCCTCATTTAACTAGAAAGAAGAGGATATTGTTTGTTTATTAAACGTGCAACCAATGTTTTATAAGGTGGCAGAGAAGTGAAAAATATGCGATATTTATTGCCTTACTGCAGTTTGGTAGTAATTTCAGGCACTCCATTTTTACTGAATCAACAAAAACCTAATATAAGAATATATTCTCATAAAAAATAGCGCTAATACAAGTGTCAAATCCCTGATGTACTATTGTGTAGATAGCATTTTTTGTCAGAATTAAGTTCAATTGCTGTATTTTATGTAATATAATTTAATTTAATATATAGCAATGAATACCTGACATCAGAAAAATTTACTTGAATAAGGTTAGAATAAGCTGATACTGATTAAGTGCAGCAGATAAGAAACACAAATGTGTATATCCATATTTCCACCCTGAATTTAGGCTGTCTAGATGGACTGATAAGTAGGCCTATCTAATACAATCCTCGACGAGACCAGTTGTCATTAGAAGGGGCACATTCGGCATCAGCCATCATATGCTGCACCGACTTAGCCATCTCGCTGCCTCCTGCCCCTTCACCAAGCTCAATCCCTCAGTATTTAATATGGCTGTCTCTCATGTCCCTTAACGTCTCACCAAAGTAGCGACAATTGTCTGACTATTCCAGTTCAAGTTTCACTCCGACCTTTCCGACAGCACTTAAACGCCTCACCAGTTTCTAACCCAGTGCGCATGCCCGATGTGAAAGCAGCTGCTGGACTTCTGCAGAGCTGGAGGTCTCAGTGCACACACACCCTTCAACATCTGTATTGCCTTTTGTACAAGGCTACTTAATGATGTTACGTTCACAATATTTACACATTTGCATTTCACATTTGCTCCTGTGAGAAAACAACTTGCATTGCGTTTCAAGGTTCTTGTTAACTTTCTGCCTGCAAACTAACACAGAAAGAGGACCATTTAATACAGATAAATTCCATTTCCCATCATCCAAGCTATTATGACTGATTACATTTTGGAAGAAGCACACAAGCTGCACAGGCAAGGAAATATGTATCTTCTCCTTTTGTCAAGATTTCACAATTTTCCCAAATTTTCTTTTGACATGCGCGCTAAAAGCCTCCCATTCAGCCACTGATATCCGCTTGGCTTGGCACACTCAATTTGAAACAGTGAGAACACACGTGGCAAACAAAGCAGGCATCCAAAACTCTTTTCCCAATACAGAACAGTCCCTCTGAAGGAAACAGAAAAGTCTGTTGGCAGAAAGTGAACAGGAAGAGGCTGCAGATGTGAGGTCCGTCACATCAAAGATGTTGCATAAGGACAAATTCTGAGGTGTGGCAATAGTGAAATCCTTATAAATAGTTTTTGGAAGGGTGTGATGTGTTTTTGTAAACCTCTTTGTGTATTTTTTCTCATCCTGTTCTTCAGCCTTTCTTTTTCACTTTTTTTTAACTCATATGTGTCACAAGTGTACCCAGAATAACTTTGGCCTGCAGTCCTTCAGTAACACACAACAGAAACAGACCCCCGAGCACAGCAGAGCTATGAAAGTACTCCTTAAAACTGACTGATATCATAGTATTAAAGGTGTAATATGCACAAATTGAACACCTGTCCACCTGCTTACTGTAGCTGCCGTTAGCGAGTTAGCTTGGTTAGCCGTGCAACTAGTGGTCCAGACTAGGAGCTCAGAGCACTGTGGGAGTTGTTGTTGACACTGCTAGCAAGTGAGCTGTGGACTGGGATGGGCCTGAGTTAGCATGCTAATTATAGTAGATCTCTGCTACACAATACATAGACATCATAACTGTTATTTCTTCACATTTTGATGATAATTTTAGTTAATTTTTGTTTTTGAATTATGTATTTTTTTCAAGAATTTGTACATATTGCACTTTCGAGTAATCCAGTTAGTTTGTCGCTGTAACACAGAAATATGCTAACACAAAACAACTCAGGAGGAGCAATGGGATATTTTCTGTTCAACATTTAATTAATTTTGCCTTTTTATTCCAGGCACACTATGGAAACTGCAGGTGCCTCTATCTTCAGCATGGATGGCTCATTGTGTGATTTAAATCCCCAAACCTGGCAGACTCAGCGCATTTCTCTCCTCATTGATCTACACAGGGAGCTGAACCTCCGAGCCTGGCAATGTACCACGGAGCTGTATGCATGTATAAAACTGAAGCCTTCCTCATCTTATTGCTGCCACGCTCCACCCACTGAGCTCCACAGCACTTCTTAACCAAATGCAATATGAACATGTGGCCATTCTGAAACCAAAAGTCTTCAAGGGAATACCGAGACAGATGATGCAAATGTTCTCACAGTTGTATCTGTTGACTCTGGTGAGTAATTACGTTTCCTAACTCCTGTGTATCTGACTAACACAACCTCAGGTAACAATAAACGCCAATGACAGCTTTCTGCAGGCGGTATTTTCCAGGACATACAGGAAGTTCCAGGTTTGGTCTTACCTTATCACTTGTTTGAACAAGGTGTGTGTAGCTGGCTGTGACTCCAGGCTATGGAATTAGATATAAACACTGACAGGCACTCAGCTCAGCTGTTGTTGAGCTCTAGCTGCTTTACCTGTATCTGCTGCGACACATGTTCTCAATAAAGGTAGAGTGAAAGGATTTTTTATATTTATTGCACTTTCTGTAATACCTGTAGGTCTATTTGCTGGTTTTACAACATATGTCACTGTCGACAAATAACACAATGACACATTTGTGGTGATAAAACAGGTGGTACCTGCACTGAAACCCATGTAAATCCAGCAGCAAAATAAAGGTTTGTTGTCCATATTTATTTGGAAATACTGACTGTGATTATTGAGGAAATCAAAACCTGTAATTTTTCTGTAATATGTTTAACATATTCCTAATTGCTCGACTTTAATTGTGCCATGAAATCCTATTAACTTTTTGTCAAACTTTCCCTATACTTTTTTTGTAAGTCATTGTTTTACAATTCACAAGCAAGTCTCAAGTCCTTAATGTGAATTTAAGGTCAGGTAAATTTGCTAAATACTTCCACAGTCTTACAACAAGTCCAAGTGAACTCATGATTTATTTGTTTTAAAGTCAAAGTCGGGCTTCACGTCCAAAGACAGTAAATTCATGTGAGTTCACACTTTGGTCTGCTTGTCTGCTTTGACAGTGAGCTTGGCCTCTTCCTGCACACACTGCTCTTAAAATACAGTAGACAGATGTGAGCCAAAGATGATTTCAAGATGTTTCTGGGAATGTGACATTTCAATATATTTTTAAAAATTAGGCAAGTTTCTATTAGGATGAGTTTCCAGTAAATTTATCTGGCTGCAGCTCTGTAAATGTAAATGGGAAGACAACAGCTGTAGACATGACCAAAAGTCATATTCAAAGTATCGAGACCATAAAATCAGAATAGTATGATACCATAAAAAGAGCTGCCAGGCAGGACATCATGCAGAGCTTCCCCACAGTTACAAAGGTTTCTTGCCTTAATAGAATGACTTAAACTATCAAAGCTGTTAAACTTCATGTCAGAATGTGTTTCACTGGAGAGCTTAAGTGTAGAAAAGTGATCCAAATATTGTTGCAGAAATGTATTGTGAGTAACATGCTTGCAAATTTTTGCCATGAAAACCTAAAATGGTAAACAATGAATGTTGAAAACGGACTATAGACAATGTTAACACAAAAACACTTATGTCCACATCAAGTCCTGCTTTATTTAAACTCTTATTTTGCTCTTTTCTCAGGAAGCAGTCTCACTTTATTAAGTGCAAGAACCATTTACTCTAAAACATGGATTATACGGAGGAACTAAATCTATTTTCTTTTGTTTTGCCTCGGTGCGAAAACTGCGCTGTCACACAACTCCATATCAGCGAGGTAATTACCACTAACACACCTCATCAAATCTGAATAGTCCAGAGAACAGCGACACACGAGTATAATTATCTGGCAAATCAAAGTCTAATTAGATTTTAATTAGAATGTTAATTCTTTTGCACGCCATTTGGTTTCCGTATATGCTACCTAACTTGGTGTATCCTGAGCAGGGCTCCATAAAACAAAGAGAGCAAAAAAACACAACAAGCATGTAGTTTCCATTATTTGGAAAATGTACATGTTTATGAGAATCCAGTGGCTTGAGAAAATAGTTGTAGTGCATGAATTTGTCATGGGGTTTTTAAGCTGGAGGAGAAATCAGAAGTGACAGTTAAAACAACAACACTAATTTAAGGAAGCACTGAGGTGTTGAAGCTAATCAAGAGACAAGCCCATGACAAAATGCTAAAGTGCAAGAATAAACAAATATTTTTGATAGTTAAGAAAGAAACCCAGGGAGATTTTTGTCAGCAATCTCAGATAAAATGGAGCATAAGGGACCTCCGACTTTAAAATTATGAGTCTCATTCCCAACATTCCCAAATACCCAGAGTATTTGACGAGCTGGGAATTCTTACAAATTGGACCTTCAAGAGAAAAAGAAAAAAACAAAAAACAAACACGACCTCCCACTTTACCTCCTCAGAATAACTATACTAACTTAAAAAGACCCTCAGTCTTAAGAAAACACAGACAGAGCTTCATTTTTGTACATCCATATTTAGCCTAGCTTAGCACAAAGAGGAGAATCAGATGAAAATTGCTAACCCAGCTCTTTCTAATGCATTTTCCAACGACATCAAAGTTATGTCTTACACGGGGAATTCATGTTTCAAATGTGCAAAGAAAAAAAAATAGAAAACAAGATATGGTTTGATAACCAGTTAGCTTGCACAACCTTTTTTTGGGGGGGCCTTTTTGTGGCTTTTTGTGATAAGACAGCTTGCGATATGACAGGAAGTGGGGGATAACATGCAGCAAGCAGCCACAGGTCGGACTTGAACCCCGGGTCGTTGCAGCAAGGAAACAGACTCTGCTCGGTGTGTTACAACTGAGCTAATGTGGCACTCCTTGCATAACTTCTTAACTCTGAACAAAACCCCAGTAATTCTTTGGTAAATTGTTCGCTAGCTCTTGAAAACAACTGAACATAAGTAAGCCAGTTTTGGATTTGTTGAAAGACGTGTTTTTATCCAGTGTTGTGCTAAACTAGGTTAGCATAAACAGTGTTAATTTAGCTCATTAAAATGTCATATTGCTAAGGTTAGCAGAACATTAGCCCAATGTTTAGGTAATATTGTTTGCGGAGCATATCATACATTAACCCATGCAAACTTTAGACTTCTACTTCGATAACAAATACATGATTTTGTTTCTCTACATTGCAAGTTAATCACTGTGTTTGAGTATTTTTTACCTCTGTCTTTTTTTAATGGAGGTGGTTATCAATGACATCCTCTTAGAACCTTGATTCAAATAAGGGAAAACTCCCAAAATGCAATAGGTATCACATTTACAGAAAAAATTACACTAGGATGACAAAATGATATATTGATTATAATCATATTTGAGGAACATGGATCTAGGAGGACATAGAGCAACTTTCAAGGGCTCCAAACAGACCTGCCACACGACCTCCTCTCCACATTGGAAACATGGAAAATGACAAACTACATAGACTCAGAAGAGGCAAAGGTCAAGCACAACATGGAGAAAGGAAACAGAAAGAGTGAGGCAATAGGAGTTTATCCACGCTGACAGAGGTAAAAAATTGCAAGAACATTTCAAGTACCTCCAGCTACACTCAATTCAGTGATTTTACAGTGGGTGCTGAAAATGATCAAAAGTTTCAACCAGTTGAGACCATTACTGAACCAGTTTACTGCTCTCTGTGACTCACTGTGGCTTCGTATACAGTAAGTGTTTCTTTACTGTCAAAGATTTGTCCTCTGAAGGTCCTTGAAGTTCAGAACTGCTGTGTGTTGATGAAGCTTCATCACAAGAGAAAAGAACTCGTTATCGATAATTGGAGAGGCGTCAGAAAATCAAGGCACCTCAAGAAAACCCACCAAAGAAGTATTAGTCACAATAACAAAGATCCACCGAGCCCTAATAGCATCTATAACTCATAATTACCTTAATAACTGTTATTTTAGCTTGTTTTCCCTCCTTTGAGAAAGCATTGTTTGTCACTAATGGCATCTTAAGTTGAAATTGAGTGCCTTGCCCACAAGTAAACAGCATCTATCAATCATGACTTGAGGCCAAGTGTCACAACACACAAAAGCCAAAAGTGTGCGTGTGTGTGTAATGAGTGTGGTGTGTGTGGGAGTCAGACACCTGCCTGATAAGTGTGAGTGGTGATTACGCACACAGTGACCATCTTTTGTCTATCTGAACAAGCCATTTTTCATTTCATACAACATGCAAACTCATCAGCTGCTCCACATCAGCTTCATCAGTTATACCCGTGTCACAGATGAGATACGCCGCCATGTTGGAAGATGCTGTAATGTTTTCAAATTGTGCAAGTGTGCATGGCGGTTTGTCCATTGCACTTATTCAAGACATTGATAGTTTTAAAATAGATAGAGATATAAATAAGAAATAAATAGAGATAACCCTAACCCAGATCAGTAATAATTAACTAATAAAGAATCTCAGCTCTAACTGCAGTTGAAACGAGTCCGAATTTGTGTTACTCAAGTCTGACTCAAGTCTCTAGTCTTAACCCCACATGTCTCTGTTGTACCTCCACTTTGTGACATAAGATAGACTCTAATAAAACAGTATGTAGAACACAAGTACAAGTACAAAAACATAAAGAAGGATGGAGCCATAATAACAAAAAGATACCTCCGCAGGTACGTACATGCTAAAGAAGTCCATCTTGACGTGTGTTTGAGCTGACTGCTTGTGGGTTCAGCCTCCACTACATCCCTGCACGATGGGCCTCAGTTAAAGCACACATCTGCACTGACTCCATGCTCCTCGGAGGCAGACGTTAGCATTTAGAGAAGAACAGGCAGCAAGGCATCGTCCAGATAATGAAATGAATCCACGTTTGATCCTCTCATCGTCTCCCGGTAATTGTTCTTGATTCCTCCTTTGTGTTTCACGCTTGACTCCCCACTCATATCAGGGCCCGTGTATGAAGACGTGCATCGTTCCCCCTATCAGTGACAGCAGAGTTCAGTGATTAACAAATTAAGGATCTTCTTTGCCTTAATCTGTCTCGAGGCTTTTTTTCAGCTGGCTCCTGCAGAAACATGTTTGGCAGTGACAGCACCTCTGCTCCCATGTTTAATTGGATTAGAGGGAAATCGGGATAAATACACTCTGAGACGGGGCGTCGGGGAGGGCTGGATGAGAGAAAAACAGGTGATGAAGTCGTTTCAGAATTACCCTTTCAACTTCTTTCACCACGCTGTTGAGATGTCAAAGATTTCTTTGGCGTGCAGTATCATGGGAGGAAGTGAAAGCCTGTGTGAGGGCGTATGGATTAATTTCTGGAAACATTAGGCTGAACCGATTAATGTCACAGTCGGAACATCCAGTGGATTCCTGATGCAGTGGGGATGGGGCAGAGCAAGGTCCTTATTAGATTCTCTACTTAAGTTAGTCCAAGACTGAAAATGATGGGATGTTTTGCACCTGAACCATTTTCACATTGCTGAGTCGCTAGCAGTCTATACAGTTTGTTACAGTAGCTAGCTAGTTGATCGGTCCATCACTTTAGGGTTGTGTTCTCTCAAATTGCTCAGTTATATGGGACAAAATCAGCCCACTCACCAGAATAAAATGTTAGAAGGTAACGTTTCTGCATAGCACTGATCCATCCATATGTACGTATCATAGGCTATGTACTATATTGACATTTGTTCAAAACATGTCTTACCACCTTCACATTACGTGTGTAATACCTGACGTTCATATCTGGAGGTGGAGGGTTTCAACATTTGTAAGCGTGACACCACCAGATATATGTAGGGAGACCTCAGGACAATTTCCAGCTGTGTTTTCGGCAACCAAAAAGATATTTCAAGCCAAACCACAATGTTTTCCTAAACATCCAAAAGTGGCTTTTGTGATTAACCCTAATCGGAGCATAGCACAGCATTGTGATGTGAGAAAAACAGAAGATTGAATCTAAATAAACATAAAGTTGCAACTTAAAGAAACAGGACGTTTTTAACGTATCTGAGGTTTTGCAGAAACATACTTTGCTAACATTTATTGTGGCGATTGGGTTGGTCAGAATTTCAATTTGTCCAATATTGTGCTTGAATGTAAAGCTAATGATATTCCAACAAGCCGCAGCTATACTTGTTTTTAGCGCTAATAACAAATGACTCCTAGACTTGTTTGCCTAAGTTGATTTTTTAGCCGATAAAGCTCACCCTCTCATGTAATATTGCTTAAAAATATACTTACTCTGCCAAAACTTTTTTGTCGCTAAATGGAACAGCTAGCAGCTACATAAGAGGTAAACAGCTAACCATACCAGTCAAATGACAAACGACAAGTGAAAGCTTTGGTTAAAACTATTGAGACACACAGTTAATAGTGTTGGTGTGGTGTTAATGAAAGGTAACTACAGCCGCCATCCTCTGTGAAGGATTATTTCACTATCAGAATGCTATGGTTTCCAGTTTGCTCTGCCCTGCTGGCCTAGCACATAGATTTACTGTGAGATTCACACAGACTACTGTCTAACAAGTTGAAAAAGATTTTATATATTTGTAACACTTTAAATTCTAAATGTTTTTATTTTAACGGATGGATAATATTACCAACACCTTTGGTTTGAAACATGCTCCCCCGAAAAACTGCCTCCTCTCTCAGTTCAGACACCACCGCTAGTCTGTAAAAACACAACCATCAGTTTGCATCCATCTCATTCCTCCGTCTCACACTCCCACCGGCCTCCCCCTCCCCCCCTGTTTTATTTACTTGGCTGACATGCAATCTTCGCGCTGGCAGCTTTGTCCATCAAAAGGCACCTGCTCCTGGTGATTGTTTGCTCACCTTCCTGTCCAGAGCGCTGCAGATGAGTGTCAGCAGCATTTCGCTCTCACCACCTTTTTTTGTTTTTTTGTGTTTTTTCTTCTTCCGCTGTGATGAAATGTCTTCCAGGCTGACGAGTCGCCTGTGCAAACATCAGGTCAGCATGGCGTCCTGAGGCATGTTCGTCTCTGGAAGAGTCATTGGATTTCATCACTGGATTACGTTTAGCACATTTTTGGAGGAGTATTTTGTTCAGACTCTTTGCGTGAGTGCGTAAAGGGGGAATTCAGAGTCTTGCTCAAGGACATTTCATAATATAGGATTGTTGATTGACACACTGCTTGTGGAGCTGACCGTGTGAACCTCCCAGTACAAGGGACCCTACAGTAGGCCTTTGGAAACATACAGAAGCCGATGTATTGCTTATTTTCTTTACGCCATCAGTAAAGTAATTATATTTTGGTATCAGCATTAACTGACTCACTGCAACGTCCAGTGATATTCACTTGCTGATTCAATTATATTACTGCAGCTGCAGCTTTGTCAGTGTGACTGAATTAGCTTTTGTTGTATGCTGAAGATGAATTTCAGTTAATCAAGGAAAGTTATTTGCACTACATTTTGGCATTTCCTAAAAACTCCAGTTCGAATGCATACCAAAAAACATATTAGACATAAAATTACATTTGAATTTTGGCACATTAATCAGAGTGATGATTTCTGGCACATCTTTACCTACTTTCACAGTGCCAAAATACTTTAGAAATACTATTGCAGCGTAAAGAGCCTGATGAAGGTGTATTCTTTGGTATAAATAGACATTTTTGTCCTATTAGGCCTTTTGTTGAATTGCTTTTATTTATGATAATCATTATTGAACTTTATCTTTCATATTAAAAACTAAAGAGTAACACTGGGGGCAGGGGAAGATATGGCCCCCTGGTGCCCCCATGTTCAAAAAACGCTGCCAAAGTTCCCTCTTGGATGCCCCCATGGTGGATATAACATGATAAAGTGCCCTCTGGAGTGCTCTTCCAGTCAAATAGTTAATAGTTCCATAATAAAAAAAACATAATCTCGACTAGGGTTTGTACGGATTTCACTATAAATGTATCACGACTTTCTGCATACTGGTGCCCCACCACATACAGCTGGTGCCCTTTTTATTTGTTTTGCCCCTGAACCTCAAACATCCTGAGTCTGCCACTGTGAATTTATAAGCATCTCACTTTTTAATCATTTCAAATGAATGAGGTCTAAAACTTGAAAAGAAAACGACTGCTTTTACCTTCAGTGGTAAGAACGTTGGTGCAATGGATGAGGATATTGCACAGAAACACATGCACTATACGTGTTGACACATGCTTTCCTTACATTTCCTCAGGCATGTTGTCTTGCCCTGTCACAGATGAACTCTGTTTGTCATCTTAAGCAGTAGAAGTCAGGAATTTTACCCTATTCATGCTCCAGAAGGAGTCTTCGTGATCAAAGCAATGGGTTCAGTGGGGCATGGATAAGTGGAGTTGGCTGTGCTGCACATCCCTGACCTGTCAAACATGAGCACAAGTGCCAGTTTCAGGTACAGACAGTTGAAACATATAGCTGAAATAAATGAAAATCTAGACACTGGACAGACAGGCGGCCTAATGTCAAAGTGTATGAGCTTGATTTTGAGTCTGCAACATTTTTTCCTTTCTTTGAGAGATTTCTTCACATGTAGCATTCGATAAACCAATGACAAGAAATGACAAAAACCAGAGAGGATCGTAATTAAGACCACAATGATGACAACAGTTGAACTTCCTCAACTTTGGTGGGAAATGGCTCAGACTGGTCCCAGCTACGCAGACGATGACTGTGCATTAGTATCCATTCTTCAGCATCCTTTCTTCAAATGATGAGACACAACATATTATACAGTACAATGAGGTCACAGGGAAAAGAGTTGTAGCGGTATTAAGCAATGTATGACCTTTACCAACCTCTATTGGCAAACAGTTGCAATTGCAACAACTCAGAGAGAATTTGTTTCATCTGATATAAGTCTTATTTATCAGGATTTGGCAGGATCATCAAAGTTGTAATTATTTCTTCAAAGTAGAGGAAAACCCAATACTGAAAGCCTTAAATCTAATCACCCGCTGAGCAAAGTAGTCCCCATGCAGATATTTCAATGTGTTGCTGCTGTAGGGCAGCAAAGATCTTGCTACTGCCTCTTTAGGTTTGCACTCAAAGTCAAAACAATGGTTGAAATGAAGGTTCATGTTAAAAATGTTGCTGCTAAGGGTTAAAATATCCCTACGTGAGTTCAGAAAAAGTAGTGAATATAAAATTAGGGTTAGGGTTACTCGTGTGTTTGACTGAATGAACACGTAAGACGCAGACAAACATTGAGTGGAACAAAGAAAGACAAAGAGAACGAACAGCAAGAGCGCAGCCGCTGATGTGAAACCAAAGTGGACGAGGCTTTCGATTAGCTGTTGCTTCACATGTCAGGCTGCAGCTCTGCTAAACACTGACGGGGGCTGATTGGTGAGGGCCATTCCTTTACAGCTTAATGATTGTCCCATAGCACCCTGTCCCTCGGGGGGAAAAACACTTTTTAAAGAAGAAGGAAGTGCATGAGCCTTGCTGTCGCTTAAGTTGGCAGCAAATAATCCGTCCAACCTCGTCACCTCCATGTGCGACCCACAATCCTCTCCCCCCTTGTTCCACCAGCCCCGGTTCAAACTGCCCCGGGCGCTTTGAGCAAGACAGCGAAGAACAATTGCTGTGTTCACAGTTCATCTTGCCGATGTTTTTTCCAGCCTGTCATGGGAGTCTTTGCACTTTTCCAGCGTTAGAAGAAAACTTGCTGGCACATTGTTGTTTTCACGTGGCTCAGGAGAGGCTTTGACCTCACATGACCTCACAGGGGGACAGGTGCTTTGATGAATGTATCGCAGCTCAACACGCTGAATGAATATGCGTCATTAAACTTTAACGGAAGTTACACGCATGTACAGTAAAGATGACATGCATGGCAAAGGTATGGATATACTGTGGGCCTTTTGATAATGCATTATCTTTCGGTGACCGGTTTTAACCTCTGTGGGCAGTGAATTATCTTCACTACTCTGGTTTTACTGCTGGTTTTTATTTTATTTTTACAGGACTGTGTCATATTTAATGACCATGATCATCTTGCATTGTTGCTAAATTGGACATGAAAGATTATCATTTGTTTTTCCATCTTTGCAAAGGGAAATTTTCAGTCCCTTTTGATTGTTTAGCAGCGGGAGAAAAGGAATCACATACTTTTGTTAAATGCGAACTGTTGCACTGTTGTTGTGTTGCATGTTAGATTGTTTTCCAAGGACCAAGTTTTAGTACAACTGCTTTATGTCTCCCATTTATTTCTATCACCATGTGTATTATTTATTATAGTCCTTTGCTTTTGTTTTGCTTACATTATTGTAGCTGATCTAGGGTTGATAACGTGTTTTCAATATCTCGTTGGTGTTTTTTTGCTGTAAAGGTCAACAGATTTAGTGGTATCTAGAGGTGTATTTATAGATTGCAACCAACTGAACACCCCTCATCTCACCTTCCCCTTTGGTACCTGCAAATAACAAACAAACAATAAACGAAAAAAACAAAAGGCCCTCTCTAGAGCAAGTGTTTGGTTTGTCCATTCTGGGTTACTGTAGAAACATGGTGGTGCAACATGATGGACCCGCTTCCTATGTAGATATTAAAAGTCTGGTTCTTAGGTAATGAAAACACAATGATTATTAGTTTCTGGTTATTATACACTAATGAAAACATTATGAAAAATATATTCCATGTCTGCCCAAAGTTCCCCCTAAGTCCTCCACACTGGACCTTTAAATTACATTTTTAAAAGGTGTTATGCATTAGGCTGACATAAACAAAAAGCCATTAAATTGCTCTAAAACATGGAAATTTGAAGTTCATCTGCATGAAGATTATGTCATATAACTGAAAGATCGAGAATAGCTACTCAACAGACCTTGTGATAAGACAACAGGGACGGATTTCACAATATTTCAAGATTTTTAAGCATTTATTTCCCCACATGGACTACTGTTGATTTTATTTAATTCAGCAGATTTTTTGATATGCAGTTGATGCACCCACTTTATCAGAAAACATCTTCAAGTAAGGTTTGTTTGAAAAGTGCCCCTCTTTTAAATTCTGCAATCTCAGAGTTATTTTTACTGTTCCATATTTATTTGTAATCTCCAGTATCTTAGCTGCAATGTGATGTTAAATGTGATGAGATATTCATATGTCTGTTCCCCTGGCTTTGGCTGAATCATTGAAGAAATCCCCCCTGTTCTTAGTGCTTTAATGGATTTACCTAAGCAGTCACACTTGAGTTCACGCACGGACATACCTCCTCACTCAACTTGACAAGCTTGCCAGTCCGCATTTACTCTGACGACCAGGAGTATCTAACGCATGTGACAAAGTCCTCAGACAGATCAGGGCGGTGGTGGTGGTGGTGGGGGGTTCGGCTCTCGCCTGCTCCCCCTCAGCATCACATCTCTTGACAGCTGCCATTTTCAGTACCGTGCTTCGCCGTCGCAGCCAGCCGACTGCCAAGTCCCCATCAACTTTGCTTTCTCGCCGCCTTTTCCTGCTCAGGTTTCGAGAGCACAAACTGGAGACAGCGGAGAGAGTTGCAGCAGTGTCGCCAAATATTAGCAACATGGGCTTGAGGGCCAGCAGGCCTCCGCCTGACCCTGAGTGACAGCTGGAGAGAAAGAAAACTGAAATGAAAAAAATCCTGAACTTTATACAGTTAGAAATGAGGGCGCGATGGAGCGGATGTTCTGCCTGATGCTGAATGGATGCTGATGGCTGGCACCAAGATCAAAAAGCTAGTGTGACTACATAACCGAAGTGCAACACACACAATGTGTGTCTTTTGTCATATTTCAATCTGATATTACTGCAGATAAATGTTCAAAGTTTTAATATACATTTGTATGCTGCTGTTTTACCTGTATGTGAAATTTCGAGGCCAGGTTGTGATGATGTTGAACATGATTGCATCCCTCCTCAAGTTCAAACTGATGAGGCCTTTTAATTGAGCTTGAAGAAACAGGATCCCTTTAACACAATTTCAGCGGATGGAAGCTTTATTTTCTCTGATTTACCGTATGTTCTTTTACACACAGGATTCGTTTAGTAGTTTGTTCAGTTGTCAGATGTTGTTCAAAGTCGTAGATGTTCAAACGTCCAATTTCCTCATTACTGTGAAGATGTGTTCAGGCAGGATACAAAGCATCATTTATGTGAATCTGAGTGCTGAACAATTTGTGTTTATTGTCCCCAAACAGTGGGAGTGTGTCTGTGGATTTGTGTTCAGCCCAGCCTCTGACTGAACTCAGAACTCACCAGAAACTCTTGTCTCTGCTCTCTGTCTCTTCCCTTTTCCTGTCACCTATGTTCATTATTAAAGCAGATTCATCAAGCCCTAGACTACTCAACAATTTTCTGCTTAAGTTGAACCATTCGATCAATTCAGTCAAGTTTGTTCCTTTGGTTTATGACCAAATAGCCAACCAGGGCGATGCTAACTTAGCCTACAAAAACACGTCATCCCTACAGCACTCCATTAAGATCAATAGTAAGGTTTTTTTATGACGACAAATATCTGTGTGTCTGTTTTATTCTTACTTTCTTAACTATTTAAGTATAGAAACTTGTGGTAATCAAAGAGCTTCACCTGGACTGGTAAGTAGCGTAGAAGAAAAACTACACATGGGTCAAGAAGTGATGTGCTTTTCATATTCCTGAGGCTCAAAAGTGAAAGACCAAGTCAAGAAGTGAGTGTAATATTGGGCGAACGTTGACAGAAAATTTCCCCTGCTGTGAAAAACCGACAGCATTGATTATGAGAGTCACTGCTCATATGAGCTAAGACACACTGGCTGAGACGCAAGTGAATCTCTGCTCCCTGCAGTTCTCATAAGTGTAATCAATAATCTCAGCACATTCCCTCCTCGCCAGGCTCGAGTGAGAGAAAACACATGTTAGGTACTGTAGAAGTATCAGAGCGTTCATGAATAATCACGCCTGGCCAGACCACATAAGTGAATTCAGCTGTTGTTTGGGAACCGTATTGTTTGGATGAGAGAGAGCACGAAGATTCATCCAGCGTCAACTCACGTAACCTAGAAAGCAGCAAAACAAACAGAAAACACAATGACAAACTGTACACTACCTCACCCGCAGTCTGTAGTTCAAGAGGAGGCAGCGTGACAGGAATCGTTTGTTTGTTTCGTCGGGGGACTTTTTGTTTTATCCAAGCTGCAGTGGCATGAAATTGTTATTCCTCTCAGGAATTCATCTCTGGTTGTTTTTACCTTTAGGAAAAAACTGAGGATGAGGTTTCACAGTTTATTGGGCTCCTCCTCTTGTATACCATGAGATACCCGCCCTTGACCAAATTGATGGTCAGGTCAAATTTGTGGTTGGACGTTTTCCCTGACCATGCAACCACATTTAATGCTGATCTCACCAGAAGTTGATTGGATGTTTTGTGATGGGTCAAAATTGGCAAAATGTCGTAGACTGTCAAGCAATAGCTTCCTTAAAGCAATCCCGCCGCACACTATGGTAGGATTTCTTCTGCATGGTCCATTGTATAGGAAGAGTTTGAAATTTTGGAAAATGCATATAATCAACTTGCTCTGCGTCAATGCTGGAAGCCATGGGAAACAATAAGCCTGGTTCTCAGTATGCAACTATAGAGACAACTTGTCGTACTTGACAAACAACAATGTATCAACAGTCCACTCCTTTGCAGCGCCCCTGCTGGTTGCCTACTGACTTCGTCACTCACATAACGTAAACTTACATCATTTACATATGTTAACCCACTTACATAACATAACTTATAAACTAAACTCTTGACACGCTTGGTAACAAACAGGATGCACACCCCATTCTTAGGAAGGAAAATCCACTGTATGACCCATCTAACAACCCCCAGACTTGGAGTTTCTTGCTATTATTACTACTGCACTAGTGACGCTAGAGGGGTACCTATACAGCGTCAACTGACATATTTGATGCATTGGGAGTGAAAATGTGTCAATCAGCGAGGTGTTGGGAGAGATACTTTTGAACTTTCGACAGATCCGGGCTAGCTACTTACAGTCCTTGTGCTAAGTGAGGCTCTAGCTCCGTACATAAGGCAGAAGTAAAGTGATTTTCCAAGTACAAACAGTTCCCTTGAAGAGTGAACTTGTATCATGTTGACTTAATATCAGCAAAGTGTCTCTTTACTTTTCTGATATTGACTCTAAACATTATATCAACAATCACAAGCAGCTGTATTGCAGAGTATGCTAACCACTTATCAAAGGTAGCAGAATAGCTACTTCAAATCTAGTGGCATGTATGCATTTGAATTGCTTGTGAGCCTCAACATTTACAGTACACTGTGTAAAACCTTCACTTGTTTTCACAAAAGGTGTGACCTAACCGTATCTTCAGTACAGTTAGAACCTCTTCAGACTGTTTAAAAAACTAGATTTGATAAATGAGAGATGTTACTGAATTTTTTCTCCATCCTGTCCATCCTTCTCAATTTATGTTTCAATTGTATATTTCACTCAAAGTTCAATGCTTGGTGTGGTATCAAAGGAGCATTCTGTGAACTGAGCTCAAAAAACCATTTCAGACAACGTGAAAAGTTTAACACTGTCAGATAAATTTTCAGGTCAGCAGGCAGCTGTATCTTTTGTTCAACTGTACATCACTCTGAGTATCCACAGAACCATCAGCTAACAAGCTCCATCTCAGCCCGGAGTCATGTTCCTGTAATGTACACCAGGGATCCGCATCTTCTCCCGTAACATGGGATCCCTTTGAGGACAGCCACAGCACAGCACCGTTTTTTCCATCTCGGACTACTGTGTGAACTTTTAATGCGATTACCGGCCACATAGGATGACATGAGTCCAGGCCACGGCGTCCGTTTTCCCGAAGCGAACATAAGAGGTTTGGATGGATGGTGGGCAAATACCCCTGCACATCCCTCCTGGCAAATCACTCCAAGCCTCCTTCTCTGGTCATCCTCTAATTTCCAAAGGGTCACTAATCTAATATTAAAGGGCTGTGACAGTAATGAGCGCTGCGGATGTGTGGTCCGAGGCTGTGGGATTAAATGGGCGCAGTTACAATACCAGTAAACTCGGGCCAATCTCAGCAATATTTAGCCGGACGTTGAGCTGCAGTGCCTGAGCCTCAAGTCATGTTAGCTTAACACCAAACGCCACTCAAGTACAAGGGGGTGGGGAGGTGTGTGGAGCTTAGACTCGAACCGAGGCCAAACACTTCAATGGGTCACATACTTGGCTCAGCAGTGAAACATTTGCTGCTTCCCAAAGTCTTTTGCTCCAACTTCCTCAGGCAGTTTGAGGATACACCTGAGTGCCGCTTCAGTTTTCTGAACTGTGGAGTTAAATAACCAGGGACTCATTCATCCCTGCTGCAATTACAGCAGATTGTCCAATTTGCACATGAAATCAGGAAGCCTCTTGTGCCCATGTAACAACGAAATCCGCTGAATTTCTTTTGTGGTGGACTCCTTCTCTGATTCTAACATTTGTCAGCATTGTGTAATTATTTTATCTGATAATCTGCTGGGTTTAATTCTAAACTCTTTGCTCCAACTCAATTTCTCTTAAATAAAACAATCAGGTTTTGAAATGAGTTTTGTCACATCCCCCTTCCACACTCTGATGCCTTTTTTTTTTTTTGTCTCCCGCACACTCTCTTTCAATCTCTGAATGCTTGAGGCCAAGAATATGAGACCAATTAAAACTCGGAGCAGGGTCCATCCTCTCTCCTGGCAGGCGTCCTGGTAACACGTTGCACATTCTTTGCTCCAGTAAGCCTTGCGCTCCCAAAACCACATAAGACAAACGAGGACTGGTGGCTTGGGGTGCGTGCCAGGCTCCAACGTGCAACAACAAAGACAAAGGAGATCACAGTGGGAATTAGGGGATTCCCCAGAGAGCAGAGGGAAGGATGATGGTGGTTATGAGGTAAATCTGCTGTGAAATCTCCCCCATGTAGAAAGTGCGGAGGACAACGCCGTCTGCTTAGCCCCGACGTGACAGGAATGAGGTCGATGTAACCCGGGTGCATGACCCCTGAGTAAGTCCAGGGAATAAGGCGCCGGGGGCAATGGGGTGCTTCGTTAAAACCAGGGGTCACTCATTAAGGGTGGGATCCCTCCCTCGGCTGAAATGTCTTAAAGGAGAGGGGGGTTTCAAAGTGATTATGGTCAGACATGGTTATCCATGTCAAGCAAGGTCAGAAGTTAAAGCATCCCTGGTGACTGCCGGCATGTCCCGGGATGGTGCCCCCCCTTTAGCTCCCTGTGTGGCATCACTGGAAGTCCAGAGGGATTTATTTTCCTTTTTTTTATTAATGCCACCACTCAAATCGTGCAAGCCATATGGTACTAAAAAAATTTCTAAGAGAGGGGTCAGTTGGATTGTTATCCGGGCTCTCACCCTGCAGTTCAGGATGCTTCAAAAGCTCCACACTTATAAAACTAAAGATAAGACATGTAAAAATACTTAAGTATCAAATATGCTGAAATTGAAATCCTTTTTATCGTGTGATAAAAACATAGTAAAATCCAAGTAAAATGAACAAAGTTATTTTTTTGACAGCTACATTTAAGATACAGTATATAAAGGAAGTCTTGAGGCCATGTAGATTTTAAAAGCTGAACAAATTGTCATTCAGTTTCAGTCAGTTTCTAGGAATTCAAACTCAAATTTAATATTAACAATACAAATGAGGTAATAATATAAACTCCAAACTCCTTTTATCCAACATCAACAAACAAGCTATGCTCAGAGGAAAATAAGGTTCCCAGAAAACTGTTTGAGGGTTCGCCACATATAAAGTAAAACAGTTTGTTTATTCAGTTTATTCAATAAGGAAATCAAGAGTTTGCTTATTTTGGATGTTAAGACGTCACAATCTCTTTTCCTCCCTTTCTTTCTCATCTGATTAAAATTTCTCCCCCCAAACTATGTAGTGCACCTTTAAAAAATAAGGAAAATCTAATTTAATTTCTAAATCCCATGAATTTCCCATGAGTTCCTGTTAGGACTGCAGCCAAAGCAGCAATGTGGCAAAAACGTGTCACCTCCTATACAGCTGCATCTGTGCTGCACATCTCTGTGGCCACGTGCACTTTTGCACTTGCTGCTCCCGAGCGTCCATGATGGAGGGCCTCCTCACTGAGGCCTTGTTAATGTCACTGCTTGAATCCTCCTATTGAATATTCAGGTTCCGAAAAAAAAAAATCTTCCCACTCTGATCGGCTGTCTTCAGAGTCTGCATCAGTCTTCAGTTTTTGTTTTTAATCAGTTTGCTAGTCTGTCAGCCAACCCTCCACCCCCCTGAATGCTCATTCTCTTTTCAGTCTCTGTGTGTTTTTGTCTCTTTGAGATGAAACGTTGATGCACTTATGGAACGCAGAACTCTCCCTGTGCAGGGAGCCTGAGAGGGGCCACGCCCCCCCAAAACACACACATAAATCCACCCACATCTAAAATGCCCTCCACTAAGCAGCTGTGCCCCACCTCTGTTTGCTTTAAAACACACACACACACACACACACACACACACACACACACACACACACACACACACACACACGCGCGCACACATACACACTCTGCTCTGCCCTGCTCCCTGCCAGTGTCCGCCTGCTGATGCCCGTCAGGACACGGCTATGTGTTTGCTGCTGCTGGCTTTGATTTGCTGTTTGGTGCGGCGGTCCTGCAGTCGTCCCGGGCCACTGCAAGTTTGGAGAGGTGGAGATGGCGGTGTATTGGGGGGAGGTTGGTGTTGGTGGTGCTGACAGCTCCTCCTCAAGGCATTCCACATCATTTGTCATCTTCATCTCACATGTGTGTCTTTTTTTGGCTCCATGTTACATCAAAAGACCCCCCTGCCCTCCCCTCTCAAATACTTTTCAAACAGAGGTTTAAAATTAAATTTGGTGACATGAGCTTTCACACAGGGCTTGTATGATGTGGAGACCTCATGCAATTCATTCATCCTACAAACTCTGCAATGCATCAGAGTAATGGCATTCATTGAAATGTATGGGCCTAAGATACAAGAGTGTTTGGTAATGAGTTTGTAACTTAATGTTTTCTGGTTTGGCTTTTTAGGGCTGTTTTTTTGGCGCCACCTCCAATTATCCCAACACGAGAAAAACAGCAATAGAAGGAAAATAACGAATGATTGAAATTATTATCATTTAGGGATGTCTGTATGAGAAACAGTGCTGGGGGCACATATGAAATATTTTAGTTTAGATGTTAATTTTGAATGATTATGAGAATAGTGTCAGAATTATTAAAATCAGTCCAAATCAAAACTGTAGCTGTAAAGTTAAACACAGGAAATTCAACAACCATTTAAATTTTTTAATAATCCGTACGCTAGTATATTTCAGATTTAACCATATCATCATATTAAAGTATTTCATAGAATATTAAAAAGAAAATAGAACTCACTTTACACTTTTCCAAATTCACACAGCTTATATAATCTGTTTTTTTCTAAACATTTTTGAATGTGCCAACCTCAAAAACCAAGAGGATAAATACAGTATCTCGACCTAAAGATCTTTCAGAATTCTCAGAATTTAACTCCAAAATTCTGATTTTATGCTCAAAAAAAATTCTGCCTGAATGTTAATTGACAAATAATAGACTTGACTTCCATTATTACAATCACTGGACACCTGAGGAAACTTTATGCAGAATGCAAGAAATGAGATCTGATGTATGGGATTTTGTCTTATTGTGCAAATAACTACATCCACATGTTATAAAAGCTGACTTACAGCAACATTTTAGTATTTGTTCATGAATCAAAAAGGAAATTAGTGATTTATTAAAAACTTTTTAAACTGGGGGCTTCAGTCTGTTTGAATCATTCTGGTTACATGAGACAACGAGAGCAAAGCCAAGTGGAGCATTTGAAGAGTTTGGAGGACATTGCCCTGCTCAGACAGGGGCAGACGTGCAGCTCTCTTCCCAAAGTGTGTTTTTGTTTGTTGGGTTGTGTATGGGAGGATGCCCTGAGGGCAGAGAAATCTGGAACATTAAGCCTTGCCATGGCGGCTCAGCGCAGCTCTGAGCCTTGAGCTGCTCTGGCAGCTTGCCTGGGGTAGAGGTGGCAGCGGGGGTGGCACAGGTTTTGAAAAGGCCCCTCAGCTTGCTCCTTTTCACTCTTCTGGGACGCACAGCCCCACTCCATGTCCGAGCTGGTGGAAATGTTTTTGTCACTCTCTTTTGGAATCACAGATGCGCAGAAGGGAAAGTTGGCCTATGTGGCCTTTGTTTGACCGTGTTCATCCAGAACAGAGAGTAGCAAGGATTAAAACATTTTGGAAGAGGGATGCAAATTACTAGGTTGTGTTCAGTGGCTGGACAGTCTCTATGATGCAGACAGAAAATGTGTCACCGTCCCTTTGAAAACGGCCCAAAATAATCACCGTTGGAGCAGACGCCAGGTTGTTCTCGGCTCCTGGGAATTGAGTTGAAAGGCGACAAACAAACAGGATTTACATGACAGAAAGTCATCAAAAGGAAGCTAGGTCCGTGTTTACGTGCTTCATGGTCAGTACAACCTGAACCTCTATGAGAGACTCGCTTGATTACTGAATCAGCAGAGAAAATGAGAAAGAAGCCTCCACTGGCCAAGTCATTTTATAAGCTTCTGTGAATTTGTGTTTCACATCTACCTCTAATGAGCCACTTTGATCTGAGGACAATGATGATTATTATTTCCAGCTTCATTATTTTATCTATTGCTTGCCATCCTTAAGGTGCCATAGTGGTTGTTTATTAGGCCTAGATTCGTTATTTGTGTTTCCATTTGGAAGATTGGTCATTATAGCAACCCCACTTATGAACATGAAAGTCTGTAACTTACTGGGTGAGTGAGTTAGTGATGAAGTTACACCATTGGTTGGTCAAGTGTAAGAGTTTCCCCATTGGACATTGCGCCTTCCAAATGAATAGGCACCAAGGTTAGTTAGGTACCGTAACTCGTAAGAATTATTACATATATACGTATGTATGTATATATATATATATATATACGTATATAATTTAGATGATAAGATGAGATAGATTGACAAGACAGCATTAAAAAAATAACCAACACAATGTGAAGAAGCAACAGCTTTACTGTTACATCAAAGACATGTTGTGTTGATGACATATCTATTGAAGTTAGCATGCTAACTGGCTAGCCCCTGGCCTGAAAACCTCTTTGTCCCAGCAGTCCAAATCCAAACCTACTGTGTTTGCAATGTTAACAATAAAACTCCCTTGGTGACTGCACAGCTAACTGAGCTAAAAAGCTAACAGTAACTCAGAGAACTTCGTACGTGTGACGAGTCTCAACTGATCGAATATGTAATTGGTTGCCTAGGGAAAAAAAGGCAGCGGGGACGTCACCAGCATGTTTCTGAAAAGTTTAAAGGTTTTTAACTTGAAGTGCTCGGGGCAACCAAAGAGGTGAAGTGTTCTTCTCATTAGAAACAATTGAAAAAAGTTGTTGTGGCTCAGAATAAAACGCTATGTGGACACAGGCCCTCAGGCTATTGCTAGATGTATAAGGACAAGGCAAAACGTTTTTGAGATAGGGACAGATACATGGTCAAGTTATATAGGTTTTTACCTCTTGTTAACTTGAAGCTAGGATAGACCCTCATTTGATTGCTCTTTCACATTCAGGCTGACTGGAACTACTTTTCAAGATCCAAAACAATAACAACATTATTCTGTATGTTTTCAGAACATAGAAAATTCAGCAGTTCCTCCCCCTCTCTAACAGTTGAAGCTCCTGTGTAGTCTATGGATTTAAGTATCTGACCAAGTGTGAAAACTGTGACGGACCCAAGACCATTCATCTGGACCACACCCGTGTGTGACAGCAGCTTTCACGCTTTCAAACAATTGTACCAGATTCTTAGGGCGAACAGCCACAGGTTCAGTCAGCCCGAGTGTGAAAACGCCCTTCAAGTGCCATCACACCTATACTTTATTTTCTTGGAAGAGTTGACTTTGTTACTTTTCTGTGTTTGGTTCGACGCGGTTCTCACAAATCCACTAGAGCTTGAGAACAAAGTCATTTAGAGATGGAAAATAGTTTATTAACTTGTTGTACCATAAAGATGGTCACTGTTTAATCATTGGCTGACAAATAGCTTTCTAGCTCATGTCTCTATCTAGGCCTACATGCATGGGGACATATCCTATTGCACCTTGGTTTGCAAAATTATGACACAACTGTTGGTGCAAAATCTTTTCCAGGCCATAAGCTCATTTGCTGGGCAGCTGCAGCTCACTTAACAGTTAAAAAACCTACCTGCAAATGCCAGGATGAGATTTTTATCCACCAATATCATACTAACAAAATGCCATCTGCGCATGGCCTAGAATGCATTTACTGTTTTTTAGTTTTTCCTTTCCTTCAGTATTTTACATAGGTTCTAAATAATTCAAGGAGTATGGTCTAGACCTGCTCATTTTGTAAAGTGTCATGAGATGATTGATTGATTGATTGATTGATTGTGCGTGTAAAAGGTCTTGAAAGTTAAAAAAGGTCGAAAACCGCACCAACAGAAGCTCCTCTCTCCCACAGAAAACACTGCTCCTGAAACGCCTCGCCAGTAGTCTCACCTTTAATTCCGTGATTTCTTGACTTCACACTACGTCACAATGTCGCACATTTGCATAATTTATGCCTAGTTGCTAGTTTGGCACGCAAGAATTGATTTAGCACAGCTGCTCTGCTGTTGTTAGCGGTGCTGGCTCAGACGTGTGCCAATTAGACCAATCAGAGACGACTGGGGTTTCGGGAGGAGGGGCCGTAATGAGCGTTTCAGACAGAGGGGGAATACAGTGAGAAAACATACGCATTTTTTGAACATGAAAGCATGTAAACCTGTCCTGGTAGCAACCCAAAATGAAATTATGTGCCTGAAAATGAGCAAAATGCGCCTCCTTTATGAACTCCAGAGTCTAAGCTGTGTTTGGACCAAAGGAACCAGGGCTCAGATTTATCTCTGGGCCCCCAGTACATCCTACTTCGGGTTGCAGTACTTTCCACTGTAACTTCCAGGAATGACTCACTCACTCGCCAAACACAAACGTTGCAGCTGCTAAACTTGTGCTCAATTTGGCCAAAAAATATACATAAATGGAATGCAGATGGCTTTAAAGTGATAAATCTCTATCATACGTAATCAAACTGCAGCAGGGGGAAGCTGAGGTAAAGTTTAACGCTTTACGCTTCATGAGTGTAACCAATAATACAGTAGCTCTCTATTTAGATTAAGCTATGACACCTCACACTGTTTATTAGTCTGTATTGTTTACAGTGCTACAGTTACAGGTGATATTTAATTTAGTGGCAGGACAAAGTCATCATTTCAAGTTGCCGTTGGCGGCACGTACTTTTTTCAAAATGGAAACCACGCCCATTCAGCTCACAAGTATCAATATTAGGACTTGAGTGGGTATTTCCTGTAGTACGCCAAAAAGCTCTCCTGTCATCCTCGGTCTCTGTTTCCACCTTGTCCTGTCGTCTCCACGAATCTGTTCATTTCAGCCATAATCAGGCTTACTGTATTTACCTCATTTCGACTGTTCTCCAGATGTGATGAAATGCCAATGGAAGTATGCAAAATTGAACTGATGTTGTTCTTGAGTTTAGTCCCCGTGGCTCCATCTATTCGGTCAAAAAATGGACAATTGTGACCCGTCGCCCCTGCCGGCTCAGCTGTCAGTCAGACACGTACACCAGCCCGCCTGATCAGAGGCTTGGAGGCCACGGAAGCGAGTGGCAACGCTCACAACCGACCAAACGAACCGAACAGAGGTAGAAAACATTACTTGATCTGAACACAGCCTTAGTTTCTCTTTGTCTCTCTCCTCTTCTGTCCCTTTCTTTCTCTCTCTCGCTCTCTGTCTCTTTCTCTTTGTAGTAAGAGCACCAGAAGCTGTGGAGTGAAGAGTCCAAGCCAGCCAACAAAGCTATTGAAGCATTACTCCCCCCCTCCTCCCCTCCCTCACCCGCTCTCTCCATCCCTCTCTCTCCCTCTCTCTCTCTGTCTCTCTATCTCCCTCTGTTCAGGCCTTGCTGTGTTTTTGGCAGTTAGTACTGACCATCATGAACGTCATTGCCAATTTTTGTGAAAACTGGCACATATGGCAGCTGAAGTGCCATATGCCATACAGAATATTTTTTGGCCGTTTCCCCCATTTGTATAATCGCTGGATCCGGTATAAAAGTGGCTCATTATTAATTCATTCCTTCCCAGTTTTTTTTTTTTCCTTTTCAGTTCCCCTCTGTGTTTTTTTTCTCTTTTTTTCTCGTTTTCCTTCATTTTTTTCCAAATCCATTTGATGTCTATGAGGACAGGAACGACAAGTTAATTTAACGTGCAGTGTGCGGATTAAAGCGTTTGGTTAATTCAAAGCTAAATGTGGGGATTACTGCCAGTGCGGAAGTCCGTCTTTATGCATTAATCTTGTTTGTATTCAGCACTACTATGGCACAAATTAGATTTTAAATGCTTTACAACAGGAATAAATTGGTTTATTGTAACAATAAAACCCAAATCTTCTGACATTTGATGGCTGGGAAGAAAGTAATTCTATATTTCTTTTTTCTTTAAACCAACATGCAGGATTCTTTAAAGGGCTGGCCTGTTGGTCTCTATATTTGTCCGTTCTCAATACTTTACAGTTTCTCCGCCCTGTCTGTGGCGCTCAGCACCAAGCACCCTGGCTCCTGGATGCAAATCTGTTAAAGCTGAGGAATATATAGTTTAAAGGTGCACTACGTAGTTCTGGGGAATCAGAAGAGAAGGATCTTCATTGACTGATTGACATTTATGCCAAAACAAACTAAATAAACTCTTTGTTTTCATGACTGAATAAAGTGAATAAACAAACGGACATTAAACGACAACACAGTTTCATACTGTCTGTTTGTACTTGGCGGACCCTGCCATCTTCCTAACTTCAAAACAGTGTTCTGGACCTTATTTTCCTCTGAGAACAGCTTGTTTACTCAGTTATGGTAAAAATAGATATTTCTGAGATTGTATCATTACCTCATTAGTGCTGTTAATATTAACATTCTGAGTTTGAATTTCTTCTCCAAAACTACACAGTGTAACTTTAATACAAAAATAATAATTAAAAAAAACTCAGAAAATTCCTGAAATTCCTGGGAACATTATTCAAACAGGACTACATACTGCATTTCTTGGGAACTATTTTCAGCGGCGGATCAATACAAATGTGCTCCGGTGAATATCACAAGCTGCAAGATGGTGTATGTGCGATTGAGTGTGTGTGTTCATGGAAATGAAGGAACATGTCACCCAGTGCAACAGTGTGACTCACTGATGTGTTTTTGGACAACAATGAAGCTCTATGGCACTGAGGAATAAGATATATCAGGCTGTGATACACACACAATACTCCTTTGTCAGATTCTTGCATTTCATTTTCTGTTTTTCTCACCTGTCAGTCAATGGATTTTCTGTTTTTCGTTTGTTTCTTTTTCTTTTTTTTTTGTTTGTCTGGCTCCCACTTAACCACACAGTCCTTCTTGTGTCTTCCACATGCGCCAAAAAACGCATCACTTCCTGTGTGACAGAGGAGGATTTAAGCAGCTAATTTAAGAGCTATCCTGAACTGGCTGAAGGTTGAGTCACTGTTGTGTTATATCATTTAGCGTGAGTAGCCGGACTGACATTTATTTATATAAACTTGTGATGAAATGAGACCTCTTTTTACCGCGGCCTGTGCTTCCTCCTCTGTCTCTCATGAACAGCTCTCGCATTCCTCTTCTACTATCACAGGAATTGTCTCCTCGTGTGTGTGTGTCTGTCTGTCTCTGTCTTTCTTTGACACTCACACACAAACATCCCACACTTCCTCTTTGCTTTTGCCTCAGAGTCGCTGCCTGTCTCTTCCCTCTCCTCTTCTGCCCTCCATTGGAAAGAGACTGGAAGGTCTACACTGACTCCCACATTCACAGCCGGGTCTCAGCGTCGCCGCTCGTCCACCCTCATGTCAGTTTTTCCCCTGTGACTCTTCTTAATTGCATCTGGACCGTGTTTACAACTCCAGCGAGAGCCTGGGTCTCCTTGTTCATTCATTTAAACAATGATGATGTCAGTAATATACAAACAGAAGATACAGGGACCTGGTCCAAAATCACTCCCTTCATCACTCATTCACAACATGCTGTAACAAAGAGTCAAGACTTTGCGGTGTGTTCCCAATCATTGGTTAATGACACATTAAAGTGACCCTCATCATCACCCTCGTTCTGATTTGTGAGCAAGACAACCACAGAATCATTTTAAAGGCATTAAAAGGTTAAACTATACAACATTTTACAAGGACAGAAATTGAACAATGTTTTGTAGCAAACTTTGTCATTTTGTAAATCATCTTGCAACCTTTCAAATCCATTTTCCAATGTTTGGGACGGTCGCTCCCTTTAGGTTGGGTTGCTTTAAATTGAGATTTTAGAAACACTCACTATTAATTTGATATTAAAAGATACCAAATGTGACACAAAGTTGTCCAATAAAATCTTTTAAACTTAATTTATATCAGTATAAATTAGACCAAAAAAGAATTACTATTACTGTTAAATTCATTTGAGCAGCCAGGCTGAGTATGAACCGACTCACCAGGACCACATGGATATAAGTCTGTCTAAAGACACTGAGCTGTTCAGCAGGGGCGCCCCTAGAAATGTTCTATAGGGGGGCCCAGAAGGGGCCAATGAAAATCTTGGGGTGGACACCACATTTTTCTTTTCTTTTTGTGAGAATTTTCTCACAGAAGTTTTACAACTTAAAGACTAAAATGGAGCATTAAAGTAGTACAGGAGGCAAATTAGGAATGATTACTGATATTGATTACTGGCCTGCACTGTAAAATCTGACGAGGTGACTGACTTTTTTCAAGTGATGTCAACTTTTACAATTTACAGTTTGGGAATAAATTTACACTGTGATGATTTTCCTTAGAAAACATGAAAGAAGATAAGCTTAAATTCCACTGGAAACAGCATTAAAGACAAATAGACAAAGATCATTATAAAAGATGTAACACAACATAAATTATTTTCATCTCTTTCTACATCTCCTACATTTTGCCTACATTATTTCTGGTTGACAGACCCTGATTCAGTTCATAAAACATAAGACAAATACATTAATATTGAAGTTAATCCAGTTTTTCTGTCATAATGTATAAACAAACACCTCCTTTATACTCCACACCACACCTACACCCTGAAACTCCAACCCAAGAGGGTAAACATTAACAAAAGAAAATTAAACATACCTGTCAAATGCAGAATTCATTTAAAGTTAAGTAAAACAAATGGCTTTCGTTTATTACAGGAATGTCCCTTAACGAAGACAATCTATAAATAACAATATTAAACAGTCGACAATATCAGCAATATCTGAAGTTAATTTTCATTTTCCATACATATTCATAAAATACCAATTGTTTCACAGAAATGTTCTGCTTAAATGCATTTGGATATACCATACCATATTGACATTATTTACTGAATCACCTGGAAGTTTACTGCCTTGCTAAAAAGCACATCAGTAATAGGTCAGGGAGATCCTTAGCTTCAGAACCAGCAACATTTGCAGGTGGAAAAGAGAGTGTGATAAAAGTATTTTGGCTGTTTTATAAAGGAACAAAGTGTCCTATCTTGGTTCTGTTTGTTTTATTTATGTCTGTGTGTGTATGGTTGTGTTGGACCATTAAAAAAGACATATTCCACTCCACGTATTAAAGTAGAGGGAGATTTATTAAACAGCTTTGTTGGAAATAATAACTGTCAACACGTCCACAGTGGACGACTTTGACGTCTGGGTGAATAACTGTGTTTTTCCTGTGATGTGTTTACCCATCGAAGATCAATGCATTAGTCTCCCGAGCTGCTTTTTAAAAAAAAAAATTTACGAAGCATAAAACATGCCTAATATTTGATGAGACGCGGTGACAGTACGTCCGGGACGCAGCGCTGCCAGTGTCTGTCTGCTGAAATCCATTTGGAAACGCTTTTGTTGTCATTCTCGTGATGTGTTGAATGAAAGGGAGGGGAATTAACTTATCATTGCTGCAGAATTTTGCATCACAAGGGGAGGATTAAAGATAAAGTTTAGTTTAGAAGTTGCTCAGGTTTTTTTGCGAGTAAATATTCAAGAATGCCTGTTGATCCATGATAAAAAAATATGATCCTGTCAGAAACTCTGTTTATAATTGATGGCGAGGCATTTATGAGCACGAGATTGTTCCCACAAGATGTTGCGTGATGACGGTGAATTAATCATGGCGCGGGCATCAGCCTTTCCTCATACACTATTTACTCAACAGGTAATTTGACCTGATAGGAACTTCAGTTGTTTAACGCAGGGAAAGGACACCAACATGTCAGTGTTCATTTTTTTGAGACTTCATGCTAATAATCCTACTTGATTCTTTCATTGCTCCTGCTGATTCTACACACAGTCAGATATTTTCAGTTGTAACAGTTACTAAGAGCAGTTAGCTTTAGTTTTAAGATCGGAGCATACCGTGTCGGTGTCACGTCTTGCCTTGCCAAGGTTTGAAAAGTACAAAGTGTGACAGTCCATGTAGGGAGGAGGTCACGGTGACTGGATGGGTCAAACAAAACGTTTATCGCCTAAACGCTGGACTTTCACCCAGGAGGTCAGGATTTGTGTCTTGTGCACAATCAAAAGTCAGTTTTGACTTATTTTAACCTACGTAGGCCTTACGTAAGACAACTTACACAACGTACTTAATGTTACGTACTTAACGTTTCACGCGTAACGTCACATACGTACATAATGTATTTAACTCTGTATAACGTATAAATGTATGTCACATATATTCATCACGATAAATATCTTGTTGGTTACATACCTAACGTAACATAGCCTACATCCTATAGCCTACCAGGATCTTTGCCTAAACCTAACCAAGTGGTGTTGGTGCCTTAACGTATCCAAACTGTGACCATCAGCAGAAATATTTCTCAGCAAGTTCTATGTTGAAAGTCTAATCAGACATTGCATATTTATTATTGCTAACTTGATCGCAGAATAAGAACCTAAAATTTGTGTCTGACATGGTGTACTGGCAATTTTATTACAAGCTCTGCCCTGTTATTGAGTTGGTAAGAGGTAGACTGTGGTTCGGGGTGGGCAACAAAAACACTTGGTTAAGGGAAAGATTGTGGTTACAGTCTTTAAAAGATGCCAACTTATCTCCTGACATCTGCACCCTGACTATATGCCTACATTAAGGAAACACTACTTCCTGCAGTGGCACTGAAAGTTACCACTGGATGTGAACAGTAAAGTACAGTAATGCGTATAAAGTTTAATAGCTTAACATGCTAATGTTTTTGTTATTTTTCATTAAATGTTAGCCTAATAAAATGCTAAAAACTACATCCTAAATAACCAAATAATTCTCAACATGTAGCCTACATAAACATGCTAACATTCAAATGGCAAAAGCTAGCATTTGTATGATAATCGTATGTTGGCATGCAAAATGTTAGCATGTCACACTAAAATTAGACATTTTAATAATTAACATGGTCAGTTTTTGTTTTGTTTTTACTAAATGTTAGCCTGCTGAAATGCTAGACGCTACATAGTCTAAATGTCCATCATGGATAAGTAGGCCAACATAAAAATGCTAACATTCAAATCGCAACAGCTAACATGCTACCATTAGCATATAGCTGAGGTTAGGGCTAAAAATTATTGCTGTTGGTGAAGATTAACACTTACCTCAAGCTGACAGTGTCTAGAGCTAAGCCTTAAATGCTGAGTCTGACATGTCCTAAAATGGCCGCTGTAAACACAATCAACCTTTTGATTGAGATTGCAATCAATTTGGAAACTGTCGGGTTATGTGTTGCTTTCCGTGTTTTGAATAACTATTTTCCAAACTCATGATTTATTAATCTGAATCATCACAGCTCTCAGTCCCTCTCTCGTGCCGTTTCCAATATTCATCTGAACAAATTCAGCTCCTCGGTAAAGAAATATGAGTGTTGACTTCACAGCCTTTGCTTGGAGCCGACCTAAAATGTGAGTGTGGACTGAAGGGAGTGGTGCTCAGGAAACAATACAACTGTCAGTTTATCCAGATGATTCACAGACACACTGCTGAACTCAACTGTGAACACACATACACAGACCCTCCCAGCAACATTGCACACACTCGCTCACGTCTATCTTCTCATTTCCTTACGATTCCTGCATGAGCGGTATCTGAACTTGTACGTTACAACTGCACAGTGTGTGTTTTCTTCTCTTCTTCCTCAAGACTTCGGTGCAGAAACAAAACTTAAATACAAAATCACAAATCACTGCCTGTATAAGAAAAGTCAATCATTTCACACACACAGAGCAGTGATCTAACAGGATGCCTGACAGCTGATTTAACTGGAATTTACAACAATATCTCGAAGAAGAAATTTCTCTGGATGAAAAATTCAACTGCATACAATTTTATGCTTTATATTACATGAATATTTCTCTGGTAGAATTAAGCTTTTGCATTTCTTTCAGCAAGAAGTCAAGAAAATGGGAAAACTACGGACATAATTTTGTCTCAATTTTGTTTTTTGTTTCATTTTTACAGGCAATAGGACTCAGAGGCAAATTTATTTCGTATAAAATATCACCTTATCATTTCCTTGATTTTGCGTGAACGTGTCCACACACACGGGCATTTTTTAACAATCGAAATCATTCCACCAAACTAGATTCAAATCCCGAACGAGTAAGTGTGTAAGGTTTTTCACAAACACACAGTGCGAGGCCAGAAAGCGGCAGCTCTCGGCAAGCTGTGACGACTGTATTTTAGCATTCATGGCTTTGTATCGTGAGTGTGTTTGTGTGAATTTGTTCCTTCTCCACAAATTTTTGGTGCACATGCTGATCACTCAGTGCATGACAGGATGCCTCAGATGATCTGCACCTCAAATGTACTTGTAACATGCAATCTCGGAGCATCTGCAAAATGTCCTTTTTTGAAAAAAAAACTCAGTGTGGGAGGTTGAGGATCTCTGTCTGAGGATGGAGTTTCACAATAAACGCAACACAAAAAAGAAAAAAATCAAGAAAATCTGACAAGGAGAGCTCTTACTAAATCTGCCCATTTGGACCTGAGCACAAACGCATGCGAGCACACACATTATTTTAAATATCTTGGTAGATATTTGCTAGTGTAAACATGTATTGTTTGTTTGAAGACCACTCTGACCTCATGTTTCCTGCTGCTGCACCATTTCATGACTTTTAACGATATCAAGTTCAGTGTCACGTACTGCTGCTATGTGACTCACATCCACGGTCAGGTGAAAACAGATCAGAATTTTTATTTGTCGCTTGGCCCACGACACTTCCCTGTTTTCCATTCTTCCCCTCTGAGGCGCTCTAGGTTGCTGCATCTCTGTTTTTAGGGTTGCTGACCTTTGACCTCCATGGTTTTGTATTACATCACACGCCTCGTATCAAATTAACAGTTATCTTTTGAAACTGGATTTCTCCTGCAAAAAAAGAAAAAAAGAGAAGAAAGTCAAAACTGCCGGATGCCATTTTTCTTAAAAATAAGAAACGTCCTTTTGTGCCTCTAAATTGCAGAATTTGACAGGAACACTAATGACAAATAAGAAATTGCAGTTGAGCTGCATCCAGCACACTTGACACACCAAGTTCATTGCGATGAACAGTCACGTTGACGAGTGTTTAGTTGAATGGAATAATTGATCAGCGTTATTTTTATGTAATTTATTCTATGTTTTGATTCTCAGTTTTTCTTTTTATTATCGAAACAGAATTTTCAGAAATAAAAGCTCAATCTGCTCGAATGCAGGAGGGTGAACATCACATTAATGCTTAGAAACTTTAAGCAATTTAAGATTGAGGACAGGATATTTATGATATAGTTGATTTTTAAAAAAATAAAATAAAATACATTAAATAAATCCTAGAAATAATTTGTTGCATTTTATTATTTAAAAAAAAATGCATGTAAAACACCAAAAAGGGTTCAATCTTTTGAAATTTTAAAGTCTTCTTCTTGTTACTTGACTCAAAAAAACACCAGAGAGCTAAAAGTTTTATTATTCCAGTTTAAAATAATCATTTTTTGTGATTACTTAATTGCAAACATCTTCTTTAAACTCGTAATTTCAGTCTTGACTCTTAAAACATACGTAATTTACAAAATAGATGCTACAACAGAAAGCTTAACATAAATATAATGAAGCACTCTGTTCAGTAAATCAAGTACAGCGTCTTTTAATCACACTTCAGTGCAGAAATTCCTCCTCGCAAAGACAAAAGTATAGTTCCCAGCAACATCAGTGCTGCCCCTGACCTGACGCTTTCCTCTCCTACCCATCAAAATATGAGCCGCTCGCTCAATGCAAATTATACACTGGCGCCCCCTAAATGAGCCTGCACACAGTACAGACAGGAGCAGCATCAGCAGCGCTCCGCGGGGGAGACTACCCGGGATGCTGAGCCGCTCTGGCCGCGCGTCCAGCCGGCTGGGAGGCGGCGGAGTGGAGCCGCACGGCGCCCCGGTGCTGCATGCTCGGGATGTCCAAGAGTCCTACGAGTACTTCAGAGGAGGGTTAAAGCCTCATTGAAGACTGTTTAATTAGCATACATGTAAATACATCTTGAGTGGCACTTGTGTCAAGCCCAGCTCTGAGGAGTGAAGCTTCATGACAGATATAATAATCACAATAGAAAGAAACATTCAAATGAGAAAGGATCTGTGCGCGTAAAAATGTTACTTTCCCCAACATCCCACTCTTTAAATGCCACTTTATTCTAATACAACCACCAACTATTGTGATTGGAATTACAATAATAATGGGAGGGGGGCCTGGGGGAGGTGTGTGTGTGTGTGTGTGTGTGTGGTGGTGGTGTGTGGGGGGGTCTTTATCCCTCTGCTCGTCCATAAATCGCATCAAATGACAGTCGGCCAGTGAAGAGTTAAAGGGAGGAGACGGAGAGTGACACGCCTCATTGGGTAGATTATGTGCCGCAAACAAAAAGTGTGTGTCGGTGTGCCAGTCAGTCAGAGCATCGGGCCCCATCTGCACGCCTCTCTCTCTCTCTCTTTCTCTCGCTCACTCCCCTCTCTCTCTCTCTGTCTCCCTTTATCCGTGCAGCTCTCTCTACCCCGCCCGGTCACTTCCAGTGTCGGCGAGTATCTGCAGCAGCAGCAGCAGCAGCACTGTCACTATCACCACACCGGGGGGGAAATGTACTGACACCACGGACCAGACTGGGAGCGCATCACCATCTCCATCACCTCCATCGCCGTCACCGCATCCCCCTGCTTGTTTTCGGGGCTTTTTTTTTCTTCTTCCCGGGGGTGCACACGGGTTTTGATTCGCAGCATCGCTCGCAGTTTCGTTTGTGGATTATTATTCCTCCTCATCGACCGGAAAGGTAGGTTTGTGAAATGCAAGGCTGTGTGTGGTTTTGGATAGTTTGTTTTATCTCTATTGTTTTTTTGTAGGGGAAGATTTCTGGGTTTGTTTTGCGCGGCACATGCAGCCACACATCCTGCAGGCGCAGAAAGGGGGAAAAAAACCTCAAAACGCAGATGTGCTGCGGACAAAACCCGCAATTCAGCCACAGCGTTGATTTAGGACAGTTTTCAGCCTGGCACGGCTTTAGCAGATGGGTTCAACACCCTCTCCCCCCCCACACACCCCCTCCCCAATCTCTGCTCACCCCCTACCCCACCCGCAGTGGGTTTGAACGGGAGGGTGGCTGCTTTCCTCCAGTTTGTGGATGCGCAAACATTCCGCTCTTTATCTATTTTCTCTTGTTTGGGTCTGAGCACTGACACATATAATTAGCCGACTATTTTGCGTGGCTTTCCTCCTCGTGATTCGACTGTTTCCGAGGGGTTCTGCGTGGTACCGGAAACAAAATCTCCTCGGCTCGCAGCGCAGCGTTTAGAGCCACTTTGGAAAAGGCTCTCCATCGCACCGTGCGCAAATGTTCCACAGAGCACGCTTCTGCTGCCGTTAAACCTCTTTGGTTTTATTAAAAATAAAGACTTATAATAAAAACAAACCCGGGTTATTTAATCAGATTTCATTCTTTTTACTCAGCAAATCAGAGAGAAAAGTCTGAGACGGGAGCAAAACCTTTTCATGCGCGTCCAGTCACATAACCACAGCCGATATTGAAAATGGGCACATGATAGCGGATATTATCTCACTGCTCATCATTGTTACGAGTGCAGGTGTTAATATCAGCGCATTTATTTAGGATTTGAATGGCTCAGTTGCGCACGTGCAGGTTGCTCCCGGATTTTACGCAGAAAACAAACTTTTGCTCCAACTGTGTTTTCTTTCTTTCCTTCTTTCTTTCTTTCTTTCTTTTTTAAAAATGTATCTTTTACATGAACAGATCAGGCCCGCTTGATGGTGACATTGTTTGAGTTAATGCAAGAAAATGAATCAAATTTAATCGCGCAGCAGTTGAAATAATACACAATACTCACGCCATAGGCCCAAAACGCATCAGTTAAGAGTTATGAATTATGATTTTGTGCCAGAAATGTTGGTACAACAATAATAAACTCAACAGTGCAGACAAGGAGGTGATTATTACAGCATTTTGGCAATTTGTTTTTTAAGGAATAGTCCCACTTTTTTTATTTTTTTTATTTTTTAGCAATCAGAGCAAAGCTTTCTGACGGCGTTGAACCATTTTTTTTTTTTAATTGTATTTTGTTATATCCGGGTGTCCAGCGAGCCTTATTCACGGCTGAACAAGTGTGTGTATCAGGTGCAGGTTTCCGCGCACAGTTTGCGCTGTAGCCTATTTAGCGGGCGGAGGGAGGAGAGGAGGGGAGTGAAAGAGCCGCAGCCGTCTAAACACACACATTCAGAGGTTAGAAAAGGGAGAAAAGAAATAATTAACTGGTCGTGCTGCTTTAATTACAGTCTCAGAGGGGAACGTGGTGGATTATGGTAATGAGGCGGCATACGCTGCCGCTTGTAGGAAGGAGAGAAAGGTTGGCTGACATGAAATCACTGACTTTGACAGTCCACTTGAAACCCATTGGACATGCTCTCTCCACATTGGACATGCACGGACCTCAGCACCTCCTCCCGAGAAGGTTTATTATTATTTATTTATTGTACATAAGGAATAAATATCCTGTAGTTATTAGACACGTAAACATCCCACGTTTCATCAGAGGAATGTTACATTTAGAGAATATATAATAACAAAACACATCCTTAAGTACCACAAGGCGATTCACAAGACACGTAAGGAGTATTACAGAGATATTACACATTTTTTCGTTTTGATTGCTGCCAATCACAATTATACCTGAGCAGACAAGAGCAATGTGACCCGGAAGAGGCCTACTGATGCTGATAGTAATATGATCCTGATATAATGCTGATAAAACAATGAGGATAGGCAGGCGAATTTTATCACGATCAACCGTTTAACTGGAATTAAATAAGGTCACAGGTTTAATTGATTCCACCAAATTATGATACAAACCGAGATAATAATAATAATAATAATAATAATAATGATAATAATGATAATAATGATAATTATAATAACAATGATAATAATAATAATAATAATAATAATAATAATAATAATAATGATAATAATAATAATAACATGTTTGATCTATTGTGATTTGGGCCACATTGCATTTTTATTATTTAATTGACAACATCATCAAAATGCTGAAGGTGATGCCGACTTGAACTTATTACGGGGTTTGAATTAATTAGAAGGTCTGGCCAAAAAAGGAAAAAAAAAAAAAAAAAAAACGAGAGAGAAAGAAATGGGCCCAAAATGACGCCCTTGACAGCTGGTTTAGTCAATCTGTCTAGGAAGAGATTTATTTCCCGTCAGCAGGGACGGTGCAGGGTAAACCCACCAAACAACCACTTTACGCACCTTTAGGGTTTTTTTGAAAAAATAAATAAAAAAATAGAGGGAATAAAGCACAAGCCCATATTGATTATGTTATTACAACACAATTGTTGTTTTGGTATTTTTTTTCATCACCCGACGGCTCGTGTAGTGTCTCTGCCCCGGCACATCGCTCATGTCTCGTGCCTTCCCCTCTCTCTGCAGTGTGAAATGGAGGAGTCCAGCTCTCAGAAGTTGGTGTGGGATGGGGACGCCAAAGCGGTCCAGCAGTGTCTGACGGACATCTTTACCAGCGTCTACACGACGTGTGACATCCCAGAAAACGCCATCTTCGGGCCTTGTGTGTTGAGCCACACGTCGCTGTATGACAGCATCGCCTTCATAGCTCTCAAATCCACCGACAAACGCACAGCACCTTACATCTTCAGGGTAAGTTGTTCTCCTTTTCATTTATTTTAATTTGGTTTTTTTTTATTTACAAATTTTCTTTTAATATTTCTGTTTTTATTTCCGTCAAAATCCCTTTTATTTATGCTTTTCCAATTATAGCAAATATTATATCAAAGTTTTGGGCACTTGTCCAATTTTGCAAATCAACACTGGAGCAAGAAGCTGAAATGTGCGGCAATACTAAAATATTGCCATGTTAGTCTATATTTTCAGTCTTATTATATATTTCAAAAAAGCAAGCAACTCTTGACTACTCTTATTATCATCATTATTATTATTATTGTTGTTGTTATTATTGTTATTACTTCTGCATGAAGGAAAGAAATGCATCCTGGATAATTTTGTTGTAGTAAAATCCTTTTTTTTAGTTAACTGTGTTATACTGCTTTGCATCAACATGTGAATCTGTATAGAAATACATATTTGGTCTAAAGGGGCTGGGTGAGATTATTTGTCTATTAGCAGTATTTTTTATGTATCTAAATAATAAAAAAAAATAAGATGTGGTGCATAATATTTGCCTGAAAGTGAATCTGAGCTCTTAATAACTCAGTGGACACGTGCAATGTGTTGTGCAGGTGGACACCTCAGCGGCCAACAGCACCTCAGAGGGTCTGATGTGGCTGCGGCTTGTCCAGTCCGCCCGAGACAAAGAGGAGCAGAACCTGGAGGCCTATGTGAAGAACGGCCAGCTCTTCTACCGCTCGCTCCGCCGGATCGAGAAAGATGAGGAGCTGCTGGTCTGGTATGGCAAAGACCTCATCGACCTGCTGCTGCTCAGCTCCAGCAGAGCTCCTGCCAAGAGCAAAGGTGAGTCATCTGAAATCGTATCCTCGCTAGACAGTAACATTTTGACTTCCTGTTTTAATATGTCGTCTACAGTCTTTATTTACATCACAATTAGATACATTTCAGCTTCTTTGGAGATGCATTCTCACTCTGGAGTTGTTGTCATGATTTGTAAATTTGGGATGTAATCTCCTGTATTAGTATAATGGTGCTCCAGGGACAAATTTTCACACTTCTGGATAATCTGTGATCATGCCTCCATTCAGATTTAGTGCAAAATCCAGTGCAAAGCTAATAATTTATACATTATTATAAGACTTGACCAGGACAGCTTTAGGATTGTCTCGACTGTCAGAACTAATTTCCGGTTCTCCTCTTCACAGGTTCGTCCCACCACTCATGTCCAGACTGCAGTCAGCGCTTCCAGTTCGAGTTCCCGTTCTTGGCCCACCTTCGATTCCGTTGCACCAAAAGACTGCAGAGCATCACGGGGGCCGACGAGGAGCCCAGCAAAGAGAGCAGCACCGAGCGACCAAACACAACCCCGACCAGGACCAGCCCAAAGCTGGGCCGCTCCGAGGGCTTCAGCAGCCCGCAGGACAGCAACAAACCCTCCACAGACTTTCATAACCTGGCCAGGGATCTAGAGAACAACCGCACTAGCCCGCCGAGCGACAAGGAGGCTGAAATCTGCAGCGAGAGCTCGGGGAAGAGGAAGTTCTCGGACATAGAGGACAGAGAGTGCCGAGTGCCCAGCCATCCACAGTCCAAGTCCAAAGATGAGCTTGCGACGTCTGCACAGAACTACAGAGGAGTCTATGGCCTGGAGGAGAACCACAGGGCCTTCTCACCGCCGGGCTCCACACAGCTTGGTGAGGGCAAGCGCAGCGCCTTCACAGAGGTCAAGAAGACTTCCCAGAACCTCAAACACCACAGTGGCAACAAAAACCTCCAGAGCTCCAACTCTGAGAACAAAGACGGTGGTCGTCCCAGCAGCAATCCATCAGAGAAGCACCTCAACATGAGGCAGGTGCTGTCGGAGACCCAGCCGCCCCAAACATCACCCATGGGCAGCGCATTTACATCTGTGAGCCAAGGTGATGGAAGTGGTGGAGAGAGGAAGAGCGCCTTCAGCCAGCCATCTCGCTCCTCCTTCTCCCAGATCTCACCGCTGGTGATGCCGCCCAAGCTGCTGGACTGCCACCCAGCGGTGGGCGACACCATCTCCTCCAGCAGACTCTACCAGGCTGACCACCTTGCCGCCAAACTACAGAGCGCAGAACTGGGCGCCAATTGCCCCGTGCCTGGCGGCATGGCCAAGCAGAACCCCTTCGTCTATGCCACGGCCTTCTGGCCCAAGAATTCCGGGCCTATTCAGCTTCAGATGCCCTCGGCACTCACCCTCCTGCCACCCTCCTTCACCTCCCTGTGCCTGCCGGCCCAAAACTGGTGCGCCAAGTGCAACGCTTCCTTCCGCATGACCTCGGACTTGGTTTACCACATGCGATCCCACCACAAAAAGGAGTACGCCATGGAGCCTCTGGTCAAGCGGCGGCGTGAAGAGAAACTCAAGTGCCCCATTTGCAACGAGTCCTTTCGGGAGCGGCATCACCTGTCACGCCATATGACCTCCCATAACTGACTTTTAGAGACTCACAGTGGAGGGACTTTTTTTAAACAAGGAGGGACTGTGACCCTGCCTGGATTTAAGCAGTTTGAGATAGGCCACTTAAAAACACACAAACACCCTCTTGCACTTGTTTTCACTTTGGACTATGATCTTCGAATTCCTTTTCGGTCTGTTTACTTTTGCTCCCCTGTACAAATTGTCATGTTTTGGGTGTATGCAAATGCGTTTCGACTTCAAAATGAATCTATTTATGAAGCACTTAAAAGTTTGAGAATAAGGGAAGATTTAAATATGTGTAAATGTACAGTAAGTTGTATTTTATATCATATAAATGCAAATATAGAGAAGAAATACAAATGTAGTCACACGTCATGGTTTACAGCGCAGCAAGTTTTTTCATGTCTACGATGAATATGGACACAAATTGGGGATATTATGTCAGACTATATTTCAGAGTGCATGTAATATTAAATAATATTGATTTAAGATGCAGTCTATACATTACGATGTAAATAATTTGTTTTATTTGAAATACAAAGTGTAATATTTTGTGTCAGTGGGGAATAGTTTCAGTGTTTCTTCCTTTTGCGGAAATTTACTACTTGATAGTTTATCTAATCATGTTGAATGCATTGACAATAAAATAGCTTTATTTTCAACTGTGGCCTTCCTGGGATTTCTTTTTTATAAACTGCAACTGAAACATGAATATTTCCTGACTGTTGATACGGCTGGGCTTCATTCTGCATTTATAAAACAACACTATAGTTACTACTACTACTATTAATACTTTGTATAGAGTGTGTATACAGCACAAATATCATTTAGTTTGAAGATAAATTCATATTTGATTTTTTCTTTTTACGTTAAACAACATTCACATAGAGACATCACTCTAAATAAAAACACCATGATGATATTATACACATTCCAGATTAAAGTACATAGACTATATATAAATATGAATTTATGGTTAATAAGGTATATTATTATTATACATCATTATTTTAATTCCCTATTGAAACGAAAAGCACCAACACCGGATGTCAGACACATTCCTTATATTATTATTAACATACATCTCTATTAAACGTCAACTCATTTAATCCCTACACTACTGAAGCTTCCCTCGACAGGTCGCTTTAATTGTAGTATTGAGAAGATATTAATAACCTGTTTCAAGAGTTTCATGTTTAAAATATAAAAAGCGACCCTGTTTTATTTTTATTTCGGAATAAAAGGTTTAAAATGACGAGGGAACAATTTCTCATTCGCTCTTTCAGCTTCTGCAAAACTGAAATAAAGACATTGAATCACGGTTAATCAGAGTGTGTATGATACGGCACTGACTGAGTTTTATTAACCGAATAAAAGCACATATTGTACAAAACATTTATGAGCTATACCGAATTAATTTCCCTTTGCAGAAAAAACACAATGGTCATAAAATAATGAAACAAAAGGCCGAGCGTGCAGTTACACAAGCGCCACGACCTTTCCCGGAAACTGTTTAATAATCCTGCAGTTTATTATATATTTCCAATACTGATGAAGACAAGGATAATTAATAAAATATGAACCTGTAGTGAGGACAACGAACTGCCTGACCTGTGCAGAAGCTGTGACGAATATAAATATCAATAATCGACCAACTTGAAAGCTCTCAGGTGAAATTATGAGAGAAAACAACCAGTAAAGCAGTTTTTATAAACAACGCAGACTGATAGGCTTAAGGTGTGGAGAGGTCTCTGGATCAATAATCAATCAAAAAGAAGAGGAAGAAGAAGATTCAGTCCAGCCGGCTCCACGTTCACGACGAAATAACAAAAATGTGGAAAATAGTTCAACAGCGCCATCAAGTGGTCAAAGTGTAAACTACACGATACAAGATCAGCGAGTGGCCTTGACACAGCCGGTCTGTGTTTTAGCAGGTGGGAAAAACATTCTTGTTTAATGTGGAAAAAAACACTAAAATAAACACAGTTTGGCGTAGGCCTACATATGATGAGCTATAATAAAACTTCAGGGGTATATTTCTTTACAAGCTACTGAGACCTAAGAATCATCATGTGGCTCACGTCTTTAACTACTGAATTAAAACTTTAAGCCCCACAGACAGTGAATTATAAATACTTATATTCATACTGTATGATCCTCAAAGGGAAAACAATCCAATTATTAAAAATTAACTTATAAATCCCAAATGCAGACGTGCAGTGTGTTTCATTCTGTGAATAAAACAATCAATGGTGTAAACACACCATTATTTAATCTTTGCCACAGATAAGTAGTAATTTTAAACCTTAAATTTCAGAAAAATACAGGCCCAAAATAATGTGTATTAAACTGTATTATAACAGTAAGTTAGCAGGTATGGGAATAAATACAAACATTTTAAGTTTCAGGGGTATATTTTATACACACTGCCTAATCAGAATCATTGTGTGGCTGACATCATTAATTATGAGAAAAATGAGTTTAAATTCAAATTCTAGCTCCAGACGCTCAAATATAAATATTAATTGATATGTGTTGCAGGATCGGTTCTGGGAGAAATTAATAATTTCAGCCAAGCGTTTACTCAGAGTGGATATTAAAGATAAATAAACAAGAGGTCAAAGGTCAAAGGTGAAAGCTATGTTCAATAAATTTTAATTTTTAATATCTATTTTCAACAATCCACAATTCAAATAAGTTAAAAATAATAATAATCTATTGCTTTAATTTATTAGATGTGTTAAAAACACAATATATTGGCCCTTACCCTTAGTGATCTCTTGTCATGCAGATAGTTTTATTTTAAGTCATCCGAGTAATATGAGACCTTAAGCTATGTGAAACATCTGCTGCCACTTAAATAAAATGGAGGTGAATTAAGTTTTAGTTGTAGCATTCAGTGTTGAAATCATATCAAAAAGTTCAACTTTTCAGCTTTTTCAAAAAACAATATCCATGTTGCTCAGGATAATCCACAAACCTTAGTGTCTGGTCTTCCCTACTTATTTCTCCCAAATGTTAAGGAGAAATGAAAGATACTGCTGTAGTAAAATTTCAGTTACCTTTACACACACAGTGTCGAGTTACTGACAATTTGAGCACTTAACGGCTTGGATGGACCTAAAACTTACCTGGTTGAATCATCCATACAAAAGAGGAGCAAGTAAGAAAATAACTGGTTATTTGATTTAAAAAAAAAAAAAAAAAGAGGCAAAGGTACAAGCCTGTGTACTTGACTATTATCCAATCACCAGCTTAAAATTATTTGAGGGCTTCACAGCCAGTGAGCTGAAATGAAAGATTCACTTTGTAGAAACCTGATAAAAGCAGTTTGAATCAGTTCATTCTCAGATTCTGGGACAGTTTGGGATGAATTGAACAGCTCTGTTGATGTGTTTCGTTTCCAGTTGAAACATTTTCTGAATATGCTGCGGCTCTGATTTGCCCCTCTGATGGCTTCTTCCACCTCACCATGGCAGCTGAGGCTCTCGGGTACGTCGTATTTAGAGCCGGTCGTCATACAAGGCTAAAAAGTTGATTTCCCAGAAACAGAAGTTGAACTAATGGTCACATTATAAACCAATAGGCGACTTTTGTACATGTAAATTGAGGAACATTGAGATCATCATTAAAAGGAAACTTTAATAGGGGAATTTAAAGAGAAAAAAACACAACTAAATCTATCCATAGAGCAAGATACCACTCTACCAAACTGGTAAAATATGTGCTTTTAGGAATTTGGGTGAACTGATCCCTTTAAACATGATCTGTGTCACACAATACAGGAAGTAAAGGAGGAGGAGCACATCGAGCTGCAGTGAAGATGTAGTAAGACGTGCTCGCAGGAGATAAAAAAAAACACATAAAGGGGTCGAGGTTGAGAGAAGTGGATACAGCACGGCGCCGTGACGCCTCACATGATGATAAATTACAGCACCGGTGCACGTCTGCATGTTACACCTCATCTCACATCAACACACACCTCCCATGTCAGCAATCCAAACAGGTCAATCTCACCACAGAGGCATGTGATCGGCGAGAGAGGTGGGCATTGCTCACACACACACACAAACACACACACTCCAGTGATATTTAGTGCCCTCATGCTTTGCTGCTTGTGTCATCGTCCCTTTTGTGCCCGACTCCCCGCCCCCCCCCCCCGACACATTTGTCACTGCATCACTCAGCACGAAGCGGCGTGGGACAGTTTATATCTCTGCTAAGCTGGCACTTCCATTTGGCCCTCGGCCCCGGTCACACTACATTTTTACATTTCAGTCATTTAGCTGACGCTGTCATCCGCGACAAACGAGCAGGGAAGTGAACAAGCAGGTAGAGAAACCTCAGACGGGTTCAGTGTCTTTCTAAACTACACTTTGACAGGATGGATGGCGGTCGTTGGATTCGAAACCGGGGACCTTTTTTGGTTACGGCACAGGCTCGAGAATTGTTACGCCAGCTTTGATACCTGAGCTGTATCCAGAATGCACACCATATACTATTAATATAAACCGGTAGTGTAAGTGGGTAAACACAAGACAGGAAATGATACAGGACTTGTGCCAGAGAACATCAATCAAACTTCTCCATTGCAAAGCTGCTATGTACAGTGGCCCCGAGGTCAAAAGACACATTTCACAAAACGTAATGTTCAGAATTCATCGAGACATTTTGCAAAATGTATCAGAAAACATTTGCAAAAATGTTTGTGTTGCTGTTTTCAAAAATCCCCTTAGCCCTAACCTAACTTGCAGAAGTTCACCCCAGCACCATTTTGAAGCAGAAGAAGGCTCATTTTCTCATAAGCTTACATACACTTGGACATCTTTTTTGCAACCAGTGGATTCGCACTCTGCTGGCTAAAGAGAATGCAGGTTTAAGGCATCATTGTGTTTAGTAAATAAATAAATGAAAATAAAAATGCATGATATGAATTGCAGTTTAATCTGATTATTATTTTTTTGTGATGTAAAATTTCTGTTATTGTTGTTATTTTTCATAATCTGAGCATAGTAGCTGGAATGAAACTTTGAGCTGGAAGTCAGATAATTAATGTAACTAAAGGATCCTACTGAGAGACATCTAGAGGAAAAAGTTTGTGTACCCTTGGTCTTTTTCGAGTCGCCTCAAGAATGTGATTACATATTAGGGTTACGGCAGCTATGGAGATATCACGCAGCAATCAAAGGAAGTAGCCAGCAAAATCATCTCCACTGCAAACTTTCTAACTGCAAATGTTGCTCTCTATCACATGCAACACATCTGTTAATGCTTCACTTTACATCAAAACACACAGCCTGCAGGTGCCGACTGTGGGAGTGCCGAAGTTTAGCATGATTTTAACATTCAAAGTGCCAAGTGCAAGTAGCACAAACACAATAATCTGTTAATTTGTTAAAGGTAGCTTCAAATTAACAACGTAGTAACAGGAGCCACTAACCTTGTCCCTTGAGCATCTTCCTACTGCAGTGACCTCCAAACAGAGCTGTCCTGTTTACACAGATGGTTCAGACAGTGAGCTAACAAGGCTGTGAAAGAAAAGTTTGGATCAAAAGTATCTATTTCACCCACCGAAGCATGTCCCGCAGGCCTGCACACACGCACCGCAATCTGTTTTAAAGTCGTAATCCGGGGTGTACGCAAGGCCAGCTCCCCCCACTGCTGTCTGATTAGGATATCGCTGTCACGTCATTACTTTTTGAAGGTCTAAATATACAAAAACAGCGTCGTCCTCTGTGCACTCGCACTATTTCTGACCTACAATGCACTCAATCTACGGGTTCGCTGACAGGGACAAATTTACACATCATGTCCACTCTGAGATGATCCCTGCGGGTCCACATGCCTGTGACCGAGTCCCTCTCCCTCTGGGACTCTACCTGTCTTCAGGGCACGTCTGAGTCTTGGATTCTTCACATCGTGGGGATGGTGAAGACTCCGGAGGTTAGATATTTAGGTTACACCTGTTTCCCAGCTTCAAACTCCTCTCTGCCTTCTACAGAGGAGCGAGGACATACAACGGGTTCTGTGTGGCTCACTGAAAACGTAACTAGAAGGATGAATGTCGGCTCGTCAGTGGTCAGTCTTTAAACCAATGGATGTTTAGTCATTTGATCCTGTATCATTTAGTTGTTTCTCGCTGAATTTGATTCTCACTTTGTTGTTTTAGTATAAATGTTTATAAGATTTAGTGTCCTCGCTTCTGTTCAGTGTTTTGTTGCCTCTTTTATTTGTTTTTCTGGGGTGTGACATTTTCATTAGCCACTCCAAGGGTACATATGTATAGTGTATATATACTTAGTTGCCAGTTTATTAGTTGCAGCTAGCTGACAAACAATGAAAACACACAATAAATTACATCTTTATGAACGTTTAATGTTCAATTTTTGTTGCCCTTATTTATATCAACAAGGGCAGACTAAATATAAGAAACACCTGTTTGTATATCACAGCGCAGCTCACCTACAGCACAGACTACAGCCTCCAAAATGACTATATAGTTGAATCAACATCCCTCTATAATGGCTACAATGAAAACTGAGTGTATATCACACTTGCATAGATCTTATCTATTTTCCCCCTTTTTAGTAATTTATACAAAAGATTACACTTATTTTGTAAGTATCTAAATATCAAAAAGACATTTTATTATTAAACAATCAATAATTAAGTTCAAACCCTGCATATTACATAGTTTTATTATGTTGCATTACTGTAATATCTAATACATACTTTGGGAATGCATTAAAAGCACTTGTGACAAAAATACAGCCAGAAAGGACTATCACACCTTGCACGTTTTTACATGTGGTGAGACACAGTTTCCAGTTAAGAACTGCAGCAACAAATAAAAAAAAACAACTTTACAGAATTTATTGAGTCAATCATGAGCACAATCCAGAAAGGGTAATCCTGTTTACCCTCCAGGATGTAGTGACTGTGTTTCATGCAGCGGGAGCTAATGACTCTGAATATGGTCGAATTACTTTGTTACACATTCCACTGCTGCTTATAAAGTACATCTCCATAACAGCCATGGCACACAGTTTTCTTGGAGGCCGGGTAGGAGGCATGTTGTTCCTCTGCTCGCCCCCCTGACTTCTACCCCCCTTGTCATGTCATGAAAGTCAAGCCAGCTTTATCAGTCACAGTAATGACCGCAGCGCAAGGCACTTCTCAGGTTGAGAGTTGGCCGGTCGTGTGCCTGTATTTCCGGGCCGACAGCTAAAACAGCAGAGGACATCTTACTCATTTACAACCGAGAGCCGTCCACTTTAAGCTTTAACGCCACACACGCACACACACCATCTCCTCAGCAGGCCGCAGAGGAAATGAATGGTAAAACTAGAAGTAACACATTTGCTGAGAGCACGTATCGTTTCAAAACCGATTTGTCCTAACATGTCTTTCATGTCCAAGTGCGCCCCGACTGACTTGTTTAAAGTGTCATTCTGCATAAAATGGAGTAATACAGCTACGTTTTGTACGTAAGAAAAACATCTTAAGGTGTCGAGTGTAATGGAGTAAAAGGCAGAGTTTCCTTTTGAAATGTATTAAAGGAACTTGGGGCAGGATTTGTGAAAAAATAAACATGCATTTTAATTTTTTTAATGCTAATGGGTGATGAAGCGTTCAAAACCAAAAAGACTGAGCCCATCCATGTATCTCTCCACTGCCTTGAACAGGCTGTGTGCTGCATAATGTACTGCAATTCGCGAATTTCCCGCGCAGTCCTGCGGACATGTCAGATGATGCTGAATGCGCGTCCTCAACGGCTTTCGACTTCAATCATATGAGATCACCGAGGACTCGGAGTGACCTAACGTGCAAAGTAGCATTAGCTGCGAACATGTAACTTAGTCCACCGCTGTGTAACACTGAATATGTTATCTGGGAGGTGACGTTAGCAGCTGGCTGTAGCCACAGGCTAACTGTTTGTTTGTGTCTGTGTAGTAACATTAGCCGCTTACACACAGCAATCCCGTATCAGAGACGATATTTTTTGTCCCCCAATATGCCATCTTTGCTTTCGCGTAGGTCTTGCAGTAAACAGTCACGTGAACAGCGAGTAAAGAAATAACAGTGTCACAGCATCAGCTGCACTGCTGTGAAGAGTTCATGCGCGCTCCCGCGCCGGCTTGGCTGATGGCTGCAGTTACCCTAACGGTCGCTACGGACGACATGTCACTATTGAGTCTTATTTCTTGATTCTGCCCCAAGTTCCTTTAAAGTAGAAGCAGACAATAGGACAACATTTAAATACCTAAAAAAAAACTACATATTTTGGTGTCAGTGAGGTTCAAAAAGTTTTGAACTGGTCCAACAGATTGTCTCAGCTGGCCATTCGACAGGGGCTTTAATGGACGCAACGTAATCCTTGAGCACCGCTCCAATTATCGAAGTAAGTCCACTGATAGTGCTTGTTCTGCCAATAACAGGCTAAGGTTGTTATTGTTAGTATATGACAACATCACAGAAACGATCCCTACAGAGATAAGGCTTTTTGTTAGAAATGTCGATTTTTGAGTCTCATTCCTAACTCGTCAAATACTGATTCTTTGAGATGGCGACTGACCTGACCTACAATCCAAAAGTATTTGACGAGTTGAGAATGAGACTCAACAATCAACTTTTCTCACAAAGTGGGCCTTGAAAGATTAAAATCATTGTTGTTTAACCAGAAACAGCAGGGTTTTTTTTTTTTTTGCTCTCGCCAAATCCATTAGACTCCATTTACAGACAGTAATTTTGTCATAGTAAAACACGCCTTGTTCATATTTGTCATAAACAAAAAAAAACCTCCAAACCCTTAATTCAACAAATTAGACGTGAAGATATCAGGAGAGGAATAAGAGTGACAGGAAAGAGAGTTGCAAAGCAAGATCAGATTTATACATTTTACTATAGATGATATGGATGCAAATGCTTGTTGTGTATATAGTCATATATCTGCCAATGCCATGGAGACGCTGTTATGATGAGGTATAATAGTGCAGTGCTCGAAAAAAGTATTTCACAGGAGCTTTATATGTTTTTAGGATGCTAACAAATTATTTTGTTAGCAAATACGTTAATAAACAAAGACAAGTGGAGGCAATCCTCAATCAGAAATTGTACTGAGTAACAGAAGCTATATGGGAAGAGCAGCTGAACCCAGGTTTGATATCAAAAACACTGCCGTAGAGTAACATTAGCTTGTCAAGTGATGTAGTGAAGGTACAATGAATAACAAGCACACAGTCAGACTGAGTTTCATCTGGAGTAATCTACTAGTGTGCTAAGACAAACAGCAGGTGGGAAGGGAAAAAAATTGAAAAGTTTGAAAATTTTAACAAATAAGTTTTAGTTCATTCAAATTCTTTCTCCTTGAATTTTTGAAAACATGAAGCCCTACTGTCTGTTTAGGAGCTTCGGAGCTGAAAACTAAACCCAAACTGCTCCAGTTTCTGACGACACCTGAACATGAAGCAGGAAAATGCTAAAAAGCTATATTTTTAACATATGTACTCAACAATGAAGGAGTATTTTCTTTTTGTTGAATCATGAATTCATCAAGATAAAAGAAAAAGGAAAGGGGGCATAAGGACATACGTTAATCAGACTGTCAAGCCTTTGTTTCGTGTGTGTGTGTGTGTGTGTGTGTGTGTGTGTGTGTGTGTGTGTGTGTGTGTGTGTGTGTGTGTTCCAAACATGCTTGGGAGTTCAAGTGTGTGATCAGGCCCAGTGAAAGGTCCAAATGAAGACATATGGTGGCCCAGGGGTGGGCCAGATGCAGAGGTGGATAATGGATTAGTGAAGATCAGTGTTGTTCAGTGCGGCTGTTTCCTGTGAGGAAAAACAGACCAGATTTATCTTCTGTCCTCCATCCCATGGCCACCCAGGGACCACTTAAAGCGAAAAGATCTAAGTCTGATGTGTAAATATCTTCAGTAGGGATTTTCAGAGAGGAAAAATGGATGTACCATCATGAGTCAACTACTACAGAACAAAGAGAAGAGTCTCTGTAAATGTTTGACCCGTAGATCTGTTGAAGAAGTTTCTGGAGTTTTTAAGGAGAAACATAGAAAACTGAAATTCTTGCAGAAATCCCTTTGTTTTCTTGCATCTTTGTAGAACCCCTGTCGCGCTTTGGCAAAAGTAATTCCTCTCAAAACACTTTTTTCAGGCGTAGGGTGTGTTCATCTGTGTTGAAATAACACGACATTACACTTTCAAATTGTGTGCAGTGAATAAACAAAAGTCCAATTTTGCATGCCGGTGATTCACCAATCCTTCTCAAAACCAAAACTTCTCAGGCAAAACTGAACACTTGGTTATTGGTGTGAAAAGGTCACAGTTTGGTTAGGTTTAGGAAAACACCACGATTTAGGTTAAGATGAGAAAGTTATGTTACATACACGGCACAAGTTCAATACCTGACGTCAATTAATTCATGGACACAACTTAAAACAAGTCAATGTTGAGTTTTGGATTCACACAAGACACAAACGACTGAGTGAAAGGCTTCTGTTTGTTTGAGCCATCTGTCAACCCCAAACCTTCAACCGTCTTCTGCAGGAAATGTAAGAACAATTGTATTCTTATATTCAATAAGTTTTGAAATGAAGAAAGGTGATACTCCAAGCAATTATCTTTCACCCTTAGTAGACCTGAAAGGTTGCTGCTTGATAAAAAAAGTATTTCAAAATATTTTAAGTATTTCAAATATTCATGTTGCAAATTCCATCAGAACCACACAAACATACTCTGAGGCACACGCTTCAGCTCCATTCCTCTCTGCTGGATGAGCTCCAAGTTTAGGACTGCCATCAGCTGCTCTCAGCTGTTTTTACCGGGAGCTGAAGACCTCCACTAAAGCCTCCGCGGGGAACATTTCATCACCTGAAACCCAACCAGCACACGTCTCCACCTCGGCCTCGGGAGCTGGACCTGAGCTCTGCAGGAACCGGAACCTGGTCCAGGATGAAAACGTTGACTGTTCACTCGTGCACCTCAACTCTTGGCAATATAAGTGCATAGAATACAGAGAGATGAGCCAGACTCAGAGGCAGAGCAGTTGAAAGCAGCCTTTTTGTTTTCCCTGGTAAGAGTTCGAAGTAGAGTTCGGCATCAGGTATTCAGTCAGTGAGGGCAAACTAAACCGGCAAGGGGCTTTTAGGTGAAACCAGAAACAGGCTGTGGTCAAGAACAGGCCAGCAAGAAACAGGAAACAATGTTGAAACGTGTAGGCTGGGTGTTATATTAGATGATCCAGCAAATGACTGGTGAAAGTGGGCTGGTAGGGGAGATTGAGGGAATGGGGAACAGGTGTGCTGATCAGCAACATGAGAAGAGCGAATGGAGTTGGAGACTCTGGTTGGCTAATCTCTAGATGAAGAAAAAGGTACCATAAATGTAAAACTAAATCGCCATCAGATGAGCCGTGAGTTACGAGACTGCATTTGGGCCAACAGCAGCCACATCCTTCAGAGGCTGCATTTGAAGACCGAATGCGTCACAGTGGCATGACAAGGCCGCCCCAAAGCCTCCTTCCAATACGGCCGAGCGAAATAGCAGCTGAATACTCTTTTAAATGTAAGTATGCTGTTTCAAGTCACTCGAATAGCTTATAATACAATTATTTAAAAACACAAGGGGCCCCAATGCTGTCAAGGTTGTAAGGCGACAGGAGCTACGCTTCGTGACGCAAGGGTAAGATAGTGGGCAGCTGGTATGAAGGACAATTCCTGTAGACAGGATCATCTTAGATTTTTGCAGAGGTATAGTCAAAGTACAGTCACAGTAAAGTAAAAGCAAAATTAGAGGCCATAGTTTGATTCACATTAAGTGGTTGTTGCCGAACAGGGTCTGAAATCACCTATGCCCACACCTTACTGGTGCTAGAAATGGGTGGCTTCATCATACAATATTTGTTACTTTCCCACTCTGAAAATCTGACTTTTTGTTTGCCACATTTCACCTGTTTCACCTTCATGTCATCTTTTTTTCTTCAGTAAAGGCATGTGTCCTTTCCAAATGAACCCATGGCGACTGTAAAAGGAACTCGGTCATAAAGGTCCAGGTACATTTTCTTTGAAGGTCCTTCATACACAGTGATGCTTAATAAAAGTGGATCATAACCCCCCAAACACACACACACACACACACACACACACACACAGACACACACACACCCCCTTCCTCTCTGTGCTGACAGGTGGTGTCTCTGTAACAAGTGAACAGGTGTCGCTTTGTGGCTCCGCCAAGAGACATCAAGCTGAAAACAAAAACACTAACAACAAACAAGCAGCAACGTCCCCGTCCTGCTAATTACTGTGAAAGCACTGTGGTGATCACCTTAGTCTGAAGTTGTGTTAGATCACGCGGCCACTGAGCCATCGCTTTGCAGTTCAAATGAATTTCTCACTTCCCCCTGCGACTCTCCTTTCTCCCAAACTTTGTTCTCTTCTTTCTCAGAGCTGTCTTTCAGAGCGAACCTTGAACTTTTGACGAAAGAAGGTTCAGGGAATGGGGATCTGTTGTAACTCAGAGGTCAGCGGAGTGGGAGCAACATGGCTGGAGGCAAATGTTGGACGCTGCAGATGGCACGTCGGCGAGGCTGGTGGGAAGCACTGACGGGGCGTCCCACGATGTGTTTGTGGATTTGGTGACGCTTTTGACGTAGTGCTCCTTAAAGTCAAGACAATCTGCTGGCAGTAATTTGTTTGTGTGTGTGGATGAAAATGGCCTCTTCACACTGCAGGGCAGGTCTTCATTCTTGTACAAAGCATTAGTACAAACATTGTAAATTATATATGAAGAGGGCTGATGAATATGAAGGGAACTTGGCTGACCTCTTCAGCCATGGCAGAAGAATCAGCCAAGCCACTGCAGAAAAGCTTGACGAACCATCTTAAAATATTGGGTGGCCAAAGAATATGTACACACAAACTGAGCGTGCTCGAGTAATTCGACTCCCAAGAGACGGCTCAGAGAGCAAAATAATATACAACGATCTGAGGCACAGCTCATTAATTCTGACCCATACATGCAGGACAAGCAAATGCTGAAACTAATTCATTTGTACACATCAGTGCAAGTATGAAACTGGAAAACCTGCACTGTAAATGATGAGCTTAAGAGGACTGTTATGTGCAGGTTTTGTCAAGATGTCAACGCCATTTATGACCTTACAAGTGCCTGGAGATTGCAGCAACAAGGAACAGTGCTCAGCATTTTAAGCCGTTTTCTTCATTTAAAATACTGACATTCGTCCTTCCTAATTCCCACCCATTTTTACTCTATGGTCCAATGACAGTTGAGCGAGCTTGGTACCGGGATGAACCTCAGTGACCTTTCCTGTTTCCTGAAACGAGCGATGTGCTGGTTTGTCGATGTTGGAAAGAAAACAAGAACATGTTTGAAAGATGTTACCAAGGGACCTGTACCTCAATATCCTGTCCATGTGGAAGGTGTATTGTCAGCCTAATGTCAGATCTCCAATGTCAGCCAGCTTTGCTTCCCCCTTACGTATTTTTAAGATTACATGAATCATCGTTAGCCAGAAAAGATCAAGGCTTCTCTCAGTTTTGACTCATTTTTTTCTGAAGCTACGGTTTATTGTCAGACTCCCAGAAAATCTAATAAACACAGTGGCAACCCAGCTTAACATGACCGGTATCACCATGTTTCTTATTGTCAATCTTGTCCACCGTAGCAACAGTAACTTAGGGGTGTGGGACTTTGGATCGGTCAGTTGGCTTTGCGGGTAGCTCTTAGAAAAATACTCCACTGTACACCTTGGATTTGAGTTTTAAGTACCAGCCGAGTAACCTAAAAGTTACGACTACATTGGATGATTCTGAAGCTAGCTTGCTTGGCTCCCAGTGAACAAGTGTTAATTTCTACAGCCTACAGAGGGCTTTGTGGCTTCACTGCAGGTTCTTTCGACCTGACACCTGATGAGTGATACCTGTGGGTATTCTTTCAGTCATGACCAAAAAGCTCCTGACCATGGGTGAAGGTTGAAAGGCACCATAGATGTGAAATAATACTGAAGCTGTTCTTCAGTCCTGTTGATTTCATCTTCCATCTTACCCCACTACACATGATCCCTTGGTACCTTTTTCTACAATGATGACTATGCAGACTATTCCAGCACCAGTGGACATTAGAGGAGTACTGTCATCATGTCAATGATTGAAGCCTTAGTGGGTCAGATGCTCCCAAGCGATGCCCTCGACCCTCAGATTGATCACCATCTCTGGGCTCAGACGGTTCAGGGCCGTGGCAGAACCTGCTGTCTGCTGTTTGCTTAGACTAAAAAGCTGCTAAAAGCTGGGATCAATCGGGCGGGAGAATCAATCAGGATCATCCGTGTTTATACGACTCAGGAGGATTACCTCACTGTTACTGGAATGGCCTCACAGGAATGACTGGCCATTAGAACAGTGGGACTAAACACTGCCCCGCTGTTTACATAAAAGGTAATGTGGGCCCGGCCTCGGCTCTGTGTGCCAGAGACAATTAGGCTCCTATACAGGCCGTAATCCACTGCCGGGCTTGAGGTAATCAAATTCAAACATAGCCGGGCCCCTGAAAACAATGAGGGATGGGATTACAATGAATGCAAGGGAAGATAGAAAATTAATAAGCTTAAATCCAACACGTGATACAGTGAACAAGAGTCAAAGTATACAGCATCAGATGGATGTCTTTAAAATGACCTATATTTTAGCTTTTTGTGTTGATTGAGAAGTAAAACTGAATTTAAATACGTTTTTAACAGTATCAGTTGACTTTACAGAAGCAGCTTCCTTCAACAAAAGTCCAAAGAGTCCCAGAAGGATCTAATTGTTCATCTGTTGTTCTGTGCTCTTTGTAACTGTGATTTGAAAGATGCCATATAGATAAAATTATTACTGTTAAACCTCAAAGACTGAGGTCCTCGGTGGACGGTCAACAGTCATCTCTGGAGCTCACAGTAGAAAAGAATTCTGAACTTTCATCAATGTGAAAATGAAAGATTGTCTTTTGTCTTACAGAGAAATAACAAGCATGTACGTTCTCCAGTCAATCAGAAACAAACCCCACAGTTAATTTGAGGTTTCATGAGTTAGACAAATTAAGTGTTCATCTTCCAATGTTGGTCTTTGTAGTGTGAAATTCTCTCTTTGCGTAAGGGTGCTTGTAAGTACATGTGTTTGTTCGACATGTCTATTGCGAAATATGTTTATACCTGTTCCAAATGGTCACACTCACTGCTGGGGTGAACATGATATATCATAAAGAGGGGTGACCAGCGATGATTCATGTAAGTAGAGCAAAGAGGGCACACTTTCAGACAATCTGTGCTCTAAAAATTCAAGGTTTTGGACTTGGACTGTGAAAAATGAAAGGAGAGATTGAGAGAGTGCAAATTCTAGTTTCTCAGCCCTGCACATCAGACCAGTTGCTGTATAAAGTGGGCCTGATTGTTGTATTATCTGTTCTGGAAAGTCTTAAAAATGATCAGATGTATCAGGTTTTGCTCAACATCAAAAACACATATGTTCGGTTAATTCTCCTGTCAGTGCCCTTGACCGAGGACACAGGGGCTTCTCACTACCCTAACCGTAGACCTAACCCTATCTTAATTAGGATTGGTTGAATGCAGAGCAGGGATTTCACTATACATCATACTTTGTTTGACTGTGTTTGTGGCAATACACTCCTACAAGGACAAGAAGAATAATGAGTGTTGTATGAGGGTAGACATAAAACAAAAACATAAGGAAAAAAGTGCTTGGAGGCACCAATGTCTGTTAAAACGTATAATCAGTGGTAACATGTCTCTAACTTACCTTTAAGTCTCATTCATGGCTCACTCTGTCAGCTGACATTTTGACTTTTTAGCCAAAGCCCAGGTGTTAATAATGACATTAACAATGGCTTTGTTCTATTCAAGTGTCCCATTAAGCTCTGACAGTGAGCCAGCAAGCACGGTACCAGGCACCTGACGTTGCAGCAGCTCGATCTGTGTGAATAGAACAGACTTCAGCTAATATTAATGATATGATTCACACCTGTGCCTTTCTGACTGTGACATGTACAAAACGTAAGATCAAGACTTGATCTTGAAGAAGGCCTGAGGTCCAAAACTGCGTGAATGTTTTTTACCTTCAAAATGTATCAACAAAAAGGTTTTCGGTTCGGATAAGTCCCAAACTTTTGGGCATTCAAAGAGCTTTTACCTGAATGGCTCCATTTATGTTGTTTCTCTGCAGGTTACAGTGTTTGCCACAGGATGAAAACCATTTTTATAGTCAGAACCAACTGATGATTTATGTTTGTCATCCAAATCACCTCGGAAAATCACTCGGAAATCACCTGCAATAGAAAAGATGTATGATATTTTGTAAGCAAAATCTCTCAGCAATTCTTTTTTCTCACAACATTCAGTTGTTGTGGGAAAACCTGAACACCTATTTTTTTCATTTTAGTCACTTTCTTTGCTTGTGTGATTTGTGTGTTTGGCATCAGGACCAAACCAGAGTTGGTACTTACACATGATATGATAATGCTGAATGTGCACTGCATGTTTACTTTATGGCATGAATCAGTGGACTAATCACATTATCTGCCATCTGAACACAATGACTTTAAATGACATCTTTGTGTTACTTGGGTTTAAAGCTTGTCTGGGGCATTCAGTGTTGTGTTCAAGGACACTTTCACAGGTCATGTAACTGTTACTGGGACACCCGCTGTGAAAACTTTCATCCAGGAAATAAACTAAATGAAATGACACAGGAGAAAGGGAATGATTGTGTGTGTGTGCCTTTCTTCCACAGTCTGATCATTACAACGTCTCCTCTGCCGCTGTACACTGCTCAGAATACATTAAGCGGCTTGAGGGACGCGTCTCCTGGAAGCATGTGGACGTATCAGATGATAAGGTGGACTAAAGCCTATAAATACGGCTGCCTGAGTCTCCCGGTGAGCCAGTGTTAAAACTCCGCTGCACCACCTGATGATCTGCTGTCTGACACCCACCGTTTCCCCCTTCTGCGTCTCATTATTTCGGTTCTTATATGGAAAGAAGCGCGCACAGAAAAGTCGTTTTTTTCATGTCTCTTCATTCATGAATCAACCGCGTCCTCGATCTATTAAGAATGATGACTCCCTGTGCGTAAAATGCCGCGCTTAGTGCGTCCTGGCGCGGACGATTCCTTGGAAAATGTGCGGTGTCAGTCGCGCTCCCTTCACGCCCCGCTGCTGTGGATCGGTGCTGAGCAGGAGTGGCATCTCGGCGACAAAATCTGGATGAAAGAGCGTCCTTTAGAGCTCAGGCATGCATCGAGTAGTGAGATCATTGGCGTTATAAATATCCCCGTGCCAGCAGAACAACTCCAGCTACTGCAGCCGGGGTAATGCCCAGGAGCGCTGCTGCACGCGTGTGTGCGCACGGTTTCTGGTGGCCAGACCTCAGGAGCGACACCAAAATGCTAGAAGTAGCCTAGCGAGTGTCTCCTTTTTGGAAGAATGAATGTTCCTCTTTACCTTCTGACCGTCGCTCACTTGATTTGCGCCGCCGCCGGAGCACAGCACGTCTCTTTGGAGCGCCAACTTCTGGAGGAGGAGATCAGCTCGGGACGCAGGACTTGCAGGCTCTACTGTAGGGTTGGCATCGGCTTCCATCTCCAGATTCATCCCGACGGCAGAGTCAACGGCAGCCATGAGCCCAACCAGCTGAGTAAGTCATTCACCCGGGCTCCACAGCGCGCGGAGCAGCCTCACTACTAAATTATAAATGCCTGACGCGCATGTGAATCCAAGTGCGTCCCGCTGAGAATGCGCACTTGGAGTCCCGTATTTGCTCTAATTGATCTCCTCACTGTTTGCCGCTGTATCTTTTTTTAAATTGCATCCTCTGGAAGTTTGAACAATAATGATTTACACAGGCAGAGTGTCAGGATCGCGCACCTAAACTTAGGCTGCCTGACCCGGTGAAATCTCTGAGCAGCGGCCATCTGGTTGACGAGTCTTGTTTGTGTCTCTCCGGGATGTTGGCAGGTAGACTATTTGTGGAAGTAACAGGTGCAGCAGTGAGACACCAGGATGTGTTGGATTGCCAGTCAGCACGATTGTCATCACAACAACGCTACTCCACACACTGCAAAAAATATCCAGCTTCAAATTTAGACTATCGTCTGTTGTTGAAGCTTCAGACTGTTTACCTCCAAAACTTGTTTGAAGATCAGGTGCTTTGCATGCAAAGACAATGATTGTTTTTTTTTAATGAAATAGGTCACAAAAAAAGAAATACAAGCCCATTATAAATTAATATACAAGTAAATTAGCTGAGATAAGCAGCTCAAGGTTGATTTGAGGTATTTCTCAAGGGTCAAGAAGAAGTATTGCCCTTTAGATACTATGCTGATATTCATTTTTGAACATGAACAACAGAGACTAACATTTCTAAAAAGCAATCTATGCATCAGAGATAAGATTTAATCTTTTAAAAAGTGAGAAGAACTTCTGAAGACTGAAAAATATCAGTGGAGCGAGATCATCTCCACTTTTATCCAGTCCGAATATATTGGTTTTTGTGATTTTGTGATGTGATGTTTAAATTGAAATAGTTTTCTTTCCTTTTGAAGACATTATCTCTTAACTCAGATCAGTTATCAAAAGTCAAAACTGGCCTGAACTGCTTCACAAACTCGAGTGAACTCTATGTGAATATTATTCAGCACACAACAGTTTTCAGTTGCAGCCGGAACGAGTAAAATTAGCACCAGGAAAAATTGTGATAAATTTAAAACCCAACAGTTTTCAAATGCCATCCTGTTTGTGAATCTTGCCCTGTGCCATCCAGACCAGAAGACTACAGTCATAAATCAGATATTGGGTTTTTACTGCCCCACCAGGGTCCCTCATCGCTCATCCGCTGACGAAACAGCCGAAGCTGACCGTGAAAGTGCACTTGTGCCTCCATTTCATGGTCCCCTTTAGAAGAGTTGTCAGGTTACATGGATTTCAACACGACAGCCATGTGGGTTTGAATCCTGCATGGCAGCGCTGGAGACGAGCAGGAGACTGGCTGTCTTAGATTTGTAATATGAAGATTCTGTTTTCATATCAGTGCTTCACAGAATACCTCAGGTAGAAGTTAATACACAGACAACATTAATCTGGGATAACGCTTCTATTTAAAGGTGCACTATGAAGTTTTTTGAAGAGAAAGATCTTGATTGACAGATTTTTTTTATACCTTAACAAACTAAATAAACAAACTGTCTTGGTTTTCATGACTGAATAAATAACCTTGTGTTGACCTTAAAGGACAACACAGTTTCATACTGTTTTACTTTGTTTATATTTGGCGGACCCTGCCACCTTTCTAGCTTCAAACAGTGTTCTGGGAAAAAATTAATATTTTTAAGTTTGTATTATTACCTCATTGATATTGTAAGTTTGAAACGAGTTTGAATTTCTTCTCCAAAACTACGCAGTGCCCCTTTAAGTGTAATTTTCATTTTGACTCTGACCGTGGTGCTGTACAGCAGTCAGATGGATATATTGGTTTGACAATATTGTGTCAACATCAGCATTTCATTAAATGTCAGAGATCTTTTTAACTCTAAACCGGTTTTATCCTGCATGGAAGAACAACTAAAAAACTCTTCATTATTGAATGTACTGTCAGACGTGCAGGTGAACTAGATAACTGAGCTGGTTTGACAGCAGGACCGTGGAGGGGCGACGAGTTACAGAAAATGACAAGAGGAGTAAAAATACACTTACATCATCCATCAATCATCAGAGCGTGTTGTCTGTCCGCCCAGGTGTCCTGGAGCTCTTTGCGGTTTCTCAGGGGGTCATCGGCATCAAAGGGGTCTACAGTAACAGATTCCTGGCCATGAATAAAAGAGGACGGCTACATGCCACTGTAAGTATCCACACACACACACACACACACACACACACACACACACACACACACACACACACACACACACACATAGAGACACACACACACATTGGTCGCAAACTGCTTCTGTTTGTCAGCCTGCACTCAGCATGTACATACCTAAACAAGTGTTCACACTCTCACCATTAAATGACTGCTGAAGATGAATTCAAAGCTGCACTAATTGATTTTTTGGCCATTCAGATGCAAAGAATATTTTCCACCTTATTAAGTTGTCATTTTTTTTTAACACGTATGCATCAATAATCATTGATTATTGTACAGTATTTCTACACTGCTGCTACTTTTACTTAAAGGTGCAATATGTAAGAATTGTAGTTGAAAACAATCAAAAAATAAAATTATCAACAGGTTGTGAATGACAGTGCTGACGTTGTGACATCGATTTATTGTGTTGCAAAGATAGATACTGAAGTTAGCACGCTAACCAGCTAGCTGCATGGCTAACTGAGCTAACTAGTGAACGGCAGCTGCAGTTAGCTGCAGTTAGAGTGAGAGAGCTAGAGTTGCTGTAGTGATATGCTTCCTTTGTTTTGAATTCGACAGGTGGTAAATTCTTACATATAGCACCTTGAAGTAAAGCATTTGTTTTTAGAGTACTTCCTCCACCGCTGCCTGCTAGTCACTAACTTTGTGCACTTGTGTGGTGCTGAGCACGTAGTGTACAGTGGATTTATCAGGGACTGTTTTGCGAAACACAGCTGCGTACTGCTGCTGCAAACACAATTGATGAGAGCACTGAGACTGAACCAGGCAGTAAATAGTTTATAAAACCAACACAATGAGCTAAAAGAGGCACAACATTTTTTTTAGAGCTGTTAAATTGGCCGATATTTTTTCAGAAGTATTGATTATTAGAGTGCTCACATCTCTGAAGTGTCTTTTTTCTTATGCTGTGGTTGAATGAACAAACAAATGTGCATGACTCTCCTGAGCAGTCTCCATCATGGGGTTGCACTTGGTTGTACATAAGAGAGGTTGTGTGAAGACAGCAAAATGCCGGCCAGAAGTTCAAATCATGAGGAACTTTTGTAAAAGGTTCAAAAGTTGTTAGACACAAGCTGAATCCGCCAATTTAGTTTGAAGCATACTGACCCCTTTATTAGCCTCTCAGAGCTCTCAACTGCATCTCACAGTCAGATTATTTTGTTATACACGCTGCTCCCCAAAGACCGAGAATGAATTTTCCCACTCCAAGTTTAATATTGTTTACTTTGGATGAACCATTTCACTTCCTGTCAGTGTTCCTACCTGCTACAAGAATGTAAAGAGGCCAAAATCTGTGAATCTTCACCTCATTTGCTGCTGATATGATGCAGCCCAACTTCTTTCGGACTTATGAAACAGGATGTATTGCTCCATTAAAACCTTGCCTAGTGCGTCTATAGTTGTTTTTATTTATTAGTTTGTCCGGCTTTGCATCTGTGCCGCATAACAAAATCCCCAAATCTGACATCAGCATGTCATGGCATACTGCTATAATCTTTAGCCACAGTTTCCAAGACTTTCAAATCCCCCCAAACACACAGTAAGCCCAAATCTGCCCACAGCAGCTTGGCCTCGCTGCCATAAGCAGGCCGGCCGGCCAGCCAGCAGCCAGCCGCACTCACGAGTCATCTGTGGGAGCCTTGGCAGGCATATAGATAGAAGCGGCTCCCTATTAGCATGTGTTAATGGGAAGAGCAGATTAAGTCCTGTCTGGGACGGCTGATAATATACAGAGGAGTGAGCCACAAAGTGAAGATCAATATGTTGAGTAAACAATCAGCCAGGCAGGCAACAATCAGAGAGCCGGAGAGTCTGCGAGCTGCTGTGGGTGTGAATGCTGAGCAACGGCGATTTATGCCCCCTCAGCTCCTGGGATTGTTTCATGAAACCCTGTCAGCGGGGAGTGATGTAGCGTCTTTCCTGAAAGTGCATTCTCAGCCACAGCTGGCTTGAACTCTACTAATATGACTGTAAGCTGTCCACCAGCAGATACATATTCAGTTGTCATTGCAGCTCATACAAGCACACAGAAACATTACAAACTTTCCCGGGGTCACAGCACATCCCAAACAAGATTTAGATATCCACCAAACTGGGCGGACATGGATAATAAGAGAGAGCAATGCGGCAAAGCAAAATGGCGCACTGTGGGGTATCGCCTCAAACTAAAACCTGATCATCGTTTTTGCTCTGCTGGAAGTTTGTCATGCACAGCCACGCTCTGACTCAGTGGGATTTTCTTTCCTGTGATCCAACTAGTGTGCAACTGGGTCTCATCTGCCCCTTCATCTCCTGTTCCGAAGTGTCGAAATGTCACAAACTAAAGTCCAGCTCTCCTCATACTCCTACTGCGCCGACTCAAAGGTCGATCGTCTGTTGTTTGTGGCTGGTTTTGATGCGTCTGAACGACTCGCTCAATCAACACAATCAGGTTGATTCACTTCAGGCAGACTGTTCGCAGGTTGCAGCAATAGTCAAGGACAGAACAGACATCTGCTGAAAAGCTTCCATTGACATAAGTCATTGTTTATCCTCATGGGCATAGAGCAGGTTTAGTGACAGATCAACTTTACCAGAGCTGCCTTGCTCAAGGGAAATTCTTCCTCACAAATCAAGAGTGCTTTCCCTTGATTTCTTTATTGAATCAACTTTAGTCTGGGATTGCAGTGATTCTCAATGTCAGGGTTGCATAAACTCGTACCCAAAGATAGGAATGGTGAGAAGAATAAGCTTCAAGGAGCTCCACTCCACTCCAGTCATGTAAGTTTGGTAAATTACATACTGTGTGTATTAGCTAATTAAAGCCAGTATGCTTTGAATATGGCATTTACCACTCCGGCACCCTCCATGTAGTATTAAAAAAGAAACCAAAACTTACTTATATACTTTTTTACCAATAGAAATCTGAATGTTTTCTATAATCACATTCAAATTTCACACAGTGGCCTAAATATAACTGAAATTGGGTAGTTTTACAAGCATTTAACTCCCTAAATTAGCTTTGTTGCTAGCATTCTAGCTTTCCAAAATCATGTATACAAATTATCATAATTGATTTAAAGTGTGCATGAATAGGAACATCTTCATACCGGTGTCATAACTAAAACCTTTGATCCAGACCAACAATTTCTGACAACTAATGACCCCATTACAGTTAAATTTGGCATGGATACTCATGGTCCTGAGATGTGAAATGATTTTAAATGATTTCAGCAACTCCCTGACCTTTGCGCTAGTGCCATCATCAGATAAAAAGTCCAGTAGGTTAAAGGAAAAAGGAATGTCCAGGATGAGTGAATGATGTTTGCTGTTAATATTAATTTTCCCCAGAGGATGAATCACAATGTTCTGGTGACCTGATGACCTGTTTACCTCTTTGTGTGGTCAAAATGTCCACTTGTGCGCAAGAATTCAAACTCAAACTTCTCATTCTTTTGGGCCAAAAGTCATTAATTTTCAGTTTTATACGCAGTGAATTTAAGTTATTCTTCTTGCAGTACAGCTCTACTACTTACTGTAGATACTTTGCACTCTCAGAGACTGTTTCTCTGGCACCAATCGTTGCAGTTGGGGCTTATTTTTGCCTCCGGAGCAGCTCTGCCTCAGAGAAATATTTGTACAACTAAAACTCCAATCTGTGGCTACAGCTGCACTGTGCTATTTAACTGCCTTGATGATTTGGGGTGGATGTAAACCTCGGGGGCCACAGACAGCCTCGGGCCTCACGTCAGGGTGTCAGGTGACACCCTGAACCTTATCTTGTTGCATCGTCTGTCATATTTAATATTTAGATGTTTTCACAGTGGCAACTTATTGGCTGGATAATGGGTGAGGAGACAGATGCACATTGCTCTGCATGACCCGCTCAGCAAGACACCACAAACATAATCTTTCTAAAGGTGAAAGGGTCACCTGCATTTGTTGAGCAAACAGTGGCAGACGGAGGGAGAGAGAAGAGAGAGAATGTCAGGATTACATGACGGCATTTAAATTATACAGCTATAGAAATGCTGATGTGGCATTAAGGATTTAATCGGCAAAACCACCTGAATTAACTCGTGTTTTTGACATCTGTCATTTGTTTTAAATATGTCTTAGCAACAGATTCTCTATACTGACGACACTTTTCATGTCAGATCATTAAGTGTTTCATATTCCCAACCAGTTCATTAAAGCCCAGCTCTTTAAGTTTGTGCGTAATAAGGTTTAGTGTATGATCTGTTTATCTTTGACATTTTGGTTTTGAGTGGCATATCACAACAAATATTTGATGAATTGCCATGAAATTTGTTAAAGACACTCATGGTCCTCAGAATATAAATGTAAACACATGGCTAAAGCACACTGAAAACTTATATAAGCTTTTGCAAACTGCTATTCCTTATCTCAAGAGCTTTTTCTCAGTTTATTGGCCTGTAAAAAAGTTGCATAGTGCATCTTTGAAAGCATTATTTGTGTCCTATTTACCCCCCCCTTACTCTTCCTCTAGTGTCACTGACAGGTTGACATTTTTGGTTTTGAGTGAAACGTCCCCACAGCTGTTGGATGGACGGCATTAACTTTAGTGACATTCCAATCAGCATCATCTGTACTAATCTGGAAATGTGAAGATGCTTGCACGCTCAAGTAACTCTATGGGCCTGATAAACATTACCTATTAAACATTACCTACCAATCTCACCTTGGAAAGAGCTCCTAGAGTGTTTAGAAAAGTGAATTGGCATTTGTTTGTAAAAAGTCTGTTGTTTTAACAAGTTAGTTACAAACCCAGTCCCTATGGGTTGTGCATATTAGAGGAGAGTAAGACTGTGGTCCAAGTTCAGTTTGTAGTCTTCGATTTTATTGGAACTGGAATCGATAAAAATACCTTATTCATCCATCTGTTATAGTGGTAAGGCTAAAGGGGCCACTTTTGTGAAGAAGTACTGTTTGGGTAGAGGGGAGAAAAAAACGTTAGTCATCAGTAACTTTCCACCTCTGCCCTCGATTCAGCTAACCCCTGAGGATCATGGGAAAGGTCCCTTTAAAAGAGTGTGACCAATCCAGCAGGGCAAGAGCCAGGTTAAACAGCTGTACAAGCATTATGATTTTAACAATAAGATCTCTGGAATCTGGCTGCAGCCATTAAATCCTATGAAACACAGCAGGAGCCAAAGCTCCTTCCTGGTATGCGTGCTTGTGTGTGCGTGTGTGCATACATGCCTGTGTGCGTGTGCATGCGTGTGAGTGTGTGAGTACATTCATACATGCTCCGATGGATTTGTTTCCAAATGTGTAATTCCCTGACTGGTACCAGAGCTGGTATGTTGCTCAAATGTAGCGGTCTGTTAAATCATTGCAATCCACCCATAGCAGTGACTCGGGAGGTCTGTGCACTTTTCTAATCATTTTTAAAAACAACAGCCAAAAGGAACGGTAGGTCACTTTGAATAACTTAAGGGTTTGTACTCCTCTGCTGCAGCCGCAGCGCACTCTCTTGTGACTGGCATGTTTACCGAACGCTGTAATGGCATCATTTTCTGCTATGCTTCACTCTTCAGCAAAGCAGAACAGTTTGTTTTATTTCAGAATGGCAGGAGGTTACACAAGAAAGTCACACTGCAGCAAGAAAGCAGGCATCCCTGGGTACATGTCAGAGTTTCCCACCCAAGATATTTTTAGGCACAAAACTGGAACATTCAATGAATATCTACATCTCTATTTCTGAAATGGGGTGAAGCAGAGAACAATACTGCATGCTAGTGTTGTCTGACCATTTTTACCAAGCTAGTACATTGTAACGACCATTTGCTAGAGGGCGTTTTGTTTGGTAAATAATTTATTTCAGTTGAATAGGTTTGGATCTAAGACTCAAATGACTTTCAGTCTCATACAATCTATTTGTGGGACATATATTTAGAAATTCCACCTGGAAAGCTAATGGATCCTTCAGATTATTATTGCTGATGCCTCAATGTATAAGCAACATTTTTAATCCACTTCTGTTGACCATTTACATATGTCAGCTATATAGCTTGCATCATCAGCATTACCCATGCAAATGACAAGGGTCTCACTAAAAACGTGGTGTTTCACCTGGATGGACATGGTTTGTTAGGATGTAGCAGTGCAAGCTTTGGCAAGCTCTGTGACAGTCTTGGTCTGGCTCTGTTTACACATATTTTCCAACAATTTGTGTATTTGACCCTCACATCTATTTGCATGGAAAGTAACAGTCTGCCCAGTAAGAGCATTTAGGTGGTTTTATGAAAAGTGTTCTGCTGGAGAGCCTTTAAGAAGTCAGGTAATGTGGTTGAAAGGTGGACAAAGACTCATTTCACAGTGAGTTATGTTGGTTGAATGGAATTTGCACATTTCTTCCATGATGGAGTTTTTGATTTTGACTTTTAGATTTAGTGAATTCATTGTTTTCAGGTATTTAAAAATATGTTTTAAGTTTTCAGAGGCAAATTTCTTAGGTTTTTGGTCAATGGACTTTTCCAGTCTACTGTCAGCTCAAAGCGCGTTACAACACTTGTCACATTCACCCATTTTTCACCCGTGTGATCTGACCCACGCCACCTCCTGAGCTACAGCTGCCCCCAGGTCTAGGCAACAAAACTACTTTGGTTTAGGAAAAGATCATGGTTTGGATTAAAATACTGAGTCAGCATTGATTTCACGTCACATTACACGAACAGCAATGATCACAAAAAATACAAAAATCATCTCTGTTTGAAGTTACAAATGACAAGACACATGAGCAAACGAGAAAAGTCCCCTAATGCTGGAGCTGAAACAGTCTCACATATCATCCCGTTTGAGATCATCTAGCTTTGTCAGTAAAGTACAGCATCAGGTGCATTAAGTCAGATGAAAACTGTTGACATTGTTCAAACCATTGTATCACGCTGATACAACAAATAATTCTTCACCTGCTAAGTCTTTCTATCGCGTCTCCTCAGTGTTATGTTTCCCAAACCTTGACTAGTTCAATGTGTCACATTTATTCATAACTCCATTTTGCAGATGCTAGTGAAAGCTACTGCAGCGGACAACATGAAAAGAAAAACAACAGCCTGTGTGTCTTCATTTAGCAGTTCTTTTGGATAAAGTCAATATACAGACGGGCCGTAATGAGCGTTTGACCAGTACAAAGGAAGTTCTGCTGCTGTCACTCAAACCATCTCTGCGATAAGGAAAGCCATTTAGATGACTTTGAAACCCGCCCCCGAGATGAAAGCTAAATCCTCTGTTATTTCAGAGAAGCTACACCCAATCAGATCATAATCAGACAATATTGTGTTGAACAGCAACGGGGCCATGTGGTATGTAATTACAGGTTGAGATGAGAGAGTATTTTCTCACTCGGATATCGGTTGTAGGGATTGAAGAGAAACAAATGGCATACTGATTGCAGTGTAATTCCTGCTCTTGTTGTAAAAACAAGGAAAGATATCGGACAGTGAGGACAGTTAACCAGGACGATCACAAATAGTTTCTCAACGTAGCGTTGTGTCCTTCTGTCAGATCAGTATTAACAAGGAAATAAAATTTAATCAGCGGGAAGAATCTGGCAGAGGTCAGCTCCCAGATGCTTTTTGGTTCAGAGCTTTCCTGTAAAGGAACGGGAGCCATTACTTCTTCTTTCCCCAACAAGACAATTATCTTTGCAGCAGTTAACAAGAGAAACACTGGCTTAGGTTTCATGGTAGCATGCAAACACAACAGAGTTCCCACATGTTCTGCACCTGAGCCTTGTTTTCATGTGGACAGATCCAGTTACATGCGCTCAGAAAATAAACTAGTGGAACAATTTACAAATTTAGCAGATTTAAAGATCATTAAAAATGAATCACAAATAATCTCACTGACTGATCTAAAGCACTGAAGTACGGCTCAAGTTCCATTAGATTAAAGCCAAAAGAAAACACCTGTTAATTCCTTATATTTCCCTTCTTTTGTAGGAATGGTTCACGGACGACTGTAAGTTCAGGGAACGTTTCCAGGAGAACAGTTACAACACTTACGCCTCAGTAATCCACAAGAACCACAGGACTGGTCGCGAGTGGTTTGTGGCCCTCAATAAGAGAGGGAAAGCTAAAATGGGCTCCAGCCCACGGGTCAAATCCCAACATGTCTCCACCCACTTCTTACCCAGGGTCAGCCTGCACGAGAACAGCGAGCGAGGCTTCACCATCACAGACAGGAGCAAAGAGAGGAGGAAAGCCTCGCCGGCACCACCACCAAAACCTCCTCTGGCGAAGGCGAACGTCCATGCAGGTACAGCACCGAGACGTACACAAGTCAAGTACTGGCCCAAGTACCGGTTTGGATAGATGTCGGAGGGTTTGGCTCTATCTGGGGTACGCAAGGTTCATAGACGTTGGACAAACGTATAAATGATGAACATGCTCAAAAAACTGACAATGGTCATGGTCACATTCAAAGCATTCCAGGTATCTATGAAGCGAACGAAACCTCAAAGGGCTGCCAGGTACAACTATGGAGCTTTACTTTCCTGAAGCTATGATCATGGTTGGGATTTATCTTTCCACTTTCATTCTGTGGTGCTCTGTCCTGTTTTATGTTATCATTGTGTACACGGTGAACTTTAGCAGTGCCCAAGCTTGAAAAATATTTTTTAAGATCAGATGCTGTTGAAGCTGAAATCCATAACTTATTCTTGGTAGGATTTCATATTACACGTCAAAGACACAAAAGTCATCCATGTTTTCTGTCTTGCTGGCCGAATAAAAGCGTTCTTAACTGACCGTGTGGCGTCCTCCACTGTTTGATAGCTGGTAAGGGACTGTACAAAAATTACTATTGGGACTGTTTTGTCGTACAGCAAAAAGTTCAGTCTAAAAAGTTTAATTAAAAAGTGGACCATTTAAATAATAGTTACCATTTCAAAATACCCCTAAAATGATGAGCGAGGTAGGAAACACAATTATAACACTGCACAATTTTAAGGGGAAAGGCCAAAAAATATGACAGTAAAACCAAAAACAGGTTATGGATTTCAGCTGTAGACAGCAAAAAATAACTATATGACAATTGTTTCCTCCCCCTGAAGACAATTATTTAGCCTCTTTTGAAAAATGACAATCCCTCTCAGACCTGTACCCCATACACACCGACCAACTGTCCCCTTTCCTAACACCAGATTTGTGGTAATCAACATGAAAATGTAGACTGGATCTCTGGAGACTCTAACCTCCCTCCTCCTGGACAGCTGTGAGGGATCAAGGAGAAAACTGTCCGTCAAAACTATCATTTTAGCAGCCGGCTGTCCCCTGAAAAATCCAGAGTCATGACCTCAAGGCATTCCACTAAGGAGGAGCGCGCACCGCCGTCACCGCAGGGATAAAGATGCCGAGAAAGAGCGGTCACTTGTTTTGGGCAAGGTTGAGGCTTTAGGTGTATCAGATGGCAAACAGCCGTGGAATGGCCATTCAGGAGTGTGCAGTCATCTCTGGGGAGGAGGGCAGGGATGGCTGTGTGTCGTCTACCCTTCCCAGGAGCCTGAACTTTAATTTGATTGTTTGAATTTAAGTCAGCTTGGGCACATTTTGCAATTCAAATGGACAATCTATCGAACTGACCATATTCCACTGTAAGAACCTGTGTATTAATGGGAAAATGTTCATAATGTGGGCAAATGTATGTCACGTGAGTTTGACAGCTGAGATGGAAATCTGAAATATCTGCGCTGTTTCTAATAAGCCTGTGACAACAAAGTGTGAAACAGGTCTCTCACTTTATATTTACAATCATAAGGATTGTAAGTAAGAAAGGTTTCAGGCTGGTTTCAGGTTTGTAAGTAAGTTTCAGGCTGTGTTGTCCGGTGAAGCTACATGCTTGGATAGTTCTGGTCATTTTCAAATGTAATTTATCAAAATGTTGGCTTCCTCAATCTGACTGTGCTAATAATCTGCTCCCATGTGTGCCTTGTGCGGCAAGAAGATGGGAAAGTAGAGGGGAAGAGGCAAGAGTGTAACCACAGCCTGGAGAGCTAACTGTCAGTAATGGATGAAATAAAGCAAAAATATAGCTTTGGGTTTAAAATTTGCAGTATAGCCACTGCCACATTGTTATGCCCCCCGACTCGGTTCTCAGTTTTGAGCCTGTGCAGAACTCCACTGAGTGTGCAAACATCCATCAAGATTGCATGATAATCTAGATGTGTTGTTATAATAAAAGAAAATGTTTGAAAATTGCAAATACGCATCTTTAACCACATCTGCCAAAAAACCCCACAAAATGACAACCCTGAGACACAAGTATAAGAAAATAGGAAAATGATCAAACAAACAAACAAATAAACAACAACAAAAACAACAACAAAGAATTTCTAGCTAAACAGAAACCATTGTTTCTTAAATAACAGTCCAACTTTCCAGGAAATGTTTATTAAAATGTGTTAAAAGTGCGCTCTGTAGTTTCGAGTAAACATAATTTTAATCAGAAGAGAAAGATCTTCATTGAATGATTTTTTATGCCTAAACAAACTAAATAAACAAACTCTCTTTGTTTTCATGACTGAATAAACAAACTGACCTTAAAGGACAACACAGTTTCATACTGTTTTACTTTGTTTATATTTGGCGGACCCTGCCACCCTTCTAGCTTCAAACAGTGTTCTGGGACCTTATTTTCCTCTGAGAACAGCTTGTTTACTCAGTTATGGAAAAGATAAATATTTCTGACTTTGCATTATTACTTCATTAATACTGAAGATATTAAAACTCTGAGCTTGAATTTCTGCTACACAGTGCCCCTTTAAGAGGAGTCACACAATGACAAACGCAGACCACCATCATAAAGGGGAATACAGAATATCTAAAAATTGTAGAATACATTTATTTTAAAGCTAATACACAAGTTAATACAGTGGAAAAGTACTGTTGTCAAGTGTTATACAATGTTTTTGTCTTTGTCCAGGCTAAGTGGAAAGCTACCTGCTCTGGGGCCCTTATAAACTGTAGATATCTTGATGCTGTTTGTTTTTTTTTAAAATCCTGTGTTTTGTCATCGTGTTGTGTGGTTCTCAAACACATCCCAAAGAAATATTTTTTGTACCAGAATTTTTTTTATAAAAATGTATGTATGAAGAAGAGTTTTATGTAATATGACTATTAAAAAGCAAATATAACAGTGGATACGTGGATATGTATTTTGTTGTGTACAATATTAGGGAAAAAGCGTGTGTGTGTGTGCTGACAGGGTCTCGCCACAGCCACATACTATCAGTGCAAGCCATATATATCTACCTTTAAATTGTGTGGGCATTGTGAGTATGATAATGACTTTATCAACATTTGAACAATTGTAACCAGATTTGAATGTATGACCTGGTCGACTGAGGATGCATGTTTGTTTTTAGCATGATCGTGGCTTTACAGTCCCAAAATTAAGTATTCTCACACATCTACGATCTTTGGCCCCTTGGCCAACCCCACAAACGCTGATTTGGTGTGATGTACTTGTTCAGGAACGCAATGATGATAAACGAGTAAGATAAAGGAAAATTGATTTTTGTAATACATTTTGTGCAATTACATTGCTTCAGGATCAGATGAAAGAGTAACTAACCCTGAAAAGAATTACTGGTTGGCATGAGGGAAGCCCAATCAACGGAGGGCAGCAACAGCAGTAAGTAATCACTTCCTGGGGAGATCACATCCACCATTACACATGATTTCTCGTCTCCTGGGGAACCTGCGGTCACTCAGTTACATCTTACAGTCTCTTTAGGTGTTTTTTTCACAGTAGTATTCTAAATCTTCTCACATTACGCAAAAACTATGTACATTTAAATGTGTGAAACAGAATCCAGCTGATTCTCCCCCTCTTCACTGACTGCTATATATATGTTGTTATGTAATGCTCCACTCGCAGGAGCAGCAACAAAGAAGCTAATTAGATGAGGTATTGTAATTTGCTGCAGTGTGAGAGGCAGGTTTACATTACAGTTGAGTTTTTTTTTTTTGATAAAATTCCAACCTAGACTGATGACCTGTGAGAAAAACAGGAGTCTGAATCCAAAAATAGCCAATAATTTTCCACTCATTTCAGATGCGTATAGGATTTTCCTTATTACGATTAAGGATTTTGATCTGCGGAGGAGCAGAGTCTCAAAAAGGTATTTGAGTTTAGATCATCTTGAAACAGGTGCTTTAAAGTTGATGCTGAAGAAAGGCGATGAGTTGGAAACAGATCTGTCCAGTTGAGGTATGATGTGTTTACATTGAAATATTTAGCTGTGACGTGCTAAAAATGTAACGTAAGAGTAATATAAAAAGGAGTTATAAAGTCAACTAAAAGGCTGGTTTGCTATCATTAGATAACACCATCATTATGCTTCTGGTCCAAATATGGGTGCAATGGCAAAACCCCTGTGAATATTAAAGCAACATCATGTAGAAATTGGCATTTTGTGCGATTTGGCACCCCCCACAGGTTCTGAATGAAACACCACTGTTGTAAATACAAATCCCAGGTCTGTAACAGTTTGTCAGATGTAAAGTAGGTGCTAACAAACAAAGCTCATTACATCATAACAATGTTATGTGTTGAAAACTTGTATGTTGAAGTAAACATGAATGTAATGCTGTGATCCTACCCTCTCACTTAAGTTACATAGTGCAGAAACAAGTGATGGGGGCAGAGTGGCAGAGACAGAGACAACATTCACCCTATTTCAAGGGTCTTCTTTGTAAATGTGTGGACGAAAGTTTTCTGTCATCCCTGGCTGCATTTTGAAATCACATACAGAGTTCAAATTCGGTTATGTGTGTGTGAGACAAGCATGGAAGCCAAGAACAGCCATGCTTGCAATGATTGTTTAGGAGCCTTTATCTTGAAATCACGAGTTGATTATTTTCTTATATCCGGATAACAAAGCTCATTTCTCGTGGTAACTGGTTAATTCATGTCGTTATCTCGAGAAAACAAAAGGCTGATTTCTTGAGATAATGAGATAATTTATTATAAGTGAATGACTTTTAGTTTTTCTATATCACAGGATGATTATGGAGAACTCAGAAAGGACTGTTAGGTACATTTGATCACATCTGATATCAGCCTTCAAGATCACTGTTCATGACTGAACTTGTGCAAAATTGCTGCGTAAAAGTGATAATTGTGATGAATGTTGTCTGATCCTCTTGACAAAAGTGTTGCACTTGGACTGTACGTACTGTATATTTTCACTTTTTCATCAGAAAATCAGGTAACAGGGGTCAGAAGAGGAAAGAGAGAAAGAGTAATCATGAAAAAGATTATTCAACACAGAATAAGAGCAGGAGAAGTTTTGCGTTTATTATTCATACGTGGTGTTAAATAATGAAGCAGGTCTTTATTTCTAGGTAAGTAAACACTTTGTGACCTAAGAAATGAGACGAAGCTTGCGTGACATTTTTTATTTAAAGTTGATCTCGAAGGAGCAGGTTCCCCCGTTAACCAACTTACATCTTCACTCCTCTGCCCGCCATCTGCCTCCACTTGTTTTTGGTCTTTCTCTGCATGCTCATTTCGGCCATAAGTGACATCGCGGCTGCACGAGAGCGCATTCGTACCAACGTTTTTAATCATGACCTCACTTTCCGTGGACGTCATTGCAGAGCCATTAAAAGTCATGCCGAATGAGAAAATTTAAACAAAATGATAATAAAAGATGATACTGACGGCCAAGAGTGACAGTATTTCTGTAAATGGAGCTGAGAACATTCCCAGTGAACATTTTATTCTGTTTTACAGTCAGTGAAGGTGCCAAATTGTGTCGATTTGCCAGGATGTGGGGACTGGATGACTTTGTCTTCTCATACTGCAGCTTCAGGCCCACTTCAATTCAGTGAAGTTTATCAGGTATACAAACATACAGACTACAATATTACATGAGACTTATAGAACCTTTGTGATATAGACTTTAGTTAGTTTCAATTTAAATGAGATGAATTCAGTGATTTACCATGTTTACTTTCTCAAAAAGGGCGACAGCAACGGTTCCCAAAATCTGTCCGTAAAGAGACCCGAACAGAAACAGAGAACGCTGACAATAGCAAAAGCTCCACCAAATAAGTAACCACAGTCTCATAAAGAAGCAAAACATCTATTTTTATAGCACTGTACAGTTCACACTTTCAGTCTCGCTTTTGAAAACACATTTTCCTGCAGTGGTTACAATAACAAGTTCGCTCAAACCCACTCAGGTGTTAGAAGCAGAGTGGGACGCCACCGAAACCTGGATATCAGTTTGATAATAACCAGCTGCAACGGAGGCCGACTGTTGTGTCGCCAAATACAAACCGTTGTTATGATTAAGCAGCATTTTTCTTACACCACTCTGGCTAATGTCGCCGCTTCTAATTGAGAATACGTCTGATAAAAAGTTGCAAACGGCACTGGTGAAGAGGGGGAGGAGAACAATAAGGAGAAGCAGCGCTAAATGGTGAAATCATAGATATTACAGTGACAGGCTCATGGAGCTTTCCCTTCCTTTTTTCATTTTTCTTCTCATGCACTGTTTGTCTAAAATGCCGATCAGAGTGATTTCTCTCACCGACACGACTGATTCTAAATGCTGAATTGGTCAAAAAGCCGCTCACCGACGGCCCTGACGATGGCCGACGGCGGCGTGTCACGGCCTTTCACCTTGAGTTCTCTTGTCTTATAAATATTTGCTGTACTGGAGCTCAATCCAATGTAGATTATGCTGCAGTCTGTTGCTGCTTTCGGGGTTTCCCTTGGTCCAGAGCTGGGATAGACAAAGGAGGAGGAGTAAAACAAACAAAGATTGGATGATGTACTGAACAGCCACTTACTTACAATTTGTCCAGGGATTTTATTGTAAAATGACAATTTTGGCACCACGACTTTAACTGCCCGGTCAAACTGCAGTGAACCCTTTGCTGTAAAAAGACAAAAAAAAAAAAAAAGGAAAATAGCCTGAACGTATAAATTATTTCTGAACGTATTTGTGCTACTCTTTACAATTTTTGGGAGGTGTCTGACTTCCGCTTCCTGTGATGTGCCGCACGTGACAGGCAGGTGAGGCCGTTGCCATAGCAGCCTGTCGCAACACAGCGCGCGTGCAGATGGAGCACAGCGCAGCCGCACGTCTCCTCGATCCCGTCACACAGTTTAAAGTGTACGAAGATTATCTCGACTCCAAAGTGACGCCAATGGATTTATTTTACTCAAAAGTGAGTCACTCTCAAACTGTTGACTTCAGCTCTCCGTGTAGTGGTTCTGTTCTGTTTGCACCACGTCGTTCAGAACCGCCTTTACAAAGCTGCCACTTAAACGTTATCTCTGCCTATCTACGACAGTGCAAGTTATAACAACACAACTTTCGACTTTTTAAAATCAACAAAACCACTTCTTTAATTCGGCATGTACCAAATCCTCCAACTCGTTCTCATTAATAATACAACACTCTGCTTTCCAGACTGCTGCAGGCTGACGTTATTCTAGTTACAGAGATTTTACATGTTGAGTTCTCGCTATTTTTTTTTTGGCGTTCACTCTAAGTATTCCCGCATTGAATGCTGTATCATTGAGATTGTTTAATTGATTTAATGGACGTTTACCGAGGTAGGCCTCTCAACAATTCGTCAAAATGTTGAATGGAATCTGGCTTATGGTCTATTTTCGAAAGGACGTTTTCATAGGCTACTATACATGGCTTAAATGTGGTCATTTTTGAAGTGCATAACACGTTATCTTCGTAATTGTCGGCACGCATGAACTTTTCCTGAATACAAGCAGTGTGTGTGTGTGGTGTCAAAGAAATGCTGCCTTTGCTACGAGGGGAGGTTTTGTTGGTGTAGTATCTGTGGTCGCACGCTAGGTGGCACACTTATCCAATCATTTGGAGTTTGCTACATGAGCTAAAATACATGAATTAATATGTATGTTACTCCTCACTCTGTCATATGATTTCAAAGCAATAGAGGCAACAGCAGGAAGTTGAGTCCTTGGTCCTTTATTGTTGATAGTGATACTGTTTACTGGTCCCAAGGTCTCATTACTGCAGTTAATCTAGTTTGACCATTATGATCGAAACCCAACATTAAAGACATTGAGACTAAAAGTCCTGAAAATGCTTTAAAATGATTTAAATTGTCTCGTTTCAAGGATTGAAAATGTCAAAAGTGTCTCTTTTATAAATGCTGTTGTACCTGAAATGTTTTCACCAATCTCTTGAGTCTTAGATTTATTCTAATTGGTATACAAATAGTTCTAACCTGGCTTGAATTGGACTTGTGCTTTCGCCCAGCAGATGGCACTCTTGCTAATGGTACACGTAGCTGCTGTAGTGGCCACTTTGTTTGAACACCTGTGTCCACAAGGAGAAGAGAACAACTCATATCTGACCTGATAATCAGCTGCAGTCAATCACGATCAAACTCAACCACCCCTGTGTTGTGACACAACGCAGCCAGCACAGGTCATCTAACCTGTGCAGTCATGCTGATAAGGCCTAAGTTCTGATAAATCAGCTAATTATAAACCTATTTCTCCTGGATGACGGTATTTACGATTTGTCACAAACCATGACTGAAAACTCACAAAAATGAAGCAGAGGTTTTATGTCAAAGACATATTAGCCCAGCTCCTGGTGTGTCCAGCTCATTCAAATAGACTTACTCAATGAGCCTTGAAAATGAAGACAATGATTTTCAGGCCAATTTTAGGACCGGCAAATGTCTGAGACTCATTTCTGGTGAGCCACATCAAAGTTGAAGGAAAATATAACTTTTCCTCTCGGGTGTGGACGCAGGCCCTGCTGCAGGGATTTTGGGGTAGGAGGACATGTGGCCGAAGCTTTGATCTGACAAGCCACAGGATTTGACAGCAAGATTTGGTTTTCAGATGATGACTTTATGGCTTGGCTTTAATGATGGTGGGTCTGCGAACGGTGATTGGAATAATGTAGCTAACAATCCCTGCAGAAGCACTGACACATGTATGCTCGCACACACACACACACTTAGAAGATGAATGGACCTGTGCAAAGGCATGAAATTGCTCTAAATCCATAAAATGAAACTATATCTGAAGCGGGTGGTGTTGCAGAACTGGCATTCACCTCCATATTTTGGGGAAAGGAGTGAAATAATGATTTTAAACTAAAGGCCGGAGTGGTTAAAGTCCTAAATCTCACTGGCTAACAACATTTCAATTTTCATTTGTCAATACATGGTGATTCCTGAGTCGGACGTTCCAGAAATTGGATGGATGCTTTGTCAAAAATAGCCACAGTGACAGAAAAGTAATTATTTTAAAGCTTTTATAAAGCAAAAATGCCATATATTCTCCTGATTTCAGCTTCTCAAATGTGAGGATATGCTGCTGTTCTCTGTTTTATATCATCGTAAAGTGAACGTCTTTCAAATTTGGGCTGTTTGGCAGACAAATCAAGCAAAAGGACATCATATCAAGCTCAGGGAAATTGAGATAGACATTTAATAATAATAAAAACAGTAGTTGCACTCCTAAAGCGCTCTCCAAGAAGAGCAGTGAAAAAATAAATCACAGCGTTCACAGCTTTCCCGTGCCAAAACTCAAGACTGACAACATCTGACAGTCTTCAGCCCTGCCTGCAGGCCGTGTCCCCTCTCCTCTCCTCTCCTCTCCTCTCCTCGACTGACTCCTCTCCTTTTCTTTTCTCTCGCAGAGCAGGGAGTTGGCCCGTAAGCTGGTGGAGCACGGCCACAAGGGCACGGTCCTGAGCAGGGAGGAATTTGAGGAGAAGAAAGCAGCTGCACAGATTGCAGAGGCTGCGAAGAGCAACACTTTCTACAACAGGATCCGGCCAGTGTGAGTTAAATTCTCACCAACCCACCACTGAGATGTCATCTGCATGACTAACACGGGAGACGAATTCACACCAACCACCAGTCAAATGCTAGAATATAAGGAGGCTGTGTTGTCTTCTGGAAGTTAAATTTAGCTGTTTTAAAATCTAAATGTAGTCAGTGGATTTTGGACTTGATCAGTCAATGTGGCTCGGAGAAGACAAGTTACTCCCTCGGTCCCTGTGTTCTGTGGTTCATCGTATTGACTGGTCATTTAGTATGAAAGAATAATATTTTAGATGAGTGATCCTCGGTCTTCTCCCTAGTATTCGTTTGTTGTGGTGGAAACTGGAAGGTCCCCTTGCAACAGTTTGGCTGCGATGCCTCAGTCGGTTTCAGTTCCAAACCAGATCTTGTATCTCGGGCTGTATTTTTATCAAAGGATATGTCAAGAGATGTGGCATTGATACAAATTATCCAATTTTTTTCATTTAGCTTTACATGTAATTATTTTTTTTCCTCGACTGTCAAGGTGTGTGTGATTCCAAATTTGCAAGATGCCAAAAAGTTCTTCAGGCACAGGAGGGCGTAATGAGAGGGAGAAGCCTCTCTTCATCGGGTGGACTTTGATCTCCTGTTAGACTGTTGTAGAGCAAACCACTGGCAAGCAGCTTCAAGACTGCCGCTGTAGCTGATCCTGACCTCTGACCTCCCTGTTTAAGGAGGGGCAGAGAAACCTGACCTGTGGAGTGTGATTAAGTATCTGGTTAATATTGATATATCAGCTTTCCTCAGTAAATAGCACTGTGTACTGACAGTGGATAGAAACACTGTTCAGTCTGAAGATAGCAACGTGTTTTTCCGAAGCGGCTGAGTTGGTGTGTTGCTTCAGGTGCTGGAAATTTATCACAAAGAACTTTTTATCCCCTGTTTTGACAATTGTGGGGTAAACAGTAGAATGATGTCACTTTTATGGAAAGGACTGGAGTTTCTGGTTAGTTTTGAGTTCAGTCAGAGGCTGAACTGAACACAAAGTCACCTAAGATCAATGCACTCGTTTCTTGCCAGCTTACAGCTAACATCTGTTAGGTGTAGGGCTCCAATAAACTGGTTAAACACATTTTTTTTTTTTGCTGTAACTTATCATTCTGGATTTTTCCTGGAAAAAACAAAGGTCTAATTACGACACAAAGGAGGCGCATCTGCCATTGCTCAACCAAAACAGGATGAGCATTGTTGTCCCCAGTAGCTTGGTAACAGTGGAACAACTGGACTAACTGTGAAACCGAGGTAAAAAGAGTGAACGGATGGGCATTGACTCAATGAAGAACGCCAGTGTTGTGTCAAAGTTAAAAAAGTCCACTTTAATCTACTGATTATTTTCTCGATTAGTTGATTCTTCGTTTACTAAATGTTATAAATAGTGTTAAAAAGCCATTTATAAGTCCTTAGAGATCGCTGTGATGCCATCAAACCTAAAGATAATCAGTTTGTTAATAAATATGAGAAAATGCAGCATTTTTGCTCGAAAAATTACTGAAACGATACATGAAATACTAGAAAATCTGCCGATTCATTCTCTTCCATTGACTAATCTTTGACTGGTTTTAAGTAATCCAATATCTTATGTTTGACCGTTTGTGCCCTTTTGACCCTCAACAACACAGTGAACCAGCCCAGTGAGTTTAAGCAAATTTTTTTTAATACATACAATCTTGTTCCCAACGTCTTTCTTTTGTCTTTCTTTGTGTGTTTTGTGAATCAGGATTTCTTCCTGTAGTGATTGGCAGCAGCAGTATCTAGAGGAAAGTGTAAAATGCATTTTTGGCTGACGCTCTGCTCTGCTAATCAAAGCATGACAGCTCATAAAACCTGAATCTTTTATAGTTGTATCCGGTGCGGTAGCGGTTTGAGCAGCTCATATAATCCTTTATGATTGCATTTTACAAAAGACAGAGTAAATGGGAGTAATTCATCAAGTCCGTGTCATATATGAACAAGGCTTTCATTTGAACAAGGGCTGCCCATCTGTCTAAATTCAAATAAAAAGGGTTAATGTAAACAAGCTGGATGACAAATATTACAAACTGGAGTCCTCTGTAAACGGCCCCTCCTGAGGAAAATGATCACAGAGATATTGTTCTCATTCTTGATAAAGCCATGTGGTTGTGGTATCTCCTTTGATGACAAGCCAGAACAGACTCCAAATAAGACTATTCACCAAACACACACACACACGGACATACACACACACTGAGGGTTTTAGAGGTATCCAAACATTTACCTGCTAGGTGTTGAATTTGATTGAACCCTCAGATGCTTATCCAAACGTGCAGATGTCTCGAGGATGTCCCCCCCCTCCCTCTTCCAAACGTCTGTGAACATCAGTGACACTGGTGAAATGGGAGCCTCCACACCTGCAGTTACAGTGATATTAGGCCACAAAGCCTTTCATCTTGTCCCAACAGGATCCAGGGAAATATTGTCCGGGAACATTAGAATGTTATATACACAGCGGTCTGTCCCTTCTCCAAGAGCAGAGGAGGTTCACAAAAACGTTATTAAAAAATTGTATTTGTCTTGTATTGCTGCTTTAAATTCAAGACATTCAACATTCAAGAAATAAATTATTAATTCACAATCATAATAATGTTTTAAAGGAATGAGATACATTTTTCAGCACCTTTCTATAAGCTCTGTAAATGTATTATTTCAAAAAAAATTATCTGTTTACATGAAAATGTTATCAATGTGATCTTTAAGCATAATGGAGTCCATTATTTGAAATTCAAGAAAATATGCATTCAGCTGAGCATTCCTAAGATTTTTTCCGCAGCCATTATAAAACCACATTTGGATTCAGGAATTCAAAACCGATGTAACATTGTCTTAACCAGGCACGTGTTTATTAAGTGTCAACACAAGACTAATAAGGGAGCAGAGATGTTTCACTTTAGCCTTTTGTATATTGAATTTGACATCATGTACAAAAAAAACATGGGCATGTGCCAGGTAAAAACACTGGTTGTTTTGATGAACGCCCAGGTCATTTTAATGAGTTTTGTTTTGAATACTAAAACAGCTGTTCGAGAAACTGAAGGGAGTCTGAGTGAAATATTTGGTTCCAATACATAATAGCCCCAAAACAGCCCCTCCTGGCTCCCTCCTCTATGTAATGTCAATTATGGAGTTCCTTGTTTTCCATCAGCTCGGATGAAGGATGAAAATGCTCCGTTAATAATCGGACATTGATGGGAGAGACATCGCTCATAGCACTTTTACAGTATGTTGTTCTGACTGGACCGCAGCAAGTGGTTTTTGAATCCTCTCCAAGGTAATTAACCAGCGCTCATGTTATTTTTAAAAGGAAAACGCTTAATATTGATATAATATAATCCTGTTCTAGGTAAATGATAGCTTATAGCAAATTAATGTATAATGTTCATAATGAATTTAACCCTTAAGTAAGCATCTCATACATTTGCTGTCTCTGAGATTTTCTCACATGATTTAAGTACATTTCACCTGCTGTTTGGATTATTCCTTCAATTCCAGTTGTATAAACTGACATTCATTTTTTATTTTTTTAGTTTAGAAGTAATTAACTTGGGTAACTCCACCAATTTAATACACCTGCATTAGTGCTCCCCAAGACCTGTAAATACACATCAATGTGTAAAGTTGGTGGAGTTACCCTTTAACAGCTCCCATTGTTTTCCCACACTGGGAAATTTGACAGCAGCAGACTTTTTCCATCAAAGTGGCAAGTTTGAGCCGTGTCCCCCTCTCTGTCAAAATGCAGATTGCTCTTTCCTCTGTGGTTTTCTGATTGGACTTCCACCAAACTGACCCCCTGACCTCCTGTTACGGTCACATTGTGAAAACACAAGGCCCAGGATGCAATGTACCACCTGCAAAGTGGCCGAGCACAATCAGTACAGTGTTGTGGAGGAAGAGCGGGGCTGCAAAAACTGGCAGCTGTACGGTAAACAAACTAAATGTAGTTTAAAGTTTAAAGAAAAAAAGTGATGTTAGGACAGACCATGCATTTGGATTTGCATTTATTTGTGCCTCTTTTCAACAAATGCTAATCATTGTACTTCCCTAAAGACCTTTGCACCTGCATACTTATCCTCTCAAGGCGCTGGGCAGCCATGCTGTTTTGGGAATGCCTTTTGCCTTCCCTGTAGGCCTTAACCTATGTCTCCCAAGGCATGTCTTTTTTCACTGCTCTGTCACTGCGCTGTGTTTTTTTCCCCTTCCTTTCTCTTCTTTTCAACCTCCCTGTGCTCTCTTGGAGACCTTTAGTGCCTGCAGGTGTATAAATAGAGCTGTTTTCAATTAAGGGCTAACCTCGCCTGTAGCGTGCATCTGATCAATGAATGCCCCTGCACCTGTGGTAATAAAATACCAAGGGAGTGGAGACAGTGCTGTGAATGCTAATCAGATGTTGCCCCGTTGTTGCCCTGTCTCATTTTTAAGGACAACACGCTCCTCCTGACAGCTTGGCTGTGAAAGGGGAGGAGGTGGGGGTGGCTTTGCCAGCACATCACAAAAAAGACCAAACAAAAGAGCCGGTGCTCTCATCAGACATAAGTGAAATTCAATACGTGATTGAAAAAGGAAACTTGAATGAATGGGATGCTTAGTCAGTTGCGTGGTTGTTTGGTTAGGGGGAGGCTGAGCGGGCAGTCAGAATCAACAAATAGTTGCAAAAGAACACGGTTGGGTTCTGGGAGTCGGTTGGAATTTTGGATCCGATTTCAAGTTGGTTAAATACCTGAATTTGTTAAGCAGAGTTTTATCCCAATCCTGTTTTTACAAGAGTGATGTCATTTCATTCAGGTATTTGTTACTTAACTAGCAAATATGTAGCAAGTTTTAGTACTTTGATTATCAATCTTTAGTGCTTCAAATGCTGAAAGCTGAACTAAAATTGATCTGATAACGCCTGGAATTATTTTCATCTCACTATTGTTTTTTTAATTTATTTATTTATTTTATTTTTTTTTTGCTGGGCTCAGATTTGATAAAATGCTTTCAAACGCCAGCCCTGCAAAAGAAAAGTAAAAGGAGACATATGATGCTCATTTCTAGGTTCATATTTTTATTTTATGTTGCTACTAGAATAGGTTTTCAGTGTTAAAAAAGCACATCAGTTTTTCTCATACTGTCCAATACTACAGCATTGTATTTCCCCTCTGTCTGAGGCGCTCTGTTTTTAGCTCCTGTCTCTTTAAGGCCCCCCTCCCGAATATCCAGTCTCCTCTGATTGGTCAGCTCACACATGCCTGACCCAGCACCCCACCGAACAACAGAGCAGCTTTGCTAAATCATTTCTTAAATGCCAAACTAGCCGCTAAGCATATATTATGCAAATGTGTGACATGTCGACGCAGTGTGATTTGAATTAAAGGCGCGACTACTGATGAGGCGTTTGAGGAGCAGTGTTTTCTGTGGGAGGGAGGAGCTCTTGTTGGTGCTGACTTTGAGCTTTTTAAATTTTTACAATTTTTACATGCACAAGAACATATATAAAACACTGAAGGAAAGGGAAAAAACAAAAAAGCCTAATAGGTCTGCTTTAACATTTGTGTTCATTCGTGTGTTCTAGTAGACTTTTAGCAGAACAGACGTGTCTTGCTCTTTTATTAGAAATTCAAAACAGTCGAACTTTTCAACTTGCCAGATGTTGGAATCTGTGTTCTGTTCAATGCAAGCAAAAAATAGACACATGTAAGAAGTCTTGATGGTCGTTGCGTTTTATCTCAGACAAGAATAACATTTGATATGAAGTCAGAGACAAACAAGAGGAGCAGGGGAGCACCGCTGAGCAGACGTGAGGCCTCCGCTTCCTCTCTGCTCCGGCTCTGGCTCGAGCCCAGAAGTCCATGTCAGCATATGTCCTGACCTCGCGTGCTCACGGCAGCCCTGCGAGGTTTCCATCAGGCTCCCCGCGATCTCCCCACAGTCCAAACCACAGCCATGCTCATTGTCCATTGTGCTGCTGCGTTTTTACAGTCTGCCTCAAGAATTCTCCGCTCTCTAACTCTCTACTCTATATTAAAAGTGAGCTATCACTTGCTGTGCCAAGTAAAACCAGTGCCACGAACACGCACAGTGAATACATTTCACCGCGGATCCAGCCTCCAGATGCTTAGCGAAAATAAGATTGTGGATGTGACTGACATGAGAAGCCTCACAAAGCTGATCCCAAGCTCATTTTTAGCCAGCCAAAACCCCCGCCACTCTCCACGACTGCTGCTCTGGCGAGGGCCCTCGGGCGACGAGGTTTTGCAGTCTCTATTACATGTGCTGTCAAGCCAATTGCCTTCCTTGCACTTTGTGATTTTGGACGGGTGTGTAAGTTTGGAGCTCTCCCCCTGCAAGCTCTGTCCAGAGCCACACATCCTGCCAGGCTTAAGCTCGCCACCACATCCCACCATGCAGCACATACATCAACACACACCAGTTTAGGACCAGCTGGTGCAGCAGATAATAAATAACAAGCTGTCATTTGACCTGGATGTTTCCACATTTTAGAAGTCATTCCGTATTTCATATTAATGACCTGATTAATGCCCTCACTCACTGGCTAAATATAAGACACCCACAAATATATCACCTGTTTTGACAAAATAATCCTCAGTGAAGGTTTAGATCACCTGCTTTTTGTTTAGACGTGATCTGACAGTATTCTGATACCACACTTAGACGTTCATCAGCATGCATTTTTCTTTCCTACAGATAAACTGTCGATGTACACATTGCATGTAAATAACAAGTGTTAATGGAAAGTCAAACTATTGAGAAATAGCTAAATTTATCAACAGAATGTCAATAAATAACAGTTATCCACTGAAGTTAGAATGCTAACCAGCTGTACCGAAATGTACAGCATCTAGTAATTCTTGAATGATCTTGTCATGTATTTATTCACACTGCTTTCTTGCTCAAAATAAAAATTGTTAGCATCAAACAGACCTAATGATCCCTTGCAAAAGTACAATTTTTGCATTGGCAGATAGTGTCATGACCCACATCAGGTCCACCAGAAGGAAAATGATAACTCAGCTTACATCCCACTTCTCTTACAATGTGCAGCAAGAGCAAAGGAAGGGCCCAAATAATATATACATTCAGGAAGCTATTGTATATGATGTTGATTCTGGCCACCATGTCATCTTTAGATAAAACTGGTCCTGGAGTAATTTCCTCTTCTTTACATCCTATGGACCGAGTGACTGTCTGACCCTCAGCAGAGACTTACTGAGGATGTGTTCATTCTTACCTCTCACATTCTGCACCCAGTTGATCTCAGTTGCATGATCATATGAGATAGAACACCCCATGGTTTTATCAACACTCAGTACGTTGTGGCTTTGTGCCCCTGATGAAGGGGAGGAAGTGGTTTCCACATCATACAGCTCTTCCCATTGTATCCTTTGTACTTCTAAGTGCTGTAGATAAAGAATGTGTATGATGGATTAAGTGGGCTGCAAATCTCCCCCTGAGGTAAAATCTGTAGGACATGTTCTCTAGTATGTAGTTTAATTATGCCAGCTTGTTTTAAAGGATTTTAAATGAAGTTTTGGTCAAGAAAGTCGAGTTTCCAACTCCTGAGATGTTCCAACAGCATATAACCAGAAATAAGAGGTAGACATGTAAGAACTTTGTTGCTGAGGACATTCCTCACCAATCAGCAGTCGAAATGATTTGAAAAAACACTTTTAAATGATTTCATATGTGTTGCTTTGCATTACAATGTAAGCTAATGAACTGATGAGGAGGAAACCATACTGTTAACATGTGCAAGACAGACAGACATCCAGGGGGGTTGTCCGGCATGTTCCCAAAATGGAACACATCTAATATGCTTCAATAAGAGCTCAGTATGAAAAAGACGACAGTGATTCCTTTGATCCACGTTCAAAAACATCCACTACGGAGGCACGCAATGCACAATGTGCAACCTCCCCAACCCCCAAAAGCCAAGGTGGCCACAATACACAAAGAAAGCTCAGGTAGAATATCATGCGTAGCACATGTGTAACTGATACATTCAGCTCATTGTAATCAGAGGTGACAGAGGATTTTAGAAAAAGCCCGAAATAAAGTAAATTGTCATGCTGTGTGGAATTTCCCTTGACGTCCACCGGCCCAAAATAATATTTTCCATAAGATTCATTTTCCCAAGCACTCTGAGGAAAAATATTCTGGTACAGTATGTGTTGTTTCTTAAGAAATCACTGTATTATTGAAAGTTCCCATCTGCCATACCGTGGAGAGCTGCAGGCTAATGAAAGCTTCAATCTGTTAATCGGAGAATAAAAGAAGAAATTATTTCAAAGCACGACATCTGTTAACCGTCGTGAAATGAAAAACTCAGAAAACGCAGTTCGACCAGTTGCTGAATATTTATTTGCAAAAAGAAAGCTACAAATTAAGAAGGAATGCTACCCCCCCAAACCTCAAACAGCTTTTTAATGACACTCCATTAATTATGCTGGGGATTATTTGCTGCTGTAAATTTTTGTACGTGTGAAAGAGGGCACAACCTGATACGGATCAAATTTGTTTGGCAAGGGTGATGAAATTGCACAAAAGGCGCGGCTCGGGGCTGTGTGCTACACTATATTGGATTTCTTAACCATTCCCTGCAGTAGTCCCTCCTTTCAGCTGTACAAACAGATAATGATATTGTCTCTGAGTCCAGCAAAGGGATGAATCATTGTTGTAGGTCTATAACACGCTGGTTAATTCAAAGATGACAGATGTGATCATATTCATTGGTAAACACACAAACTGCAGGCTCTTATAAACAGTGAAAGTACATACAAGAGGGCACATGTAGACCAAGTTTTACACAGATGTGTCTGCTTTGTGAGATTAAGACAAAGTCCGATTAAGATTAAGATCAAAAGGAGAATCTGTTGTGATGATCTAAAACACCACATAATGTAGCTATCTGATAAGCCCTCTAACATCTGTATCAATCCATAGTAAATATAAACAAAATTCAAAATAATTTTTTTTCAAAAGCTGATGACTTGTTGAATTGACTGGTCATCATTCCATAGCCTTGATTTCACAGTTTCAAGTGAAGTAGTGGTCTGTAGAAAAATCAACACACAGATGGCAAGAACTGTCAGACCTTTGCTGATTGAAATCTACACAGTAAAATCATTAACGCTAAAAGATATTATACAAAAGCCATGAAATCCAGAACATGTCCGATAGGGTTAAATGATGTAGATATCACTGAGAATAAATAGTTTAAAACATCAGTTTAGGAGGCTCGTTGTCCAGGAAGAAGGCCCCTGGGTTTTGGTATGGCTGAGTACATTTCACTGTCATGCTATGTTTATACATGTGTAAACACACTTGGAGGATAGTTGCTGTGCAGTAACAGCTGTTCACCCCCAACCGAGGTGGACAAAGCGTTACATAAACTCTAGTTTATAGCACAGAGAACAGGAGATTCTTGACAACTAGGAGGTACATTCATTGATTTTTAATATACAGATTGTATACGGTATAATTTGTGTAGTGATTTATGAGACTGACTAGACACACCGCTGAGTCGATGGGAGGTGTTGTCGCTTCTCTCGCAGACTTGGACTGGAGGATACGTTTGTTTTGAGTTATTAGTTGCTAGTTTAACAAGGTCTGAGAATCTTTTTTCTACAGCTTGGTGTTGAAATTGATTTTAAGATACATGCTCAGTAATACTCTATTTTGGGCTTTAGTGTTGCAATATTTTTTGCTGAAGCGATCTGTATTGCACAAAATTTTAGTCCCTCATGATTACTTTGTACGTTAGTGACAACCACAGTTTGATAGTCTCTTCCAAAACAAAACAGTTTCTACTATACACTTGTGTACCACCTCCGTTTAGACCGACTTGAGCCCTGCATGATAAAATGCAGCCCAGTCATTCATTTGAATCGAGCCTGAAATCCAGAGTTAGGAACGCTAGTATGTATCCAAGAAGCTTATATGTAGTGGTTCCCCCTTTTCAGCAGGCACAAAATTGATTTCATATCTGTAGGACAGATGCTCCTCTTTTCAACGAGCCGAATGATGACTGTTCACATCCTTTCCTCACTTTTTTTTCTATCAATTCCAGAGCCCACCTGCCTTGACCACAATCCAAAAACAAGACACTTAAAACACACGGCTAGATCACAGTTAGCTTAATACCTAGTCATTAGCCACTAATAACCGTCATTTAATAGTGAAATTCTTGTTATCCCTCCTAAATGAGGCTTGATAAGAAATTTGTTAATTGACGGGAAACTCAAACTTGCAGCAGTCCATATGTTTTGCTCAAGTATTATTCACTCTCCGTGACTGTGTGTGTTGCTTTAGCTACTGGATGGGGTAACCCCAGTCACTTGCCTCCTCAACACCTGTGTTTACTTTGGGGCCTCGGCCCCCATGACCCAGCAGCAATCCTTCACTCACTCAGAAGATGGAGTGAGCTTCCAGCCTCCAAATATGTGCTGTCTGTGCACTTTTACCACTGTGTGATTCCTCTAAGACTTTCATTATGGGGCTCAGGCCGACAACTAGTATAAATTACAATCCTTTTCCAACTTCTAGTAAATTTAAACATACAGATCCTGTTCTCTTTTACTGTAATGCTAAGCTAGGCTAAGAGCAGAAATTGGCTTTGGCATTTGTCTGTGCTTGTTGTGGCTTTTTTAAAGTGCTTTGGGGATGGAAAGTGGATTTAAGGAGCCATTAATGTAGAATTTAACTGGACTTGTCTTCTCTTTGGACGATGAAGCAGACAGAAGTGGATTCAGCAGTTCTGAATATTCCACCGTAACATAAAGATGAAAGAAACAGATTTACAGCTAGGCGATTGCTGGTTCAAACTCACAGGTGTTTGGCGGGAAGTGTGGGATTAGGGCTAACCTCAGGACTAATTTAGTACAGGGCAAGTGTGTCTATAACAGCAAGTCTCAAAAACTGAGATTCAGTATCAATTATCTTTTCTTTGATCAAATATTTCCCAATTTAAATCCTAATTTTGCAAGTTGTATTTTATCCAGGTAATGTTATTGTATAGCTGTCTTGTGCAGAATTTCAGCTGTTCTTAATCAGGTTTGCCTGATCAAGGTCTAGTATGGAACGTGGAAATACATTTCTTTTTTGCAAGTTAGACAGTGTGGGGGAGTTTGCTTGCAACTTTTGGTCTACTCTTCCCTCTACTATGCACCTTTCTTATGAAATAGATGTGTGAATTCAGCTTTTATTAAACTTAAAAAAGGGTTTTTGTAGAACATGTATCTGAAAGTACAAGTTTTTTGTACAGGTGCTGAACTGAAAAGGAATTGTAGGTCGGCCTATCATGACAATCACGTAGTTATCTTATCGTGCATGTCTTATCAGCTTATTGATATTGTACATGACCTAATTATTTTTGCTGACCTCAATATACCCTGTGTGTTTTCATGCAGTTCTTGTTAACAGAACCTGAAGAGTCCATTATATTTATTGTTTCGCTTGTGTGATTTTATTTTATTTATGTATTTTTATTTAGAATATTTTAATATTTGTTTCACATTCCAATTTCAATATCTAAATATTTTTAAGAATAAATAGTTTGTAGCTCTTTGAAAGACTGTACTACATTATTTTGCTACTATACTGTTGTAGTGTAAGTGGCAATATATCACCAGTGATAATATTGAAGAACTGCCAGTGATACCCAGCTGTACTTCTGTGATGTGTTAGTCCAAGTATTCTTGAATAAAGCACTTTGTGCTCATCAATGCCAAGCTCAAGCAAGTAGGTCAGTTAGTCCCACACCTGTAGTGTTAGGAAAAGGTCCTCCACGATATGACTACAAATATGCCAGAGCTTCATCGGATGAATTTAATTTTGTGGATGAAGCTAACTGAATAAAAGTAGATTGTTGGTCAAGTTGGTTGATTTAAATGAGGTTAAAGTCATTGGTCACATAGTTCAGCCCTGAGTTATGATTAAAATACTTGAAAAAGAGAGAAAAAAAAGACTTGAAGAGAAAGTTCATGGACACAGCAAACATGCAAAAAAAAAAATCAAGAATATTTAATGTAGATTATTGTTTCAGATAGCTGAAGTCAACAGAAACAGTGTTCTAATGTTAACCACTCTACTGTAACCTTGATTTAGCGACTGGCCTTTCTTTTTCTGCTTTTGTTAACCACAACTGAAGGCCACCAATGACCTGTTTACTGCCTTTAAGATGTTAACTTGGTGCGGATCTGATGAATGTTTTGCAGAGTCAATTCTGGATGCGTGCCAGAGCTCTGTTGCTCGTACTGCAGTGTTAACTGTTCAAATATTAGTGCCAATGTTGTTTCAGGTGTGGATACATTAGTGTGCGCCAAGACCATGTTTCCATGGAAACAGGCCAGCCGAAGTGTAAAAAGCTGCCACAGCATCATACAAAGTCATTAAACTCTGATATGATTAATATTCCTCTGCATACTGAAATGAGCAAAGGCAGCTGTGACATTCTGACATTCTGCAATTCTTTATCAATTTTGCAGTTTTCAGATTTCTGTCAGGGTGAAAATATGAGTTATCAACAATATTTATGAGCATTTCTTTTAAGAGTTGGTATTTGGAGTATTTGGGAGTGTTGTGGGAGCTTGGCAGCTTGGTGACGCAGTCTTGGCTGACACACTACATGCCGGCTTGTGTCTACCTCAGGACTTTCGATGACATGTCATTCTGGCTTTCTGTTCAATCGTGCATATTCATTATTTAATGAAACATATTTGAAAATGTTAGAAATTCTACATTTTAATTAGGATGTGCAGCAGGATGTGCTTACGAACTGAAAGTTAGTGAAAGTCAGTGAGACATGGAAAGGTATCAGGAACAATACCTTTCCTCTACAATGTCAAAGTAGATAAAACATAACGAACATTTCACTCAATCCACTTTAATAAAGAATATTAGTAATATTATTAAATTGTTAATGTTAGAGCAGAGATGGGCCAGAGTACCCTGAAACTTCAGCGTGTTCAAGGGTGAAAAGCTTCCATAAAGAACCTTTAAGGCTTCATGTGACTTTTTTTTTTCAGGTTAAGAGCAACATTTCAAACCGTTCGAGTGTTGTCTTTTCCAGGACACTGGCAAGTGCAGGAAAAGAACTCAAAGATAACTTCCTGAAAGCCCTGGCAGAGCGAGAGGAGGCCAACCGCAGTGGGAAAATGACTGTGAGTACATTATTACAGCACTCCAATTGCTACGTAATGGGATTCCCTTCAAATATTTCTGCAATTCCATTAGGATGGGAACAAAATCCATACTGTGTCAAGTTGACTGGAAATGCCCCCCCTGCCCCATCCCTCCCTATATACCATGAAAGCCAGCTGCCCACCTCTCTTCCATCTATAAACCTCTGTGTACCAAACTACCGTGTCCTAGGTGTGCTTTTCAGATTGAACTGGGGGGAACTCATGTTAAGAGTTCGGGTACAAGCCTGAAGGGGAATAACCAATCCGAAGAGCACAGTATTTTTATTTATTTAACAACAAAAACTGTGTAATTATTCCTGGTATCAACTTCTGCCTTATTTTTAACATGAAATTAGATTGTTAAAGTTATTAAGTGCCATCACTTGTGATTCTTTCCTACTTCAATGACAGATAAATGGTATTAATACAGATCAAAGTCAATAACATGTTATATTCTTGAAATTGTAAACATTAACCATGTAGCTGAATGGAGAGTGGTTAAAGCAATTTAGAGTTTCTACATCCGTGTCCAGAAGGATCAGCGTGACGTTTTTTTGTCTGTGAAGGTCCACGCAGACTTAATGCATGACCTGACGTGTACACGTGTGTCTTTGTGAGCATGTCCTTGTTCAAAACATCGAGCAGCTCATAACAACCCATATTTATGTTTGTTGTGAGGTGGCGGCCCCTAGTGGCTGAAGCAGTTATTACAGCTGTAGAGGAGGAAGTGAGAAGGAGTATAAAGAGCGACAACTCTTTATAGGCAGGTGGACGGGACTTTATTCAGGAGGCCGCTGTTCTTGTCCAGTTTGAAAGCAGTAGTCCTTGTCCTAGTCCTTGAGTTCTTTTAATTTGCTAATCTGGGATGAGGACAGAGTCGTATGTTGATGCTGGTGGTAGTGCAGTACCAACCAGATATTTTTGGGCTGACGTCAACACACAGTATGTTGGCAAGTGAATGCGTCTAAGATAAGGACTCCTTTGCCCAATTCTTTCGCAGATATCACTGAGGTTATGTAAATGATTTGCAGTGGTGTGTTGGCAGGGATTTATGCGATTTGGCTTGAAGTGCAGACGACTCTCTCAACAATGAGTACTGTTGAGCTGTCTTGGTTGCCACAGCTCTTTCATGTTGCCTGGTGGATGCAGATTCGTCCATTAATTACATTTGCTTTGCGGACTAGGAGAAGTCTTATGACAATGTAGAAGTTTATTGCAGGCTCTTGCTTCTCACTGTCCAGCCCTTGTTTACTGACAGTGAAAGCTGTATCCGTATTCTCCGAAATCAGGCAGTTTTCATGGACAGAATCTCCAGGTGCAGCTGATGAGTAGAGAGAGTCTGGTTGGCTTCAGCAGACCGAGACCTCCGGCACTCACTGGGGCAGCTTGCAACAGAGTGTGAAGCAGTTGGAATGAAATTCCTCCTCAAGTCTGAGGTACTCTGCCAGAAAATGGTCAGAAAATGCCTCATTTGGTTTGGAAGAGAGTTGCTGGTCCAAGTGAAGGAGTTCATTTATCAATAGGTCCTGTGTCAGATTGAGGGTAAGATGGAGCACGAGATCAAAAGTTTATATTGGTTCAGCACTCAAATCTTAATTTACCGTGGAAATCGTGTTTGTGAAAACGAAACCTAAAGATTACATTTTGTTGCTCCTTCATGAACTATTTTTTTATTAATATATAACTAAAATGATGATCTTTCACTAACTTTGACCAAAGTGAAGCCTTCAATTTGAAGACTTTTTCACGAAAAACCTGTACAAAAGTGCTTTTGTTGCCTAAACCTAACCATAGACTGGATTCTAGTGCTAGTCCTGGACTTTGTATGCCACCCACCTCCTTGTGACTCCAGCATGGTTCATAGATGTATTATATATGTCAGTCAAACGATCGTGATGCAGGCACGAAAAGAAATCTAATCCATGTCCATGTACACTAATCCTATTGATTATATTGTATAGTAATTCTACAAACTGCCGTGATACTGTTACACATCTGTCCTAGAAGTCAAGTTTAGATGTTAAATATGCCCTACAGTGTCTACTTATAGTATATGCGTAGTGTGTCCCAGGGATTGTACTTAGCACATGCATTGTTCTGCATGGAGTTATATTAGTGTTGATAGACTTCAAATGATCAATATTCGAGATGTTGGAGTACAAAACAATATTTTAGTTTGACCTCCATTTACCCGCCCCTGTGGGCTTCGCAATTATGAGATCACATAGTGCACAGAGGGGAGTAGAGGTAGTAACACCAGAAGTTTTCCCACTGGATGTTCACTGTGTAAACGGTACCATGCAAAGCCCCCCTTCTTCCTTGTCAGTCCTTCATAACTTCAGCCATTGGAGAGATAAAAGTACAGCCCTTCCCTTTCAAAGAAACCTCCAAGGAAAAAATGAAGTGATTTAGAAGATCTCGTCCTGTTTACAGAAAGGAGAGCCGGAATAAAAACAAGCAAAATATCGTGTTGTGTATTACCAACATTGTTTTGCTGACATTATATTTTCCCACCTCTCCTTATTTTTCATCTCTTAAGAGCTTCCTTTGCTGAAAAATCCGATGGGGAAGGTGTTTATTTTCCTGTGAGCCCCGCTCTGTTTAAAATTGAACCCACATTTGTGCGCTTAATACCTCTGGTCTTTGAAACTGTTTCAGTAACAGGTAATCTTTATACAGTTTGACAAGGCTTGACCTCATTGGTTTATTTACATTACACAGATGTATTCGCACATGTGTGGACATACAGTTAAACCTGTGTTGTACCTTGATTCATACATATTTTAAAGTCATACAGTACTTTATGTATATTTTTTAATATTCAAATTGTAATTTGCTAGTATTCATTGATCCATATGGCATTCATACATATGTTACAGATGTTGTTTTTTCATACTGACATCTGCTAAAAATTGCTAACAATTATGAGCATGAAGACGTTGGATGCGGTTAGGATTTCCTCCCTGTGCACCTTAAATCCTCTTTATGAAAGTGTCAAATTACCCGAGTTAATCTTTGATAAGGTTCAATAATAAGACCACCCAGCGTTGTCGTAAGGTATCTCTCACACAGTTGAATGTGGGCTTTCTTTTTGAAACTCATGACTCAAGCTCCTATCTGCCACGCTGCTCAAACCGGAGGATCAGTCCCACTAACACGTTCCAGGTCCTCATATCTGCACTTTTTTACTGCACTCTAATGCAAAGCAGTCCTTTTCCTACATGTGTTTTTCACTCTTTTCCATAATTTTTTATGTTTGCACATTATTGTTATTTCAGGCATTTAAGTCGTTCTATCGTGAATGATTTAACAGACATATCAGCCAGTCTTTCATGGTCGAATCCACATGATAAGTAGGATTTTTAACTCACAAACACAAATTGCCTAAATAGTTTCATTTGACTAAATTATTGCAAACTCAACCAGTGTTTGCTGACACTGTCTCAAGTATCATCTACTTCATTTATCAATAAGGGTTTCATCGTTGTTGTGAAGGACTGTTAGGACACGGAAAATCATCCATTTCAGGTGCACAATGGACGAGGAAAAGAAAATACTTAAAGCTGAGTTATTGGCTCTCCTTTAAATGGATGACATTTTCATTGTCATCTTCCGTCTCATTCATCAGGGGGGTCACTCTTTTGTCCTCCTTTCATGTCATGCTCAGCCTTTCAAGTCAGGTTGAAATTACACCTGTCAGTTAATACACTTGTCAGGTTATTCTGCCTCTTCTGCCCTGCCCCAAATGGCATTACAAAAGATTGATAGCAGACATGACTCTTGATGAACAGAGCTCATCTTCTCTTTGTGAGCGATCCCTACCCCCGCACGCTTCCCTCTCTTTAGGATAGAAGCAAAGGAATACTGGGTAGTGAAGTCTATTTTGCATTTAAAATAATGACTTTGCTTCTAGTTTTCTCATAAGTTTTTTGTCTGTAGAAGGAGCCCTCCACTATCTCTCTGATCAGCTGAACTTGTAAAGCTTTCAGCGCATTGCCTTCATTGTGCTTTTGCTTCCCCGGCCCTGTTGCGAAAGCTGCTTCACTGCCAAAAGTCACACACAAACAAAAGCTGCACCTGGGCAGCTTTGGCTTTATTTGCACTGGGTAAGAAGTTAAGTTTTTTATCAAATCCAGGTCACACCTGCGCAGGATGCCTGAGGGTGTCCATTGTTGAGAGGTTCACATCTGAAACTGAAGGTGTGCTGCCACCGCCCACCCTGCTCCCTGTTTGTTTTCTGTTGTTTGTTGAGAGGCTCTGATGGTATCAGTGTGGAATTGCAACATATCAAATTAATGTTAAACTAATGAATGGGCACAGATAAAAGCAGTCCTGCATAAGCTTGACTATATGGCATTTGTAGGGCTCTTCAGCCAAAGGGGAGATACACACAATACTTTAAGTGGGGCCTTTGGCATATAGAGTAAATAGATAAGTAAAATAGAATAATAAATCTTTCTTTCAGGTATGTATTATGATAAATATAGGGACAGATTATCATACATGTGCCAAATTTTACTTTTTCTTCATATTAGTGCAGTAGTTCATGAGAAAGTAGGACAAACATTTTGAATATAAAACTGCACTCAGCCTTGACTAGTGCTGCTACAATGACATCATATTCTATATAGAAAAATTTAGGTTTTATACAACTTGTCAAGAAGACTGTGTTGTTATGCCTAGCAGCGACATTTTACTGAACTGCTACGTCGAAGAGAATTTGGGCGCATTGGTAGGCACAACATGTAGGGCTGCGATGCAATGGACCTCTATCGTTAAAATTTTGGGTGATAACGTTCAGCTTCCACCCTAAATTTGACTCCTAATTTGAATTCAGTGTGTTGGATTAAAAGTTGTCTCAAACATGTGCTTCGTGGACCCAACAGATGTCATTTTAAAGCTGAGTTTAGCAGTGTCCAGAATCTCTAAAGAGAAGAAGGTGAATAAAAATGGCACATTGATATGGCATGATCACTACAACTACCAAAATACACCCAAAGTTGATTTATTATTTGTGTCCCACCAACCAAACCACATTCATTTGCCATTTAATGACTAAAATCATTGCATGAGATGGTATCATTTCATCAACAGTTGTATAACATGGCTATGCAGGGTGTACTATAAAGAAATTAAATGACGGACATGATGATTGATGATGATAATGTATTTCACCTTCATCAGACTTTGTTGAATCTCTTTTATTTAGATACAAATCATTGTTGAATGACTAAAGAACACACAATGAACCCTGAAAGTAAATATTCACAACCCTTAAGAGGCTAATAAATATGTTTCTTATTTTATCGGTAAAGCCATCACTCACTCTTTAACAAGAGGGTACTTCATTAAAACAAAGCACCTGTTACGACAAGTGCCTTGCTAGGAATTAGTTTGTTTGCTCTCAGCTCATTCCTGAAGCAACAGGGCTATCACAGAAGTCAGTTTGTTGTGTAAGTAGTGAAGAAAAGAAAATATAAGGAAACATAACACAGTAGTCTCAGAAAAAGCACTCATTCATGTATGATATACGTGAGAATCTTAACAATAGCTTAAAATGATGAAAACGTAATAAAAATGTTAGAAATCGTCAACATAAACAAAAGGTATGGTAAAAACACAAAGGCTTTGTCTAGTCTAGTCTAGCTAGTAGTCCCAGTTGTGTGAGTGTGAGCAAGAGCTAATATTTAATTTTTTCTGCAACTCTTTTCCTAATTATTCTTTTATATCTGGCTTTTGCCTCAAGGTTCAGATATATATTCTGCTGAGCACTGTTCGTGGATCACTTCGTTTGTGGAAGTTGTGCCTAATTTATCTACATATTAATTCCGACGTAACCTTCATAAAACCATAACCTTTATGAAATTTCCACATAGTATTAATGTTCTTGGAGGTGGAACAGTGGGTGGTAAATTATGTAGTTGATGCAGTGGATGAATTACTCTTTTTTATCATAATGAAGAAATGGCCTTTGCCTCCTCTTTATTCATGTTTTCCAAGTATAAATACAGGTTATTATTATGCAGGACAAGAAAAGACATCTGTCAACTTACAACAATTCAAGCACTTAGCTTATTTTAGATTGACGAAGAAGAGTATTGTGTCATTGTATTACACATATGCATTGTATTTCAAATGTATTAAATAATCACATGTAGGCATATGTATAGTAGTTTTGATTGGTGACAGCAAATATTTAAGTTGAACTAGAATTAATGATCACTGGTGTAGTTCACCAAGGGACAGTGGTAGACCAATGTGGACAAATTTAAACTGAACTTAATATTTTGAAACTGTTTTTCACATCAGAGATTTCTAACTCATATAAAAGTCAAGAACCAACTTTCATTTTGCATTTTGAATGGTGATTTTTAAAATTAAGACACTGGAGAAACCTCTCCAGAAGAAGTGTTTTCTTCCCCTCCTTTAATTCTGCTGTTTTGTTCGACTAATTTGACTGTTTAGAAATGATTTTCAGTCTCCCACCCTTTCAGTTGTGGAATTTAGCTGGTTGGCCTGCGCTGCGTGTCTCATGCCCAGAGGGGACATCCTGCATAAAGGAAGTGTTTGTCTTTGGTCTGTGGACCCAGCGAGTTCTGTATTGATAAGCTCCTGTCGCTATAGATAATAAGGTGGTCAGTCATGCAGCCCAGAGATCAAGTATAGCATTGAAATTAAAGAGGAATTCCCAGCCCTATTGCATTACAAGCTGTGTGTGTGTCCCTGCTGCCCAGTCCCTTTGTCCTTGTCATGGGCAGTAAAAATAACAATGGCAAGTTTGATTTCAAAGCAGCAGGACGAAGGTGGACAGCCTTTAGAAAGGAAAGAGTCCTGCAGGGCTATCATATGACCTTGACTTGAATGGTGTCACAGAGTTGTGGAGAGGTGGGGATAAGGCCCCAGCAGTTTGCAACCATCTATCAAGTGGACAAAAAGGACTTTTTGTCCAGAGACCATTGTGATATTTGAGAATCATCTAATCAGCATCTTTTTTCTTTCTTTAGTCCGAGGATTTTTTCATTTGATGCAGGCAGAAGAACCTACATGATTAGACCCTAAATGACACAAAACCAGCCCTGTTGTTGTGTTATTTTGGCTCTTGATTCATGTGACCGCTTCTCCTGTGAGCTTTAAACCGTAATACTTGGACTGCACTTTCTCACAGTTGCAGATCTTGAGGGAAAACCCATTCGAGTAATTGCGAAATATTACTTTTGGCCAATTACAAGATGTGAATTTCATGGCTAGGGTCTTAGTCTATAAAAAGAAAATGGATAGCCAAATCATTATGTGTTATGTTAGTCCAGGCAGCCAACATGGCAGCTGTGCCCTGTCTCTAAGTGCACCATATCTGCCACTGAGGGATTTGTAAAGGAATGAGGAAAAAGCAGATTAGCCCACTCTCATGTTATATACAGTACAATTGTCTTTAAGAGCTCTTTATCAATCTTAATTGAGAAATTATAATAAACTGAAAACAATCTGAATCAATATTATTGAGGCAAAGTTTCCTCTGAGCAACGCAGCTGATATCAATAGCAAAGCTCTGACATGCAATATTTCCTTGAATGAAAGCATAATTAGTCACGGTTGAAGTTGCAAAAGACAAATCCAGTGAGAACATGCTGTGGGCCATTTGGAAGCCGGTTCAGGGTGGATGAAAGGTTTGTTTACCCATGAAATCAAACATCACATAATATACCAGACGTGTCTCAGGATGCAAGTGGCACTACACTCCTCACTCTTCTGCCACTGAAAGCCTGGATGAGCCCCACTATGATGATTTCTTCTGCACCCCTCCCTCCTGTGAACAGCTGCTATTGTCCAGAGAGATCGCCCCAAAAATGTGGCCCCTGGACCATTTTCAGAGCAAATGAAAACGGATACACTTAATCTAATCTCTTGGGATTGTTTTTTTTTAACTCAGTGCATTTAGTGGATTTTTTCTTTCCCAAATGCATTGTGAACACATTTGAGCTGTGGACCATCACCATCAAAACATCCATCAGCTTGATTTGCCACTGGGAAGATAGGGAATCATATTAAGCTCTCTACTTGGTATCAAAGGAAGTCTTACATTAAGTGGAGGCCATCTGGGAGTCTGGATAAACTACGACTGCTCTTTGTCACCAGTCTGTAAGAGCTCTTATTTTGGACACAGTTGAAGATTCATTGGAAGGCAGATTATTGAGGGGATTACTTTATTTTCTTTTGGTATTAAGGTGGTCTCTTGTGCTTCATGTTGGATTAATAGCTCTTAAATCACAGGCAACAAAGAGTGTAGATACACACGAACTCACATGCATGTGGTGCTTTTCCATTGGAGCAACTTAACAACCTGCAACCTGGGTCTTACCAAAGCCTCTGTTTTGAAGTAATGTCGGTCCAAATACTGGATACTTTTCCAATGTATATTACAAACTGTTATCTTTTATGCACATTATACACCATTTTAAAGCCAAAATTGGGATTTACTATATGTCATTGTGCTATTTGGTAGGCGACTGAAGCAGGGTTTCAGTTATCTGGTAATTCAATTTTTTTTACCGGGAAAATCTGTTGAAGTCAGACATTTTTGAATCTCTAAGGTCATATTGTGTGGTGGAAATAAATCCTTCAAAGTACATATTGAATTGTATTAAAGGTGGATGAATCGATTGATGTATAGGGAAAGCTGGGCAAAGCAGGATGGCACAGTCACTGCAGCTGCTCAGAGCTGGCTAGCTGTGGAGTAGAGAGTCAGGTGCAGAGCCAGACCTTCTGGAGGAATAAACACCCAGATGCACAGCGGTTTCTGCCCTGATCTGGAGCCCTTTACCGACGGGAGGAGAGCTCAGAGATAATTATGAACTGTTGGGATTAAAAAGTGGATTAATTTTCACTCGTGTTTATCAATCTGACTGCAGCAGTTATTTGCGTAGGTGACCTCCATTGATGGGTGTTTATGTACTGTAATATTGACTGCTGGCTGGAGCAGGAGGGGAAATGTACTTAACTTCACGAAAGTAAACCAGCACTCAACAGGAGTCTCTGGTGAGTGCTGAATTTAGTGAGAGTTGACGTGAATTTAAACACACTGACACACACACTCACTCGATGTGTGCCGTTTCCCACTAGCTTAGGGCTAATGTACAGTTAAATATTCCTGCTGTTTTGGGGCAAATAAACAAATAAAATGAATAAACAAAGAACCCACCAATAAACAACCATTATTCGTTAATAGTAGTAGCAGTAGGGTAAAGGGAAGCAGATTTTCTGTGTCATTCATAAATCATCTGAGACATTTACTAATCCAGGTTTAGTCATTTTAAAACCTTGAATGTAGCAGAAGGTCTATAATATGCAGTCAAAACTACTTTGCAGAGTCAAGTTTGGCCTGAACATTTTCGTTTGACATATCAAGGTCATCGTCTTCTCTCTGTCCGAGATATTTAATACTGTGAAGCTGAAATCATCCATTGCTGTAATCAATCATTATTTACAGCCATATCTTTTGCATTCCTTTCATTTGCACTTTTCATGGTCTCATGAACCTTAGCATGTTTTCACTCCAACTCCCATCCATGTATTAGAAGACACAGGGTGCTTGTGCTTGTTTCATGCTGGGGAGGATTGAACATCTGTGTTAAATACTACCTAAGGGTTTCTGGCTTGTCCCTGGAGGAATGTGCACCTGCCATGTGCAGGCGGTGTTTTTTCGACTCCTTAGGCTCAAAATCAACACTTTGTATAACAGGTTCTATGAGAAACCTGCTACACTCTGAAATATAGTCACTTAAACACCTTTAAATCAACAATTATGGATGAAAGTGCACAACAAAAAACATCTTAGATAAAAATAGATGCCCTCAGTCTATTAAAGTATTCCTCAGATTCATTTACAGCAGCACATTCTAGAGAAACAAAATATATCGATGTAGTCATACATCGCCGCCTTTGTTTACATTTCCTCTGCGTCCCATCCTGATTACATCATCTTTTTGGATTTTGCGCCAAAACAGTGATTAGATCTCTCCAGTTTGTGTCTGGACCCATCTTCTTCCTGGCCTTCTGTCAGGGAGGGAAGCCAAGGGTTACTCACAGTCTGAATTTAAACTGTGTGACTCAACTGATGCTACAGGTGCAGAGTAACTACTGTATCCATTTTAAAGAAGAGGATATACTGTATATAACAGATCCAGCCCATCCTCACCAAAACCACGTTTGTAAAGGTTGTCTGTGCGAGCAGCTTACTATAACCCATATTTATGTGTATTGTGAGGCAACTACCCCTAGTGGTGGTTGTCATACTGTCAGGTGTAAAGAAGGCAGCCCAGTCACCAGGATAAAATGTTAGTAGTTAATTGGTTACAAAATGTATCATATCGTGTTTACATTACATGTGAAACAACTGGATATGTATGACTGGGAGTCGAGACATCTGTGGTGGTGTTTGTGGTGACAAAACCAGGTGGTTTTAACGAGACCTCAGGACATCTCTAGCGATATTTCTGGTGGCCAAAACAGGTAATTAAAGCTAAAACATGATCTTTTTATAACCCCAACCGAGCTATTTTTGTGCCTAAACCTAACCAGAGCATAAGCAATGCATTGTGACAAGAGAACAATGTCAAACTTATCTTTGGTTTTGCAGAAAGGTGCTTTGCCAGCCTTTATTCTGGCGATTGGGTTGCAAGAAGGAAGTCAGGTAACATAGTACAGAGACCAACGAAGTCCGGTCTGGAAGGTGGTCTGGGTGGATGGATGTGTCAAACACACACAGATAGTCACGGTTGACATATTCAACTTATATGTGACATACTTAACTTACATCACATATATAACTTAAGTTGTTTTAGTCGTGTACTTATTTCAACCCAGGCTATGACCTTTTCCTAAAACTTGCCACGTAATTTTGGTGCCTAAACCTATCTAGCGACTGTTTCACAACATCAGCCACATGACTACAAAGGTCAGGTCGCTGGTACTCCCCAGCATTCATATCGGGTCATGTTGTTCTAGGAAAGGTCATATTGAGACATTTATGTATGAGTATACATTTTGACTGATCTTTAGTAGGTGAATGCACAAATCATCAACTGACCTGGAGTCCTCAATTTGTAAATTTAAATCTCAACTATTCAAGTAATGCAGGAAAGGTCTGTTTTACCACAACATTTTAAAGATGATAATTCCACAAGGTGACGTGCAGTGTAGCCAAGTATCTGTTGGCTGCTGTTCAGGATCAAGTGGATTAAAGTAATGCGAGCTTCCAGCCTACAGGAATCTATCAAACTGGACAACCACCCTCCTAAAGTAGATCATGAAGCCTTTCTGCAGCTCTAGTTATCAGTCTGTTTAATACTCTCAGAAAAATTTCGCCTTAGTGTGCAAACTCCTTCACACTTAGCTATGTGTATATTCTTCAAGCCCTACCAAGGTTCACTAGGTAATCATTTTGGCTAACAAGGTAGCCCCATGAGTGATGAAGGAATCCATTTATGGTCAAAACATTGATACCCAATCTGGGAATTCAGCTAATGCTTCTCCGCTCTTAGCAACATATGGAGCACATTCTTCAGAATCTTCTTTGTTTTATCACTACACACTGGACTGCTTTGGCTGTGTATTATTCCACCTGAGTAAATACTGGACGGCATCTCTCCTACTTAGAGCAGTGCACATGTCTTCCAGAGGCGTCCAGGCCTCAGCCCCTGTACCTTCTCACCTTGTCTTCGGCCCACAAACAGTCTCGTCTCCTCTCTGCCATCTAAGATTAAATCCAGGAGTTTGTGTTTTTTTGATTTGTATCCTTAGAGACCAGCTGCCGTTGATGGACAGTTTCTCATCAGGTCAGTGTTAGTGTGTCTCTCTGTTTCCTACACGCAGTCCCACTTAAATGCCTAAGATTTGAGCTCATGGTTTAACTTTCAAGCTTCTAAAATAGACAGGCAGAATTCTCAGCATATTTTCATGTCATTGTAATGCATATTAACACATGTACGAGGTTCCTGCCAGAGAGAAATGCAGATGGTTTGAGTCTATTAACAAATACAAAGGACTTGGTTTGGAGCTACCTGCTATTAAACAAAATATAATTTTATATTGGGGCCTGTTTTCATTAAGAAAACCTATTCATGTGTGTCATCCAAGTGTTATAGAAACAACCACAATGTTTATTTACAATAACTTCTGGGTAGAAAATGCCTGCATCACACACTAGCTTACATACAAGTTGTATTTTTTCACGATGTTATTTCAAGAATGTATCTCATTCACCTAAAATGCATGTTTGATGCTCTAATATCTCATTAATGACAACATTTTTACTACGGGATGCACGATATGAATCTTTTCAGCCGATATCGATAACTGATAATTACCTGCTTCTCATGGTTGATTAATAACTGAAATATAACTTATTTAACTAACTTTGAATAAGTTCGTAACCTGTAGTTTATGCACCCCTGAGGGTACATGTGTGGCTCATGTCTACATTACGTGGCTCTACTCAGGTGCCGCGACCACAGCATTGTTGTTGTTGTTCTTCTTCTTCTTTGTGTTTAAAGATGCATACCGCCACATAATGTGTGTACTGTAAATGCGGTACTTGTTGAGTCAGTTGTATTATCGGTTCTATTTATTGGCTAGAATTAATTTTTCTGCCGTTAACCGATAACGTAAACTTTAATCAGAAGAGAAAGATCTTCATTTACTATTTTTTTTAATGCCTAAACAAACTAAATAAATGAACTGTCTTTGTTTTCATGACTGAATAAACTGAATTAACAAACTGACCTTAAAGGACAACACAATTTCCTACTGTTATACTTTGTTTATATGTGGCGGACCCTGCCACCTTTCTAGTGTCAAACAGTGTTCTGGGGACCTTATTATCATCTGAGAACAGCTTGTTTATTCAGTTATGGAAGAAATAAATAATTTGTATTCGTATCGAGTTTGTATTATTACCTCATTGATATTGTTACTTTAAATGTTACAGTTGCGGCTGAAAGTGACAACAGAATAAAATGCAAATCAATGGCAAGTTGTAGCGCAACATCACGGTGAGTCAGTTTAGAGAACACATACACTTAAACCTTTCTGAGCACCAAAACTAGGCAGAAAAATGTCAATATTGGTTCTTAACAAAAAGAGCACAAAAATAGAAAAACATAAAGAACAGAACTGACAATTTGATTTTGTTAGTTTAATGAGGAAGAAGACTATCACACATTAATTACACTGTCTTAACCAAAGATGTGTGTTTAAACAAGAAAGAATAAACACTTGATGTGTGCAGCTGCTGTGAAATGTAATGTATGTATCATGTTGTGATTTTATCTGACACTGCAATATATCACATGTGGATGTTGAAACTGATTTTGCTTTAATGAGGCTTGTTGGAAGGCAAACAAGAGTGAAAATGTGCACGCCCATATTTGTCATGAAAGCAATATGTAACCTATTTATCTTATGCCAGATAGTGAGCTCTGGAGACTTGTGTGTGATGTATTTTGAAAGCTTCAGGATGGCTACGTATGACTTAATATTCAGTTATTCTTGTAGTGAGGAGCAGCTTTCCTTAAATTCATGTTAGTATTTAAGGAATTTTATTTTTTGCAGTTTACCTAGAGTAACACTACCTAACAGCAGAATGGTCTGAATGGTTATTTTCAAATACTATATGATGTGTTAAGAAAAGTCTCCTTCTCTCTCTCTGACCATGCCAGTTGTTTGCTTTCCTGCGTGTCATGTAGTTGAAAGCAGTTTGTGTCAAAGGAGAGAGAGGAACAAGACAATTTGTTGGCAATGCGTGGGATGGAGAAAAAAAATAACAAAAGCCTCGGGTCTTGGGTCAGGTTCAGCTCTGAACTCTTGCAGTACTGGATGGGTAGAGAACTCTATGGTAACTCACAGCTCGTGTCAGGAAAGGCAGCCTGAAACCTTAACTGTTGTCTAACTTCCCTCCACTTTGCTCTCCCGTTGATGCTGTGTCATTAACAAGGCACCAGATGCTTTTACTTTTTGTTTACATGTTGCTCTAAACATGAGAATGATCCTTCCTGGGAAGACTCCTCAAACAGGACGTGCTACATTTCCAGCTACGGTAACATCGTTTTAGTTGGAGTAAATAGAGGATACCTTGGACATTAGCATCAGACTGAACACATGAAAATAGAACAAAACTAGAATGGCACTTAGTAGAGTGCATACCTCAGCCAACAGTCCCCTTTAATTCAATCATGCCTAATACAAGATCAAATTAAACATATCTGTGTCTGCTAAATTCAGATTTTTATTTGGATCTGCAGCAAATTTTACTTTGTCATAGATACCAGCCACCTAAATACAGCTGAAGATCCATACATTATTCCCAGTGAAATTAACGAAAATGTCGAAAAACACCCTGTCTCGCAATGTTAAAGGAAGTGAGAAAAAAACCTCCTGGATCCACCTCTTTATCCGGATCCACACCGAAGGTTAATGGGATCTATTCTGGGCCAAGACCCATCCTCAAAGTTTTGTGGAAATCTCTTCAGTAGTTTTTGTTTAATCCTGCAGACAAACCAGCCAACCAGCCAACCAATAAACGGACACAGGCGAGAACATAACACCCTTGGCCGAGGTAAAAAACAAACAAACATCTGCCTAAAGAAACCCAAACTAATCATTCAAAATCCAGGAAGAATGCATTCTTCACTGCTCAGCACAGAAACCGCTGGTCCCACAAATCACTAAATAATACTGTTTATTACAGGAGCACACTACAGCAAATTTTCTGTCTCCACTCCAAATGACAACCACACATATCCAAACTAACATTTGGCCACAGTTACCACAGTGGCTGGCCAGAACTCACCTGCTGCTTCAACTATTTTCTTTAGTTAGCTACCGAAGTGGCTGGTTCAGTAGATAAACCTCCAAACCACAGCCAGAACTGCCCAGTACTTAGGGCTGGTATTTACTCCCATCCTGCCCTCTTGGTCTTTTTCAGTTGTGTGCCCTTACAGTACTTCCAGCTCGACTGTATTTATCAGCGACGTATTTCCAGCCACCATCTGGCTCAGCTGATATCACATTAGTGTCGTGGGTTGTTATATGGATACCTCCCCTCATTTATCTTATCCCGCATGACAAAAAAACAAAACAAAATCTACTCATCTCGTCTTAGCAGAAAGCAGTCTTGATATCAGCCAGCAGAGAGCAGGAAAAGGGTGAACAAAGATAAACATGTTTGCACTACCAGACCTGTAGCATGACTCTTATTGCTTTGGACAATGTTCAAGTTGTCTTAAACCACAAGCCCCCTATTTAGTTATTTCAGAGCCACAGAAAGCAGAGATCAAACAAAATCACACTCTCTATTATTCTTTTCCTCTTGCAGGGCTGAACTGAAGTGCATTTCATGGTTTGAAAAACACAGTAAAAACACTGTGAATTCCTTGTGCTGCAGTGTGACAGCCGGCAATTGCAGGAGTCTCATGGCAAGCCCAAAGGGGGAGCTTCTCAGCAGAGCTCCAGGCCAACTAAAACAGAATCATGTTTGAACACCTATTTCCACTGGGAAGGGGGGAGGGGGAGCTCTGCAAGCTTTAATCAGGATCTTAAAACAGGCGAGCCTTTGATAAAGACTCCGCTCTGTACATTTATCTTATTCCTCTGAAGGCTCTGCTGGCTTACGTCATCCGCTTTGATCCTACTTTTTTGAAGCGCCGTGTCGGACATATCTGCGCTGCTGATAACACGCTGGTCAAGTTGTGTTGTAGAAAAAAGGAAAAAGCCAATAGCCCTGACCCCACCTTCCCCTCCTCACCGCCACATCCAAATGCAGGAGTGCGTGTGGTACGCTGTGCCTCCCACTTCTTTTTTTTCTCCTCCTTCTGGAAACAGTGCCATTAATTTTCCGAATGCTGTCATAAACATCACCTCCTGGTTAAAGAGGAGCTGTGACAGGGTGCTGCCCCACAATGTGCGAGGGCAACAATATTTGACTTGGATGTGTTCCTGGTGATGAGGCCAAACCCTGCAGCAGGCCTCTTGGCAGATGTCATGCCTGAGTGCTTTGGAATAATGCTGATAGGAGCTGAGCTGGACTGGACTATACCCATGACAGGCTCGGCTTTAATCTGTGCATCAGCATTCAGAGCAAACCAGGAAGTGGCACAACGCAACACTTAAGTTTTCATGCAGTTTATTTTCAATCAATAATCAGACTGATTGATTTAAAACAAACAAAGGTGCAGAAAGCGTACAGTTGCTACTCTGAACATTCTGTTTCAGATAAAAAAAGACCCTCTCATTTACTGGAAATGATGTTTTACTGACGGCATAAGCGGTTTGTTTGGAATAAACACAAGAACTGGCGACTTAGCATGAGCAGCTCAAGCCACAATGGATGGACAGCTGAAAAAATTGCACTATGCACACAGAAAAAAACTTTATTAGTGGAAAATCCAAGGAATAAATAAACACAAGGCTGCCCACATTTATTTGATTACAAGGTGATCTTTGCAAAAGTGCAGAAACACCACAGCGATGACCACTTTTAGTCAAAAATGGGAACAAAGTGAAAGTACTCAGAGTCATCACCCGTTTCATCAAATATGGATTAAAAAAATCCCAATTGTCCCAGCTCATAGTTCTTGAAAAGAATCAGAGCCAAACAATGCAGATGAAGGCTTAAAGGAAGTGCAGCCAGGAAGACAATGGGAATATTGAGAATTCCTCTGCGTCATTAGGGAAGACCAGGATTAGCAGAGACTTCCTGTTTGCGACTAGCTCGGGGGCCAGACCAGCCTGTGATGTTGGCATTAAAGAGAGACGATAACCTTTGAAAGGATACCTTAAACAGGCCAGCCACAGGGGGCATGTTTTCTTTCCCATGACACATTGAGCTGCCACTTAACCCACATGGAGCAAGTTCAGCCCACCTCCTTTTCCTTCCCCCTCAGGGCCAACTGACGGATCATAAACTGATACTAAAGAAAGAGGTCGCACAGAGACATTTACGATAATGGTTTGTAAAATAACTTTCAAATTACAAGGAGGCGAGGTGCTCTGTTTTGTGTCGCAGCGTTGTGGTCACTGCAGTGCAGCCATCTTTTGAGTTACACAGGTGTGAGCTGTTTGGTAGAGAGCTCTGTGGCACTTGACCCCATTATCACTGAACATTAGCTGCACTCGCTCAACACACCCGACTGAGCCTCATTTATTTATGGCTGCTGTTTCTTACAATTTGTCACTCTAATCTGAAAGCATTTCACCTGGATTTGCCCCTTAAGGTGCAATGTGTAAGAATTATAGTTGAAAACTTTCAAACATTAACTAAAAATATGAACAGAGGTTGAAAGAATAACAGTTTTGATGTTATGACGTATGTGCATTATGTTAAAGAGTTATCATCTGAAAGTGAGCATGCTAACCAGCTAGCCTGGCCCGTCCCAAGCTCAAGCTCCTCTGCACCAAACAGCAACAAAGTTGGTTCCTCAGGAATTAAAATTTAAATGGTCCCTAATAACTTTGAATAAATATTCTAAATATATATTCTAATAAAATCTAACTTTTTGCAATAAACATTGTAAAAGAAAGATCTTAAATGAGCCTTTTTCAGTACAGTACAGTATGTGAAGCCGTACTGTACCTTTAAGATACAAACACAGACACATTTGCTACTAATTTATACCTTTAAATGTAGAATCAGTGTGTGAGTATTTGAAACACGTGTGAACAACGTACTCTTAAGTCCTCTACTTATGCCACAGTAGCTAAAAATGTGCCCCCTGTCTAGAACACATTGTTGAATATACTGATGGAGCTGCAGTGACTGTACACAGTTGGTATTTATTTGTATTTGGGATTTATGGTAAATTATGGTCAACTAAATTGGGTGAAACTCCCTTTTTTGAAACTTGATAATCAAAATACGTAGAGATCATGGTTTGAAACGCTTCAGCTGTAAGGTTTCATGTGCATTGAATGTTTAGATTTACAGCTTTCACCCTGCTGTTTACCATTCATAAGATAAACAAGTCATCAAAATTTCTAAACAGCGATTGGTTTAAATTCTGAGAGCCTGACAATGTTGCGGAAATGTTTTCGCTGGAACTTAAGCCTGTGTTAAGAGTGAGTTCATCCAGCCATGTAACGTTTTAACCTTCGCCCAGAGTAAACAGCACTAATAACCGCTTCTCTAAATAAACACAGACCCTTGGCATAAAAAGGTGCTGAGGAATAACTCCAGCAGTAGCCTAAAGGTTAGCTGTGCGCCTGTGACCAGGAAACGTGCACAAGGCTGAAAAATGCGTGTGTGGGGAAAGTGAATAGCCAATGCTCAAGGGCACCTTTTAATTAATACCAAGGTGCCCTTGAGCAAGGTGCTTAACCCCTGCTGCTCCAGTGGACCCCACCGCTCAGTGGTAGAAGACTGGTGGGCAGCTTCTAGTGCATTTTGTGAAAGAACAAGAAGTCAACCTGAAGGATACTCAATGTAGTTTTGTCATATTGTTGAACATTTTGCATTTTGTCACATTTTCCTTGTGTGTGAAGATCTACACCACTTTTTGTGTTATAACTCACATTTTGTTTTAGGTATGAGAGTAAACAATGGCCATGAAGATGTGAAGTTTGTACGTGACTCAATACATAGCCTAACTATACAATTTAATCACAACACTACAGCTTTTACTATGAAAACCACTGCAGTAAATTATTTGGTTTTATTATTTTGTATTCCACTGTACAAAAAATAACCGTAAATTAAAATAGAAAGTGAGATTACACCCTGAAAATAAGGATTTTGGTATTGTGTAACCTGAAATGGTTGTTTTCATAGATGGGGGACTTCTAATTAAGAGATCGAAGGTCAGTTAGGCAGTAAATCTCCCTGTTTCTTTTGGATAACTGAAATTTGATTTTCTCAGTGTTGCTTATTCCAAGCATGAAGCTTAGAGTTAAGTGGAAGACAAACAATAAACAATACACACATTGCAAAATGTCAGCTGTTAAATACTGATTCAAAAATTGCAAAAAAACATGTTCAGTGTTGAAATGGTGGCATTATGCTCAGGTGATTGTAACTCTATAGAGCACAAGTTAAAAGAAACTGATTGATACTCACAGTCTGTGAACAGGTCACTCATCTCGACCACCAAACAGGAGGCTGCTGCCTCATTGAGATGGTTGGCATTCTTGGTACTTTCTCTGACATGTTTGGTCTGTAACGAACAGGCTTTGAAAGCTTCTGTCAACGGCAGAAATGCCTAATAACGTGGAAAGAGTTTGTCTCAGGTCAAAAGAATTAACCTCGAGTTGTGTGCGTGGCTAAACTTGGATAAGAGTCAGACAAGGAGCATGATAGTCAGGTCTTTCAAGATTTATTTTGGGTCCCTCCCTCTCTTAAAAACACACTTCAGTTAATTTTGTGTGGCCTGGTATGTGTAAGATTTCCCCCTCTTCCCACCACACATCCTCATTGTTTCCCACATAAGGACACTCAGCATACTTTCAGTTTAGCTGAAACTGAGGCTTTTGGGTATTGTGGCTTCACTACCAGGACACGTTTGCCTTGTTAGCTTATTGATGTTTCTCTGTGGCTTAACATTTTTAAAGGGACAGGGCAGTGACATGCCTTTGGGATGTTTCAGGTGCAATAGCTTGTGTCTTGGTCCACTTTGCTTTATTTAGGGTTTATTTTACATGCTGAATTTTTTTATTTTTATAGCAAAAAAAAAGATTGAAGAAGTTTATACTGTAAAACGTAAATGTAAGAAAGTTATAAAGTGAAGTTCATAGTGTAAACAAGTTGTCAGTGCCTTCTAAAATGACCCAAATGACTATTCCAGAAATTATGCATGAGTGTTTCCTGCTCTGCCACCTCTGTGGTGAAAGTTTGATTAAGTTTAGACAACTAAAGCCACAATTTCATGGTTAGGAAAAGATTGTGGCCGTTGTAATAGAAAACAGTGTTGACTTTCTGTGGACTCACACACATTGTACTCCCAACTATCCACCCCAACTGTCTTCCTAACCCTACATGCAGACATTTGTGGCTGAAATCCCACCACAAACTGGTGTTTCCATCACAAAACTTCAAGCGGATTTCAAAAACAACACATCATTTTGTTTTTTCAGCTGTATTGTTATTTTTTTTTTCAAAGGACAAAAAAAGACAGCTTTGTTCCAGTAAAACAATGTCTCACTACTTTGCCATCTCGACTGTGACAAGTTATTCATTAGTCATTATTAAAACACATAATTAACATTAACATTAGGTGTCAGCAATAAAAATAAACAGGGCTGCAACTAACAAATATTTCCTTTATCGATTATTCTTCAGATCACAATTTATCAACAAATTGTTTAAAAAAAGTAAAGAAAAAAAAACGAGATAAATGGTCATCATAATTTCCTAGAAGCCAAAGTCATTTCTTCAAATTGCTTATTTTGTCCAACCAACAGTCCAAAACCAGCCCAGTCGCCAGGATTTAACGCTAGCATTAAAGGTTTATGCAAACCAGAGATACGTCCATGGTTGACATATGTATCACGTTCACACTGTGTGCTTATTAGCCACCTTTCACATCAGGAGGCAAAGGGGGATGTTGGTGGCATTATTATAAGCCAACAAGGCTGCCAAACGACTGCGGCAGTTCAAGTCACACCACTGGATATTTTTAAGGACATTTCCAGCTGTGTTTGTGGCGACCAAGTCCAGTTTTTAAAGCCAAACCATGATTTTTTCCTAACCCTAACCAAGTGGTTTTTGTGCATAAACCTAAAACGAAATAGAATATTCAACCTAAACAAAGGTAAAGTTGCAAAATAAGGAAACATCCAGTTTTAACTTACCTGTGCTTTTGCAGAAACGTACTTAGCTAACATTTATTCAGTTGATTGGGTTGCCAAAACCAAGAGACTCTTTTTGTTCAAATGACTAAAATGACTTTACGCTCACCTAACTACGCCCGCTAGTGGCCATGTGACTTATAACTGTAGTCTGTCAGAAGCAAAAGCAGAAACTGGGTAACATCATCACAGACCCAGAAAACCTCTTGGGGTGGAACTCGGGGTGGATGGATGGGTCAACAAAGTGATGTGGGAAACCATTTATTGCATTCGGTTTCCTACCAATGTCGGTTTCTTTAAACCATGACAGGGTTCTTTCCCCATCCTTAACCAAGATGTTCTTATTTTAACCACAATCGTGATTCCCCGACCATTAACCAAGTACTTTTTGTAACCCAAACCATGATATTTCTCAAACCCTAACTAATCTTTTCTCCTAAACTTCACCATACTCAACCACTGCGATGGCAGATCAGGAAATGTATTACATAAATCATTTTCATAATGACCTGTGGATTTTAGCATATAGATTTGAAGACTTTTCGCTGCAGTTGTTTTGAATCTTCTGCCATGCTGATGTATAATCTGAACATCCTTAAACAATTACAGCACTTGAGAGCACTCTGTGTGTATAGAAGTCTGAACTTTGAAGTGCAGTATCGCAGCTCTCTATAGGCATATCTCTTATATTGCCACATTCAGTTTCCTAAACACAGTTTTCTTCATCCTGAAGACTATCTGCATCTTCAAAGGCCTAATCATAACCTTCTTTGGCTGTGTTTATTTCTGTCCGCTCAACCTTTAATTACCGGAATAACGGAATATCAATCTCTTGCAGGTCTTTCATTTGTTTGTGTTTGACCACCTAAATTATTATCTGCAGTTAGCCACCAGTAAAAACTTACCACATTTTGTGGAGGGAACATGGATGCAGATATAATTGGGGGACTGAGCTTTCTTCCTCCACCATCCCCCCTGACAGAGAGTGGTAATATAAGAGCATATTAATGTTCGGTCATACTGTCACCTCTTTTTTTCTGCTTCAAATAGTTTGTCTAAAACAAAATAATTGCAAGGTCTGTCTGCAAATCTTCCTATTTAAAGTTTGCAGATATGGCTGTGTGCTTGCCATAAGAAAACTGACCCGCTCCCTCAAGTGTTGCTACACAGTGAATCACCTAATGCCCTGTAGGAATCTGCCTTTAACAAATACTTTGAATACTGCCTCCAAGAACAAAAGTAATTGAATGTAGTGCAAACATTTAGCTTAAGCTGTGCCCAGCCCGTGCCCCAGCAGTCATTTGTCTGTCTTAAGAACTGATTGTGCTATGTACACTTTCCCTTTCAAAGCCTTACACCTGTGGCTTTGTCTGCCTGGGAATGTGTCCACAAATATAAGGCTCTGATAATGCTGCACCTGTTTAATAAGTTATTTTAAGCAGGGTAAACAGTAATCACGGAACAACTCATCATTATGCCGTGAGCAGGGCTATTAGAGCGGTTGTGTGTGTGTGTTGGTTTCAGTTCATAGGCACATAATTCTTTATACAGCTGCAAGAGCTCTATTTGAAGTTTTTTATATTAATGAGTGTAGTGGTGAAAAGACTTCTTATGGCTTTCAAAACAGACAAAATGATACTGATCTTTTATAAAGAGGGGCAGAGAGCAAAGTTCAGACACTTTGGTTTCAATCAACCTTCCTCTGTGCATTTTTATGTGAAAAAACACCTGTGTAATCATCCTAAATCATAGCTCTGAGCTCCAGCAGCCCTGTTCCCACTAACTGGGATGCAATAGATTCAGCCTGTTTCCTAAATTTACGTCTGGTGTGGGATATCTACACTTCTCCCACCACAAAAGTGATAAATTAACATTTATGATGAAAATAAATAAACGTATCAAGCATCGGGGAATGCTAACAAATGTTAACAATATGTTCTCTTTTATTTTTCTTGGCCTTTAGTATTCTTTGAAGGTGAGGTTTATATGATATATATATATTATTAAATACTTTTTACCTCTAGTTAGTATTTAGAGCTGTCTTAATTTCACTTTTTAAATAATTCATTGTAGTTTTATTTTGACAGTATTTTTTATAACTCTTCATCAGCCTCAGTCCATGTTTCTGCCATATCAAGCCGAGCCATTAGAGTAGTACATTCCCAGCCTGACCAGGCCTGATTTCTTCTTTTTAGAGCCCGACCTGGCCCAATTAATTCTAAGCTTAGCCTAACCCAGCCTGATTCATTCTGACTAGAACCTGACGATGAATCAGTGAAAGTAAACCAAACAGTAAAGTTGTGGACAGTGAATCAGGCTGCACAGAGCCCTGAGGATACTGAAAAACAACACCCACCTCAGCCACAGTCTGTTCACCCTGCTGCCATCTGGCAAGAGATACAGAAGTATCCGCTGCCGTACCACCAGACTACAGAGCAGCCTCTAAACACTTTCTGATGTAGCGTAAAGGGTCTACAACTCAGAATTTTGTTTTACAACCGAAACTTTGAATCTGTAATGATTAAACGCATTTCCGAATGGATTATGCTTGCTATCCTGCACAGTAGCTTTAGTATATAGCGCAATACTTTGTAAATTAAAATGTGGGATAGTCAAGTTTATTTGAGTTTATTTCTATTCCTCCATTATTTATTCTAGCCATTGTCATAACCAGTATCAGATCTGACTAATGTTAAGATCAAAATCTATATAAGGTGCCTTCACTGGGAGCCGTTGTCTAACGTATTAATCCAAATACCTGTGATGCTCTCAATGTCAGCAGATGGCAGAACACAAGGATCGGGTGCCGTATTCATCTATAAAGTTCCAAGAGGGAAACTGTAGAGTGAGGGGATCATCATCTCTGTGGGTTCATCACTAAGCGTGAACCCTTTCACGTACAAGTATTCATGTGATCCACTATAAGTATAAAAATACTGAATATAGCAGCTGTAATTTTAAGTTGTAAATTTCACATTTTTGGCCCAAAACGCAACCTGACCATGCAGACTGCATGCGAAAATGAGTTGCAGACTTGGATAATTTTAAAGGAAAGCTAGCTCGACTCGCAATCCGTTTCATATAAACTTAAGTGGAAGTGCTGACCAATGAATTTTAAAGCTTCATTTGTATTACAAAGGCCCCAATCCTAGCACCGAAGCATATCATTTGCACATTTGGTGTTCAGCTGACATTTCAAGCCTGTTACAGTGAATGAAAGGGTTTGGCTTCAATTTAATTTGATGGACATATGGGCCATTGCAGGGATCACGCCTGTGACCTTTTTAGTTACAAGGTGGTTGCTGTAACCATGAGGCCACCCTGCTGCCTTCAGCACGCCGGTGGTTCCTGGCTTGACTCCGTTATATCCTTAAATGTTAACAGACTTAATACAGTGGAACTCCATCATGTCACATGCAGCGAGTGGTAAGAAAAGCTGGTTCTCATTAGCTCGCGGAATGGAATCAATATTGTGTGTGTGTGTGTGTTTGTACTCTCTTGTACACATGCATTCAGTTGTGTGTGTCTGCGTGTGTGTATTTGTGGTCCATGCGAGATCAACGGGCAGGGACTTCCCCTCTGTTTGCAGCTAATCCCTGGCTGCGCTGGCCAGATTAATGTGCACAGGGAGCAAGAGCTGACAATTAGAAAAGTGCTTGTTCACTTCAAACCCTCAAAGAGAGGCCCGCTGTGACGGACACACACCGCAAATGTTAACATTTCAAATGGAGATCCCGGAGACGTAAAATGTTGAAATGTCTCAGAAGACTTTTTTGTAATAATGCATGGCACACTCGCTTTGAACAGGAAGATAATTGTTTTATGTCTGCAAATTCCGTTTTGGTAGACTTGCTAAGATCAGACTAATCTCCAAACATTTTAGGAGGAAATTGTGCCCCACCCAGTGACTTTGAAGTCTGTTTTTTGTCAAAGGATTGACAGTTGAGGCTCAAACATGCAAAGTGGGAACGAGGAGTGAGCAGAGTTCACGGAGGAAGAATGTGTGTGCTGGAACAAAGACGTCTATTTCTTCTGAAGTGGATTCATGATCGCTCTGAAGTTGTACAATATTTTGTTAAATCCATGTTGGGCTGTAACCTTTGCACACACTGCTACCGATTGCTTATAATTTTGGCTCCCTCTAAGCCACCTGTATAGGTCATTTTGTATAAATGCCTCAGATATCTAGAATATAATGTACATACAGTAGTTACAGTAACATAGTTACAGTCTTTTGCGCTACAGTTTAGTATATTAATGTACAAAAATACTGTAGTTTATAAAGCATGGAGTGCATAGTACAGTATATGTACGTATTCATTTATTATAATTTATAATGATACACTTGTGAAAACTCAAGTCAACATCAAAATCAAAGTTAATTATTTTGCAAATGTCCTTACAGAGGGGACTTTGCTTCAGAGATGTCAAACGTTAAAGGCAGAGATAAAGTGGGAAAAAGAACAAACATTTTAAATAAATACTTGATAACAAAAATGTAGAATACAAGTGAACACATTTGTGGGATTCTTGATCCTTTTGATCCAACACATTTGTCAATAAGACTTCAAAGTAGCCAGCCAGTCCTAATCCTGATATTTGTTCCCTCAGAGAAAGATTTTGGCTGTAAAAGCCCACATTTGGTGCCCTCTGGCACATTATAATGCCATTAGTCCATCATATACACGTTTAGTGTGTGTTTGTGTCTTAGCGATGACTCTACTGCAAAAAGCAGAGTGTAAATAATAATAATAATAATAATTCATTCAGTCGTTATCAACGTCTGCTGGCGTGTATAGAAAATGCAGTGAATTCAGTGGACTTTCTTTGTCAAGATGCTGCGAGTTGTGTTTTCCGGAGGCGCCTGTTTAACAAGGATGTCCCGTCTGTGCAATCTGTGCAGTTCTCAATGTGATTTGTCAGCAGATATTTCGCTAATATTGGTCGACCACCGAAGACAACTGTCCACGCTCTACTCGGCAGGACACAGCCTCTTATTAGAGTGTTACGCACGCACGCACGCATGCACGCATGCACACACTCATAAAGAGCATGTGGGAGTGGGACTAAAGACAGATGTGCATGTTTCTCTGTCATCATGCTTGCATTGTTTTGAATGGTGGAACGGTGGCTATGTGGTCATTAAAATGTACACACATAGCAAATTGAAATTTATTAAAGGAGAACAATGCTAACAACAACAGAGCAGCTGTGCTAAATCAATTCTTGCATGCCAAACTAGCCGCTAGGCGTCAACTTTGCAAATGTGTGACTCCTTGAAGTAGTGTGATGTCACATTTTCACAGAATTAAAAATGGGGCTACTGACGAGACGTTTTAGGAGCAGTGTTTTCTGTGGGAGAGAGGAGCCTCGACTTTGACCTTTTAAACTTTCAAGATATTTTACTTTCACAAGAACATACTGTATATAAAACATTGAAGGAAAGGTAAAAACAAAATGAAAAAGCATTATAGGTCCAAAATCTGTTCCACTGTACGCAGTTTTTTCATCTCAGTTAGGAAAGTCTCCTGAAGCACAGTCCTTATTGCTCTCTCGACCTGTAGAAAGTCACGTCACAGCGCTCTCTGAAACCTATATATGTTGTTTTTTCCTTCAGATATTAGAGTTTTCCCACCATATTGTAGCCTCACATGTGACTCTGAATTAAGTCATGCTGTTTGGATTGTGGTAAACAGTATCAATATAAACCTTTCTAAGCATTTACTATGTGGCTTCCTGTATCAGAGGATTCAGTCATTTTTACAGCTTTATGTGGTTGGTCATGGACTTAAGTGATGTGGCCTTCTGACATCCTGCACCGGCAGCATTCAAAGGCAAAAAAAAAGGCACAAAACAGAAACATGGCCGTATGTTTCTGGCAGTTCTGTTGATCAAAAAGCCACATACCTATAATAATACTGTGGCATTTATTTTTTACTTGTTTCAAGCTTACGATGGCAGTTACGTTCTTGTTGTGTTTGTATTGTGTGTCATTTGTTTTCTCTCCCTTTAAGCACTCAGACAGTACCAGGAACAGCCAACCAGATCAGTGTTGAATTACATTTACTGTACTTACATAAACACCTACTTCTTCAACCCAACTCATGTACTTTTACTCAGTATGTACAGCACGGAGAGGAAAGAGAGGCGGTCCTTCAACAAGTAAACATCCACGCCACAGTTGGATCCCGGCACAGACATGTAGTCAGTAAAAAACGTGGGAAATAAAGACACTAAACCTCTTACTCTCACTTCATCCGACAAAAACTCAACCAGTCCAAGTCCAAGACAAAGAAGGAAGGAAAATAATAATGTCCCAGGGGCTTTCTAGTGAGTGTATTTTCAAAGAGGTAATTCAGAGGACAACTCCCTCTCAACGTCCTTGTTTTTTTTTTCCTCTGCCACCTTCTGCTTTCCACACCTGAGCTGCATTGAAGGTTTACACCTGCCTTGCCCTCCAAGCACATCAAAGCACAGATATTGAATATTTCTCATATAAATCCCTCTTTGACAACCTTTACTTTCACACCCCTTCATAATGACGTAAGAGGTTACAAACTGTAAGCTGACATTACCTCCTGTACCGACAGGATCAGACAAACTGGCAAACTTGGCAAAGGCGCCCGCGTGGTTTCAGTGCAGCAGATCAAAGAAACATTAGTGTTTGTTTTACATTAGTGAGGTCTTTGCTTTTCATTTGTCAAGCTGGAGTGGATTTGAGTTACAGACGAGTTGCAGGACCGGGAAAGGGATATTGGTCAGGTGTAACATCTGTGCAGTTCTAGGAAATGTTAATTGGGCGGATTTGAAGCAGTCAAAGAGTGGATCAGCAGTGCAAATCAACCCTTAACCATTGCACAGTAAATGTGGTGAAATGCTGTTTGAATGGGTCAAGTTTTCACTTTTTCAATTTCTTATATCATATGTTATTGTTATAAATATGGCATTCCATCTTCCCCGTCCCTTGCATTCACGTCACAACGTGGCCTTTGTATGGCTTTATTTGATAGGACAGCTTGAGATATGACAAGAAACGGGATGAGAAAGAGAGAGGGGGGTGACACGCAGCAAAGGGCCACAGGTCGGACTTGAACCCTGGGCCACTGCGGTGAGGACGCATCCTCTGTGCATGGGGCGCATGCTCTACCAACAGAGCTACTGTGGCACACCGCTGTTGTTCAAATCATCTGCCCCCTCAAGTGGTTGCCAGTTTGTACACGAGCTAACGTAGCTAAAGTTAGCCAACATTGCTAATGTTAGCTAGCAAACTGAAGCTAATGTTGACAAAACTAGCTAGCTAATATTAGGAAAAATCTTTAATTTTTCGCTAGAACTTCTGGGAAAACATAAGTCAGAGAGAGGGGAAGTTGGCAAACTTGACTAAATGTAATGTGAATAAAACTTTATTACATTATCTCGTCTGTCAACATTTGTGCCTGAGTCACAACAGATAGATTTCTATCCGCAATTGTGGTTGTTTAACAATGAAGGCAACAACTTCCAAGATCCCAGGCTACTTCATAACATCATCAAACTACTATTGTTTTCATTGAGACCCCAAGAGGCACACGTTAAATACTGTGCTTTTAAACAAATTTTGAGTTGTCATTTTTCCACTTTTTTCCCACAAACACTGTGCTGTCAGCTAATATATACTGTAAATGATATTATCTTTGAGATGTAATACCACATTAAGATAACATAATGGAAAACTGTCAGTAGTTTCAGGTGTTCACCAGTCAAAGGCACAGCTGCTTCTTCTCCAGTGTGCAGGAATTTATTATAACTCCCTTGTAGCCTTGAAGACAAATGATTTATTCAAGTGTGTGTTCTGAGGTTGTTTGATAATATATACTACAAAACAAAAAGGTCCTTGTACTGTGGCAGTTACTCTCAATTGATTTCAAATCTAGTGACCTCATGTCTGCATGTGGTATGTGGTACTCACATTGACAACGGTTAAGGTCTGCAAGCTGCAGATCCGCAGATTCCAGTCATCCCTGAGGAAGGTGCTGATTACTCTTTAAATTCCAGTAAGTGCCGGAGTGAATGTGTTTACTACTGCCGGATCATCGTCATGTGGTTACTGTAGCCAACATCTGTGCCTAAAGTTGTAACTTTGCGAGCACGGGGCACTGCTGTATCTGTCGAGCTGCGCACACAGCTGACCAATATAACGTGTATTTGCCTCCACTCAAAAATCTGTTAAAACATCTGCCTCAAATAACAGGAAGGGAGTGCACTCAAAAATAAAGTTGTTTGTGGCAGCCTTGTTCGTGCCCACTTTAGAACTATGGGTACTGTGTAATTTCTGCATAGCTTCACTGTGGGTAACTCCGTACGATAATTTGAACCACGTTATAATGATTCGTCTCCAAGGTGACAATGACAAGTATTCGGACCCACCAAGATGAGTTTGTTTCTGTTTCCAGTCCAGTGACTTGCAGGATGTTTGTGACGTGCAGTTCAGCATCAGACGCTGCATGTCATCTCTGTGTTACAGTAACAGTTGTACAGATGCAGCCACTGAGGCTTCGCAATCAAATGTATACTGTAGCTGTGACCCAATTTCATAAAACATACTAATTCAAACCTGATTGTGAGCATGTGTAGTAATGTAGGGTTCAAGCTAAAAAAGTGACAAAATCAAGTGTAATGCAATGAAAAAGTAATTTCTCCTGTTAATCTCTGTGTGGGATATGTGTCACGGCAACCCAACCCAGAAGCCCGGGTGAGCTTGTACCTTCCCTACGCAAGCTTAAGTCCTCTGCTCAGTTTCCAGCTGAAAATGGATAAAACAGGTCCCAAGAAGACAGAAATTCACTCCATTTGATGCAAGACCTCACCGAGTTGTTACACTAATTTCCACATTAATACCCAGAATCAGTCAACTTGGTGGAGTGGGTGAATTCATATTTTTGGACCCAGACTATGCAAGACTTGTGATGGTGACTTTGGTACGTCTTGTGCCTTTTTTAAAAAATGGATTTTACTGCTCAAAATCATTTTACTCTCACATCCCTGCATCATACCATGCAGGGTTATATGAGGGCAGGGGCGTTGAGGGTCGACAATTTACTGATACCCCAGAAAATCTTTGTCTTCTTCCCAGCCGAATGTTGGCAGGTATGATACTATGTCTAACCCGTTTGTAAAGCTTGCCCCTGGTTGCTGCACTTTAATTCAATCTCAAATAAGATTTTTCTAAAAAAGAGTTTCACTTTATAATAAACTTTAAAATCCTGTCACATACAACAGATAAAATCATAGTCGACGTGTTTATTTTAATCCTCAGATTTGTTATTCCACTGTAGATAGATATTAAAAAACTAGACATGCGTTGGAACGTATTTTGCTAGAAAACCCAGTAAAGTGATGATTGACAGTCTTCACTCTATTGTACTAATTTTGTAGCATATCAGTTTCAGTATAAACAGCCTTGTTCTTCCACAGTGTTGAATCAGTTGTCACAGATGATATGGCGTCTACTACAGATGGTAACATTGTTTGCATGCCCCCTTTTCACACAGATGTATGAGAAATAAAATCCTTAACACAGCTAAAGTTACCTCGAGGTCGCGCCTTTGTTCCCCCAAGAAAACACAGTAGCTTAGATTCTCAGCAGCTCCCCACTGAAAAACAAAGACAAGAAAACCTCAAGACTCTTATGTCAGGCATTCGTGAACAAATTCTCAGGCGCTCAGATCTTGATAAATGCTTGCTTTACAAATCACACCGACCAGTTTCACACACCTGCACAAGCAGATCTCTGTATGTAAGCACTTTAGTGTTTAGTTATGTGTTCATCTTTTTCCACTTTGAAAGATGGATACTGCTCATTTCTGTCAGAAAATACATAATATGCTCACAGCTCTGCTTGTCTCATCAGACTCTTAAACATGACAACATCATTTAGAAGAGATAATTCAAGATTGAGAACATGGATTTAGAGTTTACTGCATATCAGCGTTTCACAACATTTAGCATTTCTGCTAAAGAAGGCTCATTGGATGTACGCCTTCTTTGTCTCTGGCTTTAGAGTTTACCTATCTACTAAGAGTGATTAGAGCGGAGGAGTTACGGTACAGTTATTGATGTTGGTGCAGGACTTTGACTTCACCTTTCTCTAGATATGTTTTGAAGATTTTGCATGCTTCATTTTCATGCTCCTTTTTTCTGCCATTGACAACAGCCAATTAAGTCGGACATCTTTGGTGTCTGATCTAGGCCATTTGTCATCAGTCTTTGGTTGCAAAGGGTAACAAACTAGTTGTCCACTCTTTTATGTTTGGAGTGATAACTGTTATGTGGGTTTGTCCCACATGCTGTAAGCAAAGCCCAGAGTACTGAAAAGACCTAAGTTTGCTAAATGACTTTTGTTTTGCAGAATACTGAAATCTGTAGTATAGTTTTACTGTGGTGTCAGAGTCGAGGCCTGAACTGACATGAAATGGAGGACGATAACTCAGGCTGACCAGGATGCATTGAAGCTTTGAAGCTTCTACCATTGCTTATGTTAAGAGGAAGGAGGCATTGCATCAGCTGCACAGAAAAGTTGCATTATTTTCAAATCTGTGCGCGTAAAACCCGGCGTGGGCACGTGATCTGAGCACACAACAGTAAGAGTGTCCATCCTAAAGAGGGAGCTTTTCTGCTGTGCTGTGACTTGTGCGACCCTACTCAACATTTTCTTACTTGTCAAGTTGACTTTTAGTACTTTTTAGGTGGTAATAGAAGAGACAGTGGCTGATGTCTTGCCTCTTTTGCCACGAGTTTGAGCAACGTATGATAGCTTGTTTCGTCCATCTGCCCCACATCCCCCAGTTGAAGCTTTATTTGCAGGAAATGATCAGTGAAGCTGCAAACCCCATAAAGTTGTTTCTTGTTCTAATTGTTGAGCATTATTGGCAGCCACAGTTGAAGTTTTATCTAATGATAAAGCTCAAATAGCTTTAGGGAGAATAAATAGAAACAATAATTTGATGTCACAGTGCATTGCTCTGCACATTTACACCCTCTACAAATAGGTTGTGTGGGAAAAAATCTGCCAACTGAGACACTGCAGCTGCAGTTTAGGATGATATAACAAGTCAGCCTACGCTAATGTTATTCTCCATGTCTTTGTCCAGGTTTGAAGAAAGTTAAATTTCTTCTTGCACAATATGTGGTTAGATTCTGCACGATAATGCACTGATGTGACATATATGCAGTACTAAAGGCATAACATATCAATCTAAGACCTGCAATTTTGAGCCACGAAACCTCAGAATAGTTTCTTTATATATTGAAATATCATTTTTAAAACGCAAGTAAATCTTGCCACTGCAATACGCAGGGCTAAATGAAAGACTCAGTCCTTTAACAGGACAGGAAATGCAACAGAAAGGATTAAAGTACCCACAAAGTTAATGACACCATAATCCTGGTTTTTCATTTTTTTAGACAAGCTTTCACAAACTCACCAGTGGACAGGCAACTCTGTCGCACTGCTCTCACATATATTTTAGGCTAAACTTGTATTCTGCTTCCCACTGGTAATTTAAAAGCCAGTGGAATGTGGAAAATGATTGTAGGAGTGGAGGGGAGGGAAAAGATATGCCTTGCTTGGTCACTTTGGTGTCTGAAATCCGTAGCTGAGATGGCGTTTGACTGATTTGTGTTTTGACCACATGTGCCAGACCCGCCTGCTATTCTCAACCCGTAATTCCTCGCTGAATTCAGGCATGCGACTAATTTACTGTAGGGGCAGGATTTTTTTTTTTTCTCTTCCAGGGAGCAGAAACTTTACCCCTTTTCTGTTACAGGGCTCTGCACCGAGCGCCGTAAGTGATGCCACCTGTCAGGCTGACAGCTCATTCTCCATATGGGGAAGGCCTTTATCAGCTGCAGTCGTGAGGACTAGGAAAATGTCTGCCACCTGCCAAAGACTTCAAACCTTTAACTCTTTTCTTTAACAGGTTGCATACTTTCGAGTGATTCCATTAGTTTACTGAGTACTGCGCGGTGAATTAATGGACAGTCAAAGTTAGTTGTCTTGGTAGTAAAAGCAAACACATCTAGAAAAGGTACCTTCTAAAAGATTTACTCTTCCCGGTGTGTTGAACTGCACAGCAGATGGTCCACGAATGCAGAGCACTCTGCTGGTTCTGTCGTCACAGCTCTGCATTTTTTGCACATGGACTTTTCCTTCTGCTTTTATGTCTTCTAGGTTTGGGTTTTGACTAGTGCTTCACTACAGGTGACTGAAAAAAGTAAAATGACAAATTATGTGAAGGACAATTTCACTTTTGTTCAGATTCCTTGCAACAAAAATCAACATTAAAAACAGTCGTGCAAAGATTGAGTTGCTGTTGAGCTACTTGAAGTGTTGGTTTTGGGAAACCGGTCCAGGTCATGTTTTCATGTTCCCATCATTGCTTTATGCGGCAGCAGGAAGTTGCTTTGGCACTACTAAAGTTGGAGCATACCGAGACTATGTTACTCTTTCCCAGTGAGCTCTTGAGTTTAATAGGCACGTCCAACATGTCCTCCAAAGACAACCATAACTCACAGATCAGAAACCGTGCTGGTCCACATTTCTGCTTTTTCCATCGAACTACAATGTTTTTAATGCAGCCATGTGTACTCTACAGTATCTGTTGTTGCAGTTCATCATTTGTGAGGACAATGAAAATTCTCCAAACATAACACAGTTCACACTCCAGCCGACGTGAGCCGATGCAGCCGGAGAAAAACAACCGAGCTGCATCGTGGGCCAAACTAAGGAGGTTTTAATAGAATTTCTAAAACACCAATTGCGAAAAGCAGTATAGCATTTTCTGATTCCGAGTGCCCTGTAATTTGAAGTGTGTGGGTTCAAGCCACTTATTTTGTGGTGATGGCTTTACTGGCGAGTTCTCCAAAAAGACAGAGGCCAACGCAGCCGAGGGTTGGAGCTAGCTGCCTTGCCTTACTTACTGATTGACCGAGCTGCTTCCCCTTTGGTATCTGGCCACAGTTGTTCTGCCCTCATGGCTAACCTCACTGGGCGTAGCTGTCCACCATTGGGTGTTTAGAAAGCCCAATAGGAGGACACCTGCTTCTGGATTTATTTATTCCGTCTCTTGCACAAACACCCTTGCAGTCTGTTTATGGATGCAGATGGGGAGCGCTCGGGGTAAACAAATGTACAAATCTGTTTTTTGCTAAACTGACGTCTAAACAACAACCAAACATCCCCGTATCCGAGCACCCGTATTTGCCATGCATCACCCAGAATTTAGCATTTTAGCCAAACATACTGTATACTGTTTGTTGCAGTGTCACCTAATGTGGGCTTTAAGTCATATATCCTCCAAGGACTATTTGGCCTTCTGTCCTTTGCATACTTTAACTTCCCAGAATTTTCCAAATTGAGGAAATTCCTGTGGTATTCAAGGACATACAATGTCAAATGAGCGACAAAAAAACTCTTACAAAGAACATGCACCAACATGCCCTTCATCTTATATGTGCAAAACCACACGAACTCATACACACTGTTACATCCCAGGTCTGAAGGAAGAAGGGAAACAAAATAAAAGCTGATGTAAATTTGACAGTAAATTAATTTATTGTTGTAGTAGATCATTAACAAACTTAAATAAAATGCTTTTAAACATTTGAGAAGGAATGAACAGAGATGAACTACAAAAATTAAATCATTTAAATAGACCTATAGTGCTTTTTCGTTTTTTGCTTTTCCTGCACCAACAGAAGCTCCTCTCTCCCACAGAAAACACTGCTCCTGAAATGCCTCGTCAGTAGTCCCACCTTTAATTCTGTGACTTTATGACATCACACTACGTCACCATGTCACACATTTGCATAATTAATGCCTACCAGCAAGTTTGGCACATTGACTAAGTACAGGTGCTATGTTGTTAACAATGCTGGCTCAGGAATGTGTGAGCTGACCAATGTTTCAGGCAGAGGGGGAACACAGTGCTGCAGGACTGGACAGTGTGAGATAACGGTTTGTTTGTTTTTTAGCATTAAAGCATGTAAACCTATTCTAGTAGTAACCCAAAATCAAATTATGAACCTGAAAATGACCATAATATGTCCCCTTTAACAAAAAGAGAAAATCCTCTAATGCAACAATGCATTGCACAGAAACAAGAAAAAGGTTTCTTTGCACCATTTTGTGTGGCCTGGCCAGGCTTTGTGCTGGACTTTAAGAGAATACAGATATAACATTAAACCACAGTGAAGGGCAAGAAGTCCTTTTGAACAGTTAACTTGTGCATTTTTGTATCCGGTGCCAAGACATCTGTCTAGTGACACACCCTGTAATTATAAACGAACGGAAAAGAAATGTCTTTTGATTATTTCCATCCTTATTGCATGCACACACAAAAAGGCCTGTTTTGACAATTACAAACAAAAGCTTTAGAAATGTGAGGTGTGTCTTGGTAACATGATGGCATAGTGACAGAAATGACAAGGTTAAAAATACTGTGTTTGCATTGTAAACACTCAAATATGTAAAGTCATAGTGGCTACTGAATCCGTGTGGCGAAACTGCAATGTGTTCATCTCTCACCAGGATGGAAACAATCAAAGTGCTAGACTTTATTTATTTTTGTTGTAGATATAGACTTGTTTTAAAATTAAACGTGGATTCAGACTTTTTAGCAGATGGAAAAGCAACAGCACTTGCCAGGAGAGAGTGTAGGGACGTCTGGGAAGGGTGGCTGCAGTCTATCAGCAGCGCATGTGATGAGAGGGTATGTTAAAGGGTGCTCAAACAGATTACGGTGACTCACAGCACTGTACAAACAACTCACAGCCCTGCTCTTGTGTCTAGGAGGCACACTCCAGCACATTTTACAAAGAGGGGGTGCGTACAATAGGTCTGTTTGTGTGTGGTATCTGTGTATGTCTCTAAAAAGCTCTCATATGAACTGAATTCAGATGCTGTTTCCAAGAACGACTGAATTGTGGCCCTTTTCAACATTTGTGAATTGATCAGCAGTGTTACATTTTAGTTTTAATTAGTGCGATTAGTGTAATTGCAAAAAAGATTGTAGAATCTCCTCCAACAGAATATGTAATTATGTACCACACCATCACTTCACTGAATTTTTGGATATAGTAAATTTCATAACATTTCAATTCATCAACAGTTTATAGATAAAAGCAACTGGTGGAAATGGCTGATCAGAAGAAATTAAATACCTGACAAATCAAGCTACTTTATCAGATTGATACGAAAAGCATGTGAATCCAGTATGGCCACAAAGTAGTACAGACCTGCAGAGAACTGGGATCATTTAAAGAGATTATCAGACGGATTGTTTGACCGTGAGATAAGCCATATATCCAGTCCCACCATATTTAAAAGTCTGACAGATACTGTCTCTGTGTGTTTTGAATGTGAGTCAAGAAATGCATTACGACCTGCATAACTAACAATTTTCATGGACTTTATTTATTTAAACGATGATCAACAGTTTGTTGTGATTAAAGTAAAAAAAAAGAAATCAGAAGAACTCTGAAACATATGCATTTCTGATACAGTTTGCTGGATTCGCTGATGAATTGTGATGTGATTGCTAAGAAGAGTTCCCAGTGTGACATTCACATTGAAGTCGAAGCAGTTAGCGCTGGCTAATGTAGGTTAGTGACTGCGATGACCTGGTTCGTTGCCCACAAACTCTTCAGTAAGTGAGCTCTGGCTCTTGATCACATATCCTCCAGGATGTGTAATTCGGGTAGATCCCCACAGATGCAACACACCTCAGCACATATGGTTGCATCCATTACACAAGCCGGCTGTGTGAAGTCACTTCCAACTCAAATAAGTAATCACCCTCGTCCCACTCCTTAACCTCTCCTCAAACGCTCTGTAAAAACACACACATCAACACACACTCGTGTGCTCCAAGCTGCACACATTGGTAAAGGAAAAACTGACAATATTAGGGAATCCTACATTGTAATAAAGAAATACAAATGGAGCAAACCAGTCAGAGTAAGGAAGGAGAAGTAAGGTTGTGATGTCAAAACTATACAGTCACTGTCCCTCAGCAATGAACCCAGCATGGCTCTGTTTGCAAAATCCCCCGGCAGAGCTGATGCGAAAACATGGTGGGCAGAGCTTGCTCAGTCCTTTGACAGCCGACCAATCAGAGCAGGCAGGGCTTTTCGAGAGGGGGAACTAAAAGGGTGAATAGTGGTGCGGCAGCAGTGGACAGTACGCAAATAATAATGTGTTTTTTGAAGATTACAGCATGCAAACTTTTTTTAATAGGCACCCTAAAAAAAGTATGAACCTGAACTAGAACATAATATGGGACATTTAAACAGGTGATAGGTAGCTTAGAACAAACCAGCTGAGATGACACAACGTGTAAGACAAGGAAGTGTTGAAGGACTGAAGGATTTTTTTATAATCCTCCCATGTAGAACTGGGCGATATAGAGAACAATAAATTACCAAGCAATGGAGGCTTGGAAATTATTTGTTTTTTAAGGCCACAGGAAGTCATAATTGATTGTATTTATTAGAAATTAAGAGTACTTAAACAGGGTCCTGCTTTTGCCCCCAAATATATGACATTGATGGAGGGAAAGATCCATCTGATTTATTCTTAGACACATGATTTGTGTTGCTGATGACATTATATCTCTAAGAGATGACATAATGATGTAGTGCTATCTATTGAACTTGTCAGATTTTAATCTATTGTGTAGTTGTCTCTCAGTGTTTGTCATTATATTGTTGAGTCTTATGGATTTCTCATCTTCTGTCATGTTCTTTCTTTTTTTTCTTTGAATGTTGTAAATACATTAAGTGGATCCCAGAAGGAGTTACTACTGTTGTTGTTACAGTAGCTAACAGGAATCTGAGTAAACACACAAACACACGCACACATACTCTCCTAAAGGGATATCCAGAAAAGGGGAACACACACACACACTTACACTCCTAAAAGGATATCCAGAAAGGGGACATGAGTAAAGCCTGCCAGAAAAAGGGCTCCCACCTAAAAACATTCCTGTAGTACAGGCCATGTTTTCCTTACCCCAACAAATTTACACAGTTGTTAGTGATGGCCCGGGATTCCTCCTGAAGCACAGCCCACCAATAATAAACAGTATGGCAGCTGACACCGCAAGACACCTGCACAGCTCCCTGACACTGCAGGATTGTTCCCAGGGAGTGGGGGGGTCGGTGTGGGCAGAGGTGGGCTGGAGAATGGAGGGAGGAGGGGGCAATGGGGGCTGGTGGTGTCGGTGTGTGTGTGTGTGTGTGTGTGTGTGTATGGGGTGGGGTAGTTTCTCTAAAAGCAGTCAGTGTTGTACACAGGTTAGTCACACTGAGCTGGTGACAAACACACATAAGTGAGTCAAAACAGCTTTGTAAATATATTCGGTAATAAACATGTTTTACAGCTTCACTTTCTCACTCTGTAATGACTGGCGATGGACATTATAATTGGTTTTATCTGATTTATTAATGTGTAGTATTAAACATGTTGTCTTATCTGCCTTCCCCCTGACAATAGAGCTGAGACAGAATAGAACATACACTACAATAAAAGTCCTGAAACCACTCAACAATTAATTCGATTAGCCTATTAACAGAAAGTAAATCAACAAATGTGTTTAAACGTCTGGTGTGTAGGATTTAGTGGCACCTAGTGGTGTGGTTGCAGATTGCAACCAACAGAACAGCCCTCACCTCAGCCTACCCTACAGCGTCTGCTACTGCAAAAAAACATGAAAGGCTCTCCCTCTTGTCCACTCCTACGAAAACACAGCAATTCTTAGTTTCAAGTGAGTATACACTAATGAAAACAATTTTTAACTTCTGCCGATAAATCTCCCATCCTTTAGGTCATTTATTGAGCTAAACTGCCAAACATTTGCTGGTTCCATGTTTTACAATGTGAAGACTATATCATTATATTACTGTCAATTTAATAAAGTTTGGATTTTCTTCAGGGAAATCTACAAATTTAAAGTGCTCACTTTCGGTTCAGGAAAAAAAAAAAAGATTATTTGAGAATAAAAACAATAATTAGTTGGAGCCATACACACAATGGCACAGCACAGGACACATAATGCTTTATTATGGACAGCATTTATACTGTATTACCAAGAAGTAGATAAAAAATAAAAAATAAGGACAATATGAGTACAAGTCAGCAAGCTTAATATAATTTGCCAACTTTGAAGTATCATTTGACACTAGGGTCAAAATCGCACCTGAGTTTTTGTACAGAAAACAAAACAGTCCCCTTTTTCAATATTTTGCTTTTGGAAATGTACTGCGAACATGTTCTTCTACATCAGAGTTCTCAAAGTATTGTTTAACCTCTACAAGAACTTAAAATAATCTAAAATTTAAATCGGAAAACAGTATATCAAACAATAGGTAAACAAGATTGTGATACTTGACTTTTCACTTGTAACCAAAACAGTATAAAGGTTCAACACCCCTCCCCTGGTGGCTAGTTCACTCTCTATAGGCATTTTGCCTTTTTGTGTGACACACACCACACAAACAAACACCTACAGTCACACACTCACTCAGACACACACTCCTCTTGCCACAGGATGTCAGGTGGTCCAGCCTTTGTGTCCCCACCTGTAGGACATTGTCAAAGCACAAAGGAGGGGCACAGTACGTGTCAGCCTTCTGTCAGCTTCTGTTTGACTTGAATTTGTAAATCCCTCTCTTTCAGCCGTGGGGCTTTGAAAGATTAGCCAAAGGTCTGTGGAGTAATTCACATCTGTGTAGGTTTGACTTATTGTCAAGAGGCAGGGGATCCCTGCACAGTTTTCACAGACCACAATAATTACGATTGTCAACACTGTTCAAGTTTCACTGTTTGTTTCTGAGCGCATAAACATGTTCATAGTGGATTTTTTTGAGGGCGGGGTACCCATGAGGGTTTGGGAGGCTTTGTTGTGTTAATTAACTGGACAGACCTTGGATTTAAAGGAAACTCCTGCTCTACTGTTCTTTACCGGTTTATCCAACCTTTATCTTAAGGTCACTGGTGTTTTCCTTCCAGCCAGCTGAAATTTCAACTGTGAACACACACAAAAAAAAGAGTTTCAAAGAGGAGCAAACTGAATATTGAGTATCACAAAGAGCCAGAATCTCTACCTGGAACCTGTGCAGCGCTCAGCTTCCACTAACCAGACTGATGTTTGCCATAAAGCGGGGGCCTCTCACTCGCTGCCCTGTGAGGTCACAGCACCTGTTCTTGGTAATTGCTGCCAGGTGACGTAAGGCCTCCACTTGTTTTCCATGGTGTAAGGTGGAGGTCCCCCAGCTCTCTCCAACACAGAGGCTGGAAAATCATGTTGGTTGTTTGCAGCAAATAGGCATGTCAGGCTCCGTCGTTCTCTCCCACAGTTCCCTGAGAGTGAAATGAACTTTGGCTTACCTGTCAAAGGCGAGTGAGTAGAACAAAACCTAATCATGCCCTTTTATTAAGGAAGTTTCCATTACTCTTCTGAGCTGTGTAACACAATGAATAAGGCTAATCATGTGTACGTTCTCTGAAAATCACGTTTGTTCCAAGAAGCAGATGGCAAATGACCAGAATGCATCCAACAATGCTAATAGCAGCTTTAAGCATTTATTACAGAAAAATCATCAGATTATTTTGTTCTTACTGTTTTTTTTTCATTGTATATTTGTGATTCCTGACTGCTGCATATTGCTGCAAGGACAATTTTATAGGTATAAAAAAAAGCCAATCAGCAGCCTGCTCTAAACCAAGTTGAAGCCTTTTTTGCATCTATATAATTGGCACATGGAAACACAAGTACAAAATCTGAAAATATCCCATGACAAAGTACTGTATAGAAGTAAAATGTTATCACTACTGGCATATTTAGCAAACTTACCTTTTTGATTGATGTATCCTCCATAGATGAATTTAACTGATATTTTTATCGCCACTACCCAAATGTTACTCGCCTCCTTTGCCTTTGCCTTGTCCACCTGATGATGTCTTTTCAAGGCTGGCTGCAGGAGGACAGAAGCCAGTAGATAGGGTATCTGGTCCAGGCCTCCAGCCAGCTGTGAACCTGATAGCATCTGTTTTAAACGTTTGAGAGGCAGAGAGAAAGGAGCCCTCTTTTCTTCTGAGCTCTGGAGCGCTAGTTATCTCACGCCTTTTTAGTAAAGGGATCCACAGATGGCCCGTGTCCTGACAGTTATACAAATGTGATATCACTAGCTGAGGTATTCCGCTTGGGTCCACTTACTGTGTTACTGTAGGCCGACAAGTGGGACTCATTCAGGCTCAGAGTAAACAAGAAAAGTAAGACACAAAAAGAGTCCTCTTTTTTTCTCAGAAAACAAAGAAAAGCTTTTTATCTTTGGCAGACAAAACAACCTCTTCACACCTGAGCGTGTCTTCTGTTTGTAGTTCTTCTCATCCATTGTCATCATGTGTTATCTAAACCATCAAATCGACATGAAAAGATCATTTCATGTCCTGCTGTCACCTGAGGGGATTTGGACAACTTGCCTTTCATTGGCTTTGTCTGAATGCGATGACAAAGCCATTTGTCATCCTTATTTTTCAGGTTATGTCTGGTTTGCGCGCACTTCAAAGTACTGAGTAGCCGGATGACTGTCTTTAGATTTATGTGTTTTGTTTACGTTGGAGAATCCGAGCCGTGTTGAGTTCTAATCAGAAATCTGTGTTTGGGTTATAGACAGCCAAGCTGTCGCCTTCACATCCAGTCGTTTCCTTGTCTTTTCTTTTTTTGATAAATGTTTTTATGAGGTAGCAATTGTAGAGAGAGAGATGTCTGACCTGTTTCAAACAGCGGCTGTGCAGGTGTCTTAACCCCCAAGGTAATGTTTGGCTGTTGTTTTCATATTTTGAGCCTTTTTTGCCAAAAAAAAAAAAATGTAATAGTTTTTTGTTGTATTTAACAAAATACTAACCAGGGTCTTGGGTCTGAGTGTCCATACCTTGTTATCAGGTGTGATAATATGGTACATCATAGTCATAGTCATAGTTGTCTGCCGGTCCCTTTTGAAGCTGGTTTCTTTAAAAAAAAAAAAAAAAAGGGTTTGGATGTGGGTCCGTCTGAGGTCTCGTCCACAGACCTCCACATCAAAGCACATTTTCATGTGGTTTTCCATGTGATCACAAAGGCAAGTGAGTCTGCTATTGTTAAATCAAGGCGGTTGATTGGTCATAATGAGAGTAGGCTTGTGGGAAACGGTGCTCATTAAAAATATCCAACTTAGTCAACTAAAATGTTAGGAAGATTGAAATAAACATCGATATGCTTTCCATTTCTTTCTGACTGACTTTAGTCAGGAAAGATCAGTTTAATTTACAGTACTGTACCTCAGGCAAAGTCATTATTACACCAGGTCCAAATTGCCTGCATGAGCAGCGTGTGACGGCTGCATTGCTGAACTGCTGCAGCTAACAAATGTGTATGTGTTGCTGCTGCATCCCTATCTTTCTACATGGAGTTAGCCTTTGAAAATGATCAATAAAGATGATTGTTTTCTTTTACCCCCATTGAAAAAAAAAGAAACAAAAAGCATTTATTCACATATATACATTGAAACTGTAGTGCAACTCTGGTATAATGATGATATGACTATCCACAGCTTGTTTTCAGGTCTATTTTTCCTGAAAACGGCATGCGTGACAGAAAAAATGGCTCCACATCTCCTGATGACACTGCGCTGCAGCTTCACGCCGCGCTGCAGCTTCACGCCTTTCACGCCGCGCTGCTCACGTTGGCCGTGTAAGACGTGTGCTGAAATGAACAGAGAGACGTTCCACCAGGCACACATGCTGCTCATGCAGGCAACGTGGACCTGGTGTAAGAGCCTTGACTCAAATATGGAAAAACTTTGCAAAACTGAAAATAAAAGGGAGAGCCATTAAGACGAGCAACAAAGGTGTACACATCTTCCAGATCGGACAGACAAAAGAATATGTAGACAGACAATGACAGCCAAGACTGCCTGCCTGAGCTTACAATAAAGGGTTAAATACAGCTACATCATAGGCACAGTTTAGGTAATGTTAGGTTTGCATAGGTAATTTGAATCCCTACGTTCTGATTACATTGAGGCTAAAACTATGAAAGGATGCCCTAAAATGTGATACACCTATCACTCTACTCTAATTCCTTTAAATATAGAAGTTTATTGCTTGTATCACGGCTTAAGGACCCTGTTAGGGCCCCTGTCTTTACCTGACTTCCAACCTTCAACTTTTCACACAACTTACAGTATTAAGTTTATAGGTTTAAGCTCAGGATTGCACATTTCATGTCATTTCAAGCTAAATTCTTGCCTGGACTGTAGGAGTGTTAGAACGGAACTGAGACTCTAGTTACTGTAAGTCGAAGGATTCAGCTCGAGTCCCACGCATTTATCTGAGCAGGATATTCTGTAGACGGCCCACCTCGGTGAGCTCAGGCCATCGCAGGACGACATTAGCTAGAGTCGTTTCTGATTTGGACCTGATTCAAAGTTTAACACGAGCCCCTGTATTTCAAAGTGGGAGGATTTGTAACAGAGCCCCTCTATCTGTCCGCTTTTAACAAGTGACATTGGCCTTCCTGGCTTTTACTCAGGAGAGGCTTGATGGCCATGATTATTTACACAGAGGGTTTCCTTCTTTTTCTCTCTTTTTTACAGTCGGTCATTTTCATAAGGGATCATAATACTGTTGGACAGGAAGTATCTGGCTATATAGACTACGCCCACAGACTCAAGACCCAAGATTTTGAACCATATTTCAGCGGAAAGAAGAGGCTCATGCCAGGACGCTCGGATTTATGGTAAGTCTCCTTCCATTGTAGCATGTCCACGTTGGTCGGGGAGGCCTTTACTAGAGTGGGATTTGACGAGATTTGAAGGGTAAGGAAATCTTATTATCCAGAATTAAAGACTCGGGTTGACGTGAGAGAGCAATAGGCTCGGAAGGAGCTGTGCAAAGGGCCAATATAGTTAGTATGTACAGCACCAGCCCTTGTGGCCTCAGCATAGATGTGGAATAAATGCGTAATTCTAAAGTAAAGCTGGGAAGAGCTGCCAAAGTGCTGAACCTGTCTGAACAAGCAGGCTCAAACCATGAGATTGTGATCTTTTCATGTTCAGCAAATTTGTCATCACAGATAAATGTAATAGATTTTAGGGCCATGGGAGGCCTCAAGATTACAGAGACAACTGAAGATACAGTTGTATATATCAGGTAGTTGCTAACCTTTTCTTCCATTTGATTCACTAAATCAGTAAAGCTGTGTGCAGTAAAACCAAAATAATTAGCCAGTTTGTTTAGAATTTGAAAACTACAAGCATCTAAAAAAGTCTATACTATTAGAATAATTTGTAAAATAATCCTATAGAAAATTCTACACATGGCTGCTTTGAATTTGAAAACCAAGTCTTCAGATGCTTTAAATCGGGCGTTTTCAGCCAGGATACATCATGTACTGTATGTTGAACAACTACATTCATCAGTGCCAGTCGCACAATTCCAGGCCAAGCCACAAGTGAACTGCTGACCTTACACTTGTAAGCTAAAGTCTAGTCTGTATCCCTCGGTGGTGCAGGTGACATCTTTATAATTCGGTGTCTATCAGGAGAGCTGTGTACATAGCGAGCTGTCAGCAAATTACTGGAGCCAAAACCATTCCCACATTCCACATGCTCGTGCATAGTAACATATTACCAACATTTCAGATACGTGCGAGAAATCTCTTGAGGACAAACACAACTACACAAGAGGTGAACGAGAGTGTGTACGACATGGTTATTTTCAGAGTTCAGCCAAATTACATGCACCCTTGATAACCTCACTGAACATGGTCCCTGATGTCCTGATGTGGACAGATTCTAACGGTAAATTTAGTTTTTTCCATGATCTGCATGTGATTTTCTCGGTTTTAACCATCATCCCTGTCGCCTTGAGCTTTTACTCTCCAGCTTAAATCAGAGCCAAATCACGAGTCACATTTTATGACAGAGGCCATTGGGGCGAACATTACGATCATGGATGTTGTAAACAGACCCCCAGTTTGACCATATCATTTAAGTATTTGGAAGTAAAGTGATACGCAGTGTACCTGATATGACCATTATCTTTTTTCCTGGCGATGTAAAACTGCTTGTCAGTGCAACTATGGTAAGTGCAGGTAGGTCAAAGTACGGTAGCTCACTAGAAGCACTGAAAACCCCAAACTCTCAAAAAATCAGTGGTTTAGGTAGCATGTTTAAACTGGAAATGTATGTACAGACAGCCCGGCCCAAACTAGAAAAGTAAGAGTACGGATGGAAAAGAAATAAAAACAGAATTCCCCTCAAGATTTAACAGTTTAATTAAAGGTCCGACTTGTAGCCTTTTTCTGGGCCCGGTCACTTGCTGTCTCTATCAGTAGATGGAGTTTTGTCCTTCTCCATAACAGCTGCTTACCTTGCGAAACAGCTGGATTTGTAAGATAACGTGAATCTCGTAAATCCATCTTGATAAACTTTAAGCTATGTTGAATTATGTTAAATTAATAAAGATGCTGCTATAGCATCAGTTATATCAGAACTGGAGAGTTCATTCAATTGAAAGAAGAGTTGGCATTTGATTAACCACTACGTCATATAGTGTGCTGATCTTATTGGTTGAAGTTAGCCAATGATACATGGTGATTCGTCCAATCACCATGAAAGGACGGTGCCTGCCCTTTATAAAAAAAAAGTTTCTAAGGATGACTTCCCAGATGGTGCTATGTAACAACTCATCAGATGTGTCAGGTTCGACAGCTGCATCCTCTGATGAAAAATATGAGATGCAATTGAAAGCTCCAGAAATGCTAAGAAAATGGACCTTGAGTAAAGGGAGATTTTTCGGTGAAACCAGTGTTTCCATGGTCAAGAATGAATGTTCACAAGAGCACTTAATGTTTTTTTAGCTTGCCATATTGGCGCAAAAGTGATTGCTGCCGTGTTTTTGTAGTCCTTGTTTATTCATAAACACCAACCTGTGCGTGAAGTGCGTTGTCTGAATTCCAGCTTTTTCTTTTATTTCCCATTAAGTCTAATATGTTAATAATTTGGAGTCATAAGTCCTGGGATGAGCGCAGATATTTTGGTCTTTACAAAACATTTTTAACGCATATTCACACTCATTTGTGCCATTTCAGGAGAATTGTGTTAATGTTAATATCCTGTCATTTATCAACAGTATTTGCAATGTCACAAGATGTGTGTTTATGAGAAGTTTTAAAGGCAAAATATCCATGTTAATACTAAAAGTGTGGTACATTTGGTTTGCAGAAGAGTGTTCTCTGCTACAGCGGTTAGAAGACAACAGGAGTGACAGTCTGTTATTTTTGGAAGTGGTTTTCCCTTGTGTCAGACATGCAAAGCTTTGTTGTTTTATTTATCCATTTCTCACCATGTGTTCTGACACACAACCCCACTCGTGGCTTTGAACTCGGCCTCCTCTCTGGCAAGTGGAAGCCCTAACAAGCTGTAGGTGTGAGTCATTGAGCGAGCATGCCTGGAGGTGCAGCCTACTCCCTAATGATGCTTTTATGAGGCTTCCCCCCTACACAGGTCTCCCTGCCCTCCCTCCATGTGACATCTGACTTCACACTCCCCCTCTCCTTCTCTTTTTTCACCCACTAAAACTCCACTTGATCAGATTTACACATCCCTTTGTGTTCATCTCCAACTTTTCTAACCTTGCGTTCTAAGCTTTGCTACCTCTCCCCTTCCCCTCCCCACCCCCTATGTCATCCTCCACCCCTAACCCACACCCTCCCACCCACCCCCCTTTTTTTTCATCTCTGTCGGGAACAATAACACCCAGTGTGGTTGCCTCTAAGAGGGAGCAGATGCTGGAGCTGCTGCCCACTCAGTGCACTAAACCTCCCACCGCAAGACTCTGAATCCTGTCCCTCCTCCTCCTCCACAGCCACAAAGAACACAGAGCAGCGACACCAGCGCCAGCTCTGGCCTCCACCTCCCACCTCCAGCAAGGCAGGGTGGCTAGGTTCACGTACACAGTCTGCAGTGTCTTGAGGGGAAAAAAAGCAGTAGCAGAGTACCTCCTTGGAGCAAAGTATGAGAATTTAAAAGACAAAGAAAAAGAAAAATTGGTTGGAGGTTGTAATAACTCTTCACAAACAACTTTTACACACTTGCCTCATTCCTCAGTTCCAACCTGAAATATGTGTAATTATCGACCATATCAAAATGCAGTTTGTTTCAATTTTGTCAGTTTCAAAACATGAACAACAGGTTGTTTTCTTGTGACTGTTAATTTTCACCTATTTCATGCATAGATCTCCGTTTGCTCATCTCTTCTATGAGAAAACTTAAAAAAATTACACATTTAAAGGTTAAAGGGGCGCTGTGTAGTTTTGGAGAAGAAATTCAAACTCAGAATTGTAATATTTACAATACTAATGAGGTAATAATACAAACTCAGGAATATTTATTTTTTCTATAACTGAATAAACAAGCTGTTCTCAGAGGAAAATAAGGTCCAGAACACTGTTTGAAGCTAGAAAGGTGGCAGGGTCCGCCAAAGTAAAACAGTATGAAATTGTGTTGTCCTTTAAGGTCAGTTTATTTATTCAGTTACGAAAACAAAGAGAGTTTGTGTGTCGTCTCTTTTAATTTAGATTTCTTACCCAAAACTACATAGTGCACCTTTAAATCTCAATCACATATTTTGAAGTATTTTCAGTTTTTTACAGGACATTCTCGGTCACCTCCAGGATCTTTGCGTTGGCTCTATAGGAGCAGCAAGGAGCAAAAATCAGTCGAACGCTGGGCTTGATTTATTTTAGCAGGCACACTGGGTGGGTGGGTCATATAAACATCATTTGTAAAGGCATATGTTGTAAGCCTCTGACCTCCTGGGAAACCTGGTTAAAGTAAATCAAGCACAGCGTATTCCTTGTTGCATCTGTAGAGAGTTAGCATCTCAGAAGTGGTTAATAAGACAAAACCACATTACAATAGAAGCAATATTAGTAAAAATGTTAATAAAACTGCACTTTTGCCGTGAAACTTTTGTTAACACTGAAATTAAGTGATGGTAACTGATAAGAATTTGCAAAAATCACAAACATATGGATGACTGTGGCTTTATGAGACCATATAACTGCCTCTGAGAGACAATAACTTTCAGAGACACATGTGAAACTGGTCTGTTTTAGTTGCTGTAACTTCAGGGCAAACTGGGTGAAGCATTTAAATAACTTTAATCAAAATCTGACACTGATACTGCACATGTAGGGGGAAAAAAAAACGGTTCAAAATATACAATATCACAGATTTAAAGGCTAAATCTCCATTACTTTTTACTGAGAGCTTCCAACACAGACACACACACACACACACACACACACACACACACACACACACACACACACACACATAAATATACACACACTAAAGTCCTGACCCTCATCTAATTATCCCACAGATCTGCAGCTCTGTGCACCCAGCTTCCTGCCACTCCAGATGTGCCTACAGCATCTCTGATGTCTATTTAATGTTCCCCAGCAAAGTGACCATCTGTTTATGTGCTCTGGCTGTTCCCCTCCTTCCTCTCTCTATCTCTCTCCCTCTTCACTCCCTGTGTTTAGTGAAGACTTTTAAGAGGCTGGGCAACATCTGACATACATGGACCTAATTGATTCTTTTCCTCTTGAAATTGTTACAGTGTGTTTTGCGTCAAGGTACTGTTCACCAAGTAGATACGTTTCCAGTATCTTCTCAGCTACATGATGCATTGATTTTCATCCCAAGTAAGCAATGCAATGCCTTTCGTTATTCAATGAATCTTTCTGATTTAAACAACTTTTTTTAGAAGCTGGATCAGATAAAACTTTCCGGCACAGTCGCTCTACCCTGCATGCACTTGGCGAGAGACTGAAAGATTGAACTTGAAGGATCTGCTCGCTTGAAACACAGCGCATGCCTCCTCCGAAGCCAAAACCATATTGCCTCCGCGCTCTGCCTCTGCAATGCACCTGTGTGCCTGGCCTCATTTTCTGCTGTAAAAATATTTGCACTGCTGTCCTATTTTATTAAGTTTTAATACAAAAGAGAAACTGTTCCAGCTCCGAAGGTGATTTGGCGGCTCGGCCTGAAGCATTGTGTTCGAGCTTTAATGGGGGGCCGTGGAATATTCTATCGCAGTAGAGTTTGCCAGCCTGATGAATATTTGCTGGTAAGCTGGAACATTGCATGTCATGTGTTGTGATCTTCACACATGGTGCACCCACACTTCATTGGCTGGATCCTCAGGGTTAAATCCAATCGGACTGTTTGTTCTCAGCGCTGATGGTGTTTGGGCTGCGTTTGACAGATTAACTCAGTGTTCCACCAGCAGACCTCCTGCCAAGTTCGACGGGCTGTTCTGTCCATGTAAAATGACACAAACTCTTATCAGTGACCATAAATCGTTTTTGTTATCATACCAGACTGATAAGTTGTCATTAGTGAGCATTCTTTGAATATGAGTGAAGATATTGGGCCTGTCGCCTGTAATTTTTTAGCCCCTCTTTACAAACAGAGGTTGACCCCTGGCCTCCCTCAGTCAGGGCGCCATTAGCCTCCAGTCAAATGGAATATGGGATAACACCCAGTTGTGTCACTGCATTATGTAATGGCTCTGGCCTACGTGTGTGTGTGTGAGTGCATGTAGATCTGGTCGAAAACCTGATGGCAAAGTGAAACATCTTAACATATGCAAAATGGTATCACACTGAAGGAATGGTGTAATGCCCTCACATGGACCTTAATGTAAAATAATATATTTGCTGCAAAATTATTGACATGGTCCTCTTGTAAGGCTGACGATAGCGAGAAAAATGTGCATCACAAGTTGCTTGATTCCCAGGTGACATCTCCACAAACAGTCTAAAGTCCAAAGGTATTTAGTTTACAGTGACTCAAAAATAACCCCAGAATGTTTAGTACTTTTGCTTAAATTAGTGAAACAACTCAAATTGTTGCTGTTTTTATGGTGAAAATAAATATATATATATATATATATATATAAATATATGTATATCATCCTACATCCTACATCCATACAGCATATATATATATACATGTATATGAGGGCTGTAATTTTTACAATCTGATATTCAGTTCATTTTTTTTTAAAATTTTTTCCTGATGTCCCCTCTCAACAACATAAAAATGGACTCAAGATTTCACAATTCATACATCCCTAAAGGCAAATATTAATCACTTCTATATTAATATTCAAAATGAACATTAATAAATTCCCTCATGAAATTAATAATAATGAGAAGGCGTGAGTAGGCGGGTGGTTATAAATATGGGTTTGTTAATGGGGTTGTCAACTGGTCATGGCCCATCTGTGATTTGTCATTGGATCAGACCCATGACACCCCCAGAAGGCTTAACAGTAAATTCAACCCATTACACTCTGCCTCTCAACACTTAAGAGGCCTTTTGTGATTTACACTGGAAACATTAACTTCAGAAACAGTTTCTGGACTTGTATTCTTCAGCCGCTACAGAAAAAACTGTTGAACGAATACACATGCTAGGTATTTGCTCTTTTATGATATATATCATCCAGCGCAGAGAGTCCAGCTCCTCTGAGCCCTATAATGAGACTGTTGACATTACCCTGGAAAATGACCGCCTGGAGATAACAATAGAGCTAAGCACGGTAACTATGGAAAGTGAAAGGACACAGTGCACGTGTCAAACAGCCATGGTAAATGCATAGGGAACCAGGAACCGGTGCTGGGAGCACCGTCATTGTTTCCACCAAATCCAGGTTCTCACACTTTTACTGGTCCATGTGTCTGGGTGTGGTGCCATCCAGCTGCTGGAGCTTTCTTTGTGACCAAATGTGCACCGACCGTGCAGTTAGTTGCCCTGGTGACAGTTCATAGGGGACAGCGAGGGAGGTGGGTCCAATAAACACATCCAAGTAACATATGAACAAAAATCTCGGCATTGCTTCAAAAATATTTTTTTCACACTTTCGTCAGTCCTTTTCATGTTCAGTGTTAAAATATCTCACATCTGTCCCCATTTCTCTAGCAAAAGTGAGCGGTTCACCATGGAATAAAAGTGGTCGACCAAAAAAATGTTAATTGTCACATGGCATTTCGGTATAAATAGTCACTGAAACACTGTCAGATCTAATTTACAAAGAGAAGTATGCACATGTCTGAAAGCAAGTCTCAGACAATGTAATTTTCCCTGGAGTTTTAGGGAAAAAACCTCAATTTGTATTTCAAAATTGGGGCATTGCAGCAGGCTATTCTGAACCTGCTTTACGCAGCTTTGTTGGCAACATGGAAAAAAATGCCAGACCTCTCGTCCTATCATACCTTATAATTTTATGCATCACTGTATTTCCCCACACAGTTTGGACTGTTCAGAGGCGTCCAGTTCATGTGTTTCCTGGAAAGACAGATTACTTTGAAAGCTAGAAGGAGATATTTGATAGATATCTGAGACATCAGATAGTACCCACAGAGTCTCGTGTTCCCAAAGTCATTGTTTTATTGTACCAAAATATAGTAGAGCCAACTAGAAATAGACAATATGGATACAATCTTCCAACATAGCGTATGTGTTTCTCTGCCACACTATCATTAGTTACTGAGATGTAGTGTGTATTTTATTAGTATGCACTTTTCATATGGTCTGAAGACACTCTGGTTCATTTGGCAGTTTTGTTTTGGTCTTTTAGATTGATTTGAAAGCTGTTAAACACACTTGTGTGTGTGAAAAACAACCCAATCACAACAGTTTAAGTCAAGTCACTGGAGACTTGTAGTCCAAGTGAAGTTAAAGTCAATTACGACAGGTCTAAATCAAGTCTCTCAGAGAAAGTCTCAATGTGAGACATGTCCAAGTCAAGTCTCTAGTCAAAATCAATCAAGACAAGTCTGTCAGAGCAAGTAAGAAGTGTCTCAAGTGCTTGATGATGGCAAGTCCAAGTTAGGTCACAAGTCTTTACAGGCAATTTATCAGTTAACATATAACGCTCTCAGACGTGGTCTACAAATAGACTGAACTGGGTTTCTGTACCAAGAATTTGAGTCTTGGTGCAAATTTGATCCGTTTGTCTCATTCTGAATAACTGTCTTTGGGAATATGACAAATGTCCAATCCAGGAAAACCATGTTTCCAGGAGCAACTGACAGTAAAGTCATTCTTCTTGTTATTGGCTGGAATACCTGGCCCTTTTCATAGCAATTGAAAAACAGACCATTCTGCAAAAATATGTATTTACATTTCCCAAAATTGCATCGTGGGGGTCTGTGGGCTTTGGACAGACCACATGGGTGAGTTTTTATATTGCCTGTACTATATATTTGCTTGTAATTTGTAGCAAGCATGCTTGATATGTTGCAGTCAGAAAATACTTTTATTGCTCAAATGCAAATGAGTATTTGCAAACAGGTTTTATGTGCCACTAGAGATTAGCTCCGAAACAGATCCTGCAGAAAACATCTTGACGCCAGCCAAACAGCCAAAATATTTCAAAGATCGCAGAGCTCTTACAATGTAAATGTAAACATTTTGAGATGTATTTTACGTAGTGTGGGTCATTAATACTTTATACCAGCTGTTCTTCATGTATTTGCTCCAGTAAAGCATCGCTGCAGTGAAATATAACCTGCAGCATGCTGGCACCTCTCCATTATGTTACGGTCTCATATTTACAACTTGCTGCTGCAGCTTCAGCCCGCTCAACTCCCCCAACATAACGGACTTCTTCCCAGATTTACTCTGAGCCTCCTCCCTGAGGTCCAACTTTGTTCTTGGACCACAAACAGTTGCTGGGGAATAGTCAACGGCCCGCGATAGCAACCTTCAGCGCCTGCGAGTGTGACATGTGGAGTTGTGTTACAAGTGATGTGAAGAGCTAATGATGAGAACCAGTGGAAATGATCACAACCGCCTGGAGAGCACAACTGTATGAGGAGCGAGGGTTATTTATGACTTATCACTTTGTAGAACAGCATTCAAATCTGTTATCGCAATTGTGTTGTTGAGGCTTTTGAAAAAAAAATCTTGGTGCGCCTTTTCTTCAAGCAAATTTTTCATTTGTTGTTGATTATGGTGCCCCCTGTGGACAAAAGCGTTATGAGCACTAATAGACCGTATTCACACAGCAGCCATTTTCCTCTGACATTAAGCTCAAATGCTAGGATAATGTTATGCTGCTGTGTTGCAGGTTGCAAGTCGCATAAATGTGTAGAATCTGACAAATTGTTCTTTACCAATACTACTAAACAACTGATCCACAACTGAAAAGACAATAGAAAATGAAAATCTTGAGGGACATCGAGCCATATATCAAGGTAAAACGACGTATTTGTCAACCCTGTTAGCTATCGTTCGCATTCAACCATTTATAGCTAACATTACCGTTTAACTACCTCTATTGCATTTTAGTTCCAGGCTTAAATAAATGTGTCCAAGATTTTAGAGGTCATTTATGGCTTTCCTGTGGTATTTTAACACCATTAACAGTTAGCTAGGAAGTGGTTGAATGCTAACGTTAGCTGTTGTCAAATAGAAGCATACTGATTATCAATTATGTTGTTTAAGGTTGAAAAATGGCCCGATGTCCCTCCAGATTTTGCTTATCCATTGTCTTTTCAGTTGCTGATCAATCTTGATTTTTTATTTTTTTTATTATTTTTATATGACTTGAAAGCTGGAGCACAGCAGTATGACATTTGCGCTTCCCACCCTGAGCATGATATCAGAGGAAAATGGCTGCCGTGTGAATGTGGTCTATTATCAGAAGGGATGAAGGTATCAAACATGTCATGCTGTAATAATAATATATATTCATCATAATAATATGTTTTTGTATAACAACTTTCAACATAAGGTATTGCAGTGCTTCACAGAAAAATAACTTAATAATAAAATAGCAATAACTATTTGGAAAATACAAAGAAAAAGGGGTTTCATACATAATGATTGGGGCACTCACTCAACCAATTTTGAGACTTGTGTCTTTGGTTTTCTCATTTCCATTCTTGGCTCCTCTCAGCTGAAAAGTTGCGCTGAATCCAAACTTAACACGGGAACAATGCAGTATTCAACACTACCTTAATGCGATGTTTTCAACTCCCAACCCGCCTCGGATTTCACATCAACAAGGAAAGGGGAAGATCTGCCAATTTTGTGGCTAGAAAATGTCAAGCTGCTTTGGATGCTTTCTTCAACAAACATGTTGCCTCCAGCAAACTGTCTTCAGCTGATCAACCATTTGACAGGGATGAACACTACCTAACTGATTTTGATCTTTGGATCTCTTTCAGCTCATTGGCTAATCTTCAGTCAAAAAGTTCACATGTTAATAAATCACATCCTCAGATCAAAACGTATTATTTCAACCTGAAGGACCAACATTTTTGTCCCTTTGACTCTGTCAAAAAGTTGCACACTATTGCTCAGCTGTATCAAAAATAACAGAGAACCTGACAGCAGAGCTGGGGTCCAATCGGATGCTGTAAATTAATCGGTCATTTATTTTGGAATTCAACCCTTTCTTTGGTTTCAGTTGCTTATTAGCCACAGCTTTACTTTAATGCCTGGCTTGGCGAACTCCAACACGGCGCCCTCACAATCAAATTGGAAACAGACTTTTACCTTCTGCCTCTCTCACACAAGATACTCTGCTCCGCAGGTTGCTTTCTTTTCTTTCCTGCAAAGCAAAGTTCTTTTATAACCTGCTGTTGAATATTGATATGATAACAATGGCTTAGTAATGCTCTGTAATCCGTGAAGTTTTCTTTCCTCCGTGAAACATGCTAAGTCATGACCCCAGTATGGTGCTCATGTGTTGTTTTAAAGTCTCCTGCTGTGTGAGCCTGTTAAGGGAAAATTAAGCAGAATGCATGCCAAATGGTCAGGTAGTGCACGCCACGACCACTGAGCGTCAGTCTTCTTCCTGGGAAATCTTACAAAGGCATGCTATATATACATATTTTATCTTTTATATGTTAAGCAGGTAAATTACATTCAGAACATCTGTATCCACTGTTACTCTACGTGCAAACATTTGGACCTGGAACACATTGGAGACCAAGTTTCAACCATCAGCTCCCATTTGAAATTCGAGCAAACATGCTTTTCTTGCAAAGGTCAACCACTTTGACCTCCGACTGGAAATGCAACCATGTCCTATCTTTTCCTTCTGTGTTAATGTTACAGGAACTCACATGCATTTTGACTTGCATTTCTGCCACAAATATCTGCAAGTAAGGTTTTTGTCTATTTCACTCATCCTACATCCATGCAGCATATATAAGAGGTGTTTGTTTAGACCGTGAAACCCAAGCCACTCTGACGTTGCGTCTCCACAGAGGGCAAGAGAATAGACAGAATGCAGCGTAGGCAGCGATACAGCACAGCTTACTGATTCACATAGCATCTCATTTAAAGCTGACCTATTTTAACTATTTTTACTTTAAAACGAAAAAAGACATTGTGACAGTGCTCCCCCACCCTGCCTGAATGGTCTGTATCCTTTCGTTGAAATACACGGGTTTCAAATCTGTTTCTCTTTAGCAATATGTCTGTGTGGGCCCAAAACAGCAAAAACAAACCAAATGGTCTGGCAGCACAGCCAATGCAACTGCTTGCTGTGTGAAAGCTTCAAAAAATGGCTTCACCTCAGTCATTTAACAAGTACTGTTACCTTTTTTTCCACAGCTACTACAACTGGAAGACACAGGTGTCCACATCCAACTCGAGCCCCAACTTTGAGGTGATTTATGACGACCCCAACGGCCTTCTCTTTAAGAACACGAGGGACAAAAAGATCCTGAACGTGGACCCCTTGGTAGGTTGTTTTGTTGTTGTTGTCCTGCTTTGTTTTAGAGCCCCAGGGAGACAAATGGTCCTGCTAATGAGATCAGTTCACCTGTTCCATGGCAGTAAAAATATCCCAGGGAAGCAAAAAAGCCTATAGGGCAGAAAACTCTTCAAATCGTTTATGCTACACTGAGGACAACCTCAGTGAGATAACTTTCCATGTACCTGCAGCATCCTGTTTGTTTAACTTGGACTGGGAATTTTTGTTGCATTTTCTGCCCTTGTTATCTCCCAGTGTGTCCTGTTTTAACCATCAAATGCAAAAAACGTTTCAACATTTTATTCTTATTTTTATTTTTTCACCTCTGCCAACTTTGCTAATTGCCTCGTTTTTAGCAAGTCTTAATTAACAACAGATAACAGGCACAGTCATTTTCAGAGGGAGCCTACAGTATAAGAGAAGCAGTTGGAGAGACTGAGAGAGAGAAATCAGTGGGAGGGAAAGATATTTGCTTTCCACCTGCACAAAGAATGGAGGATCAAGGGGTCGAGACAGGTGCTTCCTCCGCACTTACAGTCCGACAGGGGCCCTGGAAGAATAACGACTGACAGACTGTGTTTTTTTCCCTCCAGTTTCCTCTTCGCTGGGGGGTAGGGAAGTAGTTGGTGGGGCTGAACTATTTTGAAATTGCAGACAGAGCTGTGGGGACTGCGTTTTTGAGGCCAAGCGCCAAAATGGCAGCACAGTGTTCTAGCTGCGGTCGAGCACCGCCCCGACCAGGCTGTCTATTAAAAACACAAGAGAAGGCATAGGAAGCCAGACACAGCAAACCACCCGTGTGCCCAGGACCAGCTCAGCTCAGCACAGCCCAGATTGGCTCGGCACAGAGGAGCACAGAACCATCCGGCTTATAACCTACCATGAGCTCACTAGCTGCTCGAGTGGCCACAGATCTGCAGTAGATCCTTCCAAAATCAAGGCTCACATCAACTCATTTTGGGTGATTTGTTTGTTCTACCATGACCACTTTTTCCGTCCTTGCCAAAAAGTGGGTTGGGGGTTAAAGGGTTGTCATATTTCAACTATGATAATGGATTCAATCGAAGTGATTCTGTGATTTTCTTTTTTTTTTAAGTTACTGAGATGACGTGGGTGTTAATGACACATTTTGGTTTCTGTAAAAATAGATGCTTATCATTTCGTTCACCCGTCGTTTCCCATTTTCTCTTAATGTGCCTATGAAGTCACTTTTTATTGGCCTATTTTTATTTAGGATCTTTTGAACTTGCAAAGGAGGACTGCCTCACTTATGAGGACACCCACAAGTGTGTTTGAGGTAAAAGTGTAAATTGAGTGTAATGGCTGGCTATGGATCCACTCCCACTACAAGCTTTTGACACACTTAGCCTTAAATAAATGCTCCCAGCTGGTAGTGACTTCACATCTCAGTGGTGGGGCCATGTCAGGTCTGACATTCAAAGTAACAGAAACATCTTGAAAAATGAACCATTACTGTCACTGTCAAACGATGCTGCATTTGGCCTCCCTTATACCAGTTATTGTATGAGATGTGATCTGAATATCTGCGGTTTTGTTTGATTGCTAACATACTTAATCGGTTGCAGCTTTCACATTTGAAGCCGGCAATAAGAGATATTTTTACCATTGAATCTAATGATTGCTTGTAATGGGACCCACTGTGAATCGAAACAAACTCTGAGTCTCTCTGCAGCTTTTAGCTTCTTTTAGGTCACAGTTGGTTGTTCAATTTAAAATACACTGTCTGGTTGAGTATCATAGCTCTTACTAATCCCCTGTAGAAAACCGTGGGCAGTTGTTTTCAGTAAACAAGCTGAGATAAACAGACTCATCCAGCACTAAATGGCAAGTTAGCAATTAGTTTGTAAAGAAAGTGGAAAGAGCTAGTAGGTCAAGATGGCAGGTCACAGAGGCTTACAGAGGAGCCAACGTGCATACCAGTGCTTTATGTTGACCTGTGCCTCAAGCAAGCTGATTGGTTGGTTCAGTGCTGTTCAAAATGCAGTAGAAAAATGTTCTGTACAGACAAGCATAAAATAAACCATACAAATAAACAATCGTCTCTGGACAACCTTCATGGAAGTTCACCAATGTGCATTGCAAAGAAACATGTTTCAGCTTTAAAGCTCCTGTTGGTAAGATTGTTAATTTTCGAGTCTCATTACCAACTCATCAAATTCTGACGCTTTTGGGTGGGAGGGTGACCTGACCTACAATCCCAGATTGCAGTATTTAACGAGGTGGGAAACCCAAAGTGTCAGTATTACTGTCTTACTAACAGGAGCTTTAAGAAGAGCATTTGCTAACATGTTGAACAACTTGAAAAACCAGTGACAGAGCAATATAGTTATTTTAGAGATTCTGCCCCTTGAGGTCAAAAAAGGTTAAAAAAAAAAAAAAAAAAAAAAAAAAAACCTTGTATATCAAAGTGTGCTCAGACTGAAAGTGAAGAATATTTTATAGAGCGCAAACTTATATAAAGACAATGGAGAGGCACATGTGGTGCCTTGATTTGATGCATCCACATAGGCTGAAAATTCCAGCTTGAGCAAAGATGTTTGTTTGAGTGGCAAAAAGGAAAGAAACTAAAGTGTCACACGCACATTCAGGCACACTTTGAAGCAATGAAGATGACGTGAACGAAGCAAGGTGGAAATCCACTTTGCATTTAGTCTGAATGCACTATATTTAAACAGCTCCAATAACTGCTAACTCTAACTCTAAATCTGTGCTGGGTTCCAGTCTGGTCCCGGTGAGGACTCCAACAGAACGTTCCTGCAGTCGGACCTCTACATCCATGTCGTCATCTACGACCACAACATCAGGACGGTCTAAGCTTCAGAGGGCTGCTGCTGCCGACACATTCGTACATATGGCACATATTGGAGAGCAGTGGAGGCCTCTAATTTGACTGAGTTGCTTTGGTTGCACCGTCATTTATAAACTGTTCCCCTCATATCATGCATGCCATCTGGGTGGAGGTGCTGCAGTGAAAAAATGACTTTAAACTGAGGAGTCCCAGAGGAAGAAGTGGCTGGACTGGTGTGACAACTTGGTTTCTTGCAAATAACCTGTTATTCTATGTGTTACCTCAGGTTTTGCCACATTATCCTCCTGTTTTTTTAATGTTTCTGGCCTTACATCTTTAATCTTATGTACTCCATTTAATGAAGCGAGAGACCCAGTCTGCCTCAGTTTGTTTGGCATTCCCCGAGTAGCATTTTTCATTATGGGCAGGAACCTGCTCGGGGACCCCAGGCTCGTCCCATCGTTTGGCCTGGCATGTTTTGGGCTGTTTGTCTAAACAAATTAAAGGCGTAAGAGCTTTGAAAGATGATGGGGGTTGCTTTTATGTCCTCCCCCAGGCTGCGGTAGCTCCAATTGGACTGGAAGAATGGGTAATGGGCTTAAAGCATTCCGCATGTTCCCAGATGCAAGGCACACTTTACAGGACATCAAAGTGCTCTATCATTTACATATTAGTCATTCACTATGACATTTTTAATGGGAGACAACTCTACAAATAACCTACTTTGGGAATTACTTAGAAAGTACGGAAGACTTTTAGCGACTAGCCCCCTTTTAATTTTAGGATTAAAATTTTTTTTTTGCATTTGTTATTTAAACACATGGTAGGAATCAGTTGCCCAACAAGTAACATTCTCTACGTCTATAAGCTCACAAATTACATGGTATTTGTTATTCATTCAAATATTTGTTGTCTGTAGACTCCGCAGACACATGGTTTAGGGAAAACACACTTTTTTTCCATTTAGTCACAAGAAAGCATCATGAACATGTGCCCTGTGTAGGCATTTTTGTACCCACTTCTATGCATAAATCAACGTTCAGCAACATACTTTTCCCCCTATTCTTTTAACTGCTCCCCAGAATGCTATCGAAATCAGCCATTTTTACATTTTTTTCCACAAATTGGCAACTATCAAGAGTCTTGATCCTGACGAAACACAGATTCCAACGACGTCATACCATTGGCTCACAAACCTTGTTAGAAGCTGGAACCAAGCAGAGAAGAAGATATTTTTGGGGAAATACGCTTGCTTAAGAGTTGAGTTGAGAAAGTGACCTTGCTATGCTATGCTAAGCTAAGCTAAGCTAGCAGTGTCCTTGCTGTAAACCTAATGCACAGACATGTGAGTGGTAACGTTTTCTTTCTTTTAACTCCCATCAAGAAAGCAAAAAAGCATATTTCACAACATGTTGAACCGGTCCTTTAAAATAACATCATTGCAGCCGTAGTTAGCGTGCCCCCGTACTCATTTCTTCTGCATCCTTCAAGCCCAAATTTATTTCTGAAAGTTACAAGGTTTTAAACAAATGAGTTCATTCTTACACAAACCTCTAATGTCCCTCAGCCGCCCTGATACCAAAGCAGCCTTCCACTGGCTGCATCTGTTTGTCTGTTTCGGCTGAATTGGACCCTGCTGGCCTCATTGGCGCAATATGTGTGGTGACATGGGGATGTGGGTTCTGGTTCTGTAAAAGCAGGGTTTGGGGAATGGGGGTCTGGTTTTGGGTTTTCTTAGTCTTAGTGGGTTTCTGGTTGTTTTTTGTTTTAAGGAGATGTTAGCGCCGAGCCTGTTTTGGGGTGATGATGAAACGAACTTTGTAAAAATCTAAAGAGGTTGTAAAAAACAATGTGACTGACTGGAGGGGAGGCGTCTTTTTAATTTTTCTTTTTGTCCTTTTCTTTTAAATGTGTTTTTGTTGTTATATTGTGTTTAAATATTTTTTTAGTGTCTATTTTGAGGTGTTTGTGTAAAAATGTCTATAAAAGAAGTGGTTTGTCTCTTCTGTTGTCTCAACAGAAACTGGACTGTCGAGGATTGTTAGATTGTTTGTTGTAGGAGGATTGTGTTAGGAATGCCATTTCTTCCTCGACCCCGGGCCGAGGGCTTTCGCAATCGACAAACCGCCCACCTGAATATCTCACTATCTGCACTGCTTTGTTATTTTTTTATGCGTTGGAACTGAGAACTCAGACTGGCCGGGTGGCAAATACACATTTCACCCTCATCTACAGCTGTTTAGATTTACAGGCCGCAGCCCATTCATGTGGCCCGGTGAGGTTTAAGGAACAGGCCCGCTCTGCTCTCCTCTCTCCCTCTCTGAAAGTGGCATCAGTCATTCCAAACACCTACCAATCAAAACAGCAGATGTGCTCCTGAAAAAAGGGCAAATTAAAATGCCGGTGGATTGACAAACAAGCAGAGACGCTCATGAAATGCACAGGCTACTTTTTATGTGCCTTACCTCTGAGGAAAACCAAACCTCAAACAAACAAGTGGCTGGAAGTCACCCACACCGATCATGTGTCTGTAAATAGTAATGATTTCACAATAAAGTTTCATTTAAATGGTTATATCCCTCTTTATTTCTTTTATTGGGCTTTTAAGCTGTTGGGGTTTTAACTGAAGCATGGTTTTATTAGTTTGAGGCCTGACTTGCCCCTAATATACACAACATGAGGTAAAGAGGTGGAATCAGACTAAACTGGGCCTCAGATAGTAGAGGCACTATTCAGCCTCCTCAGTGTAACACGCTCACTTTCACCTTCATTTGATCTCTCCTCTTTTTAAACACTGCTGTGTTTTAATGCGCTTGACATTTCATTACCTTTGAGCATTTGAGCCTCACATGGATGCCAATAAAACAGCCATGTTCTGCATTAGGTATGTGTAAAAATACAAGGGATGCACGATACTAATCGGCCAAATATTTATATTATCAGCTATTTATCGGTATTGGTGAAATTCCAGGCGATAAATAAAGTCGACAACATGAAGCCAAATTGTTTTCATTGCCTCAACAAATGCAGCATTTACAAGGAGAGGAACAAGGAGAGGAACAAGTGCAGCCTGTTGTGCTCAGGACGTCAAACTACTACACCTGGTTAGAGCCACGCAGCGCAGACCAGCGAGCCAAACGTGTTGTCACTGCTGTGGATATTTTATACAGTTTCAGAGGAAGACAGTCCAACTGCAAGCTGCAACACATGTTCCTCAAGGGTTCTGGGAGAATGGAAAGAAGTAATACAACAAATCTTATTAAAGCTTCAGAATATTAAATTATCCATCTTTGCGCAAGAACATCTGAGCCTTTCTTGCCCTCATGCGTGCATTACTACAGGTTAGGAACCATGAGAAGCAGGTAGTTATCTGTATTGGCAGAAAAAAAAAATCCATATTTTGCATCCCTAAAAAATACTGCACGTTACAAAGTTTATTTAAGGCTTCAGCAGTCTGAGGTGGGCGAATCAACTTGGTATCTTCTTGAGGTCATGGACACCTGACTGTTTTGTACAGCATTTTCCACGTGTAAAACTCAATTTGTACAATGTAATGGATGTAACTCACGTAATCTGTTAATTAAGTCAAACCTTTCCTGTTGTTAAAGTTTTTTCTTTTTATTTATTCTTTCTGTTTTTAATATTATAAAAAAAACATGTGTTTTAAGCCTTTCAGAGTTTTCTCTCAATTATCTTCTGCTTTTGTCTTAAGGGATACAGATCTGAGAAAGTGCACTGATGGATTCATTGACTGATTGTTCTGAGTTGAACCTGTCAGGTCCCAGCTGACTCCACTTTGCCGCCCCTGTGGTAGAGGCCTGTATCGATTCTCTCCTCCCAGTTGAAAGGGTTAAACCCGTTCAGTGTGTTGACTGCTATGAAAGACATGGCATGCTAATATTATTGCCATCAGATGTCCAAGGGCGGGGAAATGCCCTAATCATTTCCTCCCGAGTGCCCCTGAATGAGAAGCCCAGTGGCGGGGGGTGGAGGGCGGTGGGATGGGGTGTCTAAACCCCGCCTGGATGGGCTGTTTTGGGGGACGGTGGGGAGGGGCGGTGGGCACAGTACAGCATCCGGATCGGACCGCGATGGTACAGGATGTGTGTGCTTAACTCCATTCAACTAAACTAAATAGGGGAGAGAGCCTTTAATGCCGTCAATAAGCCGCTTCATTCAGCAGCGCGGCCCAGTCAGACGCACAGCTCTGCGGAGTAGAAATTACGCACAGAGGGGCTGTTCTGTGGCAGTAGTCTAGATATTGAAATCAGCTCGATTAATCGGCGGAATGTCCTTTAATGAAATATTTGTTCAAATCTGCCTTGACTCAACTGATAAAACAGCCTCGTTCATCTCTTGATAACATGAGATAATTTGTCCCCAGGCTGAATGTGCGTAAAAGTATCTTGAACAGGAAACTCTCTCTCTCTTTCCCTCTTTCTCTCTCTCTCTCTCTCTCTGAGTGTGTGTGTGTGTGTGTGTGTGTGTGTGTGTGTGTGTGCGCGCGCGCGTGCGTGCGTGCTTGTGCGAGGAATACCCAGCTGGTCCCACAAGCCCTATAATACCAAGCACAACATGCTTTACCTTCAATGAAAGCTGAGACGGGGGGACGGTTGACTGCTGGTCCTGAAATCAGCTCACAGCTCGGATACAAAACCAGGAGCGTCGCTGTTTGAGCAGCTTAGTTCTCCCGAATCTGCTCCTTCATTACACCTTCTGCTGTGCGCCGGAACCTTTTTTGTTTGAATCATTTACTGACTGCTACAACTTATCTAAAACAGAGAAGCAACTTTGGATAACGCTCTCATATTATTTCCTGCCCACGTTGCTCTCTCGCTGTGACTGGTGTCAAAGGTGATGGTGTCATTTTCTAACAGAGGACTCCTCCTCAGGTGATGGTATGTCTTTTTGGAGATAGGCACCACTTCTGGAAACGTGCTAGATTTCCCACAACTGTTACTTTTTCTGCTGCTACCTTCGCTTTGGCTCAAGCATGGCTCTCTACTCTCGGTTTGTGGTCGTGCTGCTTTACGGATGGACTTATCTGTGCGTTGGATACTGCGCGATGCTGAAAACAGACAATTTCCCCGAGAGACGAAAGGTGGATTTTACGCATTCGGTGGATAAGAAGCAGCCCGCGAAAGACGACCAGGATCTGCTTTTACAGGATACAATGACGGAACACATGCAGATGCTTTACACGAAGTACAACCGGGCTGGATTTCCCTTCAAGGACGGCAACACTGTCCGCAGCTTCAAAGCGCACTGGGGTAGGTATCCAAACTTTTACGCACGTTAACAACACTGAGTTCCGCCAGTCCAGAAAGGGTAACGTGCATGTCTTGTGTGAGTTTTGGTAAACTGGTCTGTCTCCCGCCTTGCTCGGTTTGAAATTATCCGCACACTGCAAGTGCACAACGCTGTGTGGCGACGGAATATGTGCGTAATTTAGGCACGTTTAAAACAAACATACACATTCCAATAGAAAACATGTTTACTGTGCTGTTTTAGGTTTTAAAACTGATGAAATTCGACAAAAACTCGTCAAATTGGGTGCCATTCGCATGCTGCTGTACTGAGCTGAAACTGAAATACACCTGTTGATCCAGTCATGGAAATGTGATCAACCTGTTACTCCCTCTCTGTGCCAGGAGCAGAGATTCCTCATCAGATCTCTTCACGCAACTCCGAATCGTTCGCCGACACAATTGCGTTCGCACCTTCAGATTTTAGTGTCAGATAGTCGAGATAGATTCTCCCTGGAGCCAGCATCTGGCAGCTGCCCAGCCTGCCTGTGTGGCGGCGGAATGGAAGCGCTTCCACTGCAGTGAGTTTCTGCATTTGAAGCGCTTTTATTACTGATTTCTGAAGGAACTTTTATAATAACTTTAATCCCCTCGAGCTCAAAGTTGCTTGCATGCCACGTTGTGATATTATCACTTGGACATGGGCACTATTAAAGACAGACCAGTTGCCACTTAGGGTCAACGTTTGTTAGATTATACTGCCTCCTGTCGCCTGGAAGCTGTATGTCACACTACATAAAGGGTCAGTTCACCCAAATTACAAAAACATCGTCTCAGTATCTTCTCAGCTGTGCCTTGCAGATAGTTTTGGTTTTGTTTGACTAGGTTTTGAACTCTGTCCTGGTTACTTTGGATAACCCACAGACCGCAGCGTGAACGGCTTCCAGTGAAAACACTGTCTTTGAGGATAAGGTGCCACTTAAACCTGTTAAAGGTGCACTGTGTAGTTTTGGGGAAGAAACTGTATTCAGAAGAGAAAGATCTTCATTAACTGTTTTTTTTTTTTTTAATTATTGCTAAACAAACTCTCTTTGTTTTCATGACTGAATAAAGTGAATAAACAAACTGATCTTAAAGGACAAGACAGTTTCATACTGTTTCACTTTGTTTCTATTTGGCGGACCCTGCCACCTTTCTAGCTTCAAACAGTGTTCTGGGGACCTTATTTTCCTCTGAGAACAGCTTGATTATTCAGTTATGGGGAAAAAAAATATTCCTGAGATTATTACCTCATTAATATTGTAAATATTAAGAGTTTTAATTTCTACTCCAAAACTACATAGTGCACCTTTAAGTATGTTATGTGGATCATTCAGAGTAATGAGGGAATTCTAGAGAAAGATAACATTTTGAATGAATTAAGAAATTAATCAACCAAAATACCATCGTATTGTGATGAAGGAAGAAATCTTAAAGACATATGATTCATAACCTGGCCAAATAAAATGTCTGCATTGTATAAATAATATCACCCATTATACCCACAGGTACAATAAACAAGAAGCAGCTGCAGATTTTCAACCTCACCTCCCTCACCAAGTCAGAAGACGTTCTGTCAGCCACTCTTCATTATTACATCGGGGACCTTCAGAACAGCACCCAGGGCTGCTCCAGGCCCAAAAGCTGCGGGCGCCACGGCCCCCGGAGGCACAGCCACATCCACATGGTCATCTGGAGTTTTGCCTCCGTGGATAACAAGATGAGGACTCTCGGACACTTTCGGATCAATGTGTCTACCCTTTACAGAGATTTCATATCTTGGCAGTGGAAGGACATAACTCGTGTGGTCAACCAGGCCAAAAACCATGACGAGCTGCTCATTGGGATTGATGTGACCTCACAAGGGCCCCAGCCGTGGAAGAAGCTCCTGTCAGACCGCTCACCTTATATCCTGGTCTACGCCAATGACTCTGCCATTTCAGAGCCTGAAAGTGTGGTAGCCACCCTCCAGAGACACCACCCGGTAGGAGGGGAAGGCTCCGTGTCACACAGCTTCCAGAAACTGGGGCTGCATGAGCAAAATGACACCGAACAAGAACGGCCGCAGCCCCGACAAAAGCGCTCGGTGAACGTTCTGCTCCCGTTGCAAAACAATGAACTTCCTGGCCCCGAGTATCCATACGAGACGACCGGGTGGGATGAGACGAGTCCATACGAACCTTTTGAAAACAAGCAGGCCCGTCGGCCACGTAAAAAGACACGCAAGAATCAGCGGCACAAGATGCCCCTCCTGCAGTTCGACGAGCAGACGATTAAAAAGGCGCGAAAGAAGCAGTGGAACGAGCCCAGGAACTGCGCTCGGAGATACCTGAAAGTGGACTTTGCTGACATTGGATGGAGTGAATGGATTATATCACCGAAGTCGTTTGACGCCTACTACTGCTCAGGGTCCTGCCAGTTCCCGATGCCAAAGGTGAGACGCAGAGTCTTGTAGTGAACGTCTGCAATGGTTTCTAACCTGAGGGGAAACCAGACATGTCAATTACTTGTTTAACTTTTCAGGCTTCTAAATTTTATCCAAATAAAACAGAATAAACAACCCGACAGACTTGTGACAATAGGTTCCATGTAGACTTTTTGCTTTGAGGGGTCATGAGCTAAAAGGGTTGGGTACCACTGCACTGCTGCGTTGTATTTCCGATACGTTTTGTAACCAGGTTTTGTTGACAAATTTTTGGCCAAGTGGTGGTCATCGCAACTTGAGAAGGACTTTTTCCTGCTTGGTGTCATTTCAACCTTAGCACCATCTCGTGCTCCAACATAGCAGTTAATACCAGCATCTTAATCTGTTTTGTCACCAAGCATTTTTATATAAATGTGCTTTATGCTCTGGTTCAGATACATATCAACTGATGCACACAACACACCAATTCTCGACATACAGTACAGAATAGGGGTCGACTGATGTGTTTTTTTCAGGGCAGATTCCGATTGTCAGTAATAAAGGAGACCAATAACCAATAATTGGATCTTAGTCAAAATAAAAATCTTAGTGTCAGAGTTGAGAATAACAAGTGATGAATGTAAAAAAGTAAACATTTTCAGAAAAAAGTACAATTTTGAGATACTTTCCATTTCTGCCTCTTAATACGTTAAAAAAATATTTATTTGATAACCTTAGTTACTAGTTACTTTGCAGATTCAGATGATTCAGTCTTTATAAGACTTGTGACGTCTTACCAATCAGAAAGTGTTGTGGGCGAGACGTTGCGTGAGACCAGACAGAGAGAGGAGGCTGCATCAGAGCCAAAGTAATGCAATTTTAAATCAATTTATTTTATCGGCAATCGGACACTAAAAAAAGCAGACGATAATTGATAATAATATAGCGCTGATAATCCGTCTCCCCCTAGTACAGAAGACTAGACACATCAGTCTGTGTTTAACATTCAAACCCTGCTTTTTTCTTGCCATATGGTATATATTATGTAAATCAAACAGGCTATGTTGAGATATCAGTACATCTAGCCATTAAGCTTCCCGTCCCTGGTTTACTGTTGCTATGACTGCTGTGTAGTATTTCACTTGGATGACATTAACATCAGAAGTCCTTGAAGCCTATCTGTCTTATATTATAGATGATGATACTAAAGATTTGGACATGAATCTACACCATCTGCTTTCACTGCCAGGATAAAGTAGTTACAGTGGTAACTGTAAAGCTTTTACGTTCAACAGTATATCTCAGGAATTAAGATCCAGTTTTGACATCATGTCCAAGATGTCTTTGTATTATGTTGGAAATATATCTACTGAAGTTAGCATGCTAACCAGCTAGCTGTGCCCCTAAAAAACCTCTTTCTCCCAGCAGCCTAAAGCTCCTGTGCCAGCGGTGTAAACACCAACTCTCTGGCTAGCTGCAGGCTAACTGATCTAACAAGCTAACAGCAACTACTACAGTCATTAACAGAATACAGTTCACAACAGTTAGTGACTCTGGTGTTATGCTGCCCCCTATTTGTTTGGAGTGTGAGTTCAACAGGTGGTCAATTCTTACATATTGCACCTTTTAAAAAAGAAAGTTAGTCCAAAATCAAGCCCTTCTTTACTAAATGTGCAGTGAAAACAGTCAAACTGTTGATGGTGTTAATCGAAAATAGCGTTGTAACTAAAAGTGAACACTACTCCTTGTACAACTTCCAGGGAAGCAGGTGGCTGACCTTGACATCAAAAATCAGCAAAACTTCATAACCATGCTCAAGGAAAACGAGTTAAGACCTTGGAGGAAGCAGCTCTGCTAACTCATGCCAGTCTTGAATGTCTCTCTTGAGTTGAAGGCAACATGACATGAGGTTTCACACATTTGAAAGGGCAAAGAGGAGAGAGAAACAAAAAAAACTTGTGCCTCCACTGATGTTAAACATCAGCTCCCTTCGAAGCTCGTGGCCCCGCTGACAAGATAACATCACAGGTATTTTAAACATGGCCGGAATGCACGAGTTCCATCCACTTAATTCATTACCTCGGAGTCACCCGGCCTTTGTAGTCGGATGTAATTAGTCCCAGAAGTAGGGCCTCGGGCGTAAGGCGACCCCCTCCCTCTCCTGCAGGTTTGCTGCTCAGTCAGACCGGGCCTGTGATCCTGTGATGTTGTTTCTCCTTTGTCCGGCTAAAGCTTTAGAAGCTGCTAAATGGCTACTATTAAAAGCTTCTCGGCCTAGTTTATTATGATGTGTGGGAAGAGCCCTGTCTCTTATTGGATCCTGCTAAGACATGAAGCAGCTCATCAGGTGTGGGAACTACTAGGGACAGAGCTAACACCACAAATTCTGATCTACCTGTAGCTGTTTGTCAGATGCACTGAACAATATTCTGAGTGATCCAAAAAAGTTGATGCTGCAGTAAAAAATACAAAGACCTCTGAAAAAGACTCCTAAAACATCACAATTTAGGACTTATTTTTACAGATTTGGCCAAAATGTCCTCATACTTCTGTTTCTAATCATCACATAAACGTATTGAGGAGCAGATGTACGAGAACGACCCAATGGAGCGATACAGCCAACTATGGCTTTGCTGATTGGACAAATGACTTTAGTTGGCTTTTCCTTGGGTGACATATTGTAAACAATCAGTTGAGCATAATGGAGATGCAGATGAGAAGCTTGTGCCATAAAAGACCAGCCTTTGCTGCACAGAGCAGTGTTCGCTGTTTATTCAAAATGTATTAATATGTAACGTGTCACGTGCCCAAATTGCAACAAATTTGACACTGCACTTCCTCGAGTCCTCAGCAACAATCCCGCCAATTGTGAAGTCAATCAGATGGAAGTTTCTCAGGATATGCGAATAACCAACAAAGGGCTTTACATGTGATTGACAAAAAAGCTAGTTAAAATAATATTTTATGTAACAATATGTAAAACGGTCACATTCTTCTACAAAGTGGTCAAACTTTTGCTTTCAAAGAATCCCTATTAATCCTTTCCGTCCCTCTGCTCTAGGCTCTGAAGCCCTCTAACCACGCCACCATCCAGAGCATAGTGCGGGCAGTGGGTGTCGTCCCGGGCATCCCCGAGCCGTGCTGTGTCCCAGAGAAGATGTCTTCCCTCAGCATCCTCTTCTTTGACGAGGACAAGAACGTGGTGCTGAAAGTCTACCCCAACATGACTGTAGATTCTTGCGCCTGTAGATAGTTTTTTTTTTTTTTTTCCCTTCAATTCCTGTTCACATAAAACTCATGTCATTTATAAAAGAAAAGAAAAAAAATCAACATATGCAGCCAGAACGACACTCTCTCCTCCTGTTTCTGTAGTCATACACTCATTCACTTACAAACACCCATTGAACGCAACTTACCGTTGCACCGGAGGAGAGTGCTTCCTGTTGTTCCAGGTGAAGAGGAGACTGATCTGTTCATGGGAAGGAGTGGATCGTGTGAGTTATCCTAGCGGAAGACAACTGGAATGGAAAGTCTCCATGCTCCAATTTCACCAGCAGCTCCAATGTTTACCTTTATGTCTTCATCATCTCTGCTCAGTTATCCATTGGCTGATAGCAGGGTGAACAAAATCATAAACTCACTATCAAGATATAAAAATACCAATGAGGCATAAGAGAGACAAAAACTGAAGGAAATAAAATCACATTTCAGGAAAAAAAAGACCCCAGTTTGAACTGATTCCTCCAGGGGGGTCACTCTCATCTTTCTCTCCTTCATAGCTTGAAGTTGTCTTCGGTCATTACCACAAAGTCAGACTCGCACTTGCATGGTTTTTGTTACTATGTGTATGTATTTATGTCTGTACTATCACTGTGTTATTCACTATATGAGAAGTCATTGTATAATTATTGGCTTGGCTGCTATAGAGAGATATATTAGATTCCAAAGCCAGAATTATGATGTAGGCGGTACAGTAGATAGCCGTACATATCTGTGTTTAGATCACTGCTCCATCATTGTACAGAACCCACATTTTAAGAGTTTATTATATGTGAGAGAGTAAGCTACTTTTCATTTGTGGTCTTCATTAACATTTGGAATGGGGAGTTTTTGTGGAGACCCGTTACGCCATTGCTTCGCCAAGAAAATGTTCAAGCTTTACATGATAAAAAAAAAAAAACAGATTTAATTTTGACAGATAAAGGGATAAAGCATATCAAAAAGGAGAAACTACTACGTTGAACAAGGGCTATCGCCATGTAAAGCAACAGGACTCCGAAAGCCACTTGATGCTTGTGTGGAAACTTTGATTGAAACCTTTGCCAGACCTGATAAGTTCAGAAAGAAATCAAATAAGTCATGCAGGCATCAAGGATTTATACTGGTGGTTTCAATGAGCTCGATATCAGGCTGAACTTACTTGGTTTTGGCATTGTTAAAGTTAAGAACATGTTGCCTTTACATAATGTTTGAAATTATGTTTCGTATTTACAGCATCGAATTACATTTATGGAAAAAAAAAAACATTATAAACTACCAGAATACTTCTAGAAATCTGTTTTTATCAATTAAGATATCAACAAAGTCAGTATCAAGTCAATATACACTGCTGGTCTGGAATCAGTTTTGCCTTACTGCTCATTATTTTTGGTTTTTACCGATTTTTTAAAATGGTAAGTCCAACAAATTTTATACATAAAAGTCTCAATACAGGTCTTGGGGAGTACTACTGCATATGTGAAAAAACTAGTAGATGGCCATTTGTGGCTCCAGAGGAAGCTGCATGTAATCTGATAAATTGCCTCCAGTGATGTCACTCAGTGGCTTAATTGCATTGTGGGCAATGTAGGCACTAGGTTTTGAAAAGGAAGAAGAAGGCATGGTATATAAAAGCTGATATCTCTGGTTCTGCTGTATTGATTCTGACCCTTTGTTTTTAAACTGTCCAGAATAAGTCCAACAGTGTTATAGGAATGCAATGAAGAACAGTGGACTGCCTCTCAAAACATGCCGCCTACATTAACCACAATGCCACTAAGCCAAGAGTGACGTCACTGGAGGGAATTTTTCAGATTACATGCAGCTTCCCTTGGAACCACAAAAGGCTAATGCAATTTTTTCACATATGTAGTTGTATTCCCCAAGACCTGTAAAAGAGCTAAATGTGGAAAATTAGAGTTATCCTTTAACTGAAAAACAGATTTTCCTAAAGGTTGAGATGGCTTAAAATCTGACTTTCATTTTGATTTTATGTTCTTCTCCATCTGAACTTGGTTTCAGCTCCAAAAAACCTCTGGTGGTTCTCTGGTGGCATGGACAACTCAAAACGATGAAAATAGAGAAGACACATAAGTGAGCATTATGTAGCAGAGTCTCTCAAGTAGTTTTCACCCATATTTTGTCATTGGATTTTCAAATTGCCATTTTTTAAAACCAAAAATGATGAGCAATACATATAATATATTGAATGATCAGGGAGAGCTGATCTGTTTTCCTGGGTCGCAGGAGCCTTTAATATTACTGTACAGAGTATATTTTACATGAATCATTAGGGGCGTGTTTGATCACATGTACTTTGCATCAGGTCAACATTGAACAAAAGGCACACCCGGAGGAGCAGTTAACACGGCCTACTTGCTTTGGGTTGTGCATTATCGTCAGAGTTCATTAAACCAAATATTTATTCAGAGCAAATAGACTGAAATATAGCAGCAAACTTTTTTTCTATAGACTTGTACATTGTTTTTGTATATAGCTCACTATATGTCGATGACATTCTAATGTGTCTTTGAGATAGAAGTGCCTTTTTGAATGAGTGGATTTCTACTTTTCAAAAACTTTGATTTGAATCATCGCCTGTTCAGAGGGGCTCAGTCATTCAGAGAACTGAGCTCTGTTCGCGATTAAGCTGAAGTCAAAGCGTAAGCAGCGGAGAGTAGTTTTTTATGGTACAAAATAGTCTACAGTGAGTGAACATAGTGCTTATTATCTTGATAAGTATGATCGCCAGTGGAATTTATTCTAAAATGTATTTCAAATAATTCACTATTTTGATATTTCAGAGACATTTATTTTGTGTCAATAGCTAAGGGCAGATTTTTTAACTTTATATATTTTGTACTGACACTTTTTCCAGTTTGTGCCTCCTCATCTTGTGCCAATACAGATTTTAGCAATTTATGCTGTAGACTGGAGTGGCTTTGTGCCAGTACAACATTGCAGACATGCCGACTGCTTATGAGTAATTTCTTGGACCTTTGCTTTTGCTGCATTTGAGAGTCAACCCACTTCTAAACTTCACTAATGTCTTTTGGAGTGCAAGTATCCAATATACAGTGCAGTGTATCAGCAGTTTACTCTACTCCACTGTTCAATCCTATCTTGTAAATGTTATGCTGTAGGTAAAAAAAAAGGAAATGCTTGTACAATAAGCTTCATAAAATATATTTGTATATGGAAATGACCTTTAACATGCATCTATTTATTTTCTGATTGTTGCATATGTTGCAGAGGTGTGGCCAGGGGAGGTGAGGGGTCAAGCTCTGACATGTTGATGGTCTTTATATCTGTGATGGACATTTGTCACCTCTGATGTGAAAGTGTGGTAAGCTGTTTAATGGTCGCCCCCCCTGTGCTCTGACCACCTCTACACAGCATTCAAAGAAATGAATAAAAGTATGCAAGACTCAGATCTATCAAGGTTCTTTTTGGTTTCTAAACCTGATGGTTTTGAGGGATTTTGGTCCAAAACAACACACAAAGCAAAATACTGAAAATGTATTTCCTTTATACTCTTCCGTTTCCATCCTGCATAAAATACAAGATCAATATTTCTGAGTTCAGTTGCAAAACGTAATCGAACACCTCTATGTACAGTAAAGCTGTTGGTCTACAGCTTTCACTTAATGCCCCAAAAAGTAAATACATTTACATTTTATAACCAGGTACAGTATATTTTAAACAGGATTGCACTAGACAGATGCAGTTTGGTTACATTTCTGTTTTTGCAAAACTTTATTGAAAGGTACAATTCAGTCATGAATCAACACAAATTAAGCAATAGGCCTGGTGGCTGACATTTTGACTTGTCATTGCAGTAAAGCAATGTAATTACATTGACCATGGATGTTTTATTTAAGCGCCCTGTGAGCCAGCATGCTCAATAATTCAGCGCACCTTTGAACCTTCTTCAGCGGTTCAAATAGGACGAGTGTGTGGTCATTGGTGACTGGTTGGAGAAACAATCAACCAATCAGAAACATAGATTTCGGGGTGGATGGATGAGATCCTTCAATATTTAGAACACATGCATCCCCCCGGTGAAATGCAACATGAGTAGCAGTTTGCAAACACAAAAGCAATGATTACAATCTGCCATAAAAAAGAAGAAGAAGAAGAAGCAGCTGCACGGTTGACCGTGAAGTAGCCAAGAGGGAAAACAAGATGCAGGTCCAGCCCAATCACCAGAATAATTGTTAGCTAAGAAAGTTTCTGCACAACCAAAGCTAAATTAAAACTGAACTTTTCTTCATGGTGAAACTTATTCTTTTATTTGGTCGAATTTTCTATTTCCCTCTTGTGCTCATGCTCTAGTTAGGAAAAAATCATGGTTTGGCCGCCACGATCACAGACAGAGATGGTTTGACTTCCAGCGAAAATAGCCGGATTTGGTCACCACAAAAACAGCTGGAAATGTCTCCAGGTGTCCTTCAAAATATGCAGTGCTGTGACTCGAACTGTGGGCAACCGTTTGGCCACCACCTTCCCCTCCACCTCCTGATGTGACAGGTGGCCAATTAGCATATAGTATGAATGTGACACGTTTGGTACAAATGTCAACCTTGTAAGTATCTGTGGTTTACAGAATCATTGACTGCTAACATTATAACCTGGTGACTGGGCATGGAGGTCTGATATAGGACATTATTTCTCAATAAGTTATTTCCTTTAGATAAATTAAGACATTTTCTCCACAAATCGATGCATAAATATTCACCAGAGTGCACAAATGAGGAGTTTGATGCTCAGAATTTCTTTGGGAAAGCCACATCAGTTAATGTTTTACACGCTACACCTGTGTTAATGTTATCACACACCCCTGTCCAAATGTCCACAATGAGTACAGTCAGGAAGTAATAATAATCGATTATGGCTATAAACAAAGTTTAAATTGCCAAACCTAAAAATACTGTTCAATTGCAAAAATCAGTTTTTGAGAAAACAGAAACTCTATGTGAAATATTAACAAACACAGCTGTATCCTGAAATCAGTAGTCATTATCTTAAGGCCACAGCTTCTCTAAGAGTTTCAGTGTGTCACACAGACGCACACAGACATTATCAGATACTGTACATACTGTACACACACATTCACCAGTCAATGTATACATGTTTATGTGATATTTACAAAAATCCACTTACCGAGTTGTTAAGGTATACGTAAAGGAACAAGTAGTTCGGATTGTATAAATTGTGTATTTTTGCTGTCTGTGCTTTACAGTAACCAGTATATACATAGACACATGGTACACAGTCCATTTACTGTAAACCTGAAGGGTCTAAAAATGGAAATTACATAAGCTCCTGAAAAACCCCTCATAGTAGAAGTTTGGTCTCTTTGCTGTTCTTCCTCACATCATCAACGCCTCAGACCGAGCAGAAATAACTTTCTCTTACCGGGAACTACAGAGTTGAAAGCTTCAAAAAGTAAATATTTCTTCAGGTCACCCTCCTGCGGGATGCTCACACTCTATAACTTCATAGAGTTCATGTTTTGTGTGTGTCTAGTTTGGCCTGTGGAGGGACTGTGGGGACAAGAAACTTCTTGATGCTTCTTAGCACAAATGATTCATGTTGGGGATAGCAGTGGATTGTGGTACGATGCTGTTGAAGCAGTTAAGTTGAATTTCTTCTTCCCAAGACCATGTTTGTTCTCAAGTTGCTTTTTACAGTGTCATCGCCACACATATCCCGTCCCCCACACCTCCATTCCTCCACAGCCATAAACAAACTGCACATGTAATCAAAAATTCCCTCAGCTGTAAGAAATAAAGGCTTTGCAGCTGCATCACAAATTTCCCAACCAACCACATCTGGAGGCATCATGAGGGCCCACAGAAAACAATAGTTTAGTGTTATTTGTCAAAGATTATTACATGGGCTAAGGTTCATTAAGGAATGCATAAAGTCTCTCCAAAGTAATATGAAATAAAGCTTAAGGAGGCCAGCTTAGTTATCCAGGACACGCCATTGGGTACTATTTCGGAGTAACTTGCCTGCAGGCTAATTTAGCAGAGCTAAACCTGTAATAAATAACTAGAGTATTTCTGGAGTTTCTTCACTCTGTTGTTGTTACAGCATGTGGTGACAATGTTGTTGATGCACTGTCACTAAAGGGATTTTATTGGAAAAGATTGGTTGTTTGACTTGTTTTCATTGTTCTTCTTCGTTTATTCCTGTTATGCACCATATTGCAAACACTACATGAGCTTTAACGCATGAATAACGGGAACTGCAGGCTGAGGCACATTGATCGCTTATCTATGGGAATCTGCATTGTGGACTGAAAAAGGTTTTTCATTAATTCTGGCTTGTTATACAATTTAAGAATTTGTTTTGACGCAGAGCTGGTTCTTATTACTCATGTCTAAAATAACGCGGACAGATGTTTTTTTTCCATTACATCTGCCGGGCCTGGCTCTACTTGGTTTGACTCGGCACATCAGCCCAGCACGGCAGGGATTTGTATTTCCATTACTACAGGGCTACCTGCTTGAGGGTGACTTTAACTGACGACACCAACTCATTTTGACTCGGCGTGGCTAAAAGTACCAGTGGCATCCCACCCACAAACACTGCCGGCTGTTTTTTGTCCACTGCCTCAGATTGAGGAGAATGCTAACATGCCAGTTTTACTGTACCACTGTTATTAATACACCACTGCTGCTACACTTCCTACTGCTACAGCTCCACATTAAAACATTTAACTGTCGAAACACAAGTTGAGTTTTCTTAAGAAATAGTCACAGGAAATGCAGTGTGTCAGTGAACTTAACACCGCTATCGTTCAACCACTCCTGAAATCCTCAAGAATACCACTTTAAAGGAGCAATATGTAAGAACTGGCCACCTGTCGAATTAATACGTCAAACAAATAGTGGGCAGCATATCACCATTGTATCAGTCTAACTGCTGCTGATTGTAGTTGTCGTTAGCTAGTTGACCATGCAGCTAGTGGCCGTATTAGCTGGCTCTGCCCAGAGTGGGAGCTCGGAGTACCAGGGGAGAATGTTTTAAACTAATGTTTTAAACTAAAATTATTTCATATGGCACCTTTAACCAAAGGATAAGTTGTTTAACAGTTAACACCTGTTCACAGTCAAACGTAAATAAGAATTCTCCTACAGCTGTTCGTTTGTGTTGAGACAGCCAACCATAAGTTCATAAAGTAACCAGCCACTTTTGCCCAGAACCTGAGGACCTCCACCATGGCTGCATAGGTGATGTAAGATCACCAGAAAACCCACTTTACCCCTCAAGTTTTGGATGTAAAGGTGCACGATGGAAGGAAGAATGGAAAGGTGGAGCAGAAGGTCTCAGAAGTCCATGTCCCAACCAGACAGCTCTTCAGGAGGACTGTCCTCATCTGGAGGGTAGCTGTCGAAATAGCTGTGATCTGTCGGCCCCGTAAGCTGTTGTGGAAGGGAAAGACAATGAAGAAGGAAAAGGTGATGGATTCATTTATTAGGATACCTTCTCAATTACTACCTCAGTTTTGGAAGTGGAAAACTATTGTTGGAGCACCTAAATACATAATTGCAATTTCTTAGGTCAATTCTTGTGGTACTATATACAAAGTAAAATTTAAAAAAATCTTTATTTGTCATTTTCTGTCATTACATTCACTTTACAACTTCTACAAACTCTTGGTTTTACAAGTCTGGATAAATATCTACACTTACTTCTCTTTTCAGTGGAGACAGTAAAGTCCTCGCCTTCAGTCCTTCCCAGTTGAAGCCATTGAACCATCTTGAGACACATTATTGAGAGCACATAAAGACATATCAATTAGTAAATCTGCATCTATTTATGTCAAATGTATGTAGAGTGGGATGAAGAGCAGGAAGTATAAAGACTATTTAGGACACAAATGATATAAGCCTTTTGAATATGATTTGCATCAGACTGCTCTTGTGCAGTGTGTTCACTGATTATGTAATTGCCGTGGTCGTAAACCACCAGCCCACATTCATAATGTTCAATCAGTGCTAAATTTGTGTGGCTCGTCTTCCCACTGAGATCAGAACAAAATGAATCGGTTGCTTCTTACCTGTGCTTCTTGATATCAGTAATTCCATTTTTGAGGTTGCCCAGTCGCTCTGAGGGATTTCGCCTGTAAAATAGATCAGATCTTATGACTGCCATTTTGTTGTTCAGGTAACGAGTTTAAACATTTGAGGACACTTTAATCACTATATTTTTTTATCTGCTCGTTTTCTTCTTTGAGCCAGACACCCCATTAAATCTTATAACATTCCCCATCTTTGATACATTTTCATAATCACTTAGCTCCTTCTCCATACAAATTCAAGCCAGCAATGCAGTTTAGCTCCCAGTTTGGATATATTTTGGATCCTTCAACCTCACCCTACATTTTTAACTATTAATACTCCTTTCAGATGTTACGTCAAACAAATTAAAGCCAGCAATTCAGTTTAGCATCAGTTTTTTTTTCCTTCATACATTGTTGGTATCATTCAACTTATAAGGCATGCAATGCAGTTTAGCATCAGCTTTTCAACATCTGGCATTAACCACACAATTTGCTAAAAAAATGCTGTCTCTCTTCATTTAGTTGCATATGTGGGTTTGAATTGAGCTTCACTCTCAAAGAGTGAGCACATTTTGTCTGGATTACATTACAGCTGCAACAATTAATCAATTAGTCGATAAGATTTCAACAATTAAATTATTCACCAACTATTTAGATCATCAAAGACAAAATTCTACACTATTCATCAGGTCATCGACCATAATCATATTCTGCTCTGAGAGATCTGGTGGTAAGATTGGAGAGATTGGATTGAAGGCTTCATTTTTGAATGTTGCTTTGCCTGCATGATCTTGTACCTGCATAGCTTGCGTATGAGGTCCTCAGGTCTCTTGGTGATCTTCTTGGGGAAGTCCATCTTCTCAATGCCTTTCAAGATGAAAGTGTACGTCATCATCTGGTCACTCCCTGAGAACGGAGGACTGTGGAGCAGTGGAAACGAAAATACAGAGATTTAATTGAGCCTTTGGTTTAGCTGAGGCCTGTTGAAGTGGAGCTTTTCAACAGCCCTCTGTTCCAGCCAGCAAACAATTACAGCAAATCAGCAGTAAGAGATTGAAGTGATAAAATGGATGATTACAGGCCTAACTGCAGACTGGAAGCACAGATGAACACATGCTCTAACCTGCCAGTAAGGAGCTCAAACACCAGGATGCCCAGAGACCAGAAGTCCACACTGAAGTTGTGGCCTTTGTTGAGGATGATCTCAGGGGCCACGTACTCTGGTGTGCCGCAGAATGTCCAAGTCTTTTGGCCACATCTGATCTTCTTGGCAAAACCAAAGTCAACCTGGGAAGGTAGAGTTGATCAGTTTCATTAAATTTCATTATAAAAAGTCTATGGGGCTTTACCAGAAAACTACTTTCAAGCAATATTATGTAGAAATCAGCATTTTGTCCGAATTGGCGCCTCCCTCAGTTTCATTTATTTTAAGGTAAAAAAGTTACATCATGTTGTTTTTAATTGAGTAACACTTGAGGTGCTTATCAACTTTCTTTAGATCTCATAAAAGCCACTTAGTTTTATCTCCATAGAGATGGAAAAATCACCATAGAGATAAGCACAGTTAAAATAAGTACTTCAGTCAATGTAAGGTTTAAAAAGCCAGTCAATGAAATCCATAAAAATGAGAAAGACAACGTTTGAGCCTTGTAACACCTTGGAGTCGTCGCAAGGGATCAAACTCTTGACAATAAGAATCTAAAGAAAAGCAATGTTATTTAATTTCACAGTATTTGTTAAAACGCGTAACGCTCACCAGTTTGATGTATCCCTCGGTATCCAGCATGAGATTCTCAGGCTTCAGGTCTCTGTAGAGGACGCCCTTGCGATGGAGGTAATCGAAAGCCTCTGTGACACAACCAACGCAGAATTTGGCAGTGGGCTCATCAAAACTCCCCCTGAAGACAAGAAAGCCCAATTTAAACATTTTGCTGACAAGTGGGGTCAGATCCTACGCTGTTAGAGAGCCAGAGAAACAGCAGCTGTGGTATCATTACACAAATGCACTGAAACCCACTTGCAGGCTGCTCTCATTCAGTGATTGATGATGAGTGAACCTGAGACAGGAAAAGCTCCCTCATTAGGCAGTAACTTCACCAACATACAATCATTTTATGTAACAAGCCAGCAAGTTTTCAAGAAATGTCAGGGGCTTTAGAGAGTGTTTGGTCTTTCCTACCTGTCTCTGAGCAGACTCCAAACCTCTCCACCCAGACAGGCCTCCAGCAGCATGTACACGTATTTGTTATCCTTAAACGTGCGATACAGTCTGGAGTAAGAGAAGCAGAGACAAGTTTAGCTTCAAAGTGAAAGGTTTTATGTAGACAGAACAACAGTCATGCTGTTTGTTTTGTTTTCATTATGTATTCACACTAATTCTGTGACTTTCTGACATCACACTACATCACCATGTCACATATTTACAAAATGATGCCTTTATTCACGGTAGAAGTCAAGCTACCTGGAAGCTAAAACAGCCGACCAGAGATACTGTGCTGGCTCAGGTGTGTGTGAGTTGACCAATCAGAGCAGACTGGGTATTAGAAAGTGGGGGCCTTAAAGAGACAGAGCGTTTCAGACAGACGGGGTATACAGTGTTGCAGCATTGAACAGTATGAGAAAACTGATGCATTTTTTGGGCAATAAGCACCTAACCCTATTCTAGTAATGACCCAAAATAAAATCATGAACCTAAAAATAGCATTATTATGTCTCTTTTAAAACCAAAATTGGTACCGTCTGGTCTAACAGTATACTATTTTCCTGGTTTAAAATAATCATGGTGCTAATTTATTTATTTTTTCTCTGATCTCTATCACTTTAAACTTAGTAGCCACATTTAATAATCACTTGCCACAATAGCTTTCTTGTGTTAAGCTACAGCATCACTCAGGCTAGATTCCCTGCTAGTAAACATTAAACTGATGAACTAGCAGGGAGAAAGCTAATTATGCAAAATACATCATAAACAGTAGGCAGCACTCTTGAATGAATGAATGCAGCCCCAGTGGTTGTTACAACAATGCACTGCAGTGGACGATAATATATTAAAAGATAGTATGACGCAAATTACAGCTCAATTTGCGAACTAATGTGATTTTAATTGACCCCTGTGGCAATGTTTTCTGAGTAAATTGTTTACAGCAACCCAGGAGCACTGAAAGACACTTGAAAAAGCAGAGTGGATGTTAACGCGCTCAACCACACCGTCATCCTTCACAGCCTTAAATCTTAGATCCCCTTACATAAGTCTTGAAAACAGATTAGAAATATGAAGAGATGATAGTAAAAACGTCTGAAAAAGGTCAAATAAATACATCTATGATGAGGAGGCCAGCGAGAGGAGCCTTTCAGATGGTGAAGAATGGCTTTAATATCTGAGTCTGTTCCACTGCACATAGTGAAATTGGATCATCGTAATCTCGCGAACAGCGAAGAAAAGCTTCTGCTGCCATATTTCATCACAAATAACTATATTTTTGTAGCACGCATCTCAATATCCCCTGCCTTTCTCCCCCATTGAGAAGATGTAATCTGCTCAAGGCCTCAACTGTGATCTCATCAAAAACTAATAAGCGCCACACTGTTTTCCCAGACTAATGGAGCAGAGCTTCATCATGTAGGATAAAGAATGGAAATGGTTTTGGAGGCCGAGCAGGAGGACTGACTTGACAACGAAAGGTGAGCGAGCCTCAGCGAGGATCTTCCTCTCCGAGTGGATGTGCTCCTCCTGCCTGTTGTCCACGACGTGCTTCTTCTTGATGACCTTCAGCGCGAAGGTGATGTCCTCGCCCTGCACCTTCACCTGCAGATGGAAATAAGGATGGGAAAAGATTTTTGACAATAGACTTTTTCACTTATCACAGCTGTAATAAAATGATAGGTTCATATTTGCATTTTTCTAGTCTGTGTTCAAACAAAAGTCAGCGTCCCATATGAACCAAGGTTTTGCTAGCAGTAATTTCTCCCGTTCACACTCACCATTAAAAGATCCCTGCCTACTTCCCTTTCAGTGTAAGTGATGGGGACAAGATCTACAGCGCTTGTTCAGTCTAAAAATATGTGACAAAGTATATATGAGGCTTTGGCACTCTGAGATAGCCAAACCAAGTGATTATCTACAACCATAACAGTCTCTCTTGTTCAGAATTCCCCTTTTTTCTACTAAAAATACCATAACCATACTCACTTAATTTGTCTAACCCAGACTTCTGAACCATAAATAGATAATAAAAGGTTCAGGTCTCACCAGTTCTACTCGTCCAAAGCCGCCGACCCCGAGGGTAGCAATGACCTCCAGGTGGTCGAAGGGCCTGGATGATGGGAACACTGACACCATGTCCTTCAACCGGATGATGTCTGGCGATAGCGGCTGGCTCTGGTGGCGCGACACAGATTTCTTCCTGACCGGAGACAGAAACTTATATTTTCAGTCCCGGCAAAATGAAAAAGTTTGTAGTTCAAAAAACAAACAAAAAACATTTAACACAGCTTTCATTCACTCTTCTGGCCAGAGCTCACAGCGCTGCACCCACCTGGCATGTCTCTTCTTGTCGTCACGATCGAGTGTTGCCACGTAGCCTTGGAGGTACTTCTGTAGCTCGTTGAAGGTGCCCACCGTCTGATCAAATGTCCTAGAAAAACAACAACCACACGTCAACAGCGCAACCACTGGAATGTTGGCGGAGAGGCTTCATAACCCCAACTTTGATGTGACGGAGGTGTCCCACTGAGGTAGAGAACTAGATTACAGGGGGAAATCAGGGCAAGTCTTGCACACGATGTTGACAGCAGCTACCAAAATACCTCATTCCTGAGGATGATTACTTTTTTTGTCGACATACTCCGACCTGCCACTTTAAGATGGAATGTCATAGGTTGTAAAGAAAAGAAAAGATAAGATAAGAAAAGAAAAGAAAAAAGCAAACTAACAACTGAATCTAAGTTGCTACTTGACAACCTTGTGTTACAGAGGAAAAGGGAATATTTTGTCAATGTTCAGTGTTAATGTCTCAACCAGAAAGCTACACTTTAAATGTCAGAGTACTCACTCTCTGTCGATGACCAAGCACTCCACGCCGTTCTCCTCAGCGATGATATTGGCTGACCTGAGATCATCACTGAAGGAAACAGAGAGATGTACATTACACGCATAAAAACACACACATTTGTCTTTAAAGTGTGTCCGGAAAAGGCTTTGCAAAACAGCTACCTCTGGGCCTACTCTCAAAGAATCAACCAATGAAACTTTTTGGTAATGAAGACGAAGATGATTGACAAAGGCTGTCAGATCACAGCAGATTACATGCGGTGAGATTACAGCTTTTTTAATCCAGTTAAAATGGAAGTGCAGTTTCTATTTTTGCTGATTTTGCTATTTTCAGCTCTGCCTCTCCCTCTCATTATTTTCAATATGGAAAGCAGGTACTGCTGTGGAGCTTTTCCTCATTTGAATCGAGGTCTTAGGGATAGCAGGTGTCCTAAAGCCCTCTGAGACAAATTTGTGGTTTTGGGCAGTATGAATAAAAATGACTTTGCATGACTTGGCAATTAAAACCGTGTGTCTTTCCACCAAAATATCCCGAAGCAGGTTAAAAATAACAGTGTGTGTGTGTGTGGGGGGGGGGTGATGTTTGTTTTTACCTTATAAGGGCTTTCTCTCCAAAGTAGTCTCCCTTCTGCAGCGTGTTGATGATCTGTGGCAACTTGTGGGCCTCGGTGGTCTGGGTCACCCTCACCTGAAAAAAAATATAACCTAGGTCGAGCGTTCTTGGCAGGGAGGTGTAACGTACTATTATTATCATTATTATCATCACCATTTTCCTTTTTTTCTTTTTTTCTTTTTTTTGTTTATGCTGCTTGTCGTTCCTCATCTGGTGCCAATACAGGAGCAGTTTTCTGCAAAAATACTCCTGAATGCTGTGAAACTCCCTCTTCATTTGTGAGGCTTAAACAACTAGTGGCCCACCCTGGCCGAGGTCAAACAGCCCACTCGTGGCACCATCCTGCCGCAGAAATGCCGCAATGACATCACAGCAGTAAGCAGGCCGGGATGTGTTTCAGCTAAGTGTCCCGTTTGACCTCAGCGACCCCCACTTCCCCTGTTTTTCCTGGTGGCTCTCAGAGTTTATTCCCTCCCTTGTCAGGGGGTACGAGGGGGAGGGGAGGAGAGGGAGGTAGTGGAGCCATTTCCTGTATTAGCCCCCTTTCTCCCAAACAACATGTGTCTCTCACTGGTTTGGTTAGCTTAGCGCTGAGGAGCTGCCGTCTCACATCGGCTCATAATGGCATTTTGAAAGTCCCCTGTGGACAGCTCTGGCCCCTCTCCATCTCCCCTCACTCCCCGGTGTCAGGTTGCTGACTTGTCAGACAGACGGGCGGGTGAGTCATAGTCCAACACCTCCACGACTCACATACAGTTTGACTGTCTTGTTTTGTCAGAGTATTAGCCAACACAGGTCTGTTATTGAAGAACAAAATGTTTTGTCTGTAGTTAAACTGTCTTTTGGACATGTTTTCTGTCGGTTGAAACATCTAAGCATGATTTCAGACATGGGGTCAGGTATACAACAATGTCCATTAGGGTCTGATATAAGTTTCTAAAAAAATATTTGAGTTAATTGTTCGAAGTTGCCACCTGGAAATTTTGATTGTTGTGGAATCAATTGTTGATTTACTTACAGGTTGTAAGTGTGTGGATTCGCTTTCGTATGCAGTTAATGTTGGAAAATGAAGGGGAAAGAGGAAAAGTGAAAGCAGAAGGGGTCCCAGACTAATGGTATTTCTGGAGCCATTCAACACTCATGCTGAATGATGAGAAAAGCCTTTGCCGCAGAGCCTTGAGCAGCATCCTGATCAGTGCAATAGAGACGTCACACAGTATTGTCTAACTGCGGCACCAGAGGATTTATTTTATTGTTGTAAGGAAGGGATTAAGGCTCTTGTCTCTGGCCTTAATGAGTGTCATTGTTCAAGAGTCTGAAAACGTCTCTGAAATCTCTGCACTGCAGCCCATGTGTAGCATCTTATCATAACTAAGGGGAATAATGGTGAAAAAAAACATTTAAAAGGACAGATTTTAAAAAACAACAATGGCTCTATGGATGGAAATATCAGTCCACCACTCGGGATGAATTCTAATCACTTCAGTTATCCTTCATTGACCGTATTCACAGGACGGCCATTTTCCTCCGGCGTCTCGCTCGGGGTGGGATTATGTTATGCTGCTGTGTTCAAGGTTGTGAGTCGTACAATCGCAGGGAATCTGACAATCTGTTATCATTTCACCACTTCCTGATTGATCAGCAACTGACATGACAATGGATACATATTTGCAACATATTTGATAACTTACATCATAAACTGGATGACGTGTTTGTGTGTGTGTTTTTGTCCAGCGAGTTCATGTCACCTGTTACGGTGTGTGAGGCACGTTACCTTTCCCTGCGCGATGATGTAGAAGGTGCTCCCCTCCTCTCCCTCCCGGATGACGTACTCTCCTTTGTCATAGTATTCCTAATGAGACAGGAGCGGGGGTGAGGAGGGGGAGAACAACAAACAGAACTGAAGCATTATATTGATTCAGCCATCGACCCGCCTCGTCTGATTCCTGGTAGCTGGTCCCCTGCGGGATGAGATCTGGAGTTCAACCATTAATGAAGCACTGTCATTCTGAGCCTCTCAACCTGCTGATCAGGGGCAGATTTTTGGGAGGCTTGTGGGATTAATGAAACATGAAGTATAGGTCAAAGGTATGTGTTGATTATGATGCTTTTAATGTCTGTCAAGAGGGCCTTTGATGATCATGGTAATAGAATGAATATGATAGTGGTGAATATTTGTGTTGTGACACCATGGTCTATGTTAATCTTAATTTAACTGTTTTTTTTTGTGGGTTTTTTTTAAAACTAGGCTGCCAGTGACTCTTTCATCACTTTTTTAAATAATCCTTTAAATATTATTTTTTTAAGAAGTCAAAAATAGAGACAAATGGCCATATATTATCAGAGACATGCCTTGAAATTGCAGATGCCTCTGAGGCAAATTTGTGTTTTGTGATATTTGGCTATATAAATAGAATTGATTTGGCTCAACTTAAGTTTGCATACAGAAAGAAATTTCTCTGGTTATCTGCTTGTAAACACACTCAACCCTCTAAAATAGAGAAGAGTGCTTTACATCATGCCACACGATATAATTTATTATCTTTCCAGTTAGATATCACCTTGTCATCCAGTCAAGTCAAGTGAAAATCAATGCATAGCAAAGTCGTATCCACCATCTTTACTCCACAGCCATCTATCACAGGGGTGAAAAAGTGTCAAATCATCATCCATTTTTTAGAAGTTTGTTGTTGATTTCCACATAGCCTGAAGCCTCAGTGTTGTTGCTACGGTTACCTGCATATGTAAAACACCCTTCACACTGATTTGAAATTATGTTTTCACCTTGAGGTGTCTTGATTTGATTCAAACGTACACCTGTCAGCCAATCAAAGACTAAGCAGTTTGTCTGGCCGAGAGACTCAGACATGATGGGAAGCAGCCGGCCATTTACGCTCACGGACACACTCCAGTTTTTTGAGCAGAAGTGGGATCACACTCGACTGAGAAAGTTTGTTTCAATGTTTAGTTGAGTTTAACGAGCATCATAAAACTGAATGACAGTTACTAAACACTGAGGAACAGTATGTTCTCTCCGTGCGCTCAGCTCTCATCCAGAGACAGATTCCTTCACTTCACGCTGTCAGTCACTCTCTCCGTACCTAACACACCACCTCGACCACAGCAATAAAGCCACGCTGCTGAATCAGCGAGCTGCCAGATCGCCTTCCATTTTAAAGCTTTTAGGTGAAAAAAAGGGGAAGTGCAAGGTGACCAGGATGAAATGCCCTCTGGGATGGATGCCAAATTCCCGCCGCTGAGAAAACGGCTGTAATCCATTTGACTATAGAGGACTTTGGTGAAAAGTGAACAAACAAATCAGGGCAACCACGCGTAAACATTCCCTGGTGTTTACTGTCAAAACTCTTGACACGAGTGGCATTTTCCTTGAGCGTCCGAGCTTGTTTACGCCCAGTTTACGCTTCAGGAGAGCCTAGTTTAACACCCGCCCGTGACAGCGGAGACAACATGCCACGGTTTTGTTTATAAAGACTGTCTGGATGATACAGTGACTGTGCAGGGGAGCGACAGCTTTTGAATTGTGTCTCGGGTTTGTTATACCAGGATGAATCCTGACCTTGAGCCAAACATTTACCTTTTCGGGAAAGAAAGAGGACATTTTCACTTGAAAGCTTAAAAGCACGCCTCTCCATAAGATACTTCAAGTACCCTGACCCCCAACAATCACATACATCCCCTTCTGACTTATCTTATCCATCAGCTCGGTCTGCTCATGTCAGTGTTAGAGAAAGCCACTAATGCTCTGTTGTGTGCTCGCCAGGTTCAGCTGCAGTGATCCTATTTTTGGAGACTGTCAATCGAACAGTCACAGCAACACATTCAACCGCACGTCTCTCTCTGCTTCCACCGTCAGAGACACTAAAACAGAGGAAGGAACCTATTTTTAAGACCACCCCAGTGGTCAGCGGCCCCCAGGTGGGCTGCTTGTCCTGTGCCGCTCCTTGAAAGCATCGTACTGCCTTCAAGAAGCTGTTGAAACATCAGTCACGGCAAGAGCATGCATGAATGATTTAAAAAGGGGTCAAATATGACAGCCGCTGCTTTCTGCCATCCCCATTTTGCAGAGAAGTGCAGAAAAAGAGCAAAAAAAAAGCTTTTAAAAGTGGTTGTAAAATTTTACATTTTACATTTTTAATTACAGTATACGTACAACATATAGGCCAGATGGTCCATATTTCATATGTGGCCCATGTAGCTGAGTGTCAAAACATGTTCTGCCTTTGTATACACCCAAGACAGTACTAATTGTCTGCGCACTCTCTTAAAGGAGTAGTTCCACAGAAAGTCTGCAGCCAGCAACCTTCTCGTCCTTGCTGATTGCCTTCCTGTTTTTACACTGTGTTTTTTAACAGATGAAACAAGCAAGATATAGCATGTTCATGAGTGAGCTTGTGAGACGCTGGCAGGCTAAGACGGAGAGGACCGCTCACTGAGCTAACGGCAGCTAACTACGTTGGGCGCCCATACACATAGGTGAGATATAGAGCAAGACTGATGTGATAAAAACACTTAAACAGCATTTTGACTTCATGGAAACTTTAAGTAAGTGGTTGTTTTAGTTGCCTGAAACCAAGTAGACCTTAACCACATTGCAGATCAGAAATACCCAATGGTAACAAGATCCACAACCCAGCCCCTCTAAAGATTACTATGTAACATCTTGTTTGTTTAATTCAAAGTGTAACAACAATCTGCTGTTTTACTGCGGGTTACGTGTATGTGCTGGACTAATTATCATTAATTATATCAAACAGATGCAGCGGTGTGCTCTCGCTGTGTGAGAGCACATGTGGTGTCATAATTCAGTTTACCATTTGTAACAGTGTCACACTAGGACATATATTATCATATAGCAGCTCTCATCACCTGTGCTTGTCTTGGAGCTCTGTTATATTATAAGCATCTTCCTAAGAGAAACATGATGTTTTAGCTGTAGCTTGTTAGCTTAGCTGAACATCTATGTTCAGACCATCATTGCTCGGCTGCAGTTCTCTGGGTAAGCTTGTTAGTCTGTGTGACGACATTTATTATATAAATTATTTCATGCCAACTTATTCTCATTTCTATTGTACGCTGTACTTTCAACAGAGCTCCGTCTTTGCTATTGAAGCTTTCCAGTTCAAATTCCAAACTGCAGATCAGATTGAAAATCTGACAGACGATCCAAAAGTGAGGTACTCAGACGCCCTCACACACACACACACACACACACACACACACACACACGCACGCACGCACGCACATACTATACAGGCAAAAATACACACACCAGAACACACCAAATTCCATTCCCCCTCTGTTTGACACGAAGCTTCAATATTATCTGGCGGATTCTCGACGAACATCTGCACCACTATTAAGTTACAACCACCCCCCTACCCCCCACCCCCGAGAGGCAACAGAATCGGCTCCATCAGAAATGACTGAATAAGGAAATTCTCCCGTAGTGGAAAGTAGCGGGACGACCAACCATCACAATGAACGTCCTTGAAGGTTTCATTGTGAAAAGACGCTGAGAGAGGCTGTTTTTGACCCGGAGCTGACAAGCTCCGCTCCGTTTTCTCCTTCACCGTTGAAATACAATGCTTATGGAGGAGAACTGGAGTGAGCCATTCTCCTGCATGTTTCAACACACACACTTAACACACACACACATTCACTTTTACACACGTGTATGTTCTCACACCAAAAGGCTGTCACTCGCACATCTTTAAGAAATCACTCGTCCCCCATTTGAATAAACACTTTCTGGGGCCTTGGTCAAATAATTATGGTAACAATATACAGCGCCCGGCGATGACAGGAATAATATCGGCTCTGTTCATCAACAAGGTAATTTGTGAGGTCTTGCCGACTGGAGGTAGAAAGAATATGCTGACATGCAGTAATGGTATATGGCCAAATGGTAATGATATTTTGACAGCAGCTATCTGCAACGCTGGGGCTCCCACGAGCTGCCAGTGGGTTTTGCAATACTGAGGCAATACAATGAAAAGTCTAATTGTCCCTCCAGTAGACATATAGATAGCTTGACAGAATAACTTACCACCTCGAGGCAGTCCACTATTTTGCTTAGCTTGTCTTCTGGTAGATTGGCCAAGAGTGAAACACTGACAGAAAAGACAAAACAGACGATGAACTTTTATTTCTAAATCTACATTCAAATACAAAATTACTATACACATGCAGGACAATGTAAGTGATCTAAACCTGTTGTTATCAGTTTTTAATTTTTGCTTTTATATTCATAAAAATTATCATTAATTATGTATACTTTGGACTGTTTCTTGGTCCCAGATCTGATGCTCAACTCTCTTTGCAAAGCTTGTCGCAGCTTTTAGCCTCGTTTACCTTCTTTAAGCCTCTTGTTTTTGTTCTAAGCCACTAAGCTCACAGTATTGACAGGCTGGCTAATGGCTTCCTGCCCACTGAAGACAGCCAAAATAAAGGAGTTTCTAGTAAAGAAAGTTACAAATCTAGCAGAGAAGAATTAGGCATCAATGATGTATCTGTGACTGTCGGGTGGTTTTGGAATCTTTCTGCCCCCTACTGGTCCAAAATGGCAAAATGCAGCTTTAAATGTAGGTATAACTGTTGCTATGGTAAGAAAATCTATGTAGTTTATCCATAAAAACAATGTCATTCTTCCACCTCTATCCAATTACTTTCTTTTCTTACTTGTCATTACTTACAGAAAAGTTTTTGTACATGATCGCTTACGAGAATCATAACAGTAAGGTGATGCCAGCTTGTCGGCTATAGTTTTTCGGCTAACCTTCTGAGGAAGTTGCGGTACTGTTCATGCCGTGTCTCAGCCGTCCTCCTCATGATGTTCTGAAACACCTCCCTGTCCAAAGCCCACGTCCTCACTTTGTTCACCGCTGTAAAAGCAACATCACATCCATCAGAAAGTGGGGCAGGGTCAAGGTTCTGACCTTTCAATGAACTAGTTAGCCTGATCGGTAAATTTTCAAGGAGTCACAGCTGTTTTCAATGGCAGAGGAAAATTTGACTGACTGATAGAAAGAGTGAGTGAGTTATTTTCTCCTCCCTTATCTTTCTTGCTATTTTCTACTTTAATTAAAGCCCTCTGTCACCACAGGGTAATTATGCATTGTTTTGTTTTGTCAGATGCACAAAGGAGGCGAGAAAAACACTGTAATCTGTCCTCCATCTTGGTGGTGAGTCCGATCAAATCTAGAGAAACTGAGGCGAGCATCTGTTGGTGCAGGGAGGAAGTAGCTGTGAAAGTTTGACATGAACCGGTAGCAAAGAAAGAGTTCCCCTTTATCCACATCATCTGTTATCATGTAAAATCCACTCAGAGAGGCTTGTCAGACTGTCACGGTTTTGCCACTTCACCCAGAATTTTGAGGTCAGCTCAGTGTCCCTCCCCTAAGGGCCACCAGTCAATTACTTGGTTAAATATACAAACCTGGACAAAGAGCACTCACATAGAACATGGTATGTGCTTTCCAAATGCCAGGGAGGTGAAAACCAATCACAATGCAAAGCTGTGGATATCATGTAAAGCCTTTGTCAACAGACCCATCCAAAAGCTTGTTTACTTCGCTCCTAATGACCTATCTGATTCCCCTGCTCTCACTATCACGCGATCCTCGGCTTTAAGAAGTCACTGCAACTCAGATGAAGGTCAGAGAAGAGTCAGATTGCATTCGGGAGTGAGTTGGAGGGAGATAAAAGAATATGAAGTGATATTGGACAGGATGGGAAATTTGTTTTTATTGGCTAGTGTGGCCACTAAAATAAAAATGGTAGCTGCCATCTTTTACCCTCAGCCACAGTCACAAATCTGCATGTGGTAGCTGGTGTTATTTAATCTGGTGTGAATTTTCATTGAGTTTTTTCATGTTTAGCGCCAGTTTATCTCCACAGAAGGAACAGCTAGTGCAGCAACTAGTTTTGGCTCTGACTTGGTTGTGGATAGGAACAACCTGTTCAATATTTCATTTGTGATTCATTTGCCAATGCTTATGGCAGGCCTTAAATTACAGCAGTGGTAAAAATGTCCTTTTTCATGGAGCAAGGGTATGATTAATAAAATTGGGCTTTGAGCAGCAGATTTGCTTTGTGCTCCATCAGCTCTGGCTTTCCTGTCCATCTAGCGGACACTGAACCTGGGGTTTTACACCTCACCACTACACTCAACATTCAATACGTTTCAGCTTTAGATCTATAGGTAGGTATTTGTCAGTGACCTCTCAAAGCACAACCAATGACATGACAGTTGTACATAACTTAAAGTTAGAGCCCAAGCTATTTTTTTTTTCTTACTCGAATTGAGGGTCTAAAGACGTTGAATGTTGTTTTCTGTACAGATTGTAAAACCCACCAAGGCAGTGTGATTGTGATTTTGAGCTATATAAAGAAAACTGACTTGACTTGACAGTTATATCGGTAACGATGTATATGTTGTCCGATACGCGCAGATTTTAAGTTTTTTTATTTTTTAGAGATTATAATGTAGAAAAAGATGCTCAGGATAATGTATAATTAATTAATTCCCAGGAAGTTGACTGTTTCAGTGCTCTTACGTCATTTTATTTAGACAATAAAGTGTTATTGTTAAGCTGTGAAATATCCTCCCTCTGTAACTGTTGATAACCACATTTGAATGATCACTGAAATAAAAAGTGTGTATATCCGCCTGTATATCGATACCACAGTTTTTTACTTCCTCATATAGGTGTCAGCATTGGCCCCAAAAATCAAGTATCAGTCGGGCTCTACATAAAGCAACACTATGTAACTTTTAAAGTAACTCTGGAGAATGATAGTCGGTTTTCTCAGGTCCCAGATCATGTAACACCAACACTTTGGGTTAATGGTTGGGGTCAGACACCATGACCTGATTTGGTATTTGATTTTGATTCTTATTTGACGATCTGGGCATGAGACTGGTGTACCCTGCCACTCGTCCTATAATCGCTTGGATTGACTCCAGCCACCCGTGACCATGCAAAGAATTTACAGAGGATGGATGGATGGATAGAAGGAGACCCAACAATCATCACTATCACTATCAATATCTTTCGGCAGAAAGCTACATAGTGTTGCTTTCAAGTAACCATTCAACATTTTGAAAAGTACATTTTGACGAGAGATCTGCACCAGTTCTGTGCAGAGTCTCATGGTGACAACAATACACAGGAAGCCACTGCTCCTGGTTTTCGTCAATCCGTTGAGGAGAAGTTGGGTTCTGAGGTAGTTTTCTTCTGTAGAAATGTCAGAATATTTACCTCGTACTGATGCAGTCCGTGTGCAGTTGTACAGAATGGCTAGTTCTCCAAATGTGGTCCACACCGTTATCGATGTGAGCAGTTTGTTCTGTTGAAACACATCCAGCTTCCCATCTGTAAATATGAAACAAGGACAATCAATAGTTTTGTTTGAATCCCACAATTAGGACACAGATTAACAGAAACAGGAGACAGACACGTGCTACAGGCAGTCCAGTGACATTTAAGTTGATTCAGCTCATTAACAAAGGACAACGAGCTAGGTTACTGATCATTTGGCTAGAACATAACAAAATTCTTCTTCTGCTTTTCATGATTTCACCAGCAGGGTAATATATCAATATTACATCATTATCATGATATGAGGCTATATATCGAGATATTTGGTCAAAAATGTTGTGTTTTTTGTTTTTGGCGCCCACTTCTAGCATTTATGAAGTGCTTTTAAGGAGATTTCAAAATATCAAGATACTATTTTAAGGCCATACTGCCCAGCCCTAGCTTGTTCACATGAAACACCTAAAAATAAACAGGTAATACAGAGACTTGATACGTACATACAGACCTGCAGGTTTCATTTCCTGTAATTTGACAATTTTAGGAGCCTCTTTACAACATGAATCCTGCGATATATCACAAATACTAGTTGCTAAATCTTTCATATAAGACAAAGAAACAACAATATACCCCTTTGTCCTCTCCTCCTTCCCACCATCTGTACCTACTGTTGGCACAACAGAAAGCATAACGTGTATTTTTTGGCTCTTGGGCCGTCAGTGACCCTGAAATGAAGTCATTTGCTGCACAAATTATGACTCAAATTAAAGACTTAATTAATGAGATTACAATCACTGGCTCCTGACGTCCATGAGATTATTTCAAGGGCTTTCATTAGTGAATAATCATCAGTCATGAGCTGTTTTATTACCTTAGTGACTGCTCACATCACAAGAGCAAAAGCTGTGTTGGATTCAGTTTTTGGTGGTAAAACATGTCACAGATTCATTGTCACAGTCAAGATTCTGTTTCATACATTATTTATTTTACAGACAATTTAATATGAATAGATTTGGTCATATTTGGATACATCCCATCGTGTCAAGATTACATTTGCTTCAGTGACTCTACATGACTGTACTACTGACTGACCTGCTGCATTTTCCTGAAATCATCATATCACCAGACAGCAGAACACATTCTGGGACATTTTGTCTGTGAATGGCTAATTTCACAACCAACTACACTGGCAGATGACCAACCATTGTTTCGAGGCCATGTGGTCATCCATAAATTTTGGTTGCCTGGTTACTTTGAGAGATTCACTATGAATGAAAAAGTTCCCTTTAGAAACCAAAAAACTACCAACCCACCATTAAATTATTTTATTAAAGCAAATAAACAAGTAAATAAATCAGTAAATGAATAAGGAAGGAAATAAATGGGTGATAAACACATGTTAAGATTTAAAAACGTAGAGTAGGGTTATGGTACATTTCAATTTTCTGCCAAAAGCTGATAAACCAAATAAATTTACTGCGTACATGTAAGTGTTTTTCAGAGGCTAAAATAATTTCAGCATACGTTTTTCACTAACATTAGGTCAGTTAAATGTTCAAACTGGTCTAAAGGATTGCAAAAGTTTAGATGCCATTCATCTGTGTCGATCACTGGAACCAATCGAAAGCTTGCTTGATTTAGAGCTGCTGTGTCTCTTTGATTTGATTGGCTCGTGGTCAGGAAAGCTGTACAGTAGCCAGTAAGGGGAAAGTTTGAGATTGTCCAAGAAGTTTCTGGTAAAGAAAAAAAGTCACTGTTTCCCACACATATATTTCATTTGGGTGGTGCCCAGGTATATTAACATTTAAAAATTAAAGTATATTTGGCGACCCATTTCCGCATTTTATACTTTTTGCTTTAATCCGTCTGAGAGAACGTGGCCATCTGCAATCAATCAGTGAACAATCTGCCCTTGCTCTTCCCCTCCTGCCTACCATCAATCACACATGCTCTGCAGACAGAGAGACGCTCAAAAGTGCCCTCTTGTATGCCCCTACGGTAGATTAACCATGATAAAGTACGCTCTAGGTGCCGACGAGATAAAGTGCCCTCTAGGGTGCTCTTCCAGTGGACAAAACATGGTGAAGTGCCCTCTAATCACAAGTTTCTATGCACTGGTCCCCTCTTTTCACCCCTGCCCCTCAAACATCCTGAGTCCGCCACTGGCTGAATTTTTGAGTTTCATTCTCAGGTTGTTAAATATCTACGTCTGGCAACAAGTAGACAGTCATTCAGTGGGAGACACTGCGAGTAGAATGTGTCAATATCTATACTTGAAGGAACGGCCATAAGATCATCTCAACGCAGCCCACTAAGGTGCATCAGCCGCTGCAGGAAGTGGACAGAAAAGCTCACTTGCTAATTAACTTCCAGACCAAGAAGAAGAAGATCAAACAGGACTGGACCTACCTGCCAGGACAAACAGATGGTTCCCAGGTTCCCCCTGCTTGATGACATACTCTCCCTGCTGGTAGGTGCGTTCATACATGCACTCCACCATGTCTTTGATCTGCTGCAGCTCCAGCCTCCTCAGGTACTGGTTCTTGTTCAGGGCGTCTGTCAGCAGCTTCTTCACACTGGTCACAGTCAACAGGGGAAGAGTTAGAAATGTGACGTACGCTGTGCAGTTTTTGACTGTTGACATGTTTTTAGTGCATTAGTATCAGATAAAGAGGAAAAAAAATAAAGATTTTTTTATTTATGTATTTAATTTGTGAATATTTGCAGTTTTACTTAGTCTTCCATGTCAGTAAACTGAAGATCTTTGGGGGTTTGACTGGTCAACAACAGCAAGCAATTCGGATACATCAACTTTTGTGAAAATTGTCATGGATATTTGTCATATTTTCTGAAATCTTTGACCTAATAATTTGAAAATTGATCAAGAAAATAATCAACAGATTCATTTATTTAAAAATAATGTTGTTGTCTGTGGCCCTCCTTTGTTTTCTTTTCTTTTTTCTCTTTCCATCTGTTCCTCCATCCAGCTCTTATTTAATTTTTTCTCTCTTCATTCCATCTGTTTTTCTGTCTCTCTTTCTTTACTTCTTGTATTTTCTTCCCTATTTTTTTCAGTTGTTGTCTTTCTTTCTTTCTTTCTGTCTTTCTTTTATCTACTTACTCAGTTTTTACTACTTTGCTACTTTTTTTTAATCCATTTCCTTTCTCCTTTCTTCAGCCATACCCTCTTTCCTTCCTAATTTCCTTTTTTCCTTCCTTCTATCCATCGCCTGTTTCTTAAACTGATCTGAAAACTAGTAAAACAGCCTATTCATTACTGCTTTTCATGCCAAGTAGTACTTGTTTGTGTTAACTGAGGTAAACTTCAGGGTATTTTCTGGTAAGTAGTAAGAAGAACATGCTCTATTCTAGTTTGAAGACCTCCTTAAGTAAAATGTCTTTTTAAGTACTTCTCCCTCTGCTGATTGCAGCTATGTGGTATGTTCCTGAGCCCACTGAGCCACCAGGACACCCACCTCCACATTACTCACCACGTTTTTAGTCTGAGTGATAAATATTTTGTCTCCTGTGAGAAGATGACTATTTGCAGCCTCTGGGCTCCTTCCAACGATGAATCAAGTGAAACAGCGAAAACATAAAATCATCATGAGCTGTCAAAGTTCACCACTGCGCATTTTAACAGCTGCAGCGAGGGGCCGTAAGAAGAAGACATCGCTTCCTTCGGGGAGTTGTTAACCGAAAAGGTTAAGAGTCACGGTTGAACGCAAACTATAGATCATGAGACCCGGTCGCTGCTCAGAGAGATGAGCGGTGCAGGTGGTGGGTGGTCTGTTTATCCACCTTATCATGTGTAATAAATTATCACTTTGGGCTTCATAAAGCCAGAGCAGATGACGTCCAGTCAACCCACATCCCTTTCTCCCACCAAGATGCGTCATTACTTCTGCCCGCGTCTGCAACATGTTATACTGTCACTCACTGAAGATGACTTTTCTGTTTCAAAGGGCCAGCCTGCCTCATTTACATTGGTTTGGGTTATATAATACATGCTGGGCTTATTAGCAGCATATGTTTTAAACATGAGGATCAGGTTGAGAGAAGGAGACTCTGCATGCTCACATTTATTCAGTGCTGAGTGCTGCGTTCATCTTGTACAACATGAAGAACAATTACGGTGACAAAAGGCAATTTGCCTTTCATGTTGGGAAATCTAACAGGATTCACTGATTAAATAACCTTTTGTGTTGTCTCTCTGAGCTTGTTGTGTGTGTGAGTTGACGTGCAGGGTGGTCACACATTTGGATTTGATCGTAATGTATCTCTCCGCGGCTTGTCAAAACAACTGTAAAACACGGCACTCTTTCTTTGTCGGCTTGTGTTAAAATGACAAACAAGCCGAGCACTTATTGTGTTTGCATTCATTTAAGCTGCAACAGAACAAAAGTGGCTGATTAGAGAGAGCGCTTGAGGAGACGTGGGCAGCATGTGTTGACTGTTGAAGGTGCAATATGTAGGAATTTTGGTTGAAACTTAACTAACTAAAAATAACTAACATGATCAGTTTCAGAGTGTTTGCATTATATCAAGGATGTCTATGTACTGTGTTGCAAAGATATCTACTGAATTTAGCATGCTAACCAGCTAGCCCCAGCCTGACCTGTCTCATAATACCACTGCAAGCTCCCACTCTGGACCACTAACTGCATGGCTAACTGAGCTAACTGAGCTAACTAGCTAACGGCAACTACAGTTAGCAGCAATTAGCAGTTACTCTGGTGATATGCTGCCCCCTATTTGTTAGGAGTGGCGTTGCTTCGACAGGTGGCCAATTCTTACATATTGCACCTTTTAAAGGTCAATTTAAAAAAGCCATGATGATGTCATTTAGACTTTTTAGTCAAGAGTTTTTTTAGATTTCCAAACCTTGTCAGGAACCGCTGAATCTAAATCTATCTTAACCCTTGTTGTTTGGTTGAGGGTGTAAGAATAGAGTGATCAACTTTAACTTTAACTTTTTTCTCAATACAACTTGCCTTCGTCAGAATGGTACCTGCATTTTGTTTTCTGATTACATCAATTAGTCATATGACTTAATATTACCATGCAGACTAGATGTACAAAACAACCTTCCAGTCATCTTTTTTTCAAAACATTTTTCTATAAAATACATTTTTTACTCTAAACAGAAGAAAGATTTACAAGAAAAATATAAGTGACTGAAGGCACCATCATCACAAATGTTTGAGCAGTATGGTATACTGAGTGTTTTTAACTATGATGGTTGATCTTAGCATCCAACACACAGTAGTTGTGCAGTATTACAGGTGATCAGAGGACCAGTGTAGAGTCCTGTTTCAGTGTAGACACCTCTGTGCCTGCTCACAGCCACTGGGCAACTTATTGTACACAAGCTTAATATTTTGCATCTGAGATCTTCAGAGGCTGAGTGCTCAGATGGTTTGAAATATTTGCTTCTTCATTGTTTTTTCTTTCTTTTGTCAATCTAAATGATCCCTAATATCTTTTTTAGAGGCTTGAAGCTTTAATGGCCCCATGAGGCAGCATTTTCAGATCGACTTACTTCCTTAATTTGATATACTTCCTGTCGGGGTGGGACATACTGTAACACAGGCGGTTAGTATAGATCAATGAAATAACGGTTGGGAGAAAGGTAATTGTTTTTCATGGCAGGAGTGGAGCTCCTTTTTTATTCCAGGAAAGAAAATGTATCCCTGTTTATATTTACTAGTACAAGGTTAAAGCATTTTTTAGGTCATAAATGACACAAAAAAATACCATTGTATACATTTTCGTCATTAGTTGTAATAAACAGGGCTATAATAAACAAAACTGAAAAAGGCCATTTTTTAAAGCTACACCACATAGCCAAAATTATGTGGACACCAAAAGATTACGTATATGTGTTATCTTATTCCACATGTCAACACTGATGTTGGGCGATAAGGTGTGTTTTACAGTTGGTGTTCCAGTTCATTTCGACTGGTGGGATGGGGTTGAGGTCAGGGCTCTGTGCAGACCACACTGGGAATCCATTTCTTTCCTGGCTGTGTGCACATTGTCCTCTCGAGACAGGAAATGGCCGAACACAAACTGTTGTCATAAAGTTAGAAGCAGAACTATAAAAAATATTACTGGCATTAAGATTACTCTTTACTGGAACTAGAGAGTCGAGAACAAATCATAAATAAAGGGCTTGTCCACATACTTTTGTTCATATAGTGTTGTTTACCTTAATAGGCCAGTAACAAGAAAACCTAACGAAGAAATGGATTCATCCTGGAAATAAAATCAACTTTTATTTCTTCATCAGTCCGGGTTTAAAGGCACAGTATGTAATTTCTGCTGCTTGTGGTCTCTCAATCAAAACAAAAGAAGGAGTTTGATGTAGCATGGGATCATGGGAGTTGTATTTTTTTTTTTTACAAAAGGCCTGAAAGGGAGTACGATGCTGTGGACAGGAAGCCGAATCAAACACACCGTTACCTTAAATCAAACGTTGTCGGAAAAATTTAGGATAATTAAGAACATAACTCAAAAAACTATATAACAAAGGTTGAATCCTTTGTAGACATCTAAATGTGGAAGTGTCACATATTATGCCTTGAAAGTCATTCTCCAGCAGATGAAATACCTGGAATAGTCTTTTTTTTTATGACACACTAAAATCTCTTTCTGCTGCTTGCATTTTAAACTCTCCTCTGCTACAGGCTGAGACAGACAGAGCCTGAGGGTACCATGAACCTTTAACTGCCTTCTGTCACACCTCATTTTCACCCTTTTGTGTTTGGAACCTCATCTCACCTCGCATCCTTCGGTACCCGGGCCTTCTCGAAGGAGAACTTCGGCAGGCCGCTGGAGTCGTAGGTCCTGGATGTGGGTTCGGCCGACACCCCGGCTTTGGCCCCTTTCCTTCTATTGAGGGTCTCCTTGATGCGAACACTGAGGTTGGGGCTGCCCCTGCTGCTGGTTTTGATGGAAGGCTGCCTTGATGCCAGACCTGCCGAGGCTGCGCTCTGGCTCTTCATCACGTCCTGCAGCTTGTTGAGCTGGATGCACTTGTTCTGCAGCTCTTCGCTCAGCTCGGCAAGAGCTCGCGTCTGCTTGGCCAGCTGCTCCTGGAGACTTTTGATCTGCTGCTCTTTGGCACAAAGCTCCTCATCCCTCCTCTTGCCCTCTCGCTCCAGCTCATCCACTCGGGCCCTCAGAGAGTCCAGGGACGAGTTTTTGAACCCACCACCATTATCTTTGCAGGCAGCGGATCCATCTGCGTGTTTGTAGCGCTTTGATTTCATCGAGCCGTTCCCCATCTTATCACCTGAGGAGAAAGATTCAAAGTCAACATTTGCTGAGGCGTTATGAAAGAGAGGCGAGCTTCTCCGACAGTACAGTGACATTTAGCACGAAAAGGTCTGTTTGAGGAAGCCGGGAGTGGGGTTTCAAACAAAAGAGCTGAGGAGAGAAAACTGGAGAAAGATGGAAAGAGAGAGGAGAGAGCAAATCAGTATATAATGGTCAATGAGTGTGTCTTCTCCATTTATTATTCAGAAGGCAGGAAGTATTACATTACATCAACAGTCACTCCCTATCGGCTACCAGTGAAGGAGGTGCTGCTCAGGAAGCGTATAAAAATAAAATATAATAAATAAAAATAAGTAATGATGTCAAGCTAAAGCGAACTTATTTCAAAGAGTGTGTATGGGGGAAATGTCTGAGAACAATCCTGTTTTTGTTGCTTGGGACTGTCGCCCACTCACACATACAGTAGTCTTCATTCATGACATTCCTGCTCTGACACAGTGAGTGGATGTCAGAGCAGGCTGTTCTCTGAGAAAACAGAATTACTGACATCATTTATAAGCCCTTAGGATTGTGCGTTTTGTTTTAAAGCCTCACCTCTCACACATCCTGGCTGGAAGATCTCCAGTAACAGATTAACTGGCACACAGCTGAGGACCTCTCACACGAGACTACTCTGCGACTCTTTTAATTAAAGTCAATTAAAAACTATTTCAGTTCAGTTTTGTTTTTTAAAACATCTCCTAATGCACCTGCAACTTCCGATGCCTCGTCACTCTTCTCCAGAGATGTGAGGGCTCAATGAGTCCGTGTTTGGATCAATCAGAGTAAATGTCAGCACTCACCTGGACAGTTTTCAGAGCCTTCACTCGAGCTTGGGAGAAGATTGAAAAGAAGAAATTACGTGTTCGCGCGTTCGAGCATCCGCAGAGAGACAGTCCATGAGCCACACTGCTCTCATCCTCTCTCTCCTCTCCTCCCTGTGTCTCTCGCGCGCTCTCTCCTGCTCAGCTGTGCGCGTTCACGCGTGCGCGGCAACCCGGTATGATTGGCAGGTCAGGTGGAGCCACGTAGACCCCCGTCTGTATTTTATTGCAAGAATTATGCACGTGTGTTTTATGATGAGGTCAGCTCAAAAAGTTTGCATTCGCTGTGATAATCAGGCAAAATGTTTAATTATCCTGCTGCTTCGGATGAATTCCAGAATGTGTTTTATTATTTTATTTAAACATGTATTAACTTTTATTTAACCAAGAAAACCAGAGGTGTGATTTGTCAAATCATCAACAGCAAGTACAAGCATGTAAAAAAGGTTTCATCCCACCAGTGGCGAGCTCAGGATGTCTGAGGGGCGAAACAATGAAAAGGGCACCAACTGAACACCAGCATCTTCTTTCAATTGTCTGCAGCAGCTCTTTTTTCACAGCGCTTCGCCTTTTTGTGAAGCCGGTCCAAAAGTTTGAAAATCTCTTGATTTTTCAGAAGGCCGCTGGTGACGCCAATGTCGCTCTTTTTTTTGTTTCCGGCCACCTCTGTAGCTCCCCACATTTTTGCTTACCTTATTGTAAAATATCACCAAATGTAAATTAATAGCTAATAATTCAGAAGCGCTTCAGGTGCTTCCTGTTAAGTTTGGGCATGTTAAATTTAAAAGAGGAAACAACACTTCTCTTGCTCTTACAAACAAAATGAAACTAAACTTTTATCAAGTCAATACACTCAGTAGTTTAACTGCTACTACATATTTAATCTACTTTGTGTGGTATGACCAGTAGCTTATGGTGGCTAATGATAGCTAACGTCAAACTCTTGATGGATATTGCCGTGTGACATTACTGTGTCCCTTCGCTGACTTAATGAATCTTCTGTACTTGTGCTACTGTTAAGCTCAGTTTTAGCATCTAGCATCATCCTATGACTGCAACATGTGGCCACAACTGTGTACGTAAAGTTAAAGCTGTGTTTTGGCCACTTGGTGGCAGTGAAGCAGGATAAAAATGCAGCATATGAAATATTATATAATATACAGCTACACTTTCAGTAGACACAATGCAACATCATGATTCATGTGGAGTCATGTTTCTGTATCAGAGCTTGTTTGATCCAAGCAGTGGCCTGCTGCTGTAAGAAATGTTTAAAAACACTGTAAAAAGTGAGCTAAAACTGTAAAGTTGCGGGCTGGAAAACCAAAACAATGTCATCACTGCAAGTATAAACATATTCACTACAACAGCTGCAAATGAGTAAAACAGATTAAAGAGATGATACAAGATGGTTAAAAATGTAAGTGCAATTCTCAATATGTGTTTCAAATGTTATTTTCCTCTCTTGGTCTCAATGCAGTCGTGTTATGCTTGTTTTCTTCTTCTGGACAGGCTAAAGTCTAGACCCAAAGCTGTAGGCCTTCACATTCAGCAATGATTAATTGGTTTTCCCAGTGTGTTTGTCTGTGACGCCGGCCTGGGCAGCCTGGCTAGCAGCACATTTTATTGACAGGCACAGAACAATAATGGCAGGTGGCCAAAGCTGATTCATCTGCAGCACTCACACCACAGCAAAATAATCCAGGTCACTGACCCCAAACCTGAACCTGAGAGGAAATCTGAGAGGATGGCGGACGATCTGAGGACAGATTTTGAATGAGCGAACATTTTTACACTGAATGCCTTCAGCTCACTCTGTAATTCATGCCTCGATATGGCTGCAGTGACGTGCTTAAGGGCACTCTGGCAGAAGACGTGTTAGTTGAAAGAATTGACTGTTTTGTTTTGGCAGTTTGTTGGCTCAGTTTTTAATCCTGCAACCCCACAGATAGAGGGTCAGGGGTTCACCCCGACAGCCAGCTGCCTTTCTGTTTGTCATTTGCATTTTCTCCTCATGTTTACACGTGTTTCCTCATGGCTGTTCACAGTGTTTAAGATCCTGAAGGACTGGTAAGCTGACATGATATCACAGTACATAGATGGTTAAGTTGCAAGACAACAATCAGTCCAAATGTTTATTCATGGTGAGATTTAGATTAGAAGCAACGGCACAAGAGTTTTAAACTTCTAGATGTTACAGGATAGCATCACCAGAAACAAGATAACATACATGTTCTGGCTGCAATTTTCATATTACTGTAGGTATACGTATTTAAACATTAAAATTAGACAAGAGATTCTTTTAGATTGTTTATTTAAAAGAAAAAAAACATTTTAATGTTGATATGTGTGTATGTAAATAAGTATGTTAAACATTATTTAGTGTAGTCAGTTCTTTTCTTCTCTGCCTGGGCCCCTGAGTTGTAATAAGGTTGAATGCATGTGCCCAGAATGACAATTTAACACCAATACAGAGGACGTTCATCATTTGACTAAACAGACAAAACTTATTATATCTTTTCTGGAGATTTATTGATCAAAAATAACAATAAAAAGATCAAATAATGTTGTTGTCGTCTTCAACTTCAACAGACTTTGTGAAAGACGACTAACTCAATCTGTGTGTGATGACAGAAAGGGTGATGTTCAGGACAACAGGCTGTTAGTGACGCTGCCGCAGATGAGGACACATCTGGAAATAAAGACAGACAAGAGGAAAAACAGTTCATAACATCAGAAATGTGGTGAACACATGAAGGGTTTATTAGTTGATACATTCTGATAACGTCAAACCAACATCAAATAAACGCATATTTCTCCATTGAAATAGGGTGATAGGAGGGAAGAAAATGTGTGACTATCAGTTCGTAATGTGTGCTGTCTCCTTTCGTCTCCTCGTGTCTCGTCTGAACTCCTTTTCTTCTTTATAAATGACAAAAAACAGACAAGAAAATATAATGTAATTTAATGTAATATAATATAATATAATATATTATAATATAAAGATAAAATAATATAATGTAACGTAATATACTATAAAATAATATAATATAATATAATATAATATAATATAATATAATATAATATAATATAATATGATATAATGTGCTCAATGCTCAACTTTTGTCATATTTTTAAAAATGGCTCAGTAGCCATCTCTGTCCTGTCTTTTTCAATGTTAAACTCTTTTAACCTTTTAACTTCAAAAAACAAGATTTTCTCGATCATTTCATCAATATTTCCACTTCTTTCACTTGTCACGTGCACTCTTGGTGTAATTTTTACACCCAAATAACAAGTTTAGTGCAAGTGTTATATTATGATGCAGTTCTGGGGAAATATAACCAACAAAATGAAATAATTAATTTTTATAAATATTTGATTCATGAATTGTTTTATAAATGATCTTATGCTCTATTAAATAACGATATATTGACATGTTTAATGGTCCTCTGGTTTTTACCATAGCGGTCATCCACCAAACGGAGAATGCTGAGTCATCAGGTATTTCTCACAGCTGAAACCAGAGAAGACCATTTTTCCTCTGCTACGGCTGCTTTCTGATGTCACCACTACAGAGATGTTTTCTGACTTGAGCTTTTTCACCTTTCAACAGATGAAGACTTGTTTCACGGGTGACGAGTTTCACTTGTCAAGAGTTCAGCTCCTGTAGGCGCTCAGGTGAAGAAAGAAATTTAAACTGTGGCCTCCTGCTTTTGTAGGAGCAGCTCAACACGTCATCATCACCATGACTACCAGCTACTGATTATTATTTTATATCTGATAAAATATTTTTAGAAGAACGTCTGATCCTATCAGAGCTGAGACTATCACAGTCACTAACTGAGGAGTAGATCATCAGAAAACTCATTTGCATTTTTAGAGTAAAATGTCCACGTAATGCTTTCATACTGTCAAACAGCTCAACTGTGTGACTTTGTAGCTCTGAGTGAAAACCTTTGGACTTGGAAGAGTTGGATGATGTCACCTTGAGCTCTGAGATATTTCAAAAAGCCTAAATTGATAGACATTGTGGCCAGCCTGGTGGTTTTCACAGCATGTTAGCAGGATGGTAAATCTGATGTGACTGCACGAGAATCTTTTGTTTGCTTGTTTGTTTGTTTGTTTGTTTGTTTGTTTTACATTTTAAAAGGTGTCCATCTCACTTTATTATAACAGTCAGATCTCTGCCTATTGTGTGATTGCCATGACTGTAAATCAGCTACAAACACTGTCAGGCGCACTGACTTTATTTGGTCACTTGGTGGAGCCAAATATGTATTTTGTTTTCTGCCTTCATGCAGTAAACTCCAACATCAACAGAAAAATCATAATCACATTACTTCATCAAATATGGATGGTTAAAATGTTGTTTTTTCTGACATAGCATTTTATAATGTCCCTCCGTATTTATGATTTACCTTCAAATTAATAACTTAACTTTTATTCCTCTGCAATATGTTTTGATATGTTCCCTCTATTATAATGAGACAGAACTTGTCTACATTCAATAAGGTTGTTTCTCTTTGGCTTATTTTCCAGGTCTAGGTTTTGTTTGTCTGCGTGTTACTTTGTGTTACCTAATAGCTTATATTTTTTAAGAATTAAGATTGTGAATGCACTTGCAGACTGTGTTAACTCCAGTCTCAGCTGCTCTATGTTAGACTTTTCATGTAGTCTGCTCCTGTGTGCTGTAACCTGCCACAATCCAGTCAGTCTGCGATGCGTCATACTAAAGGGACCAGAGAGGCGAGGCATTTTACCTCCGGTGAGTCCATTTGTCTCGTCATGGAGTCCTAGTGCGCTTAACTTTTTGATGCATGACTTAAGTGAAGTTGCCTGAATTGGCACCAGAATACATCTAGGCAGACAAAATAGTGTCGCAGCTGAATTGTTGGAACGATAGCAGCATTCTGGACAGAGGGTCAGAACCTGTCATGATGTTAGAAGTGGTGCTGCTCAGTATATGCAGATCATAGGGCATCCAGTTACACATGCTGAATGGTAATAACCATGTTTGTTTTTTCTTTTATCATGTATGGTCATTCAAAACAACATTCACCATTGTGTGATATATTTATATATATAGATATAGTAAAACACCAACAGTAGCATCTCCTTCCAACTTGTTGTTGACTTTTTCCTTTCTGAGCTACATTCGCTGTCACTCCACTACAGTCTAATAATAACAACAACAATAAGTGTAATGATAATAATAAAAATGATTAAAAATAATATAATAATTATATTTATATTGATAATGACAATGACAATAATAATTTGCCTAAAAGCTGTGACATTATAGGTAAATGTTCTAACTTTATGATATAAGTCTCACATTTAATGCAAAACCTTTCGATCACGTCTGATTAAGTTAAATTAGTGCAAACTTATAAACCTTATATGTTAATGCAATTAGTCCTTTTCATTCTTTTGACATTATGGCGTCTATGTATTGTGTCACAGAGATATCTATTGAAGGTAGAATGCTAACCAGCTAGCCTCGGCCCAACCCGGTCCAAAGCTCCTGTGAGAGCAGTGATAACACCAGTTCGTACTGCTAGCTGCATGGCTAATTGAGCTAACTAGCTATCGGCAGCTAAAGTTAGCCGCAGTTAATGTTTCCTCTGGTGATATACTGTCCCCTGTTTTGTGTATGAATTCAAGAGATGGCCACATTCTTGCATATCGTCCCTTTTTAAATGTGACACTTGACACTGAATATGAATTAGATGGAAAATGACATTTTTAGGCATATTGTTTTGTTTTTAACGTATGTGGTGTACGCTACCCTTTTCCTAAATATCAAACACAAATTTGTTTTTCATCTCTCTGATAAATATTCTCAATATACACACAAATATTTAACAGTTGGTAATGTTAGTAGAGATAACTTTCATATTTCCATCTTTTGTGCTGTGTGATATAGCATGTGATTATTATTAATTTCAAATATACTAAAAGGAAATTAAGGTGTATTTGACTGAATAATAAGGACAAACAATCACATTTATTTTGAAGGTCATTTCCTACTTGTTGTGGTATTCAGTAGTAGAAAGTAAATGAGCCTATTGTTTTATTACATATAGTGTTCCCGCGTGTCAAAAATAAAACTCCATGCCCAAAGCATTTAACAAACCAGCAGAGTCAGTAATATTTTTAAACATTCTTTTATTAACTCTCTTTTTAAACACTACTAACTGATTCATAAATGGTTCCTCTATTCCATTGTAACGTTCCAAATACAAATGAGTGAACACAGGGAGGAAAAAAAGAAACACAGTATGTACACAATAACCCACAACAGCACTCGGTGTTGAGGGAGGAGCAGTCAAGGTAAAGCACACATCAGTCAAACAGATTTAACTTCATACTCTGAGCTAGTACCCTTGGAAAATAAGTGTCATACAAACTTGTGTAAAAAAAACAAAAAAAAAAAACATAGTTAAGCCAATATCTGAGGACTACTTAAGCATGTTATGTACCTAGTACAAAATTAAATAACAATAAAATAATGGTAAATATTGGCATGAGGACATAATGTGACTACACAAATATCTTTATAAATAAAACAAATATGGAGTAAACTTTACTTTTTAATTATATGAAAAATAAAAACATAAAAAGGATATTATTTATCATGTGTAGGGTTCAAACAGAAATCCTCAGTTCACATTATTCAATGACACAAAATCCATTCACTTTTCTAACTGAACCACCAGGGGGCAGCACAACCACACTCACTGTCTACACGAGAGCGGGAACAGAAGGTGAAAGTATGAATAATAGCCCGCATCCTGGCTTATCTTAGCAGCAGAGGGCTATTTTAACACTGATTATCAGGAACAACAGGAAACACACTATCATCACACCTTCCATTTAAGCTCACTGCTAAAGGCCTCAGTATGCTTCACATGAAGAGTCAAGATGTCAGAGCATCCGACAGCTTTTTAAACCTCAAGCCCTCGTGGGACAACGAGGTTTCAGATGCTGTTAGACCGTACGCGAAACACTTTGGTTCAAGTTTAATGACGCCTTAATTCATCCAAAGCATACTGAGGCCTTGAGTGTGTCAAAGATAAACAACAAGGAAGTGTTGCTTCCTGCTGAAGAAAATCACAAAACTTTATACAACACAAACAAACAAAAACTCAGTTACATCTTCTTTAAATTGCAGCCAGTGCATTTTTTTTCCTCACACGTCACAAATAACAAAACTGTCAAAAACATGAAGTGAGACATACTCGGGTATCGTACAAAAGGAAAGAGACCGAACTACAAATAATGGCTAGCTTAATGATAAACGACAGTGTTGCGGGACACGTTTGAGTTCTCCATACAAAGCGCTGGCTTACGGAACCAGCAGTGTAGCGTTTCTGTTGAGTTAGCCAACCAGCAGCTAACTTTGTAGCTTCAGTGGAAAAGAAAAACTTGTTGAAAACTAGTGGGGGGAACAAACAACCCCAACGACTCCATTAACGCAGGGCGAAATGCTTCACACAAGAAAAAGCACCGTGGCTTTGACTTTGGGGGTTCGTAGCATTTCTCTTTTTTTTTTTAGAAAAAGACTACAAAGTCATACAAAGAGATGAAAAAAACAGCTGTCCTGAAATATACAGCACAAAGAGCAAGAGGGTAAGGAAAAGCAGAGCTTAATAGAAATCTGAAGCTGGGGGGAACACAAAAGATCCTCGCCAGCCAAAGTAGAGATTGTCGTTTCCCTTCCAACATGGGGATACTTTGTTTGGACAACAGCGGCGTCTGCAGGGCACGACACGCTTGTCAGGTTTGCCATCATTCTGGTTTCTTCCGTTTAGAAGTTTAGACCCTGCTTAGCAGAGTGGATCTGTGGAGAGAGGACAGAAACACTTGTTAACATCACAAGCCTGAGACTAACGCATAGGTCCATCACAGCTGAACAATGCTTTGTGTCATTTTAGCTATCCTAAAAGCAGAATCTGTGTTGCGGCAACAGTTTGTATTCAGTGGATTTCGAGGGGTGATGTATGTGTGCGTAGAGAGACAGTCTGCAGAGCTGAGCAGCACGTTCTGCTGACGCGGCTTGGCTAGAATAAAAGTGACAGATCGTGTCGCAGCGGAGGGCGAAGCTCGGGGGGATGCAGGGGAGTGTTGGCAGGCGATCAGAAAACGTGACCACACACACACAAAGTGGATTCACCCTGGCTGGGTTTAACCCAACACTTGCAGGACTCTGGGTCCAAAACCTGCTGTGACCTCTGACCCCTTCCAGCAGATCTGATTCATATGTCTACACGTGGGTGGCTGGGTGTGTGTGGGGTCAGTTTTTGGCAACGTACAGCATGACTGTCGGCTCTGAATCACGTGTTCACCGTCTTTAAATAGTGTTTTTATTTTTTACACGTCTGTCTCGTGTTTCCACTTTCGAGCGAGGTTCTTTTTTCCTTCCATGTGATATGCATGTCTTTGTAAAAAAACAAACTATTTTGTCAGTAAAACTGTAGGTAGACTGGGTTTGGATGAGGTCAAAAGGATTACAGACAGCTTCAGAAATATTCAACTTTTATTCCACTGGCTCAAAAGCCTTTAACGAAAGCAGTGCACCAGACAGATCCCATGATTGCTGTACAACCCGTTCTGTCAACAGGAAAAAACCGAATGTCCTCAGACGGAGTTTGCGTCTATTAAACTTGAGCATCTGATGCTGAAGCGAGAAGAAACGTCCCTCTGTCAGCTCTCTGGGGCTTTCTTCCGCGAGTTAAAGCCGACTGAACAAAGACCATTTTCTCTCATCCGTCTTCTCACACACACACACGTCCAGAGTGCTGTGTGATAAGGGGATACGGTTTGTCTGTGTGTGTCTAAGGATGTAATTGTGTGAAAATGACTGATGTCCTCTTGCGTGCGTCTAAGCAAGCGATGGTGTGACAAAAAGAATGATGAGCACCTGTGTGTGTGTGTGTTTAATGCATTTATTGAATAGCGTGCGGGTCAGCATCAGCGCCTGACCTACATCCCTCTGGGTCTGCGTGGTCAGCGGGGAGGCAGGAGGGGACGTGGGGTGACAGCCGTGATTGAAAGACTCCAAATCCCTGAGGGTGACTGTGTGTTTGTGTGTGTGAAGAAGGAGACGGGGGGTTTTATACACACCTCAGAGACTTCCATCTGTCCTTCTCCATGTTGTTCTCAGGGCCTTCGCTCTCATATGAAGCCAGATACAACGCTAAAGTGAGAAAATCAAAAAGATATTAGCTTCTCCAGAATCATTTTTTCAGCTGCTCTGATAATTTAGTTGTCTTTTTCCTGCATTAAAGTATTTACTCAGTCTTTAACTCTACTTTTACTCTATTTCTAAGGTTGTCACTATTACTTCCTGCAGATCAGCTGTATGACTTTTTCTAATTTCAAATGGAAACTCATCACTTTTTCCATCGTTAAAAGCTTGATCCCAAATTAACCTGCTTCCACTCTGATTCTCTGTTTATATCTAGTTGATTGACAGGAGGATGTCACCAGTGGATGATAGTGTTAGCTGTAGAAAATGTGATTGGTCAGTTGGGTCATTGCACTTGAGTGTCAGGAGGATTTCACAGACTTCCCTGTCCCTCTCTGATAAGGCGGCGATAAGAGCCGGAGCCGGTGACACACGACTTTGATGTGGATTAAAGGAGACCCAATCTATCAGCACTGCTCGGGTATGAGAGGTGATAACAAGGTGTGTGTGGATCTGAGGCTGAGGCCGACAAGACAGTCATCCTGTTGTCTTTGTTCTGCTATATTTTGTCAAGGACAATGAGCCAGAAGACATCACTTTCGTTTTCTGCTGGTATTCATCATATCCAAATCACTGTTTCAGTCCACACCCGATCTGAACATCTAACTCCAGCCCAGAGTTAATAAGAGTAGTTTCGATAATTAAAGCATATAAAGACCCTGAACCGTCGTACATCATCATTCATTCCATCATTGATAAACGTACCATCTTCAGTGAACGCTGGAGCCGTCAGCAGGTACTGCAGGATCTTGCGATCCTTCTCAAACGGACACTCCACTTTCTTCCAGGTCATGAACTCGCTTACTTGTTTGGCCAGTTCCCAGAATTTCTGAAATTGAATACAAAAACAGTTGCTACAGGTTAATATTCAGAGGGAATGTTTAAGGGTCGATACTACACATTGTACGCACAGTTGACTATTATGTATTTAATCTGAACATTACTGTCACACTGCCTTTGAGCAAGGTTCATAACCTTGTAGTGCTCCACTGAAGCTGCCCAGTGACCTAACATATTACACTGTGGTTATAGTGGCTGTTGTTAATGTGTTCAAACATACTGTGTGACAGTCATAATAGGGCAGGGCAATTCCCCAGGATAGAATAGATCCTTAAAATAGTGTCTGATTCAGTGAAACCGTGACCCAAGACCAGTGGAAACACTTGTGAGGCTTTGGTCACTGGTCAATGTATTTGTTCCATGGAAACACAGCAGGACTTTACATGCTCAAGTCTGACTTCTTCATTCTGTAACACTCTTTAGGGAAGTGGTAAAAAAAATAGCACCAGATCGGTTGCCATGTGTAGTAATTACAGTGACGTTTTCTGACATAAAGAAGTTAGCCGTGGGAAAAAAAAAGAGCAAATCTGTTGTAATCGGTTGCCGGGGGAACTCCCGGTGGGGAATTCAAAATTCAGTTTTACCTCAAAGTTGATGTGCCCGTTCTGCAGCCTGTTGGCACAGCCCTCGTTGAGGAAATAGATGTCTTTTATGAGCAGGCTGAAGAAAGGGATGACAATCTGCAGAGACAACAGAAAGAGAAAGGGATTTCATTTCAATGGGAAGATGCGAAGGGGGATTTCCACATGACTCAAAGGTGTGTGGTCTGTATAAACATCGATTCAAAGGATACGGATTACAATAGACAAAGAGGATCTCTTCTAAGTTCATTTCCTGGGAAAGCAGACCCTCTTCTGCTCCGATTCAGAACATATTTTCATCAAAAGAAACCCACTGATTTCTATTCTTACAGGCCTGTAGCAGCAGGTATACATACAACCTTTAATAGCTGAAAAAAACAAAAACAAAAACCCAACACAAAATGGAGAAGAGAGTTTCCAGAGCAGAATTCCCCTTTGAAGTCCCGTAAATAATTCATCTCTACCCTCCTACAATAATTCAGGTCACTGCATGTCTCGCCACTAACATCGATGTTGATGGGGAGCAAGGTTCGGGAAGAAGCACCAGACTACATTAAAAAAACTGTGAATTTTATACTGGTGGGATTTTTCCTTTCTTCTCCGGCACATGATCAACTATCAGGAAATCAAACTGGCAGGTCGGGTTGGTTAAATCAGCCATTTGTCAGTTGCTGATAAATAAACACCACTTTGGTTCTTGTGTGTCGAGAGATTGTTCAAATCTGGCACAGTGACCTATAAAAAAAACAGTCCCAACACATCCTCACCCAAGATTATCAAACATTCATGATGGTGGAGCTTTTAAAAGATGAAACACCAGAGGGAAAGCAGAAGACTGTGCAGTTTGTACCATTTAGCCATCAGGGGTTGAACTTGAATAAACCGCACACACCCTTTCCTCATTAGTTCTTTCCACAATAGAGTCATTTTGCCAAGCCAGTGAATCCATCTGATGTGTTTCTCTTCAACGCTGTTCTTGGCTGACTCGCATTGAAGGCGTATTTGTGTGAAAAATAAAAAACACCACCACACCACCTACAACAAAATGTGGGTGCAGCTGACAACCAGTTAACTAGATGTCAGTGAAGCCAGAAAGTCCGCTCACACAGTGTACTCTGAAGGGGTCTGGAGGGGCAGGATGTTTACAAGCGACTGTAGTCATGCATGCACACACGTCTGTACACACATGTTCTGTTTTTAGAGGTGAAGTGCCCAACAGGAGCAGAGAGGAAGTCGTTTTCACAGCTGGACGCATCTGGGATGGCGAGGGTCTGGAGCCAGAAGGGCGCCAGGTTGGGATCAGTAGCAAAGATTAGAAACTACTGAAAAGGATGTGTCTATTTAAAAGCTGATCTATTCACTCACTCTTCAAAAGGTGATTAGAAAACAGCTGATCAATGTTATTCTTTACTTTTTTGGGGTGGAGGGTGTTTCTCTCTCCAAACACCTCCTTCTGGAATCTATAATTCATCGTCCAAGTTGACATCAGGTGGTGTAACTGGGTGTAAACTGCAAAATGTCTTTGCGTCAATCATAAACACCTGATACACTACATCTGCCTTAGATCAGCTGTTTGGCATTTTGTTAAAATGTTATGCCGAGCCCATAGTTAACAGAAAAACCCCGGATCCTTTCAGTCTTTCTGTCCTCGCAGCAAAGAACAAAACGACAGCACAACAGGGTCGAAATTCGAGCGTGAATGCTGCCTTTGTTGATCTTCTGACAAAGTCAACAGCACTGTGGATGCCTAGAGGAGACCATAAACAACCCCCCCACCCCTCTATATAAGGGGAGGCCAGAAGGGCAAGAACATGCCGGACTTCTTGGGAACTTTCCGTTTCATGACCCCGACCTCTTGTCCGGGTATGTTTGCATTTCTGAGCTCCAAAAGAACACAAATGGGAGCCAGATACATATTGTCGGTACACTCTGTCACACATTATTCGACATGTGATGCATGAGGAGAGGCTAACCACTAACGTCTGGCAGCCCACGAGCTCTGCGCTGGTTCAGATTCGGGCAGGGCGGGTGACTCCAGAAGCAGCAGAGAACACTATGTGATCTGGCAGGCGACCGTGTTTTCTTTTCCCTCCCTCGTCGAGGAGAACACAACATGTTTGACGAGGAGGAAACCAAGACCCTTCTCATATCTTGACCCACTTTTAGCCCGACCTCTGCGTCCCCTCAGGGCTACGCTGTTATGCAACCGCTGTCCCTCGTCCAAGAGCGCTGCGCTCGTGTTTACAGCTGCTGATGCCGTCTGTAAACACGATGGGAGCGCGGCTCCCAGACGATAACGAGGCACAGCGAGCGACAGCGCTGTGGTTTGTTTTCCTACTTGGCCTTCCGCTCCTTCAACTTCGATGTAGTTAAAGATGCTGGTCATGTGATAACCATCTCAACTTTTACATAACTGTAATCAGCTCAAAGGGTCTTTGCTCCAACATGCGTCAGCAACACTTTGTTCAGGGCGGTCCGGCGGACAGAGTGCTTATTCTGAAACTGAGCGGTCACTTTTGGTTCCTCCAGCAGCTGTCGAGCGCTCTTTAGCAAGACACCAAACCCCCTGATTATTCACTGTAAGTGGCTCTGGATGTGAGTTCTGGCCAAAAGTATGAAACATAAACCAAAATCTGGAGAGCAGATGTTCAAACTTTTTGGCTTTATATAAATGGTAGCTACTGGATGTGTCGTTACGAAAGAAGTGTTTGCAGACCTCATTAAGTGCGATTGACTGGACTAGTGTGAAACCATTTCAAAACCTTGACTTGATTGCTGAGTCGTGGTGGTTTTGTTTGAATGTCAACCTTTATTCAACAAGCTATTCTTTAAGTGTCGGTGTGTAAATTTAGTTTTCTCTCCTCAGAGCTGAACTATCTCTGTCACTGTGTTGTTGAGGCCTCACCTTCTCTCTGCTGCTGTTGGCGGTGATCGATCTCTGTGTGGCTCCTCTCAGCGCTGTTCTGTAGTTGTAGAAATTGCTGGAAGGATCCATCTGGTGCTACGGAGAGAAAGAATACAATGTTTGAGTACTCGCAGCATTTAATTTAAGCCTCCATTTTTAAGAATCTGCAGCTGCAAACCAGTTTGTTTTTTGTTCGCTGCGCTTCAACACATCACTGTGGTGCTACAGAAGAAAGCATGCAATGACAAAAGTAAAGTACTAAAACAGCCTTCTTTTTTCAAATTCAAGAGTGCTCTAACCTTGAAAACAGAGAACACAATCACACACTTTTCAGACTTTTCAGACTTTGTATGAACCCTGACTGTTGGATGGATAAAACAGGAAATTTAAGATGTCACCTTGGCCTCTGAGATAGTTTAATCTGAATTGTTCTACAATAAATGCTTAGAAATAATCATAAATTGCATACTGACAGAAAAAAAGGTCATGAAATTGGTCACTTTCTCAAACTAAATACCTCCATCCTGTAAACAAACCCATGTGGCGCACCACTGTAACTCAGTAACTCAAACTGTTTTGAAATAAGCCTTTAAGGTCATTTGATGGTCTGAGATGTCAAACAAACTGAGGAGAACATCAGCTTCACACAGCCATCACATCAAATTATGACTCTCCTGTACAGAAAGTTCAGGATTCACCTCAAATAAGGCTCAGAGGGAGGAGGCAGGAGGGTAAAAGGAAATCATCAAACGAGTAAAGGGGTGAGGAGGTGTGCGACTGACAAAGGGAAGGAGAAAGATGGAGATGAACTCCGCTGAGACATGAAGGGAACCTAAAGAACTGAGTCTTTGAAAGCTTTTAGATCCCACAGTGGGTCCCCGCCTGACTCGTCTCCACCTCAGATCTCCTCTTTCAAAGGGGCCGACTGAAGGCCCGTTGGGCTCAGAGAGCGTCTTCGCTGCGGTATCTGGGGTTTCCTCAGGTACCACAGGGAAGGGAGGGGGTGGTATGTGCTTTGTATCCCAGGAACGCCTCAACTTCTGGGGCTTACCACCTGCTGGACTCCCTTTGCCTTCACCTGCCTTCATCCCAGAGGATTCATCACTTCAGTCAGATTGGCTTGTTTTATTTCCATGAATGATGTCTTACTCTAGTCACATTTTGTGCAAGAATAATCATTTTTCCTCACTTTTCTTGATGTATGTATAGAGGATTGTGTATTTTCTTTATAAATATCACAAATTTAACTGCTACAAAGGGATTTTTTGGGAGCTATTGTATGAAACGGGGAGAAAGTTGTATATTTTTGGCCTAACCTGAACTAGTTTGTCACATGTTCCCTGTAAAGTAAAATAAAATGCTTCTGAACTGCCTCATTTTTTGATTAGTAATTGCAGAAGTCTTTACTTGTTCAAATACACGCCATAAAGTAGCAGATTTGTATGGTGTTTCTCTATCAGTGTATCTGTAGGAGTCTCTGCTCTCCCACTCCCATCCACGTTTGCAGGGGCTTCCAGGCTTAAAGTGCTTATCTGTCTTTGTCATTACATTTGACCCAACAATGCACTGACAAAAGCAGCAGCTCCCCCACACTCCCACAACACGCTTAGTCATCAGTGACAGAGCTGCTAATATGTGGGCACACAGGAGCTGTCCGCCAGTTAAAAGCAAAGAGAGAGTCGACATTGGAAAATGTTTTAGGTGGAAGGAAATCAGTGCTTTTTCCTTAAAGTGCTGCAGAACAAAAAACTGTAGTCACTTTTGCTGTATGTGAAACTTTTCATGCAAACTTACTTCCAAGATGTCAAACTTGGCCGTCTTGACTTTACTCCAGGTTTTCTTGAGCCGGGAAACAGGACTCATGTTCATCCCAGCTGCAAAGCGGACACAACAAGCAGAGAAGACAATGAGAGGGATATCGCGCATCCAAGAAAACACCCAAACGTGATCGCATGAACACATGGCATTTTCCCATTCAGCCAGACAGACGCACACACACCCACCCTTCCTCCCACGACAGTCATCCTTTAAGACGCCCCTCCACCTCCCCTTTTCTTTCTTTCTCCTGTTGTCTCTTCTGATGCAGCGAGGCAAAAGGCCGCAGGAACAATGGAGTTAACACACGCCTCGTTTCCCCTCCCAGAGCTCTGCTTCCCATATGGTAATCCTCTGTGTGTGTGTGTTTGTGTGTGTGTGTGTGTGTGTGTGTGTGTGTGTGTGTGTGTGTGTGTGTGTGTGTGGTGCAGGTTCAGGCACGGAGGGTCACCGTCAGAGCAGCACGACAACACAAAACAACCCTCGAGTAAACAAAAGAATTGCACAGACAGAAATATAAAACCAGACCCGTCGAAAACCTAATTTTCTTCCTGAACTCACTCCACTTCCCAGGAGGCAGTTTGAGTTTAACGTGACACTTAAGCGCCGCGGGGCCAAAATGAATGAAAGTCCGACTGCAGAGGCATGTGTGAGAGTGTGTGTCAGAGCGTGTCTCGCATAGGAAACGGCTCCATCCCCTCACAAAGACACCAGTGTGTGTTTATGTGTGTGTGAGGACAGGTGCTAGCTGTGGTAGTCGCCCCGCTAGGACACACTCTCGCCTTTATGAGGACGGTAATATATTGTTGTCGTCTTCTCCCTTTCATCGGCGACACAATGTTGCAGGAGCAAAAGACGAGACAATGACAGAGTGTGATGTTTTTATCTTTAAAGGGTCGGTCCTGCCAAATTACACAAGAACACTTTGGTTTGGTTTCATTTGCTCAAGTTTTTGAGATATTCGTCTACACTTTAGGTCTTTACTGATCTGGGAGATCCAGCAGGGTTCTGTTCTTTGTGCATACAGGGGTTAATGTCTAATTCCTGGGGCCTATACTAGACTACACCATTTGCGGTCTGTGTGTCTCTCTGTCTCTTCTGTTTCCAGAAGGAGGAAATCACAGACAAAGATATCTCAAAACCTTGAACCAAAAAAACAAAAAAACTGCCTGGTTAAGAAAATTTGCTTTCCCTAATTGTGTGAACTAACCCTTTAATTACCTCACTAACACACTGTCTAACCCTGTTGGTTCCCTGGTGGAGGAGGGATTTGCCCATGGCGTTCTCTCTCTCTCTTCTCCCCCCCTGGGGAAAGACAGAGAACAGCTGGCACTCCGATATCCTCTCACTCTACTCTGCTCTCTGCCTCCCCCATCCTCTCTCCTCCCTCCTCCTCACACTCTCTCTGGTCAGTGCTGACCATCTGCCTGGATGGTTTGTTCTGCGTCCTCTTCCAGCTGCCCCCCCCATCCCCTGTCTGCTCTGGACACACACATCTTCCACCCCTCGGGCATGTGAGGATGACCAGATGCCCTCTCCTCTGAACAATACCTGGAGCCCGTCGGCTGGACCTCCACCGAGGTCTCTAAACTTTAGGGCTCTAAGTGTGGCTTTATTTACTTTATGTAGCCTTTGCTTAGACCAACGTCATCTTTTAAAAGAACATATTTCCGCACACTGACACCTTGAGGCTGCTCAGTAAAACCAGAGTCTAATCTGCTGCCCACTGAGCAGCTCCAGTGGAGCAGTTTGAGGTTAAGTGGCTAAGAGGGAAAGTCCTCTTTTTTTAGATTGAACCAGCAACCGTTCAGCTGTAAGTCTACTCCTCTAAGCTTTGGAACACTGGTGCTGCTGGCTATCCAACTAAACAATGACATTTTGCAACTGGATTTGGCCTCTGCACACTCGGGTCCAGCTCGAGTAATTAACCGTAAAGTCAAGACTTTGGTCACTTCACGTTCATCAGGGCAAATACAGGCAGTCAAATTTCAACGGCAGTAAACCAGAGAGAAACTTGAGTTTCCCTCCACCTGATTAAATTCTATTGAGACAATTATCTGCATGAACTGCTTCTGCATTCCCCCCGCTGACGAGTCTCACTGATATCATTAGACTCAAGCAAATTACACAACTTGGAAATGAACCGGGACAAAGTCATGAGAGGTTACTGCTGCAGGGGGAGATTACGTCGCTGCACGAAATACTCACAACAAACTGCATTTACTACTCTGATCAGATTTACAGACGGCCGAGAGAAAAGGCTCTGTGCGGGAACGCAGACCCAATGGAACAAGTGTAGTGTGTGTGTGAGTGTGACACTCATTGGTGCAAATCATTTCTATTCTGCTGAACATTATCTTAAACCACTGACATATGAATCGATGACATCTTTATAAACCTTCGGTGGCTAGGTTTCCCCCAAAAAAGTAGGTTAGTATCTCAGAGGGAAGACAAAAGAACATCTACTCACATATGATGGCCATGAGGGAGTTAAAGTTGCCGATGTTGAAGCATTCGCGCGCCACGTCGATGAAGAACTCGATGACCCGAGCTCGGTGCTTCTTCTTCACAGGCTGTTACCAAAATGGAGAACGTTAAAAGTCAGCATTAGCCCTCAGGACTGACTGCGCTGTCTGCTAAATGCGTTTGTCAGGAATCAGGATGTTTACTTGAAAGTGTATTATATTGTTTGCTTGCACTTTAAAGGACATTTTGTGGGGTTTGGTGACATAAAACAGATTTTTGTTTATCCGGGTGATCCTGGAGAACACTTAATTTGCCAGTACATGAGTAAACCAACAATACTGGGCTTATTGTTGCACAAGTGGAAAACATGTATTGATTCCAGCTTCTCTAATATGAACATTTCCAGCTTTTTCTCTGTTTTACATAATTGTAAACTGAATATATCTTGAATACAGTTTGGTCAGACAAAATAAGCAATTTGAATGCATCACCAAGGTGATAAATCCTTTTTGGCACTCGTTTCATGCATGTGGTGGTGAAGCAGAATTTGCCTCCTGCTGTGTTCAGCAGCAGACAGATTCAGGTACTGAAATGAGTAGTTGATTGCGAGTTAATCAACAACAATTTGGCTAATCAATTAATCATTCAAGCGATTTATCAAACAACACATGCCGAGTATTTGTTGTTCAGGGCCGCTCAAATGTTGTTTTTAACCTTTCAAATTGAATATCTTGGGGGAAATCAAGCATTTGTTGATTTGTCACCTTGCTGAAGATAATAAGCAACTGAACCCCAATTTTATTTCCTTTTTTTTATTTTCCTTTTTCTTATTCGAGACTGAACTTAACATTCATTACTCACCATGCAGATTTCTGTAGCCACCAGATAACTGAGTCTGTTGAACCATTCGACATAAGCTTCCAGGTTGCTGGCCTTCTTGTGATCACTGAAGCAGCTCTGCAACACCAACAACAGACTTTCAATTAGCATTTACGCTAATTGCAAAGCAAAAAATAGTGCTGAACTGGAAAAATAAAGCTGATATTTGCTTCTTTTTTCTTTTTTTTCCCTTCACAGTCAATGCATCACTGGGCATAAAAAATAAACTCGGGGCTGAGCGGACCTGTGTATCACGCTCAACTTCACTCTGCCTCTATAAGCACAATAGTGGCCAATCTTATTCACATTATGCATGCTGGTCCTTTGTGTGGATTCCTCTTGATCTAATTCCACACATTCCTTTGGCCTTACGCCACTCTGCCCCATGTAGTATTTCCCGCCGCTGGACACGTCGCATTTTAACATGCAAACGCACACTCACACACACACGCGAGTTATTCCCGTCTTTTCAAAGTGGCTCGCTGGGGGTACGAGGCAGGCTAGCCTGAGGCACAAAGGCAGCCTTAACCCCCATGTCACCTCGCTTCCAAAAAGGGGCTGTTGCCTAGCAGCCGAACGCCAGACAAGAGAAACCATCGGCAGACACACACACACACACACACTCAAAAACTCACACTCACTCACCCCTTCCCAAAACAAACCCTTGGCAGCAGCGGTTGCTAGGAGATGAGGTGCATGCATGCCCATCCAATCCAGACATCGGGATGATTTGAGGAAATTGTCGGTGAGGTGTGTCTGAGTGTGTGCTTCTGAACGTGTGTGTGACGGGCAGATATTTAGTCTGCTGCTGCAGTCTACAAATCACCTGCCCTCACTCTGACCTGTGCGGCGGTCAGAGTCTGTGTTGTGTAAACTCAACATCCGTCTGGAAGAGAAACTAGGTCGCCTCACTTGTAACCCACACCACACGGAGACAGATCACCTCTGCACGCAGGGTTTAAGCCAAAAAAATTTTGCATAACCACTGTATATACTTCTATTATCTGCCGGTTTATTCTTACAAAAGGAATGCAGACGTTACCTTATCGTTGTCCAGAGGGTCTTTCTGGACGAAGGCCTGGACGAATTCCTCAGGTCCAATGTAACTCAGTCTCTCCTGAAAAGGAAGAAAAAGGGGAAAATCAGCTCCTTGTGTTCATCTTTAGTTCGGTGAATGTTGATGAATGTTCTGCAAGAGGTTGCATCACCCTCAAAATGAGCACTTTCATTCGAAGAGTCATTCGGAGCCCAAGTGAAGACCATGCTTGGGAAACACTGTCTGATATATCATGGTATCTCTAATCCCATGTGTCTTTTTTTTCATAAATAAATTTGCTTCCACTGATCCACATGGTTTTTTTATCATGTTTTTATCAGCTGTAATTTCATGCTACAGCTAACAACACCATATTTTGTGGGTTATCTGGTGGAGCAAAGCTGCAGCAGGAGATGAATACTTCGACTTCAGTAGAAAAGAGTGTGTACACTCCAAGATGTCTTTGAAAAATAGGTTTTCACCATGTTTTAATGCATCTTCTCTTTGTGATATTCCACTTTTCCAACTCATGCAAGCATAAAAACATTTCTCCTGTCAGAAATCCTGGAGTTTGCACAAAGAAAAAATGAGCTTATAAACACGCAAATGGAAGATTATCTTGAGGATCTTTGGAGAAACCCTTGATCAACCTCTAGTTTTCAGATTGATTTATTATTTCAAATGGAAAACTGCCATGTAATGAATACAAAGCTGTGGTCAAACACTGCAGTTTATAAATCAATGCTGTGGTAGGTCGAATGTGTGCCGTTCGGTTCACCCCGACCACCGCAGTGATTTCTAATCCATCATACGTGTCAGCTCCCCCCTCTCTCACATGCATGTTTTCTTTGGCTCATGAGCCTGTAGGTCAGAATTTCTGATTGTTCTTTGGAGGATAATATTTACATCTTAATTTGGTTTGACATGTCACAACAAATGATTGATACGATGTAATGATTTAAACTGATTTCTAAAGATAAGACAGATGAAAATTAGCCCTCTGGGCCAAGTCGGGCTCAACTACAGATTTCAGTAGAGCAGTTGGCTTCGTCCTTGACTCAAAAGGAATGAAAAATAATAGATCCAATTAAAAAAAATATATAGAAAAGTCCGCCAACATCTGGACTGCTCTCACCAGTTCTATGTGTGTGAGCTGTTGGGCGACAGTAAATGGGTCGTTGCAGATGGACAGCATGTCTCTCTGGATGGACGCCTGGGGCTTCGCCTTAAGAGCCGTCAGTCGCTCGGCTGCCGTGGCGTTGATCTTGACCAGCGCCTCCTCGTACTGGCTGAGCACCGTCAACCTCCTGATCAGGCCCTGACTCATCTGGCTGACCGCCTTCCTGTAAACCTGATGGATCGATGGAGAAAGACAGAGAATCAGTTAGTTAGAACGCAATGTTCAGGAGCTTCAAAAGAGTTTTATTCTGCAATCATTTGGCAATCCAAGCATATTCTTGAATGAACACCTGCAGAAAGGATCGATGATATTTCAACGTAGTTCCAGCACATATATTTTATTTTATTTTCTCTTTGGACCACCGAGGAACCCAAGATAACCCCAAACTTTTAACCATGAGCTAATGTTCTGTTTTCCTGTTCTTCAGCTCTGCGCGGGTTTGAAACGAGATGGAGACACTGCTATTAGAGACGGTTACATCACTTTTCCCATTAGAATTCGTGACTGAGAGCAGGAGAAACACTATAACAGAGATAACAAGAACAAGAGAGCTGAGTGTTATTCAGCAGCATGCGTGCAGCCGCTTTGTTTAGCTCAGCTGTAGGCATTTTGGGTTAAACCCTAACTGGAGAGTGATAACAACCTCAATGGAATTTACAATGCACATGTCGACTGCATGTCAGCAGAACTGACTGCAAACCGATGCCAGCTCTCAGCCCTAACCACAGAACGACCCTCAAAAAGTGATGCCTCTTGGATTTATTTTGCACAAAAGCATCCTTTTGGTCATGCACTGGAGGGAAGTTAGCTCGCAATGTTATGCAAACCTCTTCCTGCCAGGCTCATTAAGTCCTCTCAGCTCAACAGAGGCAGAGGAGGGAGACTCTTGGCTCCCTGGCCCCAGAGGTCGAGAGGTCGTCCTGTTTTGAAGCCTCCCCTAGAGTCAAAACAGGCCACTGTTAGATAATTGTTCCCTCACTGACACAGTTTAGCACAGAAGTTGTGTAAGAGGGTCTGCGGAGGAAAGAAGGACATGTGTGTTTGATTTTGTGTATAAGAAGAGACTGTGTGTTATTGTGTGAAGGTCCAGGATCCTGTTCGTGGCCTCTTTCCATACCGCAGTATGAGCTGCCCAATAGAGTCTAGGGTGACACGGCCCCTTTTCTCATGACCACATCCCTCCTCCCTGAGCTTTCTGCCAATTCAGCCTGCAGAATCTGGGTTCCACAAGCAAGAATCCAGTTCAACAGGGTGGGAAGAAACACAGCTAGCCCTATGATAAATACGGAGGCCCGGTGCCTAGACAGCAATCAAGTGTATGGCGTCTTTGCGGTGTCTCAGGCACTTGGGGAAAAACGAGCAAACTCTCATCACTCTGCTGGAAACAGCCAGGGCGGGATCCTTTCTGAAATTCACTTCCCAGGGCGTGACTAATGGATCTGTCTGTGGGTGATGTGGCTGTGATAGGTGTGATGGCACACGAACAGACACGTTCGCATGTCAGCCGATCAACTGCGGCTCCGTGGATATTGCAGCTTTTGGGCGAGGGGTGATTGCAAGAGTGCAGGGCAGGGAGGAGAAAAATGAAGTTGGAGGAAAAAAAATGAGGTTCAAATAGGAGTGGGAGTGGTGATGGACCTGAGATCTGAGAGATCTTAATGAAAAATGTCTGCTTCTGCAGAGTGGAAGAAGCTGAAAGCAGAGAATTTGTGTAAACCATCAACTGCTGTCTATTGCTAACTGTATTTTTTTTTATACATGCATGACCGTAGCTACTGTTAGCTTGTTAGCTCAGTTAGCTGTGCAGCTAGCTGGACTGACAGGGGATCGTTGGTGTTTACACCTCTAGTACAGGAGCTTTGGACCACTGGGAGGAAAAAGGTTTTCAGGCCCGCGGCTAGCTGGTTAGCATGGACTTTTTGTTTTTACTATTAAAGGACTGCTCCAAAAAACATGGAGAGGTTCAAAAAATATCAACGATAATCATTAGATGCAGCACTACATGAAATATCTTCATGCTGCCATTGTACTGTATTGTATCAGTGTAAACACTGTATACACTCAGCTAATGCTTGACCACAGTCCTACACAGTAGGACACCAGTGAGACACGCCACCAGTGAAAATCGCTCCAGTTGCCACTTCAAAGTCCGCCATCTGCCGGAGCTTCTGTCCCCACTACAAACAGAGGACAGGCCAGGGTCGGATAAATATAGTCACAGATCTTGGAGACAACAGCATGCCTGACATTTCAAAGCAGAGGGAGACACACTTGCTCATCAAACTATTGGCGTTACGAATGAGGGGGCCTAGCAGGGGCACGCTGTTCCCTACACTATCGACCCTGGCAGTGATCCCGAGGTGGCAGACGGCTGCTCAGTACAAGTCACCACGACAGAGCTCGTGGTCAGTTAATGCCATCGTATCACTAGAGGATCTGTTTTTCTTGGCTGAGTGGTGTCACTTCCTGTGGAGCACCACCTGACCCACACAAAAACAAGGGACTGTTTTTAGCATGTTAGCCAAGCAGCACTAATGAACGGCTAGTAAAAGGTGCATTGCGTAGGATTAATTTAGGTACAAACACATGAATGTTGCCAAGTCACGACGGGCCTGAAAAAACTCCAAACCACCTACCTAGGGTGCGCTAGCATTAAGCATTAAGTGCTTATAGTCCTGGAACAATTCATTTAAAGTCATTACAGCAGTTTGCAAGTCAATTTCAACGCAAGTAAGTCTTCCATTTTAATAAAAGTGGACATACTAACATCACAACCTTTCCCTTTGTTATCTCTGGGTCCCGATGGTCCCACCTGCTCGCCCAACGACTCAGCAGTTCAAAGGGGAGTCAATGACCCAGTGACCAGCATAGTCCCCGGTAAAAGCATAAAGGAATTGATATATGTGTCATACAGCGCTCTAGAAATGGTTATTGATGAAGAACTTAAAAGGTAACCAGACCCCAAGGGTTAGGTTTAGGCACTGAACTCTGATGGTTAGGATTTTGGTAGCCCACAAGGCTGGGCATAAACCCACAGCATGTGATGAAGCCGGTTATGCAATGAAACAAATTGGGTTTAGGCACCAATCTAGGACAGTTATGGTTAGGGTCAGAGTCAGGGGTCAATATTTGCTTTATTGCCATTGGGAGTGACTATGATGTAGAACCTGATTTTCCCAGAGCAACTTAAAACATACAGTGCAGTGGCACCTGTCATCAAAGGGTACTGTGCACGCACCATATGGGTTAAAAAACTGGACAAATGTGGGATCTGTTAAATCAACCCAACTTGTCATAATAAAGCCAAAAAAGAGCTTAGTTCAAAATTAAAACTGCACATTTTGAGGGAAAGCAAGAACTCTGTACCACCAAGTGAGGTCAGATCAAGATCACAGCACTTGTTTTCCTCCTCGGCTGCTGCTTCCCTATATATCCAACCACATCCATAATGACAGTCTTACTAGAGAGATCAAGGTCCTGGAATGTTCTGAGTGTGGTCTGGACACGACGTTGACCAGATGTTCGGGGCATCTATTCTGGACTCAAACCCTTTTTCCCAGAGTGCTGCGGCCGACGTGCTGCAGAACCAGTATCTTACTCTATACTAGAGAGCTGCTTATGGTTAGACCTTTGTGTTTTGTTTTCAAAACATCATTTGGAGAATCTGTGAGAAACACGAATGCAAATTGGTTCTGATCAAACCCCTGCTGCTGTCGTCACAACAGGACTGCCTACTTATACTTTAACAGCTGGACTTCTTCTAAGAAGTGTCTCGTGGCGCTTGTACAACCTGGAGCGAGGAATCATGTTTTATTATCACGTGTTGTCATCTACACATGAATAAACAATATCACAACTTTACTTCCTCAATATTTGCTCGGGGCAATTTGTAAACCCGAGGCACCGAAGCTCTCCCAGGAACCGTTCATTTGAAAAACCATCCTTGGTCACGCTGTGCTAATCATGAGAGCAGCTAACATATCACAACACATCTGCAGGGTGTTCAAGTACTGTTAAAGGTTGCTTTGTCAACACGGTGCATGATCGAGTGTTTGTAGCCTTTATTTATTCACTGGAAGAGCTTCCCTCTGTTCATTCTGTTAATACAGGGTCAGTCAAAGGCCACATCTAGTTTAGTTAGGTTTCCCACACAAACTATTGATTTTAAGGAAAACTTGTGGTATTTTTGAGAAACCATCATTTTACAGACCCTATTAAAACAATTGTTGAGGTCTGAGGACGCTGTGATATTGTCAAAATGATCCAACAACATAGAAACTCGAGCACAAGAGAAATTGAAAGTAAATGTTACATTTATTTCGCAATCTGCCCGTTAGACAAACTTTCCAGTTCAGCCTTCACATAGCTGTTCTATCACTTTCTATTTCACCTCTGAATAAGAGGGTTGGACAATAAGACGTGAAGACTAAATAAAAAATAAACCTGAATAAACGAGTAGAGGAACTAATGACTTCTTGGGGCGGTGCCTGTATGGTCACTGCAAATCAATAAAACATTACACTGAGTAATTACCTTCGGTGACCCAACACCTTACCTTAAGTAACTTAATGCTGCTTTTTCCCTTAATTTGTGCCACATTTCTCTCCCTACTTATATTCCTTGGTTTGTTTTAACTAGTGTGTGGCGATACCCGTAGATCTTCAGTAGAAACGATGGCTAAAATGAAAAAAAAAGAAAGAAAAAAAAGAAAAAATAGGTCAAGGCTATACTATTAACGCAAAATGCCTTTGGCTTTCAATTATTTGGATACGCTTAAAAAGATTAGGCATGTGTCATTATGTGACGAGCATGATGTCACCTCAAGGGAAAGTACCAGGGAGTCCTGCGCTGAAAGACTTTCTGTTCCCTCCGGGTCAGAATGTCAACCATCAAAAATATCTTTAGAGCGGCGGCGTTAACTTCAACTGCAGCCAATCTGCTGTTAAATCAAAAGATGTTTGTGTGACCATCAACGCAATGAGAGCGTGTCTTATTACTGATGGTCAGTTAAGATGTGTTTCAAGTCCCGGGGTGGCACAAGGACAGCAGATATGGGGAGCTGTAAATGTGTCATGAGAGAAACGTATTGATTTCTAGATGAAATCAGGATCAATACTCGTGCTTGTACTATTGATGAGTCATGTGAAACCTGCATTGTAAACACTAGGGGTGGGTGGGCTGGGTTTTCCTTGTCGTGAGCAGCAATGGGGGCGTCTTCTATCTGGACAGATGGGTGTTTGTGTCCTCAATAACTGATTGGTGCTATCAAGACCCTGCTGCCTTATCGTTAACATCAACCCCCCACCCCTACCCAAAAATACACACAATTATTCAGACACATAAACTCATTCCCAAGCATGTGAATCTATTAGGACATGTACTGAAAGAACCCTGATTCATGATGAATAACACAATTATTTGTCCAGACTGAAGAAAACTGAAGTGGAAACGTTACCACTGTTGACGGGGAGGGAAAAGAACATTTGATATGTACCCACTCTAATCCAATTGGAGGAGGAAAAAAGTAAAACATTTTTAAAAATCCCCCAAGAACCACTCAGCAAAAACTCAATGAGAAGGTTCTTCTTCTTTACTTTTTCTTAATTTAACATGCCAGTGTTCTTTGAGATCAAACCCCCCTTTTTAGGACAGGCCGAGCCAAAAAGGCGACATAAGACCAGCTTGTCGTGCTTCACGCTAGATGAAAAAGGGGTAGAGAATTTAAAGAAACTGACATTTTTCAAAACAACTTTTTCTATAACTAAATGTCTAACAGCGGAGGGTCTGCATGTGCGACAGAGATAACAGAGGGTACGGGACAAAAACTGCTCGACCCTACTAAAAAAACTTTCACCCAAACAGCTAGTGATGCGCTAAGCCAGTGACATTCAGCCCTGCAGCAGTGGAACAATTCAAATGCTGCCTAGGAAGGAGCGCCACAGAGACCACAAAAACAGCCACCTAGCCCATGAACAATGGGGCTTTTCTCTCAACTCAGCCAGCCTCAAAAAGTGCTTTGTTGCCAGAGATACCCCCCCCTCCACCTCCCTCCACTGCTATCAGCAAAAATCGGCCTGTGCCTGTAGCTTCGCTGCATGTGCGGTCTACAAAACAGCACTCCACTGGTTGTGATAACACCTGAGCTAAACGTGTTATCTGATAGACAGGCGAGCCTTTGTCACTTAACTGATTTAGCATGAGTAACTTTTTTTGTTGATGAGCTCGATTATGAAATAGAAAAAGAGCGAGGACTGACCTCGTCTCCACTGGCCAGCCGGTGGGTCAGCTCCTTCAGGCTCCGCATCATCCTCTCGTCCCTGAAGTCGTAGGGGAAGGTTTCCGTCCACTCTGTCAGCAGCTGCACGATCTTGGGAGCAATCTTCCTGACTCTCAGCTGAAAGCGCAGGATAAACGATATTGAAACACAATTCTCCACGAGCAGAAATTTGATGAAGCTAGGACGGGATTATTTGTCGCCCATACCTTATCAGCCTGGGGATCACTGAGTCGCTGTTGCTCCATGCACAGGTGGCACACCTTCGACATGAGTTCGTATGGGTGGAGGAAGAGGCGAGAGCTGAGCAGGAAGGTGAAGATGTACGTCCTCTGCGAGGGAGAAAGGAAATACATTTACTGATGGTGACAAATTGATCGTTTGAGTTTGAAAGTGGGCTTGAAGTCACACGAAAAACACGACTCACAAAAGGGAATGATACCTTCATGACAAAATATAAAAACAGCAAGCATGAGTAAGGAAAGTGGAAGCGATTTTGGCACTTAACAAGGTCTCAAAGCACCACAGCAAAAAAAAAAAGGCCGCATGAAACTGCAAAGGAGGACAAAGCCACCAGGGATAATAAAAAAACAAAATGTAAAAGAACCAACACTCACATCTGGATAATAGTCAACATTTGGGACCAAGTGGTGAATGAGGGCCTCCAAGGACCCAGACACCAGGTTGTTGTCATGATAAAAGAGGCCCGGGTAGCCCTCCTCCTTGGTCTGGTACAGGTTCTTGTTGTAGCCGCTGGTGTTCAGCTGCCCCGTGAAGGGTGGTGTCTGAGGCATGTTGTCCTGCAAAGAGAAGGAGGACAAACACAGGAACAGTTAGTCGGGACTCCTAACTTCTCCTACGATAGATATTACGCCGCAGACACTGATGCAGGATGGCCAAACGAATCCAAAATAGCTCTCAGACACAAGCGCAGACGGCCGAGGTTTGTTTGGGAAATGGTTTGGACGCGGTCGACACCCTTCCTCCTCTGGATCCCTGCTGTCCATTTTAAGCTCTCTTGGTTTGGGTTTAGTTTATTTTGATGGACAAATGGCTGAGTGAGAGAGTTAAAGAGCAAACTGTGGTCGAGGAAAGCGGGAGGTTCGTGAGTCATCTGCATTACAATGAAAAACTAGAAAAGACGTCTTACATATGCTTTTACCCCACTGAGCTTCACAGGGAGTTGAACCCTTAACCCTTGCAATAATGGTGCCTTGCTCTACAGGACCATGTTCAAGTTCAAGCCAAACATGCAGGCTAATAGAGTGCATGCTCTCAAAGGCAACAACTCTTGGAAATAACCGAATTCTGAGAAAACAGAATTCACATTTGGTCATATCGATTAAATCTTCATTCATTCAAAAGGACTTCTGACTCATACAGAGCCGGTATTAAATGACTTATAAAGCTTATGAAGGGAAGTTCTGTGTATGTGTCCTAACACGCGGACATCAGAATGAAAGTACAACAAAAAAACGTGTACATGCTTGTGAGATGCAGAGCCCTCATGACGCTTGCTTTTTTTTTTCTGAAAGCACACAATTTGATCACATTGCCTGTTTACTTCCACTGCCGCCACGTGTGTGTGTGTGTGTGCATGACACAAAGCGAGGGGGATTGTGTGTGTGTGTGTGTGTGTGTGTGTGTGTGTGTGTGTGTGTGTGTGTGTGTGTGTGTGCGTCAAAGAGGCAGAAGAGATCACAATGCAGGCCAGATGATGTCAAGCAGAGGAACACGTGTGCAGTCCTGTGCTAGGACGCGAGCATCATGCTAACCTTGATCAGAACGTTGCCTTGGAAACGTGTCAGACAACCTCTCATTGATTCATGTGGTCCAAACAATCACAGCTTTGTCAGTATAAGAAAACAGATTTTGTAAGTTAAGAGCGGTGATCACAACAGAAGCACTTTTGAAAAGCTGGAACATTCGGATCCGTAATCCTGTTTGTTAAGATAGTTTCCAATTCAATTACAATGTATTTCTTACTGTATTATATTTGGCTTGGCTGACTGTGTTCAGACGCTTATATCTGATAGTGTACAATGTTTTGTAAAATGAAGAAAGGTCTTTGGGAGAAATATCTGTCCATACTTAAGAAAATAACAAAATACGTTGTTTGATGTCAGTCGTGAAACTCTGGTATGTAGCCAAAATATAAAACCAGGTCTTACTGAAACTTTTGCTCTTTCGCTTACGGCATCTGTCATTTCAACTTTCAAAAGTGACTTTCGCTCTACCCCTCAAACCGTCCTTTAAAAGAAGTGAGGACCATCATAATAACCTCCCTCTCGGGTCTAAAACTCAAACTGGTCCCCACAAAGACAGAACAACCAGCTGACACACACTTTCCTCTGCCAGCCTCCTGACCTCTGAACCTGGCACTCTGGCTCAGTCCCATGCCAGGCAGACTTATGGCTGGGGAAACACAAGGGCCTTTACACACCGAGGGGGGTGTCAGCAAAGGGTGAAACAGCCCCCTCCCCCCATACACCGTCACAACCCTCCACACCCCCCTCCAACCTCCTTGACAATATGCTGCCCGGTGGCTGCCTGCCGAGTCAGGAAGCCTTTAAGGCTGATGCACTGCAGTGCTGCCAGGAACGGATACGGGGATGCCAGGAGGTATAAACTGCACCTGCCCACACACTGGCACGAGCAGTTCAAATACATCTAGGCTTTCATTGTCCTGTGATGTAATTTTGGTTTGCAGAGGAGGCTTACATAAGACAAAAAAAATCATAAGGACGGACATCTGAAAGCATTAACAGATATTATGTAGTAGCATTTAAAGGTCTGTTTGCTCCATATAGATACTAAAACAAACCCTGTTTATTCATACGTTCACTTCAAGCCTCCACCCACACGAGGCGAACCATGCACCCTTTCCTCTTTCACACGCCTGCCGCTCCATAATGCACGCGTGCACACACAGACCATCGCTATTATTCAGCTAGACAACCATGGCCATTTCCATGAGAAAGGCAAATGTGAGGAGTCAGAACACGGCGGCCCGAGCATCTGCTGCACCATGTGGCCTCCCCGCAGAGAGGGTGAGACAGGAGGAGATCACGAGTGTGGAGGAGGGAGAGGAGAGGAGGGATACCCTGGTAAAAGTCAACCCTTTTGGAATCTTTGTTTACTCCACTGAGGGTATTTAGTGAACATAAGAGCACTTCTCTTAGCAGCGCTGCACCACAAACACTCCATTTAGATGCAGTGTCTTACATCCAAGTACAACCACAGACGTCTGCTGTCCACAAAGCGGCCCTGAACACACCACTGGGGTTAAGATGAAGATCACTACAGCAGCAGGTGATCGAGGACTGAGAACATGTCTCATTCACTTTTCCCAGCTGGGATCTAAACCACCAACTCCCTGATCCCACGCTTGCTTTCCTTACCACGAAGGGAGGGGGGGTTGTTTTGGTCGGATGCAGAGCACGAGTTAGTGGACCAACAGGAAATTAATCAACAATTGGAAGACTTAATTGTTTTAAGTCATTTTTTTCCAATTTAATTTATTTTTGATTCACTTAATTAAGCAAACATTTGTAGGTCTAGCTTCTCCAAATGGGAGGATTTGCAGCTTTCCTCTCTCATAGCATTATTAACTGAATCCCATTAGATATTTTAACAAATTAACCAATTGCAGGAGGACATCTGGGGCTCTGGGAAAGCGCTATCGTGTGTCCTTTTTCTGACAATAAACTAAACAAAGAAAAAAATGAGACATAGGCAGGGATAGTGGGCTGATACTCACTTCATTAAGTGGCTCGGGTGTCGGCCAGACTAGACCGATCTACATTTTCGTCAACCTCATTGTAAAATTTAGCATTTCTGCAATCACATGCAGCTCACAGCCACCCCTCGCCTCGTGCTACCTGACATAAAAGTGTGGTTTACCTTTTTTAAAAATCAGAAAAAGAAGAGCACTTGTATCAAATTGGAAATCTGTATCATCTGATCACCTGTGAAAAAAGTGATATTGGCGCCTGGTTGCTTTTCGAGATGGAAGTTCAACATTTCATTCCCGGCCAGTTGGACTGAGATTAATCTATTTGATGCTGTTGCAGATCTGTGAAGTCCAACCTTTATCTACTCCACACAGACACATCGTCACATGAACGAATTTAGTTTATAAAGTCTAATTTTGCAACAAGCTGTATTGAATCTTCAGCGGCGTGACATCACTGTCCCTCTCTGGTGTCTCTGAAAAGGCGAACGCTTTGGATTAATGTCACGGTGCCAGGGGCAGGTGGGCTTCTTTGAAGATAAAAACTGTGGCTCTAATATTAAAAAAACTTCAGGTAGAAGACACCATGACATCAGATGTCACACTTTGTCCTCTTTGTATTCTTAAGACAGATTTTTGAGGCTTTTGGAAACATTTATTTTCAAATGCAACTGAATGCACTTTTCATAACCCGCTCTCCTTAATTTCATCAAAGAAGCAAAAGAAAGGCACTTTGAGTGTTAACAGAGACCCTGCTCTCAGGCCAAACATGCTAATTAATCTGGTTTTGGTGCAGCAAGAGGATAGCACCAGCACCAGCAACACCACTATCACCACCTCTTAAGACAGGCTATTCTCATCTGCTGTGGTCCACACATGCCAGCTGCAGCCTTCACCATAATCCTAAAAACAAAGTGGAGGATGCTTACAGGCAGCGACAACTGAGACACACTGATTTACATTTGGCTTCCAGGTGTCTGTCTGTGCAGTAGTAGTTGTGGTGAGGGGCCACGTGTCAAGTCCCAGGGCCTGACAAAAGCAAACTCTTAGCACGTTGCTGTTGGTTTAGCGTGGCCGCTGGCTGGGTGGCAGCTGAAGGTAAACAAACAAAATGCCACAGCTCAGCTGGGGGCGGGGGGGGTTGTTTAGGTTGGATGGATGGTTTTAATTATAGTCTTGCTGGTCGTGTGTGTGTCGCCATCTGCCTCAATGTGTGAAAAGAAGTCTGGTTTGGACTTAAATTGGATTTAAAAACAGAGGATATTCAAACTTCTGGCAGCCTGAAGGGGCTGTTCTCCCCACCTTCTTATTTACATTGGGAAACAGCACTGAGGCAACTCATAAATGAAACTAACGGGCATTAATGTATCACTGATCATGTGCTGTAACATTTGAAGGTGAAAGGTTGAGTTGAGGAGAAGGGAAAAGGGGAATTTATAGATTCAGGCCATGATTTGTTGAAAGGTTATAGAAATGTCAAAATAGTTCCCCTTTCTTGCCCTGTGGGGAAATTCTCAAACAGAAGGGCAAAGCACCAAACCTCTCCGGGCAAGTGTCATATTAGGAGTAAAACCCCACCGTTTACGCTGTAGAGCCATCAATGACACAAGCTCGCAGGTAATTTTGTCTGCAAACGTATGGGTGGGGCTGCCTCCCCCAGCGGGAGAGCGATGGAGCCTCGCTCAAAATACAAGCTATCAAAGAGCCGACGGAGGCACTTCCCGCCCTGCCCGCAGTGTTAACGACCGCTCATGATGAGCGCCCATCAGCAATTCAGAGGCTGTAAAGAAAAAAACCCAGAACACACACACAAAAACCATTCCCGTGAAGAAATACACAAGCAGCCAGACACTCGTGTTTACTGTTCAAGCACTTCCCCGATGCCGTATTGCCGAGACATTTCTAAGATCTTCCTGCAACCGCCGAGCCGCTGAGGTCAAAGCAGTAAAGCTGTGAGATTTGTGACGCAATAAAACATCCTCTGCAGCCTGAGAAGTGGTATCCACAGAAATGAAAGCCGGGGAGAAAAAGTAGCGCAGTGTTTTGTTTTTTTCTTTATTGGGGTTGGAGAAGGAGGCTACAGCAGCGGGGGAATGTTGTGAGACACTTTGAGGGGACCAGCAGTAAATCAACAGCCCCCCCCTCTCTACTCTCCTACTGCGTAAACACTGAAAGGCATGAGGAATCTCACTCATCCATGGCTTGAGGAAATGAGGGTGAGAGATAGCTGAGTGGCTGCACAAGAGGGCGAAGAGGCCACAGTGGAATAGTGGAAGGAGTCTAAATAAAGAAGGCTGGTTGGTAGTGTCGTCTGAAGCTGGTGTGTGGTCAGAGGTACTTTAAACTAGGCTGGTGCAGTAAAAAAGCACCTGTCTGGCAAAAAAAGTGGGACTGGAACATGAAGAAGACACAGCTACATCCTCCCAGCAAGCCTATTAACCAAATGCAGCTCTGGTGTTAAGTATGGACACACTACCACAGAGGAGGAAGTGACACAGCACAACTTTAGAGCGGAAAATAGACTCCAACAGTAGCAAGAACATGCACAGACCAGAAAAGCGAGAGGGCTCACTACAGATAAATCTGTCTTTCTCAACCTCTTAACCTTTGTAACCACTCTGACCCGCCAGCAGGTCTGTCAGTTCGAACTCACAGCATGCAGCCAAACTTTGGTCTAACCCACAAAACTTTATTTTCCCAAGAAACTAAAGATCGCAGGATGAAATCTGTGAAAAAAAAAACAAAACACGAGAGTCTTGGGTTTAAAGGTGCAACCTCAGTGGATATCTCTGCAACACAATACATAGATGTCAAAACTGTTATTTCTTAGCTGCCAACAAGAACTGTTTCAAGCCCCTTCTTCACCAGCATACGCCCATCTACCAGCCCAGCTAGCATTATGCAATAGTAGCAATTAAAGCCCATTCATCATCACCACGATAGCACTGAAACGAAAGGGCAAATACTATTCTGACACTTCCATTTACACCATATGATGGCTTTCAGCTCAGTGCGATGCACCATCCAACAGCAGGAGGTTGAAGTGCAACCTCTCGCGGCTCATCCACCCTTCACGACTACATCCATGCTCGTAATGAGAGTACCGACTACCAACAGCGTTACGACTGAGGTAATGTGTGCAGCTGTTGCACCGAGTGGTAAAAATCACAGCTTCCATACAGGATTCTGTCACCTGGCGTCATCAGTCCCTGACAGACACATGAATTTGCAGCAGACATCCGGCTCAGAGGGACACTGCAGCAGGAAGAACACAGTTGTGGCTTCTATGTCTGATTTTACCCTGAATCTTTAAAGGTGCACTCTGTAGTTTTGGGGAAGGGTGTTTTCATGACTGAATAAACAAACTGACCTTAAAGGACAACGCAATTTCATTCTGTTTTACTTTGTTTACATGTGGCGGACCCTGCCACCTTTCTCCAAAACTACATAGTGCCCCTTTAACCGATGGATACAGACACAGCTAAGCTGCAGCTGAGAGCGCACCTCTTTCATTCCCACAGCCCTGCAGTCTGCACACACACCTTTTCATCTGCAGCTACTTCCCCACACGTCAGGCTGCTTGTGGCTTCAAAGACCCATACATCATGACAGGAAACTTCCCACTTTCCCAAATGCCTCTATTTGTCTGCTTCTGCGCAAACAAAGACCGCCACAACCACCATGGCACAACACCAGAGTACAGTAGCAGCCATGTAATCCACAGCAACAATCACTCATTCGTGTGTTTCCAGAGGAGGCACCCTCATTGTCAGCGGGTCCTGCCAGAGAGAACCCAGCCAAATCACCAATAAACGGATTTAACTTGTCAGCACATTAAGGGAAACCAAAATGCATGCTTGTAATACAGAGCAGTGGCACGGAAAGCCAGGAGAAAGAAGCCGGAGTTACTCAGGAGAGATGTGGGATTAACTTCACTGATCCTTTACTGTCTTGCAGGAGAGGAGAGACAGGGAGGGGGGGAATCCTCTTAGCCAGAAGGTAGTGGGGGGTTAAAAATAGCCCGCCATTGACACTAATTTCAAAAATCCCATTATTGGGGTACATTTGAGGGGTCACTTGGGAGGGGAGGAAAGACGGAAAGAGCTTCTTGGCACAGGATGCCAATTTGGGTATCATTACCCTTGTTTGTTTTGACTGCGCAGGATAAAGACGTGGATAAAGTCAATAAAGGGCGCACAGCCAGCACTCACACAGCAGCGAAGCTTCGATTCACACACTAGAAACCCAAGCTGGGATCTACTGTTTGCAGTTAGGTTGAGAAAAGAGCGACAAAGCATCAGGATTCATTTACAAGCGATCCCTCTTGGATGGAGATAAAGTGCGCTCTCTCCACCACCTGCGCGCATTTTGGAGAACCAGCGGGTCTCCGAGGCGCACAAACAACACAACACTCAATAACGTAAAAAACACATATTCCTCACAGCTCACCTCAACAAGCAGTAATCCAGGTGCGAACTGGTCCTCGTATCCTCTCTCAAAATGTGCCAAACAGCCTCTGAGCAGCCGAGACTTTCTCCTTTTTACATGTGAATAAAGCGAAGCGGTGAAACCCGGCTGTCCCTCCCCGCGCCGGTCACTCAATGCAGCATTATTCAGGCGTAAATGCAGGAAAAGTAAAACGTGTATTGTCGCTCTCAGAGCAGCAGCGGGAGCAGAGTCTGCAGCGGGTTTCGGGAGAAGAAGAATCCGTATGAATGGATGACAGCTCCGGCTGCGTTGTTGCTCCGCCGCCTTCTCTTGTGTGTGTGAGCTCCGGAGCCGCGACCAGCCTCAAGACTGTGCTGCGAGCGAGAGGCAGCAGCCAATCAGAGGACAGAGCTCACACACCCCCCCATCCCTCTCATCCTCCCCCTCTTCTGGAGTTTTCAATTTCATTTCTCTTTTCACCATGCAGACTCTCCCTTTCTGTCAAACTCTGACGGGTTTTTTGTGTTTTTTCCATTAGTATCTCCCTTGTTCATCCTTCCTCTTTCATTTCTCCGTTCACTTTGCTTTATTTAGGCTGTGGGAATACCTGATGAAGAGCTGCCAAGGCATCTCATTTTGAAAGGGAAAATAAAAAATCACCTACAGCATCATAAAGGGAAAACTTTTCCATTCTCTCAGGTAGATCAGTGTTTGTGTTTCACTTTTTGTAATGGTTGCTTTTCCTTGTGTTTTCCTGATTCTTTTTTGCATTCATTTATCGTGAAATACATTGAGTTTATTTGTGATAAAATGCACACTTTGAGCAAAAATGTCTTACATTGCCTGGTAATTAAAGAAAGTCAAGACTACAGCCAGGCTAGCAGCTCGGTCAAGTTGTAAGCTATGAGGAGTCGGAACAGCACAAAGCCAATTTGACATAGTGGCTAAATCATGTATTTACAATATAACGTGATACACACTGGTCCAAAAAGACGTTTTTCCATAAGCTTACATTGTTAAAGAAGCGTTTGTAAAATGCTGAACACAACCTGCGTGAAACATTGAATTGTTTTATTCCCATTCAAGTTAGCGGAAGTTAGCCGCTCAGTCGGCAGAAGTCTCTAGGGCACACGCTCTACAGACAAGGTGTAGACCCCGCTGATTATCTGGGCCAATATTCAGCACTTTCCGATTATCAGTATCGCGATTTTTCTGTCAGATTGCCAATATAATCAACTAATTTGAAAGAAAGTGCTACTTTGGCTCTGATGCAGCATCTTCCAACAACACTGTCTGATTGGTAACACAAACACAAACTAAAATGATCAAATGAATGTAGTGGAGAGGAAGTAGGTAGACTATAGCTGAGGCTGATGAGACAGTCATGAGTTCTGAAGATTGTTTATCAAAATTACTACTAGATGAATTGAAACGTTGACCTGATGATGGCGCTACACGACACCTTGACAACCAAAGTGATCAAATTCATCCTAATGGGGACATGAATGTCTGACATAAATAGCAACTATCTACCTGATAGTTATCGAGACCTCCTGATGGTGACAGTAGAGATAAAAAAAAATCAGGGGATAATTAAAGTCAGTAGGATTCACCATCAGGGGACCATGAATGACTGTACCAAATTTCATGCCAACAGGCCCTGAGCCACACTGCCAGCATGGCTAAAAACTCTAATCTATTCAACACACATGACAATAATCACAAGAACTACAATAATTCTAATAAAATACTCAGTAATATCAGGCCATGTGTCCATTCTTCTATATTTACTGTTGCATGTCTTAATTGTGACCCGTCAAGGAACTACAGAGGAGCTAACAAGGCTACAATGTCACATCTCACCCTTAAATGTTTTCAATTTATTCTGCTCACCTCTCTCTCCTGCACCCACTTCCCCTTTTACCCCTCCTTTCCCCCATTTTCCCTCTCCTCTCTCCATCTCCATCCCTCCCCCCACTCTTTCTCTCTTTTGTATGTCTAGGCGTCTCATTCTGAGCTCAGGTCATGTAAATAGAAGCTTCACCACCACAGGGAAAGAAAACAAATTATAATTCATGCCAGTGAAAAAGCTGTTGCGTAAAATCAAATTAAACAGCTCAATCTCTTTCTGCGTCCGTAACGCAACATGTCTCGTTTAGTTCCTCAAACCGACGATGATGTTCATTGTTTGTCCAAATAATTCAAGGTGACAACTGTCTCTAAGAGGGCGGCGCATACAAAGGAAGCTGTCTTTTGTCAGCAAAATGACTCACATTGGCTCACATTATATAAGTCCAGAATGGGACTGAATCATTGGATTTAGAAGAAGAGATTAAATGAAATAAACATGCAAACAACAATTGTATTTTAATGTCGACTGTATTAAATCATTTGATGAAGCGTTCTCAGGCAAACCCACTGCCGCCGTGTTCTAGCTGCGGAGTTATAATGGGCCACTGTGTGATTATTAGTTAAGTCATTTGTATTTATGTAGCTTTTATCTGAAAAGACAGGTACATTGAGAATGAAAACCTGAAAAGAGGAGAAATTGGGTTTACAAGAGACAAAATACTCTTTTACATCTGCAGAAAGTATGAAATTCTAACACAAAAGCACATGTCGCTTGTTTACAACAACTGTTCTGCTTATCTTTCGACAACAGAAGAAGACGTGTTGTCCTGTAGTTCAGTTAAACAGGAAAGAAATGTGACTTCTACGAAGACGACAATCCTTTGTGCGTGGCTGACTTTCTCCACTTTTCCGAACAGAGTAATAAGCCACGGTAGAATAACAGCAAATCATCCCAAATCTCATCAACATCCAGAGGTATTACGTAATCTGGTATTAGCGCAGCTTTACGTATATGCACTAATCCAGCTTTTCTCTCGCTTCTCTGCACAGAGTTTGACCGCAAAGGTCAGGATTGCAGTCAGTATGTTGGGCCTCATGGGACACGAACACAATATATGTTGGCAAACACTGCAAATAATGGTCATGTTCCAACCAGGATTTCAAATCAAATGGAAATTTTGGCACTTCAACTTTCGTTCTCATATACTGCAATTAAAAACATGGGAAAGAGTTTAAATGTATGATCACAGCTGATGAACAAACAGTATTATCTGTTGTTGTGTATATTTGAAAGGGTTTAAAAGGACCTTGAAACAAACATCTTAAGAAGGCTGTGGATTCTCTCACTTTATGTCTAGTTTTCCAACCACTTTACGACAACATCCACACAACACTTTGGACACTGAATGTGACAAAGTAGTGGATTTTTATTCAGAAATTACTAGCATGAAAAGCAACCACATGAAGAAGAACATGAGCAGAAAAGGTCCAGTATACGGTGATTATTCTGACAGATGCGGCGTTTGAGAAATGATCATCAATTCTGGATTAAAATTTTCATTTTCACAAAATACAAAATGTACTAAAATCATGATGATGTGACCAATTGTCATCTAATCAAATGAAAAGACCAAAACCAACTATGTGTCTCTCAATATTTCCTGCTTTATCCATCTCCTCTCTGGCTCCTAGCTCAGTCATTTTCTAAATCAGCTGGGCCCTGTAGAGTTTTGGCAAATGGTCCTCAACCAGGAGGAAACGGTGCATTTGTTGGGGACTATTTTCAGTGGCGGATTAATATATTGCACATTTGGCACTCTAGTCTTTGGAGCAGCAGGACACTGTAAGTGGGGACTGAGTCAAAATAAATACGGCTGCGTGCCTTTATTGTCATGACATAATGCAGTGTTGGTTTTGGTCTTTTCGTGGGATTTGCTGAAGACGTATCCTTCGTATTCCTGTGTCTGGTCTCAAACATGCCTGTAGAAGAGAATAGCAGCTTGATCAGTGTTGTCAGTGATCAGTCTGGTTTCAGCTATTCTTAAAGACTGGGAAGTGGGGCTTTACCAATTCAGCTCGTTCACACTCTGTCCCTTCAGGGCAGCCTGTGTTGAATGGCTGAGTGAAAGGTTTCCAGTTTGTCTATTCAGGTAACAATCAGCATGGGGCAGCCACAGCCTGGAGGTTTAATAAATTGGATTCCTGTAAGTGTGAGTGTAAAGCAAAAAGAAAAAAAACCCATCTCACAAAAGAAATATTGCTGTGTGGCTACTTTGATCAAGCTTATAGCAATAAGGGATAAAGCTTTAACAGCTCAAATATAATTTACATGAAAAAGGTGCAACATGTCCACATGTGGTGAAGACGTCTGATGTTTACTCTCAAGGAGAAAGATCCTGTCTGGCGTATCAGAACTGTGCTAAAGGTCTGTTATGCAAGCGAGACATCCAGGCTGATGTGCTGAATTTGAAATGTTCCTGCAGGGAAACAAACACTGACTTTATGTTTGTGCTACATTCCCCATATAGCTTCCAACACGAGCGCTGGAGATAGGCATCAGGAATTTACAATAAGATGTTGTTTCCCATTTGTGATCGCAGCACTCAGGTCACAGTTCAGTGTCGTGCTTCAGGACACTTGGACAAACATCCTGAAAAATACTCCCACACTCTGTGGACATTTCATGCATCTGTTTGTCTTCTTTACATAACAAAAAATACATTTGTCATATATGTCACTCTAATCTCCTGACATAAACCTTTGTTTATAAGGCATTGTGGAGATAATTCACATACTGACAGTGTGTTGTAAAATATATCATCTGTATACCATATCTGTCTGTATGAACTATTTTAAATTCTAGAAAAAAAGTCTTAAAATAATGCCAAACATATTTAGATTTGGCCTAAATATCTGAATAAAATTGGTAAAAAAAAAAAAAAAAAAAATACATTAAAAGTTAAAGGTGCAATATGGAGGAATTGGACACCTGTTACATATAGCACCTTCAGCTGTTGTGGCAGATGGGTGTCATTCTTTTCCTGATAACACAGTCAACTCTAACACCATGACAGCAAAGAGCCAAGATGGCACCTTTCAAACTTATAGCTAGGACTTTACTTGCATTTATAAGAAAAAGCTACCCTGTGGACCGACAGATTCCAGTTGAAAACAGAAACCAGGTTAGAAATATCTCATTTTTTTAATTTATACAAAAGTGCATGAAACAGTTTCATTACATTTGGTAAGTCACCTAAGAAATCCCCTCACAGACGAACACTTCAACTGTAGTTTATTCCTGTAAAAATTTCTGAGCACAACTGACCACTTCCTGTTATTCAACAATCATCTTCTTTAACTCACAAAGTCTTTGACTATTTTTGGTCTTTTCCTCATAGCACTCATCTTTAAGGCCTAAACAAAGCCACCCTGAATGTGGCTGTTTGCATTATCAGTGCTGTTATTTGGTTCCACCTGAGCTTGAATTCCACACTTTGGGTTAACCACTGTAAAAGTCTTCAGTGTGAGGGCATCCTAATTGCCGCCTGTGTTCATGGTATGATTTGGACCAGTTGGCGCCTCTGCTACCGTCTTACTGCCTCCACATTTACACCCAGGTTCTCTGGCTAGACTGGTGAGGAGCTCCAGGACTCTGATCTCATGCTCCATGCGAGCTTTCTCCCTCCTCTCCTCTCTCTCAGCCGTCTCCCTCTGCCGGCGCTCCTCCCTCTGCAGCCACTGGGAGAGGAGCTCCTGCTGCCAGTGGGCCTGCTCCTGCCGCTGACTCTCCAGCTGCACCATCAGGCCCCGGGTCTCAGATACAAGCCGCTGGAAGCACTCTGACAGGTGCTTAAGTGCAGGCTCCAGGCAGGTGGACTCAGGGTGGTGGTGGCCAGAGGTGGGCAGGGGGTTGGGGCTCGGATCTGTGGGTGTGGGGAGTGGAGTAGCAGCGGATTGGGTAAGAGGGGGAGGAGAAGGAGCAGGTGGAGGTGGTACTACATGTGGGGAAGGACTGCTCAAGCTGTTATCCACAAGTGTACCTATGACACAGGTTATAAAAGAGTCACAATTAGTCAGAAGTCGTTCAAATGGACTAGTTGTACAATTATTCAAGCACAAACACCAAATATTATCTGATTCCTGCTGCCAAAAGGTGACTATTTGCTGCTTTCCTTCAACTAATGTGATAGTTGACTGAGTAGCTTAAACTTCTAGACAGCTGGTCGAACAAAACCAGCAACTGTAATAAGTCATAGCCAACTTTAAAGGTGCATAAGGTGGAATAAAGTAAAGGGCTGTTAAAAAGCGGTCAAAACAGGAGCTTTGCTATTGTATATGCAGAAAAAACAGCTGCACTTCTAAAGTCACATTGCCAGTTTGTTGTCCTATAAAATGCAAAATACTCAAAACTTGAAAGACCGCACAAAAGATTAAAATTTATTACAAATATTGGTATGCAATTTTATTTATTTTTTATTCTGTCACTGTTGCTAGACCTGTTGAACTTAAATAGTATTTCTAAAGATAATTTTACCTACAGATAAATATTGCTATAATTATGATTTTAAAAAATGTACGAATAGAAATCTCCATCAATTTTCACAGACTATAATGAAAAACAGTTGGGAAATATTCCTGTGTTGCTACTTAACAGGGACTCAAAAAATGTTTTAGGCTGTATCGTGATATACGATATATATCTTGATATTTTGAAATGTCCTCAAAAGTACTTCACAAATAAGAGGACTTGGCTGAAAAATCAAATATCACAATATTTTTTTACCAAATACCTCGATATTGATACTGCGACAATATTATAGGGATAACTACTGGTACCTTCAGAAAATATTAACACAATGAGATTTCTGATGTCATCTGATGTAGAGAACTGGGTGCTCTGTATTAGGGGGATGTTTGTAATTCCTCATGCAACAAAGTTTCAAATCTCAGGATATAATCACAGTACATACCAGTAATTTCTCGATGGATGGGTGATTCCAGGTAAGCTTCATGTCGTCTGTCTCTTGGATGCTGCGGGAATCCTGTATTGCTGAACTCAAACTCATCCGTTGAATCTTCTCTGTCCTCCAACTTGACTTCAGAATCCAGCTGCCAGGACTGACGGCCTCCTATCTCCTCCAAAGAGCTCAAATGTTGTCTTCCTGTCCTCCCCGAGGAACCAAAATGGTGCCCACTAATCTCTGTATTAGAATTTAAATCTGCAGGGATACTTCCTCTCCTGTCAATGGAGTCAAGGTGGCGTTCTGCCATCCGTTCCTGAGAAACAAAATAGGGCCCTCCTTCCCCTTCCGCTGACCTCCGGCCCAGCACAGCATCCATGTCTGCAAAGTATTTGAAAGTACAAGGCTGCGAGCTGTCGACGCTCCTCTGTAGTTTGGCTCTCACGTAGTTAGCCTTCAGAGTTTTGACCCGCAGCCTGCACTGGTGTGGACTACGAGAGAAACCCATTTCACTCATGCGGGCAGAGAGGTGTTTGAAGACATGGCGGTTGCGAAGGTTTTCTGCCAAACTCTTTTGGACGCGCTCGTCGCTCCAGGCGCACAGCAGCACCTGAGTCTCCTCCACTGTCCAGTTGACTGAGCGCTCAGCTTCTCGTTTTCCTGTGCATACATACACAGCTGAATACAGTAACAGTACAATTTTGGCACTAGATCAAACTGTCCTCACATAAATCCTACCTCCATGAAGGTTATAAAGTTCAGTTTTTGCTGAAGTTGTCTTAGAGAAATGTGATTCAACTTTATGGTCATTTTGTGAGCTGTGGCTTGTGTTACTCTCTAAATAATTAGTCTGCCCTCACTGATATAAAATATTAGAAACACATAGGATGCATTACAACACATCTCTAAAACATCTGCAACAAAAACTGAACATCATGTTGTGTTAATGCTGTTTTAGCTAGATGGCCTTCATACTCTGAGTGTACATCACTGCCTGAACTGTGTGTGAGGGAGCAACCACAGCAGATTAGCATCTAAACTTACTAACAAACTTATCAACCTCCCTCAGTGTATTCAGTATCATAACATAGTCATAGATTGTTATATGAATGCCTTGTCGGTATGAGGAAGGGATGACAGCCTCACATTACTCCTTCTTGCTGATTAGCCAGACAGACAGCTAAACGGTTAGCTGACACTGGGTGTTACAAGCCAGTTACCAGGTGAAAAGTTTAGTGTTAGCAAACAAGCTAATTTAGACACAAGCAGAATAATACTAGCTTCATAACACTGTCCGACACTCTAAAGGCTCGAGGGTGATTTTAGAAGCAGGACAATTAGCAATGAATGGCTCATTAGCTTACCAGCCGAGTGAAACCAAACTAGAAAGCCATTTCTGCTGTGTAACAAACACAGCTCAGGTTAGCAGCTGGCTAACAGTTAGCTGAGCCAGCTACATGAGTCTCATCCTGTCGCTCTGCTGCCTTTTAAAACACAAACAGAACATGTCTGCTGCCTGAAGGGTTCTTACTTCTGGTCGTTGAAACGGAGTTGGTCGAGATGATCAGCGGAGGATTCATTTTAGCAGGCTGCAAGTAATGTAAACAATCCTCACACACGACGTCGCTCCTCTCTTCCGGGTGACGTCGTGATGAGCGCGTGACGTCACGTGTCGTCAGAAGCGTAGTGTTACAATAATTGGGAAAAAAATTACAGGAAATGAAAACAATATCATTATTATTATTATTATTATTATTATTATTATTATTACAAAAAACTAAACAGTGCACTGACTATATTCTGCTTTTCTTCTGTATGTCTCCAAAAACCCTGCTTGTATTATTTTGCACACACAAATACTACTCTTAGAATCTTTTTCCCATAATACTCATTTACATACTGTAAAAAATGTATTATATATTCATTAGTTATTTATTGTCCTTATCTGCAACATTCCCGTTTGCCCTATATTGCATCTGTACAGGTCCTATAATATTTACACCTCCTCTGGGATCATTAAAGTAGCCGACACGATGAGTTTTACATCAGATATTCATTCCTGTTTCAACATGCAGTAAGCCTATATTCATATACTATTCATATATAATACTGCGGGTTGTACAATATTTATTGAAACCCTTGAGTTTATTTTCCTGCATACCCCCTCCAACAGCATATAATCAGGTGTTGACACAGATCGCATACATTATCTGTGCATACAGTATTGCTAGATTCATGATGGAAGATGATACAAAATTACACTGATACCATCACATGTTAAAGAAATGTAATTTTTTTTGTTTGTTTGGGCAGTTTAGCTAAACTTACAGTATGTATAATGAAATATTCAAAAGCATGAGAACTCAGAATCCACTTATTCATCCACAATTAGGACACAAGGAAGTTTATAATAATATGATAGTGGAGATTAAGGTATATGTCATTGGTAGACTACAAAGGCTGTGTTCAGATAGACAATCGCTCTGCATGAACAAATGCAGCCACCTCAGTGACACAGCAGTCGGCATAGTGGGTGTCGGAGAAGCCTCAGGCGAAAAGCTGCAGTGTTGTAAAGATAAACAAAGTTTAACCTGGCTACACATTTGCCATGCCGTCCAGCAAGTAACCGAATATGATAGAGCAAGCAAATACATGAAAGTGCACATTCCTTTGTAATATGAAGAGTGTAATTCTAGTGTTTACCTTGCAATCATCCATATATAGACCAGTGTGTAGTTTTATGGTAAGTCTCAACCAACATAGCACCTTGCAGGTTTTTTTTTTTACGCAGTGCTATCTTTGGTCTGAATGCCAACAAGACAGAACAAACTCCAGAGTAGAACAGTAACAGATGACTAAATTGACTGTGAATTGACTAAATTGACTGTAATTGATGTAATCTCTTTCAATCTCATGTCCCTGACAACCATAAAACAAGCTTCCTCTGTGCATTTTGGTTACAGGCACACCTGTATTAACAGCCGTCCACATGCGATCTATCACCCCAAGATGCATTTTAACTGCTGTGTGTGAACACGTCCCCAGAGACCACAAATTCAGCTCAACTTTGAATAACAAGAGGCAACCATCCAGAGGAAACAGCTCCTAAAGAGGCTGTGAGGTGCTAATGGGCCGTCTTGTGCGTTCCCTGGATGTCTGTTGAGAGCATTAAGATCTCTGACGTCCCTCCTTCTATTTCACTGGTTCACCTCCTCAGTCTTTCATCCACAAACACAGCAATTAGCAGGGGGGAGTGAGTCCTAAAGTGTTGCTAATGCAGATTCAGTCTGCTCTCCTGCAGTTAGATTTGCATTTTGAGCTCTTAGCCTTTGTTGTGTTACACAGTGACTGAGAATGAGTTTGATAGTAATCTTTAAAGAGAAGGCTGGAGATCATTTACAGTTAAAGCCCATTTTCTTCTGTCACTATCTCCTTATGTAGTTGCAATGCAGATCATATGAAGTCCAATAGTTTGTTTTAAAGAGTACTCATTTCAAGATTTTTTCTTTACTGCCTGACCAAGAACTAGCTGAGATGATCCAGTTTAATCTCTGTGTTCAACACATCAATCTCTAAAATGTTTAGCCTAGCTTTGCACTAGCTTACTGAAAATACTGTTCGAGGTGTTGGAGACACATTTTTCAAATTATACAATAGGCTACAGTACTCCTGTAATGTGTTTGACTTTGCATGTCATGTGTTCTCTAAATGCTGTCCTGAACTACAAAGATGTCCCAGATCACTGCTTCCAACCTGTTTTTCTGTTGGGTTACGTTAAGAACCACTGCCCAAGATGACAAGCCAAAGATAAAATCAGATGATGAACTCAACTACGCACCAGAAACTGAGAACAAAACTCTGACATTACGAGTTGAGAATCTCTTCATGATCTCACAATGAGGAAATAAGAAAATCTTTTTTTAGCCTCTGGGAGTACTGTACAATATATTAGCACATGTTTGACAAGGAAGATGGGAGTGCATGAAAAGTCCCGTTGTTATAATGCAAGATGGTATCGACTGTACAAAGTCGGTTCCAACAACCAACCATTCCACCTCAGGAACCTTTGCAGCGACCTTTTCGGCACACGGGAACTTCAACCTTGAAATATGTTTTAGTTTTGTTTCTAGGGACACAGTTCCTGTTCCTAGAAAATCTTTGCAGCTGGTGTGGGACTTTCCAAGGGCCCAGGAACTATCAGTGTGGAGTCAGTATCTGGCTGTTGGACTGTTTGTGACGGGAGAAAGGGATCACTTTCAGTGATACTGACGGTTAAATCACCACCAACCAAGCAACATCCCAACTGTTGTACAACAAGAGAGGAGAAGTGAAAAAGTGAGCGACAAAGACAGATGAAACTTGGTCACGAATTAACCACAAAAATAACCAGTGTTATTTTTAGCTGGACTTTTTTCGAACTTTCAGGCTGCCTTTCTATCTCTGCATATTTAATACCTAGTCAGTTACAAATAACAATACAACGACTGTATTCTTGTCTTGTCGTATTGAAGATAATGCAGTTCAAACTAAGGTTTGTAATCCATTATTGGTCTAATTTGCCTGATCGTCACAGCACAGTTATTGAAAACATATGGGAGTCTCTGAATAAACTCTTGCAGTCCTTGGAGGTCCTGACATCTTGAGAATATATAGTCAGAAATGCTCTAATAGTGGGATTAAAGTCCGTCCGGCAAATGCAACTTTTTTTCACTGATCAATAACCCAACCAATATGTTGGGGTGATGTTATACAACATACCAGACAAAAGTCTGATTTTGTAGTTTCAAGCTCGGCAGTAGCTACAGGCCCTGGAACTGCAGGCTGACATAAAAGGTTGTTCTTCACAGCAGAGCGCACAGCACTGACTGCCTGGGAACAAACACACACACACACAAACACACACTAAGATGTAGAAATGATGAGCCCACCACAGCATAGGTAATTACAGAGGAAGAGGGGAGCCGAGACAGTCGACTGGACATTCATCTCATTACTCATGCATGCCTCCAGGCTGTTCCCCGCTGGCCTGCGGAGGAACATCACATGCTCTTCTCTCTCTCTCACACACACACACACACAAACAAAAGAAGGTAAATCCTTTCCAAAGCACTCTGGACACACACCTGGTCAGTCAGGGTCAAGATCTTGATGCATCGTTGCTAATTACACCACAAACAGCAGTGTCTGGCTTATTATCATTCATGAATACTCTTTTGTGCATGTGGTACAGCTTGACTGGGAATTGAATCTCAGATTTTTTGCATATTTTTACTACTTAGATCATTAGCTGACCCCTTAGCAACCTCCAAAATAAAAAGAAAATACATAAAAAGGAGGGATTCCTGGTGGATATCATTTTGCAGGAAGAATTTGGTGCTACAAGGTTCACACTTGTGATCTTTCTGCTGTGGGAGAAGCTTTAATTACTCGTCTATGGTCGACAAAATAGCCCGTAGGCTACACCAAAAAGAAAGAGCCGGGCTTTTAATATATGATAGCAATAATAAATAACTGCAGAGCCTGCACGACCTCCTCTTCTGGATTGTCTTCTCTCCCGTCCTCGAACGGGAGAGACAGGCAGTAGATTTTCTCCCAGTGTGATTTGTAGTGCAGAAAACCAGGTCAGCGAGCACACAGCGAGGTAAGTTGAGGTACAGACGGCTCACACGCTGGAGATGGTTACATCAGCTGAGGCTGGAGGAGAACTGAGGTATCCCATGGTGGAAGCTCAGGATCCCTGCCGGCATGCTGCTCTTTGGCGTGGCTCCATTTTCCCTCCTTTCATGTCTCCTGACAACCAGCAGCAGCCGTGTTGTTTAGATCAGTGGTTCGCAAACTTTCACACCAGACGCAAACAAAGACTCAACATGGGAGCAGTGCAGCAATTCGTGGAATCTGTGCTTTTTTTTTTTCAAGCTTATACCCCCTAAGAATCAGAGTGATGAGCCCTCGTAGCAAGCAGTCCACTCAAGTAGTTAAACGCAAAATGTCCACATTCCACAATTCAAATAATCAACCATCCCTGAGCCATTTGAAAGAAAAAAAAGACACGCTTAGTGCACAGCTGGGCTTGTGAGTTCAGTCACTTCAACTTCAATTGCTGCTTGCGAGTGAAAATATACTCATTTTTTATATTTTCTTCTGTGTTTCGTTGCAGTTATATGACCAGTCTGCTGAAGAAAATGGTATGTTGTTGAGTTCTTTGATCCCAGCCGCAGCTGACGTGACGTTCGGTTGAGTCTTGGTGAGGTTTAGGCACAGAAATGGTTGATTTAGGCACATAAATGGTTAAGTTTAGGCACAGAAATTACTACTTGGTTTGGTTTAGGAAAATATCATGGTTTAGGTTAGAATGAGTTCACATAATTATGTAATTTAAGTTACATAAGCAAGTGTGTAAGTACCAGTGAGCAAAGGACAAGCGATGAGGTAGGGATAGATGAGTGGGTTACTCCCGGGACCTTCACTTCGGAGACTGGGGTTTGTTGCCTGTGCAAAGCGCAGCTATTTTAACTCAAACCATAATTGCTCCTGTCATTGTGAAGAAATGGAAATATGAAGCAAACATTTGCTGTACCAATCATATTGGGTACGTTGTGGCCCTGGAACATGGGCACGACTTTAGCTCATGGTGGTTCACTATCACACACTGTAAAATCCTGTCTTATATAAACTGCAGTTTAGTATTTCCATGTCTAATAAACTTACTCAAACTGGACGTTTAGGATCATGTTTCATCTTCTCACCACCTGTAGCAACAAGAGCCTACCAATCAGGGCCCTAACATTTCTTAGTGCTATATTCGGCCTGAATGGCCACTTTTATTAATCCTGCATTAATCTAATTGGTGACCAATTAGAGGGTTAATTTCCAACCTTGCAGAGACAAAGCAGAAAAAAGACCTTTGGCGTTCAGTGATGGCTATATGTGAGCTTTCATTTGCCATTTTATAAAGAAGACAAGGCATCTCCTGTGTTTGGGTGGTAATCATAAGCTAATCATCACCTCTTGATATTACAGCAACCCATGCAGAAAAAGTTGCCCTATAGCTGTGATTTCCAGCTGCAAAGCATATGCCCCTGCACCAGGGCGGGATGCTGAACCACAGTATTTCAAAACACATATGGAAGAACCAGGGCAGGTCATTTATCAGCCATAAAAGTGGGCTTCAGAGCTGTTGTGATGTGGAGTTGGAGCCCCTCTGTTTTCAAAGCTTTTACTCCAGTCGCTCAAATGAATTACAGAACTCTTGGTCCCTCGCCCGGATGCCCTCTAATTTGCTTGCATTTTTATAGTAGCCACCAATTTGCAGAGGCCACTTTGACCAACAGTGAACTTATGGCAGAGCATCTGCGCTTCAAAACATTTCCTACGAGCCCCAGATGCACATATGAAAAAAACCATAACGTCCACTGTAATATATTCAACAGCACAGATCAATCTGAGATGAAGTGCAAGAGACCATCTGGGGAAGTGTGTGGTAAAGGTTTGGCTTTGGCAGAAACTCTATGTGAACACAGATTTCTGCAGAAATACACAGTTAGGATCCAGTTCAACAGAATATAGGACACAGGCATCACTTCACCTTTCCGTTCATCAGCATGTAAAGCTAAAACTGTCGTCAGTCACACACCCGCTTCCCATGCGTCTTATTTGAGTCACAGTCATCTGCAAATCTGCGTAAATCTACGGGTCATTTCCACCTTGAATTCCGTCTTCTTTTGTTTGCATGGGCAGCAGCATTAAACAGGAACTGAGGAGCTAAAAGTGGAACAAAGACTCCAAAAATACCTCACATTTTTCTGTTGCACATTTGCCTTCGTAGACGGTCACATTCCAGTTGATTTTTACCAAAAAAGGTAGAGCATTCTTACATAAGGGAGCACTGTGATCTTTGACATAAATGGTGAATGTCGGTCAGTGCTCTGAGAAACTGTCCACTGTCTGCCCACAAGCCTGAGAGCGAGAGCTCGCTGGTTACATCACAGGGTCAGCCGGCGTGACACTGGCGTGTAGACGAGGCAGACTAAAGGATTGAACATGTAAACAGCCAAATGAATGATTCCCTTGTCATGTGTCCACACTGTTGGCCTGCCATGGTGGTCTGCAGCGGAGAAAGTACATCCACTGTGGTTAATGATATTTGTTGTATCCGAATCGAGAACACTGTGACCTGCATTTCACAATGGACCCTTGGTCATTGACCGTTAGACTACGTTTGTAAGAGTAGGCTGTCTGAGATATCTATGTCATTATCTAGATGGAAAAACATCCACGTATTAAGTTTAAAAAATGTGCAAGATCTGACTGAAAATAGCTGGAGAGGACTGTAACTAAGTACATTTTCTCAACTACAGCACCAACCAATGATTACAGAATGCATTAGTGAAATTACACCAACAAAATAAAACATGGAGAAACATTGTAACACCCTGAAAATACATTTTGCAGAACATGCGTATGAAATGAAGAAATGTTATTGCCATATACTTGTAAAGGTGTATCTTAGTAAATCTATTGGTAATTAAGCAAAACATCTAAATTGTTACACCACAGGAGAGACATTAGACTTGTGTAGGTAAGAACTGCTTTTGAATAATAATCAGTCGAGGTTATCCATTAATTATAGGGTTTGTGGCTCAATCCCCAACTCCTTCTGTCCACGTGTGAATGATGTTTGTGAGCAGGACTGTAAACCCCAACGAGGTTGTGTTTATACGACAGTGGGTGTCAGATCATTGTGGCCAAGCAGATTGAGAAAGTATGGCGCTTTGGATGAAAGCCAAGTGAATGTGATGCAATTAAATAATTGATGTCTAGAAAACTTCAATCACTATAAGCCACCAAATAAGTGATTCTTGAGAAATTATTCCAGATTTTCCATTGTTGGAGCCTCAAACTCCCGATTCCAGCAAACGACCTCACCACCATCCACCTCCCCGTGCCCCCCCCTCTGCTTTTTGGATCCCTGGGACTGCGAGGAATGCGTCCCACCTAAGTCACCGAGTTGACCCCCTTTTGGTGGCCGAGGAATGCCTGGCGTTTCACTGCTCAGACTGTTTTCACAGTGCAAACAAGCGTCCACATTTCTTCTGGTAAACTGATCTCGACCACACAGGAGGGGCCCCCACCTCCACCATCTCCCTGTACAGCCACTTCTCCCTGATACAAGCCCCCACTACTGTCAATCAACACCTAATAGTCCAGGCACAGCTGATCGAAACCACGTGGAGGAGCTGCTGGTTCCAATTGAACCAAGAATGTGCTTATATAACAGTAAAAACTGGCTTTGGGAGTGGTACTCCTATGGCTTTGAACGTACAAGAAGCAGACAGCCTGACAGATCAAAGAGCGAGAAACGAGGCCAAAAGTTAACATGAAGTAACATGAAGCATTAAGTAAACCAGAGCAACAGTTCTCAACTTTTGCAATGTGCAATCCCTTGAAATCCATGCCAGCATTAACAAGCTGAATGATTAACAGTATTTATGATGATATTTGTCTTCTTCTTTGAGGCGGTTTTACTAGATCATTCCTGAGAAGAGGTCTAAATGCACAAACATTTCATTTTTACCGCATAAATCCTCTATCCACAGATTTAAAAATAAGACGGCACATCTGTATATTTAAATTAAACAATCTTAAAACCCTGTCTAAATATTGTTGTGGCCTCCTGGGGGGTCTCAACCCGTGGACTAAGAACCACTGACCTTTCTGTAACACCTCAGTGCTAAATCTTTCCGTTTGAATATGTCACCTGACACTGTAGTTGAGCTGAAAGACGGGATAGGGAGGAAGTGAAAAATAATATTCTGGAGGAAGACATATATTTCTGGCTGAGATTAGATGTGGGTCAAAGTCTCATATAGAATAGCTAGGTTCTGGGACTGATTCTATGATGTCAAAGGACCCGACAGCCTTCTGGAGGTGTCATGGGAACAACACAAAGACATTTTTGTAGTAAGTGTCTGTTTGATACTGGGGCTCACTTTCCATGCACAGTTGCTACAGACTATGTGCATCTCTAAAAGGAAACGATCAAAGCTTTGTTCACTGTTAAGTTACCTTTGAATATCAGTTTGCAGTGTCTTCAAACGGGGCATACTGTGAAAATTTCACCAAAGCTGCAGGATTTTGGTAGTTTGGTGGTAATCAGCCTAAATTGGTGTTCAAACGAGGCTTTATCTCTCCGGATCACTGACTTAAAACTGATTACTCTCCCCATGTTTCTCCATTGTTCTAATGGTGCAATCTTAGATCAGATCCGAGCAGGGACCAAGGGAAGACAAATCTACCCATAACTGTCGGGGGGGTTAGTTAAATAATGCTCACAGCAAACATGACTTTAAGTTGCTGCTTCCTAAATTGCTTTCTCTGCTCCTCTTTTGATTTTAGCTAACATGGTGTCCCTTCTCGTGATACTTTTGGCAATCTCTTACAAATTGCTCCTTTATGAAAAGTTAAAATTCCTTTTCATTTCCATTCATGCTACTGTTGGATGAATTGCTGTTTCATAGGTTTTATAGCCTTCTGAGGGCTAACAGCATGGCTATAAACACCTAGTCACATTTGAAAATATGACACATGGGTCTGTTTAAAAGCCTACTAAACAACCAGTCGATTGTGGTTTGAACATTTTACCAATGTTATGAAACAAAGATTTCAAAGGACGTGTTCTACAGTGTTTGTCTTTGAGAGGCAGAAATCAAAGTTACAGGTTTAGACAATACAGTCTTACTTGAAAATGATCAATAATAATAGAATCAACAACTCCAGCGATTATTCATAAATTACCGCCCCACTAGATCATTACTTTTGACAGTTTTCAAAGAAAATAAAAACACTGACTGGCTCACTGAGAGAGAGTGTTATGTCACACGCTATACGTGTTTTCAGCCACTGACAAAATTATCTCTGCATTGTGTGAACTGGAGCAGAAAGAGGTGGGATGCAAAGTATAGCTGGTTCAGACTGGGTATGTGGGGATATCTGAGATAAATGCCTCTCAGTAGAGAACCCTGAGCACTTCAATGTTTGGAGCCTTTTATATGTACTTCTTTATGACACCCACTCCACATACATTCAAATCCTCAAAACATTGTGTTATGTTTTCTCTCTCCTTATGCAGCCGTTTTGTGTTTTTGTGGTTAATGAGACCTATGGGAGCAAAGCATTTTCACTCTAGCAGTCTGCAGACAGACGTAGAAACTGAGAGATTAAAAAAATGAGGTAGAAAGGGTAAGCCTGTGAACCAAATCTGTTTCCGAGCTCGCCTGTCTGCGTTTCTCCAGCTGTCCTCACCCCCGTCTGGACTCCCAGACTGACGCTCTAAACCGTCATAAACAATATCTATCCCACCCAGACACACTTGTTTCTACAGATCAGCCTCAGACTGTGCTGGGGGAGGAGGTCAGAGACTCACATTGCAGGCGTTGTGGTATCAGGTATTTGCATTGTTCTTACCTGTCTGGACAAATTGAACTTAGTGAAGACTAAACACTCTTTACTTAAGAGTAAACACATTTAGTTCTGCTCCAGAGTGTGAATTATCCGTAGGTTAGTCAGGAATGAGGAAATCATGCAACAAAGCTACGATGCTATCCAGATTTAGAGGAGGGACGAAGCAGAAAATAGATAGTTTTGATTGAAAACTTAAGTAAAATATGATTTTTTTCCTTCATTTTTTTGTTTAGTTTATTTTTCAAATTGGGTTCCTGTTAGTTGATACTTTGTCAACAAGTACTTGTCCTGGGGTTAAGCAAATTACATTAACTCCAACTAATGTCTATTCTATAGATTTAGCTATTTCTACAATATTTGCATTTGATTAATAGAATATGCTCAAGTTGTGCTCAAGTTTAGGCTACTAACACCAATTGGGTATTACTGTAGGAAGATTTTAGCCTCCATTTCTAACCTAATGTTAGCTGCTGTTACTCTCCGCTAGCACAGGGGAGAGAGGCAAGGAAAGGAAGGCGTTCGAGAACATACATAAGGTCACATCCTTTGGACTGTCGCAGGACTTCTGACCCGGGTCCTTCACAAAGAATCCAGTCTAACAGCATTAAACAACTTAAACAAATCGCCACAGGGTTGTATAGACGGGGAAGGTCTCATTTTTGACGTCATGTTACCGAATAGACGTTTTAGGCCTGTCTTTAGAAACTGATGTTGGGCAGCTAATCATTGTTGAAACCCAAAAGACTTTATCAAAATAATACCATACAGTATATCTTCACATGTTATAAACTCACATTTAGGCACACGAGGTGTCATTTCAACATTTTGTGGTCCCTTTAGGAGGAAAAGCATTAGTTTCCTGTGGTAAAACACGTCCCGCCTGTCCTCGTCTGGACAGGAATAAGAGATATTCAGCCCAGTTCCTGAATGCTCTGCCAATAATAAATGATTGCCTGACTCATTTTTTCACCTGCCGTCAGCAGTGTTGGAGGAAGCAGGTGCAGCGACATTAAGAGGAGCGGTGAGGACCCGGCAGCGTCGCCAAACAATAATATCATTAAGTGCATAAAGAACACAGAGGAGCTCGACTGGAGGGACGGGGGGTTACTGGTCTGGGAAGCCTCGTAATTAGCCTGAGCAGCTGGGAGGCCGAGGCGTGTGTGTGTGTCTGTGTGTGTGTGTTGTCTCCCTTTATGTCATTTTAACTCATTTTAATTTCAATTTGATTCACTAACGGCTTTATCGGCACAATGATTGAATACAATGTAGGAACAGAGGATGGTTAATTAATTATTCACTGAATAATAAAATAAGAAATGATCAACTGTTTTTTTTTATTTACAATTACAATCATGATCATCATCCAATCAGTTTACATTACCTTTAATTGGATATTTCCAGTCAGAATGACAGAAATTACACCAAAGGGGATACAGAAATAATAATTACAATGACATTGTGTATTTTTTTGTAGTTTTATTCTATTACAGCGTAGTTTTTTGGTTTTGTTTTTTCAAAACCCAGAAAATTTCATTTGGTGATGAACAATTCAAAAAAGTGTATCACATCTTAATTTGGCAGCGTGGCCTTAATTCTCTTTCAAATTACTTTTAATGAATAAAATGGCAGTGAAATAAAATGCTGTATATATACATACTGATGCCAGATTCAAAGATGCTGAACAATAACAACAAAAGAACATCTTTCCATCAACTTTAGCCTTGAAATATCAGCTTCTAGGCAACAGCTCAAATATTTTTGTGCTGTAGACAATGCTGACCTCAGAGAATATCTGACTCCCCCGTCTGTCTTTATCTCTGTGTATCCCTCTCTCTGTTTATTTCATATGTTTGCACTGTGGGGGAAGTGACTTGAGGAAACCAGGGAAACAATGAGCCATCGCACGGACAAACCACCCCACCCAACTCGACCCCACCTCCCCCTTTTCCTTGACTTCCCTATGGCCCTCCTCCCCTTCGCAAGACCAGCAGGGTGAGAGAGGATGCCCCACCCTGGATCAATAAAACAGTCACAGTGCTTTAACATGCACAGAAGAATCGGGAGATCCAAGGACACATCCTAACTAATGTGAAATGTGTGTTCACGTGCAGCTATTCAGCAATCAGATTTTCTATGCTAGTTTAAAAACCTTGAAATCCTTGAAATTCAAGCTCAACCACTTAACCAGTCAAGGAGTATATCAAGTGGATTTATTTTATGTTAAGTGAAGCAGGTCAGAAAAAAAGCTTAATTTGCTAGTAATCAGCATTACAAGACACCAGAAGTTGCCAGCCTGGTGTGGCTCACTTTGGCTCACCTCAGCTCACTTTCCTGTGAGCCAACTCTGGCTGGCCCTGATGTACGGCCAGATTTGCTCTGGTTTGGTTTGGGTAGTGGACTGCTTTAGGCTGATAATCAAATGTTAGCTTCTCTCGGGCCAGCATCGGCACCCAGAGCTGGACCAGTGTTACGCCAATTCACATTATAGTCTTCCCTGAATCTGTGCTGGGTTTAGGGCTGTTGTTTGGCCAAGCCATTCTGGATACATAAGAAGTGTTACAATGCTTAATTTTCTCTTGCTTCCCTGATTACAAGCACAGCAGAGCTAGGCCAATCCCAGCTGTGTATTGGCACATTCTGCTGTGTTCTGACACAGGAGGACCAGACTTGAGCCAACTCTGGCCAGCCTATATATGGCTGCCAGATTTGGGCACATTTTGAGGTTGAGTGCTGATGATTAACAATTAGTGAGCAGGCATGTCATTCATTATGGGTCAGGCGTTAATGTGCAATAACCTGCTATGATTTTGAGGACAGTCCGGTCCAAGCCATTTTGCTACGTAAACTGGTAATGGATATGCAAAGCGACGTGGCATGGTTTGACTCGCCAAGGCCGAAACTGCCAATGAAAAAAGGCTGACCTGAGTCTTTCAACTCTAAAGTGATAATAGAAGAAAGAAGTGGTGAGCAGGAAAAACAACAAAAAACAGAAAATAAAGTTTTGGAGGAACAGTTAAGTGTAAGAGACGATGATCCAGTTGAAAGAGGGTGACAAGAGTTATTTCTTGAAAAATGTGTTTTTTGGCGAATGACAGATGATCGGAGTGCTTCTGTTCCATTACCCAGACCTTCAGTCAGTGCTGACTGAAGGTCAGTGCAGGTATTAGAAGAATAGCTTTTCCAATTTTCGTGTTAAATGAATCTGAAGTCCTCCAGTTTATCAGAGAGACAGTTTCTGAAGGCTGCATTTTTCTCTCAGATGGAATGAATGGCATGAGGGCTCCATCACAATGCTGCGCTCTGACCTCTGAGTGAAAAGACAAGCTTTTCACAGTAGATCAATACATTCAAACAATATCTGTTTTTATGAGCAGATGTCTAAATTTTTTCTTTGGATTAATAAAATGAACTTCTAACAGTATGTATCATGGATATTTTAAGAAACAACCCCTCTGCTATGAATGCAGGATTAACACAACTTTTTTGAATGCTGGAGATAAAACATTTAATTCTGATAATTCCAATGTGATATGTTACCTTGTCGCTCAGAAACTATGTTTCTATACTTCATACATACAAATATGTTTGTAAAAAAAACGCCAGCTGGATAATTGTTATTTTCAACATAATAAAGAAATGTAAAACGTATCTGCTAAGGAGCAAAATGTTGAAACTGAATGTAACTGCAGAATGTATACTGACAATGTATTTCATTTATATATCCCATTGCATTACAGTACCTGCTCTAGCAACTAAAGCATGATGCAATCTTTTAAAGTTCCCATGAAAAGGCAAGTGGAGTGTTATTCCTCGGCATAGTTACATGTTTCCTGTAAGACAAACAGACAGCTAGGGAGGGACTTGTCATAGATATTGATTGGCGTTTACAGGAGCCAATAGTGCTACATACGTGTGACACCCCCTACCATAAAGCTCAGAGTGGTGATTTTCCTGCTCGGTTTGGCTGCACCACTACAAGCTTACTAAACTACCTAACGGCAGCTTCATTGGCAGCAGTTACTGGTTGCTTGAGCCCAAATACCGGCATCTGTCCATCTAACTCCGTAAATCACCTCCATACTGGCTTCAGTCACGCTTGGAGGCTGCGCACGGCTCCAAAATATTTTGTTTTTGAACTTATTTGTGAAGCCTGGGTCCCCAGAAACCCTCCACTCTGCTGGCGTCCATCTTTTTATACATCAGAGGCTGCTTCATAAAATCAAGTAAGCATTTATTGGACCAAAATTAGAGTACGCCCCTGAGTGCAGGATGAGTCATCAACATATTTTATTGTTTTCCAGGAAATTACATTACAAACTCCAAAATACCATTAAGAATACCTACAGAACAAGTTTTTTACCATTGTTGGGCCTGAAACTAGCATATGGGTGAGATACGGAGCAAAGCACTTGTTATAAAAACACTACGACATCGATTCTGACTTCATGGGAACTTTAAGGTTATGCTTAGAAATTCAAAGCACCTGGTAAAAGGTTAGGTAGAGATCATGCTTTCGGTTCCCTTTGAAGAATGGTGTAATCGTGGTCAAACCTAGCCTTTCGGTGTAAATCCACTCCCACACTGTCCAGGAGGAATACGTTTGTATTTCTTACCATGGCAACCAATATTACACGAGGAAATCGGACAAATCATTTCATGAGTATTTATTGCCGTCCAGATGTGGCTCAAGTGTTGTACATTCTTCATATACATCAATAAGGGGAGGATTGGGTAAAAATTGAGAAACCAAACAAAACCCTTCCCCTTTTCTGTATCTTCCAGACTGATAAATGCCATGATGTTAACTGCTAAAAATGTCTGGAGCCATCAGAGGCCTCCCTGGTGGAGCCTCCCTTCTCTTTGAATCACTAATCTGGTGACGCACAGAAGGAAACAATGGGTAAACAGAGAGAACAAGGGATTCTCAGCATGGTCACGTCTCCAGTTTGTGTGTTTGCAAGTGTCTGTGTGTGTTTGTGTGCAGCCTAGCAGGCGAGAATCGGCATCACAACTAATGAGTCTCAGGCCCGGCGGGTTGCAATTCCAACACATCCTCCAACAAACACACAGACTCCCACGCATGAATTCTCTCTCACACACACACATATGCATTCACCCCTGCCACTTCATCACCCACTGGCACCAATGGTGGATCTGGAGGAGAGCCCATGGTCCAGGCTCTTCAGTAAAGTGCCACACTGAGACTTGAGGCTGCCATTGTCAGTTACAGCTGCAGAGGACTGTCCGAAAAACAAGCGCCCACTAATCTGCCTGAGTCCGTGCTGGACGGATACACATTCTCTACACCTCCTTTCATCCCACTCTCCAGCCCGCAGAGATGGAACCACCCACACACAGAAAATGGAAGATTGGACAAGATGTCCAAGATTACACAATTTGGAGCCTTTATGTAACAGCGAGGGCGAGCCAGTCAGTTGGAACAGGCCTTTTTAGGGCTCTTTTCTCTCTCCGACAGTCTCGCTATTTCCTTTTACGAGAAGACGGATGAACGGATGGATGGATGGATAGATGGATGGTTGTGTGCCACTGGCGATGCCCCAGAGCAGTACCTCTGTGACAAAGAGTGGCACAGATGGCGGCCCAGGGCTGGCCGCCATTCAGGGTACCAAATGGCATGCCACAACAGGTCCAGATGGACTCAGGCTCTCTGCTTTATTTTTGCCTGTGAATAGATGGTGTATAAACAGTGAGATAGATAGAGGAGTAAAGAAATAAAGAGAAAAAATAGTGAGGCAGGAGGGCAAAGAGACAGCAGCCTGCCTTCAATGTGAGAAAAGTAAAGAGAGATCTGGAGGAAAAGTGGGAGCATGAAAAAGCAAACAAGACAAACACACTGATCAAGCTGACTTTCTATCCACCCACTTTTTGCGTTTTACTCTCAAATAAATCTACCAGCTGCACCTTTAAAGACCGCTACCCTTTCAACTTCAGAGGGCAGTGACAGAAATGACGCCTAATGCAGAATTATCTGACTCCAGTGAGTCGATACAAAGGAAGTATGCAGACAGTGTGGACACAAGACAAGAGGAAGCTTAAGGGTGGAGGATAGAACTTATCTTTTTCTATTATGATTTTTTTTTTTATTCTTTTAACAACAGTTACAACTGTGTCTTCAGCCCTGCCTTGACACAAATTGTATTCATAGCCACAACCAATCGGTGCTTGCAAACGTGTTTTGTAAGAAAATTATGTCATCTGTTGGAAGGCTTCAGTGATGGCATCCTTGAAGCTGAATGGTTTCTAAAACTTTGGACCTCAGCTGAAACAAATTCAACGTTTATATGTTGAATAGAAAAAGGAAAAAGACCAAATCCAAAGTTATTCTCACTGCGGCTGCCTTCCATGAAGAGACTGTGAAATAAGTAGTTGTTGCTGTTCCAGAGACCATTGGTTAACATGATTTACATAAAATTGACACTTAAAAGGTAATTCCACCAGTTTTACACATCAAAGTGTGTTAACAGGTCTTGTGGAGTACAACTACATATGTGAAGTAGTAGAAAGTTTTTTTGTAGCTACGGAGGAAGCTGCATGTGATCTGAAAAATTACCTCCAGAGAAGTCATTCAGTGGTTATGTTGCATTGTGGGTAATGCAGGCACCAAATTTTCGAAAGGAAGAAGAAAAAAAGTGATATCTCTTGCACTCTATTAATTTTGATCATTTGTTTTTAAATCCTCCATAATGAGTCCAACAATACCTTTAAAAACCTGCCGCTTAAATTACTGACAATGTAACTGCAGCCACTGAACGACATCACTGGAGGCAATTTATCAGATAACATGCAGCTTCCGCTGGAGACACAAAAGGCTTTATACTACTTTTTTTCAAGTATGTAATAGTTCTCCCCAAGAAGTATTAATACACCTGAATTTGTAAAGAAAAAAAAAAAAAAAAAAGATGGTGGAGTTACCCTTTAACTGGAAAGCTGTAGGAAGCTTGCAGTACTGCCCCAAAAGTGAACTGGAGATCTACTTACCGAACAACTAGCTGCCTATTCCTAAATGTCTACAACAGAGGTGGCAAATGCAGTTTTAGGACCCATAATCAGAAGCATCACAGTTGTGAATGTCACAAGAACATTATATAACTGTTGTCTTGTTGAATGCTTAACTGATTAACACCAGTTTTCTCTATGTGTCATGAAGCAATCAGTAAATATGAGAGAATGTGTGAGAAACAAATACAAGTATATAGCGGTCAGAAAATAAATTTGTTCCGGAAAATTAACTCCAGCTTCCAGCTTCCAAGTGTCACTCACTCTGTCTTTAATGCTCTTTTCCATTTCACCCAGATCAGACCTCAGATAGCCGCTTGCAGTTCAAACCGGAGAAGCCAGCAGCGTTTACAGAGCGCGGGAGGGAAAACTTCTCCTTTGAGAAAATAAAAGCAACTCCGTCTCACGCTTATTATATAATATAATTGTCCGAAGGCTGTGAGAGATTGAGTGTTATTTCACAGATCACCCTTCAAGGCAGCGTTCGGGGGAGACAGGCTTCATTCTGAGAGCACTGAAAAAACATTTTCTCCTGCAGGAAATTACTCCAGAGAAATTCACATTTTTGACAGGAGAACACGAGTCTGGCGTCCTCAAAATCAAAACCCACAGGAGAAACTCAAATATATCGCAGCCCTGAACTTAACCTGTGGCGACCTTTGAGCTTGTGTGTCAAGGGTAATGTGAAATCTGAGGATATTATGGTTTTCGGCAGGAATTCCAAATGATAACAGCACGCAGCAGAAAATATTGGCTCTTTTTCATGAGAATACCTCTGAGCGGAAAGACTCTGTGAGGGACATCTGTCCGGTGTTGACATTTCGCGTTGCGCAACCTTTGAAAAAGAGCTCTGCGGTTTAAAGGTTGCTTTGCACCGTTCATTTGAGGAGGGAAACCCGCTGCTCCCTAATGACCGTTCACAAATTACTTCACATTCCCTGCGAGGAAAAATACAGAGCAGCTCATTCTATTCTTAGATAAGCTATTCCCTCGCAATTAGAAACTATCAGAGCAGACTCTCCATAGTAATTTCTGTAGTATAATTACCAATGAATGTCTATTCTAAGGTCAGCAAAGGATGACACTCTGGATGACACTGACACTTTACCGAGAGAATTAACCCCAACATGAGAGGAAAAATATCCACAACCCAAATTGAACCCAAAACATGGTCATCATACGTTTTGAACTGACTTATAGTTGACATTCAATTTTCTGAAGTCACCTTCCCTTTCTGCACAATAATGAATGTTTGTTCAGATGTTTAAAATGACATGTTTAAATCTTCCTGACTGTCCTCAATGGAATAAGCACGATGTTATAATGACTGTTGCGGTGGGTGGAGCGCAAGACAATCAATCAGGCAAAGCAGGAAACTGCCAGGGACCACTCATTTGTTGTTGTAGGCTCTAGGGTGGGCTTAGAAGCTCTTACCTGCTCAAACGAGCTATCAATCAAATGGTTGCCATCTCAGGATCTCCAGTGTAGAGCTATGATGGCGTCTGCTGTGAAATGAGGAGTTTTGCCATTTTCTAGTGGACATTTGGGAATAAGAGAAGACAGTTTTTGTTGGAGTTTGATGCACGACTGAGACAGTGTTTTTGAAATGCGGCAAACTAGCCAGACGGCCTGCAGCCAGCTAAGTTTTAACAGGTTTAACTGATACTGTGCATACATTTAGCACATCATTAAATTTCTTTATGTTTTAAATTACGAAAAAACTGATGCCACACCCCACATAGAAATTGTGTAACAAGGAGGAATTCAATGTAAATCAGGGCCCACAGCGTCTAACTTTGCCCGGGGCCCCATATCAGGTAATCAAAGTGTGACTTCACCAGCAGAGAGAGCAGTGAGCTTCCTTTCATCAAGCAGACAGGTAGTTTTAGTTGCCCTTTGCCTAAACTGAACCAAACCTCAACCACAAGTGGCAGATCAGAAAACCCTAGGAGCCACTTTTCTAATTGTTACACTGGTTGTTATAAATGACATTTGGATGACTTGCATTGCTTTCTAAGAGCTGAACTTGTCAACAGATGTGAATCCTGGAGCTGCTCTATAGAGAGAGAGTGCTCTGGAGATTTAAGCACCACCTTCTGATTCAAAGCTGATGCTATCGCTACAAAGTACAGGTACAGTCACAGGATCGACATTTTTTTCTATGCAGCTGCTCCAGATTTGCACATCTTGAAGACATCACTCTCACTTGTGTGGTGCTGGATTCCGGAGAGGCTTGAACGTGCTCAGAAAGTAGACCACATGGAATAAGCTATGAATTATCAAGCTGCAGTAGTACTCCTTGCAGATGAGGCATAACTAGGGTACATTCCAGCACTGAGGCAGGGGGCTGCTGGGGGTTTTAAGGTGGAATGTTTGGCCTGTGTCAGCAGAACGCACTGTGCTGTAGCATAATGTACCCGACTGTACTGTAATGTGCTGCCTCCTCTTCCTCTGCATCCTGTTTTAACCCAGTTCAAGTGTGGGTGTGTGTATCCATATGTTCTTTTTCGTGTTCCCGGCCCACATGGGTCAGTTGTTTTGTGTTTTGCTCTGTGTGGAGTGAAAAGGAAGCCTGGCCTGCGTAACTTCCCACGCTTACATATATTACTTGTGCATTCACACACTCACTCAATTGGTTGTCGACGCAGGTGTTTTTAAATGCCATACCAAATACTATTACGACGTATCAAATACAGCCTGACTGATATATTGGTTGGCTGATACCGTCAGCCGATATTAGCCTGTCACAGATACATCGATATCGGCATATAATTATCCCAGTTTGCACCAATATGAAAACTTTCCCAGTGAGTTTATCTTCTCAGTGCACTGATATCGGAATGTTTATCTGACTAATGTCGGCATTGGCATCAGCCCCAAACATCAAGTATTAGTTGGGCTCTTGTGTAAAATGATACTTTAGTTTAATTTTGACAATTTTCCATGCTTTACTTTTGTAAAAGAGGAAAACAAAACCAACTTAGGCATCAAATGTCTACAAGATTACACTAAAAAATAAATAAGCAATTTTAAAGATTAAGTCAATGTTTCTGAAATTAGCAATGTGTGACAAAATGCCCCTTGACACCATGACACTGATGCGCGGGGGTGCCAGCACTCAACCACACAGCGTCGGGCTGCCTCTGTGAATTAGAGGTGAAAACACAGACCATGAACCGAAATGCCCCTCATTCACACCCAGCATCATCTCTTTATGCCTCGTTTCATGTCAGCCTTCCATTGTCACGATCTAACAAAGGCATTAAATTGCCCCTGCAAAATGATAATAACAAAAAATACTAAATAGAAACACGAGGGGTCAGTCAGAAAACTTTTCTGACAAAGCAACATCATCCAGAAGCTCACTGCACTGACACATATGATATATGCAAACGCAAATTCCCAGCAGATTACCTCGGAGTGTGAACTGACAGACAATAATATGGTCATTGCTGTGCTCATTTTCACACAGTTGTAAAATCCTTGCAGTGTTGCTGTCTAATGAACCTTCAAACTCATGGATCTATTGTCTAAACTGGGTTTCTAGGACCATCTATGATCTTCTCACCAGCCCCTGTGGCTAAACGTACCATTCTCTGGCATCCAGACACAAGAAAGCAGCAGAAAAATAAGATCTGATCAAACATATTTGATCACAAATCTATTTTTATCAGTAATGGAAACACACATGAATGAGAACACAGAAGCTTTATGTGATAGAAGACTTTGGTGGTATTGAATCATATAAATAGCAGCCAATGGAAGATCAACCTTAGGTAGCCATATGGGGTTTTTACATAAGTGCTAGCCCCATTCTACTATAACAGGCCTACCTGCTTCAAGGTGTGATGACATGTTTGTCTTGTGTAGTGGTCAAGGGACTGGCTGTAAGCCCTCTTCCTCCCTGCAGTGCTATTGAATAGATATTTACTTCCATCTGTCTGTTTCTTCTTATGACGTGTTCAGACCAGAGAAATAGGTTACAGTCATTTTCAATGGAAGCCGGTGATATGAGGCTTGAAAATGACGCCTGACAAAATGATGGACGACAAAGGAGTTGGCCTCAACAGTTACTGTGTACCTTTCTAAACACATTACAATTGCCTTCACACAAAAACAGGTGGGGTGATTCTCTAAATCCTTATTTCTCTGCTGCACTTCTTCCTATAAAGTCTTTCAGGTAAATAGCTGCATAGTTCGGGTATCCTGTCAAAAAATAGGACAGTGGAGTTCATCAATGCCTGGCTGAAGGCAGCATCAGCAGACGGCAGCTCTGAGAACAGATGTGCTGACTGTTTAAAATAGCAGCGTTATGATTTACTGCTCAACGTAGCGACATGACACATGATGTTTGAACACAAAGACTAAAACCTGCACACGGAAAAACAACTGAAAATCAACACACAAAAAAACATCAGCCACTCACTTTGTTTGTTCTTCTATTTTCCCTCTTTATGGGGAAGATTTTGTTCACGCCAAAATGCACGCCGAAATTTGCCAGTTTAGTGTTTTCCTCGCTCCCAACAAAAACACACACCTCGCTGAACGTGGCGTGAGATGTTTTGGATTCATCATATCCACTCTGCACGCTGGCACGCATCCAAACTACCGAGCAGCACACGCTGCCATAAAAGTTCCACTTTAAAAAAAAATGGCTCACCACAGATGTACCGTTGTTTTCAACCAAACAAAAGGCTCTGTGGGAGGCGAAGGCAAACTGTGACAACCAGTTTAAAAAATCAACACGGATGCAAAAGCACAAAAGATGAGTTAAAAGCAATTTGCATCGTTTTCAAGGCTGGTGGGCACGTTTTACTGATAGGAGCAGGAAATAGAAGGTAAAGATACTTTAATGCGTTTTTGTTTCTCAATGGATGATTTTATTTCCTCAGCTTCATGTCTATATTAGATATTATCAAAGATTGTGATATTTGCTCTCATATGCAATATTTTTCACTATATCGAATATCAAACAGCTGTTATGGCATCTTCAGGCTTTTATTTTGAAAAGAAAATGCACCTGGAGCTGTCGTGGCAGCGGAGGCAACACGTGTCCATATTTGGGAGGTCACTACAGGTTAATTGGCCTGTTGTAGCAGCGTGCACACAGCGCTTTAACATGGAAGACGTCGTTTGCAAGACTTGTGGATCCTTTCAGGAGCATAAAGTTGCTTCAAACAACTTAACTAAATGAACTTTCATCAATGCAGCCTACACATCATGTGCGATCGTGACGTAAGACAATGCGTTAAAGAGGCCGACGGATGTATGAGGAGATGCTCTCTACAGTAGGGTAATCCCTGGTAAGTTATATAATCGTCAGCTGGAGCGCAAAGAAAGACCAGAGAGGATGATCCTTGTGGATTACTCCACACTCAAACACCACAATCTGTCTCTCCACAGAAAGAACACTGCGTGTGTCTGTTGGACTGTTTTAATGTAAAGAACCTTAATAACAAAGTGATCGTTGGTTCACCCCCGTTGGTCTGTGTGAACTTCCAGGCTGATAATCACATCCAAGAAAGTGCCCTCGTGGGGAAAGTTTGTCTGAAGTTGTCTCAAAGAGAACAAACGGAGAAAAGAGAAGTTGCTTTACAGTCTGAGAGAGACTGACGTGCCCATCAATTAAGTTGTTGTTCTCTCTGGCTGTGTTAATCTGCTCCGTGCTGCAGACTGCAGCGCTGCTCAGACATGATGATGCATCGTCGTCGCAGAGAACCTCGGGCTTCTCATTCGTTATCAAGTCTCCATATGATGCGTCTCGCTTTGGCAAATAAACCTCCGTGATCTTATATCATATATATGAGTGGATTCTTTCATCTTGGAATCATACATAAAACAAATAAATCAATTCAGCGCCGTGGTTAGCTTAAAAAACAGACTTATAGAGAGCACAACAACGTATCTTTTGTTTGGACAGAAGATGTAATAAAACTACAGTTGTGTGCTTTACTGTGACTCCTCCATCATGGTGGCATATGACACTCTATCTGATGCAGTGACAGGCCCATAATTGAGAATCTCTATTCTGGTTTCTGCTGTATTTGTCATATCTTTTCTCTCTCCTCATCCTCTCAGCATCCCATCTTTGCTCACCAGGGAATCATATCCTGACAAGGCCCCCTGTAGAAAGCCAGGCAGTGCTCCTGCTTCTCTGCGGGGAGAATAATTAGCCTCATCTTCCTCAGTCTCCTCTGTACCCTCTCCCATGCCTGTGGCAATGTGTGTAAATGAGCTGCTTTCCACCCTATATGTCTCCTCTACTAGAAAGCTTATCCATGCCTCGCCTGCATAACGAAGAGTTCAGCTTTTGTTCTGTAAGGGAGTCACACATCGACGTGCCCCAGATTTGCAGCCTCCTCAATGTCATCCTCAAAGAAAACCAATAACTCTTCGGAGTAAACAGACGGAAGACGACTGGAAGTAGCCAGGAAGTTCAAATACTGTTTGAGAAGATCTGGTATAGAAACTATTACTATTTTTTATTTGCATATTTAGAAAGACGCAATAAAATCCACTAATTCTGTTTTTAAATATATATGTTGTTATCTGACTACGTGCACAAAGCATAAGGAAGTACTGTCACAAGGTTTGGCATCAACACGCTCTCCCGGAGAAAACGCAGCCCATTCGCTAGGTTACGATGTTAGCAGTTAACGTTTCTGCAAGTCACCCATATGTCCAAATATTGGCATTTGTACAAAAGCATGGCTGCCAAATGGGCGACTACAGTTTGAGTCTGTGTTTCAGCATTTGTAAGTGAGAAACTACTAACTCACTGTGTTAATAGTACATAGAAATAGTACATTTCATCATATAGAAAAAAAAGCATGCAAAGGGACAAAGAACTGAAAGGCCAAAAACCCTCCCAAAATGCACTTTGTAGTTTTAGAGGAAGACATTTTCTCTCTCAGAAGAGAAAGATCTTCATTAATGCATAACCAAACTAAATGTTTTATATCACAACAATTTGTGTCCTGATATTTCATTAAACTGAGTGAATTCCTCCTTCAGTGGAACCTTTCTGCTGCGGAGCTGCTCGGCGGCAGAAGACTGAACGCCTCCTGTTTTAAAAGTGAAGCAGGCTGTTGCTGAGGAGAGCAAACATGCTCAGTCAACATCACCTGGATAGAAGATGAAATAGATGGCGGTGTGTTTTACTTTGCACAGAGAAGCAAACTGACAGCTGCTGCAGGTTAATATCTGAGGAAAGACAAGGTGGCATTTTTAGGATTCATTTTATTGTGCTACCAGTAAAATAAAGGCCTGCCTCAGGTTTAAACTATTATGTCAGCTCTGAGGTGATATTTGTACAGCACAACACTGCAAAAGGAAACGGTGCTATTGATGTCAGCGAAGCATGGACATAGTGGTTCAAAGTATATTCAAATTTTGAAGTGGCAAGTGTCAAATCACATTTCAAACTTTCATTTTGCCATACTTAGTTCTTTAAAGGCTTCATGTAGGACTGAACAACACCTCGTAGCAATAATCACAATACATTACTGAGCTATTGCTAAAAAGGTGCAATATGTTAATATCGGCCACCTCTTCAATTAATTCTCAAAACGAATAGGGGTCAGCATATCACCAGAGTAAGAGCTGACTGCTGCTACCTGTAGCTGCCATTAGCTAGTTAGCTCAGTTAGCCGTGCTGCTAGTGGTCTGGACTAGATGCTCAGGGTGGTATTATGAAAAAAGGACAGGAAGGGCCTAGCTGCTTAGCATGCTAACTTGAGTAGATATCTCATAGAAATAGAGACTGTACATGGACGTCCTTAATATAATAAACTCTAATTTCTTCAAATTCTATTTATAATTTTAATACATTTTCAGATTTTTTTACATGTTGCACCCTCTTTTGCGCATGACTACTTCTATATTCAATGAAGTCACCCTATTTCCCCCCGACAGATTGATCATTTATTTTACTTTTGCCGTTGTGAAAAAATGTTGTAAAATTAAACAGTAGCAGCTTACTAAATGTACTTTATATATTTCAATACAGTTCATTATTTCATCTGCAAGTCAGGAAACAGGCAGACAGAGTGGGATTAAAGGGACAGCGTGTATTTTTTCACCATTTGCGGCAGAAAGATATACAGCAGCAGATCTCCTGGCACATATTAATTAAACTGCTGTAAGATTATTAAAAAACAGTCTCAGACCTGGAACACTGATGCTGTGCTGCTTCCTCACGTCCTTAAATAGGTTTTGCAAATTTTCACCTGCCTAAAATCTCCGCTGACTCCAACTGATTTGCATATTTCAAATCTTAAAGAAATTCAGACTAAATAAGGCAGTTACGCTCTGATAGAGTTTCTCTCTGTCGAGTCAGATTCTTTAACATCTGAGGTTAGGGATCTTAATCTAGTAAAAAGGCCATGTAGAAAATGCTTTGCAGGGTGAATATTTCCTCCCTCGTCCCTGATCCAGACAGAATCTTATGTATACTAACCATGACGTACAGTGCAGGCTGATCCTCTGGAGTGGCAGCAGCTGTGGTCAGCCCTTCAAAAGCAGCATCGTGGAATGATTGTGCTTAAAGCTCACAGCAGGAGGTTTAAATGCGGCCTTTGCAGATCAAACGGCTACTGTCGCCTCCGGGCATCGAAGGCCAGGCACGCCGAACCGTGGCATTTTGAGCTCGCACAGTAAAGCATGAATATGTAGCTGCGAGTTTGTAATAAAAAAAGCACTCGACTTTCAATGGCAGAAAAATGAAAATACATGAGGGTTGCAGACGGGGCAGCGTTAGCCTAAAGTTAGAGAGGCTGACTGATGACTGGAAGGTCGGACCTGCCAGGAAAATCTAACTGGGGAGAGAAAATGACAAAATGCTCTTTCCTCCCTCAGCACTGCTGTTCAGTTGCCCCTGAGCAAGGTACTAAATCCTCTATTGGCCTACTGCAGCTTTGGTAATTGTACTCAGCAGTTTCCAGCTGTGAGTGCAGTAGGAAACATTTAATATGAGGATGGATGTTGAGGAAAAAGCAGATACTGTACGCTCATGCAACCCTCTGTGGGTTTATGACGGCATTTCTAAGTGCTGTGCAATGACTTTTCTATTAGAAATCATGGTGTTGTGTCATTTGTTCACATCTGTTGGAAGTAGTTGCCAACTGTTTGTATGGCTGAACAATATAAGCAAAAAACATTATGTTTTAAGTATTTTGACAGAGATTGCGATATGAGTCAGCATTTTAATGAGATTTTTGTTTTAAATTTGATTTTCATCGCAGAAATATAAATGCTTTAAAATCCAAAATCAAAGAACTGAGGGCAGACATCGGTGTTTCTAATTTACCCGAGTTACCTTCGTTTGTTAACTATGATCTGGTGCGTAACTCAACTCAGAATAAACAGACATTTGTCCACAAGTCCAGCTCTGTTTCTCATAAGTCGTGACCTCTCATCCTTCTGACTGACCTCTTTTAGTGGTTCTCATTGCATAACTATCACTCACTATCAGAAATGATCTTCTGACATCTTCACATCCCGAATCAAGCGCTATCTGAAGATGTGAGGACAGGGTTTCTGAGGGTCTCAGGAGGAAGCGCCTCAGGCTGTCGGTCATCCATGGCTGCCATCAAAGGCCTATTACATAACCAATGTCTTGAACCTGCACAGCGTGACCCAGACACGTTTATGTAACCCTTTTTCCAGGCCAGAGTTATGAAGTGGGACTTGACATCTAGGTGACATGTTTGCATTTCAGAGTGGGTCACTGCATGATGGATGGCAGTCAGGCAGATATCAGTATACAACAGTGAGGAGAGCACAATGCTGTCTTGGTCCTGGCCCACAATGTACTGAAGTCCAACTATTCCCCATTAATCAGAACTGTAGTATAATCACAGTGCCTTAACCTTCAACCAACGTCTAAAAAGGCACTTTCTGGAATCAAATTTTCTTTTTATTATATATAACTTATATTTGAACCCTTTTGTTCATTTTGTTTAGACCCGTGACGAGAACAGCAGTCCAGCTCAGAGGGCATCCAAAAGGCACAGAGGTTTCTGATCTTATTTCAAGCTAGCTACAGGATATTGGTGTTCTGATGCTCTCAGAAAAGAGGGTTTAGATTTATACCTTTAGGGGTACATCAGCTAAGGTACAGCTGTTGCACCCTTGGGTACTTACTTGCGCCCTAGTAGTTTGTACCTTAAAGAGCCCAATCTTGTATCTCTGGTGGCAATTTAGCACCTTAACTTAAGGGGCCAACAGTTGACCTATTAAAAAGGGTACACACAGAAAAAAAGTGTAAATATATGTATTTCTTACTGCTTGAGAACATAAAGTATATGTACCTTTTTGGCCCCCATAAGTACCCATAATTACCTTGCGGTCCAATATTTAACTCTAGGGGGAAACTAGTGTAGATTGTACCTTGGGGGATACCCCTGTTTCTGACAGTGTTGGGACTGAAAACACAAACTGAACAGAGTATATTAAAGGTGCAATATGTAAGAATTGGGCACCTCTCAAGTTCTTACTCCAAACCATTAGGGGGCAGAATATCACCAGAGTCACTGCTAACTGCTGCTAAATGTAGCTGTAGGGGTTGAATTTTGAAAAAACAATGGGCCAGGGCTAGCTGGTTAGCTGCCAATTTCATTTTTTAATTTATAATGTTTTAATATAAAATTATTACATATTGCACCTTTAAGCACTTTGAAGACTACATGAGCCACATACCTGTGATAAAATACTCTAAATTTAAGCCTAAGGTTCATTTACTAGCCCCCTTCAGCAAATGGAACATGCTTAGGTGTCTTAACGCAATCACACGATGACAAGTGGCCAAGGGAACAAAAAGACAGTAAGTGACCTTTGATTTCTGAATATTTGATCACATTGTGTTCCCAAGGTGCAGGATCACACGGTAAATCTACTCAGTTAAGTTCTGTGGCTGATTCTTTGTTTCATATATTATTTTTCATGTTTGTTCCAGTGCTTTTGTCTAATCCTCTTAGTTTTTGCCGCTGCTAAATGCATATAGGGGACACACTGCACTCTGGCATTAGTGCTACAGACATGTTGGTACTGGAAGGCAGGTTTTGCCTTATTCATGAATGTATTATTCGTCTGGTGGGATCAAAGCGCAGTCTGACAATAGTGGTGTCAGCACAGGTCTTAGAGCCTGTCAGTCAGGACTGGAGGCTGGAAGGTCAGTGATTTAAATCCCTGACCAGCTCAAACCAGGGAAGGAGAGAGTGAATCATGCTCTTCATTAACTATTACTGCACTGGTGCCTCTGAGCAAGGCATTTCATTACAAACTGCTCCAGTGGACTGCAACTGCAGTTAGGGGTGGACTTGTTTGACAGCTCTTAACCTAACTAGTTCCAACAACAAGACAGAAGTAATTAATATCACGCTTTTTGGGATTCATACAAACCTTTCCTGTTCCCTCGACTTGCAGGTGATCGAGCCCTGTTATTTTATAAACAGTAAAATGCCACTTTTCTCATTTAAAATGTGTGATAGTGGTTGACATGATTGATGACCTGACAAATAAGAAAACACTGATGATTGGCTGTTTGTCTCGTTTCCATCTGATTATTCTGTAACGTTTCACCTTTCTGGATGAGCCCCAGGTGTTTATGCTTCTCCCCGCCACCTAATTGGTCAATTATCATTACTGTGTGGTTGGTTGCAGACATACACACACACAAACTAATGCAAACCCCTCCATTATTCATTCTGCTGTGGAGGCAGACAGTGCACTTTTCTCGCCACAGTCCACCTAAGGGAGTTATTAGAGGTTTGGGAAAAGACTAAATCTCTTCCTGCTCTATCTTTGTTTTTCCCCCCTCTCTCACACACTCCTGTACAGTATGCTAACATCCATCATGAATGAGGAGGAGAGGAGTGGGGGTCAAGACAGAAAATCTCCTGGAGACGAATGTTTGTTCCGTGTGTCTAAATAAAAAGATTACATACTGTACTCCGATCTAAGCATGTAAAATAGGAGCTTCTTAGGACACACTCACACACACACACACACACACACACACACACACACACACACACACACACACACACACACACACACACACACACACACACACATACACACACACCACATAGAAGAAATTCCCTGAATATATTCCAGTGAATAACTGTGCTGCAGTTATCTCTTGTTTATGAAATTACTGAGGGCATTCTGGCAGATGAGGGTCAGGAATGTTGTCGTCATTCCTCTAAACGAGTCCAAGATGAACCTCAAAGCAGTTTCTGATGTTTACTGAAAGTTTTTCATCAGCTGAATATCTTTGGTGATACTCCATGTCCTCATTGAATGGAATCTCAAACAAAATCACTTTTCTTGTGTCACTGTCCTCTAAAAGACATCAGCGGCTCCTCATTCCCTTTACAAAGTCACTGAGCATTTACTTAAAGATAATACTGAATATCTGATGTGTGTGTTACTGCACAGTGTGCTGCTCCTTTCTCCTTTCATATCCTATTATTTAAAGATGTTTTTTCTTGCTTTTTTGAGTTCAATTTTATAAAAACAAAATTATACCGGGTTCTCTGTACATTGTACTGTTCACAAGTATCTGTACTTCTACTTGAGTAAGGAATGTGTGTACTGTTGCCACCTCTACATACGGCAGCATGTCACCAGACTCCACTATCACTGATGGTATGTGAGGGCCGAGTAAGTGTGTTGCATAAAGGATGCTCATGTAGTCCTGAGGCCAAAGTGCAACTATCAGTGGTATGTAAGCATCTGCTGGCATGTGCGCTTCAGCTGCTGCCAGCTGCTCTGTGTGGTGAGATAACAGAGGGATTTTGTAACATCGTGTCTGAAATAGTGATGGTGAGGATGTCTTTCTCTTCCGAGACCAATAGATTTGTTAGAGCTGAATATGTCAGACAAACTCATTTCCATGTTTATATTCATATACTATGGAACCGTAAGAGCATGTGAGTAAAAGTCTTAATCTATACAATACTCTGTGTACCAGAAATGATCTGGTGCCAGAAACTTGTGGGTTTTTCCTCCCTTTTTTCTCATTTCTTCTAAGTGGCTCTCTATCATTGTCTTAAAAACGTTGACTGTTAAAACTTACAGGAGTCCAAAATCCCATCCAATGACTGGGTAGTGCACTATATTTACTGTGCACCATTTATTGTCCATTGATATGATTATTCACGAGATGGTGACCAGAAAAATACACACAACGGACAAAAAAAAAGAGAAAATGGTCGCCCTGTGAATGTGGTGTATGGGACAGTGTTACATTCATTCATTTACCACATTTATCACTTTTTACATGATACAAAAACAACAGCAAAACAAGATGCTTACTAAATGTTTCTTTGCATTTTTAATTGAAATCAATCTTCATCTGTTTTTTTTCGAATGCTCTCAGCTACTGACATTTGTGATCATCCAGTCGTTTTGCTCCCAGTTAAGTAAAGCAAAACTTGCTAGCTGTGTTAAAAACGGCATTCAAAACCTTCCTCTGCAGATGCCACGACTGCCTCCGGTTTTCATGACTAACAGATGAAAATAAATTGTACAGCTACAAGATGAAAAAGACAGTAACTGCCAAAAAAACAGACGAGAATCATCAGTGGACCTCCGTCTCCCCCCAAAAATAAGATCAATTATTCTGAACAACTGCATGGGTATATTCTCCGGTGACATGAATCCTGTGTGGATGAAGCTAAAAACACATTTAATTTGGTAATATTATTCTGTGAACCTGACAGCCAAGTTCTTATGATAACTTGGGAGCTTGTGAGTGATTATTATTCAACTAACGTTAATGTCTCGATTTGTATTTTACAGCTGCTGTTCATGTGTTTTTCAAAAATGTCTTTGATGCATGATTTGCTTGATCAACACTGTTAGATCATAAAACTCACATGGGAGTCATGTAAAAGTTCACGAGTTCATCTCTAATGTGTTTTTCACAGGTTTGACTTCGGTTCATCTCTGTGGCTTCCACTCTTTCAACTCTCAGCCAAAACATCAAGCTCCTTTGAGCAATCGCAACGAGAAGAAATATGGCAGCTTCTTCCTGGTGCCGATCCACACGACTGTTGGACGGAGAGTGGTCTTTTATGTCACAGAAGATGTGCGGTTTCCCTCCCAAGCTGCAGATAAATTACTTTTTCTTGCTCTGAAATATTTAAATAAACAGTAGAGTTCAGCTGGAGGTTATATGAATATTGATGAGTTCATTGCCAAAAACATCTGGATCACCATGAAAGGGTGTCAGACACTGAAAATAAATAAGCGCAGCAGAGTTTCTGCTGTAAGAGAGAACATACAGATAAACAACCCCCACACTAATGTCTACATTTATTTTTTTATATTTTTTCGTCTATTACACGGTTGGAAATAAAATAAATAAAGTACAATTCTTCTTTTTTTCCCTTTGTTTTGGTATTTACTTCCCATGGAGAACATGGCACAAAATACTAATAATAATAACCCCAAAAAATATAGAAAATATTGAATAAGGTTTGCTTCAGTTCAGGCAACTAACTGTAAGTGAAAGATTTTGTGAAAAATAGGGTGAGACTGGTCCTCTACACAATTTAAAAGCATGTCTACCAACATGTTGAAAGCCAAATATAAAAAGTTGTAGTTTTCTGTCGAGCAATGTTGTTACTATATCTTGGCGACAGTCACAACCCGACCTGAGTAGCGCACGGGCAAGTGCACCCACCAACTCAGACAGTTGGGTACGGCAACACCACTAGGCCAAACCTCACACAGAAATACAGCACACTGAGGCCCGGGCTGCATCATTCTCTCCGAACCTGTCTGAGTATGAGAGTAGGAACCAAGCCCGATTTTTATGTCTGAACCTGACTCAAGCCTGACGCACTTAACGTAAGCTGAATCACTGCATTTGTGTTTAATGTCACACAGTTGTTACCATGGCTACACCTTGCCTGTTTACCCTTATTACAGACATTTACAGTGTAGATGACCAAGAAAAGGCACCGTTCTACACACATAGACATAAAATATAAAACTTATATACTGGTATAACTAGTATATCATTAATTGACGTGACTGAAACCATTCAATCATTTAAACATTTGTGTCCGAACTTGGCCCAGGTTGGATATCCATGCTCTATAGCAGTAAAGCAGTTAGTTTATGGTAATGATTACATTTGTTAATGATTAATGATTATTTCAGACAGCGGCACTTGGTCGCCGTAGCAGTTTTTTCAATGTTCAGTGTCTATATTTACGCCCCTGTACGTAGATCATTATTTTTTCACACATGCTGTAAAAGCCCCTTTTCTTTATATTTGGATTACGGGTTGTGCTTTGCGCTGTCATAAATGGAGAAACTCCGCAGCACCTCCTGCTCATTAACGCTCACACGTTTGCAGATTTGGTTTGCAAATTACCCCGCACCCACCCACTGTAAAATACCCTGTCAATCAAAACACAGTGAAAAAGAAACAGTCAACCTGCAGTGACATAATGGATGAACAGAAACAATAAACCTGCTAATTACTTAGTCATTAATTATCTGGCAGCTTTACAGGGCAGCCCTTTGGATCACAGAAATGCGAGGGAAAAATATCGCTCTTCTGCAAACAACTGCGCACTTGACCTTTAGAAATCAATGAAAGTAGACTAGTTGGCATTTTGCAAAGCTGCCAAAAAAGAAAAGAAAAAGAAAAACAAGGACAAAAAACTGTTCACACCTCTGGGAGCTGTGAGAAAAAACAATTTGGCAGCTGTGAGATCATTATGGCTTGGTGATAAACCAAACAGGATAAAAGTTTCAGAGAAGATACGCTCATACAGTATATGTAGTGTGGAAGATATACTCGATAAAATCATCAACTCGCTGAGGCACTCTAGTGTTTAATGTCATTATAAAATGGCTCAATGTCAGAACATCACCATAGAAATGTATTGAGTGCTTTACCTAAACACAAAAACAGTGACGTCTGCAGTGGTAACCTTTGTAAATGACTGGAACATAACATTTGTTTGGTGTATCTGTTCAGTTTTGTGCTCAGAAACTACTTCTTTACAGCAGATCAACATTTCAGTTTAGCTAACAACCACACGAGTTGTGCCAGGCAGTGCGTGCATATTTACACAGCCTTAGCCTGTTGTACAATTTAACAACTGACTTAACAAATGTAATCTCACTTAACTGAATAAAAAGCCTTTGCTTGCCACAGGCCTGGATTTATCATGAATAAAACATGAGCCAACCCCTCCGCCTCCTTAATATTAAGAGACAAAATACGCCGCTTTAAGGCCAGCATTAAGATTTGCGCCTCCTCACAGTACAATGGCAAACAAAGACAAAGTGCTTATTATTTGATCTGAAATCCCATTTGTTTAATAGCTGATGTATGCATAGTGCAGCCTAGAGCATCTTCAATGCATAAATTTAAAAGATGTAAATGTTTTCTGAGGCTTTGTGTTCGGACATGATAAGAGGAGCCGGTTTTCTCCTGTTAACTCCGGATCTTTACTGCTTTTGATACTAAAGGTCAAATTGGACAGATAGAAATAAAGACATGCTGACTGCAAACAAGTAGAAATGAAAGTTAAGTGCATTTTTCTTTCTTAAACACATGTGGATTGATATTTCAGTGTGTCCCACACTGTCCTTTAATATTAAATAATATTTGACATCAAAGCAGTTCTCAGACTCAGAGTCTGAGAGTCCATGACATCAAATCTTTTCAAATACAGGATGATACATGGTAGTCTTAGAGAATATATACTGTTTGTATTGTTTTTATTTTACTACTTGTGTTTGTTTTCATTTGCATTTTTTACATGTTCCATCAAAAAGCTACTGTTAAACGTATTATGTTAAAATAACATTATTTTCATGTGATAATGATATCTTTGTCGTTATTACGAATGATTCATCCTTTCTATTCTCCAAACTGATCAGACGTTTGATCTGTTGAATTTGTGTAATTCAATTTGTGGTATAACAAGATCAAGTGATGATGTTGCTATGTAGATTTTTGTGTAGAAATGCATTTCTTGAGGCTCCTTCTTTCTTTGTGTACTCCTTTTGTCACACATTTTCCCAGTGTCATTATCACTTGTGCCAGGCCTTTACTATAGAAGACTGGAGGAAATACATCAAACAATCAGGCACATGTAAAGCCATGCATCTGTTTACTGTTATTTTCTTTTTTTTGCATACAATAATATCACATACAGCCAGGATTCAAATATGAACAAACTATATTTAACTATTTAATGGCATTGCTTTGATTGTTTTTCCATTCGAGTGACAGAATCAGGAGGTGAAGCAGCTGAATAATATAAGAGCTTACGGATCACTGCCCATAGTCATTACCCTCACTGTTTCAACAAGACTAGTGTTACTGCTCATAATTGGTGTCTGAAGCAGGCATCAATTCCAATTAAGTCTGGTATTGCAGCAAACTGACCTTTGGCAAAAAAAAAAAAAAAAATGTTTTGGTTTTCTTTGAAGAAAAATGATCTTCATAGTGGACATATGGACGCAGGCCTAAAAGCGTTATTAAAGGACTTCTGTAAAGAGGTGGGTCACACCTTCTCACTCTTAACTCGTCAGAAATGGCAGCTTGGTCAGTGGCCCTACGCTTCAAGCTATGGCACTCTACTCTATACTCTCTATACTTCATGTGGGAACACCAAAATTACCAATTGAATTTATGCAAAACATGACAAATCTATGGCACCTCAGGTGGCAGGGAGTTAGAAAAGTTTATTCTGCATAACTATATGTCCTCTATGTTGTAACCATAAAATCCTATCTGATATTTCTAGAATTTGGCCTGAGCTGAAATCACAAGTTACATAAGCTTTTTTGAGCCAACATTTATTAATGTACTCTCTGTATTCGCTCATATTCATACAGCCGACCTGCGTATAGCCTCTAAAGTCAAGCTTTAATAAGATAACCCTTCTTATTGGGGTTAATCAGCTTAAACTGTTCACTGTGGTCCTGTGTGGCGTTCCCTCCCCTGACAGGTCGGAAAGTCACTAAGCCAATTTCATTTCCTCCTGGATTACTGGATTTTGAGAGGGGGAGGGGAGCAACACTAAATTATTGGCCAACGCTGTAATATGGACCCTCTGTCACACAGGAAGTCAACAGGAGGAGTGGTGAACTACGATTGGTCGAGTGTCTGAGGTGTGTTATTTAGCTTTTATGGTAAATCCTGAAGCACACAGAGGGCATGTCCTCTCTAATCACTGCTCTGTGCAGCGGAAGAGGAAACTTCAGTGTTGTGGTATCAAGAGCGTAAAAAAAAGGTGAATTGTTGTTGGTGATTATGAACCTGAAAATAAGCATAATATGTCTCCTTTAAAAGAACAAATTGGAGTTCTGGCACTACTGTAAATGATTGTTTCTGCCATTGCTATTGTTTAGAAAAGAGCTGGCTATCTGGCAGCAGTACTGCATGCGCCTCTGTGTAAAAAGGGCATGAGATGCTGGCCGTGTGCACCTCCACACGTTTGCCATCTGCAGATGTCTGGATGAAGATAAAACTCCAAAGGCCATGAGTCAGAGGGCAACTTGCTCTTTGTTTTCAGACCAGGAAGTTAAGTGGAAGGAACTGATGTAGAGGTGTCAAGGCCAAAACATCCACCTCGAGCTTTTCATCAAAGCAACCGAGTCTTCAAGTCACGAGACAAATATTCCCAAAGGAAGAGCACCCCACTCGTCTTCAGTGGGCAGCAGCTTTGTGGCGAATGTTTGCGGGAGATTGAGGTTTTCCCTGCTTCCTTTGAAACACACAAACATGCACAACACACTGAGGAACGTTAAGGAGAATTTTTGACTAATTTGGGGTACAAATAGCTCAATTACATTTCAAAGTTGGATGTTTTTCTTGCTGGATTGGAGATTCCATAAATGAGTCAGAAATTATATTCATGTTAGCTTTTTATGAAGCACACTGACACATCTTAGCACACATTTAGAGATTTCCTCATTAACTAACAGCCAATAAGCAAGCCATAAGCAAGCTGGAATAAACCATCAGTGATAATGAAACTCTCTCCGAAATGAGACATAATTACGCTCAGCTGGACGAACTGACATTTCAAGGAAGAGCTGACACCGTTTTGGCATCAGCAGTTCATCGTTCCCTTTATAGAGGGAACAGTCAGCACTTAAAGCAGAGATGAACATGTGTGTGTGTGTGTGTGTGTGTGTGTGTGTGTGTGTGTGTGTGTGTGTGTGTGTGTGTGTGTGTTTGTACCTGTGTGTGAGGTGAAAATGTAGGACAGACACTTCCTTAGTTCAAAGCACAGGCATGTGGAGGATAATACAGCATGTCATTGAATACCAGGTATTAAATGAGCACAGCAGGAGCGCACACACACTCACACACACACACACACACACACACACACACACACACACACACACGTTAAAAAGTGAGTACAAGTCGGGCCCAAGGCCAACGTTCATGCCATGACTAATAATCACAAGACCAGCAGGCCCTGAGACGTGCTTGCAAGTAGCTAACCATTCAACATAAACACATCCAAACACATCCACCCGATATTCCCACTGCTGGCCAGACAGCTAATTTCATCCCCGCGGCTCAGAGTTCATCAATGTGTGTATGTCCGTGTGAAGACACGAGCAGCCTGCCATGACAAGCTTATGTAACACCTGAAGGCATGTGTGTGTGACACTGTCCGGTCTGATGCCAACAGAAGGTTACCAGAGATCACACACACATACACACACACAAGCGAGGCTCTGAGGCGGCAGCAGGTGGTTGTGCAACTGCTCTGCGGTTGGTCTTGATTTAATTGATGGCAGATTGTGAGAAAACAGAAACAAGACACAAAGCTGAAGGTTTCATGAAGCCCGAGCACAGACGTGTAGCCTGAGAGGGAACATGTTTCTATAGATAACAGTTTGATGCAAGCACATGTACATGAAGACATCAGCAACATGCAAGAGGCAGGGAAATAAAACTGATTTCCAAAGAAAAACAAACAGCCTCAGCGGTTTCAGCAAATGCCAAAATAGGCAGAGAGGAGGTCGAGATTGGACTTTAACAGAAAAGACCGCTGTTTGTTTCCTGTTTCCAACTGACAATCAACGTTGATTTCTCTTAACCACAACCGTGGTTGTTCCCCACAATGTTTTCCTAACCCAACCTTAAAGGGGCAACATGTTAGATTTTTAGTCCAAAACATTTTTAGAAAATTACTAAAATAATCAACAGCATGTGAATAAACATCCGTTTTGACATAACGATGTCCATGTATTGTCTTGTAGAGATTTCTACTGAAGTTAGCATGCTAACCAGCTAACCCCAGTCTGTACCGGTCCAAAGCTCCTGAGCCAGTGATGTAAACAATAGCACAGGTCCCAGCGCTCCTGGTCTGAACCACTGGCTACACTGCTAACTGAGCTAATTAGCTAAGGACAGCTACAGTTAGCGGTTAATCCGGTGATATGCTATGTTTACTGTTATGAGTATGAATTTTACAGGTGACCAATTCTTACACAGGTTCAGTTGTGATTCAAATAATGTTGTCCTGCTGGCGTCAGATCAGAAAATGTTTCCATGCGTCATTCTAGAGGTCAGCCACAAACTACGTATTCTGTGCTACATGCAGACATTTTCAGCTACAACGCTATGAAAGACACAAACCAACAAACATAGCTCCCTCACATTTGTAGCACACAGCTCTGCCTTGTGACGCTCAGCTATACTTGGACAGGAAAGAAGAACCATGTCAGTTTTATTCTTCTGTGTTGCATTGTGACAAAGTCATGACTCACCCTGAAATGTGGGTTGAAATGAGGTGGCGTTGAACGCTTTAATTTGCTGCAAATTTGGGCACATTGGATAAAACGGATGCACTAATGCAACGCATCATGGAATGATGAAATGACAAAATAATAAATTTGATTTAAATAAAATGGCATAGGGAGCAAAGCTAAAAGAAAATCTTGGATGCAGTATTGATTTTACAAAGTATATACTGCACATTTACGAAGAGAAATAAACTCCATAATTATCAGCAACATGACTCTCCACCTTGTTCTCAAATATCTGGACGGAGTCATACTGGTGGTCAGAGCCACTACAGTGATGCGTTCTGGTTTGGTTCAGGTTGTCTTGCTGTCAGCTGTTGGGCTGGCGTGTCTGTGTCCAAACAGGAAACACCAGTACAAGTGCCACCATTCCTTTGAATAATTCATTGAAAAGAACGGATGATAGCATGTCGACACACTTCGCTGCGGAGCAACTCTGGGGACTCCACGCAAACCGGATGACATCACACTGTATTTTTGAACACCTGCCATTAATATAATTAATTCAACAAGAGCCATGTGGCGCCTTGTCACTAACACAGCCGGGGTCAGGAGTTTAATTCTCACCGGGGCCGTGCAATGTTAAAATGCCAGTCCTCTTGGTACTGTATGGTGCTTTGGAATAATCTGTTCTCCAAATGGCACTTGTCACATGTGGGATCCAACAGGATTACATGTTCACTGTGACTAAAATGTCAGCGACTTGTCAAAATGTTGCCGCTTGTCAGAGTTATCAGATATGTGGATCACATAAGCAGTGTCCTAATATTACAAACCATGATGCTGTGTTTCTGATGTTGTAAGCACGTTGTAAGAATCCCACTTGTAACTTACGCAGCTGTGATCTATAAATCTCAAATCAAATCAACTTCAATTGACAGCATCAGCCCTGTGATTTCCTGAGGCCTAAAGGAGGTTTAAGGTGAAAAAGCTCCAAAGATCCAATGTACACTCGACTGGCTCTGCACTAATCATCAGATAGTCACAGTTAGTGATAAGCTGGTGGACATAATTGAGCATTTAGCTGCTAAAGAGCCGGATGTTTCCCTCAGGAGTTAGTGGTGACTAAAATCTGATCTTAAAGGAGAGTGAACATGGTCTACCAGAAACCCAACTCCAAATGAATGTTGCTCTCAACATGTCTAAATAGGCATCTATTAACCCCGTGGTAAAAAAATATATTGAGGCAGACGCTAAAACACATGGTTTGATCCTTTAAAGCCAATTTCGATTGGGTTCAATTCAATTAGACTTCACAGAGGTGTTTATATGAGCTCATGACATTTGAAGCAACCATACCCCAACCCCCTTACTGCTTTATTAGACTGCATGTAAACACAGGGTGTGTTTGAATGTTGTAACCAGGACTTTTTGGTTCATGCAGGTCAAGGTCCAGTATCTCGGGCGCATCGCTTTAACTGAGAGTTACAGGACTTCAGAACACTCCGTGTGCGTTCTTGGCTGATTCCTGCTGCCAACTTTGTTTCACAGACACAAATGGACGAGAAGGAAAAATGCAGCACTCTGGTTTTGGCCCGCATCCACATTCCCAGCAGTGGGTTGCTGATGTTGGAGGAAGATCAGGCCTCTGCAGGAACACACTTGGCTGGACTTCTGATTTCTTTGAGAAACACGTTTACATAACCAGCGCCCTTAGATCATCCTTATGCAACCACCCAGGATTTTAGAGTTAAAAACACATCGCTCATGTGCCACGTACTTATCATACCTTCATCAGGGTGGTTTAGAGTTATATAATGACAAAGGGTGAAAAGACCAAATGCAGAAAAGAGCGATGAGTGAGAACAGGTAAATGTATTCTGGCAGTCAACAGACTTTGCCTTGTATCGACACGCATTTGTCATTTGCCAATTGCCCTTGAGCAAAATGCGGAATGCTGCCTCGTGTTTCAGGTGAAGGATCAGCCAACTGCAGATGAATTACAATCCAACTAACGACTTCAAACGACTTTCTGAGACTTAGATGATCGACACCATTTAAATGTCTGCATGTTTAGTTTGCGGCTAAAGCCAGGAGGACATCAGCTCAGCTTAAGACAGAGACTGAGGCACGGGCAAACAGCTAGCCTGTCTCGGCTGAATGGTAAAAAAATTAAATAAAACTCTGATGGGCCAGATTTGACCAGCGGGTCCCACTTTGGGCAACCCTGGTGTAGAGCAGCACATCCATTCGATTACGCTGACATTTTAATTATATTTCAGGAAATACCTTCTTGTTTGAATGACCTGACTGGATGATCATTTGTTTAAGATGATTGCAGGGAGGGAGAGATCGACTGCTGGGTGAGCTAGATTGATTTTTAACAAGATAGAGAGCAGCACACTGCACTGTAAATTCATAAGCTTGTCCCAACACAAATCTTCTATACTGTAGGATTTCAAGGCAGGATAGAGTCATGTCAGGCAGGATTCATCTCTACCTCCTGTCTTGCCTACATTGTTTCTAGGTTCTTCTTTGGACTTTGGGCCATTGGTGAAACAAACAATCTATCTGAAAATGTCACGTTGGGACCTGTGAATTGATGAGAATTACATTGTGAATGTATGTCAGCTGAAGTTTCTCAGACAATTGATTTAGCCTTCACGGCAGAGGACAGTAAACACAGCTCCTAGCTGGATTAATAGGGGAACCCTTAACATACTACCAAAACGCCACCTTCATTAAAATTCACAGTATTTTCCTCCTCAGTCGGCATCCTGCTTTCGTTGTCATGGGAAACCCATCCCAATTAGTGGTCAAAGGCTCCCGATCCATTATGAGCCTTTTGGTGCTGTTTTATTCATCTTTAATTAAAATCAAAGAGCTACACGACTGTCGACAAATGACTGCACTAGATTATCCGTCATTAAATTACAGCAGCATCAACAGAAATAGCATCAAATACTTGTTAGTACCAGGCGCCATATAAGATGTTGATTTGTTTCTCAAGGCGGAACGCAAAATGCAAAAGAACGCTGAGAAAATTTGACATTAAGCCTTTTCCTTCCTGCTCTGCTTTGCAAAATGTAAAAAGAAAGTGTTACACTACTGGGTGCATTGATAGATTTCATGATCAGAGTCTGACGCAGCTGCATGTTTGATTTATCCGCTACACAATGATGAGTACAATGTCCATAAGGGTGAAAAGAAATCAATTAGGATTTCTGCACAATTCTGACTTTATTATTAAGTTAATCCCTCAAAGCCTCCTGAACCATGAGAGTTAAGCCGTTTGTGGTGATATCATGGCGGCTGTCTTCTCTGACTGCCTGTCCCACTGAGAGTGCTATTCTTCTGTACGCGTAGCATTAGCATAATCCTTGGCCTGCGCCTGCCCACCTTCCCACCTGTGCCTTCACACAAATCCCAAGAAGATTTCAGTCTGAGAGGAAGAGGAGGCCTCACCTAACCTCACAGTTCTTCAGGAAAAGGGAAATGAACCCTGAGTGGATTATCTGGAAGACATAAACCCCGGTATTATCTAATGCGGTGGTTCTCAAGAGTTTTAGCCCATCAACCCCAAAAATTCTGATTTGTGACCCCCCAATGGGTGCACATATGCAGAGTGGGGTGATGAGTGACAGGGATTTTTTAGGCCTCCTTTTAAGACACTCCACTAAGTGAATTTGAATCAATTTGGATTCACTTCACAAAAAGGTAAAACCTACCTCAAAAGATAAGAAAAATCATTTCCTTCTTACATGAGTGATTTTATGAATCTTGCAAAATCATCAGAAAATACAGATTTGTTTTTTTGTCTAAAGGCAAACCAAAAAAATACACAAAATGCGAAAAACAAACAAAATGGTCATGTAAACTATTTTTAAAAAAAAGAATGAAACAGGGCGAGAGCAAGGCAGGTCTCACTACAGGTTTTCTACAGAAACTGTTGATGATTCCCATCTCAGTAAGGTGGCACAGACAGGATGATTTCTATTGATTTTCTATTGAAAAGCAATTATCGGTCTTTTATCAGTCTCACATATTGGTTTAACCTTGGGAATAAAGTCTTTATCTGTTTTCTTGAATCAACAGAGGTTTTGGGGTTTTTCCCTCACATTGACAATCCAAACCTTAATGAAGACTGAAGTGCCAGACTTTGTTCCTCAGAGCAGCTGAAAAACTTGGACACATTCCATCGAACACCACCAAACATCCATAATCCAGTCTGGCTTTGGACCAGGTTTGGCTCTTCACACTCTCAAAGGGATTTAACCAGTCTTTCATGATCAGGCTCTCTTTAATACATGTTGTACCTGTGAATCAACACTGGTCCGCCCACCCACCTGCTGCAGTCCATTCCTGAGATCACACTGCTTTAGAAAGAGCAAGGAGATCCCGCTGAATGGTCATGGGGCCCAAGAGTGCTTTGGAGACGGAGCATAAAGGGACGCTTTTATTGTTTTCTGATAAATGGGAAATGGACGAATCCATAAATCTGCCGGATTCATTCAGTGCCGCAGGGCTAAGTAATTAAATAAGTCATGTGCCAGTTGGCACAGACTCGCCACAGACTCCCCTCCTCCGATAGATCTAGCCGGGCAGACAACCGGGCAGCTTAATAATTTCCTTTGTTGCTGGTTAATTGGCTTTCTGTGGCGTCTGCCATCAGCATTTGCATTACACAACAACAGAGAGACCAAGGAAGTCTTTGTGTTCCATCAAAACATGGTATCATCAACAAGGAGACAAGATTTTTCCCATCTGTTATGCAGGGAAATGCGTGAATGGTGCAAAGGAAATTATTTAAAAAATGTATTAATATGAACCAAAACTCAGATTCCACCATATTTACAGGGTAAATTCAGCTCTGAGAACAATGAAACACTAAAGCACACACGCACACAGTAATACAGACATCTGTTGCTGCTTTTGGGAATTTTTATCCTCAAGAATTTAAGGTTAATTAAAATTCTCATTACTTGCTGCTTTTTTCAATTAAAACCAACCTCAGCCTTACACCCTCAAAACCCAAAATGTCTTAACTTTGCATGCGCCATCATTCAGTTTATATATATATATATAAAAAAAGTTCATAATGAGGTGACTCACCAGTCTGTTGTCAAACAGTGCTCTCTCATTGGTAAATGTCCCAAAAATGGTTGGCTGAAGAGAGAAAAAGAGAACAATCAGTTACTTTCATGCAGACCGAAACAGGGTTAGAAATCCTCAATCATTGCTCCTGACCAACACTTCCAACCTCTCATTTTATGCAACAAGGCAATGAAATCACAGTGAAAATAGCCTCTAATTAACGACAAACTTCATACTGTCATACAACACAGGTTTCTGAAAGGACTTCTTGAAGATTCTTCTCACACCCTAAATCCCTAAAAGTCCAAGTCCATCTAGATCTGCCTTTAACAGTCCGAGGTTTGTCTTAAAAGGGTGTTTTTGTGGTAACAAATCTTAATTTAGGCAGCGAGGTGGAGGCTAGATAGAGTCACAGAAGAGCAAGGAAGCGGCAGAAACACCATCTGACACTGATATCCCTGGACACCTGTCAATCATGTTGCAAAGCATCCATTGACAAAAACACTCGCTTTTCAGCTTCAGCCGCACAGCAAAAACTCCCAAGCACCTAGTACCTACCAGGTCTTACCTCTTATTAAAAGCGATTTAGAAATGAATGACACCTGTCTATGGCATTGCTTCGCCTAATTAATTTGCATATTGAGATCCAGTCACAAAGCAGGAAGAATCAAGATAACAGAAAAGCTTATTAATTCCAGGTGCAAATGCATGGATCGGACACCATTATCCCGATAACTTATCCAGGAACGGATTAGATAAGTTGTTTGTGCTTGTATTTGATTCTTGCCTTTTTAATCAGCTAGAGACAGCTGAGAGCAAGACAGCAAATAAGAGGACAGAGATGATCAATGACACTGCTGCATGCATTGTAAGCAAAGGGTCAGTGACTTAAGCTGCGTTCCAGACACAGAACAAAAAAAAATTGAGCTTTTGCTAGAAACTGTACAATGGAAAGCCACTCTAAGCCAGAATTCCTATTTGTAGATGCTACATTCATCTACCCAGACTTCAGAGGGAGCAGTTTTCTGACATCACACAACAATGGCAGTAGCCTATGACTGACAATGGTAACACTATATGTTGTGTCTTAACTGTGATTGAACCTCTTCAACACTACAAAGCCATATCATTGGCCTTCTATTGAAACAACAGTCGCTCCCGTCTCAGCCGAGCCTTTCGGACACCTTGACGCCACAACAAGGTAAAACAAATGAATCTTTTGGCACAAAGCAGCGACGGAGCGGAAACCTGCTGAGCTCTGGGCATTGTAGCAAACTGACGGCACGGGGGGAAAATAATGACGCTAATAAAAAAAGCTAAATTTATTACAGCAGGACAGGTGCTGTCGCTGAGAGTAATGGCAGTTATCTGTGTTTAATGTGGGCCTGAATGTGGGCGGCACATCCAGGCTAATTAAAGCTGAAGTTTAAAATACAGAAAGAGCCGACGGAGCAGAAATAAGTGCTTCCCTTTGCAAGTCAGATGATGACCGACGCTGAACAAAGAGACATACAGGAGGCAGATCTCAGGGTGCTCCTTCACACAGTCGTGCAGTCTCCACACGCAGAGAAATGACTGGATTAGAAGAAACACGACAAGCTCTCCGAACCAAGCATATAATTAACAGGGTTCGTCGCAGCATTCAGAGGCAAGGAGATGAGACACTAAACAAATATTTCCTTTCTGTTTGCAGGGGGGAATTATGGAGAGCAAACAGAAGTGATTTCACAGACTCTTGATTCAGCTCTGTTGTGATCAGCATCCAACACTCTTGAGTTTTACAAATTAATCACTGAGCAAACTGCAGCCTGAGAAAGGAAAAGGTGCATTCTTCTACAAGTTAGCTCTCTGGTTTTTGTATTTTTGTATCTCTGCATCTTGGAATAAAAAGTCACGACACAGAAGTAAAGTTTCAAATCTCCTCTCTCTTTTTTCAGCAGTGTGAAAAATAACTGAAAATGACCCTGCAGCGCCCACTTCCATGGGCTGCTGTCAGGGTGGGCATTCGCTCAACTTTAATCTCCTCAAGTTGAGCACTGGCAGGGATTTATGGGTAAAGGCCTACAGCTGCATGCCGTTGCATAACTCAGCCCTATTAGCCAACCTGTTTCTCTGTGACACAGAAACAGGAAATCGATGGGAAAGGCCACTTTGATGCTGCCATGCAAGATGTTGGATTTATTCTCCTTTTGGTGGAGGGTAACATGTGAGTGTGTGTTTGATTTAGTGTGCATAAGTTTATGTGTTTGTTGGTGTTCAATCGCTCTCCTGCAGAAGAAAAAACCTTGAAGATATTTTTACTGAATAATGCAAACGATGCGGAGATAAAATAGAGAATGATCTATTCTCGGGAAATGACTCATCTGATGCCATAATAATGTATAGAGGAAATCCTCTTTAACCATATTAGCGAAAAGAGGGATTTAGCCGATTAAATCCTGGCGGTTGCGAGCCGTTTGCATTATCTGGCCGGAGGATCAAGAGATCAACTCATATTTCACAAATTCTGCATACAGCCTCCTTTTATTGTACAAGGCAGCCACTGTACAGAGCTCCAGCAGACCGTACTGGCAGGAATAATTCCCAAAACCAAAAGGCACGTAATGACCGATATAATTTACAAGCCGCTTGGATAATTCCAGCAGAACTAGTCCATCCATCCATTTTTGCTCTTGATCAGATGGCCTCCCACGTCGGGAGTGGACATTTTGTCTCAGCGTGACCGGTGTAATCTCGGACCTTTATAACCCTCCGTTGTGCCAGCACACTCGCTGTTCCCAAATATCACTTATCCTTATTAGTTATTAATACAGGCTCGGGCCGAGCTCTATGAATCATTTATGGGGCAGTGCAGAGACTAATTGAAAAGAAAGAACAGATTGTGGTAAAGGTCATCAGTTCAGTGTGCTTTTCAGGAATTATGACGGGGAGGCAGCTTGTGAGGGCTACTGCAAGAAAAGTCACAAGGTTATTTTTTCAGCCTGCAGCCACTAGCAGGGCATCTACGAACAGCCTGAATGTAATGTAATCCTATTTGAGGGCTTAATCCATTAACACGGTTATAGAGAAAAATGTGGGGTTTATTTGTGTCTGACTTCAGAACAGCACACTGCAGGCAGCAATAAGGAAAGTTAATGTGCTGGTACCTTATGATTGTAATGATAACAGATAAAATTTTACCTCCGTGATAACAGAGTTGTAAAATCCTGACTGTGAGTCCGGTGTACCGCTACAGAGAGTTACAGAGCATTTGAAAACAATGAATTTTGAATTTTTGGATGAACTTATCTTTTAGGATATTCTTTAAAAGCTTGCAGTTGGTTGTCACTAAAGTGTATGTATTTATCAGAATACAGAACTGTTAACATTTTTAGCCACTGCGCAAGATTTGAAGTTTGTCCTAAACTCTATATCTGAAACAAGTTCAAGCGTTAAAAGAATTATTTAACTTGTTTTTATTTGTAAGACTCTTACAGAGGATTTAGGAAAGCAACAATGTCTTAACTTACTTGCTGCTTACATAAGCTCGTACAACTAACCAATGCAAATCAAATGTGTTTAGAAGTGAGCCATGACTTGGCAGAGGGACTTGATTAGACTGCAAACCACCACTGACATATGCCCAACTTGATGATTTCTTCTTCTCTGTTTGCTGAATTCTGTCGTGAGGTGCAGCAGTGCAGTCTGTCTCCAGCTAGTCTTCACCTGAGTACTTGTGATACGTCAAAAAAAAATGGACAACTGATGGGCTTCGAGCTTCACGCATGGAAACATCACAACACTGTGGGTCATTTGGAAGCACTAAGTATAAGTCATCCACGGCCATTTCACCACGTATTACTGCTGAAAACTGTCGCCAAAGTGACGAAGAAAGACAACACGAGGAAGGAAGCAATAAACACAAACACATCTTTTAAACAACACAAACCTTAACAGGATCCCTTTAGATCATCCGCTGTGCCCCTCAGCACATCCCTCCTTCCCAGTCATCAGATAATTGCTTTGGGGACTTGGACCTCAAAGCAGTACTACTACCTGTGACCTCTGACCCGTGACATCTTACAACCACAAAGCTGCTGATAGAGGATGACCACTTGGAGACCGCTGATCTCTGACATCTGACAAAAACTGGGTTATTATCTTGATGACAGGGACGGGCCTGAACTCAAAGTGACCTGCTAAAGTTGGATTTCCATGTTTATGACAAAATGCAGACCCACAGCTTTTGACCCCACTGACCTCTCCTCTTCATCCTCATGAACAGTCCTGCAGGTTGCATTCTGTTTTTCAGTCAGGTTTGTCAGTTGTGATTTATGTCATTTCTGCCACTAGCGGTCTCTCAATCAAAACAATCAAAACAAAATACTAGTATGCTGACGATGGAAAGTAGTGTGGGATCATGGGAGTTGTTGTTTTTTATTGTTAAACAACCACCTTTGCTGAAGAAAATCTATCAGACGTGACTCAAGCAGAAATGTACACAGAGGACGGAATAATTTAAAGTTTATATCACGTTATGTTTAGTCACTTTCGCTGTAGAGTTGGGTACCGTTCACATTTCAACCAATTGAGCCGGTACCTGGAATTCAGTACTGACACCCAGCGGTACCTTTTTTTTTTTACTTTTACTCTCTCTGTATTAACAAAAAGAAATTTCAGTTCTAATCATGGGAACCATGGGAGCAAGTTGAATTGTGCACTTCTAATTTTGAGTTTTTTTCCATTATGTGTTAGCATCAAGCTAATGTAATTAGCACGTGATATGCTTCATAGTTAGTATGTACTTCAGGTACTATTGGTTTCATACCAAGGTTTTGGACCATGTAAGTGAAGGTGCAGTCGGCTTTACCGACCGTGATCAGCTTTCCCAACAGCTTTCTGATACATGTCGTGCTGTGTTCAGACAGGTATAAGTATGTTTGAAAGCCAAACAGCTCAGTACAGATTTAGACGAGTATCTGGAGGACCTTTCACTACAATGGACTTCAACTTACGTAACAACAACCTTCACAGAATGAAACGGGCAGACTGTGCCAGAACAGATTAGGTCAAGAGCACATGCTGGAAAAAAAAAAGTCCGGTCTTCAAATCCCAAAATACAATTTTAACTCTAACTGACCCTGTTAAGACTGACCACCAGCCTTGTGAGGATGTCATGTGATGTTGTTACAAAACATGGGGGAAGTTTATGTAATTTCTGGGCAGCTGCCCCTGCCCTGGTTAGAAAAGACTTCTGGAGCATATGACTCGGTCCGTCATTCACCATGAACCAGGTCATGAGCGAATCAGGCCACACTGCTGCTGAGTGATCATGTATTTATAGACAGTTGTGTTATTTTGATATCGGTCACAGATCGACTTCTGTATGTTTCAATTGCCATGTCGGCTGGTTCTCCGAGCCCTTAGTCTGATTTTTATAAGAGTAAAATATATAGGCTGTGAGTCTAAATTGCATTACATAATTCATCATGTCTGATAAAAAAGAACAGATCAAGATATTTTCTTCACATATTCAAAATTATATTATTGAAATTCTGATTTCATGCGAGCAGTAATTCCATTTTCCCTGCTATTATTTCTCTCTGTAGATGAATGAGGGTAATCCACTTTAGTATCAAACCGCATGCTCAGTTCAGTTCAGCTGAATCAAAGGAAATACTTGATTGATGGAAAAGCAATCATAAAAACAAATGAAAGACCAGATAATGATGCAACAGCTCAAAACTGTACCATTTATACAGGGCATTGCTCATCAGTGCATAACACTGACTTCTCAGGCTACGTGTTGTCTTGTTAAAACACAATCTAATTAAGTTTCTCTGGTCTCTCTGCATCAACTCTAAGTGCCCTCAACAGGCTCAGCCAATTCGCAGCAGACTGAGGATCAGCTGTTTCAGAGGAAACAATCACAACAGAAAGTGTTTACCTTGTGCTATAAAATGACAACAAAGCTGACTACACAATGTTTAAATTGGAAAATAATCCTGTGGGCTTTAATGCGGAGATGGCATGCACACTGTAGGTCTGGGAGGAAATTAAAATGGAAGCATGCCTGTGCAGAAAGCCTGGGAGGAAGCAGATTTGCCTTTAGCGAAGGAAAAAGGGGTCAAACCCAGTGGAGTTACTGACCAGAGACGCCCCTGAAAACACAACCAGTGGGAAATGTAAAGGTAACAGAAGAGAGTACTTCATGAGTGGTTGGTTAACCTGTAAACTCTTATATTTCTGAAATTTTGAAATCTGGCAATATCAATAAAACATATATTTGTATTAGAAATGTTTGCTTGCTTAACATTCATGCCACAGTAAAGGAGAACTGAAAGTATGTGGGCAGTGAAGTTTAAAAGTAGCGTAAATAAAGAAGGAATTTGGGATGTGGTCTATCAAGGACATTTTATTACTGGACGCAGCGTTGGAGGTGGAGCCCCGATCATTCCTGTGAAAGTTCAATATCCCAGGTATGAAAATACCTGGATTGCCGACCGAACCGGCTAACTTTCGGTTTAGCGGCCGGCTAACTTGAAAGAGGATCAATTAATTTAATCATGCGGCTCTTCTAGACTTTCCAAATGTTACTGACCGAATGGCTCAAATTGTGTGAAACGAGTCATTTCGCCGAGGTTGTGACACTCAAAAAAATGTATCCACCGTTTACATACGCTTCTTTCACAATGGGTCTATTGTTGTTTCCTCCTCGGTTACGACTGTTTCTGGTGCTTTCGTGACGTGAATTGTGACGTCTATGACGTACAATGTAATGTTTCAGATAAACATCCCAGACGGGCCGCCCTGCCTGCGGGAAGTGGGAATGGGGTCAATAGGAGATTTTTACCAGGTTGACCCACGTTTAAAAAACCTGTGCAGACCAAAGCGGTATATGATTGCGCCTTTAGTTATCCGATCCTAACAGGTTTGACAAAGCTAACTGGAGAGTGACCAGAGAAAGCAGACAGTTGCACACATCCACACAGTCCTGAGAAGAAGTCTTTTCAGGCATGAGAAGTGAAGAAAACTACGGGTAAGATGCTTTAAAAATGGGCAGACGCAAATCAGCCAGAGCACTTCCAAAGAATTAAAAGAAAACAAAAGAAAACAAGTACATTTTGCCTGCTCTTGCAAAACAAGTTCCAAACATTGCTGACTACTCTTTCACACATGTCCCTTTCTGATAAACACTGCAGCCTGAAAACGAGGAGGTGTCTTGTGATATCGACCCAGGACATCGGTGTGAAAATTGTCTTTTCCCATGAAGTACTTTCTGTCTCTGCTGACTTGAGGTCTGTGGGTGGCGTAGCGGTTTGTCCTCCTCCACTGGCTTGTGTTTATCGCCCGGAGAATTTCGTAACAGTCATGAAGCCCTTAGTCTTCCGATCAGAACAGAAGCAGTTCTGTATTCACTTCCCCGAAGTCTTAACCAACTTTAACCATAATGGAAAGGTTAACTACTTACTGTGTAACAGCTGAAATGTCAAATCTGCACATTATTCATTTTTCCAAAATAAACTCACACACGATCTGTTTTGCTTTCTGCTCAGCTGACAGTTTAAAAGTGTGGTGATTATCAGTCTTGTGTTGTTTTTTAGATCACATACTGTATGTCAAAAGTGAAGTGTTTCTCACCTGTGACCCACTGACACACAAACTGGTGAGACACCACATGATTTTGTTTTGTTTTTTTCCCCAGTCTTCTATAAGCATGTGGGAAAGCTGCAAGCAGATACTGCAAGCAACGTAGACATTCATACATTAAGGTGTCACAATGCACAAATGAGACCATATGTCTACTTTTACAGAGCCAGTTTTGATTTTCTCCAACTCTGTTTTTATTCATCCATTTAGTTGCTCCACATCTCCATATTGAGACTTTATGTAATTTGGTTTTGGTTTTGTGTTTTACCCCTACCTACAGTACGTTTGACATTATTATTTCTTGACCTGAGGCATGAGGCCTTTTAATGAAGCGCTACAGGTTTCTTTGCATCATCTCCACAGTTATATTTGTCTCTTTTGAAGTTGGTATTTCTCCCAGTTCAATTATCGCTGTGCGGCTTATGAACTAAACCTAAAGCCTGCAGTATAACATAGCGTGCATACAGTATATATGCAAATGAAGACATTAAAGGTATGCAAAGTCAATTTCATGCATACGACAGGATGAAGCTATCTCGTTTGATCTAAGCCACCGTACAGTCTTTGGCAACTCTCTTGGTGGCCCAGTTAGACCCGTTTCTTTCAAGATAAGAAGTCATTCATGTTTATTTTAACCTGTTAAGCCCAAGCAGAGCCCAACTGGGCTATTTTTTCAGCACTTAAACATAAAAGTGAAATATATAGTTTGGTACTTGAGAAATTTTAAATGGCACAGATGTCGCCAAAATGTTCCAAAATGTGTCAAAATGGCACATTTGGAGATTCTGCCTGAGTACTCTGCACTAAAACCTCTCTAATTGTGCTCTGATTCACTTTATTAGTGTGAAAGTTGGCAGAGGTAACGTTCAGATGTTTTGCTTTGGTTGGCCAGAGATTTGGAGCTGCAGCTGCATCATTCCTCATTCAACATTCATTCGAAAATTGTCATTTTAAAAAAAAAAGTTTTTTTAGTATCCTTTGTGGTCTATGCAGGTAATAAGACATAAAGTCATTTCTGCGCTTTTGTTTACAAGGGTGGAGATGTGTAACATCCATGACGTGTTCAAATTGATCCAATCTTCTGAAAAATCAAAAAATATGTTTTTGTAAATATGTAGAGTATTCAAAAAACCGGTCACTAATAAATACTTTGATTCAATACTAACTTTATTAAAAGCTAACTAAATAATTTCCTAAAGCATCTGGGTAAGTAGGATAACTTCTAACCATCTCACTGGTTTGTTGACCTTCAGAAAAATGCAAAATATCACAAGACTTGTGCTTTCAGCATTTGGCACAGCGGAGGCAGGACAGACAAGCAGGTTCAGGCCAGGCTGCATCTATTCGAAATGTTTACTTGGCACAGGAAAATCAGCATTAAAGAACCATCTCCTGTGTCGGTGGCCCTCATGGGGTTTCAGCAGACCTGGCCAGAGAACAAAACAAGCCCAGTGCTGACCTCATGCTTCTCAAATGATCCACGCAGGATGTCTTCCCAGTGCTTTGATCCTGGATGAGGTAACTGCAAGCGAACACCTCCGAAGCCTCAGTGCCCAGCGACCTCACAGGGTCGCTCAGTGAAACTCAAACCACCGGATTACAGACTCATTCAGGTCTGTTTAATACTCACTAGACTGACAAAGGGAATTAGGCGAGAGTGTGAGATGAAAGATGTGTTTGGCTGCATTCTCAGACAAGCCTGTGATCAACATGCGAGACACAGACAGAAGAATGATGAGAATTAACTCATTAAAGTGCTCAAGTGTCCATATTAGTATTTATATGTTGTACTGATCACATGGCAGACTTGTCTGGTTAATTTGTTTCGGGCTGAGATGGACAGATGTTTTAGAAACGGTTTGCAACTACATAATTATCTTTTCGTGCTAATGAAGGTTTTCTGAATTAGTTATATGGTGCGATAGATAAAGAGGATGACATTGAACAAGAACGGGTAAGAAGAGAGAGCAAAGGGGGAGAAAAGGGGGCAGTCAAACAGAGAGAGAAGATCAAAGCAGTGGCCTCCAGTGTTCGGTCCTGAGTGGGAAGAGTGTGTGTGTGTGTGTGTGTGTGTGTGTGTGTGTGTGTGTGTGTGTGTGTGTGTGTGTGTGTGTGTGTAAATGTGTGTTATACCATCTTCAAAGACATTCAGCAGCTGCCCACTGTCCTTGCTAACCTTATGAGGCCTTCTACACAAAAAGCAGACACACACTTTATGATTCACACCTTGGCGTGGGTGACTGAGCGCTATCATATCAGGTATCTCTCTGCTGAAAGTCCTTTGTTTGGACAGATCTGGGAAGAATTTGATGAGCAAAACTTTAAAAATAAAAATATTGTCAATAATATGGACTTAAACACTAAATCAGATATCGGTAAAGGGTTGATATGTTCAGAGACAGCCTTTATACGTAATGCATTCTTCTAGAAAACCAAGATAGTAGTAGTACACATTAATAATATGTAGTTTTCTGTTTATACAAATTATCATTCAACACCGAATGCTAAACTGTTAAAGGCTCCATATATAATCTTTTACGGTTCCTACTTTTATTTTGACTGAAGATGTAAGAAGATGATGTGTAGTCCACATCTGAAAACACAGCTGCATGTGAATCCTCTTTAATGTTCCAGCCTGCTCGCTAAAAGTTACCATGTGATGTTTTCAGCCAGTTTATCAGCACACAGTGTTTTGTGTGCAGTGAGTCAACTCTGCGGCATGTTTTGTACAGTCGGCTTCTTGTGCGTGTACGCGAACGTACTGTTCCTTCAGCACTGAGGACACAGACACACAACAGATACAGTAAGTCATTTAGGGTTTCAAGTGTTTACCTACCCGCTGTTTGGAGGAAGGCCTCAGTCCAAGATGGGGCTGGCTCCGACACTGCAGGGAGGGAAGGAGAGACACAACTATTAATGAGAACAAAATGTCATCAGAAAGATGTATCATTTTGTACGACTGAAAAACAGTATTTTACTCTTTTTAAATTGTTCTGTCACATTAAATTAATGATGCCTTGAAGCTGAAGACCAGGCTTATAAGAGCTTATGTGAATATATAATCTTTTGGAGCATGTTTTTAATGAATTAGCATGCGTTGATGTCTGACATAGTGACAAAAAATAGGTCTATTTAAAAATGTCACTTCTAAATCACTCATACTAGGTTTGCATTATCCTGGAGTAAGGAATAACCATCATGGCTGACTGTGACAGACCGGGACGCATGTCAAGCTAATGAATTCAGCCTAAAACATATTTCTCTGTGACAATCATTCTCAAAATCACAGACGTATACATTAAAAGGACCAAAGTTAGTTATGAAACAATGAAATTTTATAGACATTCCCGTTTTTATTATATAACACTCATCAATTGACACACCAGACAAACCATGTAGACAGAGGTACAGTAGATGGGGTGTGTCAGTAACAGGACCAGATAAGATAAAATTACTGCTGTTTACATCTGCAATGGTGTCGATCGTACACCAACTGGAATGTTGCATTTGGCTTTTTTGGGGGGGAAAAATAATTAACTCTGTATTTCAAAGTAGTTTGAACTTTGGTACTTGGTATGGATGTTATGCAAAGAATGGCTGTGTACCTGTACCTGTGGCGGGGGTGGGGGATAAAGGTGGGCCATAAAATGCTTCAATGCATAAATTATATACCTGGGCGGCCTGCTCAAGTAAACTGTATGTGTGGGAAACACTGCTGGATGACTTATATAATATTGTATTTGAGAGATATGAGCTAAGATATGAATATGATTCTGATTTTAAAAAGTAAATCCTTAGATGAAGATAGATTTTATTTTTATTTATTATTATTCTTTTTGTTAATCCTAATTAGGTGGGTCACTATCTGAATATAGAGGACACTTCACATTATGCACCTTTACAGCATTTCACTGTATAAAAATAGAAGTGATGGTAGAAATTATCTAAACTCGTCTTTGTTTGTTTTGTATCGTTTTGGTTAAAGCACTTTGTAACATTGGTTTTGTAAAGCACTACAAAAATAAACTTCATTAGTCTAATTATTATCGTTAGTGGACGCCGCAACGCTACACACTTGCTTTAGCTTTCATCCATGTTGGTGGTCGCCTGGAGGCTCCCAACAAGAATGAGGCCAGAACCTCATTACAGTGACAAGAGATCAGACAAAAAGACAGATTTCGATTTTATGATAGAAAGTATGAAGAAAATATAATCTTGTTGAGAAAAGCAGAACAACTTGATCCCCTTATAACAACAGATAAGTGAGCCTGATTCCCTCCTGGCTGCCATCAATCCAATTTGTTTTGTTGCGTTAACTCCACCTAAATGCTGCAAATGCAAAATGCAAATGGCTGCATTTAAACTGCGAGCATTAAGACGAATAGAGGCCATTAGTGGTATTTAAAGATGAACATGGTGAGAGTATTTCACAGGAGACGACAGAACAACGAATCCTAATGAGTCTTTAAAAGGCTCGACGTGAAGCTCCCAAAGGAGTTATTTACAAAGAAAAAAACTCTGCAGAATGGTAATGAATTCCCAAATGAGGAGAAACACACACGCACGCACGCACACGTACACATACACGCACACACACAAAAATGAACAAACACACTTTGAACACTGAAAAAGACATTATTTGATGTCGAGATTCTAAGATTTTGCAGCACACACACACACACAATTGCACACACACAAACAGCACACAAACTCACATATACGTGCACAGCATATCTTCTAGTGCAGCGAAGATAATGTTTGATGTAGAGATTCTTGCTTTTTTTTAAACACACACACAGAATTACACACAGAAACATGCCCTTGAACCTTTAGATGATTTGATATAAAGATTTCTCACCAACACACACACACATAATCATACACACACACACACACACACACACACACCTTTTAGCCCAACAAAGGTATCATTTGATCCAGAAAGAAAGAAAGCAGGAAGCGGCAGTAAACCTTCAGGAGGAAGCAGGCTTTTATTTTACAAGCTGCACCATCTGGAGATTTTTGGGGGTTATGATGGAGAGTAGGTGTGAGATTGGGGTGAGGGAGGGTGTGAGGGTGGGGGAGTAAAGGTGACAGTTGAGCAGGTGGTCATATGCTGCACACATTTCTGCTGCACACGAGTGCCACAGGTTTCAGCTGACGGGTCGATGGCTGGACGGAAGTGATTTATTTATCCCCGAGGTGACTGATGGGAACTGTGGAAAAAAATCTATTTACCTTTGATACACAAAGCCGGGCATCTTTTCTACTGGCTTACTGTAACTCAGTGGGTTTTTCTCAAGGCTGGTTTCTTTCATGAGAAGCTAAAGCATGTTCCTGGAGTTTTCAAGGATAAACCGGTTTGTACAAATGAACTGGAAAGAACACAATCACCAGCTTGTTATTTTCACAAAAGATGTTTAAATTTGGTGTTGGTGAGAGTTGAGTGCACAACTGCATATTCCCGCGGCCTGAAATAATGGAGACCGGTGCGTCTCGTATGCATGTGGCTGCTCCAACCTTGCTCACGTGTTCGGCGATGCTAGGACCTTACAAAAATTGATGAGATACCCCCGGCAACTGAAGAGGAGGCAGTCAGTACTGTACATCCGGCAAGGATACTCCTTACACCGAGAGGTAAGGAAAATTGTGTAGCATGTAGACACAAACAAAGACATGCAAAGTGCTTCTATATATTCTTATTCTTGCGGGCACACACCTGTACACACTGTACATTACATAACAAATTATATCCGGTCTGCATCCTTTTAAACATGAAACATTCACTCCCCAATGCCTCAAGTTCACTTGCGTGTATCAAATTTCCCACAAATGAAATGAACAAAGCACGGGCAGATTCACTCTCGGCAGCACAACCTGAGGCAAAGATGTGTCTGCTCAAGCTGTAAGCGTCTTAGATGGAGCAAAAAATTTGTTTTAACAACTTGTCTGAGTGGTGATGTAATGTACGGAGGTGGGAGCAAGAAGGACAGTGGGAAACAACTGAAACAAATGGACCTCTGAAACCAATCCTCCCACAGCCACATAGACTATTTGGAACATGATGTAACATCAGTACTGAACACAAATAACTGTTTTAATGACTTGGTTTCTAGGAATCCGCCAAATATCTTTCCTTTCAACCTTTATGTCTCCCAGGAATGCTAAAATCACTGACTTTCTCATCACAAACTTACTTTTTTAACCTACTCACTGTCATGATCTTGTTAATTCTTTGAAATTCAAAGAGAAAACACATCATCCATCAATTATGATACTGTTGAAGTGAATGCCTTTATTCTGCTTACATCACCTTATGCCAACAAGCAAATCAGCCTCTCACTCAGACAGAAGAGAAATCCACAGTTAGGAGCTACAGATATATATATATATATATATATATATATATATATATATATATATATATGTTTCCATGACAGACAGCAAGATTCAGATTGTTCCATGGTTGAAACAAAGGAAAAAGTGTTTCATCCTCGGTTTTCACTGTCTGACACTTTTTTCTTTTAGTTTTACTCCTGCAGACAATTGCCGTGACCTTTAGAGGAATATTACACTGCGGAGAGGAGGGTGTCACGGTGGCCATGACTGAACGTATCTTTGATTGGAGCAGAGAGACGAGTCGCGGAGACGGTAGGGTGAGGAAAATGAGAAACGGGGGAGGAGATGGAGAGAGAATCACCTCGTGTCTCTCCCGTCTGATCACAAGCACAGCGGGACATTTTGGCTCTGACATTCTAGTTTCAGGCATCTCATCCATCACTTGGATTTTTGTCATCTGTCGGCGGCAGTCAGTTTTGGAAGATTTGCGTCAAATGAGAAGGAAAATAGGCTATAAAGTCTGATCGCTGGGTGCGCAGACACATAGAATAGAAAACACTGAAGATGCAAGTTACTGAGAGACCAATACAAGAGGGTGGAAGTTTTTTGCTAATATTATTTTTATTATTATTATTATTATTATTATTATCATTATTATTATTATTATGCTTGATTACTCCTAAACCATAAATAGCAGATAGTGTCAAACATATCCAGTTTTAAATCTCAAACAGCCAGGTAACAACAGATCATCATCACCTGAACAAGAACTGAGAATCGTGCCTGCCCAGACCTTTTAGTCTTACCTTTATTTTGTCTTTAGGTGATATTTAAAGTGGTTATTCAGAAGTCAAACAAATTGTTTTATATACTGACTGCAAATTACAGCAACAGGCAACTAAATTAAACCTTGAGTAAAATAATAGATTTTTCTAGGTTTGAACATTGTTGGAAATGTTGGCGACAATGTAAGCACACATACTCTAAAAAAACATAACTGTCTTTAATGTAAACATCTTATATATTATATTTTAAGCCAAATGTCTGACCAGGCAGGTGTAACTGCTGACTCTTATGTTCACATTAGTTTAAATTGATTTGTTTCTCTTGGACATGTAGTTTGGGTTAATGAACAAGTGTCCCTGGTGCCCCAGGGTTATGTAAAAAACAGTTGAAGATGGAGTTGTGTCAGTCATGTCAAATCAGCTCAAAAGAGTGAAGATCATCAAGGCTCAATAATCTCCCAGGTTAGATGTAATATTCAACTCCACCAGTGGATGGATGAGAGAACAGGGTAGCCAATGTTTGGATGGATACAGTTTGGCCTGAAGGCCGCAAGGTAACCACTGCATTTCTTCCTGTCAGGGGTGTGAATGTGTGCACCAATTTTATGGTCTCTGTGGCAGTCAGGTCAGGAGAAACACTCATTACAAAAGTGAAAAGTGGAGGGAAGGTCGCAGCATCTCTGAAATCAATTGGTTTCTTTCTCTTGGGAGCGTGAACATGTCCGGGTTTTTCTATATTGGTCACAGACAAAGAAAACAACCAATTGACAGAGTTGAAAACATATTGTTCTTCTTTCTGTTGGATTCTCACTTTGTTTTCACTCAAGGGATCAGACAGAACAAGAAGAAGTTTGTGAGGAAATGTTCGTTTAAGGTTATTTTTTTAAGACCTTTTATCCCTTAGTGAGCAGTGGTTGGTTAGAATGGATTCGGTGTAATATCCATCATTTCTTTTTAGATTAAAGGTGCACTATGCAGTTTTGGTGAAGAAATTTTTATCTGAGGAGAAATATCTTCATTGACTGATTTTTGTTATGCTTAAACAAACCAAATAAACAAACTCTCTTTGTTTTCATAACTAAATAAATGGATAAACAAACTGACCATATAGGACAACAGTTTTACTTTGTGTATATGTGGCGGACCCTGCCACCTTTCTCGCTTCAAACAGTGTTCTTGGGACCTTATTTTCCTCAGAGAACAGCTTGTTTATTCAGTTATGGAAACAATAACTTTTTCTACGTTTGTATTATTACCTCATTAATATTGTAAATATTAAAATTCTGAATTTGAATTTATTCTCATAAACTACATCATGCCACTTAAATGACTTTAACCTTGACCTTCGAACTTTGTTTGGCAGGTATAACAGGATCAGTTTCCCCACTTTGTATATTTTGGTTTCTCAAGGTGCTTATAGTTTAGATACAGCCTACACACCAATGCATTGAGGAATCTGATAATGAGACCACATTTAATCCACTTCAGCAGTTTGTCTGGGATCCTGCAGCAGTCGAAGTCTATGTCTGTCATTTCGAATCAACCGATCTAACCTCGACGACCCCGGTGACCCTTCACTGCTGAACCCCCCTCACCCCCGCAGGTGAGCCAGTTCAGTGGGTCACACAGGCTCATCAGGAAAAGTGCTCGACCGCTGTGGAAGGTCAGATGCAGTAATGTGTGTGTGAGAGAGCGAGAGTGTGTGTATAAAGGTCACATGGGACCTCAGTGCATCACTGTATTAATGAGGTATGAGGCGTCAACAGGGTCACGGTTGGTCCTGTGTGGGGGGGGTCAATTTCAACTCGGTGACCTCTTAACAGTGTTGACTAACAGCATTCACGTCAGCGCTGATAGGGTTTGGTCACATGGGTTTATTGACACAAACAGACAATGCCGATAAGTGTTTTTGTGTGTGTGAAGTCATACAGACGTAGCCACTGTCGAGGTCGTACGGTTCAGACTAATAGACTGTTTTTATGTCTATTTTTTTGTTCCCGAGTCTGTTTGACACCACGGGAGTTGCAGCTGAAAAAAACTGTCATAAAAATAAGAATACATCTAAGCAACACAATCATTTAATGGGATACATAATTTTACACATTCACACAGTCGGGAATTTTTTATCAGCTGCCCTTCTGCACTTTGGCAGCTGTAACCAGCTGTGGGCTCAGGGTGTTTTAGAGGCATCTAGAGCAGGAGTTCCCAACCACTGGGTCGTGGACTGGTGCCAGGCCTTGGGTCGTTCAGTACCGAGCCGAGAAAACCAAGTAAGAACTAAGGGGGCTGTTGTAATTGTCATTTATGTACTGCATTGTGTTTTGATATTTATTTTCCTGCATGTCACCCTTCTTATTACATATCACAAGACAAATAATTTTCATTTAACATCAAAATGTTCAAATATATATTTCCATGTGTATTGTGCATTACGCTCACACCAGTGGCTGTGATTGTGTGTTTTTAACCTGGATGTACTTAACTTGCTCCATTTGTCAAATAGCTCTTCTTTATAATAATATAATATATTTATTCATTATATTCAATGATTTTCATGAACTTTTCAGACACCTCGCCCTTTATGTGAACGTACTCATGGCTAGATGTGGAAAACCTGAGTTGACTTATCGAGTTGATAACCAGCTTTGCGTGACTGCTTAGCGTGATCGTGATTGTTAGAGTTGGTGAAGCCAGATAAGAGAAAAAAATATATATCCTGGGAATGTTGAACCGGCTTCACACTTAAGGCCTCTGCTTCCTCTGTGAATTCCTCGCAGAGCTGTCCAGTAACTGAGACCCTCTGCGGCTGACAAGAAAGGCACGTTTGGACAGGGTTGTACTGTTTGGCCAACGCTTGTTAGCGCAAATAAACATCAGACTGCAGCTTATACTCATAACTGAGTGTTATGATCTGCTGTAGCTGGGTGCAGAATGTGTGTCGAGTCACAAGAACATGCAAGTTTTTGTGGTTTTGTACAACACCCCTCTCCACCCCTGAATCTCACTCTGCACAACAGTCACCGTGTGAAAAGTGATTCAAGACTCGAGCTGCTATTAATATGCACATGTGTATGCAATAGTTTTATCAGCAAATGGCTGTGTGTGTATGTATGTGTGTGACTACCGATGAGCCTGAGTGTGTACTGTATGAGACACTGTTGTGTGCATGCGAATGGCAGGGGGTATCCTCCTCCTGAATGCAGAGCGCATCCAGAACATCTCATTGCTATTCATGTGAATGACTCTCCTTGAATCAAACTGCAGCCAAAAGCATATTTGCACAGAGTTAAAATGCATGTTGTACTGGAAGAGAAATCTAGCAGAGATTCCCCCTGAATGAAATCTGTCTCACTCCATCAAGTCGCCTAATGTTTACAGAGTAACTATTGAACAATGGAGGGAGACATTCCTGCCATCCTTACAGAGTATGTTGAGCATATAGTGCATCATCTGTCTGGCTTTTTCATTCCACCAACTTTACTTCTCTCCTTTGAACTTGAGCTACAGAACTGATTAAAAACATCAAAGCAAGGTCCACCAGTCTCCACCAGCGATGGAGAATATTCTCAAAGCTGCCGTCAAGTTACTGTAAGTTGATTTATTGATTCTTGTAAACTCACACCAATGAGTTGAAGTTATGTCTTTTAGAATAACTTCAAGAAAAGGCAATTAAGGCAATTTTATAAAAACATAAAAAGTGCCTGCTGAAAGCAGAAAGTTAAGCTAATGAGGTGAAAACTGCCTTGTGGGTGGATGCGATCATGAAATTTATCACATTTCTTCTTTGATTTTGGTGGAATTGTCAGTGTGGATTTTGCAGATTAGAATTTGTTCTGCATTTTGTATCGAGGACATGATCAAGTTGCAGTTTTCAGTGCATGTCTTTATGTTGTCCTGCCTGTGGGTATACAAGAGGACTACTGTGTCATACAAATCAGAGATTATTAATAGAGATATTAAACTTACCTGAAAACACATGATTATTTTTGGCAGGTGATTGGAGTTAGTGTGTGTTGCATCTGATGATCACGATTACCACTTCTCCTAAAGGTCCTGTGTGGCTGACTTATGTGATTGCCAGATTGCCAACCAACCAAAATGTGGAAGGCTCTCTGAAGCCACCGTTTGGTTTGTCTTTTCTGGACTACTGTGGGAACATGGCGGTGCAACTTTGTGGACTCAGTGGAAGAAGACCTGTTCCTTCTGTATAAGCAAAAGACTCTAAGGTAACAAAAAAACAAATATTCTTAGTTTCAGGTGATTTTACACTAATGCATTCAATGGGAAATAAATTGTATAATTTGGTGTGTATTTTGTATTATTTCCCAGTCCAGACCGCTGGATAAACGGTCAACCGAGCTAACTAGCAAAGGGCAGCTACAGTTAGCAGCAGTTAGCAGTTACCCTGGTGATAAACTACCCCCTGTTTGTTTTGAGTATGAATTCAGGTGGACAATTCTTACATATTGCTATATTAGAATCAAATCGGGGACACTGCAGCCATGTGGTACGCGTCAAAACACGCTGGGATGCCAAACTTCAATGAAAATCCAACCTTAACTCCTAAATCGAATCTCAACCATTTGAAGGAGAAATGACCTGACAAATGTCCTCACTCTGTGAAGTCCTCACTCTTGATGTCTAAAACCCAAAGTCCTCACAAGGATAGCAGCACAAGAACACACATACACTTTAGAGTCCTTGATCCGTGTTTGCAGAAGTTTATTTGACCTTTCCTCGCTGGAGGGTCAAATAAATGAAACATACATGATGTCAAGCATGTATGACCAGCCACAGTAACATACTGCTTATACAATAACTGACAGCTGGTGACGCCCAAAACTGCCGTGTGAAACTCCTCATCGCTCTGTTCCCTGCAGAGCCCCACAATGACTAACCCCCAGTGGTTCCTTCGCTCTGCCCTTCCCTTCCTTTCCTCCTTTCCTTATCCACTCCCCTGTCATGTTCACACAGATATGATAAGGGGTTGTATTTTGCATGTTCTACCAGGCAAGTTGACTAAGGATTCGATTTCTAACAGCTTCACATACTCTCAATTATTGTTCAATGCATGTGTTTTGAGCCAGCAATGTAATAGAGGATTTTTTACACCTTCAACAAAACCATGTCAAAAACTGACCTCTAAGACAAGAACAGGTTGTTATTCTTGCGACATAGCTGCATGATTTTTCTACAGATTGAGGCTTTGATATTCTTAATTCATCCTAAATCATCACATAAGATAATATAAAACATGCTTTTTTCTGTTTGCAAGTGCAGTAAAGACTCTGTTTGTGTTCATGTGAATTTATTCAAGCATTTTAACACCCCCTCCAAAAGTTGCATGGCATCAGCTTTTAATTTAGGTAATATTTTTACCATCAGTAGAACAATAATTCACTGTCTCTCCTCATATCAAGGGTTGTGCTTGATATGAGATGGATCAATAATAAGGAGGTGCGATGGTAGTTTTTATGAGTCAGTGGAGAAATCACAGTCCCTCCCCTCCTCACTCTCACTCTGGACCACATACTGACATCAGTTTACCAGTGAGCTGCACTTGGTTATATGTAGCACACCGCCCCCTTGTGGTTAAACTATCACTACAGTGAGGAGGTTAAGTTAAGTTATATATTGACAGAAATATGTAGAGGAGTGCATCCTGGGAAAGGTTCTTTTCATTCATACTAACGACAAGCACCAGCTTCACATATACATAAAAACATAGAATGTGACTATCGTAGTAATTTTCACCAGTTATGACTTTTTGTGCCAACATTATTACACAGAATTTCATGAAGGTTATTGAAAGTATCTCGTAAATTACTTGTTTTTTTAACAGATCATGTCTGTGGTAGAAACAAGGAAAAACATTCAACATATTTAATATATTATTAATGATTAACCGTTAATCAATTGTTAAGGCAGCCGGTTACAACATTTAAAGAAATGTTTTAAAATTTGCATCCCTTATTGCTGATTAGTTATTACCGTCAGGTGTCAATACATCTGTGCAAGCACAACTTTGTATTTGTTTGCAAGTGTTTGTTTTTGTGGAATACAAGTCCTGATATTAAAAATAACACGTTTCATGGAAAGGAATGCAAAAACTTAGTTCTCTTCATATATAATGACATATTGTTGTGTCTTATAATTTAAACAAGTCATTCCAAGTTACAACAATGTTTTATATCAATAAAAAGATCTCAATTACGAAAATGATCGTTTTTGTTTATAAAGCGTTTGTTTTTTTTGTTTTTTTTTTTTCCATAATTGGCGAAAATGGGCATCCATATACTGTATGTTACTTCTCTGTGTCTGGGAGGATGCTTACCACTTGCTACATTGCCAGTTTTTCCAGCCAGAAAATCCAAATCTTGGTAAGATGGTGTATCTTATCTGAAGCTGAGGTTTGCCAGTCTGGCAGCCTGTCAACCAAGGCAATCCTTGCCCAAAAATTTACTTTTTTAGGCTTTTAATATCCTCTAAGTGCAATAATTTTCAAAATTGCTTCCAAGGCCCATTAAAAGAAGTCGAAATAGCCTTTGAAATCCTAGTTTTTGGAGAAGAGTTACATCTTCTGGGAAAGTTGGGAGTTTTATTGATTTCTGTTCACTTTTCTTAGAGCTGATATCCAGCAGCTATTAGTGAAACTGTATCTTCAGGGACTTCCGGATGGGCTTTACCATTCAGCCGTGGTGGTTGATAATTGACCACAAATAGCTGTGGATAAAGGGAAAGCTGGTCACCCTTGTGTTTGGCACATTTAGAGGAAGCACAGCTGTTTGCCATGAAGGGAAAGGAGGCTCTGATAACAGTCTTCATCAACACAGTCATCCCTCTGCCAGGAAGGAAAAAAACCTCCCTGATTAGCAGTTTGGTTTGACTGACAACTCACTATAAAAGGGACCTACTGCTGAATAACTCTCTTCTGCAACTGGCTCAGACAAGACGCTCTGGTCCTGATTATACAGACTCACATACGGGGAAACCACATACACACATCCACACACATCTTGCTACACGGTTGGATCTGTGTAGTCCAACTGTGTTGCTCATGGACACATCAACAGACTGCATTCGTGTGTGTGTTTGTATGTGTAGCTCTGTCATATACACATGGATGCCTTCATATACAGTAGTGTCATTACATGGTGGATCCTGCTGTGCTTTTGGATTCTCTTCCTCACTCAGATCTCCTGATCACAACCCCACAGAAACCTCTTTTCTTATGACACATTTCATGACAGGTGAGGCAGCTGCAGCTATAAAATACATTGTAAACCAGGAGACATTTTACACACACACACACACACACACACACACACACTGAATGACACAAATCTGTCTAGACTTCTCCTCGATCACACGTACAAAACCAACTGCAGGTAGCAGCTCCCCTCCAAAAGTAGCTACAGCCAGTTACTTCAGACAAAGAGCTGTGCTTTGCAACTCGTAATGACTTACACAATTTTTCCAAATATTGTCTTCAACTACTATTTTAAAAGGTACCTCAAATATTTGGAAAATGCTCTTTTACTTAGATGAAAAGGTGTATTCCCCTCTCATCTTTGCCGATTAGCTTAGCCTAGCACAAAGACTCGAAAAGAGTGGCACACAGTTCGCCTGGCTCTGTCCAACAGGAACAAAATCCACCTAACAGCACCTCTGAAGCTCATTATTTAATGCAAGGTATTATATCTGTACAAAATCTGAAGTCAAGTTTAGTTAATAAAACTTTGTTCATAAAATTACTTCCTGTCTTCTGCCACCTGAAAGACTGATTACAACAATTACACACAGGTCTGTTCCTATTCTTCCCTATATGCTCTTTATATAAGCATCAACTTCATACAGAAGGGGCTGTCGGGATGATGGATCGACTTCCTGGGATGATAGCCCTCTCTGAAACACAGAAGAACGGCAGTAAAACATGATCTGTGCCTCACCCCATACTGTCGTGTCCATCTGTGTTGATGATTTACAGCAGAGAAGCTCAACTCTTTTTACTCTACAAGATCTGACAATAAAACAAACTCAACTACGACCCTTAAAGTGATGTAAATGTGCTGAATGAACTGAACTGTTTTACATGTCACCAATGTCTAAAGAATTGATTTTCTACTACATTTCTATTGTATCTCTTTTTTTAGCTCTTGACTGTATAGTATAATTTTGTTTTTTAAAAGGTGCAATATGTAAGAATTTTATATCACTGCATTCAAAAATTACCTAAAATTCTCAATAGCATGTGCAGAGAAAAATAGTTTTGACATTATATCAAAGATGTCTATGTATTTTGTTGCAGAGATACTACTAGAGTTAGCATGCTAACCAGCTAGCCCAAGCCCGTCCTTTTTCATAATACCAAATCAAATCAAATCAAATCAAATTTTATTTGTATAGCCCAAATTCACAAATCACAGTTTGCCTCAGAGGGCTTTACAATCTGTACAGAGACGACACCCTCTGTCCTTCGACCCTCGAATACCACTTCAAGCTAGCAGTCTGGACCGTTAACCGCATGGCTTACTGAGATAACGTGGCTAACTAGCTAATGGCAGCTGTAATTAGCCGTAGTTAGCAGTTTTTCTGGTAATAAGCTGCCTTCGATTGGTATGAAGTCAATACTTGGCAAATTTTTACATATCGCACCTTTTTACATTGTAAATATTATGCAACAGTGGAGTTTATCCAAATTGAAGGTATCATATGCGGTACACATTTTAAAGCACTGTGAGACACGCTTGTTATTTAAACTCAAATAAACTATACTTATTATGCCTTTGTGTTGCGGACTCTAATGTTGCACAATGTCACCCTGTTTACCACAGATTGTATTAATTAACAGACAATATGTAGAAAACAATAAAACTTGTCGAATTCATACTCCAAACAAACAAGGGGCAACATATCGCCAGAGTAATCGCTGCTAACCGTAGCTGCCGTACGATAGTTAGCTCAGTTAGCTGTGCAGCTATGGTCTGGACAGGGAAGTCGGAGTTGTATTATGCGACAGGACGGGCCGGGGCTGGCTGGTTAGCATGCTAATTAAGTAGATATCTCAGTCACACAGTACAAAGATGCCTTTGATATAACAGCAAAACAGTTATTTCTTCATATTTTGTTGATAATTTGGGCTAATAATTGAATGATGTAAACTTAAATTCTTACGTATTGCATCTTAAGCGATGAGGAAACATCAACTCAAAGTCATCGACCTTATCTGAGTGGAAGCTGTGTCGTGTCTGCCTCATTCAGCCATTTCAATGGTTGTCATAGTGATAGGAGCTTTTAACATTTTTATTTTTAAGACTACCTTGGCTCTCCCTATTCTTTGGCTTTCTTTTCTGCTTGCCAAATACTTTCCTTTTCTCTCTTTCGTCCTCCCCGCTCTCACGCAGTCACAAAAACCGACTTGCAATGGTACAAACAAACGCATGAATGCCTGCAAACTTCCACACTTAACAGATATTTTCACTAGCTTTTTGCTCAGATACACAAAGGGCGGCTGACACTCATGTCTGAAGGCTTATGCAGATACACACACAAATACACGAGTCATTGTGCAAACGGTCACATCTCGTCATGAAAATACATACTGTGCAAACACTCGCACAGACTGTTGGTTTGTGATCAGTAGTAATTGGAGTGTTTCCCACACATAGACTTCAATCGAGGAGGCCAAGTATTTGGTGGCCCATTTTAGCATTTCATACATTTTTTAATCTGTCCGAGAGAATGACACCATCCGCGATGGCGATTAACTAGTATTCCTTCATTGTATTCAAAAGAAACAATGAAAAAAATGCTGTATTAACATACATAATAAATCAAATTGTACATCTGTATCTGTATGGTGTGGAAGATTATGTGTTATAGAGAAAGAGGAACAGAAAACAACTGACAACTAAGTGGTGGTGATGGTGGTTTGTGGTGGAAAGGTTGTTGTTGTTGTTGTTGTTGTTGTTGTTGTGTCCAATTGATATTCCAGCAGCTGTCCCCCTTATTTTCTAGCCATAACCACTCGATTCATATTCAGCAACATGCTTCTGCAGCCTTGATTTGTCACAAATAATTACAAAAGCATATTTATTGGCATAAACATCATAAACAAAATTAATCTCAACAGATGAAGCATTAGAATTTAATTACAGGGAACATGATGCCCTGTTGCACTGTGCGTCCTCGTCTTCTGAATACATTAACACACACACACACACATAAAAAATAACCTCTCTGGACCCAGAGCAGACAGTTATGCAACACATCATCCCTGATGATTATATTTGACAGTTTAGTGATGTCTGATGTGTTGGAAAAGTGGAATGAGTTTGTATTTTTTTCGCCCCTTCCCCTCAAACATCCTGAGGCCGCCTATGATTGGGGAGGTTATTTTAGAAATGTATTCTGATAGTTACTATTAACCTGTTAAAATGTAGACAGTAATGTAATCCAAGTATCACAATATTAAAGTTATGTAACTTAATTACTTTCCATTACTACTGGATTACATCATATGCAAACAGACAAGAGAACATAACCAATAACATGACTTTTATGTGATCTTACTAACGAGTGTGTCTTCTATAAGAATACACACTTGTGGATCTGGTTTCACTCAAGACCAGAGGGATGTTATGTGAGACATCATTCTTTATTTTAAAATTGTAATCCTGATAGTAATCCCCCTACTTACTGAATGTCTTACCGGAATACAGTTAGCGTTTTTGTACGGTAAATACGTAATCCTGTTACATGTATTCCTTTTCTCCCCAAGCCTGCTTCTGGATGAACATGTCCGTACGTAGAACAAAAGCAGGTATTTACGAAAGTTACTTTTGTGGTTTCTGCTCAATGAAAAACTGTACACACTTGAGTTTTCCATGGCAACACACTGAACATACAAATTTCCTCCCTTGAAAAACCGCTGCTTTGGATTTCTCTGAAACTTGCGCAGGCATCTTTTCAAACGCGCAGACAGGCCTTGAGAGTACAGTGATGTTAATCTTTTTCTTTGCCCTTTGAAAACCGCATACCGCTTGAAAAACAAGCTCCCTCGTCTTGAATAAAGCTGCGCTTAAAGGCTGCAGAGAATAAAGAGGGAGAGAGAGAGGAGAGAGAGGGGAGGCCTGGCAGCGGCAACAGACAGTACGTGAGTGAATGACGAGTCTGCAAGCTGAGAGAGAAAGAACATGAAGGGAGAAATGTGGCAAAGCGCACGGAAGAAAGTGAGCACACGACAAAGAGACAGGGAAACGTCTATAACAGTGAGTCAAAGAAGGCTGGGTTTGATGAAACACAAGCTCACATTTTAGACGACAGGAGTGTTTTCATAGAAATCTATCAACCTAGGTCTGACAGCTGTGATTTACAAATGATAAAGCCGAAAAGGAAAATGCAAATAAACTTTGTCACCCGTTTTATTTTCACTTTAAAAGCCTAAAAAACATTTACATTTGCTGATGCATAGTCACAGCTCAGTTGCAGCAAAACAGCACAGTCAGCTTTAATAAACAACATATGTTTATCCAGCAACAGCTGCAACTTGATTTTCTATTCAACACAATGGAAGTCAACCCTACTTTGTGATTAAACAAAGATTCACTATCATTAATGCAAATAAAGCAAAGCTTCCTTTAAGATAAAGACAGTAAATGTTACATGAACCACTGGTAGAGTGGTGTGCTGCTTCTGTAGAAACACTATGGCACTATATCTCTTGAGAACTTGAACCTCACTTCCTCACCATCTGCCCTCTGCCTTTTCTCCTTGTAATCTTTCTAAAATATTACGTTTCACTTAGAAAACTAGCGCCATTATCAGCAGACATGTGCCATGTAAGGAAAACAAGAGGAAAATAATCCTCAAACCTAAGTTAAAAGAATGCCTCTGTGATTTAGTCTTGTCTCGTCTTTATGGGGATTCACAACAGGCAAAAAAGAAAAAGAATGATCAAAATCAAAGCAGCGGAGGAAGAGACACCCTGACGCTATGAATCACCTTATGGTAGAAATTGGCTAAAGTCTTTCAGTCTCCATGTTGAGGGTTTGTGAATGTTTTCTCTAGAAAAAAAAGGGGGGAAAAAAGGCATGGGAAGTATAATCCGAGATAACCCTGATAACGTCATTATTCTTCGTTTTAACCAGTTTACAGTAACACTTAGTAGCACTGCTCGTGACTCAGCCTGTGTGTCTTCTCGTGCTATCAGCCTGGAGCTGGTGCTTTAGCAGCGACCCTGTTCGTCTTGGTAAGGTGGCATTTAAAGCTCAAGTTAGAGTTTTATTTAAGATGAAGTTTCTCAAAGGCCAAAAGGCAACGGCTGCTTTAGACTTTGATGAGTGGCGCAAAAATACAGCAATATTGATGTAGAGAGAACTGAAAGGAGAAAGCAGGTGGGAGATGTAGCCCTGTGAAAAATTAACATAATTGTCTAGAAAACAGGCTTTTGCGCTTTCCAATCTCAATAATTATATAATGACCCCTCGTATTCATCTGGCAACAAATCCTCAGATCTGTCGCTTCTACTCGTCTCTACCTAGAGCAAAACTGTGCTGCCTGCTGCCTGCAGTCAGAGGTGCATCTATTCAATAGGTTCAAGTTTTAAGGTGGAATTGGAAATCAGGCTTTACGTAACAGTCTGTGAATCTAATCTTTGTCCCCGGTAAAGCCGAACAGGGCAGGTCATCATTTTATTTTCCCAGAAGTTACTACGATGATCCTCTCTGACACATTTCTGAGATGATTTAATACGTGACTCACACACAGTGTGTGTTAGGCAGATTGAGATGATGCCTGATGGATTAACAATCATGTGGTGGTGCTGGATTACGGCTGGTGTGTGTGTGTGTGTGTGTGTGTGTGTGTGTGTGTGTGTGTGTGTGTGTGTGTGTGTGTGATGAGAATAAAATCTAACAGTTTTTCATTTATAGCTTAGCTGATGTTATGCAATGCACGTCAGGTCCCGTTTTTAAACCAAGACGAAAATCACAGACGCAAAGATGAATTGTGGTTCCTCTTTGGGACATTTTCTTCAATGAGGCGGACATAAATGTCACATTATTACACAACAACATGCAACACACCTAATCTGTTTATTTTCTGTGTCTCTTTATCCCCATTCGTCCATGTTACCTCATTCTTTGGTAACAACAATCTGTGACTGTGACCTTTAAATTCATAATAATGATGAATAAATAACATGAATATCTTTCTTGACAGAGAGGTGCTGGCCAAGGAATGCATCAAATAATATGAAAAAGACCATTTTAGTTGCCTAAACCTTCTGATTTTCCAGCTAGACTCCTGTTTTTCATTGCCCTCTCCCAGTTTCCTCCCCGGGTGGAATTCTGCCCAATTTTTCACACTTTTCGCCTTTTAGTGATCATAACCTGTCTCTGGCTCTGTACTGCCTGTAGTCTCCTGTACTGTTATGCCTCATCCTCCTCAGCGAGGAAGAAAAGCACAGAGAAATGAAGAGGAGAAAGAATGTTTAAACGAAATTCAGACGCCCTAGAGAGAAGAATCCACGTTTCTTAGATAAAGTTTTAAGGAAGGGGCTGTAAAATCTGCCACGGCGATGTTTCTATCGAACACCGCGTCAACACCCATGGAGAGGCTGACACACATGCACTTGACACTTAGGGTCAGGGGCAAGTGTGAACATCACTTTATGCCACAGATTTTAGACCATAGCAGAGATGCTGAAAGGCTTAAAGGACACTTCTCTTTTGGGGGCAACTGATCAAAAGTCAGACAAACTCATTTGTTTCCTCAATTCACAAGACTTCTTACAGCAATTTTAAAATTGCGTATACACAGTTTTATACACAGGTTGGTCACAGTTCTCCAGACATCAGCATCGTGGGCACGGCTGGGCTCAACTCGGTTCAATAAAACTGACAGAAAACAAATCAGTACGGCTCAGTTTGACTGGGTGAGGCCAAAAGAGCTGGGGGGAAAAAAGGAAAAGTGGTTTTAGCTTATAAAACAGGACGTGGCAGGGATAACTGGTTAGCATGCTAACTTCAGTGTACTCCAACACAGTACATAGACATCTTTGACATAACATCGACACTGTTGTTTTTTCACACTCTCCTGAAATGTAAGTTCATCTTTTAATCCGGCCATGGTCTCCAAATTGCCCCTTTAAGTAAGGAGCCCTTTCAGCGCCTGCTCGCTGTATAACTTCATGACACAACCACAGTCCTGCAGAGAACCATCTGACATGGGACAAAAAGTTTGGCTAAAAACATTTTCTGGTTAAAACCCAGTTACTTCACTGCAGATTTGTCCATCAATCCGTGTAGAGCTGAAAATATGTGAAGCGTCCTCAGGCAACAGGTTCAGAGTGTGTGTGTGTGTGTGTGTGTGTGTGTGTGTGTGTGTGTGTGTGTATGTGTGTGGCACAGTGTGTGGCACAGTGACCCAAATAGGAGCAGCATTTGAGTCTCAGCCACTTCTTAGGAAATACCACTGACTGGCACCACATGCAGCTCGACTTACAGCGTAAAACCACCACAGTGTCTATAATCATGCATCAGTATGTTTTGGCTGGTTACTCTGCCACACAGCGACAGAAGAGGAGATTCCAAAAACACCACAAAGTAAGACAAGGTCATTACAAACTCATTATGAGCACCAGAGATAAACCATAAGCTGATACTTTAGGAATATTGCAGTGATTTTCCGTGAGCGTAAAGACGCAAATAATGCGCATTAATCCGCAGCCTGCAGCGCGCTGGATAAGCATCTTGTCACCGTATGAAACGGTGAGTGTGCACGGGGCAGATCCCAATGTTATTTTTTTTAAAAGCTGGAGCCGCAGGGATCAGTGTTAATGAAGTGCTTTACAGCATAGCAACTGTCAATCATATTGATGAACAAAGCCTCAGCCTCCTGTTGCCATAGAGAATTCATGCGGTGAACAGGCAGCTCCATGAATACAAACTCTCCATAAGGTATCAGATCATAAATCCATGCTGTATTGTCTATTAAGTGCATTTCAGTGCGTCCTTACCTCGAACAAAGGTGGAGTGCCCTTGTCTGGAAGTGTGCATCCCAGTAATTCAGCCAGGAACTTTGCCATATAGAGGTGAGAAGTGCGCTCCTGTGATACTCCTGAAACGTGCGGGGTGGAAAGAAGAAGAGCTGAATCAACAGGAGAGTCCTCTTCCAATCAGCCTCGTCAACTTCTTTGTGGCGTTCAAGGACCCTGCGCGCATCCCTCCCGTCTTTCCTTTTTTCCCCCCCCACAGCTGCCCGAACAAACCCCGGAGAGGAGCAGGAAGAGAGGTGCAAACTACCCGCCAACACAGCCCAGTGCAGCCGCTGGATGTGGAGCTTCAAGCCTGTAGCGGTCGCCTCCAAACCAACAAATCCTGTGTCGGTGAAATTACCATCAGCAGCGGTGAGGACTCATGCAGGTGGGGCCGGGCAGAGGGGGAGTGGGCGGGCCGACGAGCTGCTCCTGCAGAAAATGCTCACTTGCACTTATAACTCTCAGTTTATATCTGATGCTGTGAAGTTGTAGTTCTTGGTTTGAATTTGCAGTTTTACTGTTGTTTTTTAGTCTGGAGTTGCATCTTCTGTTGGACTTTCTCTTATCAGTTAACTAATTTACTGTTAATACTGTCCAATTCTTTTTAGAAAGTTTTTTGGTTTTTTTCCAAATTTTTAAAAAATGTTTTTCATCACATTTTTTTGTCTGAGTGCTGCAGGAATTATTTATTTTAATTACGATACTAAACGGGAAGTTAGTATCGCCCTGGTTCACCTCACGCCGCTCTACCACCTGAGCCACAGCCACCCCAACCATCCAAAGCGTTAGAAACATCCAGTCAAGTTAAACAAGTGATGGTGGTTTTGACTGTTTGACTGGATTAAATTACACCCAGGTCACCCAAAGGATATCCTGTAGCAACTGGGTTTTGAAGCACTTCAGTCTCAGTTCATTTCAAACATTTTTCTTAAAATATAGATATTATTTGATCCAACACTTCTCTGAAATGCAGCAGCCGTCTGTTCAAATGCTGCTCCTGCTCCCCAGGTATGCTCTTATTCTGTCAAGCATCTTCCCTTTACTTCCTGTCCCCACCCCTATCTCTCTCTCTCTCTCAACTGTCAAGGATTCTCATTTTGTCTCCTGGGCACTGTGTGAGTCGTACACATTTCTTGTCAGAGTGAGAGAGGTCAAGGTCCAGGCCGCATGATGTTGTCAAACTGAATAGATGTAAGTGAATAAAACTCTGGCACCTCTTGTCTCTTCTTGCGCCACAGAGGACAGCGAATGTAACTGTTCTGACAGGGACGGCGGAGGTCGACGAGGGATCATGAAGTCTGAAGAGGAAACGTGAGGGAGAGGAGGAAAGGCAGAAAAGGTGGTTTTCTAGAAGGACTTATTTTGGGGAAAATTAACACATTGGAGAGAACAACACAGTACCAAAGATGAAATGACGTAGCAAACACACACAATGGATGCTATACTGGAGACTTTAGATGTTGTTTCTGACTGTTATTTCTCAATTTTTCAGTCTTTTCTTTTTTGCAATCACTTCAATTTACTGTACATACATGAATCTAACTTTTACTAGTTTTAAGCTACTTTTTACTCTGCTTCTTTTAAAGGTTGGACGCTTTAAATAATATCTTTTATCTGGATGAAGAATTGTAGTCCCCGGATATCTGGATTTTGAGTGATCAGTGAGACAAACTGAGTGCACGGTCAAGAAATAATATGTCCCCACTTACCCCCACGTCAGGCTGCGAGAGCTGCTTCTGTCTCAGCGAGAGGATCGCTGAGTTGGAGCAAAGAATCAGGTCGCTCTGCAAAATTCAAGAGACTGAAAGACAGTTGGATAATAATCTTCAGCCCTGCATCTCTGCTGAGGAGCTGGTCACCACTGCGTCTGCTTCTCTTATGTTTTCTGCTGTATTACTTTTATATTTCTTGAGTGCTCACAGATGCAGTGTACTGGTAGTCCAGAGTGGTGCACAACGTTTGTTGTCCATGTCCACTTGTATGTCTCGTAATGACCCTTTGTAGGCGTAATGAGGTCTTGTTCACCTTGTACAATGTCCGTCAGGGTCAAAATGTCCCTGCACCAGCGTCACCAAGACAAATTGCAGGACAATTAGCGCAACAGTTGTTTCCAATTAAATCGACTGTGAGAAAGATTTCTGTCTCACTTCATCCGACGTTCTTTACACCTTCTGCATTGTGTTACTATTTCCGTCTCCATAGCGCTTCATAATTGACGGACCTGTAATGGCTTCCATCTATCACGTCTATCTGGAGGGACTATCTTCCACCTACTAAATGACTGTGGACACCGAGCCAAATGACTCCACTAGACATTTCAACATAGATTACTTCCCACTCAACACATGCAGGGAGGCAGATTCACTCTATCCTAATGTAATTTGTGCAACGTATTAATCTTTCCTGTGGGGAGAGGGAGCTGAAGACCATTTTAAAGGATTAAAGAGTCAGGATCTTTTTACAAAGTCAGGCAGGTAATGCAGTAGTCCTGCATCAAATAATACTAAAGTCAAGTCTTGACTCTCTTTGCTGGGATTTGCAGTAGGTCAGGTGTCATCGCTGGATAGAGAGTGTCCTTCCTCTCAACCACAATCAGCTCCTCTTTAAACATGTCTCAAATCGGCTCATAAAGACTCCTGCGGTTATATCCAGAGTGTTGTTTTTTTTTTTTTTATTCAGTTGTGTTGGTCTTACTAGCTTAGTTTAGGAAAGTTATGATATTAGTTTTGGGGTAGAGCCTGGTTGTAGAGAGATGACCGAAATAGGCCAAATGGGGAATGGACCCAGCGCGACATGTCTAGCGCAGCATGCCTGGAGCAAAGCAAGTCTACTTTAATCAGCAGGTGTCCAGCAGGTGTTAGAACAGGCTAGCTGTAGAGGAAAGAGTTTGGTGTAGAGCGAGACCTTCTGGAGGAATAAACACCCAAAGACACATGGGAATTTGCTCTGATCTGCAGCCGTTTACCGACAGAAGGAGAGCTCAGGGATTGCACTAAAACTTTTGGGATTAAAATTTATCTTCACTCCCGTTTATCAACCTGGCTGCAGCAGCGATCCGCAGAGGTGACCTCGATTGTCTGGTATTTACGTACTGTTGTTAATTGCTGACTGGAGCTGGAGGGGAGATGTACTTTACTGCATGAACGTATCATTTCAGACACAAGAGGGGAAAAAGAAGAGTCTCTGGTGAGTGCCGAGTTCACTAAGAGACTGACATGAATTCAAGCACAATCCCACAATCAAAGTTGTGCTGGTGGTGAACATACCACTAAACAACCACCATTGCTGATGAAAGTCTATCTGATGTGACTCAGGCACAGATGTATGAAGAGATATAGTTTTAAAGATTTATTCACATTATGTTCAGTCTCATTCCTCGACTTCCTTCCTCACCCTCACCCTGAAAATTGTTGAAAGCATTTGGAATAATGCAAATACACAACTCAACAACGTATAACCGATGTCTTTATTTGCTGCAACTTTCCAGTGCAGAATTAGTCTCTCAAACCATTAGAGCGTCGTGTAGGTTTGGCATGTTTGCATTAGTGTGACACAAATGCCTTTGATGTGACAACCTGCTGTTCCGCCTGCTGCCCCAATTGTGCCACATTAGAGTACCCAAACACACACATATAGACCTCCCACACCTCAAAACCTAATTAGTCAATTTTGAGATGAATAAACCATATTCATCATCTAACCTCTAACACAAAAACGCCAAACTGACAGCATGCACTTCCCGTGAAACCAATTGTTGACAAAAAAAACATAATTAATGAAGCAATCAGCCTGCGCTAGCGGAGCCTCTCATTGACACCCCGCTGTTGTACTAGATTTTAATAATGCTGTTTAATGACATGCTCCATGTCGGCTGGCAAATGCAGCTCCATATGTTGTTACAGCTGTGGGGAGCAGGGAATCTACATGATCTACAAAGCTTCAGAGCATGGCCCCCTGCTGGGATAGAGGGATTTACATGTGTGTGTATTTGTATGTGTGTGTGTGTGTGTGCAGGCTGGAAATACACTTGACTCGGCCCTCCAGTGAATTCTCTTTAACGTTTTCTTTCCTCATTTACGTGCTTGTGTGTGTTTCTGTGCTGAAGTATAGATATGGTGAATGTGCTTAAGACACGTTTTTAGTTCACTTACAAGCAAGTGTTTCTCTATCACATGTGATCATGCGAGTGCTGAGGCTTCCTTTTCTTTCCTTTTCTTTTCTTTTCTTTTCTTTTCTTTCCTTTTCTTTTCTTTTCTCCATCAATCTTTGGTGCTCTAACACTCAGATCAGTTCCAGATGCATAAACCAAACTCGACAAACAAATATAAATCTAAAAATGTCAACCCTCCCACAGTGTCACTTAAAAATTTGAGGCAGTGAGCATCGCTGTTTGTCAGCCAACTGTGAAAGTCAGAAGTTTGTACAAGACATGAGCACACCACAGTATTACAAGAAACATAGACCAGGCTGCATCAAGCATGCATGATTTAGAAAATCATATTTCTGTTCATTAATAAGCTTAAAATATGTTTTGATATATGAAACACATCACCTGCTGTAAACCAGATGTCCAGACCTGTAGGTACATTAGCAAACATATATAATGTTTCATACTTAGTGCTCCTATGAATTCATTCTCCGCTCATGTTAGCTTAAGCATTCAGCCACAATCAATGAATTGAGTCAAAGTCCATTTTGGAAACATTTCTTCTCCATCCCTTCACAGGTCAGTACAGTCATGCAGTTGGTCAGCAGCGTAATTTGTGTGTCAAAGTTTGCCAAAATTACAGGAAACCGTCCTATGGATTTGCTTTGCCTCCACGAGTGAATCCAATGGTTGGAGCAATTTTATTGAGCTGAATTGATTTTGGTCTGAAATGCATCCAACAATTGTATGTTTTGGAGGAAGATGCTCATTACAGCCTCACAGGGCCACTAGTACTGATTTAGACTTACATATAGTTTAAATAAGATAGAACTTGGATGTTAATCTTGCATTGTTTACACTCCTCAGGGGAAAATAACCAGGCTATTTCAGAATCACATTTGGTGTGTTAGCACAGATGATGAGATAGTTTTCCTCCTCATAGTCACTTTAATGCTGACTGACTGAGGAGCTGCATTTTTCACTAGTGAGTAGCCTGCTGAGCCAAACAGCCGGGTGTATATGTATGAGATATCTTGCATGCGTGTTAATAATAATCTGAATGTGTTGATATTGCAGTGCCTGTGGTTTTATGGCCCTGCAGTGCCCACACTGTGCAAATAAGAGCAAAGACACACTCATCTTCATTTGAACCTAATGTGACTGTACATATTAACACATAAAGCAGGTGAAGGCTCTCATTTATACAGTTTCCAAACACCGAAACCTATTTTATATAGATATCTGCTTGTCAATGTGTCTTGCATTTTGTTTATTTTACACTTTGCTTTGAAACAAATGTTTGTGTTATGACAACAATGTCATGATCATGAAACTCTTTGTACAACCAGTGAATATAAAATATAACCAACGTTGTTATGCAAAGGCTAATGCCAGTCCAGGCAGCTTTGTATCATTGTCGATTATACCCTCTGTGGCTCAGTAGCAAAAATGTTGTGTTGCTTTGGTTTAAGCTTTAAGCCAAGTGTTTCAAAGAGTAAAATCAAAACACTTTCATTCATAAACACTCACAGAAACTCACTGATACGTTACTCTAAGTAAGTGAAAAATCTAATCTTAAAAAGTTTTGTTTAAAGGTGCACTAGTTGATTTTAGGCCACCTGGGGGCAGCACAGCAATCTGTAAACACAACATATTGTCAGAAATTGTGTCAAACATCTTAGCAAATAGTTGCCTACTTACTCATCCAGCGGAGGCGGAGCATCGTTGGCATACATTCACTCACCTTTTACCACCATTTTGGTGACCACCAAGTCACTGAAACGATTCTGGCTTTTTAGCTGCTAATGTTGTCTCTGCTAGTGTTCACCAGCTAGTTGCTAATTTTGTCCCACTTAACCTAGCAGGAGTTAAGTTGTTTGTTTTTTAAATTTTTTGCTTAAAGATAATCTGATGATGTCTCAATGTCCCTTCTTCTACAGCTGAAAGATATTGTGGCTGCAGCTATGAAAATGAGGTTCAGGTTGTAAAAAAAAAAAATAATAATAATGTTTTTTGATAAAACTCCATGGGTCCAACAAACACTAACCAAAACACACATCACACATGCTGCCAGGTCCACACACTGTCACACTGACACTGCTTTTGCTCCCTCACACAACCCCTCCCTCTGTTCACTGCAGCAGCTGCCTAATGTTGCATCAAAGAGCCAGCCGTTCACAGCGAAGCCTGTGATGGGGGAGTTTTTTTTATTTTTTTATCACTCTCTCTGAGTCTGATGGATCTCCACAGTGTTAGCGCCACGTGCCAAGTTGCCGCTCCATCATCAAACCACATGAACTATTACTCAGCTCCTGAGAGTGTGTGAGAAGAAGAGAATATAAGAGAGAGAGAACAGAGACAAAAGGAAAATAAAGAGGGGACCAGCCGTTGTGACCGGCTGCACCCTCTCTGCACTGCAGCACAACAGAGGGTGTGATTTATCCGTGAGTTTGCCAGGGGGAACCGGGTTTCACCATTAGCAAATGAGCCCTAATTCACCCAGACAGCAAAGAACACACTCTAGTCTTTTAGTTCTTGGGTCACAGCCCAAGGCCAAATGCCAATGCTGATCAGGAAGCTCCTTCCCTGCAAGCAATAAGTGTCATTTCAGCATCTTAGCTAAATATAATTTTAAAAGTGATTCAAAATACCATCAAAATAGGTTCGATTTAATTTTTTCAACCCAGCTAGTGAGAAAATGAGGTTTAACTTAAAATGATCGTGCATTTTTAGTTAGGTGGGCTTTACACAAAAGCATCTGTATTAAAGCTTTCTTACTTCCAGGTGTAAACGAAACTTATTGCCTGGGCTGATTTGTATAGAATAGAAAAGTCCAGATGTCCAATATCCTTTTGGATATGTTTGCCATATTTAACAAAGTACTGTTAGACAAGGTAAGAAACTATTAGCTAAAACTCTGCTCTGCCCAGAAAAGTCACAACAACAAATAACTTCCTGCAAGAAAAACCCTCAAGAATCTCTCACTTTTGTGACAGGTGGACATATTTAGTTTCGACAGCCGGACTAAGACTAACATCATTTTCAGGAATATCAACAGTCACCTGAGCACTGCATAACAGTAACACAAGAGCAGAAAAACAGCATAAATATATTCATGAAACCCAAAACACAACTTGCTTCCTATAACAGTTAAAAACCATGTAACTATGAAAGATCTCTGATGTGTTAATCCATCTAACAACTACTGCAAGCCACTTATGAGGTAAATCATTTATGAACGGGGGCAGGCAGCATGGAAGCTTGATTAATAATGTACTCAAGACAGAGGGGAAGGTAAGGGAAATACAGTTTCCTTAAAATCTCTCTGTGAGACATGTGTCAGATTATACAGAACGTTATCTTCTTCAAGATATATTATGTAAGTATCCTGCATTACTATGTCTAAAAGCAGCTCGATTGTTGTCCTATTTTGTTGAGTTGTGTACTTGTATGATCCCAAATGTTTCCAACGACGTTCGAACCAAGAGAAATCCACAAGTTTACTTGAAATAATGTTGCATTTTACGAGCTATAACTTCCTGGAGAGAGTGAGGAAGAAGTCCGCGTGTGTACCTAAACATAACGAGAATAAAACTTTAAAGCATTACCTTGTCCGTGAACACTTGTCAGATACATTTTCTTCAGCCAATGTTGTTTTTTTTAATGGTGTGTTCACCACCAGCAAGGCATCTGTCTGTGCTACTTATGTGAGTGTTTATTAGCCTCAACAGCCAGATTACTGCAATTCTTTATACTGGATCCGATAATCAGTCAATTCATAGCATACGCTGTATACTGTACGTACAGTACATGCAGGTTTAAGTATAATTAACTTTTACTTGTACTTTTTATACTTGAATACACTTAATTTTAGCTACTTTTACTTTTACTCAAGTACCATTCGTATTGGTGACTTTTACCTTTACCACAATAATATTTTACATGATATCTTTACTCAAGTATGACTTTTGGGTACTTCTTCCAACACAGCTTCTGATCCCTCCTCTCCTCTCTGTAACATTATGTTCCTTAAGTAAAGTACGTATCCCCTCTAGCTCCACGCCCGACAATGGAGGTCACCTCAGCGGATCAATGCTGCATTCAGGTTGATAGTGTATGGAGTGAAGATAAATCCACTATTAATCAAGTTTAACAGTAATGTCTGGGCTCTCCTCCCGTCAGTAAACAGCTCCGGGTCAGAGCAGAATCTGATGTGGCACCAGAAGGTCTGGCTCTGCACCCAGCGCTCTCCTCCAGAGCAGCCCAGCTCTGATCAGCATCAACATTCTGTGCTATCTTAAATGGCTTTTATTCTAGTTTGTGTGTGTAACAGTGGCTAACTGGAGACATGCGACTTACCATCATTTGTTTTTCTGAAAATCAAGTCAGAGTTTATCAAGCCAAGTCGAATCAGGTCCTCAGTTGGAGCAAGTCAAGTCCTGAGTTTAGATAATTTTCTTCTTTGATACAGGCTGTAAACAGTGAGGCTAATACTTTAAAGGAGCTTATACCCCAGGCATTAATGCTGCTTAAAAATGTATGAAATTGTCAAAGTGGAATTTGGAGGTTCAGCTGACGGGAAAATAGACTTGTGATATTGTCTAATTTGATTTTCATTGTTTGTCATGTACGACGTGACAGCTTTTGATATCTGCGTGTGACAAAAGGGTGGAAAAAGAGGGGGAGGCTGATCGAGACCTCAGATGTTGTGTTGTGGGAGATGAAATCATTCCCAACATCAAACAGACAGCTGAGCTGACAAACACTCCAGAGCGCACACACACACACACAAACACACCAACACACACACATGATTTTCCCTTTGCATGAAATTTTCATCGCAGGGAGCTGGAGTCTTGATTAAAAAATTCCGGTTCTGGGATGGTGGTCCCACTGTAAGTGAGATACAGGCAATTTTTCGGGTAATGATGTGAATTTTGATTCATTCCATGCATCGTCTGAAACCAGATGGATCCTCCGCTCCATCCTTTTCCCCACAGGGCCGCTGAGTGACAGGCATGGACACACATACGCGAGCACGCACATACACACACAGGAAAATATGTCAAACCAAATGTTATCACATTTTTCTGGATGCAGGAGGACTATTATTAGAGAGCTTACACACACACAAACACACAAACACACACCAACACACGTCTGCTGTGAGATTTCTGCTTTCAGCTATTTGGTGTTACAAAGGGAAATCTCCTGGGTACAGATGTAGAGGCTGAATTCCTCCCTTTTGTTTTTCTTCACGTTTTATCTCTTGAGTCATCAGTCAACACAAATTAACACAGATAACAGGTTAAAGCAATCAATATTAAGTGAAATGACTTTGATGCGTGAGAACTTAGCTTGAGTTGTAGACATGGGCTTTGAACACAAAGTATTTAACAGAAACAAATCCATGGATGAAATGTTTTTCTTAAATTTGAAAGAGAAAAAGTAGCATGAAATAAGAAATTAATTGGATTTACAGTTCCTGCCCATTAACAAACTCCAGGCTTCCTTTGTTAAATCAGTAATGAAATAATTTTGCTTGTGTGGTTCAATTCTTTCATGATTTCCTCCAAATTTCCCAGTATGGGATATTTAGACTGTCTTGTATCGTGGTGTTTCATAAACATGTGATACATATTCTTCAAATCTAATTTGCATTCACTTCCTTGGCTTTCTTTCTCTCAATCTTTCGCTCATTTTTTTGAGGTTGTAGATAAGAATTCATGGAGAAGCAATTAGAGAACATGGCAGATAATTATTCTTTATTTAAGCTATCAAACAATCAATACTGTAGTTGGGGAGGTAACCACTGAGATTATTTACAAGAAGGGAAAGATCACAAATCTTTCTTTCTTTCTTTCTTTCTTTCTTTCTTTCTTCCTTTCCATCCATACCAATTTGTTTCACTTCATCTCTTTCTAAGCCTCATTACCTTCATCTCCCCATCCTCTATCAATCACGGTTTCCCTCACACACACACAGACACACACACACACCCACAAAGGATGAATGAGAGAGAGCGAGAGAATCGAATTAAAACAGGGTAAACAAAGACGTAGTGAGCTGTCTCGTGCGTAATTACTTCCCGTCGTCACTTCATCGTGTTCCTTCCTCCCCTTTTCCTCCTTCAGCGAGTTTTCAAGCGACGGGATGGTCAATCTCGTTTGACCGTGCAGCAAGATGAGGCGTGACACGTCTGTGATTTTTCACATAACAGATAAAACACTGTGGCCACACGTCAGCTTTGGTCATTGACTCTTGACATGAGGTTGTTGAAAGCATACTTTATATATAGAAAGCATTTTCGCTCTCTCGCTCTTTCTCTTTCACACACACACACACACAATTTCTAGTTTTGAGAATGCATTCAAGACAAACAGCAGACCAGTACATGCATCAACACAAACTCCCATACACCATCTTTAAAGGAATACCGAAACTTAAACTTGACTGGCATCTTCATGGTGATAATAAAATTCAAGGAAATGGGGGCATTAATCAAATCAACCAACAAACACAAGCATATATTCAAGCAACTGCAGCTTATATGATTCATATGATAATAACTGAGGTTATCTAAAATAAAATACAGGTGAGTTGTTTCCATATCTAATTTGTTTCCAGTAATCATACCCAGATAGCACAGAAAGGTGACAATGATTGAATGTAGGCTCCAATCCTTAATTGATTAATCTATTGATGTCTCCAAAAGCCATTTCCTCTCATCAATTTTTTGTTTTTGCACAGGACTCACATTTACTCATCTCAGAGCGTGTTGATATTTGCTCAGTGTGCAGTGAATGCCCGGCTCTCTCTGTCCATTCCCTCATCACTTTTATCTCCGTGCAATTCATTCTGTCCGGTCTACCTTGAAAACAGCCAACGAATTAACTCCGTTATTAAACGCTCCACCTCTCTCTCACCGTTATCTCAATATTCCTGTTGATAATAAATCAACTGGCAGCTTCACTCATGCGTTCTGTGGAAGTTTATTTCCTACAGGGGCCCTCACTTTGAAACAAGCTTCACGTCAATGTCAGGGTACTGGACAAGCTATTTTTCCAGTACTGCTCACAATCTACCTGAAAGCTACACAGGAAATTTTATAAGTCGGATATAAAATGGAAGAGGTGGGGACTCTGATGAAGAGGACCTCAAGACCCAGACTGTCTGGACATAAATTGACAAGATAGTCCTAGATTTAAATCTTGTCCACATGTATAAGGATATTTTTCTAAATGAAATGAAATGTTCTGCACATGACGTCCTGCCATGCCATTAGGTGTCAATGAAGTCTTTATCAACGATACATTAAAAACCTGAGAAGAAATGACATCATTTCCCAAATTCTGCATTTTACATCATCACAGAAACCACATTTTTGAAAGAGCTACACTGTAGAGGATGGATACTGGATACTAGATACTACCGATCGGACCATTCTACTATCGGCATTTGTGAGTCACATTTATAGCAGTAATCATATCTTAAAACCAGACATCAGATGCAGGCAGACAGTCACACTGTGCGATGCTAAAACCCTTCCCCTGATGCTCTTTAATGATAACATCCTCTGTGCTGATCCTGTCTTACCCTACTGTCGCTGCCCTTTCTGCAGCCTGTTCACCGGCTGGCCCTCGCCCTCCGGATGATCGCATCTTATCCATCAGTGGAGAGTGAAAGGCCTGAGTATTGGGGGGGGATTTACCTTCCATTAATGGTTGCTGCCTCAGATGACTTGGCCTTTACATATGACTCACACACACATACACACTCAGTCGTCTACAGCTACTTCTCAACAAGCTACTTGAGTGGTGTCAAGATTAAAGAGCAATTACGAGCTACTCCCCGAGTGATAGATTGGTAGTGAAGTCAATGTGATGGTGACCCACTTCTAAGAGAGAGGAGAGGGAAGAGAGGGAGAGGAGAAGAGAGGAGGATGGGAAATTAGGAGGGCACAGAAAATCGAGAGGAGAGGACATGAGAAGAGGAGAGGAAAGGAATAGAGGAAGCGAAACCAGAAACTTTCGCTGCGAGTAGAGAACAAATGTACAAAAAGAAGGTGATGAGGAGATGAAGACTGTTAAAGCATAGATTGCATGGACACACTTGCTGTGATTGCTGAAACAAGTTGTGTTTTTTTTCCCTGAAACCTTTTTAACTGAAAGATTTTTAATCTTTGACCTCTAGTAGCACTATGGAGCTACTTTTATGCATACATGCATGCTTCTACTGAACAACAGGTGGTGGTATCATGCCACAATATCATGCATGCTCCATCAAGCGCAGACTGCTAGCAAGTAAACATGGATATAAACAAAGCAGGATTTAGAGTACTGTAAAGTAAGTGTGTGTACGTGTAAAACTTTTTCAGAGACTAAACGTGATTCAATGACTTCTGTACGAAATCTGTTTCTATAACTGGGATTACGAACACTTCACTTAATGTCACACAGTGTCACAAATCATGGTTTAATCTCTATGCCACAACTGTATTTATTCAACGCATCGTGATTGATTGAAGTGAGCTGATGATCATGGTAAATGTGGAACACACACGAACACATGCACACACAATATTACCGATAAGCTTTCACAGCCTATGGGCACAATAATTTGAATCCCCTTGACGATTAATAAAGCTCAGCTCGTGCTGGTGAGAAAAGCGACGGCTGTGAATGTCACGGGAGCGCTAAGTGCTAAAGATAGAAATGGTGCGACCTTGTGTGCGGATTGTATAGGTCAAGCCTCCTTTAACTCTCATGAGATAACATATAGGAATAGTTTATACCTGTAAAGCCTATACATGTTATATTCAACAGCTGAAGTCCTACTTTGGCCACTTGTTGGTCTGTTGCCTTTCTTTTCACTGTTGGGTAAAATCCTCTCGTACTGTACTAAGTTATTATACTGTGGACTAGTAGCTTTTATATGAACGTAGGCAGAAGGTCAGGGTAGACAATGGCACTGCTGAAATAGCAACATCTTGCATTTCTTTACTGTAACTCTGTTATTCTGCATTCCTATTTTATAGCTACTTTCCTGTTTTTTTACTTCATTTTGGCTTTCTTACAGTTCTATAAAGAATACTTTCTTGTATCAAGAGTCAAATTGAGGTATGTTACAGTATATGTTGATGTGACCTTCATAGAATAAGACTTTAAATAACTACTTTATGATACATATATTTTTATACAAGTGATGCAGATATATATAAATATAGTTAGAGGGTAAATTGTATAATCTGCAATAAAAATGTAAATTAAAAATGGTGTTGTATTGTAGCACAGATTCAGACAGGTGTATCCTGATAAATCCAGAGCTCCATCAGAGCTGTTTATTTCAGAAGATAAAAGTTTAATGCCATTTCCTCTGGAGAGTTTCCTCTGTCCTGTCAAGTTTATAACTACTGCTTTTAGTTTTACCTGCTTAAATGTGCCATGATATTTCTTACAGTGACATCACTGTACGCATGGAGACATTTAAAATGACTGAAAGCAGCCTCTTTAATCATAAAATCAGAGTGTACACAGCATGGAAGTTCACCAGCTGCAGATTTGCCTTTATATATTGGTGTTTGGAATAAGTTTTCATCAAACCAAAGATTTACAGTCCTGAAGAATTGTCTGAGTTCATGGGGGAACTTAATCATCATCAAAATCCTCAAAACTAAAATTAGATTGTTCACATAACATGAGCTCCACAAACTCCTCAAGGAAATTTTTAATTTTCTACCTTTCCAAAACCAAAAGATTGACTGCATAACAATCATGTCTCTGCAGCATTTATTCAGATAAATGCATGAAGAGGGAATTCTGCACCAAGTTCTGCATAAACATGGACTATCTGGGGCACACAAAGCTTTGGCTCCAATCACATAAAAAGCCAGTAATCCAGTGCACTGAAAGTTAACAACAGGAGACAGTGGCGGTGCTAGCATCATGCATCACAGTCTGTGAAATGACAGAGCTTACAAATGTCACATAACTTTAACTGGATCTTTAATCTAGAGACAAAAAAAATCCAACTAAGATAGAACAAATCTATAAATTCATACACAGAAGCTACAGATTAATGGTGATGTGCATATTTTGTTCTCCATTCCTTTCACTTTTGCTCACACATCACAGCCCAAAATCATTAAATCTGCCCTACACAGATCATATACTCTCTTCAGGATCGTGAAGATTTGATCTCATTAAGCTCATTTTCCTGCCAAATTAATGTCTTCCATCTTCTCAGAGGAGTTGTTTTAACCAGCCAAAGAGGAGAGAGGCAGGAGAAAGGAGAACGTCTCATCCATCTCATTCCCCATTTGACCGAACTGTACGGCAGCCAAGCGTGGTTGGGCTGGGTCGCAGCAGAAGCACCTGGGTAATAGGGTTTGAAGTAAAGGCTCATTACCTCCTCTATTTCCTTTTGACTGGCTAAAACACACACTGCAGGCCTTCTGGGTAATTCTGAAACACAGGCTGGACCCAGATGTGTTCAGATGAGCTGAAGTCAAATGTTATGCTTTTATTCTGCGGAAAAAAAGAGAAAGATTAGCACATTAGGTTGTATCGAATGAATGATTTACACAGAAGATTCTCTCTGAGATATTTAAAACAATGTACCCTCCCTGGTTATCAGACTAGTCACCTCAAGTTCTTGAAATCAAAATAGAGGAAAATATTTTTCAAAAGCCATTTCATTAAACTGAATTGAATTTACTAAAAGGAAAACCCCTTGAGATGAAATATCTAGGAGGTCCTATAGACACGTTTACAAAATAAAATGCACACAAACAACAGCCCTCAGTGTTTTTACATGAGAAATTCAATGCAATGACCCGGATAATAAATCAATTACATCTGCAAAAAGAGCAATTGAGGCAGTTTTTCTGATTGTACAAAATAAGTACACGTAAAAGCATAAACAAAATGCAATACTAATGAGGTAATAACACAAACTCAGAAATATTTATTTTTACCATAACTGAATAAACAAGCTCAGAGGAAAATAAGGTCCCAGAACACTGTTTGAAGTAAGTCAGTATGAAACTGTGTTGTCCTTTAAGGTCACTTTGTTTATTCAGTTTATTCAGTCGTGAAAACAAAGTTTGTTTATTTAGATTGTTAAGAAATAAAAAATCAGTCAATGAAGATCTTTCTCTTCTGATTAGAATTTCTTCCCCAAAACAACATAGTGCACATTTAAGACTGTTGGATGTGCTATTTTCCATTATTATAATTAATCCAACTGAATCACATTATTATATCATATCTTCTCAGACCCAGCACGCCCACATCAGTGCAGCCTCCCGTGTTTTTTCATTGCTGTGAGCACGACAAATGATGTTCATGCAGCTCCATTGCACAATTGGGCAAATAAACCCAAATCTTTCTACATAAAGTGTTTTTGCCATTTGTGTAAACTGATGTAAACAGGCACAAATGTGTAAACATTAAAGCCAGAAAGAGGACTGTGGTTGTATTGGAAGCTCCCAGGTGAGACTTCATGCCAGCTGTGTGAATGTAAAGCAGGATGGTGATGACAAAGAGCGTGCTTTACAAGCTCAAGTGTCACCCAAGTCCAACTAATATCTGAGCCGCGCTCATTCGTCCATGAAGCTGATGCAGGTCAAAGCGATGAGCTCAATCTCTGTGCAGCCCAGCAGGCTCTGATCAAAAGAGCAAGCCTCTCTCATCTCAGCTCCAAACAATCTCCCAGAGCGTCTGCCTCAGGCTGAGGCATGTTGACACTACACAAGCCAGGTGTAATGGAATTGACCTCCACCGCCAATCCGCTCCCGTTTCACGAGTAGACACATCAATAACATCCGTTACGCTAGGCCAGTGCAGCACGGACTGTAAACTCAGCAGATTGTGAATAAAGGTCGGACGGCTGCAGCAGCAGGGACGAGCCTCTCTCCCCTTGAAGATGTCTTTTTCAGCTGCTGTGGACTTTTACATTCAATACAAATACAACATGGTGGTGTTGCTGCTGTAGCTGATTCTGGGTTTTAGGGAGTTTTTATCACCATCATCACTGAGCAGGAGAGCGAGTCACTTTAAAGAGCTGTTGAACAGCAACAAAATGTTGTTGACAATTCATTTCCAATAGTCTCAGAAATAATAAGGCATTTTTGGAGGTATGGCTATTTGTTTAATTGCTGAGATTAAGATGAAAAGCTCTCAGTGGCGAAAATTGCCAAATACATGCCAGCCAAGTGCATTTCATGCATTTCTCTCTGTGAAATTGAAGAGCTGAATGCTTATTGACTTTAGTCATAACCATTACAGCCATTAATAAAAAAAAATCTATCACTTAAAATGACAACGATCGCTGAGATCTACTGATTATATCCCCTTGATTTCTCACTTTCAGAGTCTGACTAGTGGCAGAGATTTATAATCACACCTACAGAGCTCGGACATTACATATTACAAAGGAACAGAACGAGAATTGAAAGGTTTGCCCAGTCAGAGCACTGCTGGGAACCAACTCACGACCAGGAACATGAATGAAGAGATGAAAGACCGAACAGAAGTACACAGCAGCAATTCAGGCGAATCAAAGGTGTCATTAATATTACTCACGATGATTTTCTTTTTTATACTTTCTTCTTCTAAAATGTCTTTTTTAGACCTTTGTTTCACTCTCACTGCAGCTTTCCTGATGCAACTGAGGGTAAAATTGATTAAAGGCACATCAGCAGCAGTTGTTGAAAAAAGGGGAGCCAACATGGCTGCCAAAGGGCCGACTGTAGTTGGAGTCGCACCATGAATATTTTCAAAGACATTTCCAGCCGTTTTTGTGGCGTCAAAACAAGCTGTTTGTCACAGGAAGTTGGACCATTTCCATGATCTGCTGCATGATTTTTTTTCCTAACCAAGTGTTTTTTTGTGTCTAAAATCTAACCAGAGCATAAGCACAGCAAAGTCACAACATAAATTTAAAATTGAACCTGAAGAAACAAAGTTTCAACATAAAGAAATATAAGGTTTCAACATATCCTTGGTATGCAAACACATGAATTGCCAACGTGTCTTCTGGTGATTGGGTTGAATGGACTTTGGTCGTAAGAGTGTTTTTTGAGGGAGGGTGCCAACCATCAGCAGGCCCGTTTCATCTGACAGGGTTTATTAAGTCGAGGTGATGAGCTGCAATTCCAGACAGCAGGGGTTGTGATGGCAGCCACGTCTCCTGTCAAAACTGATTAAGGTATCAGGGCTCATGTCTCGGGAAGAGAAGCGAGGGTTGTGGGAGGGAAAGCAGTCAACAGTCTGACGACGATAGCCGAGTCTCAGTAATGTCTCAATCATGGGATGTGAACATCCAGATGGGGGTGGCACGAGGAGGGAGAGTAAAGGAGGGAAAGGGGTCAGGAGGATGGGATGAGGAGGGGGAAATGAGAAACGAAGAGCGCTGTGCTATCACAGAGATGACTCCTCGACAGATGGGCGTCCACCTGGGGTTCTCTCCAGGGAGATAGCTTGTGATGTGATGTCAAAAACCCGAGGAAAGGGCAGCAGGACAGGAGATGTCTCCTGCAGGGTAGTTTGATGGTTTCTGGTGTTTTGGGAGGTGCGATTTAATCATTTTCTTTATGTTCTGTAGGTCTTTGTTGTTTTCAGTGGCTTGTTTTGCTTTGGTGGTCAATGTTTTTGGGAGAATTAGAATAGAATAGAATTCTATTGTTGTCATCGTAAGCTCAGCTTACAAAGAAATCACAGGTGCAGTCGGTGGCATTTCAGATGGTTTTAGTGGTTTATTTCTGTCTTTGTTGGGTGTTACGTGTGGCCAGTATCAGGACCCTATGTGTGTGTCCTCTGTCTCCGCCCTGCTCTGCCTTCCTGAGCTCAGGTGCTGGCAATCACCTGAGCAGGGAAAAAGGCAGCAGCAGGGCGGCTCTCTCTCTCTCTCATTGCAGGTGTGGTGCCGGAGGAGGGAGGTGGCGCTGGCGGCGCAGTCTCTTGCTGTTTTCCTTTGTTCATGAGTTGAGTTTGGCTTCAGTTCCCCGGCCTGTTAGAGTGCCAGGGCTTTGTGTTTTAACTTGGGTTTGAGTTCCTGGTAGTCCTGTTTTCGTACCCCTTCTTGTTTTCCCTCAATAGGTTAGTTGTTTTGGCTAGGCAGCTTTAGTCGGGAGGAGCCCCCGGATACGACGATCATGGCTGGCTGGTCTGAGGTCTCTTCCCTCCTTTTGTTCAGTTTGACCAGGAACTCCTGCCCTTTTCTTTAGTTTGGTTATTTTCTTCTCTGGACTCGTTGAGTTCGGCTAGGACCGTTTTGCTGAGTTGAATCAATAAACTAATTCTAATTGACAGTGCTGAGTCGGCGTCCTTCCTATAATCCCGGATGAGCCCCCAAATATGTTACGGCCCCGAAGTAAACAAAGACTCGAACACAAAGAGGCCAGTAACATTGGGTTTTCTGTGTTTTGAGGTGGTTTCTGATGAGTTTGGTGGACTGTGATGTTTCTGGGAACAATAGTTTGTAGTATCTGATGTTTTGGTAGTTTTGATTGGTAGGTGATTGTGGTGGATATGTCAAAGCTGTTTTTTTTTACATATTGGGGCTTAAAGTTTGCTCATCTGACGTTTTGGGAGGGGTATTGAGGGTTTAGTATTTTTTGGTGGTATGAATTGGATTTTATGGGGATTTTGTTGTGTGGGTTAGCGGTTTTTGATATCAGGTTTTTTTTTGGTGGATTGGAAGAAACTAGGTCACTTTCTGGTCACATTGTCTCATTGTCTTTTTTTTGGTGTCTTTTGTTCTGTTTTCCCTCTTGTTTTCTTGTTTTCTTGTGCTCCTCACCAGCCTGATTTCCCCTCCACACCTGCACTGCATCTCCCTCATTAGCCCTTCCCACCTTCCAGCGTTTAGAATATGACTTCCCTGTTTCTGGTGTATTTCCGTTCATTCCCCTCACCTGTGTTTCTCCACCTGCACCTCATCCCCTCATTAGTTTTGTTTGTATTGAGGCCTGTGTTGTTCACTCCCTCTTTGTTGGTCCGTCTGTTCAGTTCTCATCCTAACTTCACTCCTGTTGTCATCTTGCCATTATCATGCCTTCCTGCATCTTTTCCCCGGTTCTCATGTGCCCCGCAGTGTTCCTCTTTAGGGTTTGTTTTCGTTTTTGTTTTGCTCTTGTCTGGATTCTTGTCTCTTCATTTGCCAGCTTTTTCTTACCTGCCTTTTTGCTTTTCTCCTTTAGGATTATTTGGGCTGGTTTTCAGCCTGGTGTTGAAATGATATCTTCATATAGACCCTATTTTGCCTACCAGTGCAATATGTCTCTCTTTCAACCTAAAGATGATCAAATTATAGAAATGATTGCACAACTTTACGTTTGAGCAGAGGGCGATAAGAAATCAACGTTGAAAGTGTCGTTGGCGCTCACCGAGCTGTCCCGATCCGTCTGTTGGTGGTTTGTATTGAGGTGATTTCTTGTTTTATTTTTCATTTTTTTTAATGTCACATTTGGTTTCATGTTCTTGTCCTTGGTTTCATGCAACTGTGGGCGTGTCACAATTGAGAGACTTTCAAACCATTAAAACGTCACTGACCCAGTTGCCACCAGTAGTTTGTCATGACAATTTCAAAATATGAATGTGTTGAAATGTATCTGTTCAATGATTTTGGAAAAATAAATATAGCCATTAATTTGTGCAGTTAACGTTCGAAAATGTGATCTAAAGCATAAACATGCATATATAGCAAACTGAGCTGCCCAACCACAGACACGGACTGTAATTGTGTGTTGATCCTTTGACCACATAAGATGCTAGGTAAGATGGTCAAGAAGCAAAACATCCCATCAGTCAATATTATAAGGAATTAAAGGGAAAACAGCAGCTTACATCAGCAATATTTCATCACTCAGACGACATGTTGCATTGATTCTCTCTGACCACAGGGCTCCCATCAATGGTTCAACGATTTCAGGAAAACACTCCTTCATTCTGAGCAGCAGCATGTCCTGAAAATACTCTTTCATGGCAAAAGAAGCTTAGCTTAGCAGTGTAAGAGGCTGCGCTGCATGTTTACCTCCTGTTTTACATGCCAGCTGGCTCAGAGCACAATAATCCCCAACTCATTCAACATGTAGTAGTTTTGGTAACAGTCAGGAAAACGGTGTGCTTTTTTAAGTGCACGTCAGTTAAGTTACAGTACAACAACACTTTTTTTCGGGCTCAGATGAGAAAGGGCAAAGACAAAGTGTGATGTTACAAATGTGGTGTTTGTTTTTCAGCCCGTCCAGATGTGTGGCATCACAAATGTTCCACCACATGTTGGAAAACAAGCTTGAATTAATCTGCAGTCTGGAGGATGGAGTAAAGCCATGAAATCCACAGTCTGCATCAGGTTATGTAATTGTCTGCTCACTGATGGAGGTCAGGTTTTGTTTTGACTATTTCTCACTTGCTCTGTAAATGACATATTCCATATACATGTACAGGAAGTTGTCGGGCAGTGTCTCCCAACCTGGTGGTCAGGGTTGCTTTAGATAAATCACCAAAGGATTAAAGGGATAAGAGAGGAAAAAACCTTCCTGTTGCATAAAATTATGGGCAACATTATTATTGCAATTTTGAAGTAATTTCTCCTGGAAAGAAATATGTCATTTGAGACAGATTACCAGCAGTCATGTGTAGGTGTACGAAGAAATGATCTCTGTACACCTACATCCAGGTGCTGAGTGGTGAGTCACTAACTAAAATCAGCTCCCACACACTGTAAAAATGTTTGGTAAATGTATTGAATGGATATGTTTCCCTGGCTCTCCCTAGTGTCTGATCGATGCCATGATGATGATCAAGTTATTCTGAACCTAATTAAATTGGTCTTTATAGGATTGCAGGCCTATAAAGTAAAAAGAAAACACATCTCTTTTTTTCCTGACTTTTGCCTGTTCTAATGTAAAATGCTGATGTGAAACGCTCATAGTAATGAACCCACTGGGAATAATCAACAGAATCTGCAGCTCCCCATTAAGATTCGGATCATTTTTTAGCTGTCCAGCCCACAACTTCACTGTTTTAGTGGGCAGCAGGCAACCCCACTGTACACTAGCTGCTCGGCCCCTAACAGCAGATAGACACAGTTGAGACTAGCTGGTCAACGTAGTGGTGCATTTGGCAGCTAAAGAGCCAGAAATATCCCTCAGGAGTAGGTAGAGACCTGAAACAGAGGTAAAAGAGAGTGAATATTGGACTTGCATTCATCAGGTTGACAGAAATATGACTCCAGATGGCTGATAAAGTCCCTCTGTAACTGCTGGAAGTGTAAATTAGCACTGTGAGTGGTGTTAGAGTGGAAGTTATTATTGGAGCATTGTGCATTTCTGACATTTTGAGGATGTAATTTCAGATTTTTTACTTGAAAAACAAATAAACATATTTCTAAAACACTTCAGAGCATCCCCATTTCACTCATTTACTTTGAAGATCCTAAAAATGGCACCTTTTGACAAGCTTTCCTGTCTAAGTGGTGATTTGACTCGCATGTCTTCTGATTTGCTCACAGACACCTCGGTATGGGGTTGCTGGTAGCTCTTAGTTGCTAGGCTACATTTGCAGGCAGTGAATGCCCTCGCACTCATTAAATATGTCTTTTGGAAACAGTAAAAGGGAGCTTTTATGTCAGCCACTCACTTCAACTATCACTTCCCTTTGTGCTGCCTTGATTGGTTTGCTTGATTGTACTTCAACTAACCAGGGACGAGATAAAAGGCTGCAAGGACAAATTATCTCCTCCGTGCAAAACTGTATAGAATTCAAACCCTGCGAGGCCAAACAGGAGAGTCATAGACTTCATGTCGGAGAATTAGAGGGGCATAACTCACAAGCTGTGCTAACACTATTGGTTACATTAAACAAATTTCCACAACAAGTCCCTGACCGTTAGCTGACCGTTTTTACAGAAACTTTGTATCGGTATCAAGGGAACTTTGAATGAAGAAAGTGAGAAAAAAAAATCTGTATCTCCCTGTTTATCCCAACCAAAAATTAATCCAAATTTCGGGGAAATAGTTGTTTTTGTGTAATCCTGCTGACAGACCAAACGGCAAAAGGACACAAGTAAAAACATGGCCTCCTTGGTGGATGTGATAAAGTTTTATTTCTCTGACTTGCAGCTAATGACAGAAAAAAAGAGAGAGAACGAAGAAGTGGTTGTTTCTATATCTGAATATTAAAACAACTTGTAGTCCACACACAGGGAGTTTTGTGTTTAAAAGCATTGTACAGACCAGAAGTCAAAAATCAAGAGCCATTGATCACTGCTAAGCTCCAGCATTAGCAGTGATCACACCCCTGCAGCTGTGCTAAACAGTAAAATATCCCTTATTGCCCTTTACAATGGCTGCCTGACTAACCAGTGGATCCTGGTGTATCAGTGAAGAGATGTGACACTAATTTGCATGAGCAGGGTTCATGGAGGAAGACCCCAGGATGCAGAGACATCATTAGGAGAGACAGCCCAAGGTGCTGCCTGAGGCACTGGCTGCACTGTGCGAACTCGGCCTGAAAAGTGGAGAGACGCTGACCCGAAGCCATATCCGAGACTCCAGACTCGCCCCAGGCTTGGCTTGGCCTGTCCATCCCTGACTTCCCCAGCTAACGGCTCTACTGTGGGGCTCCTGAGCCAGCAGCGGAGGGAGATATAGGGAGGAGGACGATCATAGATATTAAAATGTATTTACATTATGTTAATGTTACCATAATATTTTCTTTTTAGTGGGAGATTCATGAGGTTGTTCCACCTTTAAAACAGCACAATATATTGTAATACAATGGTGGACGTAAAGGGACAGATCAGTCATTTATGGGAACAATATTGTTATTTAGTTCCTTTTGTTTATTAAATTTGTACCTGTACTCTAAATACACGTGTTCTGTCTTTGAATGTTCTGCAGATCACCTGTGAAGAGTTACAGGACATAAAACTCAATCTCCCGGCTGCTGCAGTGCCTGGTACTGTGTAATGTCTCCCTCTAGAGGCAGAAGAGAGCTTCACACATCTAATGTACACACAGTTAACTATGAAACTCCTTTTAATTATTTTTTTAAAAAAAACAATTTTGAGGTTAGACTGTTGGACAACACAACCTTCACACAATGCTACTGACAATTGTTACCACGACATATTACTATTAAAATAATATCTATTTTAATTACTGATTGCAAATCAAAATTCTCTATTTATGTTTTTGCTGCGACCAAGACTTCTTGGAGCTTCCTCATAAACTGTGTTTCACCTGCTTTACATTCTTACACCTTATTGACCCACATCCCAGTAGGGTCATCGGAGAGGAGATAAAAGCTACAGAGCTCTCACTCTTTCCCTTTATGCAGGAACTAAAGTACCAGAACCAAAAGGAGGAAGACAATGAAGGCATCTTGTCTGAAGCCTTGTTGTCAGTCAATAAAATTTAAAAGCAGCAGAACTTCCTATTAAATTAACTATTGGGGTTTTCAAAATTGTAGTCAATTTATTTTTAGATAAACAACTGCTTATTCAATGCAAATGTAGGCTATTGACACTCATTGAGGATTATCTATTATTCAAAAGATCCAAAGTATAACAAGTTAAAGTTTGAATGGTTATTCCCAACATGGTACCAGTGTGTCAAAGGTGCTATGCAAATTTTTTTGATATTATCTGAGTGGACAACATAACCCCAAGTATCAGTGGTGGAAGACATTATTCAGATTCACTTTAGTAAAATTAAATCAATATGAGAGTGTAAAAATACTCTGTTATTAGTGAAAGTTCTGCATTACTTAAGTGAGAGTACCAGAAGTAAAAGTACTCATTATACAACAGGCCTGTTCAACTACTTTTGTAGAAGGGCCAGAAGTACACTAAACTGTCAATTAATATACAAACAAAGTTTGTCTTCTCAAGACCTAGACAAATTATCTCGTTATCTCAGGAAAATAACATTTGTCATTCCATGTTTATGAAATAAATAACTCGTGATTTCGAGAAAACAAATAAAATTGGACTCGTTATCACAGGAAACGGAGGAAATAATAATATGTTTCACCCATGACCGTTTAGGGCTTCAGTAGTTTTGTGCTTATCGACAGACATAACTAATGAATGGGCTAATTAGCCTACAAACAAAATGAGCAAAGGGCCAGAATGAGGTTGTGAAAGGGCCGACTTTGGCCCACAGGCCATCAGTTGAATAGGTCTGTTATACAGAATGACCCATTTCAGGGTTATATATTATGTCACTGGATTATGTGTAAGCATTATGCTTCAGCTGTCAAACGTGGGGCCAAGTTTAAAATACATGATATAGTGCTGGGTAGTTTAATCCTAACAATGTGCAATAATTTATTAGCTAATTTTTATTTTGTATTAATAATCTCAACCTGCAGAGTCACTAATATTACATATAAATGTTGTCGGGTAACACTAGTATAGAAGTATAAAGAAGTGTAAGATATAAATACTAAAGTAAAGTACAAGTACCTCCAAAGTGTACTTGAGTACACTGGTAAACTAACCATTCTATCTTTCCTAGACCTGTATCCGTTTTTAACCACAGAGTGTGTGCTCTTACCCTCAATCAACGATCTTCGCTGACAACAGGAACACAGCCTGGTATCTGCTTCCGGTTTCCTCCCCCCTCCTCTCAGTCAGCTGTCTCTCAGCTGTTTGCAAACAGCTCCGTCCGCCGGGTCCATGGTCCCCGCTCCGTCCTCTGCGGGCCTCTAGCTGCTCCACCATGGAGGCCAACGACGACACCGACATCATCGAGCACCACGTCGAGGAGGAGATGGAGAAGCGGGCCACGAGGAGCCACGCAGCCTCCTCCTCCTCGTTCCTGGAGAGCGTCACTCCGTCCGACAGAGAGGGCCACAGCGGCACCCAGTCCTCCCACAGACTGCTGGCCTACAGCGATGCCCTCATCTCCATCATCGCCACCGTCATGGTAATACAGCGTAGTGTGCATGTGAAGGACAGCATGCTGCAGAGAGCTGTAACCCCCTGACAGGAGTGGTGATGGAGAATCTCTTCCTTATTATTATTATTATTATTATTATTATTATCATTATTATTATTATTATTATTATTATTATTATTATTCCCTGAGAGGTTGTATGTAGGTGGAGTATGCTGCACTAGCACTGGTTAAACCACTACTTATTACTTCTGTTCAGCTACGTCAGAGGAAAAATATGAACTTTCTACCTCACTGTGTATCTGACAGCTGTAGTAGGCTGTTGTATGATGTGTTGGTTGTTGTTCAGCTGCAAAACATATGATAAACTTATCAAATATAGCACAATGCAACTGATAAAACTATCCAGAGACGGCAGATGAGTGAAAACTGGCCCCACCCTAACCGAACACACCATAATAATTAAATAATTGTTGCCTATACACTGCTGCATTGAGCTATAATCCAAAAATATGTTAGTTAACTAATTACTTTATCCAATAGTTGTTTAAAAGGAATAATAATAATAATAATGATAATAATTTCAGGCATTAAAGGGGCAATATGTATTTTTGGAGAAGAAATTCAGAATTTTAATATTAACAATATTAATGAGGTAATAATACAAACTGAGAAATATTTATTTTTACCGTAACTGAATAAACAAGCTGTTCTCAGAGGAAAATAAGGTCCAGAACACTGTTTGAAGCTAGAAAGGTGGCAGGGTCCGCCAAATGTAAACAAAGTAAAACAGTATGAAATTGTGTTGTCCTTTAAGGTCAGTTTGTTTATTCAGTCATGAAAACAAAGATAGTTTGTTTATTTAATTTGTTTCAGTCAGTCAGTGGATGAAGATCTTTCTCTTCTGATTAAAATGTCATAATGCACCTTTAACCACAAATGTCAAACATTCCCTTGTTACAGTTGCATAAAGGTGCATTATGTAAGAATTTTAGTTTAAAACATTTGAAAATCAACTCAAATGTTCAGCAGAATGAGAAGAAATAACACTAGATGATTTGTCAATGACGTCTGTGTATTGTGTTGCAGAGATATCTATTGAAGTTAGCATGCTAAACAGCTAGCCTCTAGCTCGTTTGTGCTTCAAGGGGCGATAGTCTGATGGTAAACAACACCAACACTCCCAGTCAGCTAATACAACCGCTAGCTGCATGGCTAACTGAGCTTACCGGCAGCAGCAGTTAGCGGTTACTGTGGTGATGTACTGACCCTTATTTGTTTGACGTATGACTCTGACAGCTGACCGATTCTCATGTATTGCTATTAGGATTTGCTGCTTCATTTATGATAGCAAATGAAGAGATGTTACTTTGGGCTCTGTGAAATCATGATGAGCACTTTTTCCACAATTTTATGGAATAAATTAATCGATAATAATTGGCAGATTAATTGATGGTTATGATAATATTCATAACAGAGTCCTGGGCACACGGAGCACAGACGCGCTGGTCGGTTGGAAATCAGATTGTTATTATGCTTTCTTTTAAATGCTTTGTCCTGTATTCACAGATATTACCTGTCGCCCATACGAATGTGGAAGACAACGAGGTAATGTTTGACGATAAAAGATGTTAAATACAAATGTCATTATTTACACTTCAAACGAAAGCTATAAATGTCTGACTATATGATACTGCTCAGGTTTTCATGTTTGGGTTAAGGTCAGCTGAACTTCGTCATGAAGTTTAGGAGATTTAACACATGTTTGCAGCAATATTATAAAAGAAGGTTGTGATACATGATATATGTTATAAATGTGTTGTCTGTGTGTGTTTGTCAGCAGGAGTTGAGGGAGAGTGTTCAGCTTCTGCTTACAACGAAAATTGCTGTTTACTTAATGACATTCCTGATTGTGACTGTTGCATGGGCTGCTCATATCAGGTGAGATGTTGTTTTATAATTATTATTATTATTAGTAGTAGTAGTAGTAGTAGTAGTCGTAGTAGTCGTAGTAGTAGGCTTATAACAGCAGTTTTGAGGTTTATTTTGTGTTTCCTGTTTGTGTTTCACAGGTTATTTCAAGTCATTGTCCGCATCGACGATTGCCTCGCACTGCTGAACCTCGTGAGTACTGTGCCGTTACTGCTGCCGTCTGGACAGCGATACAGAAGTATACGCTGCCGTACCACCAGACTTACATAGCAGCTTCTTTTAGTCAGTAATATAGTTATAATTTTAACGTCATTCGTCGTTGTACTTGTGAATGAAGCGTGTTTTCTCTGGCGAGCTCGTTTCCTCCCCTCTGGTGTGAAGTTCTGCTTTCGGTTCTGTTTCAGGCCTGCATGATGCTGATAACCTTTCTACCGTACACAGTGAGTATGAGTCACTCGGCGGATAAGCAGAATCTGAATCCAACACACTGTTTGCACAAATACAAATGAAGTTGACTGACCTGATTCAGGCTCTCTAATATACCGCATGACTTATGTTTGCAGTTCTCTCTGATGGCGACCTTCCCCGAGAACATCCTGGGGATTTTACTCTTCTGTGGTTGTGTGATGGTGATGGGACTCATTCAGGTGATGCTGCTATTTTGCTGCTAGCTGAACTATTAAAATTCAAAACACAAACTATCTTACCACTTATTTACCTCCAACTTCTTTTCTACATTCTGCATAATACATATTTGTACATATATCTTAATCATATACGTCTTGTTTCCCTAGTCGGTGATTGTGTTGTACGCCTTCAGCCGTCCGTTCCTGCTGAACGAACAGATCCAGATCTCAGAGCACCAGACCTTTTACAAGCACCACATCCTCAAAGTCATCATGCGGGTTCCCCTCATGTGCTTCATCGCCAGCATCTTTTCCTTCATCTTCTTCCAGCTGGTGGGTAACATTTGCTCTTTTCTTCAACTGTATAACGATGCTAAATTTGAACACTAGTGAATGATTAGATTGATTAGATTGAGAGGTATCAGGGGCCCTTCTTTGAGCAGCCCTGCCCGAGCCACTTTGTACAAGAGGTGATAGTCGGACAGCAAACGACACTCCCCTGGTGCTCCGAGCTCACAGTCCGGGCAGGGTCAGCCAATACGACCGCTAGCTGCACGGCTAACTGAGCTAGTTAATGGCAGCTGCAATTATCAGCAGTTAGTGGTTACACTGGTGATTAGCTGCGCCATATTCTTACATATTACACCTTTAACTTCTTAGATTTAGGGCTGCAACAAATTGTTATTTTATTAGATTTATATACAGATTAGTTCTTCATCCTTCACTACTCCCTGGAGCCCAAGTTAGCATCTTTATAATATAGGTAGATATAGAAATATAAAGATATTTGATTTACACACGAAAAAGCAGAAAATCCTCACAATCGAGGTCCTGGAACAAGTAAATATTTGGGCATTGTGCTTGATTAATGACAAATTAGCAAATGAACTGTTGAGGCTGTGTGGTGACATTTTCATTGTGTCTTCCAGTCTTACGTGCTGTTGGCGATTGTTATCTTCCTGCCGTACATCTCCCAGTCTTTGAAGTGGTGTCGCAGCAAAGCAATAGGTGAGAACTAGATTTTATTGTGACAGGCGGGGATACGAATATGTGCCTACTAACCGGCCAAACACACTTTCATTGTGGATGCAGACTTAGATCAGAGCGACTCGTATCTCCTACAACATAAAGCAAATCTTTTCCAATTCAGGTCAGGTGGAGGAGACTCCAGACTCCATGTTGTTTTACACCTACCTGCCCAACGAGCCCCTCAGCAAGGACCGAGTGGAGGCTTTCAGTGATGGAGTTTATGCCATCGTAGCGACGCTCCTCATCCTGGACATTTGGTTTGTTTCACTTGATTTCCTAGAGTGTACAGACTTAGAGATAAAAACACAAGCTGTCCATCCCATGAACTCTAGGCACACGTATGTTGGATTTACTGTAATTATGCACCAGTTATACCTGCATTGTACTTTTGTAAACATTGTGTTGTTTGTAGAGGATCTGCTCCATTTGCACACATAAAATGCTGTGAGATTAATAGTTTAAGAAAAGTGTTTCGAAGTGTTCTGAAAGGCCTCTTAATGTTCTTCCTCTGTGGTCGCTCCCGTTTAGTGAGGACAACGTACCTGACCCGACCCTCGTGCAGAAGCAGTATGGCGGTAGCCTGATCGCAGCTCTGCAGGACTACGGCCCGGAGTACCTCGCCTACTTTGGTTCCTTCGTCACCGTCGGCCTCCTCTGGTTCGTTCACCACTCTCTCTTCCTCCATGTCACGAAGGCAACGCGCTTCATGGGCCTGCTGAACACCTTCTCACTGGCCTTCGTCGGAGGTTTGCCCTTAGCCTACCAGCTAACGACCGAATTCTCACACAACACTCGCAACGAACTGGAAGCCATTCAGATTAGCTGTGTGATCATTTTCTTTGCGGGTATATTTCAGCTTGCTATCTGGGTAGCCGCTCTTTATAATGAACAAGAAACTCTGCATCCTTATGTACGTTATGGCGGACGCGAGCACGTGTTTATGCTAGCTAAGCTAGCTCTGTACCCCTGCGTAGCTCTGGGGACATTTTTCCTCACATGTATTTTGAGTAAATTTAGCGCCCAAATTTTCCACCTGATGCAGATCACGGTGCCTTTTGCTTTTCTTGTGTTGAGGCTGTTGGTGCGTGTTGCGCTAGCTTTGCTGCGGCTACTTTTCTGTCCTGACAGGCCCGACCCGAGGTCAGTTGTCGATGAGGAAGATGAAGAGACAAGAGTGCCATTCAATGCTTTAGTTACCTAGCTAGCTTAAGCTAACTGACAGAGGAATGGGGCATTATTGCTAAAATGCTTGGTCTCTGAAAGAGGTACTTGAGGGTTTGAATTGGTAACTACGTGGAAAAGAAGATTGCTCTCTTTTCAACTCTAAACTAGCTCAGACCTTGAGAAGGAATCAGGGCAGATGGGATCAGATGTGACCTCACATGATGTAGGCAAAGTACGGAAGTCATAGAGATAAGGCACTCGGCGAACAAATGAAGTTATGAAGGATACTGACAGCCAAAGCCCATTCACTTATTTGATTTTTTTTTACATGATGCCTTGAAGAATATATTGATGCTAGTTTTGATTGGCGGATAATCAACAATCATCTTCAAGGACTCAAAAGCTTACGGTCCACAATAAGGCTTCCCGCTTTAATTCATACCTTTTGCTACTTTGGGACATGTAAGCGATAAAATCAAAGCTGCTGTAAGCGTTGTCGTCGTTTTAGCTAACATTATTCTAGTTTTAAAAAATCACTTACAGCAGCTTTAAAGTCTTGCATTGGAAATGTTACGTACTATTGGAATATAGAGCTGTTCAAACCTGAATTTAATCCAAATAAATCACTTAAAGCAGCTTTGAAGATTTCTGTTTTCAGGGATGCCTTGAAATCATGTAAGCTAGCTTATGCTTGCTGATTACACCTCGCCCTGAAGGTTCAGTCAAACAGACCAAACAGTTTTTCATAATTATAGTTCAATTTCTGTGCCAAGTTCAGTAACATAAACAGTCCGTCCAACTGTTAAGGTTTTAATTCAACCTTAATTATTGTTTTACACGGGGAAGAGTTTCTGACCATGTTCGGACAGTTGCAGAAATGTCTACACGAGAGCTGATGGATAAAAATACTTATTTTTGGTTTTCTCAAATTTGTCTCCTTTTGCCCCCAAGTTGACCTGTTAGCAAACAAGCTAGGTTGAAGTCTGTAGTTTTTGGCACTTTAAACATTGTAGTGAACGGATATGGCCATAAAAGTTCAAATTGCACTATTTTGATTCAGATATTTGTGTGTGATGCCCACTGGAATGTAAGATCATATTTTCTGTCACAATGCTGTTTTATTTCTACTATTATCTTTTACCAGGACGACAGTGCACTTAAACGACCCCTATAACTGAATGATCGAAGGTAGAAAAGGCCAGATTGTGCATTGCTGTTGTTGTTTTTAGTTTGTGATATTGTTAAAAAGGTAATGTTATTGCATTAAATTAACATCAGAACACCTTAAGTTACTTTAATTGTGAAAATTGTTCCTTTTTTATAGAGAAGTTTGTAAAATCAGGTGTGGTACATTTGTCCAGAAGGGGTCACTGTTGATTCTGTTAAATAGTCCTGAGACGCTGAAGCCATTTTCATGACTTTAATGATGATGTGTTCTGCTATGTTGTACACTTGTGTGTTGGATACTGACTAAAAGGGAACTTAGATCTGTGATGCACTTTAATGGAAACCTGTCGGGTGATGGAGAAGGTTTAGTTTAAATTGCTTTTGTAAATTCCTCCAACATGGTTGTTGAGACCAGAGGAGTCCCTCCCTGAATATTCCCATTGAAATATTTATGTTCTCAATGCTTCGGTGTTGTCTGTCTGTAGCGTCTAGATGAGTGCAAACGCTGCATTTGCTCTTACACACTGTTCAAAATCATTTTTTATAAAATGTCAAATCAAACTGTCAAGCTTTGTTTTGTGAATAAATCTGAAGTCATTCCTTCAATGTGAAAGTGAACGCTGTCTTGTCATTATGAACAGCACATTAAACAATCAATCAAGACATTTTAAAGAAAACAAACTTTATTCACCTCCGTACAGTAAACAGCTTTACAATATCCCTAACAAGATATCCATGTGTCTCATACATTACTTTTTTGTTGCCCCCTATATTAACAGAATACCTTCCTCTGTATAATTTTTAATATATTATCCACTCCAAAAGCTATAGATTTCCTTTAGAAAACATCTCTGCTCAAAGCAAATCACACAAAATATAAACAAAATGATAAATTAAAAAGACAAGCAACCAAACATCTGCAGTGCATCATTTCCTGACATTTGGGCTACTAAAACTACCGTTGTCTTTCCGACCTTCACGTTTGTGTACCACAGCCTTCATAACTTCAATAAAAATATAAATTAATCCACACAACAGCTTCGATCTAAACCGAAAAACAACCGTAAAACTGTGGAGTCTCGAGTGTCCTGATGGAATAATGCACTTAATTTGTATAATAATTAATTTATGTATTTAAGTGACGCTGTAGAAAGTAACTACATTTACTTAGAATGATTGATTCTATTTATATATGTTTTTATTAATGATTCAACTTTATTTTGGTCTTTAAAAGATGCGATATGTAAGAATTGGCCACCTGTCAAATTTATACTCAAAACAAGCAACCACTAACTACTGCTAACTGCAGCTGACATTAGCTACAGTTAGCCGTGCAGCAGATTTTTGGACCAGGACGGGTCGGGGCTAGCTGGTAAGCATGCTCATTTCAATAACTGCTATTTATTCACATTCTGTCAATTTAATTTCTGACTGACTCAACTCAAATTCTTACATATTGCCCCTTTAAAGATGAATTTGCAATATACTTTTTACTAGTGCTGAAACAATTAGTCGATTAACTGATTAGCTGATCGACAGAAAATTCAGCAACTACTTTGATAATCAATTTGTCTTTGTGCTTTTCACAAATTTTCCGACATTGATTTTTTTTTCAAATTATTCCAGTGGCACACTCCAGACTCCATATAACACAGCCCTTGGAAAAAAAACAAAAAAAAAAACAATCCAAATAATTCGACCATCTGCTGTTTGTGTTGATTTTTGGTCAGATTGCTGTAGTCTGAACACTGCCCAGATGTCTCCATGCTTTGCTTCATCTTGTTCAGTGTGTAAGATGGACAGAGAAGGTTGAATACAGAAAAGCCTGTAAAGCAGTAGTGTGTGTTTCACCAGAGTTATAGATTTATACAGTACAATACAGCTGGTCCCAAAAATCCACCCAGCACCCCCCATTCACTTCAAAATGGGGAAAACACGCTAAAAATGCACTTCTATGAAAGAAAACATGAACAGAACAAACCGGACAAATAAATTATAACATCCTCGTTGTCCAACAACTGAAGGAAGTGAGCAGAATACAGTGACACACATTGCACAGGCCTCAGATACTAACGAAACCCAGATCCAAACTCTCTCCTCGTTGTTTTCATTTTTCAGAACAAAGAGAGAATGCTGGAAAAGGAAGGAGACGGCTGTTTGGCCCCGGGCCCTGGAGCTTTTCCAATAAATGAAGTAAATCAGTGTTAATCAGACAGTGCTTTGGTAAACATTTCTCTCTGAACAGATCTGGATTCAATCAGAGAATGTCATGGCTCTGCGGAGGCAGCTTTCTGATAATGCTTTAATGCATTGTCTCATTCATCACACTGGTGAACATGATAAATCATAAATGCTACAGATTTCCTGTTGAATTAAACTATCCAACGCATATTCTCAGGAATCAAACTGCAACTTGCACATGATGAATATATTGCTGACAAAGCCACCTCCCAGAGTATCAGATCTTTACATACTTGAAGATATATGTAAATACAGCTCTGTTTATACTGTATATACACACATATATTAAAGTATATAGACTCCACATGTACTCAAATCTTTTGTTATCGTTGATAACATCTTATATTGCAAACTACATTCAAAAATTAATAATTTAAAAGTGATTTAATGCATAAGAAGAAATAGCGAGATTTTTTTTTAACGGTTTAACAAACATTGAGCCCGAGGATGTGGGAACCTCCGGAGTGGTCTGATGCATCCACCCCCTCCACCCCACTGCTACAGTGCAACTAAAGTCATTGGTTAAATCGATAAAGGAAGCATAGTTTTATTTATTAATATTTTTAAAGGAACAGTTCACTTTTCTGAAAATACTCCTTCACTTTCGTCCCCATAGTTAGATAAGAAGATCAATATCACACTCATGTATGTGCCTTTTAGATGGATTCGAGAGCTAGGAGGTGATTAGCCTAGCTTAGCATCAACTACTGACAGCAGGGGGAAAATGGCTGTAAAAAAAAAAAATCTTTTAGCAGTAGTAGACACAGTTTTAGATGTGGTTTTTCAAGTTGAACACTTTCAGTGCAGCATCTCTGCCGTTTGCCAGAGCCATCACACTGTCCTGCACCACCGGGTTTGGTCTGAATAAGATCATTATTTCCAACGTAGGAGATCATCCGTGCTCTCCCAGGCAGCTATATGAACCATGGCTGTGCACGACACAGATTTTCCACTATGTTTTGCAGCCAAAGTTCAACTTAATTAAATTCTGACCCGACATAAGCTCAGCATTGAGAAGAATTTTGAAGAATCATGTGCCGCTCTTCAGTGTGCGCACAAACCATTCGCTCTTACGTGTTTCTGATCGTCACTACGACGCCTGAGGGACATTACTGTATGAAGCCGTTGTTTGTCATTTACACATTACTTTGTAGAAGTAAGTAGAGCTTTGTAGATGAACACTGGTGGGGTTCCCCCCTCTTTCCAGCCTTGATGCTATTTACCTCCCAGCTCTAGGCCTTACAGCCCTCAACCCACAAACATGAGTGTGCCACTGATCTCTAATCCAGCTCTCAGTGAGAATAAGCATATTTCCCCAAAAGTCAAACTACACCTTTAAATTCTTTTCACAATCTCTGATGAAGGGTCACCCAGCACACCTTCTAAAGCAGCAACCTCAGAACCAATCTACATCCCTACCTGTTAAAAATCTAATTTGTTCATGCTAAAGGCTACAACTGAGTTTAATTTTTTTTTTTTTTTTTTTTGCATATCATTTCTCGTAGCTTAAAAGTGTTTTTCTTTCCTCCCAGTAGGTCACACAAGTAATTATAGTATTTATTAGGTATTTGCTCAGCTACATATTTCCAGTATATTTATGTACAATATGGTAACTTGAGTGTTGATGCTCTAGTGCTGATGCTCTAGTTTCTGCGTTAACATGCCTACAGTCAATACTTATTGACTTGAATTGTGCGAGTTATTTCGATTAAGACAGAAAACTAAAAGCTAAAAGTTCACACTGTGGAAGAGGAGAACAAACATGGCTTAGTTTAGCAGTAGCCCACGACAGGACTTGCGCACATGCTACATGTTTAGTTATGCCGTGAGGTTAGGACCAATAAATAGAGCGTAGTCTATAAAACAGTGACTAGAGTATTTTTGAGAACCCTGCTCCGTCATTACTGCACCCACACCCAAACCCCAGAAAGATAAGTCTCAACAGTCTGTTTGCTGTAGCTCAGGTCCACGTGCCCAACACTTTGGGCCCAGTTTATGCTGGTAAAAGCTTCTTAAATCCATTTGTTCAGCTTAAGTCAGTGCAATATTTGCCATCCACATGGAAACTGCACATCCGCCATCCGCCTGCGCTGAGAAAGCCATGTGCTTTAGAGTCCGTTTTGTTCGATGAGACATTTTATCTTCAGTCTGTAACTGTAAGTTGATGTGCAAAGCAACAAAGCCACCTATTTTTTTGTTGTTGTTGTTGGTATTGTCTGTGTTTTTTTGTTTTTGTTGTTTTACTACAAGGTTAATCCACGTAGTCTGGAGAGTCACCTCAGGTTGAAAGTCATGATTTTGAGCTGGTTGGAAGTCAGCAGGATGATGATGAAAGCTCTGCGGGAGGCCTGGGATCACACGCCATCCAGCCTGTGTATGTGTGTGTACATGCTTACACAAACTTTCAAAGCCATCACACACACACGCACGCACGCTCCAGCCATCACCCTAAGAGGCCGACAGTGTTTCATTCAGCCCGGTCAGCGGCGGGGGGCAGCATGTCCCTCTCTCTCAGGTGGGAGTGCAGAGTGTGGAAAATGCTGAGCTGTTGTTCAGGCTGAAGCATCAACAGCTGCTGTAGCACCTTGCTTGGGTTCGGTCCCCTGCAAGACAATAATTAGAAATGTGACCACAATGGAAAGCGTAAAAAAAGAAAAAGTTAAATAAGCTGCCTCATCTTACAAATACATTTGAGAAACTGGAAAAAACAAACACAGCAAAGAGAAACACAGCCTCTAAGACAACATCAACAAACCAGGAAGTAAAACAGAAACTCTCTTCTGCTCTTTCTGTACCTTTAGGTCCCGGAAGCGACTGAGACTGCTACATAAGAGGGAACTGAAAGGCGAGGGTCACATTGCAGATGAGCGTAGCTGAGCTAGCACTACTGCTACTGAAATAACCTGCTTGCATGTTTACTGCTGACTACTGGCTGTGTGAGCTGTTACGATGTTATCTAAGAATTACTGATGCTGTTTTATGACAGATGACAGACATTCACTTTAAAGAATCTGAGGAAGAATGTTTTAAACTTTGATCAACTAGATTTTATATATTCACGGAGGGTATAATGTCATATTTTGGAGGGATGTTAACTTGCTACAAGTTTGTTTCTCTAGTAATCATTCTTCTTACATTTAAACTTTATTGCATTGTTCGAATCACACTTCAATTCAATAGACTTGATGGGTGGATTAACAAGCTTTACTGCGTTTTTTGCTCATTTTCCTGACAGTTGTGTCATGCGCTTCTTCACTGATTAACTTTTTCTTTAATGCAAGTAACTTTACCCAAGCAAGCAAAGTTGCCAAAAAGTAGCTCAGGGTCGCCTTTGATTTTCTCTATTGGTGACATGAGCCCTGTTACGAACTACAAAATTTAAATTGGCTAATAACATAGTCTAAGTGACTGCTTTAATTTTATAGTTTGTTTCCTGCTGTGACATTACAGAGTTGTGACTTAGGTTATACATTAAATTATTAACCTTTGGTGGTAGCTACTAAATCATATACTGTTATTTCTACTCTTTGTTGACTACAGAAAACACCAGAAACTATAAATACACATTTGCAAATGTCCGCCCTTTACTAAAATGTGTTTTGTTTGAGTTCTTTTGGTTTCACGGCTATCTGAAGCTCTTTGAGAACTGTTGAACATTTAACAAACTTTAAGTGACTGCAAGGAGCCGTCGTTCCTCTTCTTACCTGATGAAGCTGGCGATATAGACGTGTGTGAAGGTGGCCATCAGGTACTGACAGTCGAATCGATCCATGATGCCACCGTGGCCGGGGATGGTGTTGGCAAAGTCCTGAAGAAGATGAGAGAACAGGGTGTCATACCAACAGAACCCAGGTACCTGCTGAACAGGGGATTGACCGGGTTATCTGACTATGATTGAGCCTGATTTCTTTTAAATAATTGAGTTTTTGGTGCTGCTCTGGTGTTTCAATGCTGCAATTTGATAAAGATCACCTGCCACACACATATGGTGTCACTAGGTGGAGATGTGCTACAATGGCAGCGAACAAAATGCAGAAGCGCTGCCTACACAAACATTAACTAGCTCAGTTGTCTGAGTGAAGATTTTTCACAGCAGGGAGCCGAGACCCCAGTGAGAGCTGTGGTGCTGCTCAGCGGTTGACAGTAGCAGGCTGCACTTTACCTCCACAGCGTGCAGTAATGAATGTGTGCTGCTGTGTCAGGGATTACGCAAGGCACTGCTGAGCTACCTGTCACTTTAGGTAAAATCTCTGCTCTTCACTACAGTTGAAGTGGTCCAACCAGTTTCTGCAGTATTCAAATTTTCCTCCCTCCTCCCTTATACTGATCTCTGTCTGTGAGCAAATAATGGCAGAAACTCGAGGTACAGATTGCAGAGAAGTTAGCTACTAGTGTGTGAAAATAAAATGGAAATAAGAAATAAAAAACACTGTGCCTGGTGCAAGATGCTGAAACAATAAAATGATACATCGAGCAAGGTAAACAAGTAAGATATCTCCCTGCTGAAGAAAAAGTAAATCACAAATTAAAAAGACAAAATGAGGGAGGATCTAAGATGTTCTTTTACTTTGATTTTGAAGGCTCGCTTGAAGCCGCTTGCAAAGAAGCCGCCGAAAGGCCCAATGAGAGACGCGAAGGACGAGAGGAAGATGCTGTGGATCTGGAACGGATACAGGTTCACCGTTTTCTAAAAGACAGACCAGAAAACATGGGACAAATGTTGAAATGTGATTTGATTAACAGCAAAAAGCCCAAACACCCAAATATTTACACAAGAGAAATAATCTAAATAATGCTAAAATAGATTGGGATTCAGTATGTTAAATACTGAAATAATAAATAGTGCCTGCTGCCATCTGGAAAAAAGATACACATACTAATTGTTTACAATAATGAAATACTTAATTTAAAACATTTTGAACATTTTGAAGGGTTTTACTTGATACAAACGATTATAAATAAAAGGATTAAAAAGGACGTCTTACCCATTTCAGTGTGTTTTGTAGCACAGCAGGTAGAGTGTACTCCTGCATCACAAAGATGTCAGAAGGCTCACATTCAACTGTAAACCCGTTGGTCTCACTGTTGAAGCCCACAGGACAAACACAGTACTGGAACCGAGACAGGAGGTAGGCCAGCTGAGTGGTAAACAAAACGGGGAGAGGAAAGATCAGCTTCTAACTCTGTGTTACTTCAGTATGACATTAAATCAGTAAATAAGGATTTTGTGCAACCTTCACATGTACAAACTTGAAAATGTCAACCAGATAAATGTTGATAAACATCAATTACTGAGTCAAAGAGGTCAGTATATGTGGAGATGCTGCAAAAATGATTCTCTGTCCTGTTCAGTGTGTAATTTTATTACAAAAATCTTATTTCCAATGGCATCAAAGAATATTTGACATAGCTACATAACATGTGATGGACTGTTGTGAAAGCACTGTCTGGCAGTTAGGGAGCTTGTTGGGAAACTGCTACCCATGTCACAATCCAAACAACTCATAAATTTGGGCAATGGCTGTTTCTTATCTATAAAGGAATTTTAGCAGATAATCAACCACAATCAAGATGTCTCATTCTTTTCTAAAAATGTGTTTTAGCTGCAGGAATCTAGACAAAAATAAACATTATAAATAAACAAATTGCCTAGCTTTTGGTTCTTGGAAACTGTGAGTAGACCATGTGAGTGAAAAACAGATTAAGTGAACTCACGATAAAGCCAAAGACCACAGTGGAGAAGAACCCACCGATGAATCCCTCCCAGGTCTTCTTAGGGGAGAGCTGCGGGGAGGGGCAGAGACAGAAACAGAGGCCGTCTTTCACATCAGCATGACATCAGCCTCATTACGAACTACATGTGATTTAAAATAAACCTCAGCTCTGTGTTACTGAATGGCTCTGTGAGGACAGATGTACAGCCTTGTCAAAATTATTTTTCATGCTCTTAGTTTAATCTTGTGAAGTTTGACCCAGTGATGTTAAGTACACTTGAGGAAGAGTACAAGAATCTCAATTGTTCACTTTCAAAGAGTTTGAAGCTTCTCACTCTATCCGTAAAGCTGTTTTAATGACCACAGGTGCGGGATCACCTGCATCGGCATGCGGCCCAGATTCACCTGGTTTTTCCTTTACGGGCCATGTGTATCTTCAGTTTGCAAAACCATCACTGAGCATTCTCTCTGTTCAAACCATATAAACTGATTTAAAAATTCTTACACTTTTTTTTTTTGTGTATTTTCGCAATCGTCAAGACAGAGAAACTCTACTCTACTGCTGGTTTCTTGTAGTGATGCTGATCTGTTAATGGAAATGCTCTCTACTTTTGCACCTCTCATAGACAGCAAAGCCACTAAATGTAATGCAAATCCCTAAAATAAGAACAACATAGGAGTGCATGATATACCTTGATCAGTGGAGTCCTCCCGAAGAAGAATCCAAACAAGTAGGCCATAATGTCATTACAGATCACAATGGAGATGGGGACAATGAACCTGGAGGAAGGAATTTCCACATTATTACATCAAAATCTGATTAATTCTGCCTTTAACTGTGTTTGCTCTGCTATGAATTGCCACTGTAGCAGGGAAGAATAACTTGTGTGGTAATCTAACGTGGCAGCATGTTACAAAAATTGTGAAAATAAAGAGATAGCTATTATAAATCTAGTTTAATAAATCACGTAAACATTTAAAGGTGCACTATGTAGTTGTAGATCATCACTGACTGATTTTTTGAGAACAGATTGTTGTTTCAGTTATGGAAAAAAATAAATATTTATGAGTTACCTCAGTAATATTCTAACTATTAAAATATTGATTCTGATTTTCAGTTTCTTCTCCAAAACCACATAGTGCCCCTTTAATTAAAATGATAAATGCTAAATTTCCATACACTACTTGGGACTTTTAAATTAACTGCCTCGGGTAACTGTCTGTAGCATTATCCAAACCTACAAGCCTACATGAAGAGCACCAAAACAGTGAGAACACACTTGTGACGACACACAGTCAGTGAGAACAAGGCAGGTTTCCTACGGTCTGACTGCGTCCTGCTTACCAGATCATCCCTTCAAACAGGTTCTGAATGACAAGGTGGGACTGAGTTACCACAATCAACAGGGTCACATGGGTCCAAGCAAACTGGAATGGCAAACACAAGCACAAACACCACAGCGTCACTGCACTGGAATGTAGCCACGCCTGCTCAGAAGTTGGCTCGCGTCAGAAAACAGTGGATTCATAACGAACAGACAGACAAGGTGAATGACACCGACAAAACCACACTGCAGAGTGAGATGATGTCAAAAACATCAAGGCAAAGAGGTGATAGTGTGTGAAGAGCAGACAGCAGGTGGAATAGCTTTGTCAAACATAACAGGAAGAATGTTGAAGAAGATACATGCACCACAATGATTAAACTTTAAGTAAACCATAACACAGCAACATAATAAACCCAAACAGTAACTCTATTACTCTATAATTATCAGACTTAGCTCCCTTTGAACTTTTTGGTTCATGATAATGTAGCTGTAGGAATCTAATGGTGTTTTGGGGCCTGAACTCTAAAAAAAATATACACTCATGACACTTAAAATAATTGAATAAGAGATAAAAATCCAACAATTCAACACATCCTTTTAAGTTTAAACCAACAATAAATGCTAATAAAAGATACTAATAAAGTTAGTTTGGGCCATGATGATTTGTTGTGCATAAAAGGTGCCCACAGATGGCAGAAAAACAACAAATGTGAAGTGAAATAACGCTGAAGCCATTGCAGAAGTCCTGCATTTATCCAGGATCTCACTTTAATGTGGACAGCTAATCTGTGAGTAATACAGTACAACATGTCTTATGTCCAAAAAGACTCCTACAATGGCAATACTATGAGATGTTTCTAAAAACTTGTCAAAGGAACAAAACAGGAAGGAAGAAGCGGTGGAGGAGGTGGAGCAGTGAGGTTAGAGTTGAAGTAGAGAGGAGAACAAGGAGGACGAGGAGGACGAGGGGGACAAGGAGGACGAGAAGGAGGAGAGGGTTACTTGGCTTATACACACCATATAAAACTGCAGGCGGTAATGTTTCTTCACTAAACTCAGCACAAACATGCAGAAACCTGTGAAAGAGTAGACAACATGCTGTCAGTTTTTACTCCGAGTTGGAAAAGTAAACGGTAGATTAAAAAAACACATATCACATATAACAACTGATTTACTGTACACTGTATGGGGAGGTGTGTGAAGCATGCCTGTGACTGAACAATTCTTTCTTAAACACAAACGTCTAGGGGTATTTTATTCTTTGATGATTCCGACTTTAAATCAGGCACGTGAATCTGAATAGAGCAGAGGTGACGGCTGAAATCTCCTGTGTCAGGTTTGTCAACATAAACCTGGGAGGGCTCTCAGGGGAGCCGTTACTGCCAACAGATGGAGAAGATGCTGTCTACTTCATAATGTCCTTGGGGCTTAAAACTGCAGCTGACGCCTGGCTGGGTCAACTGAAAGACAACGAAGTCAGCAACGCTCAGGAAGAAATGTGTTCACTGCACTGAAGACTAACCACTAAGAGATCAGCAGACAGAAAGCTATCGTTACAGCAGCAGCTAGTAAAAATTTGACAGCTACTGATACAGTATGATCCGTGTGTTTATAGTCAACACTTCTGCATTTGATATATGAATAATTAAGGGTCCATAGGCATCATATCGTATCATATTATCCACAAAGTTACATATAATTATGATACTTTTGATCTAACACATGATAAAAGGCCCTTAAAACATATTTCCTCAATCAGCTTTTTATAATGATGAGAATCAGGAGAATCATTTCAGAACATTCAAATTAAAATTGTTAAAAATATAAACTGCTAGCACTGCCAAAATTGACTCATAAATTGTGATTATTTAATGTTGAAGGAGCACTATGTAGTTTTGGGGAAGACACTTTAATCAGAAGAGAAAGATCTTCATTGACTGATGTTTTATGCCTAAACAAACTAAATATACAAACTCTTCATTTCATGACTGAATAAACTGAATAAACAAACTGACCTTAAAAGGACAACACAATCTCATACTGTTTTACTTTGTCTATATTTGGCGGACCCTGCCACCTTTCTAGCTTCAAACAGTGTTCTGGGGACCTTTTTTTCCTCATTAATATTGTAAAAATAAAATTTCTGAGATTGAATCTCTTCTCCAAAACTACATAGTGCCCCTTTAAAGAGAACTATTTTACATTTGACAACAATGTTTTCAGGAAATTTTAGGGTGTTCGATGTTTTATGTGTCGTTTGAATTAAGCGATCAATCATGTGAACATTGTTGCATGCCTGCTTTTAATTTGATCAAAGTTATAATTCTGTATTAATGCAGCTGAAAGTGAAAACTGGTTTGACGTGTGTTCAGTGCGTCACCATGCAATGACAACACTGACAGACTGACTAAAATAAAAGCAAACGATACTTTGGCCGATACTGATTTTGACACTGAGAAATAAAATAATCTGATAACGATAGATCAGCAAATCTTTTCTTATTTAACATTAACATATAACATAAGCAACCGTTTTGGTTATCAAAGAATCACGACTGAGCGAAACATGTTAAAATAATATCAGACATCATGACCTAAGTCATATCTTTGGCAGTTCTGTACTGCAATTTCTAGTTTGTCGGCTCTATCCCTCGAGGTCGAGAATGATGCTCTTTGTTCTGTTGATCTATTTTTGGACTCAAGTTCAATCTTGGCTTTTAATGTTCTTCTGGTTTTGGGATAGTTCTAGCTGGCAGATTGGACTTTGGTTGCTCCTGCCTCTCTTTCCGTTTCATTTTCAACTGTACTTATTTAAGTAACTTATTACTTTATTCTAATTCTACACTTCTGTTAGCTTTAAAATCACTGTTCTGTCTCAGATGATGGTTTGCAAGGGTTGCTCGTCCTTGGCATTGTTTTTTCCAGGTGTTGATGTTGACCCGATTTCAAAAGCAGAATGATGATGCTACTTTGAATTCTTCAGGAAAATGCCTGTCAGGGTTGGATTATCTCAATTAACTTTCAAATTCATGTTAGGTGATCTACTGTGTACTGACATGAATGGAAAATTAGTGTGTGACAGAAAATTTAAAAACACTATGGTGGTTGTTGAACTTAATCAGCATCAATGTTAAGTATATGCAACTCACAGTATCATTAGCAACAAGTAGCTTGATACTGGCAACAGCTCAATGTTTGTGGCTTTATGGCACATCCGGCTGCAATTTACCAGAGCAATAAAATATCCTATCAGTGAATGAAAGTTCCAGAGAAAAGGAGGAGCTCATGTTGTTGTAAATCAGTTTGTAAACTCAAGAGTTCATACGGTTTCCCTGAGGTCTTAAAAGTCTCTTTTTGCTCTATTTTCTCTCCAGCAATGTTATTTGTAACTTAACTCTACCATACACACAGGCAGTGTCTGGTGAAATCTGATCCGCCTCTAAAGAAATCGTGAGCAGAAGCAGGGGTGGGGGCAAAGAGTGTGTGTGTTTTGCGAGATACAGCAGTTGTATTGTCTTGAAGGCGGGACCCACCTGCGAGGTACAAAGCGAAGGAGATGAAGCGGTGATAGCGAGCCAGGAACTGCAGAGGTTCCTCTCTCTGCACCAGAGCCCCAAAGTAATCTGCTAAAGTTTCACCATAGAAGAAGTAGTTGACACAAATCAGGAAGTACCTAAACAAAACAAAAAAAAGGAATTAGCTTTTGTTTATTCCTCAGTTTGTTTGAGTGCTTCCCTGGCATGGAGCCTTGTTGTCAGGCTGTGTTCACTTCAGTCTGAAATGTGTTAATGTATGAGAGAATGTGTGTGTACTTTCTTGCTGTACATTGACCAGATGTGTGTGTGTGTGTGTGTGTGTGTGTGTGTGTGTGTGTGTGTGTGTGTGTGTTGTTATGACGGGTGGCCTTGGTGAAAGGGGCAAGTTTCAATTAGCCTTCACTTGCTTCCAACACGGCAGTGATCTTTGCTCCTGGCTGCACTGAGTGCTGCTGTGACATACTGTGGGTGTGTGGGTGTGTATGCAAAGGTGACGTGTTAACAAAAACACTGGAGAAGTAGAAATAAGAGCGAACTCAGGCGGTAGGTGGGTGTTGCATATTCAGCCACTACCTGCAGATGAAGCTGGCTTGAGTCAGCGTTTTACTGAAGGAACAATAGAGTTAAATGGAGCGAGGCTGCCAGAAGAAATCACTAAGAGCTACTTTTAAAAGAGAAACTCGGCCTGTTTTGTATTTTGAATCTCCTTGCATTACATTATACTGTGAAGACAGATTGGAATTAATATATAGACGCAGCACTCTGGTGGCATGGGGTTTTTTTTTAGCAGGCCACTGTGGTCAAGATGTAAAAATAGGACTAAATATCATTTAAGTTTTGTTTTACGTGTGGTGAAATGGTACCTGAGTTTCTGTATAGTTTGCTTTTTATTTATCAAAAAGAAGCTAAATGTCTCAAATATCAAATATTGTCTAAACACAAGCAACGATACAAGAACTTAAATAAAATGAAAAACAAACAAACAAAACGACATAAAATGCTGTAAAATGGACAATACTGTTACATAAATCAGAGCTCAAATACTTGGTGATACAGACACAGTTTGGTTGCTACCAAAAAGGTCCAGAGATTTAATAACAATAACTATGCAAAAGTTAGTGACTTTATATAATTGTATCCATCTGAGAACAGAACGTTCAAGTCAAATTTCTTTTGGATTTAACCAAATATTAATTTTATTTCAAATAAAGGACGAATATCTTCCAGAATTTTCTGCAAAATTGAAACTTCCTTAAAATATTTACACACTTCCTATCCGAAATATTACAAATACAAATATTCTACATAATGAAATCACTATGACCAGCTGGATTGGTGCAGATTTGATTCTTTTCTGATTCCTGAAACATGTACTGTCCTGTTGAAGCATCTCTGAACAAAACAATGGTCAAATTACTGCACCATTTGAGTACTGAAGAAAAACACTCACCTAAAACACACTGCTACAGTGACATTTGAGCATATATTGAAGTTAAAGTTCTGAGGTATTGCTCTTCTAACAGCAGAGAAACACTGGAGCTCGAAGCGCCACCAAGTGCTGCAAAGTCAGAGAGTTAGAAATAGTATCACTGCTGTTTGTCTGAGTGTTGTTAGGTACTTATTCCACATATTTGGCAATTTTGTCTAAAAAGAGAGTGAGAGGGACGAGCTGCAGGCAGAAGAGAAACCCCTCGCTGCAGACTCTCTCACAAGGCGATGAACCTTTTAATGTCATTCGTGCAGAAGAGGCACCTCCCTGCTTTTTCAGATACACATAAAATGCCATGTATTATACATTCATGCGGTTATTAGAGACCAGCTCTTAAACCATTCTGTGTTCATAATAGATCTATAATATATCTGTTGCTCACTGTGAAATCCATTCTCCTTACCAGCTTAGTGTCCTGAACCAGGGCAGTTCATAGGAATGGTAAACTCTGTAGCCGATGGTAATGATTTCTTGGAAACACTTGATTTGGACGGTCATAACCTACATCAGATGATGGGAAAGAGCAGAAATAAGACATGAATGAGCTCAGGCCTGAGAAACAAACAGAAGAGTCAGGCTGACACTAGTGTTTTTGCATAGGATAGATGCACTTACCACTAATATTAGAGCGATAGGTCCCATATAGATGATGAGGAAAAAGCCTGAAATCATGGCTAAAGACAGAACCCCCCGTATCCAGTAGTTCTTCCATCTGTGGAGAATAGAAATCTAACATTACTACCTTAAAATTACATGAATGTTTGATTAATTCATTAAAGCTTCACTTGAGTTTTCATTAAAAAAAAAAAGAAAGTGAACATGGTACAGTTGTGTAAAATATCCAAAAATATCAATGCTGAGTATTTGAAACTGTATCAATACTTATTTTCCACAGTATCTACACTGATACCAGCTGTGCTTTCTCACTTTCTCTTCTCTCTGAGAGCGAGCTGACATACACTGCTGCAGTGTCCACATAAGCCCACTTTCTCACACTCTTCTGACTTATGGTCAGAAATAATTTATCTCAAACGCTGTGTTAAAGCTTGTTATATTTATCGTTAAATAAAAATACATTTATGTCCTTAATGTTATATCAACCTTTTCCCATGTTATCTGATATCAATATCATCTTTAAGGTATATGTAAGTTAGAAATTCCAGTATAAAAGCATAAAATTCAACATTAGAGCCAAAGAATTAAAACAGTAGATCATGACGAGCAGAGCTTTCTGCTTTCTTTCTCTTGAAACCCTTTTCACTTTTTCACTTTCAGATTCACAAACTAAAGAAACATCGTCTTGCAAATGTTTCACAATGAAGGAAATGCACTCATTGCATTTGTTGATTAACTAATCATTGCAGCTCTAATGGCCACCATAAAAATGGAGCTGATCCATCTCATAAAGTTAAGATATTTCACAAGTTAGGTGAAAACCTTGACCTGGTGATGGCACTGGAGAAAAAGTCAGGGGATCAAGCAAATAGCTAGGATTCATCCTCTAGGAACAATGACTGTTTGCACAAACTTTTATGGTAACTCATTGAATTAATTATAATTGTTAAAACATTTCTGTCTGGACTTGGAGTGATCAATATGTAGGCTGACAGGCCCTTTTCCATGCTGCTGGTGTCATAGTTACAAGCTGTAATTTTTATTGGTTGTCAACCTTAAAAAGGACGGTCTTATGCCAGTGTCGAGGCCGACTTCAGATGAGACAGAACAGATATGGACACGAGTGGATGTGCTACAGATTAGAGACAGCGTTAACCAAAATGGACTCAAACATGACAAGACGACTCGGGTGGTCCAGTGTGGACTGGTCCAACGATGCGATACACTGAGTGAGTACATTTTTTGGCAATCAAGGCCAGCACATATTTGGCCCATTAGGAGCCGGTATAGTCAGAAGGCTTAATGTTAATGAATCCTGAAAACCTAACTAAACCAGTACTACCTGTGCCTTCACACTAGCATGCCTAAAAATGTGGAATGAGGCCTCGTCCTCGGAGTGTTTTTCACAACACATCATGCAGCGCGTGTTGCTGTGAGGCACACTGCTGCACTGCCTGCTGCCTGGGAGCAAAACAAAAGAGAGGAGACAGCGAAAAGCTGCACAGGAGCCAAGCAGGGCAGAGTGCCTGGTGCCTGCTGTATGAATGGAGAAGAAAAACAGCTGCATCATGAAAAAAAGGCTGCTGCTGCTTCCACTCGGCACTGTGGGCTCGCTCTCTATCTCTATCTCTCTGACTCCATCCCGCCATCACTCACTTTCTGTCGTTACAACTACCTCCTTTCCTCCTGTCTTCACCTTCAAGACTATCTATTCATCCTCTGGTGTCATTTTGCTCTTTTGTTCATCTGCTGCTCCTCATCTCTAGTACATCTTCCTCATTTCTCCATCTGTGATCTGTGTCTCTTCATCTCTCTCTTCTTCCTCCCTCTGATTTCCTTTTCTTCCCTTTCTCCTTCCTTTCCCCCATCCCCCTTTCTCCCTCTCTCTGCAGTCTGTTCATCCCCAGGTCTCTCTGCAGCACACCGGCTCCTATGGCACTCGAGCCTGCAGGGATTAGTGCTTCCCTCCCCGTGAGCCTTTAAGCCCTGTGACCTGGTCGTCACTCATTGGTCACACCCACCACTTCTCATCTGTATATCAAACAGGGCCTCGTTCATTTGTGGTGCTGCTGACTTGTACTGGCACAGATTGACAAGTGTAACAGTCGTGAAGTATTGGCAAGAAGCGTTCCCACTCCACAAGGATGTAAACTGTGCAATAATAGTTATTTTAATGACTAATGAATGTTTGTGTAAAGCTTTAACTCCAGCCTTTAATGCGTTTCACACACTTTACTTTGTTGTGTTTATTTCAACTTTCTCTTTCTAACTATGCCATGTAAGATTATGGAGATGGAGATTAGTCTCCATTAAGCACAGACATGAAAGTATGATGGAACTGGCAAGGCTTTTCCAGAGGCTTTGTGTGCCTGTGGTATGCAGCAGATATCTCCAAGCCAAGTTCTCCTTAATAAAAGCTACTTGCTGTCAATGTCACACCAAAATATCATTCTTTTCCTGGTTACTTTAAAAATAGGATAAAGCAGTACATGTTTTTGAGCATCTTTAAAAAGGTCATGACAAAAAATCCCACCAAACAAAATACTATTTGCATGAGTAACAACAACAGTTCGCACAACAGATGCACAACAGTACTTCACATTCAGGTGCATAAGAAATACTTGAATATATCAACATGTGATGGTTCAGTGACTTATCGCAGGTGTGTCAATTCAGGGAAACTGGATTATTTTTTCCTTTGCCAACCCCACTGACGGGTTTATCTTAAAATCTATAAACAATCCTAACCACCACATGGGAACTTAACATGCCTTATTGAGGCTGGGCATACTTGGTGATCCATTCACAAGTGGACAACTTCCAACTCTATATGCAAATAGACACCGAACTGGAACAAACAGATATACACATACATTTGTCGAATTAACAAGTGGGCCCAAATGGTTAAGAATGTGTTGTAGACAGAGTTCCCAAAGATCATACACTTTTTCTTGGCCTAACAAGTAGGGGTTGACAGATATGTTTTTTTCAGGGCCGATAATGATACAGATTATTAGTAATCCAGGAGACCCATAACCAAATATTGGAACAAATATAATAATCTTACTTTCAAAGTCGAGAATAACCAGTGATGGAATGTAACCAACTACAATTTACTCAAGCACTGTACTTATGTACAATTTTGAGGTACTTTGCTTCAGTATTTCTGCTACTTACTGATTTTTTTTTTGATCTGATCTGTTGCAGATTCAGTTTATTCTGATCTGATCTGAATTGAGACTGTTGGTTAAATGTCAGAAACATGAATAAACAATCCTGTGATTCTGAATAAAAAAGATATAGGGAACAAAATCATCAGCAGTCGCTGATCAAATGCACAGAAACTGTACAGACAGATTTTTTCTGAACTCTGGTACACTGTAAATTTACTACCAACTGCATTAATAAGACCATGTTCAAACATGTCTGCAGGTTCCAGTCTATTTCTGGTCCAATTAACCTACATGCATAGGGGAGAGATGATCAATCACTCTGTCAGGGTCTTTTCATGAACAATGTAGGGAAAACTGCTTGTAACAGCAAAATTATGGCTGTCGTACATTTGAACCTCAAGCTTCTTTGGTTAAAGGTTTGTAAAATTAGACCCTCTTTTTTCATTTCTGTAAAATTAAGACTTTGAGCACTGAGCTTGTGCAGTTTGCTTTTTTGACCTACTTGTAATCTAAGATTTCACGCTTCTCCTGCTTCTTTTAGGGTTTCTGGCTATAAAAATAGCACAATCTCATAGCTGACCAGCACACATGCATGCAAATACAATCTTTGTTAAAGTCTGGATGAGTGATTTACTCCGCCATTTTGTTAAAAAATCATCTGTAATGTATACACTTAATCTCATTTGAGGCTATTTGTTTGAACATGAAAATGATGAGATACAGTTCAGCAGTGGGCCACTGTTTTTACTGGCTTGATACCAACTTGGACAAAGCCAGTTTAGCCAAAATGGACTCCTCTGAGAATATCTACGTAAGTGCTAAATGTTAGATCCTTGTACCATCATCACACCACACAGCAGAGTGGCAGAATCAGGCCACAGAGTAATTCCTGTGAAATCTCTAAGCAGTGACTACACCAGGGTGCACTTCAAGAACGAACAGCTGTTGGCATCCATCTCTTGTGAGTATCTGCGTTTAAGCAGAGTGTACTGTACCTGGGCGGCAGGCCCTCCAGAGCTTTGTTCAGGTATTGTGGAGTGTTGTCTGCTGTGGAGAGAGGAACATCTGGAGTGTCTGCTTTGGAGTCACCGTCACATTCTCCATCCACGTCGCCTTGCAGGCCCAGCCTGTCATCACCATCACCCTCCTGCAGGGACAAGCACAGACGCACCCAGATATTCAAATACTGACTTGAGATAGTGAGCGTTCACTGTGTAGAAAACACAAACAGACAGACAGACAGACAGACAGACAGCGGGGCAGTGTGCACAAGGTGATAACAGAAGCATATGATGCTGCATCATCCTATAAAGAGAAAGGATGAACACTGTGAGCGCTTCTCAGATGCAAACGACAAGTAAATGTTGAGGTAGTCAAATACGGTATAGTCAAGACTGATGTGAGGAGTCACACAGGGCTCGGCAGACGGCGCTTTATTTAGGCCAGAGTTTAGTCTCTCACCTGGGAGAGGAGGACACTACAGAACTGGTGCATGTGTCCTCTGAGGTTGGCTGGGACTCAAGTAGGTCTGCAAGCGAATGTGGATGTCTGCGTGTGTTTGTTTTTGTGTGTAACAAATGTCCTCTTTTGAACCAGAGAAAGCCTACAGTGATTCAAAACCAGACGACTGTCAGAGACTTTAACCCAACATAATATCTGTAAGATGAGGAGCTGAGGGTGTGAAGGCTGAGGTTACACAGCTGGTTCTTCTATTTCTAAATTTAGTTATCATCATTTGATGTCAGCGTGACTTTACTGCTTATACAATATGTTCAGAATAATTTATAAGACATACTCCCACATCTTCCCAAATATATCTTGATGTTTGATGCTTACCTAGTGACCGATATCTTAAAGTAAACATAAATATTCCACACTTTCATCATATTTCAATGCACATGAATAATATTCAAAAAGTCCATAAAAGGAGAGAGTTTGATTCGAATGTGATCAGGAAGCTGGAGGATTACTGGCTCAGCCTGACTGAGCTGAAAGTCTAAACCTGGTGTCAACAGGTTAACAGGCTGCTGCCCGGGAGGCAAACATCTTTATTAGGGTTAATGAATCTTTAATCTGGATTTAATCCCAGTCAACACACACACAGCCTCTATGTGTGCTCTGTTTCTACTATGTGCTGGCAACATACAGCAGACATGTTTTCTTAAATGTGACATAGAATGGCATAATTTAAGATCAGTCATTTATTGTGTACAACACAGCTTGTGTAACTTTAAGTTTCATTCAACCTAAAATAAATAAAAGATTTCCACATGGATCTGTTGTGTGTCCAACACACCTGAATGTTGCTGTGTTTCTGCTCCACCAGAATTTACTGTAAACAAGGTCCTCTGCTAGCAATACAGTAATTACAACTCAGCGAATGCATCTGATAACAAAAAGTAAAAACAATAATGGGGAGAAAATGTAAATAAGCTGCTGGTCATACACCAGTCCCAAAAATAATTACAAAAATACATACATATTTTCTTGATTTCTGATATCTAAAATTACCATTGCAAACTAAATAAAATTACAAAAAAGATCCCTTGGCATAAAAAAATAACCTTGATTGGCTATCTGATAGTCTAATATAAACAATCACAGTCAGCAAGATGTTGAGACAACAGAACTTTGGCATCTTTTTTGCTGCTGCTAAGCAGGAGAACATCTGCCATATTTATGAAAGTCAGAAATCAGCACTTTGGGTTTGACAAATGCTGACTCAGTGACGACAGAAGGCCAAAACTGAGAAAACATGAAGCATTTTCAGATTTAGCATTAGTTTGGACATGGACACTCTGACATCATTAATAAGTAAGCACAGTGACATGCTAGAAGTTAAGGCCAACACTTTTGTTCTGGAGTTAGCACCAGTAGTGGTCTATCATGTAACAAAGCAGCGAGTGGAGATGCTTCTCCTGCCCAAAAGAGGCTATTTTTACAACCAAGTGAAATTCCTCCTGAGCTCATACACCAATTGTTTTCCTTTTGCACTTGAGAGGCTCGCTGATGCTCCTGGACATTTTTTCCCTTTAATGGTTCCTTTTACTCAAACGTTGCTAAATACGGTCAGTGGGGGCATCAGGGTTAAATCAGAGAGCTTTTCATTTAGAAATACGGCCTCTGATCTCGGTCAGACGCTGTAATTAAGTGGAAAAGTGCTGAAAGTGGGAGCAGGCTGAGGTTGAGCCAGAGGGGGTCACTTGAGTTTATGTTGGGAGTTCAGGAGAGAAGAGGTGTAATTGAAGATTTCTACTCAGGTTTTAATGAGGAGACTGGAGAGCTACAGGGTCCTATCTGCTGTGTAACATCACATCTTGACTGAAAAAGGGAAACAGAGAAGTCTGCACTGGGACCAGAAGTTCCCCTGTTTTTTTTTTTGTGGCACACAGTGAACACCACACACAAAATAGATGCTTCTGAATTTGAACAGCTACACATAAATATGATTGAACAACTGTTCACTCCGCTCATCATGAAACAGAACATGTAGCTTGTGTGTCCCTGAGGAAGAAGGAGGAAAACGTTTCGAGCCATGATCTTTACAAACAAACCAAACTATGTAGCAAGTCCTTCTAATGTTCTCCTAATATGTGAGAATTTCATTTCATATCATTTTAAAGTAGATATCTCTGGGTTTACCACCGTTGGTCAGACAAAACAGTTCACTGTGGGATCTGGAACCATTTTCTTTTATAATGAAGACCAAATAATGCAAACATTTTTGTTAAATTTTGTTTAGTTGGGAAAAAGCAAAGAGTAAGAAATTAACATACTGAAAACTAATGGCTTATTGTGTAGTACAGATTGATACAGATTGATATCAATTTTTAATCAAAAAAGTTAATACAAGGCTCTGGATTGCTTGAGCCAATTCAACACTCTGCACAATTTGTGCTGCAAAATCCTCAATCAGGTCACTATCAGGCTCTGATGGGAAGGTTGGCTAATACATGCAGGTATCACTTGACGGCAGCAGCTATTTTCATTATTCTACTTCTACTATTATTGTAATTGTTTACCGACAACACAGCTACCATGACAACTTGATAGCTGATAACCTGGCAGACTGAAATCTTAAATCTGCCACTGACTGGTGGCTAACTGTGCTTTCTCACTCTGGTTTCATACAGTTGGTCGACAGTTCAATTAGTGTTAAACATTCCTGAGATTTGGTCAGCACATTAATCCATACACACAAATGTGTTACATGCAGAGCTACAGTATTACAGCCTAATCTGGGAATGTACTCAAGCTTGTTAATTAAACTGTCAAACACTGTTAATCGTTTGTTTATTCAGTAAGGTATGCTAACCGCTGTGCAAATACTTCACAATCAAACACTTCAAACAATGCTGCAAATGTGTGCCGCAACAATCCAAGTTATGCTATGGGGTCAAACAAGTCCTGAGTACATGTAACGAGTAAATACAAAATGAAAACATTGCTAGCAGCGCATGAAATTAAGTACACTGTGCATGTAAGGAGACAGTAAAACAGAAGCAGTATAACTGTTCTTGTAGCTCGGACCACCTCCGCCATCACCTTTGTGTGTAAAGGAAATCAGGTCAGAGGATAGGTAAGGAGCAGCTTCAGCTCCACACAAAGACAGCCTTTGACAGCCCAGAAGAAAGAGAAGAGAAGAACTACAGCTGGCCCTTTCTGGAGCAAGACCCCAGCTCTTTGCACAGTAAAAACAGGTAATTCTTTATCAAGAATTAATATATCAGAGCTAAGTTAATATTCTTCAACTATTCTTAAAAAGAGTGATAAAGACCAATAAGCACAGTTAACTAATCTCAAAATACATCCCCGATCATAACATGGTAACAATTCCCCACAGGGTGGAAACAAAAATGATGACTCGTCTTTAATAGAGGATTGTAACAAACTAAAATGATCATTGATTTAAAATGAGGATCAAAAATGTTTGCAGTAGAAATGGAACAAGTCAGATGAAACGTTGCCCTTTGCCTTTCATTATGGCAGAACTAATAATATAAAGACAGACCATTTCAGAGTTAGTAGATTAACTAGTCATGCTACTGTGCCCTGCAGATAAAGAGCTGCTTCCTGTTCTGTTGTGTAATATAAGCATGTGTGTTTGATTTCGTGCATGTCTATCCCAGAATGCCAAGAGGATGACTGACAATAACAGCACACAAACATTACAGTGCGGCCTGAAGCACAAGTTTAATACGACCTACTGTGGTGACTCAGTTCTGCTTTTGGATAGCAAAATAACATATTTTTGGTGCAGTACACAGACAAAAATATAAACTTCTTCAACACCACCACTCGTATTGTAATTTTATAATGCAGCAGGTTCTTTGAAGCAGCCTCAACTGGTAATACAGTCGACAATTTCATCAGTCCCACCAAAAACGTGGCTACAAATGTCTGAATGAATCCTAAAAACTAAAGAACTTAACCTCACAAAAGTGGTCCCTTTAGTTGTGATGCAACCAGTCACCAAGTGTATTGGCATTCACCTTGACCAAGAGAAATCAAATGTGCAGGGAACCACAGTCCTAATCTCATCTCACTTGAGAGAGCTCTAATTTAGCCTGGAAGGGTCAATAGCAGAGGAGGAAAACAAAGCGACAACAAACAAGACACGCGCACCTGTGCGGTCCAGACCAGCAGGCAGCACCAGTGTCTGGCTCTGGTCACAGGGGAAAGGATCACCTACAAGGGCTTAATAGGCTAATCACCAACGAGCATTGACCTGAAGTAGCACTGCTGCTAGCAGCGACATTCAGCTTTCAGCAGCATTTTTCAACCCAACTGCTGCACAAAGCAAAAGAGACATTTTGCAGACGATAAAACAGTCTGTAGGCACAAAGATGGTTACGTGGGACTGAAATAGAAATCAGTATTGTTGGATGGATGAAAAAAGGTGGAGAACAGTGTCTGACCAGCTCAGACTTTCACTTTGTCATTTCAACTTTTAACACTGTCAGCCTCACCTTTACCTTGCCTTGGCTATTTGACCTAGAAGCCAATGTTAGCATGTTAGCATAACAACCAATTCGTTGTATGTGTTCACCTCTACTTGGCCAAAAAAGCGGATTCTGATTCAGGTTTACGCCTACTGGATGCCAAAATGATAATGTTTAACATGTAACAGTTAGCTTTTTGTAATGATACAGTTAGCATGTTAACCTTTGCACAGCTAACTTGCATGTAATGTAGCCTACTACTGTTTTGCATGTAAAATTTTTAAAAACTTAGCTTGCCAACAACTGCAAACACTTAGAATTATACCATGATAGCTGGCATACGTCTGGTGTTATGCTAATCAACAGCTGTTTTACAAACCAATGTTTATACCAGCTTTGTCAGGAGGATTAAGAATGGGGGATGTCATCCTCCTTTGTCTAAGTCAGAAATATGTATGAAGAAAAATGGCCACAGAAGTGGTGACAAGCACAAATATGACTGTCTGTTTTAAATCTTGCATCACTAATTTTCTCTAATCGAAAAACAGAAAAAACATCTCAGTGAAGAAAAAGAACCACACTTCCAAACAGAAAACACATGATGCCAGACTGAATAATCAATTGACAATGAAAAAGCAATTCTGTTTGGTTTTCAAGTTAATCGCCAAGTGCAGCAAAAACTGAAGGCCTCCAGTCATCAGGTTTAGAGGTATGTAGATTCTGACCTCTTGCTGGGTCTACACATTAAAAGTCAGGAGATCATCAAAATTAATATAAATTATCTGGGCAGCGGAGGTTGAAAATCATGAAAAAACTATGTTATCTAGAGTAAAGCCTCCTCTGCTGTCCAAAGACATTTCTAAATAGGGCTGTGCAGTAGGACGCTGTAAGCAGCAGAGCGTTAAACGGCCTGCTGCCACTGCCACCACCACTGGTGCTACTGCTGGAGGCTTCTGACGGCCAGCCGGCCAGCAGACAGCCCACCAAGGTCAACTGTCATGTGGAGTCTTGAGCAGCAGCTAACTGCCTGGGCAACAGTATGCAGGACCATGAAGGGAGAGCAGTGGTGTAAAGAGCGCTGGGTCATAATGTGAGTCGAACACACTCTGCTGGGTATGTATGTCTGTATGCGTGGCTCACTAATTAATGAAAGTAAATATTGGCCTTGGAGAAAACAAACAGGGAGGGTGTGATTATATGGGAGCGTGGAGCTGTATAAGAGCCTCTTTTTTTACTCTTACTAAAGATAGTGTGCCTCATGTGAACATGATCTTCTGGGGTGTTGCTGCACGGTGTGTGACACAACAAACTGATCCTTTAACCTCCCGAACAAGACACAGATAGGGCTGACTCATCCCGGTGTAAACCCTATCAGCTCTGTCCTGAAAAGCTGCTTCTTACTAAGAACATATCAAAGTATCTGACACAGGAAACCAAAGTTTCATTAGCCATTATTTGATCTCTGACAGTTTGCAGATCATAAATGCTTTCAGAAGAAAAAGAGGAGATACAGCTTGGTTCGTCAGACACAACGATTTGGGAGTGGACAGCAGTGCACATCCAGTGTTGCTCAACATTATTCTTTTGGTTTCTTGGGGTGGATCACACTTAGTTTGTTTCCCGTGGTCTGAATCATTATAGAAAAATTATATTTTGCTGCAACATGTGACGCAGTAAAAATGGGCTAATATCATGTGATTACAAGCTAGGGCTTGTAAACAAAAGTAACATCTCACAAGCAGTTAATTCCTGCCAGGTTAGAGATTTTGGTGGCAGGAAGTCAAAACAAGTGTTTCTAATTTAGCTGTACTTGGCTTTCCAAACATGAGAAAGTGCTGGCCCTGAGTCACCAACCAAGTGACATTATCCATCTCCTTTTAGCCATAAACTCTTTCCTTCTGTGGTCACTTCCTCAAATGACTGAACTATTTTCACCACTTGTAGACAACATTGGATTTCTCTTTGAGTAACCCAGGTTTCCAAAAAAAATGCTTCAAATGTGCTAGACGTGAATGCATCCTTTAACAGGAGCCAAGCCAGAGGCTGACACCCGCAGTAGCTGGTGTATCCTAATTTTTTCAACTGCTACTACTTCAAGCCTTTATCTTGTGGCTGAGTGGCCATTTGCCAACCTAATAAAACACAAGAAGATATAAATGACCCCATTCTCAAATGCTCAAAGCATTAAAATAGTCCAAAAACGTGTCAGGTTGTGCGGAGGGATCACTTGAGTCATGACTTTGAGAAGAAGTTAACAAAGAGAAGCAGATCATCCAAAACTAAAGGACAGGAACAACAGCAGGGGGTTTAAAGGTGCAATATGTAATCATTTTCTTGAAAACATAAAAAAAAATTGCCTGAAATTATCAACAGAATGTGATCGAATTAGTTTTGATGTTATTATATATACTGAAGTTAGCATGCTAACCAGCTAGCCAAAGCCTAAATGGAGACAGGCTAATGCTTCTGTAAATATAAACACGCTTGTCTAGTCATGCTTTCTCCTGTGTTAAGAGAGAGAGAGGGCTTCATTGGAACAGCTGAGGACCACAGCTCACCAAAACTGCACTTTGGAGGAGATGAGGACAAACAAGTTGGGACACTAATGAGACTTCAAGTGTTGCAATCGGCCTGAACGACCAAACACACACACACACAGCTTGTCAACAGTTACCATGAGCAAGTACATGTAGATGTCATATGGTCGATATATTTCAGTTCCTCGAGTCGGTCTGTTTTTAGATTGAGGGCCTTCAGTGGGAACTGAGCTCCAAACACTGTCAGTCAGAGGCTGGATGGCTCCTGGCTGTGTGTATTGCACAAGGAGGACCATCATGATGCCACCAAACCTACCTAACAGGATTTACATCAGCTGATGATAGTTAACTGAGTGTCTTTGGGTTTTGGACTGAAATTCAAAGACATTTCAGGTATTAAGGTGATATAGAAATGTGGGTTATTGTGTCAACAAACGTGACCTTGTGTGAAGCAGGCATGCAGCAGCACTTATATACAGTATGATTTAAAGGAGGTCTGCAGAGTTTCTGGGCCATTTTGAACTCCTTGGCACGGTTTCAGAGACATTATGCAGAGTATCGGTGAGCGAGTTCCTTTCTCTGTGAGGCCAGTTAATCAGTGGGCTGGGTGGGATTGCTCAAAGACCTGTGCATACAATACCGGTGGGTGGATGCCTGAGCGGAGTCTTTGGGTGGAGTTAACTCTGTCTAACCTTTGAAACTGTCCCACTGAGGGGAAGACTCTGGGGAATAAGGAAATGTAAATAGATGATAGATAGAGGTAAAGCACCACTCAGCTTATAGACAGATGGAGATATTCAAAATGCAAAAAAGGCTGAAATCAAGAAAATTACTGTGATTATACTGAAATGAAGTTTGAGACTGAAACGTCAAATGTGCATCCGGCTGCAACAAACTTCTTGATAATTGCATCGATTGTTAGATTGTTTACTCTACAAACTGTCAAAAAACAGTCCCTGTCCTTCACAGTCCAGAGCCGAGAGCAACTTGGCCAAAGGATTACTGCTCATTTTCAAGCTGCTTCAAGTGATAATTAAACTAACCCTCAAAATGAAAATAAAAAAGCAAATGTCAGTATCTTATTTTGGCGGGGTTAACAGTATCTATATCTGCCATTGGTTGCAGGTACTGCAGCTTACAGTGACTATTAACAATTTAACCTGTGAATTGAGGTAACTCCTCCATCTTCTGTTGTTTGGAAAAGTGCTGAGTTGTAGGCGCACTGTTATTACTTTTTAGGGTGGTACTGCAATCGTTTTCATTATTGAGTCGTCTATTTATTTCCTCCATTAACAGATTTGTCTGTCAGTTTTAAAAATTACAACTGGGACTGATCCGACTTAATATCGCTACCAAGTGTGATTTAGATTCCACAGGCTGGATATATTAAATTTAATGCTTTTTTATGTATTTTTTTTGCACTACAACAGTTACCTTACACAGAGCACTACCATCACTACCAACAACAACAAAAAAATCAAGAAAAACGAGCTCTAGTAAAGGCATCAGACCAGAATTTAAACTCCAGTCGCAGCTCTAGTAAAAAATAAAAGAGGAAGAGGAAGGAAACATCTCCTGATTTCTTAGTTCAGTATGTACAACGCTCGGAAACCCAAAGATGTTCAGAGAATCAGTTCTCCTCACAGGTAAGAAACTGAAGACAGCCTGAGTTAGGCATTTTTTCTTGACAACTGACACAACTGGTTAATCAATCATTAAAATGACCCACTGTCTCCAAGATTAGGGACAAACTGCCAGCCAACTTTTGAGCCAATGTGGATGAAAATGCTCAAAATAATAGTTTAAACATCGACTGTCAATCCTGAATGAAGAATACTTTCTATTTCCCCGTCATGAGTCTATGGATAGATGCAGTTTCTTGCAGTGTGCTTTCAGTGGATGGCAGCTTTGCCACCTTCTGTTACCAAGAATATGAATGAACCATCAAGCTCTGTCAATATTATTGTTGGTAATTATTTTAGCACCACAATCAATACTTGAAAACAAAGTAAAAGTGCACTTTGCACCACTTAAGATTTCTCTAATTGCCTTTAAAATCTAGCCACCACATGAATTGATTGACCCCTTTTGATTTCTCTTAATAAATGACTGACTCACTGTATGGGAAGGTATGCCTGCCACCAGTCACTGCAGCAGACATGCAGGTAGAAAAGTATTTGCTGATCTTGTTGTTGATAAGAGTAGTTCAAATCAGTGAGCAAAGAGACACACAAGACAAGCAAAATAAGGTTATTCAAGGCTTGTAAATTCAATTTTGGATATCACAAGACCTCATCTGTCTGACACTACAAACCAAGAGGCCCTCCGAGCCTTTCATCTTCTCTAATACTCAACAAATCCCAACTTTCAAGCTAAACATGCACCTGTCACACACGCTTTGGACTGATGACATTAACGAGTCTATTTCATCACGACAGTGTGGAAATGTTCCCAGCCTCGATGAGGACGTGAAGCTCACACCAACTAGAAGTCGTTATTTCTTCACGCAGAGCTGTTTGCGTGACCGTGTTGATGTAGTTGCGGGATTACAGGAGCCAGCAGCAGCTAACTAACTAGCTTATTTAGCTCCCCTGCTAACCTGGCAACCCAGCTAGCTTGGCTACTTGGCCAGCGTTTGACAACAACCGGACTAACTTGTTTTGAGGGCGAGGTCCCGGAGGGAGACTGGCACCTTTTGACTCGGTACGGCGCACTTTACCTTGTCGCTGATATTGTCGGTGCTGTCAGGGTCTCCTCCGCCTCCGCCTCGCTTCCTCAGCTCCGTCATGTTTCGCTCGTGTCGCTGCCGGGACGTTAATGTGTCACATAAGCCGACTCCGGGGGAAGGAGGGAGGGAGGGAGGGAAGGAGGGAGACGGGGATAAAACCCTGGCGTTTTTCAGATAAAGTCCTGGATGTATTTATTTCGTGAACCCAGTTCGGACCTCACAGCTCGGTTCGTGAAGGTCAGCTTTCCTGAAAGTCGGCTGGTGCTGCAGATGCGCTGCAACAGAGCTCGGCGAGATACTAACGACTCCACTGCGTGTGTTTGTTTATCACCGCAGTCCCCGTCCCTGCTCCGCTCCCACAGCACGTCAAGGTCCATAAAGCAAGCACACACAGCTTCCGGTAGCAACTTTCACAGTAAAAGCTGCGCTGAGGAAAATCTCAGACTCAATGGTTGTCTACTCAAATATTGGACTTTGTACTTCACTACATTTTGTTTGATAACTTAGACTTGAGATTGATAATATAAAATATAACGTAGTTAAAATGGGCCCCGCCTTGGGCACATATAAGTGAAACGTATTTTAAGTATATGTTGGTGTTAACAATAGTACAATGCTGCTTCTGCATTGCTGCGTCAGTATAATAATAATAATCCACAAATATATAGTACATAACAATATAATAATCACAGGGGCCGTTTGTCTGCATAACAAATACTTTTCATGCTTAAATTTTATTTCTGCTGATAAGATGCAAGACTTAAATGCAGTGATTTTACTACACACTATGTGAGTATTACATTTATGGGTGCAGTTACCCTGTGCAATTGTCCTTGTTGGTCATTTGTATGTAGAAAGTGTGAAGTATTGTTCTATTTTGTCTTGCTTTTGTCCTGTTTTTAATTTCTTATGAATTGTTGCTTCAATAAAGCAAAGGTATTTGTATTTCTTTGAACTTTTGAACCCCAAAATTTTGCTTTTTAGTAAAAGTGCTAACTGTGAAGAATAGTCCTTCTTGAGTATTTTCTAAAGGTCAGATGTTTTTGCCCAGATCACTACAGACTGTGTTTTATTTTTCGTCCTACTGTATTATTTGTTCTGCATTAAAAAACTTGACAAACATCAGATAAACTAGTGCAGTAAACTGATCTCCCTCTGAAATACAGGGAGGAAAGTAGAACTTGCCCACAAAAGTAATATTTCGGCCTCTAGTGCCACTGTTGGTGCTCCAGGAGCATTATTGAATGTAGCATATTAGATATATCTAAAGCAAACTGTCACCAGAACATTTAACACAATTCACTCAAATGTCTGGTTTATAATCAATCAATTAAATTCACAGTCTCTTATTGAGTGGAGTAATGTGTTATATTGCTTATTTAAAGGGGGATCTTATTTTGAAGTACAAGCCACATAACTTCCGGTCCCAGTCTGTGCTTCTCTGTCTAACTTCACAAAGGTCTGTCGGTACTGCTGCGGTGGAGACAGCCTCTCTCTCTCTCTCTCTCTCTCTCTCTCTCTCTCTCTCTCTCTCTCTCTCTCTCTCTCTCCCTCTCTCTGTCTGTCTGTCTGTCTGTCTCCCTCTCTCTCTCTCTCTCTCTCTCTCTCTCTCTCTCTCTCTCTCTCTCTCTCCCTCCAGTCATTGTAATGCTTGGTTGACCAGCCCTGCTCCGTGCTGCGGTAGACGACGACCAGTGAGGACCAGTGTCAAACCCCGCCATGTAAATCAGTGTCATTTTTAGGTGTAATACTGTCAATGAGTGATGTAACTCATTCATTGCCATGTTGTGTTGCATTCAAGAGCAACACTGTGAACACATCACTGACTTCAGTGTCCTCCCCCTGCACATTATTTCTGTGTATTCGCTCATTTTTTTTTTATTTCTCTGAAGAAAATAAACCAGACTGTAGCAACTTAACCTTCAGGATGGATCAGCAGACCTTAAAATAACAATGTGGGGTTACTTTTGATTCATAAACGTAAATAAATGTGGATGATTGTGTCACTTAACCTGCACAGGAAGATATTTTTGGATTGATTTTGAGTCAACGGGTCACATGGCCTGGAAGCTATTAAAAAAAGAGAGAGAATTTTCATTAAAAATATGACACATTTTATTTGATCTCATTTATTTTTATGAAAAAGCAAACAAATAAAAAGAGGTGCGTCTCATTCAACCAGTACAGGAAGACATTTTGGCATTGATTTTGAATCAATGGGTCACGTGACCTGGAGGTCTACATCAGTGGAGCTGAGGTGGAGCAGGTGAAGAGTTTCAGGTTCCTTGGAGTCACCATCACACATCACCACCCTGGTAAAGGAGCGGAGAAAAGGCTCTACTTCCTACAGAAACTTAGGAAGGAGCAAGATCCTGGTCAACCTTTTTCAGAGGAGCAATAGAAAGCACCCTGACTGGAAACGTTAATACAATTAACATGATTAAAACCGCCCAGAACATCATCGGTCCCCACCTACCGACCGAGAGTTTAAATATCTCGCCACACATCTATACGCAAATGACTGAATGTAAATGTAATGTGGTGGAAGATTACTGAAATGTTCATGTAAAATGACTGAATCACTGTTAAACCATGTGCTGAGTGACTCAAAAGGCGCAATGCGACCTTCGGCCACAATATCTCACATGATTTTATAGCCAACACTTCACTTGAATTACTTTAACAACAATTACAATGTTTTCACTAGGTGTACTTCATATGAAACAGAAAGTTTTCATAACTTTGCCCACTCAGGGGATGTAGCTCAGTGGTAGAGCGCATGCTTTGCATGTATGAGGCCCCGGGTTCAATCCCCGGCATCTCCACGATGTTTTTTGTTGATTGAAGCGTGTATTTGATTTGTATCATTAGCTTCATTATAGTTTGACGCTATAAATTGCTTGTGTCTTCCACACACGGACAGAGAGACAGAGGAGACAGGACAATGTAATAAGGCAGTGATAATGTGGAGGCCAAAGTGTCCTCCATGTTTAGTACGTGTGTTTGTATTTGTGTCTGCTGAGATCACCTGAGAGCTTGTTGTCACACTCACATCTCTCCAAAAAACAAACATAAACGTTTTCACTGTGTCGTTTTACTTTGATACGTTTTTATGTAGACGAGTGCAGATTTTGATCAGACTTAAAATTTCTACTCAGTTAAAAACCTGCAGCGATCAATCCTATCCGTGTGGGTGCAGACCGTTTCGAAATAACCACGTATAATATCTGCAGTTAAATACCACGACTGCCATTATGAACATGAAGGTACGGATGGATTTAATTCAGCTACATTTGTCTTGCTTTCATAAATAATTTATCCTAATATGGTAACGCTGTGCGTAAATGTGGCGGACAGTGCGCATCGCTCTGGTTAGAGCGCGCAGATGGAACTGATGCGCTGCCTTCAGATGGATGTAGCGACCAGTGTAAAGGAAAAGCCTTCAGTATGAGCTATAACTGTCGTAGATGACAGAAAGGATCTTGCCTTGCTCCATTAATATATATAAAAATAAATATATAAAAACACGTTTTTGGTGTGACAGCACGCCAGCTATGCAAATGATTGTTCTGATGATCTACTGTACTCCTCAGTTAGTGACTATAATAGTTTCAGCTCTGATAGAATCAGACTTTCATCTGAAATCATGTTTTGCAAAAAAATAAAAATATCTTATCTTGACTAAAATAATAATAAGTAGTCTAACTGGTAGTCATGGTGATGATGGTGACGTGTTGAGCTGCTCCTATAAAAAGCCACAGTTGTAACTTCATTCTTCACCTGAGCGCCTACAGGAGCTCAACTCTTGACAAGTGAAACTCGTCACCTGTGAAACCTAAAAATAATAAAAATCAAGTCTGTATTTGGTGGTAAACAGCAATTATTTATTGAAACAAAATTAAAAAGAATAAGTACCAGATCTATTGCATTATTGTAACATTTTGTTTCTGTAGGGGGGGTTACTCTACTGTTTTTTTCTCTTGTAGGATGAAGTGAACACAAATATACAAGGAACATTCAGCTATCACAGATTGCACACCAGATACTGTAGTAATGCAGTCTAATACAAGACCACCAAAATAATCCAGGATTTCTCTTTTTTTTTTCCTTCTTCTTCTTTCATTAGTCCTTAATTTTTTTTTCTCCATAAAGAGTACAAAAGTCCACCCAGAGTTGGGGACACGATCTCCGGCTCTGTACACAAACCTGTCGGTCGGGACAACTCATTAGACAATGCCTCCAAAAAAACCCCCGATAAGAATAAAAACAAAAGAAAAAACAATATAATGCCGAGAACATGTACAATGCACTGACACAGAAAGTCAGCTGTGTTAATAGACATGCGACAAGTAACAAAACTTGCTGAAATCGCAATAATCATTAAAAAAAATCTAAAACCAGTTATAATTGCATAAATACTTTGTACAGTTCATTTATCCGCTGTGAAATGCACCTCTCTGTTAAAATGACAACGTAAAACTGCATTCAATAAAAACCTGTGATTCCTCTTGACTGTTTCGTTTTTTGTACACGTGAAGGTGCAAAGGAACTCTTGATTGATAGAAGCCGATTCGGCCTTTTCAGCTAGGTGGCATGATTGCACGCTAAATTACAGTACATAAATGCAGAATGATATAAGACGGACATAACAAGAGTGCATATTATTATTATTACAATATCAGGGAGCTGCGGGGGTGAATATTAAAGTACTTTCTGAAAGGTGTTTCCTTTTTTTTTAGTTTGAGACTGTGAAGACTCGTGGTAAACCTAAAGAATTGTTCCCCCTATTGGGAAAGACAGAAAGCAGCACTTGAATGCACAGTCGTTGCCCACAGTTTCTATGAACAAAACAACATGATTACATGTGTGAAGAGAGAGGAGGGAAGTGACATATGAAAGAAAATGACATATACATATCAACAAAAAAAATCCTTAATGTCCAACTATGAAACTCAGTAGCAGCAGCAGCCATCTTGTAGCAAAAATAGGGTGTTTGTGGTGCCGAATTATTGACTGTCCACAACAGAAAAACACATGAAAACACCTCGGATATCAACGTGTCAACATAGTAGCTTTGCACGGGGTTCAAACTGTGCCAAAACTGTCTTGTTTGCATTGCTTTGGTGATGCCTTGTGGTCGCATTAGACATTACAAAATGTCATTTTTGTCCAAAAAAACAGTACGACATCTGTTTGGCTGACTACACAACGACGATGTTAAGACGTCTCATCATGTTTTCTTTTTCTCTGTCTTTGTTTCTTTCTCTTGCTTATGTCTTTTCTTGTTTTTTAATACATTTATGGAAGGACTCTAAAACGGACAGTGACTCAACAGCAGGGATAACGACCAGACAAAGTCACAACAAAACATGGAACATTGACGAATGTACAAAATCAGACTTTTGGCACAAATTAAACCTCACAGATGTATCCACAGGTGATTCCTTTATATCTTTGACCTGTTTGTGACATGCATTTTAATTAAAAACATTTTTTTTTTCATTAATTAAAAATATCTTAAGCCAACAAAATAGGATTTAAGAACCCATTCGCTAGGAAGTGAGTCATTTAACTTTAAAAAGGTGCAATATGTAAAAATAAAGAAATTAAGAAATAAAAGTTGTTATTATCATGAAGTCTATATATTGTATTGCAGGGGTATCTACTGAAATTAGCATGCTAGCCAGCTAGCCCCGACTGGTCCTGGTCCAAAGTTGCCATGCTAGCGGTGTAAACACTAACCCTCGTCCCCAAGCTCTCAGTCCATACCGCTAGCTGCACGGCTAACTGAGCTAACTAGCTAATGGCAGCAAGAGTTAGTGGTTACTCTGGTAATATGCTTCCACATTTTGGTTTCAATATGAATTAAACAGGTGGCCAATTCTTACATATTGCACCTTTGAACTTGCTGAAATCATGGATGAACGCACATGAAGACATAAAAAGGGGCTCAGACATCAGTTCTGTCTGACTGCCTCAATGTTTTGCGCTGGGATTACTTATATCTTGTCTAACAATTTCTTTCTATGCTGAACAAAGTGTTTGAAAGGTGCACGGCTGCTGCTCCTGCAGTTTAACATCTCCTTTAAGGACTGAGGATAAAGTGTGTGGAGTGCAACATTTACTCATCTGCTGTAATAATGCCACAGGGTCAGACTGGAGGTCTGCGAACGACAAATCTGAATAGAAACCAACGAGAAAATAAAAACCACGATACATACTAAGAGTCCCTTTTTTGTGTGCATTCAAAAAGCCGCTACAGTAACTGAATAAAGCTACATGAAGGAGACATGATGGAAAATAACTGTGGAGCAATATTACACATTTGTTTAAACCTAATTCATACTTTTTCACAGATGATGAACCCATGATGTTTTTTGATCTCTTGACAAAAAACACGAAAGAAGAAAATCTCAAAACAAATGGAGTGATATGGTTTAAAAAGATAAAATCTGAAATGATAACGTGTCCAGTCTTCAGACAGCAGCAACAACAAAAATCTCCAAATGGGAATTCATATAAAGGACAGAATAGATAAAAAAAAAAATAATAATCATAATTGATACATCAAAACTTGGCAAAAAAGGGAAAAGACAATCTGATCATAAATCTCTCTCTGATGGTGATGGCTTGACACTGTGGGCAACACACACTCACAAAATGAATCACATTTCTTTGTAAACAACAACAACAAATAAAATAAAATAAAATGATCAGGAACTTAAAAAGAAAATAAGTAATTTTGCATAACTAGACCCACTAGTAAAGTCAACCCACAGACATTAATTATTGACATTCATATCCCTTCCTCCCCTCCGTGTTATTCCTCTGGACTCGCCGTGACTCGTGACGCAGACTACACACAATTGATTTTGTTGGGTTTTTTTAAAGCCAGGAGTGGTTAGTCACAACGCTATATTACAGGCAATTAGTTTGTTTTTTCTCATTGACCTTATTTTTTGTTCTGTGTTTGTTCCTCTTAGAGTTAAAAAGGCCATGATAAGTATTTACAATATAAACAAGTTTGTTACGTCTTGCGGTGGTGGGTGATTGATTCAAGCGTGCCGCATCAGAGTTGTTTTTGCTTCTTTTTTTCCTCCAGGTGTTGAGTGCAGGTGGTAAGAGTGGTGACTGAGTGTTTTTTTTCATTTCCTTTCCATCGCTTTCCCCCCCACCTCCTTCGCTGAGCTTTACTGCTGTTGTGATGAAACAGCCGACATTCCCTCCTGTTACGGTATGTCAGTGAGTTACAGTACATGTGGTTACTGGACGTACGAGAGGATAGAGGGGGTTTCGAGGGATATGTGGGAGGTGTCTAGGGAAAAACAAGGCAGATGGAGATATGAAGTGCTCCTTAGTTTGGAGTCCTCAGGAGGAGGTGCCTCTTTTGTCAGCAGCGGGTGAAGATGGAGCTCAGTTTCTGGTGCCGTCCTCAACGCTTCGCTCATGTTGAAGGTTGTAGTAACAGTTCTGACAAACCCGCACTGGTGACGAGATCTTCAGCCTTTTGATCTCTGATTGGAAGCGACTGCACCTGTTAAACAAGGTGAGGGCATGGAAATTGTTTAAATTGGGAGGCAGTGAGGTCGGGTTCTCACAGAAGAAAAGTAAAAAGTGGAAACATATGTTATGATGCTAATTATATGACCCAATAGAAATGTGTACAGACAAAATAATAGAGGACCCAGGACTGAGCCTTGGGGAACACCAGAGTTAAAAGGTGCTGAGGAAGAGGTGAAACTGTCTCAGGTACGAACCATTTAAGAGCCGTACCTGTCTTTAATTCCTGTTGAATTTCAAAGACACTCAAGCAGAAGTTTGAGTTCAGGGAACTGGAGAAATGACATAAAGGCAAGTGTGCACTGCGCCTTTAATTTACTTACTTTTGGCAGAAGAGCTGCCCGCAGTTCCTGCAGTGGTGGCGTCGCTCCGTAAGGGAGAAGCGAACTGTGCAGCCGGAGCAGCTGTCAACCACCTCGTCCTTTACCCAGTGGTCTGCTGCCGAGCGGCCTGGCTGGTCGCTGACCGACCAGCTGAAGACTCGACCACGACCATCGCCCACCAGGATCTTACTGTGGTCCCTGAAGGGAAGCAGCACAGGACAGAGACAGATAAGAGAGACGCCATGCCTTCCTTTTCTAAAGTATTTGCTTTGACTGGATTTGAATTGTGGTTTGTGTTGAATAATATGCTGATAGTTATGAGCCATACAGTGAGTAACGAGAAGCTCTTCAGATGCATCAAAAAAATAAATATAGAAATGAAACACCAAAAATGTCTGTTTGTTGCCACAAAACTCAGCTCTCTTACTTGGAGATGGCGAGGGATGTGATCTCGGCTGGGTGAGCGTTGTCCTTGCGATCAAACGCCGTGTGCATGGTGAGTTTGCTCCGGAAGACCAGCTGGCGCTCCCATCTGTAGCCTGTGACACACAAAAGCAAACACTTAAAACAAGTAAGATTTAAACAATTCGACTACTTTTTTCTTGTTATTGATTAGAAAAGAACCCCTGATGGACCACTGTTCTGTTGAAGCGTTTTATTAACTGGCTTTTAAACTGAAAAACTCACCTGTCCTGAGCTGGTTATACGTCCGAGCATCCATGGAGGAGGGCTGGAGAGGCTGTGGCACTGAGCTGTGGCCTGGATGAGCCGGATGAGCTGGATGAGGGTGAGGGTGAGGATGAGGACCCTTGGCTTGGCCCTCTGAGTAGTTGACAAACACAAAGCCGTCCTTCTCGTCAATGCTAAGGGTGTCTGACCAACGGTGAGAGTCGTCAGAGCTGCTGTCCATCGACCATGAGGCTCCCGCTCGGGCTGAAGGACCTTAGAGGTATTTTGAAGGCAGGAATGTAGGTGTAATGTGTTTAAAGCTGCTTGTGCATCTTCAATTTTTAGTTATAAGTTATAAAAGTCTATAGTTTTTTGCTTTTTTTTTAAAGAAAGTTTGACTTCCTTCCCAGACTGGAATACAGACAGTGAACAGCTAGCAGCACTTGTGTTTTTTTCTACAAGAGCAGCTAAAATGGCTGAACAGAATAATCTGAACTGTAAATGTTAATAAGTGGAGCTGTTTTTTTAAGTACCTCTGGGTCTGTGCACAGTGCTTCCCGGCTGGCTGCCTCCACCTGTTGAGGGGTTGCGTGGTGCTTTGGGCTCCTGGCTCAGACTGGGCTCATCTCCGTCTGAGTCGCTGCTGTCGTCATCGCCGTTGTGACTCTCGCCGCCCTCTGTGAGACCAAGACAATTTCACAAAATTTGTAACTTTTACTTGGTCCAGCAGCTCAAATCAATTTTTGTCTCCAATTAGGACTCACCGATCTTTTCCTCAGGACAGCAGTCAGGCACATCTGGCTCTACCGGCTCTGGGGCAGGGGTTTCTGGGACTTGGAGGAACTCCATTCTCCAAAACTACAAGAGATATTTAAAGAAAGGTTTAATTATGCATGTGTTTAGTGACAGCACAATTTTTAAATATAGAAGTGACAAAAAAATTACTTTAGCTCCTTTACAATGGCAGATTTTCTCTTTAACTTGGAGAATATGCAGTGCTCTTCATAACTTCTAAGTATTGTTTTTCTTATATTATTACACATGCATTGACAAATAGTTGGACAAACGTCCTTACGAGTAAATACCTACTGTCTGCATGGATCCCAAAACAACATTTAAAAAAAACATTGATTTAAAAAAGAATGCACAATAAGGTATTGTAAATATCATAGTTGATATTCTGTTAGATTAAAGTGGGCATGGTTACCCTGACGACGCCGTCCGAGTGTCCGGTGACGATGACGTTTTGCGTGTCCCACTCGTTCATCTCCGACACGCAGCAGCACAGGATCTGCTGACTGCGTCCTGTGAAGGTGTTGGCGCTGGCAATGGGGCTGCCATTAATGCTCCACACATGAATGTATGTGCCTGCGCAGGACACGATATCCCCCTACACAAACACACACACACACAAACACAAACACACACGCATTATGTTTGTTGCATCAAGCTGTGTGTTTATTAAATTATTTAAATTTTAATTTCTATGATTTTTCTTCCATAGCTCATATTTCTTGTCCTGAACTAAAAGAAATTTATGCTCCAACCCACCGTCAGTTCGTTGATGCACAGAGCAGAGACGGGCGCCCGGTGTCCCCTGAGCTGCGTGACGAAGGAAAGCTTGTTGAGGTCCCAGATGATGCAGGTTCGATCCCGCGAGCCGCTGACAACAATGTGGTACGCTGACGACGCCGTCAGACATGTTACTGCGTCCGTGTGGCCCAGTAATGCCTACAACGAAACAGCACATACAAAGGCATTAGATGGACTTGACAATTTTAAATAGTTAGACACATTAGTTTGGATGCTTTCAGCCAGCAAGGGCTCACGTCATTAGCCAGCAAGCCCTGGAGATTACTTTGTCTCTGCAAATAACAAAACACAGCACCATAGTCCCTGAATTCAGATTCACTTTTGAAGTATATTCTAGCATTCTTGTACCTTTGTCTTCTAAGAATCAGGTTATTTGTCTTAAGTGCTGCCACAGGACCCTGTTGTATGTTTCTGGGGAAAAGGTCATGTGTGTATTTTTACCTGTTTGAGCATAAGTGACTTGGCCCTCTCCTTGGAGGTTCCTGTCTCCCACACACAGATGGCGGTGCTGGTGCCACCGGTGATAACCAGCTTCGGGTTTGGACATATGGCACAGAGGATCTGACCCCACTCTGACAGACACTCGTACACAACCAACGCCTGAGGAGATTGAAGATTAAGATTGAAGATTGGATTGTTTGGGGTGCAGAGGTGGGGAAATGAAGATGGATGACTTTGTATCTCAGCAACCAACAAGTTCACCCTGATCAACATCCATGCAACTGGCTACATTATAAGTCTTTTATTGGTTTGAGCTGATTTACAAATTCTGTACTATAAGAACATAAAAAACTAGAACCAACAACCCTTGAGCTAAAAATTTGATTCTATTGTCTAAAATGCTCATGTAACAGTTTTCTATAGACAACAGTACAGCATCAGATGCAGAATAACTGAATTAGAGACTCCTGTAATGGCTGCTGCTGTAAAAACTGAGGGGTCAGAATGGAAATTGTATTTTCATTCCAGCACCAGCAGGGGGAAACATTGTCTTTGATAATTTGATAACTGTCACCAACCTTGTCAGATTCATAGTTTGCCAGACGGCAGCTGAGGTCAGCGTAGCCCCAGGCGAAGGTCTTGCTCCAGGTGGGGGGAACCAGAACTTTGTTTTGCTCCCCAGCAAGTATGCCCTTGTCCGTGCACACGATCTGTCCCACAGGCTCCTTCAGCTCTAGATCAGGTAATGTAAAGAAATATGTGAGTGCTGCCGAATCTAAAGGGGTTCTCATGCACCTTAGGGAGAAATGGACAATGCTCATGTAATGAGTAATGGACAGAGTATGGTACTGTCAGGGTTTCGGTCCCACTTCAATGAGTATTTGGGTGGAAAAGCTGACAGGGGAACCCACACGTGTTAAATACAGTATGTCACATCAATACACTCTAATTTGGTAAATGGTTTGTTGGGGCTTAACTGTTATTATATACAGTAGATTAAACTGAAAAGACAAGGTGTAAGAGTCTGTGTATTTGTGATTGGGTATGTGTGTGTATGTACCTTTGACAGGTGCTAGAGAAGGTCTGAGATTGTCCAGATGATGGAAGAAGATCTTGTCGCTGTTGGAGCTTGGAGGAACACTCGCTATGTCACCGTTGGCTTTACTGCGTACCCGTTTCGGAGGATGGGGCTTCTTAAACAGCTGAAACACACACACACATCAACAGTCAGCTGATAAATGCTAATAAATTACGGCTGTGGTAGGTATGAAAACTACGGTTCTGCAAGTTTTTTTAGCTGCCAGTGAAAAAGCAGTATTACTCCTAGCAGTATTATATTTTGGTACAAGCTGTACAAGTAAAGCTATTAATGGTAGTAATAGTAACATTCATTCAGCCTGAAGTAGTTTCATGATATTAGCATGTGGTAGTAAGAAAAGTTGTAGTGGTAGCAGCATTTGTACTTCGACAGTATCACAACTGATACAGCAGCAGTATCTGACCTGTTTGGGGATTTGTCCGAAGTTGTTGATGAAGCCGATGGTGGCCGTCTCCTTGAGCGGGTCGTTGATGTTGTAGATGTCCACCTGCCCCTCATAGAACAGGTGGTGGAAAACGTTGACCGCCTCCACGGCCGGTGGACCCTGCTGCTTGTACCCGAAAATCAGGTCGATCCATTCGTGGAGGTGGGCCGACACGTAGTCGCACTCCAAAGCCTGAAGCCGGGCAGGAAGACAAGACTGAGGTTAATACTGTACATTCGCACTGACACTTGGATCTAATTTGACTGAAGTGGGTTCATTTCTTACCTCTCTGTGGACTCTGATGAACTCCCTGGGGTCGCCCTTGGCCCAAGGTGGCAGGATGACATCACCCAGCTTGGTGCCATTCTGCTTGGCGCCTGGGACATCAAACAGAAGGCAGACAGAACATTAATATTCATGCACTCAATTATCTTGGTCAGTCTGACTTTGACTTTCATGGTGCTTTCTGATACTGACCCAGGTCGAAGTTGTTGGAGTTTAGCAGGAACTCGGGTAGGTAGAAAAACTCAGGGATGAGCTCCTTGACGTCAGCCATGTTGTGTTTGGAGGCAGAGAGCCAGGCTTCACGCACACTGTGGAACATCCTGTCAGCCAGGTCAAAATGACCTCCCTGGTAATCACAAACACACAGGCAGATGGTTTGACATTAGATCCAGACACTTGCGAGCATCAACAATCTGTTGTTGTTGGTTTTAATGTAAAATAATCACTTTTTGGAGGAGCTATAAAGAAGATCATCTGTTATGTCAGGCCTTAAAATATGCCTGAAGCAGAAGAATCGCAACTTATGGCAAAAAAAGGTAAATTAATTCATCATCAAATATAAAACTGTATTTACAAATTGAATAAACCATTTATTACATTTATTAGTCTGCTGAATGTCAGAATAACTTTTAAAATGTTCAGTCAAGCAGAACATGCTAGGGAAGTTCAGATCAAACCTGAAGTCTGAGGAAAATCTGCGTGAAGGGCTCCATCCGGACCAGATAAGAGGCTACGATCATGGCTGATGAGTAGTGGGTGCCGTAGTGGTATGCTGGGGTTTCACCTGGTAGGAAAGTGCAGGTTGGACGAGTCAAATGAGAAATGTGCCACATTCTTGGAAATTTGATTCTGGTTGTTGCAAGGTTTGAAGTTTTCATATTTCATATTTGTAAAACAAACATCATAACACTTGTCGTTTGATATAGGCCTCATGTATTCATCTTAAAATTTGGCATATTGGAGTAGAATTACAGATACAGCATTCATACAAATGCTAAAAAGAGCTACCTGGTTATAACTTAAAGTTATCCCCCTGATTCAGTCCTGTTCAATGCAGTTTGCCGATTCAACAGATCTTACCGTTGGGGTCCTCCCAGTCCTTGTACCTCTTCTTGTACTGCGTCAGTCTGTCATCAGTCTGGGCGCCCATCGGCTTGGCCAGGTTACGGAAAGTCTTGGGGTTGTTCAGGTCCAGTTCCTGGTTAAAAGAAACAACACAAACATCACCACCATTACCAAAACAGGGTTAATGAGGGAACAGGTGTCCACTTTTTTAACACTGTTAATCGTTTGAACACTCACCTCTGAGTCGAAGTCGGCCAGGATCCAGGGGAAGACGGGATACTGCATCAGGTCGTTGTACGAACGACCTGCTAACGTGTTCAGATGCATCAGGTACTGGAAATTACTGATCTCCCCTCGCTGGAAAACAGATGGTTCACACATCAGTGAGGCTTACAATGGCTCAGAGTATGACACTTCTTCACTTTGTGTTGCTAAACTGAACAGGAAGGTTTGACCAATTAGTCTTCTTACCTCCCATCTCTGAGTCACTGACTTTTCACCGACCAGCGTGCTGAGGAGCCCAGATCTGACAAACACCAAGACAGAGAGCAATTTTAGTTAAAGCAGCATGTGGGCAGTGGAAAGCATCCTTTAGTCACAAAGCAAATGCTGCATGTGATACAATTATATAGTCTGCACACATCTTTTTCTTTATTTTAATTTCTAGGTCATTCATTTGAATAACTAGTACAGAAGCCAATACGCGTTATTTAAGACAATCTATTTAAAAAGATTAAATACAAGTGGAATCAGAAACTTTATGCAGGCAACAGCGAATACGGGTTTGTGCTGAAGGTGACATAGATGAGGTCTTACCCTTGTTCAACACTTGTGTTGGGTCTCTGGCCTGAAACCGACTCTGAGCTGTCAGCCAGCGAAGGCACCACAGCCAAGAACCTGCAGGGATGTCATTATATTATTAAAAATGTATTCAGAAGTTCTTTTACTTTGCATATAAACCAGTGTAACCTGAAATAAATGACAATACTAGCATTACAGCTATCTACTCAAAGCTTTTGAGAGGCTTATGATCTCGTCTCTGAGGGTTTTATTATGAGATCATGCTGTAATAACCTTTGTAAAATCCCTCTTTTCAGCAAGTATCCTGGATCCCAACTACCAAATTATCAAAGTATTTAATAATATGAAACTGCACTGGCTTTTTAAGTAAATTGTACTAAACATCGTTTGTCCTTTCTGAGGGTTGAGAAAAGGAAAAAAGCTTTTTCTCACAACTTTTTTGAAACAATTCTTTCTGTTACTGAAATGTAAGAGCAGCAGCAGCAGCTCAGCAACATGCAGCCCGAGCTCTTTGTTTCCATTTGTATCAGTACCTTTGGTAAACTTTGTTGCGGACTCCTTTCTGGAAGGCTAACAAGTAGTTTCTCCCATCTGCTGAGAAGACTTCCACTGCCATGGGCTGAAAGGTGATGACATACAGGAAATGTAATAATCAAAGAGCACAAGGTGATGAGTTAAACATTAGAAGTGTAAACGCTATTTAATACAAATGTCTTCTTAATATCTAAACTCACAGATGAGTATTGGTGCTGCAGGATGTGTGTGTGTGTGTTTCTGTACATTCTTACCTGCAGCAGGTAGCGTCTCTTGTGCACCTCCTTGATGTCTTCATAGGCAAAGATGCTGCAGGTTCTCTTCAGTTGGCTCTGTCCTTGTCTCGCTCCTCTGGGGATGATCGCCTCATGTAAACTGGACACAGACAACAGACAGTGACGCATATATTAAATCAGATTCAAATACAATTTTACAGATAAAGCACATCTATCTACCGAGGCTTAAGTTCATGTCCAAAACATTTACAGCTCCCCTAAAGGAACATTTAGCAGATTTCTGTTGATTTATGTTACACACATTGTGATATTCAAGTCAAAGAAAAACAACCAATGTGACCTCATCTTATGGCTGGGAATTGTGTTGTCCTTTAAGGTCAGTTTTTTTTATTCAGTTTTCATGAAAACGAAGAGAGCAGCAATGAAGATCTTCCTCTTCTGATTAACATTTCTACTCAAAACTACACAGTGGGCCTTTAAGTGTCTCTACATGTCTTTAATCTGATTTTGAAAGATTTGTTAGGCAGTAATAAAATACTGAATTTACATTAGGAGAAAGGTTTGTAGTATTTCATAAATGAAAATGAAATATCGTTATATATATTTTTTTTCTTAATTGCGCAAAAAGCACTTTTTGATGCTGATGAGAGAGTACAAGAGTAACCTGAGGGGAACAAAGTGAAATCAAAGATGCATCTGTTGGGTTATTTTCAGGTTGTGTGTCTCAAAGGAAAAGACTGAGAGAGTTCCCTAAAAAGATAAATACGTAATATCTCTGCTGAGTTCTACACCGCATGCTCCATCAGCAGCATTACATCATTCCAGCTGCAGAAACTGGCACTGCAGCGTCCAGAGGAATGATGTCATCTCTTACTCAGGGAGGGAAAATACATTAACTGTGTCATCATGTATTGAGAATTAATTACGTGGCCCTGGTGTGAAGTCCTGATCTCCTACAGGAGTCTACACCCTGATATAAAGTGACCGACACAGAAGTCTGAACCTACTTGGGGGGCAGCGTGTCGATGTCCCTGATCTCCCTGGACACGGTCATGGTGTAGCCATCAATGACATAGAAGTGCTCTTTCCCAAACAGCAGCAGACCTTCGCTGGTGTCCAGACCCTGCACCCTGGCACAGCGGTACATGTGTTGAATCTGGAACAGCGAATGTGTGAAACCAGTGAGCGTTAATTACCTAAAGTTTGGAGAGAGCAGTTCTCTAATAAAAAATGTCACACTTTAATTCCTCCAGGAAAAAAAATCTGTGAAGAACAAGTAAATAAGTAGGGAGAGCTTTGAGCAAAGGATTTAATCCCTCAGTGCAGCTGTTGAGCTGCTCAGTGGCCATCACAAAGACCACAGCAGTGCGTGATTAAAAGGCTCATGTGCCGAGTTACTTTTTATGTGTTTAAGACAATATAGGAAATAAACATCACACAGACATTTAAGTTAAGTGATTAGGCCTATTTTGTCAAAATAAGATGTGTAATTCATTACATATTATGTCACCACTTGTTAAAATATATAAAAAACATGATCCATCTCATTTTTCTGACTATACTATTCATTGATCTTTTAAAGCTAAATCTGGATACAGCATTGGAGGCGTTCATTCAAATGAAAGCTGGCACATGAAACCAAAAAAGTTTGAATTATAAACTCCGTATAAAATCGCCCAGATCTTCCACATAGCTTCTGCATTGTGCAGCCCACAGAGCATTTGCACAAGAAACTTGTGTAGTGTAGCCCTCCGCTGACTTCAGTGGGGATAAAATGAGTTAATGATGTGGATCCTCTGGACTTTTAAAATGCTATCAGACTGAGTGGATCCAACATGTCAATTCACAAGCTTGTGACGCAAGCAATGTCAATGTCACAATGGCAGTTTATGGGAAAAAGTCTTTTTGGGCACCAAATGACGTTGTAATTACACAGTTTGGCCACTATGTCAAATTGGCATCAAAGCTCTGCACTATTCCCGAGAGCTTGGTATTATTTTCAAGATGAAATGTCTCTCTCTCTCTCTCTATATATATATATATATATATATATATATGTATGTATCTGACACTGGAAACTGATTTTAGCCTCTAGCACTTGTGATTGTATTGTAATTGTCCAGTCTTATGCTCTTGTGTCCCTCCCTGACCTTCTCTCCCTCCTCCAGGAGGCGCAGCAGGGAAGTGTTGTCGGTCCTCTGCTCCTCCTCAGGGCCTCCTGACTCCAACAGCTGCTCCTGAAGCTGCTCCTGACTGTCCTCGTCTGCCCCGTCCGCTGTAGACCGAGACCTCTTCAGAGGAGCCTTCACCAGGCCTACAGAGCAGAGCAGCGACATGTTAGAGAGGGCTTTCAGGTAGAGAAACACTACCATGAAGAGGAGTTAAGAGCAAAAACAAAACCAAGTTGTGCTTTCCAAACCAGCTTTTGAAGTTAGACACCATAGCGTGTCTCCCAAGGTATTGTCTCTGTACCTTTGACTCTAGCAATGGTGTCCTCTCCGTGCTCGGGCTCATGCTGTGTGGTCTCTCCCTCTGTGGTGTGCTCTACAGAGTGCTGGTACATGCCAGGGTTTCCAGACAGCAAACGCACGTAGTACTCCTTACTGTCGTAGCTGATGGCTCGCCGGTAACGGAGAGGCTTCTGCAGGGGGGGAGGGGGTGAAAAAAGACAAGTAGGTGAAGTCGTCGAGAAGCAGTCATTGTTACGAGGAAAACACCTTCGGCTGGGGAAAGATGGCTTGGGTTATAATAATCAATAATGTTTTGCTTATGTATCGATGCAAATGACCAAATAAAAGCATTACAGGGGGTTCTGTGATTACTATAACTGCATAGAAGCCAAGGCAGACATTTTTTGAAGGCAGTGTGTTCAAATCAGAAGCAGGCCCAATCAAAGTTGATCATATCTAGTTTTAGCTGTGGGACATATCGATCTGTGATGAGTCACTGAGGAAATACCAGTAATGTGCAGTCAATTACATTCAAAAGACATTACTGACGAGCAAAATTACCAACGGTCAGTCACGGTTAGTTTCACTGCAAGGACGTCTCATATTGTGACCTACGTATATACAGTAGACATGAGGTCCAAACCAACAGCGATTATCTTTGATTATCATCGGCCTCATCTGTAGCACACAACCTTGTGTCTATGTAGAAATTCATTTTCTACTCTACAGTGCATTTTTTCTTGGCAGACACATTTTATGTATTTTATTTTCTAGTATACTTAATACTGGATAAAATACAACTTGAAAGTCACTGCAAAACAGCACATACACATATCCACATGCAAATTTTCACCGATGCCTTGATACAACCACACATATAAAGACAGAAATCAGAAATCTCCCGTTCCTTCAATTTAGCAAAGCATCAAATTTACAACAAACACCTTTCTACCTGGAGCACACATCACACAGGGTGCATTTTAAACAAAGATCAAACAGATTTTCATTGCACACAAAAAAACAAGAGAAGGCTTCAAATCATGACCGAGCTCCTGTTTTGCTCTTGAAGCACGTTTGTTACGATCATGCGGTCACACCAGGCATTGAAGGTACCTGGGCACGAATAAGGACCCCAGCCAGGGCTGAGGGTACCAGGGGCACCAGAGGGGGGGAAGAAGGCTAGAGAATTGAAAAAGATGGAGGATGAGGTTGTTTAAATGTCAAGTTAAGAACGCTGCTGCAAGAGATTAGCACTACGGAGGCCCGGGGCAATGCCATCTGGTAGCATGATTCTGAATTTGACACATTTCTTTGTATGCCATATATATATATTCATTCTTGGTTATTATTAAAATAGCCACCTAGAAACTAGTCTCTCCTGTGGTGCAGAATCCAGGGGGCGATTCTTCAAGTGTTTGAGGTAGCATCAAAGACCAAGCCAAGCAAATGGCTAGTAATGGTATATATCTACAAGGCACAAGTTGGCACAAGTGTATGACTTTGTGACACCCTGCAGCTTTGCCCAAAACATGTTTTAATTATGTATTATGATGCAGCCTGGAGGACTTTGGCGCGATAGAAATTTCTCCCCAGAGGGGTTCTGAAGAGTCCCTACATGAAGCGTTCATCAGATTTTACCAAGCAAGTTTGTACGATGTGATCAACCCATGGTCACAAACATTGCTAGAGAATCATAACTACGTATTCTTCAATCACTTTTGGTTGCTTGTATTGTTTGTAATATGGACATTTTAATTTTAAATAAGTAAAAATGTAAAATTGAGTTTCCACGTGTTGTCTTTTCAGGGGCAGATATAAATAAAACCAAACGCCTGTGAGCTATCTCTTTGCAGCTTCCTGACGAAATAAATCATTGTGGAGGGAAGAGAGGCACCCGTTGGCAAACAGAGAGGAGGGATTATTTGTAGAACAAACAAAGCTAAATGTGTCTCGGTGGTGCCAGGAAAAGAGAGCCACCGGCTGCTGGTGTCACTTCCTCACATGACACTGATGAGCTCGTCCAACAGCTGAGCTATTCTTACAAGTTCACTGCTCAGGAGTTATGGCGGAAGTAATTTCAAGAATATCTCCACATGTTTTATAAGCATTTATACTACATTTCTACTGTGGAATGTAATATTTGTGTATATTGTGCCAGTATATCACTGAATTTCCATATCATCCTTTACTTGTTTTAAATATATAATATGTAACATTTATGCATTAAAGTGTCTAGAACTGACAAGACCTTTGTTATATACAGCCTGAAGACAGAAGCTGCTCTTTAGTCTGGTGGTACGGTATGACACTAAAATGAAGGTTAAGTCATTTCACCGTTATCGTTCTTTCAAAATGGCTGCCAAAATCAACAAAAAAATATAAATATTTTAATGTGGGTCATAGTGGTGGTACTTGGAGAGCTGAATATTTTTGGTACATGGTATAAAAAGTTTGAGAAACACTGATTAAGAGGGTGAAAAAAATGGATGAATGGAGGGGGTAACTGCTGCAGAAAGGACATAGTTTCTACGGTTTCAACACTCAGCCTATGTCATAGCTGAAAGGAGTATTCAAATGAGGCCCTTGTGTTAGCTAAAGGTGCTGTAGGGCTGAATACCTGTGCAGAGTTGGTGTTCGGCTCAATCTCGGGGATGTATGGGTAGTGGATGTAAAACATGTCATTGCGGACCATCTTCTTCCTCATCCGGCACGGCCCCTCTGTCATCTCCAGCACAAACTTGTCTAGGTGGGAGCCGATGGGTGGACCCCAGAGGCCCCGCTCACGCAGAAGCTCGTACTCGATGGAAGCCCACTCCTCGGTCACGTACTTGAGGGCGTTCTGCTGCCGCTGGGGGATGGAGGGATGGGTGAGGCGTGAGTGGTGAGTCACTTTAAAAATGTTGCTATAAATTATACATGCTGTCACAACTGTTACACCAGTCTGTGAAAAAGTACCTCTGCTTCTTTTTTATTTGGTTTAATGTCCTGCAGCAACATCCTGACTGCACTGTTATATAACAGTCTGTTGTGTTGTCCTGTAGCTCGTTTGTGAGTGTGCTGCTTATATATCATATCCAATACACTAGCTAGAATTCTTGCAACCACAGTGTTTGGTAATGATGGTACCTCTTGATATTCTTTGTACTGCATGGCCACCAGGTCTCGAACAACAGCGATGTGTGTGAACATCCACTGGAAAGTCTCCTGTTGATCAGAAATACCAGATTGTAATGAAAGCTGACTTAACACATAGTTTAAGCTTTATATCTTCTACTGTCATGCAGTAGAGTATCACTTGTGTGCACCTGTGCAGACAAGCTGTTCTTGTTCAGGCTGTTCTCCTTCTTGTTGCGGCGGACGCCTGTTAGCTTGGAAAGGCCGAAGCCACTGCTGACTCTGGACAGTTTGGATTGAGTCGCCGGTGCCACTGCCTCACCACGACTGATGCACTTCTTCTCGTACACTGAAGAGCAGAGCAGACAGCAAAGAAAGAAAAAGAACCAGTCACATTTTCACCCACAGCAATAGTCCCTATAATACTTCCTAACTTTTTCTCATCTCTCTTCTAACAATATCTGGTTACCTGCCAAGGTGTCTGGTTCAGCAGACTGAGTCAAAACTTTGGCAGGTGGCTGGTCGTTATCAACAAAAGTGTAACACTCAGAGAACCAGCAATAATAGGCCCTATTGGCAGGACACCAGACTGAAGTATTTCCTTTGCAAAACAACAAGAGGAGCTTCCAAACACTGATCTAGTTATGTAAATCCAACACAGACGAAGCTCAGGAAATGTTCATCTAGTGCACAGCAAGTCTGGGTGGGGATATCTCAGTATGTGTATGTTTTCGTGTGTCGCTCACCCAGGTGGGTCTGCCAGCTCTTCAGGGCCGGCTCCTCCAGGGCGGGGCGGGCAGTCGCAATGTCCACGTGGCCTCTGTCGTTGCAGGGCAGGGACACTTTGAATATGTCCTCCAGCATCTGACGCTTGCTGTGCATCAGCTCCGTCCACACTCGGTTCACCGCCTTTAGCAGCAGCTGCCGGCCTGCAGAGAGAGGATGACAGTGTTCAGTCATGCCAAATAGAATTTGTTTTCAAATATGTTCATGACCCACACATATAACAGTCTCTCACCCTCGCTGACGTCGTGGCTGTGCGTGGCGTCGGCGTCGTTCTCCGTGGGCATCATGACATGCCAGGTTGTCATCCGGGCCTCCGCCTCCAAACCGAAGCCCTCCACACTACTGCAGAGACAGACACACAGCGACTTAGTACCAACCTCTCAGAGACCTGAGGGGGGCATCACAGGGAGAGTTGGATTGTTTGGCTTCCCTGCAGCAGATAAGTCTGCTCTCTGCTGTTGTATAGTGTGTCGTGTAAAAGCATATTGTGTTCCCAGCGTGGTAGGAAACTCAGTGTGTCCCCCACCTGCTGCAGTTTTGGAAGCTATCAATACTTCTGGCAGGACACGTGCACAAAAAAAAGAGACTTGCCACAATCACGCTCAGCAGCACACAGCACAGTCTGAGTTGCAGGAGATAAAAAAACAAAGGTGTGAGACTCTGTGGTAAACCACTTTTTCGTTGCACAAACAATCCTCAGCGGCAGAGCTGCTCAGAAATAATCACACTGAGTTAAATGGACGGAGCTGGAGAACCACTTAGTACCACTATTAAACAAAATACTATAAAGATATGTTACAGAAGAGAAATAGTGATCACATTTTCATTCATGACGCTCCCTTTCAGACCGACTAACTTACCTAAACTGCTGTAAGCTAGGTCAACTAGTGGCACTAAATTGAAAGGCTGGATAATAATGAAAATGCTTTATTTGGCAGTGTGACGATCTTTTAGTACACCTTGTTTCATCCAGTGTCCTTTAGTCTTATGTGATTCAGACAGACAAAAGGCTACGATTTGTGTCTTTGTCAGAAACATGTTTGCACAGCCGTCATCTTATCCTCCACACCATACAGAAGCAATGTGATGAGTCTAATATGAATCATGCATGCTTCACACAGCCAAATGTAACACTTTCACAGATTTTCATCTAACAGAACAAACGAGAATGAGAAACGAGGTCATATTGCTCGTTTACTGCTACATGCTGCAAAGTATAGGTGGACCGATATGGTTCTGTCAGGGCCGATACGATCATTTGTTATCAAGGAGACGGATAACCGATAATTGGAACCGTGGACGTGCAGCTACCAATGCGTACTGGGTGCTCCGGGATCAGGGGAGTGTTAACATCACTAACACAGAATTTTTGGACCAGGACTGGTCAGGGCTACCTGGTTAGCATGCTAATTTCAGTAGATATCTGCAAAACCCTTTCCATGACAGTCCAAAGGATGTGACTTTTAATGTTCTAGAGGCACTCCGCTAACAGAGAGCAACAGTAGCTAACATTAGCTTAGAAAAAGAGTCCACTAGCATACACCACCAGCTGGCTTCCAGCACAACACAGAAGATCCACAGAGCCCCTTTTATTACTGCAGGTTTAATCCCAAAATCAATCCACAGTAATTAAAGTACTTAAAAATCCAGATAAAATGGCATTTTTAAATAGCAACAGAAAACACTACTATGAAGTCATTAGGAGCTGGTTGACAAAGACATGAACAACTAGAATGATAGAATCTATCACCTTTGAGGTATGACAAAAAGTAAACCTCTGGGGTCTGTGGGTACCCAAGTCGACAGGATTGGGGCTAAGCCGCTGAGATGTCCTTGTAAAGTGGTGCTAGACACCTCCCTCTTACACTGTGCACAACATTGTTGCTTGAGAGCATTTCTTGTTCTTGGAGATATTCAAACCGCAAGTGAAAATACTTCTAGTGGTGATTTGCAGGGGTAAATCATGATAAAATACTGACAAAGCATAATAATATGATTTGATACTGTCAAAGCACTAGACAAAAACCTGCCGAAATAACCCAGCATGACCCAAGACTAAGCTGCAAAATAATTTAAAAACATGTATTCCCCTAACATACCACCTTTTCATAAATTCGGTCATAAATTTTAAAAATCACATTAATAACGACCTTTATAAATTACTAAAGGATCCACAGATACCCTGCCACAGGCAAGCCTCCGGTCACCTTACCTTCCACTATGCAGGCAGATGAAGCAGTGAGCCAGGCAGGCCACAAAGTCCTGGTCGTGGTTTCCCGGGCCGAGCACCAGGTTGCGGTTGACGGTCAGGACCCGCAGGGCGTCCAGCAGGGCCACCTGCTGAGCTACCGTCTTGTGGGGTCGACAGAGCTGGTAGAGCACTGTGCGGTTCAGACAGTGGTAAATGGTGTCGAGGGAAAGACCCTGAGAACGCCTCTTTGACTGGAGAGGGAGAGGGAGGAAAACAAACAGGCGAAGGAGGTTAGAATGAAAGTATGTTCATCTCAATAAGTGCTAAAACAAGAGAAGGGTGAGAAATACAGCTGAAGAAAAGGGAACTGACGTTGTGTAGCTGTTACACTGCTGTGCTCTGGATATGAATAAAGCTGCTGTTGAAATACTTTAGCAGAAAGATTTGTTTGAGCAACTCCGACTGAAGTGGATTAAGTAGTTAGAGAGCTGTGAATGTGGCTTTGTGTTTCTTCTGTTGTTGTGTTAGTGTCTGGACAGAGAACTGCTAAACTGGGATTTTATTTTTAAAAATAAAACAAGCTTCGTTTCAACAAGACTTGAAGAAGTAAACTGAAGTAAAGCTGCTATCTGTAAAGATGTGTTTAGAGTCAATGTCCTACTACCTCTATATTATATTCTGTAACTGTAGGGGGGCAGTTCAGTAACTACTTGCTTGGAATAAATTTGAATTTTCCTTGATATCACATTAATTTGGCTGAATAGTCTGCCCAAGACAACAGGATAGACAGACAAACAGTTTCTGAACAAAACATAAAAAACCTGTTCTTAATGTTCACATCTGCTGTGTGAGTGTCTTCCAAGCACATGCTGTATGAACCGGGTATTTATATTTCAAGTCAACTGAATGAAATGAAAAGTAAATACATTCTAATTCCTCATGTATGCCTCAGCATGAAATCATATTTAATATTATTGGATATTTCCAAAGTGCATTACAGTTGGAGATATTAATTTCCGAGGATAATCTCCTAATCTTCTCGCTTGCGCTGCAGTGTGTGTAGAGGGGCGTTGCATGAAAAGTAGAAGACAAAGTCCACACACATGACTTCACTCGAAAAGTCTCTGCACTCAAGCTCATGTTGTTTTATTTTAAACTGGGGAGTTAAAACATAAACGGTCAATTATTTATGAAACCATCTCTTTCTGAATCAGAAAAAAAGGGCAGATGATCTTTTGTTTCTCTTTCTCTCTCTTGCATCCAATACATTTTTTCTTTAATAAATCCACATGCATCTGACACCACATACACAACATATACTATATACACTCCTCATACACACCTGTCAGTCAGTCAGCAAGGCACTAAATGCACTAACAGCCATATCTAATTTATTTGCCTTCACGGGCTAAAATGAGTAAACGAGGCCTGCAGTCTGATGGATGCCGCTTATCTAATATAATCCTGAGCGTGTTCACTGGTTACATTAACTCGAATAAGACTCACAGAAGGACCGTTTTATTTCTCCATCCAGTGCAGGAAGCACACAGACGCCGTCTGTTTGCCTCAGGCTGCTCTGGAGAAAAGTGTCCGGCCTGATAATGCAGCTTGTTTACAAGAAGTGGCGAAAAGCAAAATGCTGGTGCTTCTTTCTGGGCGTGATAAATTTGAGTGCTATAATTTAACTCTGGAGCGCAGCCAGACATTTCTATTGTAAATGTAGGCAGCCCTTTTAAAGTCTAACGCCTCCAGCAAGATTCTGCAGGTACAGGAAGGGAAAGTGTACACTGCCTGATAGAGACGAAGGAAAATCCAATTTAATTTCAGTAAAAATGAAGTGCTTCAGTGCATTATTCCAAGTAGAAGTCTTCAGCAAGGATTTAAAGGGTAACCTTTAATAACTTAAAGGGGCACTATGTAGTTTTGGAGAAGACATACAAACTCAGAATTGTAATATTTATAATAGAAATGACTCAGAACTATTTATTTTTTTCATAACTGAATAAACAAGCTGTTCTCAGGGGAAAATAGGGTCCATAGAACATCGTTTGAAGCTAGAAAGGTGGCAGGGTCCGCCACATATAAACAAAGACAAACAGTATGAAACTGTGTTGTCCCTTAAGGTCAGTTTGTTTATTTAATTTAATTAGTTATGAAAAAGAAGAGAGTTTGCTGTGACCTACTAGCCGAAAATCTCTCTTGTCCAGTTGCCTCAACACAATGTGGAGTCGTCTTAGTGCCATATATCCTTCTTAGTGAAATATAAATGTTTCTTCAGTAATAAATTTAGTCATTTTTGAAGGCAGTTTGGTTCGTACCTGTCCTATGAGCTGCACGATGAAGTCGACCACCAGCTTGGAGTCCTTGTTGAACATGCCCTGCCACAGCTTGTCCACCACCCTCTGGGTGAAGTAGAAGACGTTGTTGACCAGGATCTGATAACTGCCGCCACTGCTGAGGGGCAGAGAGGCATCTTCACCTGAAGGGAGAGAAGCAGCAAGACAGACGTGGTTACATACATTAGCTGCGATGTATAATGTCTCCTTTGATGCATGTATCCTAAATGTGATAGTGAAGGATTTTTCATCTTACAAAAGAATTACATTACTAAACAAAGGTAAATGTTTCTCTACTGGCTACTAAGCAATTATTATTTTTATTCTCATGTTTATATGCTTATAATGTTTTTTTTTTTAATGATGTAACAGATTATGTAAGACAAGTTAAAACAGAGTTTACTAGCTTGGACAATTTTAGAGGTGAGGTCAGAAGTGATCAAAGGACAAAAAACATATCAAACATACATTTTGTATGTCGTCTTCTAATTAAAAAAATCATATGTAGCTCATTTTTAAAAAAAAAAACAAGCACACACTGGAGACTTAATATAACACAAGCAGCCATGTTAAATGCTGAAGATGCTTGCAGTACTCTGGGCTTCAGACTGTGATTTGCTGACTCATGATGCAACCATCCGAGCATCTCAGAGAGCCAACTAAGATTATCAGTCCGAGCTGTCCTGCAGCATGCTCGTCTGGGCCATTTTCTGCCTGATCATCAGCTTTTTTTTTTTATAGCCACTTTGGCAGGTAGTGAGCCATTAAAGTAAGATGAAACATCAGTGAGCAGCATGAGGAAATTATTTGGGAGGTTTATGTTCATCCTAAAACTATCGACTGCTAGAAAATAATGAAGCTGGCAGGTAGACTGAACAAACTGAGACTGGCTGGCTCTGTATGAGGTTAAGGACTTTGGTCTGACCGAGAAGGACATCAGCGGCTAGAAGGTGCTCCATGACGCCGTCCAGGATGTTGGACTGAAACTCCTTCTGCTGAGTTCTGGTGGAGCGCTCCGGGGAGGCCTTGTACCACAAAACACACACACATCGACGAGTTAGGATGGGTAAATATGTTTGTCGGTTTGCTATTATTAAAATCAGTGAGCTACAGTATTGACTAGTCTTTACTATTAAGAAAAATATTCTTATTAAAGCTTTTTATTAATCAAATAAGAGAAAACACAAAGAAATATGGGTGATTATCAGTTAATTAAAGTGCTACATGGGTTGATTCAGTCAATTCTTTAAATTCAGCGTCTCCTCACCTCCAGCAGCAGGTCGATGATGGGCGTCTGCTTGCTGGCTGGGGTCATGCAGAGGTTGTCCATGATCAGGACCCTCATGAAATCAAAGACGTACTTTTTGGCTGGGTGGTTGGTCAGGGACGTTTTTGAGCCCACGTTACAGTACTCTGACTGGCTGCGGTTCATACCCGAGTCTCCAGCGAAAGCCTTGAACTCCTCAGTGGGAGAGCCCGCCTCATCATCCAAATCAGTGACCTGGAACGGAAGAACGGACGGAGTGAGACAATTTACCAATAGTTTTAATGTTTAATTAAGCAAGGAGCGGGTTGAAAACAATTACGTTCTATCAGAAAAAAACATGTAAGCAGTTAACTCAGAGACATTTCTTTGTTGTCCAGTTGTACAGTGCAGCCTTGTTTCCTCTGTGTTCTTTCCTTTGACATCTTTTACTAACACACAACTGTCATTCAGTGGCTTGGCAATCTGTAGGAGCAATTATCTTATTGTAATCTGTCTGAAAACACCTTTTCCTCTGAGAAAAACTGCTGGGACTTGCACTTTCTTCTTGAAACTGCAGTAGTTTACAGTGATTACACTGCTCTTGATTTCAAAAGGGCAATGCGTTTCAGTTTATTGCCCCATAGGAGAGAATCACAATATACGTTCAGTGCGCTGATAGGTTTACTGATCAATCCCTTGGATTATTTGTTCGGGTAATGAGATTTTTTTGCTTCTAAACCCAATTCCAGACCCATTCCCTCAATCTTAGAACAGAAACTCCTCAAGAGCTTTGTGCAAAAGGTGATTCTTGCTTTATTTCTTTGGAGTCACCAGTAAAGGTCAAAGATTTCTTACCGTTTCTTCACTTGAGTTAGAATTTAATTTGGCTTCAATTTATTAAGGGAGAAAATGTAGAGCCTTACCATCTCAGAGTAGGGCCTGATGTTGAAAGGGAAGACAGCTGCTGCCAGGGCACAGAGGAACTCAGGACTGTGCCACATTGGTGACAGGTCGGGCACGTTGTGGTAAAGATACCTGAAGAACTGCATCAGGGTGACCGGGTACTCTCTGAGCCAGGAGCCCTCCTCCTCCGACTGCCACGGCTGGGAAGACACAAACAAGAAGACACATCTAGAACCAGTGGAGGTGCTGGTTTTCTGTTTAAATCTCAGGCTGGTTTGGGGGATCTAAGTGAAGTGGAACTCAGCAGCCTGCAGCATTAGAGGCAGTTAGTTCCCAGGAGGTCGAGTGAAGCTTGTCAGCAACCAGCAGCGACTCAGTGAGAGACTCTCTGGGTGTGATTGTGTGGTTTCCAGTCATGTATGTTGGATTAATGGAGCTTAAAAAGACACCTTGAACGAACCCAGGCAGCAACTGCAGGGAAATCTTACATAAAGAAGCACTTCAAAAAGACATGAACACAGCAATCTCTCACGTTTTCCTAGATATAAGCTCTCTGTGAGTAGGTCTTAAAATGTAATCTGATTTTAAGGAAAAAGATGTTGGATTTAATTAGTCCAATTATGTGTAAAGAGGCTCCTCTTAAGCCTTAAATATGTGATTGGAATAATGATCATGAGAGCATTATGTTCTCAAGAAATGAAAGGTCATTTTTCTGTACATGATTTGTTTAAGAAAAAAATATTTAAGATTTATAGATTTGGGGAAAAAACTAAATTACAACACCTTTTTGATGAAGAACTCTACTAATACAATATCTGAAGAGGCAAATTAATTATGCTTTGATTATATTGTAGGTTTTTATGGTTTTTTTTGTTTGAATGTTTTTGATTTTTCTACATTTATTAATCTAATTGGTCATTTTAAATTACTGATATTTGTCTGCCTTGATAATTATGTTCTTCCTGAAAATGCCAATACAGATAGATTCAAAATAAACCTGAGGTTTGGTCACGTTGTAGACTAAACTGTGGTTCTCACCAGGTTGAGCATGCTGCGCAGCATGGCCAGCAGCAGGAAGGCAGCCTCGGGGTACACATTGTGGATGGAGCCCACTACTGTCGCACTGGAGGCTGGCATGCCGAAGATGAACGTCCAAATGGAGTCCAGGTCGAACTGAGAAGACAAACGCACACACTGGGGTAATATACGTACATTTGGATTTTTTGGTGTTTTTGATCTTTGTTTACATTAGAAAAGCTGCTTTAAGTTGTGAGCAGATTCATTAGCATAAGTAAAAGAAGAAAAAAGGGTGGGTATACTAACATGTACCTGCAGGCTGTCTGGCAACTCAGTGACAGGCTGCTGCAGGAACAACGCCATCAGCAGGAAGTAGAGCTCTGGCACGTTGGTGTGTTTGGGCAGCAGTGTCTGCAGCACAGGGAATCCTGGGAAGTGGCAAGCATCCCGGTTGATCTCTCGCACCGTGGAGCGACCGCCGGCACTGCGGCCCACGTTGAAGCCTAAGTAGGGGGATTAAGGGAGGATGTGAATAATGTGAATAATACTGCATGAAGGTAGACAGGTGGCATTACAACACACACACCCTCTGGCTATGGCACCTAAAGGCAAATCTGAATACAGCTGCTGTACATGGTTAGGGGTTTAATGGGGCGGGTCTATGAAGGAAGAGGTTCTAGTAATAAACCAGGACTATAATCTTATAACTGAGCTAATCAAGCAGGTTGATACTGGAAACTGAGCACTAACAAAATAAATCAAAAGATAAGGATTTGATTGAGCTGAACTCCAAATCTGAATAAAACTAAGGGCTTCAACCTGAGAGCACACACTCTGACAGCAGTGGTAGTTCTGTACGGCCATGTCACTACTTTTCATAAGCAAGGTCAATGGTTCTCAACCTGGAGGCTGGTAAAATGTGATGTAGTTAAATCAATTAAAAAAGAAAAGACAGAAATAAAATATAAAGCCCTTTAATAATACAGAATAATTTAGAGCTGCAATGATAAGTCAATTTATGGATTATTTTACAACCATTTTGATAATCAGTTTGAGTAAATTCTGTTCAGAATTCTCTGAATCTAAATTCTTAAATGTGAATATTTTCTGGTTCGTTTTCTCCTTTAACACATTAAAAGGGCTGCAACTGACAATTATTTTCATTAACGATCTATCTACCCATTATTTCCACAACTTATTGCTCAGTCAAATGTGAAACAATTTGTGAAAAATGGTCATCGCAATTTGTCCGTCTTCAAATTGCTTCTTTTGTCCAACCACCAGTCGAAAAAGACTCATACAAATCAAATTCTCATATCCTGACATTTCAGAAGCAAAATATTATTATCAAGATAGTCGGCACTTTCATTTTCTTTTAATCAAGTAATCAGTTTACCGACTAATCGTTTGCAGCTCTAGATATCTTTGGGTTGTGGACAAAACAAGACATGTGAGGATGTCATGTTTGGCTTTGGGAAACATTGACATTTTTCACAATTTTCTGAAAATTTACAGATCAAACAACTTTTCAGTTAATTGAGAAAATAACTGAATAATTAACTGACAATGAAAATAATTGTTACTTGTACCCCTTGAATAATTAGAGCCCAAAAGGCCTGTAAAGTCATGTAAATCATCATTTTGAGGCGGAAGTAAAATAACGAACTGATGAGGTTGAAAACCACTGAGCTCAGGAGAGACTACGGTTACAGCAGCAGGGAGGGCAGGGAGGCAGAAAATGAGATGACCAACCCTTGGCTGTGCGGCGCACAAACTGCGCAGCTTTCTGTTTAGTGAACGAAGGCCAACTCCGACGGAAAGCGTTGCCGTGGTGAGGAGAGGCGTCTGCTGAGCCATGTTACAACATACAGCATTTACACTGCACATTATTACTGTATGTGTCTGACTCTTGTGGTAGGGAATGCCGGTGTTAATACTGTGTGGCAGATTTTTTTTTCTTACTAACTGTGTCATCATGAAGCCACTCCGGGCTTGTGTACTCACCCAGCACTGTCCCGATCTTATTGGTCAGGACGGAGTCTGTGTGGTCCAGCCAGCCGCCTCCGCACAGGCCCTCTTTGAAGCGGTTGAGGATGGATTGGTTGGAGAGAAGCACCACCAGGATCCACAAGGCTGCCGTGACCGTGCTCGAGTGAAGATGTTCTTCCATGAACATCAAGAGCCAATCGAAGCCCAGTGTCTTCACCAACTCCTCACATGCCCTGCAGGGGGACACGAAGAGCAAACGGGTTCAAGTGACAACTCACAGTCTGCGTTTCTGTCTAATAGCTTTTTTTTTTAATCATTATTTAATTAATCTCATGACAATCTAAGATTATTTCTAGTGTTAGTCTCTAACTAATGGTTGTTAATGTCAGAGCAGAAAAGAAAAGAAAAACAGAGCAGCTTTGCTTTAGTGCTAAAAATGTTTAGGAAAATTCACATCAGACTTGAACACATCTAACACTAATGGGTGAACTAGGAATTTTGTTTTGGAGCTTTTAGGAGGAGCAGATATGGTACGAGACTTTAATCTTACTGGGCATTGACAGAGCATTTCTCTTTGGTGGTGAAGAGCAGTCTGAGCAGGTTGTCCAGCAGTCGGTTTCTCAGCAGAATGAGACTGGCCGATAGAAGACCACCAAAATCGTCATCATTACCTGCCGACACAAGAGTGTTTTTCACAGGGAAAACGATCATTCATTCCACTCGCCAAAACAGGCCGATATGGAAAACAACTGAATATATATTTACCTATTTTACTGGCAAAAGAATTATGGATTTAATTTATTGTTACCTCCATCGATCTTCTCCTCGTTATTGATTTCCATGACGACAAACTTCTCACACACAGCAAATGTGGGGAGAGTAGAGGAGATGAACTGGCCAAACCTGTGAGGTGAAGGAAGGAAACTTTCTTTGTATACTTGCTTTCCGTTGCTTAGCTTCTGACATCAATCATACAATAAAACAAACACAATATGCATGCATAGTTCAACTGCTTCTTATTATTCACATATTCTGTATTTACTCAACCCAGTATGAGTGAGATGTACAACAAAGTTTAGCGCTTTAGGACAGGAATGTCTGAACATTTACCGCAGCAGATCATATGGGTTTGGGAAGCCCTGCAGCAGCAGACTGAGCACGTTGCTGATGGCCGCTACAGTCGGCTGGGACAGTGAGGTGTCTCTCAGGGTCAGCAGCAGTCTGGGGATCAGCTGGAATTCCCTCAGAAGTTTGGCATTTTTTGCTGCCTCACTGTTCAACACAGAAAGTGGTATATACAGTTAGATAAAAGCCTTCTTCAGTAAAAAAAATCTCATAAAGATTCACTTTATTTATTCAAGGCACTCTCAAGGAAAAAGAAAGTTCTGACACTTACCTGGATTCTGTCAGCAGTTCGATGAAATGCTCAAACAGAGACAGATGGAGCTCGTAGGGAGCGTGCAGCCAGACCTGAGGAGCAGAAGGAGCAGACTTAGACCTCTGCGACACAAGTTGTGCTTGGCAACACACACTACTGGCAAGAAGAAGTGGCCTGGCATCTTGGCACACCAGATTCACAGAGGTATCAACAGCCAGCAAGAAACTTTTTTCTCATGTGGTCACAATAATATACCTGTAACTTTCACGGTTTCATCAGTCAGGCAGGGGTTTATGGCTGATCAGCTGCCAAAATGACAGACTGTTTCAACTGCTAGACTGCAATAATGCTATAGAATCAAATAACTTCAGTTTCTATAGGCCTCACCTCAAAGTCACAGAGCAGGTCCTGGAAGGCGGTGGAGTTTGGAATGATGGAGGTCTCATGGCCGCTGTCGACTGTTCCCACCAGGGAGAAGGTGAGGTGGAGGATGTGGCTGTTGAGCAGCGAGCGCTTCTTCTTCAGCAGCATAGCCAGCAGCTGCAAGGGACGGACGACAGCAGAATTAGTTTAACCGCAGAACTACGCTTACGGTCACAGCCATTATGGCATGACAATATTCAAGAATTTAAATGAAAAGAAGACAAAAGAATCAGAAAAAAAAAAAGAAAATAAATGTCAGCAGCAGAAATACAAAAAAAAGTAATGAGTGTAGATTACAAAACTGGCAATACAGGGGGATTTGCTCTAAAAGAAGAAGGTGTGTGATCTAATGACAGTATCTAACAGCTGCTAGGTAGCAAACAGCATAATACTGTGGAGTGTTTTGCATATAGTGAAATTTAGAAAGTAGAAACATATGGTCAGGCAAGCATCCGCTTTATTTTTTAAATGAGTACAGTACTACATAAATGCCCCTTTCACACTTAAACCTGCTAACATCTGGCTTTTGTGGGCAATGCCAATGTATATTATCGGGATTTACTGTTGGGCCAATTAACCCTGCAGTAGTCACTGATATTTATTGCCTCCGATTCGGCTGTGATGTAATTGAACACCCAGGAGAACACGCGTCTTGAAGTTAGGGCTGCTTTGTAATTACTTTCCATCCGTCTCTGTCAAGCAGCGCTTGAACATGGTTCAGTCAGCACTGAGTTTGAAAGAGAGAGATAAAGATATCGGAAAAGTAACCGTTGTTAGTGGCTTCTGTGTGGTCTGAGCCTCATCAGCTGTTTGACCGGTACTGCGCATCTGAAACTCATCAGAGATCAAAAAGAAGCAGGATGTCTCTCTCCTCAGCAACTTCCATTATCAGCTACAGAAAAAAACAATGTGTCTAATTCACAATATTACTGAATAAGACTTTTTAAAACAAGTTTAACTTCTTCTGGGTTTATTCTGATGAGGTTTATGATCTACAGCTTTCTACTGTTGCCTGTTTTTCCGGCACGGTCGTGATGATGATCAGGAGACACAAGGGGGAAAAAAACAGAAGGGCAACTTCTTCACTGGCAATGTGAAAGGAGTTAATTGCAGATTATTAACAGGATAACCCATGGTAAAAAAAAACCTGCACATACAGTTTAATTTTGGTGTTATGAAACCAAAAACCCAACTAGTACGTTTTGGTTTACCTGCTACTGTGAGCGACAGAAACTATCCAGAAAACCAAAACACCTCATGTGACCATGTGTTCAACTTTACTAACCTGGTATCCTTTGATTCTCTCCATCTCCTTACTGGCCAACGGGTTGCTTTTTACAACACACACCAAAGCTTTGACAGCTGCATACAGCCCTTCCACATCTGACGCCATGGCAACCAAACCCAAGATAGCTGCTGCCCCACCCACATACTGCAGGTTGGTGGCGACAGGTTTGGCAACGAAGGCACGGACCCCTGAAGGTATGAAAAGAGGGAAAGGTTGTGTTTTGGAGCACAGGAGAGTAACTAACCAAACTGAACAGACCACAAGTCTGTGAGCTCTTAAAATACTGTATAAAACAGGATTTGTTGCTGATATTATGGATTATTTCACCCGCTTGGTTTACCTAAATATCCAATGACTCCGGCTCCGATGGTACGTGCTGGCCCATTGAGGTGACCGGCGGCGTTATGAATCAGTTTGACCGGAGTGGCATTTTCATGAGAGGACACAGCGAGCTAAAGAGGGAGGGAAGGAAGAGGTTCAGTAAAGAAATCCCAACCAAAACACACACTCATTTTATGTTATTATTCATTCCCTTTACTGTCTCAGCATTACTGTCTATTACCACGGTTGCTGTGGATGTTTCAGGGGCATCAGAATTTGTGGTTGAAAGCTGCTGTCTTGTATCAAGGTCTGAACTTTCTACAAGGCTTTTAGAAAGTTACGATGAAAGGTGGGACCAATTAGGGAGAAAAAGCAGGACCACACTCTGTTTATTCCTTTAACCATGATGGCCAATTTAACAAGAGAAAAAGGTGTGAAAAATGCCTTTATGTGGCATTTTCCTGGTTTTAATGAGGAGGAACTGATAGTGTTACAGTCTGTATTTTCATCAAATAAAAACACAATGGATCCTCTTAACTGCCAGTACCATAAACCACATATTCCTATTCTACAACAGGTCCCTGCTGCAGCAGAAATGCTGCCTCTGCAGTTCTTTGCCGTTGGCTTGCTGCGAGTCACCGTGGGCCGAGGCTTAGCAGAGAGCAATGCAGACTGGGAAATAACTTGACAGGTGGGGAGAAAGATAAGGATGGAGGAGGGAGCTCATTTGGAGCTCTATCACATCATTTTGGTGTGATAAAAAGGAGAGTGTGTTAGTTACTGTGAATTCATAGATACTGAATATGAGTGACTGAACAACCATGCAAGCAGTTTGAATCCACATTTTCTGTTGAGTTTGACCTTTCCACACCAGTATATATGTGTGTGTATCTATCAGAATTTCTTATGTGTGCATTTATTTATTATTTAAGATAAAAATCTTTCCTCCAGCACTTTTGCTAAAGGTCTGAACTGAAAACATCACTCTTGGCTGTGGCTGAGGAAAAGAGCTGCTTCTTTTTTCAGTCAGTTACATCAGTTTGTCATGATGTAATGTAAGTCAGTGAGGTCAACGCTCCAGCACCATCCACCCAGACAAAACTCTTCTTTCCACCAGCTCACTCACTAAAAGTTAAACAAACAAACTGAAAATTTTTGATACTGAAAACAAACAAAAAAGAAATAACTTATCATTATGTCTCAGATGTTACTTAATCAGATGAATATCGTAGATTCTTAAATAAAACTATTTAAGTATGTCTGATAATAGGCCTGATACTGCCTTTTTAGGAGGAAAAAAAGGAAGTTTAGCTTTTCATTTTTTAAACAGCAGCTATTGGAAGTGGAGCCAGCTCTCTCTAGTAGTTACATATTATAAGACATTTTAATGAGAAGAGAAAGATCGTCATTGACTGATTTTTTTATGCCTAAACAAACTAAAAAAGAAACTCTCTTCGTTTTCATGACTGAATAAACTGAATAAACAAACTAACCGTAAAGGTGGCAGTTTCATACTGTTCCACTGTGTGTATATGTGGCGGACCCTGCCACCTTTCCAGCCTCAAACAGTGTTCTGGGGACCTTATTATCTTCTGAGAACAGCTTGTTTATTCAGTTATGGAAAAAATGTATATATCTGAGTTTGTAGTATCACCTCATTAATATTGTAAATATGGAAATTATGAGTCTCACTTTTTGCACTTTAGTCCCTAATAAGGTGAAATGTTAAATTCTACACGTAGCGGCTTTATATAACACCACACGAGCATCGTGACTTCTATTCTACTGAGCAGTGGCATGTCTGACCTGTTTAGCGATGGCTTTGCTGTCCAGTTTGTTGTAGACTTTCCTGATCTTGGCCACGGTGAGAGTAGAGACAGAGAGTGCATAGAGACTGAAAGAAACCTTCTCCTCTGGTACCAGCGCCACTGGGGAGGTAGGTGCTACCTCTGTCTTCGAGTCTTTACCTGGAACAATAAAAAGTCAGATGAGGTGATATGTGTGAGCAAAGGGGGTAAAATGACAGAAAGCAAAGAGAGAAGCTGTTATAATGGAATTAAAGATGAAAATTGAACTGTAAACTTGTCAAGGCAGTACAAGGAGGGTAAAGGCTTTTTTGAACACCACACTAAAGATGAAACAAAGACATCCACTCACAGGGGAGGTAGACAGCCTGGAAACTGCCCACGTAGTTGGGTCCCAGTTCATAAATGGCAGCAACACTGGTGGCAGGCAGGACCTCCTCCAGGAAGTGGCTGGGCCCGAGACGCCACACCAGGCTGGAGAGCTGTCGCTGGGCAGGCGGCGTCCCTACATACCCGTACACAGTGCTCACCACGGGGGGGTTGGTGGAGCCGGAGCCGCCTGGTGCACTGTGGATGTAGTGAAGCTGGAGGAGAGTAATGATAAAGATGAGTGATTTATATGAAGGTACGTCACAAACGTTTTTTTATTTTTAATTATTATTGCGAATGCAATTTATACTAGTGCTGAATGATTAGTTGATTCATCAGGTGATGAATGTTTTGTATAATTGCAAATTTAATATTTTGATGTTTTAAAGGGTTAGTTGGATATCTGAAGATATCACTTTGAGCCATGGGAAAATGTAACAGCCATTTTCTCACCATTTTCTGGTCGAAGTATTAATCCAGTAAGTCGAAAAATTACCATAAAATTGAAATAAGATGAAAATGGTTGTTGGTTCGGGTATTAATGATACACGGTGGTGTTGGACTTATACGCACTGATAGCTCAGGGTGTGCAGAGGGATAAAATTCAAATGGAGACAACAAAAATGCAATTCAACAGTTCTTTGAGCGAAAACCCATAGGTCTGAGATGTGTAAATCTAAGGTCAGGGTTCATTGGCTGAATGGAAGCTACCATTGTGCTTGTTGATACGGAGTACTGCAGATACTTTTGCTATGAAGAGCACCCAAGGTATCCTTCGAGATTTTATACTTAAACTGGCAATAAACAGATTTTTAGCTTTAACCCATCATTATGAAGTACATGTTGATTGTGGCTATAGAACAACAACACCATCACTGTTTAAATTGATTCCCAGTTAATCTCACTGTCATTATCCCCAGGCTATTTTGTCTGCCACTGTGTACGAAATCTTGTGGGAAAATAAAGTCTAAAGACTCGTGTTTTGTCCTGTGTTGTTGGTAGCTGCTACTCTCTGAGGAAAACAAAAACGATTTTCTATGACAGCCACACCAACAATATTTCCACTTGGAAACACTAGAGACGAAAAAGTTTCCACTTTAGGAGAGAAGGTCTGTGATTTACAAATACCCATTCACAGAGGACTAAGAGAAACCCACAAGTAAACTCTTACATGCAAACAGACACATAAGATACATATGACCGGCTTGTTGTTTCCTGTATGACGACCTCAGCAGGAAATGAAGCCGTTGTTATCAGCAGTGCTGAGAGGAAGCTGAGACTTGCGGTCTGCCAAGCCGTTTCCCTGCTCTGCTCTCTAATCTCAAGGGGAATCTAAAGTCACCGAACCGCAAGCCACATCACAGGCTGCTGACTGCTGTGCGGCAACATGACTGTGCACGGCCTGGTTCAGAAATGTGTGTCTGTGATTCTTCTTTAACAACATAGCGGTCAATGATCCGAACATCTGAGCTCATTGTATGATATTGATATTTCTCATCAAAGCAGGACTAATGAAGGTTTCACTCCAGAGGAAAATAACTCAAGTTAATAGCTTATTTGCCACTGCTACTTTCAATAATATCAGCACCGCGCCATCCACTGACCTGCAGTGCAATCTGTGGACGAAGAGCCTCCACACACCCACTCACTCTCAGCTGCTGTATATAGATTTTCGTATAAGTGAGGAGATAATGATGCAGTCAGATATCTGCTCTGTATTTTAGAATAGAAATTATAAACATCAGCAAATTCCAAACATATCATCTTAAAAAGGGGATTTTATATTTGGAATAAGCTTTTATTGGATCAACAAAAAAATTGCTAACATTATCATGTTCTATTTTATTTTATTAACATTTTTAAATCAATTGAAGTGTAATATTTAATTTTATCTTTTATCTATTTTTGTTTTAATTGCTTGCATTTATCTTTCAATCTTTATCTTTTATCATTGTAGCTACTCATCTTGTTGGAAGTCATCCATCATCCATCTCTGTCTTCTTCATATCCCATGTTTGTTCAATCACTTCTAGAGCACTTTGAATTGCATTTTGATTTGTTTGAAAGGTGCTATATCAATAAAGATTGATTGATTGATTGAATGTTGATAACAAATTAATCATTTAGGTCATTTATAAAACAGAGATACCAAACTCTCTTGCTAGACTCTCTAATGTGATAATTGTAACTCTTCTCTATCTTTTTATTGGGAAATGAATGTCTCTGGATCTGAAGACATGTGCTTAGATTTTAGTAATATGTGATGAGCATTTTTTAAATTTTCATGAATAATTGAATTGGCAAATAACTGAAAGATAAATCCGTTTAGGAATAATTAATTGCAGCCCTAAGTTTATGATCTATAACCTAAACACAACGTCATTATAACAGTAATAATACCACATAACAGTTATATTTTACAATATTGGCTACACATTGGGTACAATGTATATACCAGCATGTATGACATCATTCAGTCTATAACCGTACCTTGACAGTGTTGATAAGCTGGCCGTCGATGTACAGCGTGGCCATGCTGTTCTTCAGCATGCCTTTGCTCATGACCAGCACCAGGTGGTGCCACTGGCCCTCGGCGATCAGCTCGCCGCAGCGGAAACGAGCGCAGCAGGGCAGGATCTCATAGAAGGAGGCTTCCTCACTTGACTCGTCCGCTGCTTGATTGGGGAGGGAGAGGGAAGCGGGGGGTTATATCGATGAGTCAGCAGGCTTGAGCAGACGTAGAAACAATTAACTCTGAGTTACTGACTGAAATCCAACAAGGGACAGCTTTATAAGGTTTACCACCCTCCCTCGCTTCATGCTCTGTCCCTAGCTTTGCCCCCAACCCACCAATATTGACAAAGAAGTATTTCAAAAAATATAAAAAACACATGAACATTTTCTACATTCAAACACACACTCAGATGATTCATTCCTTGTTTGAGAACATGCATTACATAATATCATCGCTGATATCTACAACAACAGAATCTACAATATGCACTGGGCCAAACCATTCAACAGCCATACAGTGTTTGGATGTCAGGTTTACATAAATGTTGACGTCACTCACTCAAGGTTTCCCACTGTTATAACCACTTGGACAGTTATTCTGACTCCATTTGGTGGAAAAAAATAAAAAATAAACACCACCTGATACAATGAATGATACAGGTTTGGTAATGTCGCTGCTCTACTCACAGTAGGTCTGCAGCAGCTCCTCCTTGGTGGAGACGGTCAGCGAGCGATCCTTGGCCGACAGCACCACAGCCAGGCAGACGTAGTGCTGCTCCGAGGACGTGGCCCGCCGGACGACGGTCAGCAGACGCACCGGGTGGGCGTGAGGAGCCGTACTGAAACGCTCCACGCAGAACCAGGTGGAGTAGCTCAGACCTGATGGAGGAGGGAACAAGCGCTCCCCTGGAGGTGAAAGAAGTGGAGGGAAAATAGGTAAGAGGAGGTTCGATTTTATTTAATATTTCAAAACTTCACACTATAGTGTTACTGATACTGTGGAGGTAAAACGTGTCAACACGTGTTACAGCTTTGACTTTATTTTGTTAAGTATTGCCACTCTCATTTGTCTAAATGCAATTCATGACCTTGAAGATCATGCTTACTTTTTTTTTCTCTTGAGGTGGAATACATCAATAAGCCTCTTGAGTCATCTTATCTCACCTGCGCAAATGAGTTTTCTCTAGTGATTCAGCATTTTTCCGGCTTATCATTGCACATGCTCATTTTACTTCAGCGCTTAATCTCTCAGAACCCAAACATAAGCATGTTAAGTTTATTTATACAGTACGGCTTCTTGTGCATGACGACACATTGAGTGTAAAGAAAAAATCTAAACCGAGCCTTCGGGGCAGAATTAGGCAGACAATATCTTGTGTCAAAAAGAGGTACAATTATAGAGCCACATGAAAACAAGTGACACTGTGTTGGACTGAGCTGCCAAAAGCTAAAAGCAGAAATGAGTCTTCGAGCTTTATTGTCCGGCAGCTCAGTGAACTAACACCTCGCAGCAATGCAAACTCACTGTGAGTCAGGATCAGTCTGTCACTCAACAGGTTATCAGACTGGACTAAATTAAAACTGGCCGGACTGCCACAATTCATTGGCTGCTGCTGGTGCACTGGATGAGCATTGATTTTTACATTAGGCCTCAATATAAGAGGACCAAACTACAAGCTTGCATTACTCCTTATTTGGGCTTGTGGGCCTTGGATTACACACAACAAAAAAACAAAAAAAACATTAATATTGCAGGAAAAGCTGCTACCGGAACAGAGACACTGATGAAAACTGGTTTGTATTTGTTTTTGTAAATGTTGATCATCTATTTCTAATGTATATCTGTAGATGGTTGATTCACTCGAGGTGCTACGAGTTCCTGAGCAGACTGATGATATTTTGATGAATGGGCTTCTTGGTGATGTCATCCAAGGATGTGGGTCAGATAGGAGTGGGACAGGAGAGGGAAACAGGAAAGGGAGGAGGGGGAGAGAAGGAGATTGAGACAAATGAGGCGAGAAAGTGGGGAAGGTAAAGAGACAATAGATGGGGGGGATAGATGGATATAGAGATAGATAGAAAGAAATCACTGACAAGTCAGGGATGGAGGAAGAAAGACAAAGAAAGATTGAGGGCTGGACACTGAGATGAGAGATGAAAAGGACAGAGAAAATGAAAATGTGAGTGACAGGAAGAGACGAGGGAGGGAAAGAGCGAGGTCTATAAATAGTTTTAGGCTGGAGAAGACATGAGGAGGACAGTGTGGGGTGAGTAAGTGCAGAGCAAGCGGATGAATAGGTAAACAGATGGAGAAATTATAGAGAGGAGAGGAGAGGAGAGGAGAGGAGAGGAGAGGAGCTTCATAAATACTAAATGAGGCTACAGACTAGAAAATCCACCATAACGTCATAGATTAAATTTATCTCTGCCTTTAGGTCTCTTCTGTAAAATCTCTGCAAGTGAAAAAAAAGAAATCTTAAAAAATAATGTTGCATTTTGTATCAACTTTTAATACACTTTATAACCAGTTAGCAATAAACTAAAGGCCCCAGGAAGGATATGAATCTGTGCACCGCCATGGGAGGGTGAAATACCGCTTGTTTGAGTTTTTCTTTTGGTTGCACGAATGATGAAAACTGAAAACATCACAAAAAATATACTCTTTGTAGGTGAGATGCAGAAATCCTGAGAGCTTAATACTGAAGAGAGAAAGTGAGAATCAAGATGATCAAACAGAATGCAGCTGCGCTGGGGGAAAAAAGGGGAGTGAGAAAGAAAGTGATGCACAAACACTACAGATGTGACAAACTAAACAAAATGATGTGGGTGGTGTGTGTGTGTGTGTGTGTGTGTGTGTGTGTGTGTGTGTGTGTGTGTGTGTGTGTGTGTGTGTGTGTGTGGTTAAAAAAACTGAAAAATGGGGCAACATGCGCATGTAAGTGTTCAAAGCGGGATTTAATGTTTTGATGTTTGTGTTGCAGTGAGTGAAGATTATGTGGGACGGGCAGCAGGAAGAGATACGAGGATTTAAACCATCAGAATCTATTTTTACTCTTTCGTTGCTTCAGTTAAAAAAAAAAATGTTTTCCACCCTAATAATTTCTGAAACAAAGATGGAACATACTAATACCATGGGAACAGGAAAAAAAAAATGTTTTGCCAACTAACAGCTTGTTGTCTGCCAGAGTAGCTGGTTAAGTGACAAAAATGTACCAGAGATTGGCTGTTGGTTGGTGGTTAAATCCCACCCAGATATCAAAAAGACTTTGCCAGGGTTATGAAATGTTCTGCCTTTTGAATAAAATAAAAAGCAAAATAAAATGTGCCAACAATCTAACAAATTAACATTTTTATCTAAAAAAACTTTTTTAATAACACATCTACAGAGCTTGTAGAGTGGTGCAGAATAAAAGTATTTCCTTTCCTTGAAAACATTATTATGATTGTGAATCAATCATTTAAAAATGTTTGCCAGGTTCAGTTCTGTTTGAGAATTCTGATGTTCGGTTCCTTCTTCTGCCAAAATTTGTGACCCGATTGTATAACGTTGTTGGTATCACGTTGTAGCTGTGTTTTGTCATCATCAACAGTCTTGGTAGTTGCCAGTTTGTGGAAATAAAAGTAAGAAGGGCTGAGTTCTACAGTAAGCAGCCAGTCAACTGTACTGCCTTAACATTAGCTAGCTAGCGTCCGCTTGGAGTAGATCGCTAACGTTTGCCAGCTACCATCAGCAAACCTTCAAGTGGTTGCCAGTTAGTTTGTGCACCAGCTAATGTTAGCTAGGAAACGTTAGCTAGTGCACAAACTGGCAACCACTTGACGGGGCAGATGATTTGCGTATTGAATAAGGCTATATTTGTAACCATTCTACTGCATTATACAACTGCAACACAACCTTCTCCAATGAAAAACACTGCTGTTTTTACCTGTACCCATGCCGCTCAGCACTGCTCCGTCGCTGACACCTGAGGTGTTGGTGTTGTTGGTGGGAGCGTTGTGGGGCGCCAGGCTGGGCAGAAAGAGGCACCTGGGCAGGACAACAGAGGACAGATTAATGACTGCTATCTGGGGAAACAGCTGTAACAGATACAAAACATGTTGTCAGCTTACATGGGTTGTTATTGTACAACAGATTTACTGCAGGTTTTGCTGAATTACTGCTGCAGTCTGGCTCCATCCCTGAGATACACTATTAGAAAAGATTCACCTTAAGCTACAAAGAACAGTCTGGTAATTCAAGCGCTGGAGACACAGGCGGTTGTATTATAATATGGAAATTTTGACTGCCTAATACTCTATGATTAATTATGTATGCGAGCAGGATAAAGGTGGGATGAAAGCATACATTCGGGCTGGTTTTTCAAAAGGAATCTGCTTGTACTAAGCCAGTTGCATCTCCTTGCACTTTAGCTTTGGTTCATGCTGATTCTGATGATAATTTGACAATTAACTGCACAAAACAGGATGATGACCGCATAGAGATCTCAAATATAGAGCGCTTCTAAGATGATGGACCTTTATTCTGTGCGAAATTTCTTTTAAGGCTAATGTCTGGAGGCACTGTCATTCAGTTTTTCAAGGACCTCTCAGCAGACAATCATTCCACAAAAGAAAAGGCATTTCATTTGTGAAATTGTTGCTGACTCATTGCCCCTCGGTGAGCATGCTGTTTTCCCCTCTCTAATCATCCTGAACCAGCACGGAAGAAACTGGTGCTCTGGGGATTTGGGGTTTGTTTTTTGTTTTATTCTTTTACAATTTTGAGCGACAAACAGCCCTCAAAATGTATGAAGCGACTGTGGCAAATTCAACCAGAAACCTGGAAGGCCCGGAAGGAGCCACACTGGAGGACAGCCTTGGTTAGAGCCGTTGACAGGAGATAGCCTGAATCGCAATAACAAGATATCTACAAAACAATACAGGGTGATCCATTTAGCCATTGTATCTGTGAATGAATTCCTCCTTTGCAATGTTTTGCACTAAGAATGTCCACCTCAGACAAACTAATTCCTTGTAGTTTCCTGTATCTAAAAACAGAGCAAGGCTTGGGTCATTTTTCTTATGTAATACTCTCCAGGAAAGAAAGCACAACTGCAGCAATAATTCAGGACAAATCAGAGGAAATGCGCAGATTGCTGAAAGAGCTCCTCCTGTGACCTAACATCACATTAGACAGGGACAACAGGCAACTCATGTTTCTGTCAAAAACTCAGACAAAGTTGTCCAAACCAGAACAACAAAGGACTTCCAACTACTGCTGAAATGATAAGCTAATTAATTAAAAAATAATAATAATAAATTTAAAAAAAACAATAAGAAGGCCAAAACCAACAGTATGTTAGTTTGTCTCAATGCTTTAAGACATCTCTAATGTACCTGTGGCTTTTATCTGGCAACCCTGACAGGCAGTTTATCGGGCGAGCATCTGACAGGAGGGTTGCCTGTTCAGTCCCCCAGACTGGCATGATAAATCTGGGTGAGGACAGTGAAAGACAGCACTTTCCCCTCCCTCATTACCATCACTGAGGTGCTCTTGAGCAAGGTACTTAACTGCAACTGCTCCAATGAAGCTGCAGATCAGAGTGTGGTTGAACTGGGCAGCTTCCAGGTGTGAATGTGTAATTGTCATAATGCGATTTTAATAATGACTCAGTAATTTCCTGGGCATTAGTGCATTTATTATTTTCAGCAGTAAGAAACATATAGTGCTCTACTGTAGTTAGTGTTGCCAGCAGCAGGATGGTGGGACTGAATCAAAGAGTGTAAATCATCAATGTGTTTTTAATAGTTTTTGGACAAGATGGAGCTCAATGGTGGGAGGAGATAACAGAGGAATTAGATACAGTAGCCTGTAAACACCGACAATAATTATTATGTTGATTCATTGTTTTTGTCTTTTAATGTAATTTGTGAATGATAAGAAAAGTAAAGAATATTATCAGCCTTATCCTTTAAGCTGTTCCCAATCATTCCCTGCTTTCAGCTTCTCAAACCTGAGAACATGCTGCTTTAATCTGTTTTATATCATTATAAAAAGAATATTTTTTTTATCTTAATATCTTTATTTTTTCAGTTTTGCACTGTTGGGTTTGGACTAAACACACAATTTGAAAACACCCCTCCGGGCTTTGGAGAACTGACAGAGGCATCTTTTACATTCTATGTAATTAATAATAGATTATATGCATACTAGACTACAATGACTGATAGTCAAAATACCTGTTTACTCTTTTAACTGCAGCCCTAATAAAATCATATTACTATGAGATCTTTTGATTAGCTCTTTATGAATGATGCATTTGGAAAGAGACATTGATTGAGCCGCAAAATTATCTGATTTAAAAAAGAAAAAACCTTTTTAATTAATGTTGCGTTCCCTTTTTTGTTTCTCCACCTGGACAGGAAGGTCAGAGGTCAGGGTTAGCTATGAGACAGCGCCCCTGAAGCTGGCAGCGATTCAATGACTCATTCAAGGACACTTCTCAAGGGCAGACACTGTGGTCTTCTGTTAAACCGACAGTCTGTCTAACGAACAAGGACACCACCCTGCTGCTTCACAATGAATACATGTACGCTGTCTTTTCCCCCCATTAGTCATCAAGTTGATTAGGTTAAACAACAAGAAAAAAAAACAAGACTTGAGAAATCTCAACAGCTTGATGAATGCTAATTTCTCTTTTTTTCCAGTCCGAATGAAACGCACCCCCTCCACCCACACTCATAGCATCTTCCTCGTCCCTTGTGAGATGGCTGGCTGGGGGAGTGTGCAGTGGTGTGTCTGAGAGTGTGTAAGCATGTTGTGTGTGATAGAGAGTGGATATGTGCACGTGTGTGTGCGAACAGCAGCAGGGGCATCAATATTTCATGGTGACAGATGGGAGCGGAAGGAGGGGTAGTCTTTGTGTGTGTGTGTGTGTGTGTGTGTGTGTGTGTGTGTGTGTCCTGTGTTTATGCTGAGCAGAAAGTGGGCCATTGCCTAGCTGCCCGTGTGCTGCTGCCTTGCTGTGTTTTCAGGAGAAACTCCATGTTCTATTCTGAGGCGGCTGCTCATGAAGAGTCACGAGGTTTCTTATGGGTAAAAAAATGAAAACAGAAAAGCTGATAAATTATGGACTAGGAATGATCACTGGATGGGTGAATGGCTTAAAATAAGTAGCAAGTTAAAGGGAACCCTAATCCAAAGATGCTTCATAAAGTAGCACTGATGAAGGAGTTCTGTCCAGTTTCTCAGTAGATAAACCTCTGTGTGGTTTGACAAAACAATCTTAAAGGTGCAATATGTGGCCATCTGACAAACAAAGGGAAGCATATCACCGGAGTAACCGCTAACTGCTGCTAACAGTTGCTGCCATTAGCTAGTTAGCTCATTTAGCCACACAGCTGGTGGTCCAGACTGTGAGCCTGGGGCACCGTGGGAGTGTTGGTATCTCTTCAACATAATACATATACGTCAGCTGGTGTGCTATCAGCCAGTATTTTTTGCTTCGACATTTACAGCCTACATTTGGCTATATATGTTTTCTATGCAAACTAACACACAAGTGGTGTTGGACTAAGGTGAAGCCTAGTGCTACATTGAGATATGTCACTGTTCCTTTTCCCAGCTCAAGAATATCAGCAGTCTTATCAAGTTATTTGGCAAATCCCGGCCACTGTAGCTCAGCCTCTGTCTGAAAAATAAATCAACAGTATCTCACAAATCCTGTCAAATGATACTTTGCAACATGCCCTTGAAAGTGTATATATTAAGAGCAAAGCACAGAAGATTTAGGGACACTGGAAAGAACCAGATAAAATATGTTTTTTAGTGAATTTAAAGAGGTGAATTTCCAAATGTATAATTCCTCCTTTGTTGCCTTATAACAGGACAATCATGAATAAACATATTATCCCAATAACAGTGAAGCTATCTGTTGATTCAGTGTTGGCCAGGTGATCACAGGAAATGACCTTTGGCATTTTGCCACTGATCTGACAGAAAACGTTTACAATGACCTTAAAACTGTTTCCTTATGAATATTAATGAAGAATGTAACATATCATGATCTTAAGTCTCTCTTAGCAGTTGTTTACTGTGTGTCAGCGTAACATGTGTGCATGTGTCATGTATGTGTTGTTAAAAATGTGTGGGCTAATTGCCAAGGTCACATCCCACACGCCATTATATCAACGGACCCCAACATTCACAGGGCTGCTTAAAAACAACACTAAACTCCAGGCAAAGCACACCCTGTCAGCAGCAGCACCAAAAAATGCAGTTAAGGGTGCCGTATGACATATAAGGCGGAAAATAAGCCTATTTGTATGCGCGGCTCCACAACTGGAAGCGAGTGACAGTATCCTGCTGAGACAGTTGCAGGTGCGACTGAAAGGTAAAAAACACACAACCTGTTTAATTGCAGGGGAAAATAACATGTGGCACCCTGAGGTGTGCAACAAAGAGAAATATTTAGAGAGAAGCAGTTTACAGAAGAGTGGCAGCATCTGTTGCTGCAACCATATTTTTATAAGCATGTAATGAAGACCGATCCATTCCTGGAGCCACAAAGGAGACGATGAAGACCAAAATCACAACAAGGGGACTTGAGAGGCAGTTTGACCCCTCTTACATCCATTTATCAACACCCTTTTAGCTTTGTATTGTTGATGACTATTCTTTAAGTTCCTCAAATAAATCATTTCTATTTAAATAAGAAGTCAAATGACTAGATGTAATAAATGGCAAAATGAAAAATGTTGTAGAGTGATAAACGAAGAATTACTACTCTGTGCAGCCAGTCCTCCTCAGCTTTACAGACGTTTTTAGCTCATTGTTTCATTTTTAAAGTACTGTGTCGCTGAGTCTCAGAGCTCTCATCAGCTCTATTTCCAGTCGCAGAAGGCAGCTCTTTTTATTTCCAGACAATCTGGTGAAAAAAAGAGGAACATATTTTTCTCTGGAACTGGTGGAGACCAAACCAGAGCTAATAGGAGAGTGTATATTGGACTTTTATTCATCTAGTGGACAGTAACACAACTCCAAATGAATGCCAATGTTTCTCTGTGTCTGCTGGATGTGCAAATAAGAAAATTATTATTGGCCGTAAGAGCTAAAATAGTATGTTTGTGGATAAAGTGTACACAAAAAAACATTACTGCATACTAAAGGAAAACCAGATATGTAAGCACTCAAACTCAAACTCAAACTTTTAATGTTTATGTTGACTTACCCGAAGCCTTCCAGCGAGCTGTCAAACTCCACAAATGCAGGCGTGACGGCAGACCCGTGCAGGCGTATGTCGTGGGGGGTCGTCATGGACACCAGGCACTTGACTCGGGTGAGGGGTACAGTGCTGCCCTCTGCGGAGCGCACAAGGCTGCGGCTGATGCGATACTGCCCGTTGTCCTCCGCAGGCGTGGCGAAGACGCTGTCAGGACCGAAGCCCTCCATGGACATGGTCATACTGTCTGTGAAGTCAGGAAGGACAGGATACATTCAGGGGATGCAACCATAGCAATGATGATGACAACCCAACATCCAGAGCAGGAAAGTGACTGCTAGTTTTAACTTGTGTGTAAAGCATTGTTACGTCAAATTGTTCTGTGATCCAAAACTAGAGACACAAGTCAACTTTATACTTCATCGCCTTCATGCTTTCTTGTGCTCTTTCTCTGTTGCTACCAGCCTACTTTAGTCTTGCATAGCTTGTTTTATCTATCATCATACGAAAAACTGAGGTCTCCCCACTTTATTTGCTTCTTTTGAACTCCTTTACTGCAAAAACAGGTTATGGCAACATTTATGCTTAATCATAACTCAAGAGAGAGGCATATTAACCAGCAGAAATCTTTCATGATCACTTGATGATTCACTTTCACTTCTGTACCTGCTTTCCTGCTTGTCATACACCTCCCTGTGCTCAGATAGTCAAATTGCATAATATATCTCCTGTAAAACTAATAGCTAGATCTGGCCAAGCCAACTTCCCTGATACTGATTATAGTCAAACTCTCAGAGAGGGGGCAGCATTAAATCAAGCTCAGGTGTAAGGTACAGTATTTTACCTTCTACCAAGAACATGGATTGCTTCTCTTATTTGTAAAGAGTAAGCGCATCTTACAAAGATAAACACCCAGCAATGGCAGCTAATAAACCATGCTGGATTATCGTCTCACAGACAGAGAAAGATAGCACTGTGTGTTACAACAGTGGCTGCTTGTAAAGAGCAGTAATTAGTAGGGACTTAATATCCATTCTCAGCTGGGAGGAGACACAATAAGCAATTAGGACATGCTGAGGAGCCAACACAATTACAAACATTAACAGCTGTTAATAGAAAACAAACCATTTGCAATAGATTCACAGTGGTAGGCAGATCTTTGTTTAAACGGGCAGTTTACATATTAACTGGATATTATCAGGCCAAGAAGACTGCTAACCTGCCGCTTAGCTTGCAGGTCTGGTCTACTTGCAGTGTGTATTTTTTATGTAAAATGTTTGCATTTATCTAACGGTGATACGTTGGGTTAGGGTTAGGGTGTTAGTCTACCTACCAACTCTGAACTCTGCAGAGGAAAGAAGCTTCACTGTTGGTTGTAAGGATTGTACACACTAAAGTCGGGCTGTCCACCGACTCTGCAATCAACAGAACTTTTCTGAAATCTATATGATCGCCTTTCTTTCCAACACGGAGCTCGTGCACGTAATTTCCGCCAGCAATTAAATGGCGACGGAAAGCTTATCCTCTGCAATCATGGCCTATTCACTAGAGGAATCATCCCAATATGCTCGCAGTCAGTGTGAGCAAAGAAAAGGAGCAGATTTGCTCGAAGATTGATGGCCTTTTTGTCAAGCTTTTAGTACAGAACCAAAGTTTCTCCCAGGAGGAAGCTGGAATCACTGTGGCAGATGGGGGTGGCTCCCAAATGACGTTATCATTTCATAACCACACTAGAGGATGGCTGTGGCTGCTGTGCTTTTCTTTTACTTGTCATTACTTTTTGAACTGATTAAAATAATAAAGAGACAACAAACTTCTTATTTAGTGGCTGAATAATATTTAAGGTCATAATGGGTCAACTGTACAGCGCTGCAGCCAGAGGCCATGAACCTCCGTCGATCTTCTGTTATATACAGATCTCATCAACAACACCAGGAAAACAGCTTTTCTTCTGAGACCTGAGGCACAGTGACTATCATGTGGTCAAAACAAGGATGAGAGTTGTTATTGTCTTACTTCTCATCTCGGCGTCATAGCTGAGAGAGCTCGGTTTGTGAACCCGGTACTGCTTCAGTAGCTTCTTGTCCCAGGCACCGCAGTTCAGAGGGTTTCCAAGACGCAAGAACTCCCTGGAGGGGAAGACGACCAAAGCGTTAGGAATAAAAAAAACATACCAACAAAGAAAAAAAATAAAAACAAGACATTACAATTTTACTGTTCTTAAGATTAGTACTTTTGAACTTGCTTGTTTGCTGCTTCTGAGTAAAATTCACTGTATTTTAGTGGTTTGATCACCCCTCATTTACTGCATTTGATAGTTGTTGCTACTGTTTGGTGCTACAGAAAGTCAAATCAAGTCAACATCCATCTGTATCAAAATCCTTTCATTAAATTTATAAAGGAAGAATAAAACTAAGCTGGGCTACACTCACTTTTAAGCCTGCAAATGGCATGCAGAAATATAAACTCTATGAAGGAATGAATCTGGATAACAAGTTGGGCCATAATGTATTTTCTTCATAAGAAATTTCCTCAAACACATAAAAAGACAAAAGCTTAATATAAGAAAAAGAAGTTATTTCTCAACATAAAATTTACATTTTACAATCATTTTTATTAACAATCTTTAAGGTGTGCAGTGGCTCAGGAAGCAAGGTACGGCCCCAACACTACCAGGTATAGTTGATGCTTTCCCAGAGGGACCACCGATCGTAAACACGTCCTATATGTCCTCATGAAACTGTAAAGAACTCTGGATGAAAGCCTCCACTTAAATGTATACAGTATGTTAAGTCAGCAGTTACTTTGCAGGTTGACTCCTACTCCTCAACAGCTGTGGTTAACAGCATGTTGTAGTCTGTTTAAAAGTCAATGACAAGGTTGAGTGGCATGTAAGTGACTTGAATGCAAAGAGACCCAGAGGGGGTTTGTGTGAGTTGTCAGAGCCCCGAGTGAAAGAAACAGGCGGCTGAAACCAGACAGCCTCAGAACAACGCCAAAGAAACAGAAAGACTCTGGTGTTCAGCTAGGGCTGACTTGAGCAGACTTGAGACAAAATGAGAAAAAATAAGGAGGAGCAGAATTATGAAGGGAGAGTGACAGCACAAGAGTGAGGCAGGGAGACAGCCAGAGAGGGAAGTCAGGAGAGGAGGCTGGGAAACAGATTGACAGCTACAGTTAGCTTTACCTCCAGCACAATTACGGGGAAAGAATATCAGCCAGGGAGAGGCCACATTAACATATAAAAAGAACCATCCATGTGCATGTCAAATAACCTCCCCCCCCCCCATTCCTCAACCCCAACCTCCCATCTCACTAAACTAGCCAAGCGGGAAATGAGAATCGCTCTGTTTTTGTCGGCAAACATAGCCCTGCTTCACACAGTGAAACCTGTCAAAGCAGATTACCCTTCCCAAAAGTCATTTTCAGCCACTGGAGGAAAAACCGCACTTCTACATTTAGCTCATTAGGCAACACTTAGAGTTAGCACATTAACATGCTACATACAGCAACATACTGGCAGGCAATCTTTGTTGCATTTCCCATCTCTGTCCCCTGATTCCCTCTCATTGCTGTGCTGTTGGCTAACAAATCAAGGCATAAAATCTCACATAAAATAATAATATTTAAAAAAAAACATGATAACATGCCTCTGGGCTGACATTAAAAATTACAACATTAAACATTCGCATTTTAATAAATGCTTAATGTTGCAAAGTAAATGTAAGTGGGTTAACCTCAAATTCCTTTTACGTGCATGTGGTAGCAGTAGCCTACTAGCATGCTAACAGTGAAGTTCAGCTCAAAGTACAACAGAGGCCGATTAGAGGAATTTTGTGAGATTTCTCAAATGAAGATATCTTTATATTCATTCTTACAAAAACTCATTGTGTATAAACACTGCCTTGAAATAACTTGCCTTTAGCGTGACCAGTAGTCAAAAACTTAACAGGATGTGACAAGCTAGAGTCTTGCATGGACCTCTGTCAGCACTGGGTTCACCTTTTATCTTTCTGGTATAGGGAAAAAAACACTCACTTGTCTGTATTCCTTTAACCAATCACAATTGTCTTGGCCAAAGCTAACCCCAGGATGTCGCATCAGTGCTCCTTCAAGCAAAAATAGTGTACGGGCGAACTTGTTTTGCACAGGGGGAGGTGAGCACAGGCATTAAAATGGCTAAATCTCCGCAAAAGAAAGGGTAACACAGCAGCTAGCTTGTTTATTTTTGTACTGTCGAATAGGTTACCGTTCGAATAACTTGCCAATTTCAGCATGTAGATTGCTAGATTAGGGATTGTTCTCGTTGTTTCATGTAGCTGCAGGGATTTTGAAAATGGTAACATGCAGATAGCAAAAGGGAGAGGCTTATTACAGGCTTGTACCAACAGTCTACATCTAGACCTAGCCAATAAGGAGACAGATAGGCTTGTATTTAATGAAATGCTGGAAAATGAAGTCTCACAAAATGTTATGGTAAAGGGACAACTTGAGGGGATGTTTATGTTTAGCTCAGAGATAATGAAGTCACACTGGAGTTGAAATGGTCCTTTTTAGTAATGTCAACTTTAGGAAGGTAATAGCCACAATGAGATGGGTATAAAATAAATAAATTGCCAGTACCTGAGTGCCATTGGCTGCAGTGCCTGCGAAGCCAGCCTCTCAAACATTCTCTGCAGCGGTGGGTGCAGCGGATGGTCTTCGTCACCCAGGGCCTGACTGCAGCGCTGCAACAGCCGCTGGTGGAGGCAAGCTTCACACAGCACCTGCTGGTTCCTCTCACTGTTCACCAGGAGCTGGAGGATGTTGGCCACTGCCAGCTGCAGGTCGAGGGCATGCTGGAGAAAGAGGAAGTTTCCTTAATTCATCAGGCATTAAATGTACTGGATTAGCAAATAAAAGCAGCATTATCATTCTCTTAATGTACTATATGATTTTTTTTATTTTAAAGTAGACATATTATGTTCATTTTCAGGTTTATCATTTTATTTTGGGTTTTTATTTTTGGGTTACTACTATATATAAAACACATAATAGGTCTCCTTTAAGATTTATGAATGTTCGGGACAAGCTGTCTGGTTGACTCTGACATGTAGACCCATTGTGTCCAACTGACGTAAAAAAACAAAAAAAAACAAAAGGAACTTTCCTGCCCTGCTTGTAACCTCTTCAACCACTTTAACAGGAAGTGCATGTCAGCACATTTCCTTCTTGTGTTTCCTCACCTCTGGCTGGCTGTCGGAGGAGACGGAGGGCAGCAGGTCCAGCATGGCCAGGACGGCACCCGGGTGGATGACCACCATGTCGGACAAGGATGAGGAGGAAGTGGGATGGGAGGGGTTGGCTAGGTGGAGCTTCAGGTCTGTCAGGACTTTGACCGGGGCGGGAGGGCCTGATGTACCGTAGTAGCCATGTCTGGAAGCATAGGGAGGGAAAAAGTCACATTTAGTTAAGACCAGCTGAGTCAACACGGACACATCTACCACTATAAAAACATGAACAACTTCTAGCTACAGAACGTAGGTTTGGTGGTATTTTTTTTTAGGTTTTGATTTTGTTTTGTGACACAAGACGACGCAAGAATCCAACAATTTTTGTGTTTGGCATTTTGTTTTGCAAGAGAGGCCTCTGCTGATCCCTGTTAACAAGGTTATGTGAATATACAGATTAAGACAAACAAACTAATTTTAATCTGAGGTGAGATATTAACCCCTGCCACTAGCTATGTGAAGAGAAATTTGGGTTCTAGGATAGAAGTGCTTACTCTATGAGCTTCCGAAGAAATCTGGAGGCAATAAATGACTGTAAAATATGTAACTGGCTCACAAAAGTAAGGGAAGTGGCTGCTAAATATTCAGATTTACAGTCACAAGTTCTACCAGCAAAAAACCTTTCATAGCTTAATCAAAATTCTTATAATGAGGACAGAAATGAAAACATCACAGAATAAATACAAGCATTGTATTTAACACTCTAACTTTAATTAACATGACTCAGCTATCCTCACATTTCAGAGATCAGGGTGTCAGTCGGCTATGGTTTTACCCAAAGCACAGAGCCCTTCCTCATGTGCAAATAGCAGAGAGCAGGATATCTGCCGGGGCCTGCAGTCAGGCAATTAGACAAATAGGCGCGTTGCTGCGATGCAAATTACAGAGTGGCAAATCCCCCCTCAGGAGAGATGCCGAGCTGGAAAGGGCTGGAGTCAGCATTAAGTGTTGGAGGGGTTGGATGTGGAGCAGGAAACTTAACTGGGTTGTTCTCGTTCACAGCGGCTGGCAGCCACTTTAATTGTTTTTAGAGTACAACTGAACTTCTGAGGTATTATCTCCTCCGTTCTAAGACAAGGGAGGATAAAGTTTCCGGCCACAGACACAGCTGACCTGTATCTGGCAGGTGGCAACATAATCATTAACTGTTGCTATCAGGAAGTGGTACATGTGCCAAATCATGTCAATCAAACTCCTACATTTTTTTATCTTTTATCATCAAAAATATCAGATGTTAAATTTCATCATTGTTATTATTATTCTGACTGTTTGCATAAAAATACAAAGAGAACAAATCATACATAACATAAAAAAGGTTTCCTGTCCCCATATCATAAACAAGGACAATAAACAAGTGTGTCAAAACAAATCAGTGAGAAACCAAACCACTGTATGTTTGAACTAAAATGAAAGTCAGGGAAACCAAACGGTCGCAGACGGGAAAGCAAAGAAAAACAAAGAAACCAAACTGCTGATTAAAGATGTCATTGCAAATGAAACCTTACAATTACACATCCAAATGTTTTTCCAAGAACTTTACAGTTATTTTGTTTTCTGGGGTGTTCACAAAGCCATGTTACCACGACTCACAACCTGTTTTATTTTATCTATGCACTCAAAACTATTGTTTTATATGTGGACCCGCATCATACATGAAAAATGCACCTTATCCTTTCATGTGTTACGTAGAAATAACAGACTTGGCTCATATGATGGAAGTGCCCAGTGAATTAATCTAAGTAGCATTCTGTGATGTCCAAATTCATCAAAGGCTTTAATTTATAATACTTTTTAGCTTTTTAGCATTAATCTTCAGTTGCTAGAAATCTTGTTCAGATGCCCTATATTTTATGTAAATCTGTTTATAGATAAACATATACTGTTAAGTGAGTATATACTATATTTGCATACATGCAATAAGACATTGTTAGAAAAAAGCAGATTTGCTATGATGGAACGGTTTTGTTGGAGCAATTTAGCCTTTTTTTCCTGGTAATCAAGTGTTTTAGTTTGGACGGAGATCTTAACGAAAATGATCTAAAAACTCTACCGTTTTCTCAAATAACCTCTTTTTAGATTTAGCCACCTGAGTGTGGACATGGTCTAAGGAGACAGCAGTGGAAAAATCCGAACATGCAACACACAGTTTTCAGACTAACCACTGTTTGTTAAATCTAAAAGCTTTTGCTGCGTCACCGTCACAAACTGAATAATCACAACACTAATTGCTGCATTTGTATCGCAAACTGCTGTTGTTTTCTTCGAGGCAAAGCTCAGTTCACAAGATGTTTTGGAGCTGCTTAGTATCATTTGGATGAAGATTAAATCACGGGACATGTTTTCATTTGAATTAAACCAAACAAATCCAAAGCAATTAGCATCTCGCCGTGCTCACATCTTACATGTTCTGAAATAATTTTGAGAACAGAAAACAGTTTTAACAATCCACGTGAAATCACATCACAATCACAGACTCTTCTAGGGTTGTTGAATGATGGTAGTAAGGCTGAAATACTGTAAAAACAAAAAGAAGAGCTTTTAGTGAGGTTCACAAACAAGGATGAGGGCCTCATCATCTCTAATTGTCAAATTAGTCCACCTCATGAATATTCAGCCTTGGAGCTGATCCAGGCAGACAGAAGGGGCTGACTGAGAGGAGACCCCCAGTTTCACCTTGACAGTTATTACAGCTAACTAAGGCAGAGTACACTTAAAACATCCAAACCTTTGTATAAATTAAACTCAAAGAGCAGCAGAGTCTGGGTTTGTGTGTATGTGGGGGGGCTTCAGTTGAGAGAAAAGAGAAGAAAAGGAGGGGGAGGAGCAGGAGAGTGAGGAGGAATGTGATGAGAAGGAAAATGCCTACTTTAGACCAACAGTAATTTGAGTCTGTACTCTTCTCACTGCCTGAGAGTGGCTATGGAAAAATGTTTCAAATACAGTGATGGGACTAACATTTTCTCTGTGTTGACAAGAAAAACATATCTCACAAAGCGATTCATTTAATTCTGTTTCAGTTGGTTTGTCACACAGTCCTGATTTTTGAGTGATTTTCCGCTAGCTCCAGCAGACCACGTCACAATTTTTCCAGAAGGAGTGTAACATGGGGAGTCATATTCATCGTTCTAGCCATTATCCAAGGTTTTGATCTCAGATTTAAGACTTTAAACTAAGATGAAGGAATTACAGAATCAAGAACACACCTAAGATGATTACAAAAACGTATGAGGCAGATTGTGTTATAGCTGATAACACAATCATTTACAGGAATTTTAATGATTGATTGATTTCCTATCATTTTCTATCACTCACAGGCAACAACTGAGGATTTTCATTATCTATGTTAAGCCTAATCAATTAATTATTTGCCTATAAATCTCTAGAATGAAAGAATAAAATGGCAATCACAATTTCACAAATTTAGACAAGGAAAAGCATCAAATCCTCATATTTGAGAAGTAAGAACCATCAAATATTTGGTATGTTGGCTGGAAAAATGCAAAATAATTAATCAATTATCAAAACAGCTCATGATAAAACATTTTTTATGGATCAACTAATTGATTAATAGATAATTGCTTGAGCTTCTACGTCAGTCAAACTTGAATCTTTTAGAAGATGTCAGTTTGGGCTCTGAAAAAGAGTGATGGCTTAAATCTTTGTCTTTTTTATGATAATTCATTTAATTGTTTTAATTATCAGATAAAAAAAACCCCATCAAATTTAAGGTTTTATTAGTTGTTGAATAAATTAAAACATTTTACCCAAATCTGACTTCCTTCTTCTAATTTCCTGTTTTACTCATGGTGGCCTGTTTCATCTCAGTAACTCAGCTGGCCACATCTGCATGATTCGCTAACCGATTCATGTAGCAGAATGGTTCATGATCATTTTACCACTGCTGGGCGCTCTTTGGCATCGCTCAGACAACCAGCAAAACACTGATTCTAAGGCCAGACTGTTCGCACTGTTATTTGCAAATGATCAGATTAGATCTGTTTATCCGAACATCACCAACCCAACTGCACTGGTGCTGTGGCAACGACGTAGGTGTTAATTACTACGTTCACTGGTGATGCAGTTTTCCAATGCAGCAGCATGAACTTCCAGCTTTGCCTGAACAGAAGCCGAGTGGGTTGTTGTCCTCCATACCAAACCACTCTGACGCACTTCTGTTACTCTGGATGTGATGATGTTGTGTGTCACTTTGTAAGTGACTGTTCAATGTCAGATTTGACCAGCCAACCTGAGCATTCACACTCATCTGTAGAAATCTGATTCCAAACCACTTTGGATCTGATTTGCAAAAATCACATTTTACATGTTTTTTTGCTATTTAGATGTCCAAAATCAATCTGGACATCATTGTGTGTAGCCAAATAACGGATCTGGGCTGGCAGCCTGAACATGGCCTTAGTGTCAACTGAAGGTGAGCAAAATGGAGAGGAAGGGATGAGGGTGAGGAAAGTGGCAGAGCGCTGTAGCTACCTCTTCCTGGCGAGTGCTGGCGTGCCCCACGGCGAGGGCAGCGAGGTCTCATGAGTCAGGCAGGGTGGCACCTGCTCCGCACGACTGCATGGCAGCGCACACATACACACATACACACACACACACACACACACACATTCACAGAGGTAAAGGACACAAGCAGAGAAACACATTCAAACACAAGCATGCACATACGCACACATGAAAGCACAGGTATTCACACACACACCCACACATGCAGCCGCGCAGATGGACCGGGCCGAGGATGAACAGCCAGACAGCACCAGAGGTTAGAGGAGGAAAAAGAGGAAGAGAAGAAAAGAAGGAAAGAAGCTGTTAGTGGAAAGCTGAAAGGAGAAACAGGATCAGAGCTACAGCTGGAGCACATGCATGACGCCAGCTACAACTACACATGAAAAAGGTGTGTAGTGTTGTCATAGTGACCAAGGACTGCAAATGTAATACCACTGGAGTTTGAAACTTTTAGCACTGCAGACAAAACTGCTTTTGATTGTGACCTCCAGGTGGTGCACACATGCACAGAAGAAGAAATGGGAAAAGAGGATTGTAACCCATGATTCAGCAGTCTGTGTCTTAGCTGCACTGGTGATCAAGTCTGATCAACCAGTTAAGAACAGCATCGAGACATATATTCAACTCAATCCCAGCAAACCTTAAATAGTTACACAATGTGTGTTTCTATTTTTGTCAACTATTTATTGATATACAGTCACGTTTTTTCCTGGTGTCACAGTTGTAAATATTTCTGAATACTACATTTTATTCATACTGCCATCATGACAACACTACCTGGCTGTGCAACTGAGTCAGAGCCACAGCGCACTTCTTTATTAAAGTGTTCAGCTACCAGAGCTCAGCTGTGTGTGTCTCAGCTGAAGAGCTGAAGTGTGACTGCACAGTATGACGTGACTGAGGTAAACACGGCCGTGTTGACACTTTCAGAATACAGAGAGGCACCTGACTGACCTCAACCTACAAATGTCCTTTTCACTTGTGCAAAAAACGTATTGATCTGCAAGTTATGTATTGGAATTCAATCAATCAAGTGATACATGCAGATCTGGAAGAGAGCATGGATTTAAGATATCACCATTAGTCACTTGTTTCAGTATGTGGCCTTAAAGGGGCATTATGTCGTTTTGGAGAAGATATTCAAACTAAGAATTTTAATATTTACAATGTTCTCAAAGGAAAGTAAAGTCCCCAGCACATTGTTTGAAGCTAGAAAGGTGGCAGGGTCCGCCAAATTTAAACAAAGTAAAAAAGTATGTAATTGTGTTGTTCTTTAAGGTCAGTTTGTTTATTCAGTCATGAAAATGAAGAGTTTGGTTATTTAGTTTGTTCAGGCAATGAAGATCTTTCTCTTGTGATTAAAATTTCTTCCCCAAAACTACACAGTGCACCTTTAAGTTGAAACAAGTCTTTTAAGGTCAGTTAAAAACACTTGTGTTTGTATAGCAAAGTTGTTTTTCTAACAATAATTCCCCTCAGGCTAAATAAATTGGATCCTGAACGTCAAAACATTTTCATAGAGGGTTCTGTTAAGTTTCAAATGAGGCCAAAAGAATCACAATGGACACTCACAAGAAGACAAAAAATAAGTTGTGGGTTTTATTAAGAACTCCAACATGTTAAAGGATCGTAGAGAAAAATGTGAGGTCCTTAATCTGCTGCAGAAATGTTCACAAGGAACATGTGGAAGCAATCTGCTGAGCTTGAACTAAAAGCTCCTCGATTCTCTTTTACATTAGGACAAATACCTACTAAACTGCTTACTTATCTAACCAGCGACAGAAAATGAAAAACTTGTTGACAACATGTCATCCTAACTCATTTATTAGGCTCAATAGGCAATATCAATTAGCCTCCAAGTTATGTTTGACCCTTCTGTTGTGATCAATGGTGTAATACACTGTATACACCACTGAGGGAGCCATGATAACTGCTGGCTATTGTCTGAACAGAGGAGACTGAATTCCTACTATAGGTGGTGACTTTTTGGCATTTAGCTGTAAGATAACACTACATAAGACATGTAGTGTGAAATTTGTTGACCATTTTGTTTGTTTCATTTAACTTCTTAGCATCAAAATGCCCAGTTCCTGACATCCACTGACCTGTCAAACGAGTCGGTGGCCATCTTGTACAGGTAGATGAAGAGCTTGCTGCAGTGTTTGAGTGTAGGACAGACATTGTCTCCTGCGCAGCCTCCGGGGGCAGCCTCGTCCTCCAGCAGCCTCTGGAAAGGCTGAGCATTGGAGGGGAACACGCCTGTGGGACCCAGCTTCTTCGTGTCTGAGAAACAGCCCAGCAGCCTGGTGGGAAGCAGAAAGAAGTGCTTAACATGAGGAAAGTTTGGTTTTAAAAAAGGACAAGGACAAACTGCTACAAGGTTTATTTGTTGTTGTTTTTGTTGGTGCGCAGGCAGGGGGAGTTTTTCCTTACTTGAGTTGAGGGTCTAAGGACAGTGTCCTACACTGTACAGATTGTAATGCTCCCTGTGCCAATTCGGATTTTGGTCTATATAAATTAAATTGACTTGACTTGACAACCAACAGAACTGGACTTTGATCTGTTGTGACTTTTCCCACAGTGGGAAAAAAACACCAAATAAGACACTTAGGTTCTTTGAGCATTGGGACTGTGGTAACTTGACAAAAGATAAATTCAACTCTGAGGACAATGCTCCATCCGCTGACAAAGGTCTAAGGAGGTAGATCTTACCTCACAGCGTCGGCCAGCTTCTCATACTGGATCTCCGTGCGGAAGAAGTGTGAGTTGGCCGGCTCGTAGCGCATGGCGGCGGTGAGTGTGCAGAAGACGGTGTGCAGGAGCTCAAAGACTTGGTTCTGGTTGACACGGTCCCAGCCGTGTCGCGGCGGCTGGCACAGAGACCGCTCCATGGCCACCAGCAGAGAGGTGACGTAGACAAAACCGCCAACCTTGCGAAACACCGTCCGGGTGCGGTGACTCTCACGCAACACCGCTAACAAAGCCTGAAGAAGAGAGAGAGATGATTGAAGAACTGTAATGAGCCGTTTACAAATATGTAAAAGAAATTTAGTGAAAAGAGATCATTTCTTTTTATCAGTGATGAAGATAACTAAGTACATTTACTCAAGTACTGTACTAAGTAAGTGTAACATTAAGGTACTTGTACTTTACTTGAGTATTTCAATTTTATGCTACTTTATACTTCCAGCCCACTACATCGGAGAAATTTTAACTTTTTACTCCATTATATGTTTTGTATATGCATCAGAGCCAAAGCAGCAGATTTTTAAATCAATCTATTTTATCTGCAATTGGATAGAAAAAAACACTCATTCTGAAAATCTGAAAAATGTGAATATCAGATGCAATAATTGACCAAGTTGGTAACACCAGCGCAAATAACGCCAAGTCAACACTAAATATACAGTTTATACATTTATGTAAATGTATGTTCAATCTACTTTTACTTGTAGTGTTGATATTTAAGTACATTTATTAACAGAACTTTTAATATTTAAGAACATGTCATATCAGACACTTTAAGACTTTTACTTTTACTATTTGATTGGGTGACTTTCACTTTTACCAAATAACATTTTAACCTGATATATTTACTTTAATACAAGTATGACTCTTGGGTACTGGTTTACATATTGCTGTCCCTGAGGTACCGGTACATTAGTTTATTCTAAAGAAGTCACACAAACCCTGTTTCCCTTTCTCTGCATCATTTTAACTCACTTTATTTCACTTACTTATTTTAAATTTTGTTACCAAATTATTCTCCCCCATTTTGAGTTTTCATGTCGGTTGGTTTTTGTCGTCTCATTCAGTCATATCTATATTCATTGACTCCTTTTCCTCCCATTCTTCTTACGTAGGGAGACACATTTATGAGCCCCTCTGGGTTTCTTTGTCTCGCTGCACCAGCTGGATGTTTTTTGTTCCCTACATTTTTCCAAGTTTTATTATTCGCATTTGCAAGTAACCTAAACTGAAACATCAAACTGTAACCTAGATATGAGTTTGGGGACCTAAAAACAGCCTGGTAGCATAGAATGGCTGTGACAGAAAACAATTTTAATTGGCAACTGAAAAGTGGAGAAAACGCCTGTGATCGACAGCAGATGAAGCTTTTGAATGACAAAGGTGAAGTGCAGTGTAGACACTAAGCAGGGCTCAGTACCACTTTGCAGGAAAAAGCTTCTATTTCTGATACAAACAATGTTGGAATGATAGGGCAAAGACTGTGTACAATATTGTATGATAGGATAAGTTATTACTTCTGAGCATGTACACACGTCACCTGGTTTTCTTCATAACACATTATCAGTATTACAGCAAAGAATACAACAAGAATATTGGTACAGTCCAAAAATCTCAGTTTGGTCCCCATTGTGATGTCACATCAGACTGCCTCATTTGTTGTGTATCTACAGATAATTATCAAAAATACTAGCATGTTTTCATTATAGCAACATCTACATCAGAAACACTGTAATTCATCATAGTCTTAAAAAAACCTGCTCTCACTTCTCAACGCAATGCAGATTGTTTATTTGTACCATTTGCCAAGGTTGCAAGACATTTTCCTTTAAAATTTAGATCACGGCAACAATAACAATAGCTGAATGTTAAAAATCTTTACAGCAATATTTTCTTCCCCCAAGACAGCGTTGTGTCTCTGTTTCTCTGAGTCGTCAGGACAAGCTGTAAAGTGTTGTCATGAGGACTATTTCTTCAGTAAAAGGTAGCTCTGATGAAATCTGTCAACAGCAGAAGCAGTGGGATTACGGGAACACTGTTTCAGTAAAGAACATGCTGCTGTTGAAAATACAAAAAAACATATTCAGTGTTTTGAGACGCAAATAAAATGTCCTTAGAGTCTGCTCCACTGCAGTGGCAACAGAAGTCTCAGTGATGGATACAACTAAATAGAAAAAACAAATACAACCCAAATTATTTACACATTTGAATTTAAGATTTGTCATTTTTCCATTTCTACAATGGAAACTATGTGACACTTAAACTTAAACTATATTGTGCAAAGTCATTGAGATAGTTTCCGATATGATGATTCATGTCACTGGAAGAAGAGAGAACAAACGAGAAGTAAAAACCGTGATATGTAGCACCGCTGAGCCAGCTGTTTCCTGCTGCATTAAAATACTGCCAGTCTCAGCACAGGAGTCTGTTTTTGACAGGATGTTGAAAACATCCTCTTCCTGTCCTCCAAACTGGGAAATTACTACCAGGCTGCAATGTATGCTGGTAAAATTTAGCTTTCGGGCGTCTACTTCACTAGCCATGAGGAGGCCTTGAGGATTAGACACATCAGGTTTTTGTCCGTGCCCTCCTGAAAGATTACAGGGTTAAATGTGCACTTTCACAAGACTAATCAGCTTAATTTGGAGATCTATTTGTGTGCCTGCAGTGTGTTACTGTCAACGGTACATAAACCCTGATGACAAGCGAGGAAAAAAATATTTTACTCATGCTGGATTTGGTGTAAATTCTTTGCAGTCATTAGATATTTTTTTTAGGGTGATAATTAAAATCCCTGATTAGTGGAATCGGGGGAAAATGCTGACGGGTTAATCCAGCCGACGCTTTCATAAGGCGTGAGAATAACCTCGTCTGAAGGAGTGGAATTTGAAAATGCAATTATGCTTCAGAAAATGAGCCTCTCATCCTGTGTGTGTGTGTGTGTGTGTGTGTGTCTTACTGTGCACCTTGCACTTAGTGCCCCCCGGTTTGAAGCAATTACTGTATGCAGGGCTTCAAATGCATATTGATTTTTTTTAAATTACAGACCTTCCTTTTGCGCAATGTTCTCACTAAAACTGAAAGTTTGCTTGTGCTGACATTTTCTGAACTCCTCCTATACACTACACTCCATCAAGATAAAGTTTACATTTGTCCAAAAAACTGATCATATTTGAGTAAGCGAATTCTCCAAAATCAAAGAGAGTTATAGTTTTCCAGACAGATATATATTTAAAATTGATTAAAATGATCCAACCTGACTAACTGAGTGTGTGAGACAGGGACGGTTTGTCATTACCCGCAGTATGTCCGTCTTCAGCTGTAGTTCACTGGACGGAGCAGAGTGCATGAGGCCCAGCAGTGTTCCCATGTCGTCGTCTCCGCTGGGCGACAGGACGAGCTGCTGGATGATGAGCAGGGCGTGTTCTCGACACTGGCGGTACTTCACGATGTTGTGCACGCAGCGAGCGCCGCCAAACTCCCTGAACAGAGCTGGGAGACAGATAGACGGAAAGGACAGAGGAGGCGGACAGGGGCAGAAATGTAGTCTTATTGGGTCATTTTAAAGTTTTTAACTGAACCCAGGCCAGGATATAATGAGTATACCGTTACCAAAAAAGTGATGTCCAACAATAATGTGTTAGCCTTTAAGGGAAAACAGTAAAGTAATGTTGACTGGTCTATTCAGTATAAGACAAAACATTCATCTTTTCGCCACAAAGCTAAATACAAATCACTGTGTTGCACTCTCTCCTGCTTATAGCTGTGTATTTAGTTTGGGCTGAAACCAGCTGTTACATTCATTATTGATTAAAAGGTGCACTATGCAATGTTTTACATGCCTATAAATATAGATAGAGCTCTTGATACAAGAAATAGAAGTTTGCAAGAGCTAACATGCTAGCATGAGTTTTACATGTGCTTTAAAGCCATACGTTTACATCTGTGTGTGCAAAAATTAGAACAAAACAGGCTTGTAATTTGAGTTATGGTCTAAAAAAAGTTGCACAGTGCTCCCTTAATCCGTCAATTATGTTTACAGTGAATAGATTGTTTAGTCTGAAAAATGTAAGAAAAAAGTAAAAATTTCCCATCGCAATTTCCCAGAGCCCATGTGGACATCTAAAACCCAAAGATATTCGATTTACAGTAATATAAAAACAAAGAAAAGCAGCAAATCCTCACATCAGAAGCTGGAACCAGAGAATGATTGCCATTTTATGTCCTTTTATATGCTTCATTTTAGCCCTTTATTCTAATTTAGTTATATTTATTAGCGATTGTGTCGCTTGAAACATAATTTGGAACAGAATTCAAATCAGGAGGAGGAGGAAGAGAAGTTTATCATGCTGCAGTAATGGTTTAGGATGTTTCTGTGGAGAAACATTGCGGGAATCCTAGTGGATTACAGCTGCCGTCTCCACTAAGCAGTAAACTCTGTAGAGCCATCTCTCCAACATCAGACAGTCACATATGTTTTGTGGCCTAATCCTTTTACCCACAGGTGAAATCTTTAGGCTCTGTTGAGTTCAGTCCAAGTGTGAGATTGCAAAGTAGTTGTGATTCATTTAAGATTTATTTTGATGACTGAATAATGGCTTTTTACTACTTTTGTTTATTTATTTTTCCATCATAAATTCACTACTAATTGATTAGGCAAATTCAACTGAAAATGTCTTTAATGCCATTTTGCAAAGTGAGAGTGATGTTCAGGTTTTGGTGAAACTTGGTAATATAAAAATCTGACCTTGGCTTGTGCTGTTTTGGCACCCGTTGTGCGACAGACTGTGCAGTGAGTGGATGCTTATTTTAGACCTTCACAAAGGAGTGGGAGGTTTTTATTTGTACTCAAACTGAAAGCCTGAGCTTTGTCATTAAGTTTCATCATGTGGATGCTGTAAAGTCAATTGAAACGGATAAACTGGCTTTAAAAAACTGGTTGCTCGTGATGTTGGTCATCTATGTTTATCTGATATTTCCGTCTGTTTACTGATAGCGCACTGTGGCTCTGACCTGAACTTTTAGTATTATTCTTCTAATTTCTGTGACACACTGAATTTCCTCCTACAGTTGCACTCATTTCAAGTCTCTCGAGATAAGACCGCCAGCTGAGCTGAGAGCCTCAAGCGTAAAATGTAAATGTAATCAATGTGTCAGAGTGGAGGGCTACAAACATCACACTCATCATCCTGTTTTAATGACGACAGCAACCAGTCATCATCAAGGCCAAAGATGGCTATGAGCTGTGAATGTGCAACCTGTTGGTGATGTTGGTGACTCATCAATACATTTTTCTACAGCTCACCGACGACACACACACACACACTCGCACACACAGAGGGTCAATAAGAGACAGCAGTCATGTGGGAGTAGAGGGATGTTTAAAGAATTGTAATAAGATACTTCATTGATCCATTGAGGAAAATTGTCTTTCCCCTCCACCTAAACAGACAGGTCAGAGGTCAGCATCTCTGGAGATGGTAGAGAATAAGTGCTTTGCTTACTTCTGTAAGGTGGATACATGCAGAAACAAATGAGCATTTGCACTTGTTTTGGCCAAAATCACCACATTGAATGAGGTAAAGGAACACCGTTTAAGGTGAGGTCAGTTTCTTTTCAAGCTTTTTTTAGGGCCCAAGCAGCAAGCAGTGTGAAGGCCCGCTTAATGCAAGGAATGATTACTCTTTCATTCTACGCCTAAAGTAAATTGCTTTTTTGAAGGCCTAAACATGCTCAAAAACTTGGCACTTGGCACAAAATTCAAACGATTAGGTTTTTTATGGGTGTCGGCCATGGTGCGCCACCTAAAACGCAGTTCACAGCACTACTTTGTAGTCAGGGCCCGTTCATCACTGCTTGCAGTTTTAATTATATTTTCTCATTGTTGCTGTTGATTGAAATCAAAGAGTTGAAAGCAAAAAGGGTACCTGGAATTTAACTATTAATGGACAGGAAGTCCAGTTGATTAACTGATCAAAAAAAATCCTCTTCATATCTTTAATAGGCATCTTAAGACCGTTGAGACACATTTTGAGAAACTACCAATCCTCAGTAAGTGTGTGTGCATGTGTTTACCTGCATTAGTGTTGTTGGAGCCCTGCAGGAGCACAGTCAGTGTCTCCATCACCAGCCAGGCCAACTGCTTTTGCTCCTCTGCCACAGTGTTGTTTTTACAGTCAGCTAAAGATGGAGGGAAAACAAAGGTTAGCATCAGATGACATCATGACTGCAGTAAATACACACAGTGAGCAGTAACACTAATGATATAATGAAGGGCACGCAGTAAAAAAATGAGGATGAGGAATACTTCTACCAAAGGGCAGTAACACAATAGAAAGAAAACAGAATTTAATTTTCTGACGGTCTGTATTTGTAGAAATGTACATTTTTAGCTCTAATGGCTTTATAATCTGCTCTTGATTCAGCTCAGTGCATTTCAGGTCAAGCCTGTAGTTGGTTAGATCCATTTAGCTTGTAGCTAAATGGGTTAAACAGCCTGTGGGGTTTTTCAAGGCTTAGACATTATTCTGTATGGTGCCACTGAATTGTATCTTTAGTCGTGGACTGTTGATTTGACTTTCTGGTATGCATTACAGCACTACTACAAAACTATTTCAATAATACTGACCTGAAACCATTAGGCTCTTTAAAAAGCACCTTCGCACAAGCTAAAAAAAATATTTTATTGACCTTCTCACTTTTCTGCAGTGATGCAGTAGTGTACTCCACAGTGTGCTGGTGTGTCAACTTTGCATAACTGTCATGGTGACACACAAAGTGCTCCCGTTAACCGATTTCTGAATCTTGAACCGAGCAGTCATTAGAATCATATCTGTTTCTTAGTGTTTGGTCAGTTATGATTAGGGCTGATACAAATCAATAGTAATTACCTGCTTCTCATGGCAGATACAGATATGATGACTGACTTTTTTGTATCTTAACTCAACTTGTGGAACCTTGTAGAACATGTGTCGCAAATTACAAGCTTGTTGTCTTCCTGTGAAAATGTAAAAAACGTCCACCCCAGTAATGAAATATTTGGCCAGCTAGCCTACACTGCTTAGCTCTACCCTGTAGCAGCAGTTTGACGTCACGGGCACAAAGGCCTGCACTTCTTCTTTCTTCTTCCTTTTATTGGCAAATCACAAACCAACTTTAAAGGTGCAAACCACAACCTACTATATCGGAGTGTGTAGGTGCTGCACTTGCTAACTCAAGCAATTTAGCTACGTATTATCAGCTCTTTAGTGGCTGGAATTTCACCAATACCACTAAAAAGCTGATAATGCAAATTTCAGCTGGTCCAAATTTAGCATGGTCCCTAATCATGATATGTTCGAGTCACAGTTTGGATCACTGGATTCTGTTCGGTCTGCCACTGCTATGTTAATGACTGAAGGTCCAGTCCCGACTTTACATGTAGCGCACTTCAAGAAAATTCGTTACAAATAAAATCAAGGAGGTATGATTAATTCTGCAGCCCTGTCCACTCTGCACATTTTCACCAATCACAGAAATAAGAAAAAATATCAAAGACGCTCCTCACCTTGGTCATTATTGTGTGGTTGCTGCTGCGTGGTTGGGTCTTTAAGCAAGGCAGCGTACTTGTGCAGCAGGTTGACCAGCACCTCCAGCAGGCCGACCTCCCGCAGCACGTCGCTGAACACCGGGTCATGCCTGGCCAGCTTTAACAGCGTCCGGACAGACGTGATGCTGCAGGCGTGCGACGTGCTCGACTTGAGCAGCACGCTGACGCTGAAGAGCTCCTTGCACGGCACGTAGTTGAGGCTGAAGACAACAAACTCCAGCAGCTCAAAGTACTTCGCCTGGGCCTCAGGGAGCTTGGCCACGCGTTCTGCAAACTGCGACAGGGTGTGCTGAGACTCCAGGATGAAGTAGTTGGCAGGCTCTGCTGCGTAGATGTTTCCGATGGCATCTAGAAGCATGCAGGCCAGGCGGCTTGTTTTAGCCCTCAGGAAGGCGTTTTGTAGCACAGAAAAAGCCTGAATATTACGCACTGTGTGGCCTGGAGAGAGAAGAGATGGAAAGGGAAAAAGGTAAGAGACAAAACAAATAAAACTGACTGAACAGAAATTAAATTAAATTAATTTAAAATGATCCTGGTTTGGGCACTTATGGTAGCTTAAGTCCACAGAGTGTAAAGATGGAAGCTGACAAGACATTTACATTTCTCACACTCAGACCTACATATGATTCTGCTGGTCTCAATCCAGCAATACAAGACAGGAACTCTTGGCCTTGAAACCTCCCTGGTTACACTGACAGCGGATATCTGAGAGCACTCCTGATGTTACATGAGATGAGACCAAAATGCCCTGAAGGTGCATTAAACCCAAAGAACAGTAACTGCAGGGAGAGTCACACTGAGAAAAATAATCTCATGGCACGGAGGGGTGTTACGTATCTTTTCACAGCTTTTCACAGCATCTAGTCTAGTATTTGGTGAAAGGAAACCCCAAACCCTGTTAAGATGCTTTAACCTACAAAACACACAATAAGGTGCCCTAATTTGCTTTAAAAGGGGTGCATCAGTAAGCCAGAAGTCCGTGCAGCATAGCAGTCAAACAATCAGGAGTTTTGGGATGAATTATCGATGAAATGTCTTTTTTACACATCTTAATTAGATACACAAACAAATCTTTACTGACTAACCAATGAACAAATGCTAAGCTTGGGATCCACTTTTTAGTAAATGACTCGTGTTTTCAGTCCTTTAATAGGTTTATATGGTCTTTTTGTTCGGAAGGATTACATTCCTGTTTGCTGTCACAGAAGAGAAATGATAATAAAATTACACAGAGGAACCCTTATTTATTTTGCATGAAATTGTTCATTAAAATGTTTCTGAATGACAAAGAAACTAAAATGACATCTGCTTTTGTCACTTCGCACTGCAATGCTCCTTCAACATAATCCCTTGTCTTCATCATGCATTTACGTTGTTTAAAGATAAATGTTTGCACTTTGTTTTGTCAACTCAACATGTAAGTAATAAAGCACCGTGGTAAAAAATCTCTATTTGATGGCAAAATTTACTAGACAGTTCTTTATTTAGGTCTTGTGTGTTTTGGGGGTAAAAAACACAAACATACTGAGTCAATCAAAAAATTAGGTGGTGGTGTGTCCTTAACTTAGGATGGAAGGATAGAGAGAAAGGATGAAGCGCAAGAGCATAAAGGATGGATGTTATCCATGAACTACATTACACACATAATCTGACCTCCATTTTGGGGTTGAGTAGCTAACATAAAACCACAAACTATGATTCACACACACACAAACACGTACAAGAAAAGTCACACTGACGTGTGCTCACGCACACACCAAAGCACACATAGCCGTTAAGTGAATGTGGCGGGCTAATTAGGCATGTAAGCGGACCCTCACACCATGATGGCTTCTGGTAATGACTCTGCACACAGCTGGAGCTGTCATTTGGTGGGCAAACACGAGTGTGTATATGTGTGAGTGTCCCTGTGTGCTCGTGTGTGTGTGGTATAATAGGTAGTGGAGCTTGGCTCTGTTATTGCCAGAGTGTATGAGGTTAGAAAGTGGGAGGTGACGACACTGTACTTGTTCAAAAGGAAATATTTTAGCGTACATGTTTTAAGTCTACTCCAAACAGTAGTATTGTCACAAAACAACTTTACATTCCAATAAAAAACAACAATATTCTATACCACAGGGAAATTGACACAACATTAAGGGCATAACATTTTAGATTTTTATTTAAAGATAAATATAACAAGGGTTGTGTACTGTGTTAAGTACAACAGCATCTAAGTTAATTTACCTTTGGAGTAGGTAGGGCTATGTGATCTCTACAGCAGTGAGTGTGTCAACTCACTGTCAGAGATGAAAACATAAAAACGCACCAGGAACCAGGTATCAATACTTTGAAAAATGAGTATTAAAACCATTTTCAAATGTTCACAATCGATATGTTTGGATATTTCGATATTTTTAGAAGTAGCAGTAGTCATCACCAACAAAGCCAGAATGCACATGACCAGGTCGAAGAAAAACGAACAGAAAAACGTCATATTTGTAATTTACATTGAGTTAACATAAAGTAGTATGAAAGACAGACAAATAAATAGATAACAGACTAAATCAAGGAACTAGTGGAAGTCAGGGAGGACTTAACCCTCCTGTGATTTTAATGCAACACAGTGTGAAACTACGGAAAATAATTACATTTATTTGTAGTGTATTTATGTCGTGTCATGCTGTTATGTACATTATCTTGATTGGATTTCTTCATATTTATAGCTGGTAATTATTTCATTTATTCAGTTTTATTTTTCTTAATTTATGTTCTTTCTACATACATATATATATTATATGTAATAAATTATATATTTGAGCTCTTTGTTTTTCGGTGTCTTAATTGTTTTATGTATATTCTGTATCTCTTTGTGAGTATCTTAGTATATAACATTCAGGGTTGTGTTTTTGGTTTAATTTTACAGTATATCATATATATATTTAATATAGTATAATACGGTATTTTTGTCAGGGTCTATTTTCAGTTGCTGATTTGGATAATGAGCTCCAGAGTCACATAACGTGGGAAGTAACGTTGTCAGTAGTAGCTAAATATTCTCTATACCCATTTTAGATTTTGTTTTATGGTAAAAAAAAAACATTATTTTGTCACATGTGTAAACAAGATCACAGGCACTCCCATTTGTATTTCACTGCTTGATTGCATTGTGCCGTTATGAAAGGAAGCATGAGTGCATTATAATTATTTTGGATGTAAGGTGGATCTGACAGCGCATATAAAGATCATCCTGTTTCTTTAACAACAAACTGGATGAAGAAGAGGGGGATGCAAGACAGAAGGTCAATGGGGACAGGTTCTTGGGCAGCAGAAGTAAAAATGTGGCCCAAGACAATTCTCTGAACCACTAAAGCGTCTCTGGACTCCAAAGAGCCCATTTGTATGCAGGAGGCTTCAGGCATTCGTCGCCAGCAGTGTGACAGGCGGCAGTGTTGCCATGGTGTCTGTCAACAGGTTAAGCTGACTGAGATCAGCCAAGCATCAAAGTCATTTCAGGGATTAAGATCTGACTGGGAGATACGGCGGCAGGGGTATACAAGAAGACTTTTCCACAACGAATTCCTCCATTGTTTCAGGGTTTTGGGTAAACTGAGTTTGGGGGCGTGTGGGGATTTAAGAGATGAGCTTGTGATCAGAAAATCACTGGGATGTATCTTGGATGGGGGAGGGAGAGAACATCTTAACTCCTTGACATTTACCGTCAAAGTTTCATTCATTAGATGATGACAATGGGAGAGATGCGAATTTAGCATTTAATGATATGATTTGCTATTCTACAGCATATTTTTGTTTTTGTCATTCAATTTAATGAAAAAAAAAACAGTTGGTCTCAATACTCTCTCAGCCAGTGAGAAACATGCGGTCTTCAGTTAGAGACTATTTTTACAGAGGCATACAGAGGACCAATAGAGAGCTTCATCACATTGTGCAACGACATTCACTTGAAGCTCGATATCAGCATAACCAATGATCTTGATGGATTACTGCTGTGTGTCTATTAGCGTGTAAGTATAAATTCCTTGTATGTGTTCCCACGCTTGGACGGACAGACAGATGGATGGACGCCATCGCATCGTAATGCGCGAGGTCACTACCAACTTCTGTTTCGGGAAGCACGCATGAATCAAGATACATGTCATCAACCAAGTTTTGGCATCTCAGTGTTAAGAAAATGAAATTGTAAGATGTAAAGATGTAAAAGTGGATGGATGATAGTACAGCTGACTGAGTGACATTTTGCATGCAGTATGCAAGGAAGGCAAATCAGAAACGGGGAAGTGAGAACACTTCTCGGAAGGTTTGCCATATTTTGATTTAATTAAGGGCATTCCACTCAGATCAGAGAGATGAGGAAGCGACAGTGACAGACAAGAAGACGTAATGTTTCATTTTATTAAGGAGGGGAAATTTTTGCTGAAGTAAAACACACTGATCAAGGACAGATACCTTTGAGTCATGTAGTCATTGAATTTCCAGTACCAGCTAATTATTACTGTAAGCAAGCAAGCCCCAGGACTGCCCAATCTAAGTACATGACTGGTGCATCAATAAAAGTGCAGCTAGTTATGGAATTATGAAAGCAGAAAAATGAATTTTAATTATCAACTAGCTGCAGTTGCTACCATTAACATACCTTTCCCAGAGGGCTGTGGGAGAACAAAGCCAGGCAGCAGGAAGGGGGCTCCAGTTGTCAGGCCGGCGGGTTTCAGCTCCGTCACTCCATATGTAGTTAGACAGGTGACCAGGTTGACCAGGTCCTTCAGTGCATCTTTCGATTCGTCCTCCTTGGCCTGCTCCAGTCTGCATCCAGACAGAGCTTGTTTGAATATTCATTGGACACACTCAAGGAACAAGCAAGATGTTAGCTGAGGGACTGAAGTTCAAAGTTGTACCTGAGCATGAGATCGCAGAGGAAGGCGTAACCCTGGCACATTCGGAAATCGTCCAGCAGGGTCTGAGACACGTCACTGGAGTCCTTGAGGAAGCAGGAGAGGCCGGCGAACATCTCCACAATCTCTAGTGGGGACAGATCATCGGACTGCTGCATGTTCTGAACACATGTGCCCAGGCATTCCTTCTCTGTGGATGGAAAGAAGTTTAAGACAGAAGGGTTTAACAGCGAGGACGAGCAAGGGATTCCTGATGTGTGACAGAATGTATGGAAATGAGATTTTCCGTACATTCCATACGAGATGTGCTGCTCTTCTTATCGATCTCTTTGACTAGAGAGAACATTATCCTTTGCCCAACAGTTCAAAGCTGTTTGCAGCAACATCAACTTCATTGACTAGCACATACTTCATTGAGATGAAAATCTTAGTTATTTATACTGCTATCTACTTCCCACTGTGGTAATTTCTGGAGATCAGGGCTGCAGGGAAATGACAAGAAACCAAAGCGCAGCCACTGCACTTCCCAGTTTCCAGTGGACACAGGACTGTACAATGGCTCGTATGTCTGGTTTCAGTGTGTCTTGTTCCCTATTCGTGTGTAGAACTACAGCACAACATTGCAAAAAGATGTGTACATGCTCTGAGTTTTGCCAACTGTGTTATGCTAATGCTACAAACTCATGACTCATGGATAGTAAAAGTAAAAATGGAAGCAACATGTTTTGTTTTGTAATATAAATCACCCTATTGTAAGGCTCACAAAAAACTGTTTCAGTTCAATATGCCGAATACAAACTTGTAAATTCTTTTGAATTATTTGTGTGCTTTAAAAATATCAGTAAGCAAACTCTTTGGTTTGCTTTGCTAGTATTCTCACAATGCCTTTTTTTGTTACTAAGGTGCATGACAGATGTTAGTCTTGCATGCGCCTCCTTGTCAGCTCTGTGGATTCAAGTTTTATAGCTCCAGTATGTGGATTTCACTGCATTTTCCTATTTTTCATGTGGCACAAACGCACATCATAAAAACTCCAGATGTGGTTTGGATGATTGGATCTTCAATGTATCGTGGGTAGTGTCATTACAAATACACAATTAAGTCTTATCCGACCACAACTAGACTGTGTTTGATGAAGTACACACGTGCTGTGCATTTGTGCATACCATGTATGTATTTGACCACGTTGACACTGAGGCCGTGTCGGGAGATGGTTGTGAGCACCTCCCCGGCGCTCCTCCTCCAGGGCAGGTTGTGAGGGGGGCACCAGGAGGTGATGGCACTGAACAGCAGCTGGAGGTCGTCCTTTTGGGCAAGCTCCTCCGCTGGAGACACAAAGGTGCAGAGCTTCACCAGGATCTGCAGGAGAGGAAAGGACAGGAAATTGACTCTGGGCAAACGCGTCAGCCTGAAAGTGAGCTTATGAAACTTGTCAAGCCCAAGTCTGTCATCATGGAGATAAAAGAGTGTTTGATATAAATGCCTTTTATAACTGCTATGATTAATATGTGAAATGTATTTAGGATACTGGCAGAGTAAATGAAATGACACCATGTTTACAGTAAAGGAATCACCAATCTTTTGATTATTAGTGCACATGTGGATTTAAATATTCACCTAAAACAATAACCATCTTAAAAGGTTTTCATGACTGATTAAACTGAATAAACAAACTGATCTTAAAGGACAACACAGTTTCATACAGTTTTACTTTGTTTATATTTGGTGGACCCTGCCACCTTTCTAGCTTCAAGCAGTGTTCAGGGGACCTTTTTTCCTCTAAGAACAACTTGTTTATTCAGTTCTGGAAAAAATAAATATTTCTGAGTGTATTATTTCCTCATTAATACTGTGAATATTAAAATTAATTTACCTGGACGAAGACCTTCTGGAGCAGCACCCTGCGGTCAGCCAGGGGAAGCTCCTGCTGGCTGTGGCCCTGGCTTGGTGTCTTCTCCTGGGTGGCTGGTGGTGGTGGCGGAGGTGGCTGCGGGGTGGGGCCTACAGGGGCCTCGGCCATGTGAGGCAGGTCGAAGAACAGGTAGAGGCATTTGACCAGTGTGGACGGTACAGACATAGTTGTCATGCAGTCCACCGTTTTCTGATGGTGAGGGAAGAGGGAAAGAAAGGGGAAGGAGTGCAAAAGACATTGTGAATTATAAATAAGACATATGCTTCCAAAAAGAGCCCAGAACGACCAAAAAAGAACTTGGTGGGCCTCAGTCGTGGTTTACAAGCCACCTTTTCAATAGAAGGTTTGCAGTAACGTGCTGTATCATCACGTGTCAGCGTCATCTTGACTCCACTGAACATCAGAATATTTTCTATCATTGCCCAGCCTGAACTGCAGAACAACATCTACTGAATACATAAAGATGAAAATGTTGTTTTTAAGTTTGGTAAATGGGCATTTTTGTCGTGTTATGACTCATGGTTGTGTTTCTGTGATGAAAAAAGCGGCAGCAGTAGCTTTGAGGGTTTTGTGTATGTGCATGTGTATGTGTATGTGTATGTGTATGTGGGAGTGTGTGTATGTCATCATGGCAAGGAAAATGACTGAAGAAAGAGATGGGGTTTGTGCTCACTGAGGCGCATGATTCAGATAATCAAACGCTGCCTCCTACACACCCGCACACACAGACAAGAAGCTCACACTGAAAAATTATCTTGCTCCTTCTTTCACTTACACACATGAGCTCTCATAAGACATACCCACACACACACGCACGCACACGCACACACGCACGCACACACACAAACACACACAGTGGCTGGTTGAAATGACCCTCCCATTTACTCCAGCTCTGTCTGCACAACAGAGAGATGGTGGATGGATTGCAGAGCCCAGCAGGCACACACACACATACACAGCAGGCACAACAAATGCACTCGCGCTCTCTCTCTCTCTCTCTCTCTCTCTCTCTCTCTCTCTCACACACACACACACACACACACACACACACGCACACGCACACACTCAGATTCAGTCCCTCCGCTGATCGATGGAAAGGAGTGGGGGAGGGAGACACTGACAGTGGAAGCAGGTCTATAGTTAATAGTGAGTCAGTATAACTGAAGAGTCGAGGGGCATCTGTGGTACAACAAGCAAGGGGAGTGTGTGTGTGTGTGTGTGTGTGTGTGTGTGTGTGTGTGTGAGAGAGAGAGAGAGAGTGTGTGTGCTTACAGAGTGTGACATATTGGCCCTGCTGCAGCTTTAAGGTCAAGGTTACTGGGAACAGTCAATCAGAGAGAAAACCAGAGAGAAGACATTTTATTAGATGTGTGTGTGTGTGTGTGTGTGTGTGTGTGTGTGTGTGTGTGGAAGAGAGTGAGAGAGAGACACAGAGGAGGAATGAGAGAGAGAGGAAAGCACACCGGGAATGCAGAGCGTGAAGGGCATCCTGTAAAAGAAGACGACGGACAGGAGGTAGAGAGATGGAGCTACAAACAAAAATATTGCTGTTTTATCATCTAAGGGACGAGAGTGGGAGGTGAGAGAAAAAGAAAGAGAGAGAGGGTGACTGCATGGGGGGGGGGAGTGACGTCAGGTTTATGGGAGGCCGGCTGCCAAGAGAGTCCTTTGTTTTACTGTCTGAGACGCAGGAGGAAGGGGATACAAATCCATTAAACCCAGTCACTCACTGTCTCACACACACAAACAGGACAGTGAGCCTTCCTGCTTGATGGTAGGTCATTCTTTTTCCTGTCAAGTTTGTGTGCACTGATATCAAACGGTTCAACGGCAGTATAATGAAAGTGTTGCCTGACTATCAGAGTGAAACAGGTGCAGGTTGGAGGTTTCAAGTGACAGACAAATGCTGGTATATGTTGGCTGAGGTAGGGAAGTTTATTATTGTTATTTAAATGAGACCGCTGGTTTGACACATCGTGTCAACCCAAAAAGATGCACATTTCTAACAGAATACTTACATATAATTCTGTTGTTTATAATAGATAGATAAAACATATCTGCAGGTTGGGTTGAGTATATTATCAAAGCTCTTAAAAATTGCCATCTCTTTTCAGAAAAGATCTTTTGCACAAAAGATGTGATCCATCTACCGTTTCCAGCAGCTGCCACCGTATTCAATTTGGAGTACAGAAGACAGGCAGCATGAGCCTCTATGGCTATGATGAGACTGCAGGCAAATCAACTTTGTTTCTCAAATCAGATCTGAAAGATGGAGTGTCTGTTCTGTTATTTGTAAGTGATCAGATCGGATCGGTGGTAACATCTGAGCATTTGAAATGTTTGTTTTCATATTAATTCTAATGACTAAGTTGTGTTGAGACTTGTGAAGGTTGCCTCATTTTATATTTAACATCAAGTTTCAGGCTTAAAGATGGGCATTTCAAACCAATAACACATTTAAATGGCAAAGACTGAATGACTGCAATTGTAAAGGACAGCTGCAACTTGTCAAACTTACTCTAGATTCATATGTTCATAGGGGAAAAAACACTTCCCTCGTTCAACAAGAAAATAATATAACAATGTGGCATCTCTCCTTCTGTAAACAACGACACAGTCAATCTGGCTTCACTTAAAACTGACACGATTCTTAAACCGAATGAAATGTACAAGAAAGCACTTTGAAAAGGCTACCAGGGCAGTAAAGCTGAAAAAGCCCCTCAGAGAAAGAACAACTTAATTTCGGTGAAGTGTGAGTGGTATAAATCCTCATGTGTTTGCTGTGGGCAGCAGCGAGGCCACTTCAGACAAGTGTAAATTAAAGTAAGAAAGTCAACTTCAAAAACAACTCTTGGTTTTTATCCCCTGACAGAAAAGGAGTGGCTTTGTGCGTCTGTACAAGCTGGTTAGGGTTAGCAGCAGAACACTGTCTTAATCACTATGCAGCAGAGACAAACCAACATCAACACAAACTGTATGTCACCATTCTCTCAAGCCTCTAAATGTATTTTTCCATAAACTCTTAATGAATTAAATGCGTACATAGCAGTGCTTGAGCAAACCTGCAGTAAAATACTTGTGAATAATGTGATTAGTGTGTGTGTCTTTCTCTGTAACTCAAAGGAAAAGCAGAGTGCAAAAGGGGAGAGAAAGCATCTGACTCAACAACAACAACAAGGGTGAATTTCTGATGTGCAGCGGAGCAGGAAAAGCAGCCGACCAGCTGACAGCGATGCTAGCCTCAAGACCTCCAGAGGAATGCGGGCCGAAAAGTTCAAAAGATGTCTGCTGGCCGCAATGCAAGAGCAAGACCTCACTGTCTAACCTCTAAACCAGGAGCCTGAGAAGCTGCCATGTTCAGATTCAGAGATCGGTTCAGCGGTGATGCATCACAAATCCAATTTTGAAAATATGACAATGATGCTATTCATTTGATATGAAAACAAATATCAAGTCGAAAAAATCAGGAGAAGCATCACTTCTACCATTCAGTGCAGCAAAGCAGATTTAACACATGAATGTATTTGGAGAGAATAGGGTGTGACGGGTACGGTGAGGATTTTTACTTGTACTCAAGAGCCTGTTTCTCAGTTCTTACAGAGGCTGATGCTATTTTCTGCTGGGAGATCAAAGAGGGGAGATGCAAATGGGTCAAAGAAGAGACAGAACGCCGGGAAACACAAGTTGTTTCCTCCGATTTCATCGTGCATCTGAGCTCAAATGAGGGCCAACCTTACAAACACAAACCTAATAACGTACTTACTGTCTAAACATGGAGCCCAAAAAGAGCGTGGTGATGCAAGCAAGTATATTGTTACTCTACCAACCTGTCCAGAGGAGGCCAACAGGTTGATGGTTGTCAGAAGCATCCAGCCACGACTCGCCTCCTCGCTCTGGTTCACCTCCAGGAACTGGACTATAGCGCGACTGGCTGCCTCTGGAGAAGCAAACACACACACACGTACACACACGGTTAACTAGATGGAAAGTGACAGCTCATTGTGGCAGGCAGATGGGCTGCTGGAACAATGATCAGTTATGCAACACATAAATCATCTTGGTGGATGTGACATGAGTCTTGTCTACAGCCCACTGATGTAGAGAAAAAAGAAACATAATTTGCATTCGTAAAATATTTAGAAGTTATTAACATGTGGTGTAATGCAATGTGTTATTTTCCAGATTAAATCCTGCCTGAAGAGTTTATTCTCCTGCTTTATATACAGTGAAGGAGGAGAAGGAACGTACTTGTTTGCAGGTGAATTAAAACATAGTATATAACACTCTTGTCCACTTGTCTCTTCAAGCTGGTGGACACTGGAACTACGACATAAACCGTTTGCATATTGGCTCAGAAACACGCATGCTTCACAAAGGACATTTGTCAGTGGACATTAGCCTTTTTCCACTTTTAACGTGAACTATCTCTCGCTGCGATCACATCAAAGGACCCTGCTGCTTAGAGCCATAGCTTGATAATGAGACTGAACTGTCATTTTGTTTAAACCCTATTATTAAATCCCACAATGGCTTCATGAAGGAGGGGGAGTATTTTTTGTCCTAATCCTGCCCCATATACAATGAACACCGATAATTAAGGCAATAAATAAAATCAATTCAAGATCGTGCCTGTTGACCCAGCAAGTATGTTATCATTCTAATCAGTCATGACTGGCTACCATTCTCATGCTAGCTGGTCAGGTTAGCTAACTTCTTAGGGCAACTAATGGCAACCAATGTTTCTGATCCCAGCTGAAGTTAGCTTTTCTCTTACACTTCAATTCTTCCTCATAAGGAACAGACATTTAAAGGTGATATTGATAACATTCAGCCACTAAGTGTAGCATCCCTATCTCCCTTTCCATTGCATTCACGTTTGAATCATACTGTAAAACTCAGCCATTCTTACATTATTTTACACAACCTGCAACTACCAAAACTCACTGATGAAATTAAGATACCACGTGATCACAACATTATACCAAACCTTGGTAGAAGATGAAACCAATTGGCAGAATTCTTACACAGACAAACATTTTAAAATGATTGATTCTCATTCATAATAATGTTTTTAAGGAAAAGCGATGCATTCATTCTGCACCCCAAACTCAGAATCTTAATATTTACAATATTAATGCAGTAATAATACAAACTCAGAAATATTTTTCTTTTCCATGACTGAATAAACAAGCTGTTCTCAGAGTAGAATAAGGTCCCTAGACCACTGTTTAAAGCTGGAAAGGTGGCAGGGTCCACCAAATATAAACAAAGTAAAACAGTATGAAATTGTGTTGTCCTTCAAGGTCAGTTTGTTTATTCAGTCATGAAAACAAAGAGAGTTTGTTTGTGAATGAAGATTTCTTCCCCAGAACTACACAGTACACCTTTAAGATTCACTAATATTTGTTGTGATAACATTAAGTTTATAGTTGGTTTGTGACAGGAAGAGAAAGTACCTCACATGTTAGGGCAACCAGCAGTTAGCTAGCAAATGTAAGCAAATGAGCGTAGCCACAACCTTAAGTCTTGTTCTAGCTCACTGTTGCCATTTTTTTTTCTGTTAAGAGAAAATCAAAATCAGTTGTTTTGATTATGACAGAGCACTGCACAGTCATCTGAGAGAACTGAGTCAACTACTGACTCAATCTAGAGGCCTGGTGATCAGCTGCAGGAGTGTGTGTTGCAAAATCAGAGCCGTTCTCTCTTGAAAACAACACATCACATGTTCAGACAGAGACAAGATAGAGATGATAAAGAAGAAAAAAATCAGAGAAGGGAATCTGGAGACTTACGATAATGTGAGTGTTTGTGAGTGCGTGCAAGTGTGTGTATGCAAGTGTGTGCACCGTCTGTCAGTCTGTGTGACGTCTGTCCTGTGGGGAAGCCGCAGTCAAAGCTGCCACTACTGTCAAAGCTTTGGGGAGATACTGCCAGCTCACCTGTAGTGACGACTAACCTTTCATGTAAGATTCAATACAACTGCATTGCTCCTTTGAACAAAAATATCCACTGAGTTACAATCAGTTGACAGTTACTATTTGGGATAAGGATAGGCTTTAGAGAAAAACAAAAAATGAATACCAATCTCAGCATTATGAATTTAACTATAAAGTCAACCGAAATGAAGATAATTAAAGGAGCAAAGGGAAAAAAAGTCCCTTCCAACTGTTACCTTAGCAGAGCACAAACACACCCACAAGGGGAACAAAGAGGTCATCTCTGTGACAAGAAGCAAACAGGTTATGGGAAATAACCGCAACTGATGCCAAAGAAATGATAACTGGTGTTTGCACTCACTTCTTATTAAATCTTTACTGTAATAATAATAATCCATGTGTTAGAGAGCTTACCTGTGGATTTATTAGAGGCTCGTCGTCTGATCTCAGTCACCATGAGCCGTGAGACCTGGGTGGTGAACTGCAGCAGGTCGGAGAACTTCTCCGTCATGCTGCTGGGTGGAGCATTCCCAAACACCTAAAACAGACAGATGAGCTTTGGTTAAATAAGAAAAAAAAAAAGATACGGAAGGAATTTCAAGAAAACGTATTTTCATTATCAATCAGACTGCTGGGTCAGTGGGAGCTTCAGATTCCCCACAGTCCAAATCCAAAAGACCCTTCATTGACTATCATAATAACAAATTAAAGCAGCAAATCTTTACATTTTAGAAGCAGGAGCAATCAAATATCTGACCATGTTGCTTGACAAATGACTGAAACAATTAATCAATTTCAAAATAGTTGGAGAAAAATGTTCTTTTCATATCTTGAATGTCAACCTAAATCAAAACGAAGAAAGGGTTATTGCAATTATAACAAGGGTTAAATCGGCAATAGAAAGAGAAAAATTGGTTGCTGATTGTTTCTTTAATGGAGGAAAAAGGGAAAATCAAATAAATTAAACATTAATAGCTATTAAAGCCTGCACTTCCTCACAATTACAGCAGTAATCGCATCAAGCAGGGACACACAGGAGTCATCAAGGTGGAGCTACACTGGCTTATATCTCTGGGTTCTTCCTGGCATGTCCTGATATTACAACCACAGAGCACACTGCATACTGAGCCTTTGGGGGAGCAGGGCAAAGATAAACTACACTTTATTTTATCATCATGTATTTATTTTCCCAGCACATCTGAGATGAAAGAAGGCCCGGAGCCTGGCATCCTGCTGCACCAGGAGTACTCTACTTATGAATTCTGACATGAATTACGCCACCAGTGAGTGAATCATAGCCAGCACTGGATAATTAGCTGACAAGTCAAGAGACCCTTGGTAAGCTACTCCAGTCTGATGACAACACTCAACAGGGCTGCTTGCTGCAGCAGCCACAAAACAAAGAGGCAAACTACTCTGTCAGTGTGATATAAAGAAAGACTGTAAACAGAGAAATTATTTCTCCTGCATTATCAGTTTGGTTAGACACACACAGCAGACACACAGTCATTTTAATACATTAATCCAGACCTTTTCCTGTGCTTGGACAATCTGCATTTAGTCATTCATCCAATTTACACGTGTTCCTGATTGTCATTGGGGCTGGAAATGATTAGTTAGTGATGATGACAATACATCAACAGAAACTTTTTGATAACTGATTAGTTATCCAAGTTATTTGTAAAACCCAAATGAAAAATATTCACAGATTTGTTTCTCAGTGTAAACTGGAGAGAACCAGCAAGTCCTTAGATCTGTCATCTATTAGATACCTTAAGTTTTGGGGTAGTTGGTCAATATGAAAATAATCACTACTTATTACTTCAGATGTGATTTATCATTTTGCAAGTCAACTGCAAATGAATTACTTTCAGGTTGAGTTTTATAAGTGGTCAGCGAGGTCCAATAACTTCTAAACTTTGAGATCTTAATATTCGCTATTATTTGTTAATTTGTACTGCTTATCCTGCTTTTTATTTTTCTATTTGTTTTTTTGGTTTCGGTTACATTGTATTTATCTTGAAATTGCCAGATATTGCATGCTAAATTATTATTGCTCGTCTATGTCTATGTATTTGGTCAAATATTGACAATGAAGAGTAGGTGCCTAAGGGGTGCATAATTTCAACACTCGTCTGATGCAGTTTATGGCTCAAGTATGAAGACATGGTAAATTTAAAGCCAAAGGTCAAAGACAAAGGTCTTCGATATAAACATTTTCAATTAAACTAGCGTGTGGTTGTTCACTGCCCTTCCATGACCTCAATCTCCTACGCATCTGTCTACGAGGTGCGTATCAGACAATATTAATTTTGTCAAATATTTCTGGAGAAATATCATCCTGTTTATGATCAAAGGAGCTCAGGATTGAAACTAGAAACCTGAAAAACACGTATGTCATTGTGCTCTATTTAGCTGAAACCATAAAGCCACACAAGTCAGCAGTCAGAGTTATTTCCATCACATTTAGCTGCAGAATCGGAGATGTGACTAGACAAAGGTGTCTCACTGGAATTGATGGAGCACCAACTTGTCTGTAACACCATGAGTCCTTCTGTGTGCCTGACAACAATTAATCTTCTTTTACAACAACACAGACACAAAACAACAGGTTTGAATGTCAGCTTCATACATCACAGAACCCAAATGAATGATTTTCAGTAAACTGGCAACTAAGAGTCCTTATGAGAATTGATATCTCTCCTGTTCTGTTCTGTTCTGTTCTCTTCTGTTAAGTATTGTAACTGAGACTGCCAACGTTCATCTGCCTGTGTTTGGACCACCTCCAGCCCTAATGTGACTTACCCTGTTAAATACGGGAAGCATCATGTAGAGCTTCTCCTCCTGCTCCTTCTGGGTCATGTGGCGAGGAGGGTGGCACAGTTCGGAGAAAAGGCGTCGCAGGTGCATCAGGCCCAGTGCATTGTCCTGGGGACTGCACTCCTCCTGCCTCGGCCGACCCATGATCCTCTTCACCATGTTCATCTTTAGTGGCTTTGTGACAGCAAAGGTGGCCCTGCAGACAAGAGAGGTTTAAGACATGCATTAAAGCAGCTCAACACTTAAAACGTCCTGTTGGGCTAAGTGTCGTACCTTGATACTTTTTAGGTACCAACTACACTGTGTCTGGAGCATTGAGTGTTTAAACAGTCAAATAGCTAAAGTTGGCACTGCACATTTGGTTAGAGTCCTTGTCTTTTTTTTTTTCTTTTCCTTTAATCAGACTATATATTGTTTAGGTCTGATTATTGAACATCCACTTGTCTTTAGACATTATTCAGCATTTGAATTTTTGTTTCTTTTAACAAATAAACATTAGCCGGTCACAAGGTCAAGTTACTTCTAATATGCTAGCTCTTATGCTACCACCACTGTCTCACGCAAAAGCTGCAAAGGCCTGCTTCAACCCAGAGGTGGCTCATCATGACTTGGGCTTAGTATCAAAACTCTTGGGAGTCCCACCCAAGACATACCAATTACAGTGAGCATCAAAAACTGTAACTGCAAGTGTTGAAAGGCTGATGCACTCATACATTTGGCATATTTTTCAGAGAGACATTTTCTTTTGCTATGGCAACAGCAGCACATGACTATGCAGCGGTTGGTAGCTCCTCCAAATTATGCTACATTTTTGTTTTTTTAGCCGTCATTTACTTTGATGCTTGTTGCTCACACACAGTCAAAATGGATGAACAGTGTTTATCTGATCTCAAACTTTTGATGTAAAGATGCTGACCATATTATCATCACCATCAGCATTTTGCTGCTGTCCCAAGGTAAATAAAAAGAAATGCACTATGTGTTTATGTATACTTGTATATAGATAAGTGTATAAATGTTCTGTAATTTATGTAGAGAACTTCCATTTCGTTATGCAACCCTGTGTTGTATAATGACGATAAAATTACTTTGTACCTTGTACAAAAGGGTTTTATAGAAAAAAAGGTTATCTTTCACAAATGAATACATTGAAAAAAATATCATACTGGGATCAATAGTAGTGAAATGCAACTATCAGTATGGCATAATACAAAATTTCAATACCGAGTCATAGTATATGAAACAATACTTGTGACAATTGACACTGGTTGTTTTTACAAAAAGCTTGCTGCCTCATTGTCCGGCTAATGAAGCCAAAGACATGTGTCGCTGGTTCAGGTTACTGTGTTTCTTTAGGCAATTTACTTTAAACAGCACTCATTTTATACCTTGCTTCTTTGTAGCGTGGTTGTTATATATTTAGCCATTATTTTCTCATGTCCAATTCTCTCCAGACTATCTTTAAGATGGTTGCTAGGAGACTTCACAGAACTGCAAAGCCTACATACAACACAGATAAACATCCACTAATAACAGAACCAACAGCCTGGAACATTTGCAACAAAGATGCTCATCAATCTCAAATACAAGTTTCTTTTTCAGCCACTGCACTGACGCACTGTACCTTGCTCAAGGGCACACTGACTGTGGTGGCTGAAGTAGAGAAAAGCATCTCATTTATTTTCCCCACATGATAGAGTGTGACGCCTCCAGGGACGCATGACATTATATGTTTTGCTAAATGAGATATGTAAAACCTTTCTCAGCTCTTCTTAGCAATTCTCCATCACACAATCACTATTGAGATACTAGTACATTTTGTTATACTGTAATAATGACAGCTCATTGGCTCTGACCCTTGGACTCATACTGTTAAAAGGTAAAGACTGAGCAGCTGCAATGTTCTAGTTTTGAAAAATTGCTTGTGAACATCAGATTGCCTTGTCAGTTAATTACTGCATTGTACAAGACACCTTCACAAACAATGGGATTTACATCTGAAGATCAGGTACTGTAATAGTTCTGGCCAAGGTTATGAGCTTGCAGACCTTTGCTGAGGTGAACTGCACCTCAAGAGCACCCACAGTTAACTACCAGTCCTGGAGAAAGCACCATGGACAGTTATGTGACCTGACGGTCTACTGTTTAGTCCTTCCTTTCACAGGGAAGGAAGTGCACTCCTCACAGTGGATTACTTTCACTTTAGACAAAAATAGGGCCCACCCTTTACGCTTAAAAATGAACACAATGAAAGATTCAACAATTTTAACCATCACTATGTTTTTTTTTTTTACAGAAACTGACCTAATCTAATCACTCAGATGAACAAAAATCCTGATGCCCTTCTGACAAATACAACTCAAAAAGGTAACTGTGTTAAACAAAATGCTTTTACGGCAACAGGACAGAAATTAAAATAACGGAAAAATCCTGTTCACAGCCAGCCTAGGACAACTGTCACATCTCTCTTTCAGTCAATTTCTACTATTTTACAAAGTGTGACAGTGCACTTAAATTAACATCTTATGATAAAATAATGCAATAAACCAGACAGGACTTCAAATACCCAATGTTTCGAAAAGGGGTTTAAACAGGTTGTGAGTGTTAATTCACTTCTAATTAAGAGGCCTTTGAATTTTTCACGTGCTAAATGTAAATGTTGGTATCCCTGTGCAAAGAGACAAGTTGCTATCCTTTGCTGTACTTTGTATCAGACACAGATCACTGGAGAAGTGTTTTGCAATGAAGGGTGCCCTCATTGACATCATTTTTCAAAAAGGCACCACTTTGCTTCATATTTATACTGTGCCACACATTTCTGACACCTGCCAATAAGTGGGTCAGTGTGATGATCTATTTGCTCAATGGCACCTCAGAAGTAGCCACGGAGGACTGGGAAAGTATTTTTTTCATACCCTCTCCTCAGCCGCTTATGTGAAGTCAACACAAATCTGGATTCAAACCAGCCACCCTCGGGGTAAGAGTCCCTCTGAGCAGGCTAATTCACTCCTGGCAAGCTTCTCCATCTGTTGGCTGTCCATACATTTGATTCTTCTGTTGCGATATCACAAGTGCTGGCACTATGTAGATATCTGGGTATTTTAAAGTAGTTTGTAGACTTGAATCTGAGCCAAAAACAGATGGTTGATATAACCATAACCATTGAATAATTTCACAGGGGACGCTCCTCCTTGCCGATGGCTGTCTGCATTTTCAAAACAGCAACCCAACAGTGTTCTGATTTGTCGTCTATGTTATACAAATTCTAATTGAAATGTCTTTTTGGTTGAAATAAGCATTTCTAATTTGCACCATATTCTCCAAGTCATCCCCAAACAGTCATTTAATACTAGAGGTGTGGAAATGTCTCGATTCTAAGATGCATTGCGATGTAGAAGTGCAAAATTTTGCATGCAGCCTACACAAAAATATATTCTACTAATGTTGATTGTTGAATTTCGAATAAAATATAATACATATAATACAATAAAATAAAATTGCAACATTGTGGGCGAACATTAGGCTAATGTTACTTTTATATGTTGGGAGATATGGCAGAGGGTGTCAGCGATAAGCAGCAAGTATCACAACAATTACAAACTACATCATCTGTTTTCAACTTTGCAATCCAGCTCTGAGAGAGGTGTGTGCCGCAGAGTCATGTTTGTGATGTTAGCCACATTCAGGAAGTGGCCTTTCATATAGCTGCTATGTGTAAATACCATTTGTGTAGATTACAGCACACTTAATCTGCTGCAGGAAGATATATGGTTTGTTTTTGTATGTACTAAGTTGGGTCAGACAGATACTGTAGCTGAAAAGGTTCAGCTTTTTATATTGTAGACTGCTGTAATCTGATTATTGAAAGGACTTTCTAATTGATGAAAAGGTTGTCATGTGCAGTAATATAGAAAATTGAAGATGCAATACACTAATTTATTTGTGACAAAGAGGTATTGAAATTTAACAGCCGAATGGAATGAAACTGTCATTCACAAGAGGTAGAACATACTGATTTTGGTCACCTGTGATCTTTTCTCTAGTCTCACCTTCACAGCTTACCTTTGGATTCATTAAATATGATATCTACTTCACAAGATCATGCTACAAACAGAAGAAAAAAACTCACTAATCAATGATTTTATGACCTTTCACCTACAACCACCAACTGATGACACTTTGGCAACCATCTCCTAACTATTTTATCACATATGCAGTACGATATTGGCAGTGACTGTAACGGCTAAGTGGGAAGATTATTAGGTGTTCCCAGAGGGTCTGCCTTTTATTGAGTGCTTTCTTGTTCAACGTCTGCTTCCCCATGACTGGCATATCAACAACCCACATCTACTTTTGACCCGTACCGCTCATTTCTTTAAGGACTGTCATAAAAGACAGCGAGAACGTGAAAAGAAACATAATGGCAGGGACAGACAGTTACAAAGACACGTCCAAGCGTTATTCTGATTTACTGGAACATGGCATCTGTGGAACTAACAAAATTACTGAAGACTGAAGGCTTTAGTAACTCATCCTGCCCACACAGCACGGCTGCCCTCGGCATGAACTCACACTCAAACAGCAACTCCATTCAACATCCACCATTTGGTACACTTTTATCTAAAGTGCCTGACACAGTCCATAAGTGTAGGCATATGTTTTCAGAATGCATTGTCTCAAGGGATTTGAGCATCTTCACCTGGTTATGGCTTTGCTTTGTGACTGCCGCAATCATGCTTTGAGTTATGCAACTAGTTCTGTCGCATCAGTGCTTTGGGCTCCTTTCCTCATTTTGAAGGGAAATTTCATAAGAAAATAATTACAGACAGGTGTGATGTTTGGTTAATCTCCGACCCATTTTAGACACATGATGGTGATCAAATGAGGCAAGACCTGAAAGGCTCAGGGTTTGACATTTACAATACAGCCTGTGTTGGCAGCGATACTTTCCACAATTCAGCTTCTACGAACCACCAGCTCTGCTTGTCTGAGATAAGGCATTAGAACAAGCCCTACAGAATATATCCTTCCAAAACAACTAAATTATCCCACCGCCTGCTGCAGACGCTGATAAAGTTTAGTAACGTGTGACAGGGGATTTTGTTTTAGGTGAAAGGCCTGAAGATGCAGCAATTGTAAATTGTAGCAATCCCATTTAACTGCACGCGCTCTATTCGAGATTACACGTGAAGGTGAACTTAAATGATTACTGAGAGGGTAATTCTACCTATAATATAAAATAAAACTAGAATAGCTCTCAGTAGAGTGCATACCTACATCAAGGCTGAACAGTCCCCTGTAATTTACTCAAGCCTAAGCCAACGAAAAGTTTAAAAAAAACTTGCCCTACCTCACAATGTTAGAGAAAGTGAGAAAAACTTCCTCGATCCTAATATCCGAAACTGCAACAAAAGTTAAGGGGGGTCTATTCTAGACCAAGACCCATACTCAAAACAGGTTCTGTAAAAAATCTGGTCAGTAGTTTTTGTGTCATTCTGCTGACAAACCAACCAACCAACCAACAAACAGACATGGGCGAAGACATAATTTCCATGAGGTAATTAAAGAAACTAAGAGTCAAGGATACACTACATTTTTATAATGCCAGTGGGCGCATTTATATTTTTAAAGGTTAAAATATACACTTCTCTATAAACTGACTGCTAACACCCTAATGGTTTACTTTTGCTGTATTTATAAGAGGAAGTGAGTGTGGAACATAAAGTCTTTTCAGCCACAGGAAGTTGAAAGGCAAGGCCTGATTAAGTACACTGCTGAGAAACGCCTTTAAACACAAATTGCAACAAATGTGGTGAGAACTTATTAAGTTGAAAACATAAATTTCTGCAATATTATTGTTGAATGCATCCAGGACAGATGTTTACAATAGCTACAGCTGTCATGTGTCACCAAGCAATTAATTATTTCTTCGGTTTTGTTTTGTTACTTATAATGTAAGCCAAGTGAGAGTCATAATCAACAAACACAACCATTAAACTTATTATAGTGAACTTCTAACAGCGCATGCAGTAAAACCTGACCCAGAAACTTTTATCTTCCAGAGAACCACGGTCTTGTTTTCAGAATAAATTTACTCCTGAATTTTGTCTGCATATTAGAAATTGAAACTCAGCAATTTGTTAAAGTTGGAAGAGGACATTGCTGTACCAAAAATGGAATTTTTGTGTGTATTTGCAGCTGAAAAGGCCAATTTCACCAGACACACTGACAACTTTACTTGTTGACTATGTTTAAAGAAGAGTCGACGGCCTCTGAATGACATCTATAGTTTCAAAAAGTTTGAGATCGCATTGAAGCTCATCAGTGACGGAAATTAAATGAGCCAATTATTTATCCTCAGCATAACTTGTTAAATTGGGAAGTTTTACGGAAGTACAAGTTCATTACTATTCTGACATGTTATAACACCAATGAAAAAAATCTATTCTGAGCACTCCTGCAGCCTTATCAGCACTCTGCACTGCTAACATCCTTCCCCTTTCTATGTTGACACATTTATCATGTTTGTCAATTGCTTCTCGTTCATGACATAGTAATCCATGGCAAATGGCAAAAATCCTTATCATAATAAACCTCTCTACTGGATGAATGGGCAGACCAAACAAAGGCCCATATTAAGCTTTGAGAAAAAGCCACAGATCTACTGCACATTTGGCCAAGCGAATACACCAGCAGTGGGGTTATAAAGTGATCAAGATGTACAAGCCTCAGCAGCATCAGCAAAAAAGCCAGCCTTCAGCTTTTGGCTAAAATGGAAATTCAGGCTGAGCCACAGAAAAGCCTGTTGAAAAGCTGCCAGTCAAGGAGAAAATCTTGCTGGATGTCAGAAATTGAGAATCCAAAAGCAGAAGCAGTTGGCCTGTGGCCGGTTTAAAAATATCCAGCCCAGTGGGCCAGGTTCCTGAGTCAGTTTCAAGGTTTCACAGTGAGAAAAAAAAAGGAGACATGAATGATCGAAACTGGTGGAAGCTTCTTTAGAGACATCGAGTTGTTTGGAGAGACTCTGAAACAAACTTTGAAAACACAGATCCCCACTCTAAACTGAACAATTCTGCCTTCAGACAATGTCAGCTCATCCAGGGTCACAAGGGGAGTTATGCATGAGAACTGAAAAAAATGATTCCTATTGTGAGAAAATTAAGTGTGCTGCCTGTGTTGCACATATTGTCACACATTGACTGTTTTGACTGTCTACTACTACATTATTAAGGAAAATGGATGCAATAGGAGCTCACTGATCAGTGGTTGACTGATTACTTTGTATGCTTTGCAGAAAAAAGAAAAACCTTTTCCACGGGGGAAAAACCCTGGATTATATTTTCATGCATTCAGACATAATTTCCATCAACATGTTAAATTCAGATTACAGTCACCAAACAGCTGAGATCTGGGAACAAACACAGAAACAGAACTGAACAACACAACTGAACAAGCAATTCAAACATTCGGACAGGTTGTAAACAAGTCGACAGTTCAGGCAAATTAGCCTTTACTTTATTTGAAGGTTGAGCCAAAGTCAGCGCTTACTGAAAAGACAGCAATAAACCCATTATTATACCGGTGGAAATTGAATCAAGTCAGTTTATACACAGTAAGGAACACTAACAAGGACAGTTTATAAAAATGTCACTTTTTGAAATTAAATTTAAACTTAAATGCGGATTTATCGTTAAAGCTGTATTCAAGCTGAAACAGCCCACCTATCTTTTGTGCTATAATGTAGCCTTACTTCGGATCAAAGCCAGTATTTGTCTCTGAACAATGCTGACTGTTAGCACTGCTGTACTGGGCCCAATGCAACAGAGAGTCAGTGAAGCAGACAAGAGTGCTGAGAGAATGGTAGAGTCGGAGCGCAGCAGGGCCGGGACCACAAACTGGGGCAAACACATGTCATACGACTCAGCATAAGGCTGAGCTGGTAAATCAACAAAAGGAGAGGCAGTGATCCACAGACAAATGCAGCATTACAACTCACTCCACCTATTTGGTAAGCAGTGAGCGTCAAGAGACCACAGAGTCCGGGCCTAGGACACATTTAGAGTTTGTTTTGTACCTCCCTTTCAACACTAGGCTCCTAGGTGCAGGAGAAAATAAATTGTGACTAATATCTGAAGGATGAGTAGATGTTTACCTGAAAGCCACAGTTTGTTTTTGATTGGCTTCCTGAAGCTTCGTCTCCCAAGAGATTCTAAATCTTATCAACCAGTCTGGTTTGAAAAATAAAATTCCTTGACTCAAAATAGCATTTTTGTGAGAAAGTAGCTGGACAATGAATGGACAGACATGACTACAGTGTAGACAAAAAACAGTATTAAATCTCTGTCTGTTCTCATCGGACTCCACTGCCTGGATGACAGCCGAGCTGCTGATTGACCTTTCTCCTGAAAAGCTTGTGTGTCCTTTGAGACATTGTGTGTAATATAGAGCTATACGATATAACTCGACTCATATTTAGCTGTTGATGTTATAGCAGGTGGGCATAAAACATTTCACCGAATATAAAATACACCAGCAGGAAACGCTTTATTTCATTTGATTTTCTCTAAATGAACACAATCCATTTTTATTTTTTTAGTTCAGATCTGGAAACATAGCCAGTAAAACAAGATGCCCACACCATTTGGAACAGAACACTCCTACTTCCTTCAGAGATATGAGGCCACATTATTTTGTTGATCCAAAATGTGTTGCGGGGGGATGTATGTACCTGAAGAACGCTGGAAACGGTTCAGAAGGGTTGTGAATGGCGAACATGAGCTATTTAGATCCCTACCACAGCTTCCAAATGATGCTGTTAGTGTCTCCAACAACAGCTGCTAAAACGGCTTTTGAAGCAGCTACTTTAAAAGAAATATTTTTCATGTGAAAGAAGAAAAATAGAAGATGTTAAAGGCTGTTTCATAAATGTGTAAGATCAAATCCGTGCTCTTTCAAAGATAGTGTAATGTACGGCCGAATGACATTAAAACAGCCAAGTAATTTTATAATGATTTGTTTGTTTGTTTCCCTGGCACAACAAGGGGAAGAAATAACAAAATCAAAATAAACAACAACAAAAATCGGCCAAATTGTTATTTAAAGCATCGGTATCGGCCCAGAATTTCACAATCAGTGCATTTCTATTTTTTAGAGTCTAATAAACCCAAACAAGTTTTGACCATGCTGGCTTATAACGCATCTCTCTCTGCCCTGATGTGAGTTTGTCTAACACTTGACATATGCAAGCAGACAGCTCACAGCATACTCGATCAACCTTAGGGAGCAGTGACATAACAGGGAGGATCAAGATGGCAGCTTTGATGAGGATTAGAAACCCACGGCGCCATCATCATACAAAGTGTTTGCCAACTACAAGCTCATGATACCTTTTACACAATTTGTGTAGTATTACACAGGAAAAACTGTATGCAGCCCTAAATATGTCATGTTACAGCAATAACCATTTCAAAGCAGAAACAGCATCAAACCATGACTTGGCTGAACCAAAGAATATTAGTGAATGGCATCAATGGAATGTCGACTTCTATGCAGTGGGGAACCGAGCGGGCTTTCTTGGCCCTCCAGTCTTTTTCAAAGCATTCTCTTTAAGCGGACGCCAGCTTCAATGAACGTCTTGCAGAGTTAGCGCTAACTCCTGGGAGATGAAGGCAGCCAGTGCCCTGGAAAAGCCCAACTCTTCAAAGGCTTGTGTGGTTGTTCCTCTGGAGAAAGTGATGTAATCACAGAAATGTCTCCTGTCTGACGGTTTACAGGGGAAGGTGGAAGCTGGGGAGCTCCACAGAGAAGAAAAAAAAACTGGGTTGACAGGAGTTTGATAAAACCAAACTTGTAAAAAACAAAGATGCAAATTTGAAGAAAGTAAAAGGCAATGTAGGCAGGGTGGTGATTTCGTGATTTCGGTGGTGATACCGCCAGCCAAATGTTGCTACGGGTGATAAACTGTCTCCTCTGCAAGCCATTATGACATATAATCCACCATTGGATACTTCCATTTGTTAACTGACAAGTTGCTAAAAGACATGGAAAATATTTTCTTTCATTGTGAGACATTTTAAAATCATCACTAGTAAAAAAGGAACTTGAATCATCATATATTTAGTGTGACAAAGCTACGATGGGCAGCTTCTACCTACTGTAGCAGGTTTTTGATTAACAGCTGATGCATGACCCGTATGAGCGTAACAAGAGCCAGAAGGGCAGGATATGATCTCATGCCAAACAAGCCCGGACACGACCAGAGTTGACAGCCTCCTCACTGAATATCTATTTAGGCCTTCAGTAAACAACACCTACAGTGTCATCATCACGGGCTATAACCACAGCCACCAGCCAAATGCTGCTAAATTCTACCTGTGTCTCCCCTGCCAGCTGTTTTGGCAGATAAACAGGCATCATTGTAAATGTTGAGGTGCAGCAGCAAAAGTTTGAGAGATCAGAGATCAGCGAGAAAGCCTGAGGCCACCTCAGCAGTGTTGCTTTGGCAGTAGTTTTGGCAGTAGTTTTTCCAATAACATGTATTATTTTTACAGATAACATGTTGGTTATATGAGTCACAATTATCATTTTTGATTTTCTTTCTTACTGAAAAAACTATTAAAATGATGATAATGTGACATTCTGTGGTGTCTGTACCAAATAAATATATTCTCTTACATCTGGAGAACAAGATCTTCAAGCCATGGCATCCCTGCAGTACTAGAGTACTTCATTACGATGCTGTTTTGTCAAACATACCCTTTTCAAAAAACTATGATATTGCACTTGGCCACACTACAATTTTGCTAATATTCGGTTAATTGTGCAGCGGCAGCCCTACAATAATTTGTTGGTTATATTATTGAATGGTATCCATAACAATAAGTGGATCCCATAAAAAAATTTCTGGCTGTCGACAACTGTAATTACAGAAAGAATATACAAAATACTATCCCAAATATGAGGAAAACGATAAAAGTCATATTGATACTACATATTTTGACTTTAACATACTGTATATTAATATTACACATTTCTATACATTTGCCTTTTTATATCTATGTAACGTCAGCAACAAGTCGTTGTGGTCCATTTACAGTGCTGTAGGGATGACGTGTTTTTGTGGGCTAACCCGGAAGCTAGCATCGCTCTGGTTCCCTCCACAAAAAGCCTATGGGATTTTTTAATTGGATTTTGGATTATTGCTGCAAATAAGATATGTGGCAAAAAGTTTCGTCCAGCAAGATAATCTTCACAGATGAACACGATTTTTGTGAATTTCACAGCGTAGCTTAAACTGCAAAAAGTAAAAAGCTAACGTGAGGCTATAAATGCTACATTGCGGTTGCGTCGACCCCACTAAGTCATATTACTTTACATTATTGTCAAGTTAGAGTTAGAATAGTTTGCAAATAAAGTCGGCCTGTAAAGATGGGCTAGTGAGTAGATGAGTATCCGTGTTCGGCCTGATGACGTTTAATGTCCCTGACAACTTCTGTAGTTTTATTTAGCCACTTGTTAGCAACCGCCGCTTTTTAAAGACACGTAAGCATTTCATAACTCAATTGTTGGACATTTAATGACATATTTTATGTCTTAGAACAGAACGTGTAAATATCTTTTAACCCAAATCCATTTAAAAAAGCCAATGACTTTGAGACAAGTGAACAGGAAGTGCAAAAATGCTAACCGATTTTCGGGTTTAGGACTCAGTTACAACCCCATGGAAAACTTCACACAATCTTAACTCCTAGAACACCTAGAAAATGAGTTAAAATGTCTCTGTCATTTCTGTTCTCTATTATTTCTGAAGAGTCTTTGTAATGTTTCCTTCTTTTCTTTCTGTAGTCAAACGTAGAGCTTAGCAAACCCTTGCTTCTTTTTCATCAAGCACACGACGGCACTAAAGACAACAGGGTATTTTGTTACATATACAGTAGCTCTGACTGTTGCATCCCTCACTGCTCAATGGTGGTAATGATGGTAATCGAAGCATATTACGTGACTGCAGTCAGTCATTCTGGATGTAAGCATCCACCAAACTGCTTAAATGTTAGGTATACATGTAAATGAGTCTGGCACTGACGGTGAGAAGGAGTGCTTTTACATCAATAATAACATTAAACAGGCTATACTGTATCCACCAAGGTCAGGTTCACCAGTAACAGTAAACAAACTCCCGGTCACCGCGGAGACAAGCTCAGCACCCCGCTCATGATTTTCCCTACCTGCTGTTCCCTCTGCGCTCCGCCAGCATCTCAACTCATCAGCAGCAGATAAGACAGAAATATTCCACTATATACCAACACCGGCTCTTCTTCCCCTCCAAAAACTGTCGTCTTTCTGATAAGGAAAGGCAACAACAATGGTGTCATGCCTTCTCCTCACGGCAGAGTGAAAAGAAGAGAGGCTAAGCGCGGAGGCATGGCTTGTCTTCATTGGCAGTACCAGGGGCTTTGTTCGCCAGCCAGCGCACTGTGTGTGTGTGTGTGTGTGTGTGTGTGTGTAGCCTGCCGGGACTGGCACAGCTGATCCCCCCCTGACACCGGGTGGGGTGTACTGGGCTTTGGAGGAAGAGGAGGGGAGGGTGGAGTATGGGGGGACTGTGGCCGTCACGGCGAGAGGAACATACCATTTAGTCCAGAATAAAGGGGGGAGTACATGCAGAACTCACAGTAGTGAGCACCATTAAATATTCACTTTATGGGGATTTAGACGTCATTATGTACATCCAGGCGCAGTGAGTTCACATTAACTTTGCATTATCATGACTTCAGACACATATAGAGAATGGAAAGGTTTTCTCTAGAGGAGTCTCTCAACCTTACATGTGTGCACTTTATAAACACTGACATAGGCTATTGATATTTGATGCATTTCTTGTGGGAAAATGATGAATCGTTTATAGGTAATCTATTTTGAGCTCCGTCGATGTTCTTGAAAACAGAATACTAGAGCTGAATCAATCAGTCGATTAATCGGTTACATGGTAGATAGAAATCTGTAACTATTTTGATGATTTGCTTTCAACAATCATGAAAAAGGCCAAACATCCTCTGGCTCCAGATTCTCAAATGTGAGAATATGCTTCTTGTCTCTGAATATCTTTGGGATGGCTGAACAAAGTAAAAGGCATGTGAAGGTTTCGTCTTGGCTTTGGGAAATTGAAATGGACATTTTTCAACCAATTCTGATGTTGCAAAATGATTATTCATACTATTGAATTTCTGTGATTGGATTTTTTGGATTTCTCGACCTGTAAACAGCATCACAGCCCTGAGAAAGTTCAAAAACCCTCTCCTGGAGACTGTAGTGGAACGTTCTGAGAACCATTGAGTCTTCTGGTTCCCTAAGAAGACACTAAAGTGTAGTTTCCAGCAGGCGCACACTGGGATATATGGAAATGAGGGCAGCAGGGGATGCAGATCATCCACCTCAATGAATGAAGCCTGCTACACAATCTCCTACTCAACATACCACCAGCGGCAAGGTTGAATATAAGCTGGAAAGTGAAAAAATCTGCAGCCACAGAGATGTGTTGTGTTATAAGAGCCTGGGGGTTTCTCAGTAACTTGAATCACTCTACAGTAAGAGAACAGCACAAATGTGATTACAGCTCTTCTCCATCTAAAACTGCACTTGTTCTGTAAATTTGACAGCTGCTAATCACACACCACAATTTTTATTTCTATCTAGTATGAGGGAAAATAACAAAAGAATCCAGTATGTTCATACTGCAGTAAAATAGTTGCTGATCAACATCAATAACTGTAAACCACACATGTGAGCATAAACATTGAAGATCACCAAGAGTCCCAACAGTTATTACCATCCAGCCAGGTGCAGCGCAGTCTGTGAAAATCACAGCCAATCAGCAATCAACAGAGCTGGGAAAATATCTCTCATGACATACAGTAAATAAGCCATCACTACAGTTTCATCCATGATTAATCCTCTAACCCTAAAGCTGACATGACCAACCAAATCCCACTCCATTTTTAAAGGCAACTCAAGTAGGAAATGCAACCATATATCCTCCAAAGGTTGAGGCTTTTGGAAGAACTAACTGGTGTACATAATTCATGAGCTACTGCAGATGTTGTTGTATGTAATAAATAAAACAAATCTATCAAAAGGATAAGGCTGGCATTTTCTCAGTGTCAACAAAGCCAATGAAGAGACCAAGAACAACCAACACGTTTGTCAATCTCTCAATACTCTATGGCTCTCAGTCCTAGGGTATCTAGGGGATAAGACATATGTCACAAATGTATAGTTTCATTTTCAAAAAACACTTTGTGATCTCCTCAAACAGCTGGGAACTGTAGTTTTCAGCAAATGTTATGTAGACAGAGGAGTAAATAATGCATTTATTGGAGGGCTATTTCCACTATTTTAGTGGATTAATGCACATTAGGTCATCTATTAAGTGTTCACAGCAGCAGGAGATGTATGTGATGTAGATCCAAAATAAACGATAGTGCCCATGTTCATTGTAATAAAAGACAATGTCACCTTCAGTGCAACAATGTGGCTGATGTGTTGTTGTTTTTCTGTTTGTTTTTCTATAGTTTTTAGGACAACAATAGAGCTCTATGGCACAAAAGAAAAAGATACAGGCTTTGCCTACACAGGCAATATTTTTTGTTGGGTTAAATTTATGGTTGATTTTGGTCTTTTCAGTAGGTTTGTTGACAATAAAAATTGAGAGTTTGTCAGATTAATCCTGAAATAATGAATGTAAGACAATATCTAACTTGTGCAAAACATGAGCACAAATATACTTTGTATATTTATGCTACAAACATTCAGTACACTTTCACAAAGCATACGTGCATGCTGATTTCAGTGCTCTAATGGCTCGCATGACATGCAGGCCGTTTCCCTGGGGGCTAATTAAGATTCATCCCCTCCTGCATTTTGAATGCACGCTGCTTCTTCTCAAGGAGGACAACAACTGGTGAACTGCAACTGAAGTCTTGTCTGACATGGCATCTTCAGTCAAAACACTCACACACACAGACACACAACACACGCTGTCTTATTCTTGATGCATTTTACATGGTCTGAGAACGCTCACTTTGGTGCATTGAGAAGGAAATTAGCATTAGCCTTGTGCTGCATTATCCACAAGATTTTAATGTAGATATCTAGCTCCATGTAATCAATAACAAGCGCCTCACAAAGCACAGCATACACACTACTGCTCCCGTCCCACAACAGAGAGGGAAATGCATAAATAGATGGTAGTACCAGATGCTAATCTTTGATTTGTGTGTGTACTAAGTCTTTATGTGCTGATTAAAGCTTTGATCAAACCCTCTTCTGTGAAAACATAGTCATTTGCAATATACAAGTCCTTTTATCCAAGCTGGCCTCTGGCGTAACTCTCTTCAAAATGTTGTCAAAGCACCTACAACTAACAGTTATTTACTTTTCCTCCCAACCGTTCATAATGCTCACTGTATCTTGGCAGAACCTCTTCCAACTCGTGCTTTATCGTTATAATTTTTATACTTTGAGATCTTTGACAATTGTCAAAGTGTCAGCAAGGGCATATCAGCTCAACCATTGCTAATGCATCACAGAACCTTGGTAATGTTTAATCACATTTAATTGTCATATAAAGCAGCTGATAAATAGGATGAAAGCAGTTATTTCTGACATTTGTAATGACATAAATGACTCCACAAACAATGGAGATCAGAATAATGTGTATTCATACTGGACTAAATGCTTTATCTCCCCTTGCAACATAATGCAGGAGAAAAATAGGTGCTTATAACAAAGGGAAATTAGGCAAGCAAATGTAGGGACGATGCGTGTTGTATGAATGCAGTAAGTCATAGCAATCTTGTTTTAACCCTGGAGAATAAATCAAGCTGCGTCTGATAATTGTTGCACAGTTTTGATGTCTGTTAACACTGACAGCACAGTGGGAGAAAAGCAGAACAAATGAAGGCTCCATGGTTACAGTTACGACTTTGCTTCATTGCACAAGCTACCCACAGTTTTTAAATAATCTCAGTAAATTACAGCAAAACTAGAATTCAACAGTTAATTTCTGTAGTGGGGGGAAAAAATGCCCTATGGGTATTACAATCTTAGCTTAACATACTGTATTGTGAAATTCAAAAAAATAATAATGAGTCACTAATAACCTGGATGTTTGTGGGCTGAATAATTGGCTTTCACAAACTAACTAGACATATTTAATGTTCTCGCCAACATTATTTTGTCTAATAACAGTTCATGAGAATTTTCAGGTGACATTGTTGCTTCTCTGAAGTGACATCCACGGCACATCCAGAGGCCTCTGTGGCAAACAAAGGGGAAGGGGAAAAGTATTTTTGTCCAGATTAAGACTCACCAAAAGAGTTGATATTAATATGTCACTACCTCAGGCAGTGACATCGCCTGGCAGTGAAGGTAGCATCATGTTCTCTACCATTATTTGTAACACAGCTTTAGGTTTGTTGTACACGTGTGTGGACTTCAAGAGCTGAGGGCTGTTATTCCCCGTTTAGATAAATGATGCTACGATTTTGTGTTTTCCAATTAATTCCAATGAGGCAGTAATCTGCCTAATTGTTACTGAACATTTTTATTTATTTTTGGTTAAGGCTATGAATAGTTATTTGAATATTTGAATATCAAATTGGTAGGGATCACGATAGCCTCATCAAATTGCTTATTTGGTTTTGAACTGCATATCTGAAAACCAATAGACATTCAATCTAGTGAATTAACTCATCATTTGAGCTGTATTTCTGGATAAATGCCACCTAATTGGCTTACTTGCTAGCTTAGCTTTTTGTGTGATAAAATACAACTTCAAAAACATGAAAGTGGATAAAATCAGAGCTTCCTGCTCACAAAACAAACATTCAGTTCGCTGTACGCAAAGAGAAACTCAATTTCTGTCTAAATGCTCCAGAAGACGGCAATGTCCACGTCAACAGCTACTTTCACTAATCATATTACTATAAGTCTAATTATATTAGATCAGGACATTCAAATGATAATCAGTTATCTTCAAAGGTGGTTGACAGTCTAAAAAGACCTACTGTAGCTTAATTCAATGCTTTAACAGCATTATGGTGATCACTGCCAGTCAGTCATGAGCCTGCTTAGGCCCTACTTTAATTTGAAGAGATGGCGACGCATGCCTAATCATTAGTTAATATGGCCAAATATACTTAAATTGGGTGACTTGGGTTTTTAACCCATCCAGTGCAACTGCTTAAATACGTTCAGCTACAATTCAGGTTGGACAAACACGTTTTTAATCCAGGAGTCTGGATAGACAAGAGGGTAGGCCACCAATGTCTACTGTATTCTGCATCTAATAATTATAGATAATACATTTACGATTAAGAAATGTCATTTTTCATTTTTAAGTCATAAGTGTTTTTATGTTAAATTGTATAAAATTGAACTTTTTGATAGATAATTAGTTTATTAGTGGTCATTACGCTGTTTAAATTACCTGCATTTGTTAACTAAAAACCTTTAAATTGTATTCTTTCAGGTGGACAAAATAGCATGAGGGTCTTAAAATGCAGTAGCCTGCAAAAACCATACCAATTAGGTCAAGCTCATGAAGCTCATAATACTCAGTTTCTGCTGTGAAAGTGGTTTCCAAGGCCTTGTTTTTTAACTTCTTAGTGGAAGGAAATTACTAGACGAATTATTATCCCTATTGTGTCTGTGCGGGTCAAACGTTCAGCATTCCAGGTCTGTACACCTGTAACAAAGAGTTATGAGTTGGCATGAAGTCTTTTTTAAAAAAGGATGAGACAATCAGGATAAACAATTGAGCTGCACCTTACATCTATTACACTGCTATCGAGTGTGACTGAATAGGATGTAAATTAAACATGCCAGTGTGAATTATTAAGGGAAACAGGAATGTAATTGGAAAAGATTAAGATGTTACCCACAGCCGCTGTAGCAGTAGAGCATCTCAGACCCAATGAACAACCCTTTACTGAACGTAGAGGAAACATCTCGCTCATTGTAATGTCTACCAAGGTGGGGAGAATCAGGTAAATGTTGGCTGTGGCTGGCGAGGTTTTTCTACTGTCCCATTAGCAAATGATTTCTGGTCAATTTTCAGATGGACTATGCTGGCTTTGGATGTGATGCTATTTTTCAGTCCTGCCTGCAATATGTTTACAGCTACAGCCTTCAGGCACTGGGTTCACAGCAGTTGTTACACTGCGGGGTAAGGCAAGAGCAATGCCTGGATTGCACAAATGACAGCATGAAGACGTGTTTTACAGTATTTCACCAAAAGTTATTTTGTCCTCACATAAGGAAGTTATTTCCCCAATCACTTTTCCAATGCTCTCCCTGCAATCTGAGGTAGACCTAATTTATAGGGGCACTACGTGGTCTTCGAGAAGAAATTCAAACTCAGAATTTTAATATTCACAATATGAATGATGTAATAATATAAACTCAGAAATATTTATTTTTGCATAACTGAAGAAACAAGGAAAATAAGGTCCCTAGAAAGCAGTTTGAAGCTAGGAAGGTGGCAGGGTCCGCCACATATAAACAAAGTAAAATAGTATGAAATTGTGTTGTCCTTTAAGGTCAGCAGTGAGGAAATCGAAGAGAGTTTGTGTATTTGGTTTGTTTAGGCATAAAAAACATTTTTCTTTTATATCAGTCAATGAAGATCTTTCTCTTCTGGTTAAAATCTCTTCCCCAAAAATACATAGTGCAAATACCTAAGAAAAATTTGCTCGGAAACACACCACGTCTTTAAAATATCTTCACACATGCAGCTCCTTTCTCTCGTATCTACAGCCTGCAGAAGTAAAACCATGTCTATCATGTGATCTGTCTGTCTCCTATCTCACAACACACTCTGCCAAGAGGCACAGTAAACACTGCAAGAGCATGACAGCAGTTTGTAATAATGTTAGCTGCACCATTGTACATACAGCCCCAGTCTGCAGGCCAGATCGAGCTGCTGTCAGGTAGTTGTGTGACTGTACAGGCAGCCGGCCAGTCAGCCATGTAATCAAGAACAATGCACTGGCCAGTGGCCACACACAGGTGACTTTAAGTTGCACATCAGGCGCACAGCAGAGACTTTAAGCACGAAACGAGGCCGATGTGATCGCACTAAATATGCCAGTCATTGCGACTTTAGTAGCAGCAACCTTGGCTATTGCTGGCCAGTCGTAACGTTACAGCAAACCTGCTTAGCCACCCATAATATTATGTTGAGTAAGAAATCCAGCCAACGCCACATAGCGTTACTGTAGCTGTGCCTCTTGCGGTTAGCTTAATTTTACACCGGTCTGCGTCCTCATGTGTTTTCCAATGAATGTAACCAGTCAAACTCCTTCAAGCACCCAACACGAAACGAAAACACAGCCCAGCAGCAAACCTGTACTGTAATACCGAAACGCTGCCAGCTACGTTAGCTCACATCGGCTAACGACCAGCTGACCAGCACTAGCATCGCAGCATCTGAACGACAACTGTCAAGCTAAACGGTGACGTTGGCCTTCAATGACTACACTGCAAATAAACAAGCTGGTTTGTGTTTCAATATTAACACTGGGTATGTAATGTCTTGCTTGGCGTTGCTGCTGTCATGCTGACACTGACTTAAACGTTGCTGTAGTTAAATAAAAAAAAACACTAACCCGAGCCGAGATGCACATTCCTGTCTAGGCTAGCTAACTCACAAGCTAGGCAGCTAGCAGCGCAGTGCTAGCTAGCCACTCCAGAGACCACTGTGTCTGTCGTGTATCCGCCATCCACTTACCAGTAAGCAGCAAAATCCTTCGGCTATAACACTGACGATAACCTCCAATGTGTCAGTTACGTGGGGCACTCCGAGTTTATCCATATGTCACAAATCATGCTTTACTCCAAAAGTCACTGCTTCCTTCTGGTAGCCATTTTTCCTCATCCCCCAAATATAACAAGCGTCCCAGCGCTGATTTTCCTCCAACTGATTTTCCTCCTCTCTCTCAGCCCCGACGGACTGAGACCGCATCCGAAAGACAAACCTGACATCTGTTGGATAAATGGAAGAAGACACTTCATGCAGTGGATTAAAGGGACAAATTAATTCAATTAATCTTCTCTATTACACTACAGCTAACAGGATCAATGCTTTGTTGAGTCAGCTTTATTTTATTTTGAGATAAATGTTTACCTTCATAAAATGTGATGTTTTGCATCTGTGGTACTTGGTTAATATGTGGCGGACCCTGCCACCTTTCTAGCTTCAAACAGTGTTCTGGGGATCCTGTTTTCCGCTGAGAACAGCTTGTTTATTCAGTTATGGAAAAAAAATAATAATATATATATAAATAAAAGTTTGTATTATTACCTCAGTAATATTGTAAATATTAAAATTCTGAGTTTGAATTTCTTCTCCAAAAACTACACAGAGCCCATTCAAATCCTGTACAGCCAACCTAATAGTAATAGTGAAAAGTATCTTATAATAAAGGTCGAACTCTACACCACCCGTATGAATACGAATGGATGTTACTCATCACTTGGTATCCAAGCAAGTGGTCAGACTGAACAATGTACAAATGAATAACCTGCAAGCGCATATTTTTAAAAAAACATACAGTACTTGACAATATGACAACATATACAGTACATGGCATGAAGATATGCACAAACTACAGAAAACACAAGAAGGTATAGCAATGCTTCTAAACAAGTTTCCAGGGAATACAAAAATATGATAAACATGTTAGTCATTGGCAGATAAAGTTCGTTCAGTGGTCTCACAAGAATAGATGTACACATTTCCAATGATTCTTGGCTTCATATCTGCTGATGCATTTCTCAGTGATGGAGTTGGCAGTGAAGACAATGAATTTGATGTAAGAGACAGAGGCATGTTTTCATTTTCTGCCTCGCCTTTTTAAGGTATTTTCTAAATGTGATCATTATGTTTCATTTGGGAGTCATTTTTGTTTATTTTGATTGAGAGTTTTAGAGGAAAATATGACAAATTAAAAAAAGTTACAGCCTAACATGGACAGTAAATAACCTATTCCCTAATTTCTGCACAAGACATGAAAAGGGAAATGACTATTTCTCTTTCTCGTGTATTATTGTCTTTCTTTGCATGAATTGTTCTCTTTTATAACACAAATTCACTAAATAGCTTTTAAAGGAAAATACATGGAAAGAAGCTTAAAGGAAAAAAAACTTTCCTTGACAATGGAAAAGGTTTGATTTCTGCTTGAGTGGTAAGTTCAGTCATTCAATTTAGGAAATATACATTTATATTGTAGGCACATTTGTGTTAATGTGTGTATTTATGAGGTGTCAGTTGACATCAGTAATTGTATTATTACGATTTTAGTTAAAAGGTAGTTGCCAGTGAACTCTTGTTGGTTTGCTCAGCTTTGAAAATCACAAACATTATTTTCAATCACTTAGTGGACATATGGCAGGAGAAACCTCAATAATTCAACTCAATCACATTGTAATATCAAGTGTGAGGCACTAGGTGACAGCAGTTCTCATTTGAGTCATGAAAACAGATGCAATCAGCGCCACTGTGTGGGTGGTTTGGTTTGTTCTGCTAGAAGCGAGATAAACCACAAACCACAGCGACCTCAGCCAGTGAGAGTGGTACTTTGATCTTGTACCTGAGTCGTTTTATGATATAAATAGAACAAGCTCTGGATATTATAAAACATATTCACAACGTGACATATCCTGGTTCAGTTTTCCACCCATCCCAGTGGAAACAGTGACTTTTGTCAGTTGGACCAATGTCGTCTTGAGAAGCCGGATCTCTTTTGTTGCTTCATGTTTCTACAGCTGGAAAGTTTCCTGAGTGGGCGACATTATTATTGCACAATAGTCAAAGATGTAATTGACATGTCTGACCTGAAAGTCTACCTTTCATTGGCGGTTGGGGATAGAGTTCATCCATTGTTGCTTCTGGATGAAAAGCTCACTGCTGCTGTCAGAGACAAAGAGGTGTAGTCTGCCTTAAGTTTTGATTTCTCCCATGCATGAAGAATAAAATATCAAAATAGGGTTAGGGTGAGGGCATATTCATGGCAACAAATACTGATAGCATACTGACAGACATACGTTTGAATGATTTGCAGGAAAACTGCAGTTTTCACAGCAGAGCCTGTATTCTGTTGTGTATTTATGGCCTGCACATTGAAACACAATGAAATGTAGGTAATTTAAAGCCATTGGCCCCATTGAGTGTTCTTATCAAAAAAGAAAATGAAGCAATCAGAAATGCTAAATGATACTGAAAGAGGGCCTTCTGAAGTTGCTGATAGTAGTGAGATAGTTGGATAGTAGATACATCGTTAGGTTTTGTCATCCAGACCGATCCCCTTTATCTTGTTGAAGTCCAAGACCAGGTTTAGTCCACGTCTAAAGTGTTTGAGTTTGAGGTAAGCCTAAAACCAAGCTTGAGTAAAAACAGTGTCTCGCCAGGGTTAAGAAAGAAATACTGTGTGCTGATCCCTTCAAACCTCCAGCTAAACAATGTGCAGACACAGAGGCGAACTCAAGGAGCGAAAATAAGAAGGGCACCATCTGTGTGTGGTGGGGAGCCAGCACGCAGAGAGGGCCCCCTAGAGGGCGCTTTATCAAGTTTTATATACCATAGTGGCATCAAGGAGGGCACTTATTTGGACATGTTGGCTGTGTCTCAATTCAGGGTCTGCGTCCTTCAAGGACGCAGCCTTTGCGGCCCACGAAGGCCGGGTCCTTCGGAGAGACCTTCGAAGACCTCGTCCACTGTTGTTAAATGGGACGGTCTAGCCTTCGGAGCATGTCCTGGTTGCGTCACCAGATGTTCCCGCCCCTTACCCTTACGTCACGATTTCTGCCGCCCAGGCCCGTGAAAGTGACGATCTACACCACTTGATGTCGCCATTTTCCTTCTTTCTTTCTTCTGTTTTGGGCGCGCAAAGGATCTTGGGATATGGGAGGCTGCGAAGGATAGTAGCGGTGCGTCCTCCAAAAAGAGGGAAGGGCAGGCTGCATTTGTGGGCTGCATTTAAAGGAGCCTTCCAATTGGGACAGCCTTCGCACAGTGTTGTGACGTAATTGGCCTTCAAATGCGCCCTTCGAAGGATGCAGCCCCTGAATTGGGACACAGCCAGTGACACCAGGGCTACACACAGATTTAAAGGACCAGTGTGTAGAATTAAGTGCCACCTAGCTGTGAGGTTGCAGATTGCAACCAACTGATTACCCCTCTCCTCATCCCTCCCCTTCCAAGTGTGTAGAAGATTCAACCGTGGCCTTTACTTCAATGTAATAGGCCCTCTGTAGAGTCAGTGGGTGGTTTGTCCATTCTGGGCGACTGTAGAAACATGGCGGACTTCGTGGGAGAGGACTCACTTTCTCTGTCGATATGAAGAGATGAATTCTAAGCAAATGAGAACACACCAGTTCCTACTATCAGGTGATAATACGGATACAGATACATATACAGTACAATACAGATCCTCTTAGTGGTTTTGAAAATGTAGTCGTGACTAAGACCAAGGCAAGTTTATGTGACAACAAGTCCAAGATACCAGGCAGAAACACATTCTCATGACCAGGCACAAAACCAAGGCAGGACTGGATGTGCTGCAGCACTGCCAGTAACTACACATCTGACCTGATTTAGCTGCTGGCTGCTGGAAATTTCCCACCCCGCAGTAAATAAATCAAGGAAATAAAAAACCCAAAAAACAATAAAGCTCCCGTAAACTACAACAGACACCACTGGCCACACTTCAAAACACTAAAACAAGCCCAGACATGAAGCTTACTGTCAGTTTGCAACATTGGTAAACAATGACACAAAACGAAACTTTAGGCGTTTTCATGGCACTCTATGGAGATGTTACTACTGTTTGCTCATCACGTGCCAATGCCTATTATAACAAATTATTATGTGCACGTACTTAATTGCAGAGTGCCGTCGATCAGTTGACTTTCTCAGCAGGAGACAATAGTGTAGGTTTAACGCTGCGAGGAGCTTCCTCTACTGACTCACGGAGTGTGATGGCATTTTTGGAAACACGCCAGAGAAAGTTGATCCACTTTCCAACGAAAAACAGAGCGAGACATGAAGAGTTTCATTTCAGCATTCAGCAGAAGAAAAGTTGACCTACTGTGACAAACGTAAGGTCATCTGAGGGCTGATATACAGAAGAAATAATAATAATAATAATAATAATAATAATAATAATGCCCTTATTTAGCATTTTAGACTAAAACATATTTGTTTTGAAAGGGAGATTTGTATTGTTGCATTCCTGGTGATGAAAGATTATTCATCAAATTCTTCGATGTCCTTTTATCGAATGTCAAAAGCGTGTGAGAGCTCAACCAGTGCATAACATAACAAGATGTTATCTACTCTCACTCTGAGTGTGTCTGGGAGGCCTGCTTCATCCCAGAAGTGAACCCCCTGTGGTGTTTGCTTTTCATGCAGACATAACTTCTTGTCTTGGCTTCAGCTATCTGTGAGAAATTGTCGAAGGCTGCATTCCAGCAGGATGACAGCGATGATCCAATATAGTATTCTGATTTCCATTTTAACTGATTTCTTAAATCATTTAATTGTCCAGCTAAATACACTGTATGAGCTTCAAACTGATACTAAAGGAACAGTTCAAAATTTAGGGAAGTATGCTTTCTTTCTTGCCATGAGTTAGATGAGAAGTTTGATACCACTCTCGTGTGTCTGTTGAATATGAAGCCGGAGCCAAGGTTGCAGTTTTTCTGTGTATAAAGGTCCCGCTTCTATCTCTTTTGATCCATCGGTCAGGTGCAGCTGACAACACTAAAACTCATAAATCAATCATCAGCACGTACAAACACCAGCACGGCTCCATTACACTTCCACTCTACCATGCTCTCAGGCCTGCATCAGGACTGCGTTAAACCCTCTTGAGTTTTGATTCCTTGCAAAATGTTCTGGCTGGTATTTATAATGACCTCAGGGCTTGTTCTGTCATCTGCACAGCAAGAATCAGTTCTTGCCTGCTCTTCATTCAGAACTATTTTAATGGCCGCCTCCAGTTGACTAAATCTTGACCTCGATTTGATGTCTGTCCCTGCTTTCCTGAAAATCACGTGGTTCCCTGGACTTGTTTACACCCCCATTCCTTCATTTATCTTTCTCCAGTGTGAGAAATGTATTCATGGAGGGTTGATTGTGCCAGCAGTGGATGTGTTTGTCCTCTGGTTGTGGGCAGTGAATGCACCCATGGATTAGAACACAATAAAGACATTTCTGTCTGAATACATTTTTGTATTTGTAGGTTTCGCTTTTGATGAAGTAGCCACAATGAATCCAATGACTACTGTGAGAAGGGTGAATTCCCACAGGATTATCACCCATCTCTGCAACTCTGTGCAGCTTTTCATCCTCTTTAATGTTTTGATTTTATTGCTCCTTGACTGTTCAGTGCAGCATTTGTGCTCACTTATCAACACTGTTTCCAGTAGCAGCAGACACCTGTTTTCCTCTGATAAACCCTCTGCATGCTAACTCCCCCGCAACAAACAACAAAGTTAGTGAATAGCTGGCTGTAGGAGGAGTAAAAAGTACAGCGGAAGATGAGTATTTTGCAGGCATTTGGTCATAAATCAAGTATAACATTGACTTTGATTGTGGTTAAGAGAAGCCAAAGGATCATTAACATACATTTGATACCCAGTGTCTGGTCTCTCTCGGGAGAAATGCTTTGGTACATAGAAAGTACTGCATTTGACATATTTGGTCGGGGAAACAATAGTGGATATGAGGAGAATAAGAAAATGACAGTTACCAGGCAAAGCATTTCACCACCACTGGACTAGTACTGATGAATAGTATTGGTATTTAATAGTGTGGATGTCAGTGAAAATACAACAAATCTACAAGGGTGTGCACACTTATGAGGGAATGAGTATAACTGATCATTTTTATCTTTCCTTAAATCTGCAAAAAAAAAAAATCATCCTGAAACTCTCCCAGAATCATCTGTGATTCTTCCAACTGTTTTATTAGGATTACAGCCAAAGAACAAAACAGACCTTTTTGCAAGTTAGCAGACATGCTTTGATCCAGACATTCGCTCAGTTTTGCTCCGAGACATCCAGTTTCACATGGCTACCCACCATCCACAATAAATCCACAATTACGCCGCCTCATCTGGGATGTTGACATAACTAAGTGTTCAGGTAGCATCTGATTGGCCTCAAGCCCTGTGGCATCAAGTATCTAGATGCAATTCAATCCAGTTTTAAGAGTAATGATTTAAAGATCTGCACATTTGGCATAGATTCAGCTTTTTGTAATTTCAACAAACTCTTTTTCCCTCTGAATATTCAAGTCTTGATTTAGACACTTGATGGGTGGTCGTCTCGACATTTCATGCTAACAGGCAGAAAGTCAGTGTATTTTGGTAATTACTGATTGATTGCCCTTTTTTTAGGATGTGCAGACTAATCTTTCAGCAGAAGCCACAACAAAAACCCGTAGTGGTTAAGGGGGATTTTTTCTTTGTTCACTTCCTTGTTACTCAGAATTCTCCCAGATAAATTATTGCAATATGCTGCTTGACTGTGAAAAAAACTATTGTCGTTTGAGAGAGTATAAGAAGCCTTGACTCTGACTTGTAAGTGAGTCCTTTTTCTGTTGTGCCATTTCCCCTTCCCTTTTTAATGCAGCTTCCCCCCTTCAACAGAATGAATGCATTGATCATTATGGTATGTAAGAGTTGATGACGACTAATTATGACGCATGTGAAAGTGCACTGTCGACAGTCAGCAGTAATTTTAGGAAGTTAAATGATATTTTCCTAACTTTCGTAGCATTGTTTGCGTTTCCGCTCTGATGTCTGTGTTAAAGGAACAGTTTGACATTTTCAGCAACAAGCTTATTCACTTTCTTTCTTCTGGTTGCGTGGAGGTTATTGCACCTTTTTGAGAAATAGTCCTGCACACAGCCTCCTGTAAAATCACAACACTTTAATACGACACTATGTACGGATTAAGAGATATAGCGTGAGCTTTAGAAGTGCTTATAGAATATAGGGTTATAGGATTTTGTGACCGCTGGACCAAGCCAAGCCAGCTGTTTCTGTGACCTGTCTTCAGTTCTTGTGCAAAACTAACTGGCTGCAAGCAATAGCTTTATCATATTCATCTGACAAACATGAGAGTAAACATTTTTTTTCCCATAATACATTATGAAAGAAGCAGCTGCAAAACGGTGGATAATTTGTTCTGAGCCTCATAATTTGGGCCATTTGGTCCAAGATGAAATCATTTTATCTCTATTCAAGTTAGCCGGGCTCTAAACCAGAAGTTTGCTGGCTAAGTCTGCTGGAGTCTCTCACACAGCCAATCTTTTATTGGCCCCACAACACGAAAGATCTGGGTAAATTTATAGCTGGGAAGTCAAGCTTTTTTGGCTTTGTGCACCACTGAGCAGCTTTCATACTGTAGGAATGAACAGGGCTAATGTAACATCCTTGAGTAGGATGTGTTTAGCTCAGCTTAGCAGGCCAGAGGTAAAAAAAACCCCTACTTTTTAACATCTTGGTTGTTTGAACTATAATCTACATGAATGGAAATGTAAAAATGACACAACCAAGCCAACTGTTTCCGTAAGAGACCGTAACTGTCAGACTGAAAGGAAATCAAACCAAATTAGTAGATGATACTTCCTGTAATAAAAGTTTACCCTCACGGCCCCTCGCAGCCTCAGTGGTTGCATCATCACTTGGCAAGTACTCTGCTTCTGGCGGGAAAGGTTTGTCTTCTGTTTCTCAACAACTCCCACACTCACAGATTGTAATCGAGTACTTGGATGCATGCACACACATGCACAAACCTTCCCATAGACGGCGTTCACACCAGCCGATGCTTCCCGCATGCATTCCAAGTAAAATCCCCAAAACCCAGCTGTCACAATATGGCATTACAGCTGAAATACGAGCTGGATAAAGATTTAGATAAGGTTTACATAACTTGGTTTTTAGTACGAAAAGCCTTCCACCTCCTTCCTTGGAAATTCTGATTTATACCTCTCTTTAGATAAGCTTATACAGTAGGACAGTCTTAAGCAAGTCCTAAAACCTCAAACTATTGGAGGGCTTTAACATGTCTTAGATGGACATATTGGTACGTATGATGCAGCTGCAAAGTCACAGAAGCACCCTTTTAAACCTGTGAGTGACAGTTGTAGTGTCTGTGTGTTTCTTATACCTCCTGAGCTCTGAGTGACAGGACAAGGTGGGACTGGACCAGATGTTTCCCTTAAAGTGGGAAGGTGACGACGTAAAGGTCTTATGTCCCGAACAACAACTCCTTAGCCTGTAATGTGCATCAGAGAGTAGTTGGAGGAAGAGGCCCACATCGAGGACTGACCAGTTCAGAGGTTCAGGTTTGCAGGTCAACTTTAGATAACATCAACATAGTCGCACAACATATTCCCTTGAGAAATATTCTACAGAGGTGTTATGCAGACCCATTCCTTCTCAACAGGATAGAGGGGCCCTCAGTTCCCCTAAAGTGAACAATTAGAGGAAATGAACAGACTCTCAAAAGGACCCGCACACCAAAGAACGGGGGTGAATTTGGTTGATCTCCTAAGACTGAGGGTCCGAGAGGAGTTCTGATAGAGCAGAGGGCAAAGCATTTTTGGGCATCACTTTGCCGAGATTTGAGAATACCAGGGAGTGCACACTCTGGTTCGGACGCTGGCTTGAGATCTGTTTCAATAAAGATTGCTCTATCTTTCACCCAGCCTGCCTCCGCAGATTTCCTTTATCAACATATACTACACACCGACACCTTTGGATGACGACAGCCCATACACTTCACAGTTCAACTACTTTTAGCTCTTACACTTACACTGACAGTCTGAGGTTAAGAGTCTGACAACATTAAAAGAAACAATTCCTTCAGAGATAGAGCTTTTTACCAAATAATAAGATCTATTTTGATTCAAGAAACACAGTTTGTTTTATTTTTTTACTTAACATTTCTTTCAAGCACATCATTAACAGAGGTACAGAAATATACAGAAAACAAGTTTCATTCAAGTTTCATTCTCATTCTGAAGTCTAGCGAGGTGAGTTGTTCCAGTTGTTGGCTCGTCTAGATAGTCAAAGTTAGATAGTCAGCCAGAACTTTGGTAAAATAAATCTTGCTGGCAGTTATTCTAGGAAAACTCCAAACTTCTCTGTCCAGCTCTGACTCTCCTTACCACCCTCGTCATCCTGCAACAACTGACATCTTGTGTGATTTCTTTGTGAGACTTCTCCTTAAACTGACACTTGCATGTGTTTCTGGGCACATAAAGGATCTGCTTATTTAACAAAAAGGACTCTCTTTCTAGGAAACATTTCTACCATGTTGTCAGTGACTTAGATTAACAACCTCAGCCCGTCTGTAGCAACTTTTGGTGGACGTAACTTTGGCGGTCATGAATCATTTAAACACTAAAACATGTTGATATGGGGCCCAGGTTTAAGAAATACCAGATCCGTATCATGAACGAATAAGGCTACGCATTATATGCTTATAAGAGCACATTGTGCAGTATACAAGAATCAATCAATGTACTTTACTTTTTATTTTGCTCTAGCAGGGAATTATGCAGAGTTTGCAGTCCACTGTATTAATATAATCAAACTGGGACAGTTATTTTCACTGATAAGATTTCTTTTGAAAGAAAACAGAAAGAATCCTTGTAAAACTTATATTTGTTCGTATTTGTTCATTTGTGCTTGTGCTCATGAACGGACTACATCATTGTGATGCATGGATTGCGTGAGGCACGCAAGGTTTTTTGATCACAAAAGACAGATGCTGGGATAAAGACCTGCCTTAGGAAGACATTTGAAAAGACACACAGGAGGATTTTGGCAAGCAATCAAAGACATAGAAGGAGCGGAGTACGGGCACGTGTGAGTCTAGTGCCAACTTTCCCTGATTTCCAGTCATTGAGCACAGAACAAACTTTCGGTTTCTCTTTTACAGGTATAAGTACACCTGCAGCTCGCCTCCTCAAAGCAACACCTTCACTCTCCTGAAGAGACTCACCGAAGCAGCCAACCTGAGCTCACAGCTACGAAGAAACGGAGACATGGCCTCTCGAGTTGCAGCTCTGATCTTACTGGGTGTCATCTGTGTTGGGTTTGCATCAGGTAAGACACAGACTTTACATTTAAACACTCATATGTCAGAGTGCTTTCAGTGAAGGTGCAAGGTGCCGGTGAGGTTTTCACCTCCTGTGCACTTCAGCTTTTTAGGTTCCACATAAATCCACCACTCTACTGATTTTTTTTCGTTTTAACCCTCCCTGATTAATTTGTTTTTCCATCTTCCTGCAGGTCAGACTGCGGTGGACTGCTGTCTGCAGACCGTTGACAAGTTTTTGCCGCTCATTCGCATTCATGGCTACATCATCCAGGAGGCTGGGAAGGGTTGTGACAAAAGTGCTACTGTGTAAGTGAAAATTATTTCAGCAAAAGAAAGTTCTTTCTTCAGATCCTTTGCTGAATGGTTACAGTCGCTGGTTTATTTTATTTTTGCTGTATCTCAATTTGCAAAACAGTAAGGTAAACGAAAGTGGATGGATGTGAAATCTTTTTTTAGCTCTGCAGTCTGCAACCTATTCTCACTTCTCTGTCTCTCATCTGCTTTTTCAGGTTCACTACAAAGACTGGAAGAATACTGTGCGTCTCCCACCCCAGCAAACTGCCGTGGGTGAGAAGTCACATTGAGGCTCTGGAGGCAAAAAAGCCGGCAAAGAAATAAATCAGGTACATTATAAAAACAAATCTTGTATTTCACCCTTTTGGTCTAAGATTTTTACTTTAAATGCTTCAACCTCGCACTGGCTCATCACTTCCTTTTTTTGCAGGTGTAAAGAAAAGATGGCTGACGATCAAGAAGGGTCGACTCGAAACTGAGAGCTGAGGAGCTTCACTTCAGTCTAAGATGTTGCACTGTAGAGGGCAAACAGTTTGAGAGGTTAACTGAGGAATCGTCACTTCATCTTATCTATGATGATATGTTGTATTCATGCCAGTGAATCAGAATTGTACAGCTCTGTATGTGTTTCTATTCATTTGTGGTGACAAGCGTAATCGTTTTTCTCTTTTCCTATTTCCTTTTGATGATCCCTGTTTGTGAAATGCACTATGAACATGAGAAAAATATTTGCCTTTTCTTGCCTAAAGGGTAAATCCTGGAAGTTACAGTGACAGTGACACCCTGCCGTATGTGTTTGTTTCAATCGCTGCAAGATAAATGATGCTTGACTAGTATCATAATGTTCTGAAATTTCAATGTGCTGTTTAGGTCAAAACTTGTACAAAGTGTTGAGATGATTTGTGTGTGTAAAAAGTGCTGTTCAGAGTTATTCTAAAAATAAAGTTTGATATCATTTTTTAACTTATAGTCGCTGCCTTTCATTAAAACTGAAACACACCACATGACTGCACCCTGTGCTCAGGTTTCTCTAACATGTATGAAAAGATAAAACACACATGAATCTTGTTTTTATAATTTTTATTTTAGTAATACGCTTAGTTCAAGAATGACTGATAATAATTATTCAATCTTTATTGTATAGCACCTCTAAAAACATAGTTACAGAGTGCTATACAAAGGAGGAACACAATGAAAACAAATCTGCGCCACAATTAAAAAAAATAAAACAATAAAAAAACAAAAATGCAATAAACTAAGGTAAAAAAAAAACAACAACAACAATTTAATACATTAAATGCAGTGGAAAAGGAAAAATAAAATTAAACTTGATGATTAATCATAACTTTAGCTAATTTTCCAGCATAATTAAAGCAACATGATATAGAAATTGGCATTTTGTGTGATTTGAGTGCAACACCACTGTCATAAATACAAATCCCAGGTCTGTAATATTTTGTCAGATAGGCGCTAACTACAAACAAAACTCATAAAAAGATGAATCCACTCATTCTCTCTTGGAAACTTGTGCTCCAAATCAATTTCACTGTTTCTGTATTTGCCTTCCTGTCTGATGTCAAAATGGTGATGTTTACTTCTCTTGCTGGTGAAGTCTAAACATGCGCATGTTTTTAAAGTAGCAGAGTGCTGAGCTCTCTCCCCCGTGATACTTCTCCCACTTGGGAATTGGCCAGCACAGCAACAGTCGTCTGCTTTGAGTCGCAGACTCTGCCCCTTGTTTGCAGTCCAGGAAAACAGAGGCCACATGGAGGAAATACAACAGGGTGCAGATGCAGACAAATCGCACAAAGTGTTAATTTCTACATAATGTTACTTTAAGGGAAGTTGGAGGAATTAAATGTACAGAATCAAGAGATACTGAGATTACATTAAGGATTACGCATACAGACTTATGGAATGATTGAGGCACTTTTTGAGGAACTGTTCTCTGCTACTCATCGTTTTTTGATTTTATCACTAGAGCTTGGCATCATTCATTTTCACACTGAGCTCTGATTTCTGCTTTATCATCTTTACTTTTAATGTTAAGATTTAAGGTAGCCCTCCCTGCTATATGTAGTGAAAATGAACTCATTGTTTTTCAAACAATAATCAAAATATCTTTAACGTGCATGATAAAAGACATTAAGCACGAGCCAACTTTGGTGTAAAAACGTGATTCTGTGTTGAGTGTTGTGAGTGATGAGTAACTGTCGGTATTTACTCCTAACATTTATGAGAATAAACTTCTATTGAAAGCTGTGTGAGAGCATTTGAGAACAGGAAGTCCCTCCAGTGTCGTTTGACCTTGTGACGAGACCTCACTGTCCCAATGGCCAAAGAACAAGGCTCCTAATATCCAACAGAATCCTGTGGAATTTCCCACAATGCACGTGGGGCCACAGACCACCCATAATTTATTTGAGGTGATTAGCTGACCTTTTACAGTCCTTTAACAGCTCAACACAATATGTACTTAAAGGACCTGCAAAGTCAGAGGTATTCATTGTGTATTATGAAAATAGTTATGCCACAATCTTTGCTGTTGGTGGAGACCAAACACAGAGCTAAAAAGAGGTTGAATATCGGACTCATATTTGCCAGTTGACCAGAAACTGTAAATGAATGATACCGTTGCTCCAAGTCTGCAGAATGTGCACATACGTAACTGAAATAAGTAACTTTTTGCTAACTAAATAATAAGATGATATGTCGATGTTGTGTTTATTACTTGTTGCACTCCTGCAAGTGGACAAAAAATCTTCACCATTTTTAACTTAATTCCAAGTGTCAGTATAATCTTATCAAGAAAACTGGCTAAATAAATTCATTCATTTCATGTCTAATTTATCTTCTTGAACCTTGACAAGACAAATCTTTGCATTTGCCATGTCAGCACAGTGATTATTGTAGTTCTCGCAGGCATATCAGGGAAGGTAAAACTTGTCTCTTCCAATTCAGGATGCAGATATGCACTAACATGCTCACCCCTAACACACTTGGCTGGATAACACTCTTGGATCAGGACTGCTGTCTGGCTTCTTGCCAGATTTTCCTCCTAAGGCAATAATTCAGGTCCATCAGCTTCTTTCTTTTTCCTGTAATTGCTTAAGCAGGGAAAGTCCATAATGTAAGTGCGGCAGACAGATAGGGAACACAGCCAACAAGCGATTTACAAGAAAATGAAACCTTCTCTGTAAATGCTCTATTGGCACCTACAGGGTGTGACTGAGTTAATAGTTAAACAAGTGCAGCTGGTGATGCAATAAGTTTAGCTGATAGCAAAAGAAAATTAAATATTGGCGCTTTTATGTCAATGCAGGGAGGCCACGACACTGTGAACTTCCTCAATGCAATAAGTGAGGAAGAGAAACTTGGTGGTATCAGTTTCACTGGAAACAATGTTTTTCCAGAAAAAGTTTCACTCATCTTCCACATTAAGATAAATAAACAAAGGAAGTACACACACCTTGTGTAAAAATGCAAGTGTTTGTTCTCACTCAGGGTTTTGATCTGGCTTTGACAACTTGACAAAAAAAAAAGTCCCTGAGGGTGTAGATCTACACTGATAACATCTAATCTCATTGTGTGTCATCTCGAGTGTGAAAAAAATCTTTCCATAAACAAGTTCCTGCCATGTTCTCTGCCAAGGGTGCAGTGTCTTAATCTTGAATCTTTATAACATCATGGAAGTGATAAAGCAATCATCATCTCCACTTTTGGGTGTCATAATGTTAAAAATGAAGACCCTGCCTTGACTTCCATGCGGTACATATCGTATCATATCGTATCATATCGTATCATATCGTATCATGTCATATTGTATGATATCGCATCGTATTGTGAAACTAATAAACTATTGAACAGTTACAGGCTGGACACACTGGATGCGTGAGTAGCGTGTGTGTGGCCTTGCGTGTCTCTTTTAATTTCGGCGTCCATGTTAACAAGTTGGAGCAGCCACACTGGCTGCGAAAGTCGCGCTTCTCACGTGCGTGCTAAGTGAGTCTGCAGCAGCGCTTCATCTAGAGATTAGGAGTGTTGCTTATTTTTACAGTGGAACGTGCACGGTCCTGCAGCAAAAAGTATAATCCAATCCAAAGAGTAAAAAATTGAGTTAAACGGTGCAAGAATCCATTATGCCTTATTGAGGTTTCGATATTGAGTTGCACATGTTAATAAGTGGTTCTCTGAAGGTTAAAACACTCACTGCTGCTGTTTGTTCAAGAATTAGAGGAGTGGTCCTGTGACTGGGAGGTGGCCTGACTCAAAGTGTGACAAACAATTCCCCTTATCTTTGAAGAGTCATGCATGTCTGAGAAGTGCTGGCAACTGAAATGAGAGCAGATACTGTAAATGATAAACAAGAAGAGGGTTTTTTTTTCCAATTGGCAGGGACATTTGAAAAAAAAAGGAGGAGGGAGGGAAAGACAAAGTGAAAGTAAGTGGTCACTATTTGAGTGACCAGGTGAGTGACAGACAGTCACTCTAACCCCAGAGAGACAAAGAGACGACCTCACCAGCTCAGCAACCTGAAAACAACCTGTAGACAGTCATATCGACATCATACCAGCGTTTCACTGCAGTTTTAATGTCTGTTTCTGTAGAAAATGTCACAGACATGAAGAGAATACACACAACAGGTGAAAGGCGGTTTTTTTTCTTTCTACCCCTTCCTCTCTCTCTTCCCCGCTCCCACTTTCTCGCCCTTTCAACGGGGGTAAAGGAAAATCACGTCATCATATTTATTGATAATTATCAAAGGCAAACTCCATGTACAGGCAGGTGCTGCGCTGCAAATGTGAACACATACATGTGAGTGAGCAGCAGCACAGCAACGCAGCTGCCACGCACTACACAAGCACAGTGGCGGCACCAGGGAGGCGCTAGGTGGTGCTGTAGCTCCCCCTATAATAGCCATAGCACCCGCCCAGCACCCCCAAGAAATGTCTGTGATTTTTTATATTTATATTTTAATGTCATGTTTGAACAGTATTTTTCCTTTACCTGTGCCCCTGTAAAGCTGCAGGCCTAGCAGCGCCCCTGGTCACATCACATCAAAAACTACCTGAGGAACAGCAGTGGAGACACTAGGACCAGTAATCTGGCACTTTTGGCTCTAAACACGGAGAAAACGAGGACCCTTGACTGCGATATCATTGCTGCCGTACCACTCAATCACAGCAACAGACGTATTGTTTTGTTGTGAACACGTCTGTGGTAAGTGCATGATTTTCCCCTCTGTTGGCTATTACAAATTCAATTAATTTGGTGGTTGAAGCACAAATCTTGGCTCTTCATCTATGATGCTCCAACAATAGGAACACTGCTGATTCATCATTAGACTAGTGTTGGTAACTGTGTGATTTCGTGATCTGAGCATTTTAGGCCGAAGCGTGCACAGTGTCTGTTGCCTTCTGTTGCTGCTGTTTGCTGCTCCGTTGTATTGGCAGGCTGCAGAGACATCACCATTCATCCTATTAACCGTTATTCTACCACTTAACTGAGTTTAGAAACATTATTTTAAGGAAAAAAAAACTACCTAGTGTTGCTTTAAGTGTTGAGCATCCCCATAGCACCTGCAACAGAAAATCTCTGGAGCCGCCACTGCACAAGCATCCTGCATGGCCAGCCTGTTATCCAGCGATTATGTTTTTTGCAAAACACATTTGTCAAAACCTAATTTATGGGAGACAAGGTTGGAATATAAACTAAGCCACTTCCTGGAGAAGTTGACATTTTGGTGACATAAACCATCTGCAATCTTTAGATTATTTAAGTAAAAGAGTGTTTGAAGGAATGTTTTATTATTGCAAAGATCACTAATTAAAGGGAGCCATCTTTTGGGTTTCAAAAGGACTCTTGCGGTTAAGTGTTGCCACATAAAAAAAATTTCAAGCATTTTGCTTACGTAATACCTACTAATCAAAACAGTGAGTTCAATTGTTTTAGCAGTGAGCAAAAGGAGAACCGCAGATTTTCCTGAGAACTGACAGTGCAGTTTTACTTTAGTTCTGTATACAGTGAAACACATTAACTTCTTCATGTTCATCTATTGAAATGTGTGAGTTGTTTGTTTTGGTTGATTCAACTGTTGAATATTTAAGATTGTGATAGCTTTTCCATATGACATCCCAAAAAAAAAAAAAAAGAGCTACATGGGAAATGTAGCACTGGACACATGTTGTACCTCCCAGAGTGTAAAGAGGACATATGTTTTATCTGGAGAATTACTTAAAGTAGAAGCCAAAAATATTCCCAAATGCTCCACTGGGGCCATAAAAACAAGGTCATGGTCATGTCATCTTGTAAAAGGTTTTTCTGCAATCCAAAGTATAAAAAAAAAGTTACACAGTGCAAGAATCCATTGTGCCTTAATGATGTTTCTATATTGAGGTGCACGTCAAATCAGTGGTTCTCTGAAGGTTAAATCACTAACTGGTGTTTGTTTAAGGATTAGAGAAGTGCTCCTGTGACTCAAAGTGCGACAATCTGTTCCTGTTACCTTAGAAAAGCCGTGCACGTCCAAGAAGTGCTGGGAAAACTTTAATGAAAGCTGATAAATGATAAACAAGAAGAGGGTTTTTCCCATTGGGAGGGCCTTTAAAAAAAAAAGGAGGAGGAGGAGGAGGGGGGTGTGTGTGTGTGTGTGGGGGGGAGATCAAAGTGAAAGTAAGTGGTCACTATTTAAGGGACCAGACCAGACACAGACAGTCACCTCACTTCCTTTGCCATTGCAGGTGCTGAAAGAAGGGGCAGGCGCTTCATCAGCTGATCAGCTTCCAGAGAGACAGAGAGACCAACTCGCCAGCTCAGCAACCAGACATGGCTCCGTGGGGCGATGCCAAGCTTTTCTTCTGCATCCTTTCCATCACCTGCTGCTGCACGGGTGAGTTTTTAAAAAGAAAACAATTTTTATCACATCCTCCTTGTCTCGTCATCAGGCTCTAATGCCAAGTCATGCTTTTTATGTTGTGAAATGAGTCAGCACCAAATCAGTCTTTTTAAGCCGAAAGAGATTACAGGATGTAATTTATCTTAGCAAATCCACTCGGAACAGATCCAAAAGGAAGTAGTGGTTTACAAATGGAGCAGGAAAAAGAGGAAATTCTTCAATGGGTCTATGTTTGAGGCTTAAATACACACGTGGTCCTTCACTTGACTTGAACATTCAGCTGTTGGAGTTTGCATGCTGCATCTTCAAGTCCAAAATCACAATTGTGTCTGACAGGGATTTATAATCAGTAGTCTGTGTGACATATGACACCCTCTGTCATTAGACCACTACGGTAGTAGATTACAAATTTAAGAAAGAGATTGATGAAAGGGAGCAAGTAGGTAAAGTAGACTCTTTAGAATATTGCATCAAGTAAATATTTATACAAATAACATTAATGGTCTTAAGTGAAGTCAGCATCTGCATGTTATGTATCAGTGCAAAGGAGAGGTGAGTTTACTTGCAGCAGGGTGTGCTGCTGGCATTCCCCCTGCTTTCGGCTCCAACTTTGTACTCTGTGAAAGTTAATGGTTAATTGGTGGAAATCCCAGTCAAGTGACAAAATCCAATGATGCAACTTTATTTATGTCAATGACGACTCCGAAATGTGCGTGGGGGAGTGTTTAGTAGTAGTTTGCATATTCCGCACTTGTCACTCAGAGCGGACTGAGTAGTGAAAGCGGACCTCGAGCAATTGGCTCTGAGCCACCGAGATTTCCTCCATGAATTTCCCACTGCGGATCGCAGTTGCAGGAGTTGAGCATCATTATATTGTACTTTTAGCTGTTTATAACACTGCCAGAGCTTTTATGTTGTCAAGATTCAAAGATCTTTTTGTGTAGTTTAAATGAAATACTACATGTGCATTTTTTTAAAATGACAACAAGAAAAAAAAAATTGTTCTTTGTGATCGCCTGCTTCACACAAGCCGCTCCAAATGAATATAATATCACCTGATGCATCTTTTGAAGCTTTAACTAGATGTCCCTATTGTGTTCGCACAACACACACACACACACACACACACACACACACACACACACACACACACACACAGAAATGAAAAGAAAGTCTTTGCCTGTGAGTGACTCAAGTAATGACTTGTATTGAATTTAATATAATTACAGTGATCACATCTTTTAGGTATGAAACCATACCTAAGCCATTAAAGAAGGCCGTGGAAATTTATAATTTCCCTCTTTATGAATCGCTAACAATGGATTAAAACACTGACATGTACTTGCAGGCAGAATAATCAAGACTTCTCCTCTTTACTGTGCACACATACAGTATGTTGTATGCTCCAGGCATCATTGAGCAAAAATATGATCTGATCTTCCTTGTCCTTCAGTGACTCTGGCTCAGGTACCCATGGACTGCTGCTTGTCGGTCAAAAACCAAGCAATTCCAAATCGTGTTGTCGCAAACTACCGTCAACAGATCAGCGGACAGGGCTGCACTCTTAACGCCACTGTGTAAGTTTAGGTGGTGTGAAGTGGATGATGTATCTTATCAGTGCACGTCATCACATTCTCACCCTGATGTGGATGATTTGGTGTCCTTGCAGTTTGGTGACCAGGAGTAAAGTGAAACTGTGCGTGCCTGCTGGTGAACCATGGGTCCTCAACGTAATGAAGCATGTGGATTCTCTGAGGAAACACTGCAAGCAAGTCAAGTACACGGTAACTGGTCTTTAGCTAATAAGCTGCTCTTCACTTCAAAAGGGCATGGTGTTAGTTTGTTGTGTTGAACTCCATGATAAAATCTTTCTTTTAAAGCACCAATCAGATATTGGTCAAAATTTCCATTTTAAAACCAGATTTTCAATGCTTCTTACTTTAGTTTTGTCAGCAAAAAAAAAAAAATTGACATTGACGTTTTAAGATCATCTGCTCTTATTTTGTAGGGCACATAGAGCATTATTTTATGGTCTTGCACTTTAAAGCAATTCACAAGCAAGTTTTCTTGTAAAAGTTCCATCCAGAAGTGCGCAGTATGTCATGTATCTCTCATCCTCTGGGGGCAGGAGCCTCAGTTTGATATGGTTCTGATCAATATTTGTGTCTGCAGGGCAAACGCTGCACTGGAGTGACGTCTGAGTAAACTGAGAGCGGCCGCTGACCCCCTCAGCAACGACAACAGAGTGGACCACTTCAAGCCAGGGGGGAGAAGGGGTGGATCCTACCAATAAAGAGATATATAAAAATATTATGAGGATAGTAACAATGATTCCTCATGTTATTATTTTCTATTTTTTTTAAATCATGGTTGCGTTTCAATGCAAATAAAATATTTTGAAGGATTTTTATATTTTGTGGTATTTCTGTTTAAGATATAGAATTGGAGTAGATTGATCAAAGTGTAAAATGTGAAATAATGTAGGAGTATGTAGCCCATTAAGCTAACTCTGAACTTCTCAGGCAGCACGTTTCCTGTTGTTGTATGGATTTATTTGAAATTTTCCAAAATAAAGTTGTGTTTTTTAGCATCCTGATCATTTCTCTCATTCTTTTTTGATATCACTCTTAACTCTTTAGGTAGTGACAGTAATGGATAATTGTCTTTCTTTATGTTGTGTTTATAATCCCATCACTAAAGCTGGTGTGGTTTGCTCAGGTTGACACTATAATCATTTACAGAGGCCAAGTAGTTGCTAAACCAAATTGGTTTTGTAAAGGCTGTTACAGTATGACAAGATCACGGGTTAATTATATTGTGAAAACAAGCTTTGTTATCTTGAGATGACAAATAATTAACCCGTTAACACTAGATTACAAAAGGTGGTTTCCTCTAATTACCTGCAATGTTTGTCAGAGATCGGCAGTGGCATGCCAGCATACACATATGGTGTCTTGACTGCTGTAACTGATTGAAACTAAAAATGTCAGACGCATCCTGTGCTCCTTATTCTATATTTTACTCTTTTGTATCATACTTTATTATACCATTCAAACACCAGCTGATGTGGGTAGTTTCTTTTCCAGTTCCCCTAGATAAATTAACCCATCTTGAGAAATCTGCCTTTTGTTTTGTCGACACAGCAAGATAAATGAACCTGTTATCAGGAGAATACAAGCTTTGTTATCGATGACGGCATCGATGCAAATTATTGCAAGCCAGGCCGTTGTCGGCTTCCGTTATAACATGACGTTTACGGACAAAGTTTTAGAGATCATGTCATGCTACCATGATAGAGTTTTGACAACCAAGATTGAGGAACAACCTAAAATTCCAACCTCTGTCAGATGAGCGTGCTGGTATTTGCTCTTTGCTGTGAGCTACTGTACTTTTTCTGTATTTTTCTGGTTAAGAAATAATAAAAAATTTAAACTAATTACATGCATCAGCCCACAGACTTCCCCTTCAAACCAAACCAAGAATAAAACAGAATTTAACGTCTTTCTTTTAAACTTCATTGATTGTTGCAAGTACATGCTAATTCTGAATTTGATGCTGGCAACTCATTTCAAACTTGTTGGGACAGCGGCGACAAAAGACTGGGAAAGTTGTGGAGTGCTCTAAAAACACCGCGCTTGCATATGAAAACAGCTGAGATGGGGTGGGCCTCACCACATGGGCAAATGGACCAACAGTTTAAGAACGTTTCTCAACACACAATTGCAAGAAATTTCAGGATTGCAACGTTCACAATCAGTAATGTAATTTAAAGATTCAGAGAATTTGGAGGAATCTCTGCACATATGGGGCAAGGCCGAAAACCAACCAACCTTCGATCCTTCAGGCTGGAGAACACTTGTCGGCAAACACATTTCGTCACTGCATCTACACGCTACGACTCTCATGCGAGGCAAAAGCCACAAAACAACATCGAGAAATGCTGTTGACTTCTCTGGGCCTAATCTGAGCTGGACTGAACTTGTGTTCAGATATTATGCTACAATGAGCTTTTAAAGGGCCTGGTGTCGAATGACTTTGTATGAAACTGCATGCTAGCTTTTTTTAAAGGGGCTCTGTTGAACTTTTTTTGTGTGCTGGAAGCCAGTCGTTAGTTTATGTCAGCGGACTCCATTTCTAAACTTACGTTAGCTACTGTTGTTTTCTGTTAGCTGAGCGGAGAGAGACACTTACAAGAGGCACTCACGAGTTCATACAGTTATACTCTTTGGACTGTCTTGAAAAGAGAGTCCTTTACAAAGAAATCCACAGTCCAGCAGCATTAAACAATTTAAACAAATCATCCACAGGCACAAAAAAAAAATCTTGTTACGATCTGCTCACATAGGGCCAAAAAAGTGATTAATTCATATGCATTTCTACACATTGTTACATAAAGCCCCTTGAGAGAGAAAAATGTTATGCATGAGCCAGCAGATCCAGTTTGTCTGAGCTTTTGTGGCTGCAGTGTTAAATCTTTTGTGACCTAACACAACTCTCACTTTCACAGTAACTTAAAACCTTTAGAAACTTAAGAACATGAGACATTAATTGGACGTCTCTGTTTAGGTGTTTGTGTAGATAAATACAGACAAGGACAACAATGCATGGATGAATGCACATTTACAGGCTGCTAAATTTCCCATCAACTTGATATTTGGAGGCACTGAAGGGTTCAATAGTTTACTTAAGGGAGACCTATTATGCTTTCGCGTTGTTTTTCCTTTCCTTCAGGCAGGGGTTGCACGTTCTTGTGCATGTAAATGATCTCAAAAGATAAAATAGGACAAAGTCTGCACCAACAGAAGCTGCTCTTTCCCACAGAAAACACTGCCCCTGAAACGCCTCGTCGTATTTAGCAAGGCTGCTTTGTTGTTGTTTGCAGTGCTGGCTCAGACATATGCGAGCTGACCAATCAGAGGAGACCTTAAAGAGACAAGAGCTGAAACAGAGCATTTCAGACAGAAGGTGAATACAGAGCTGCAGCACTGGACAGTGTGAGAGAACAGATGTGTTTTTTGAGCATTAAATCATGTAAACTTATTCTAGTAGTAACCCAAAATAAAACTATGAACCGGAAGATGGGTTTTGAAAGAGCTTAGATTTGTGTTTGTATGGTTATGTTTGTACTTTTAATCGAGAAGTCACAGTCGGTCATCCATTCAATTCTCAATCCTCCTGTAAACTTCCTGGATAAACAGAGGATTACATTTCAACAGTTTTTGGCAGAGCCTCTAACCTCCGTTAACCGTAACCATTTCAAGTTCACAAGACGAATCAAAGAAGCAAGAAAGGAAAATAGAGGAAATTATTAAACGGAAATTGCCAGGAGAGAAATATAACAAAGGTGGGGAGGTTCCTATAATTCAGTGGAATAAAAGGCTGTCTGTTTATCACCTGTATAGCAGAATTAGACGATTCTAGACGAGTACTGAAAATTTCCCATGTTGCCAAATACCTCAGCTCGTACACAGGAATGACATGCCCAACTGAATGTTGGGAAATGCAGCCCACCTTATGGATCTCCATGGAAGAATACGTCTTTAATTATCAGATTTCGTACATCACTTTGATGAGTAGATTACAGACAATGAACTGCGACGCAAAAGCAATAAACAATAAAACAGTGTGTCAGCCAAAGCAGGTCTGGTCCTGTTTCATCCAGGAAGGGTTCACAAACATATTGCCAGCAATTTCATGCAGCTTTTATCTATTAGATCTCATACTCGAGGCAGCATATCACCAGCCTATCTGCTTACTGTTGTTAGCAGTAGCTGCTTTAGCTAGTTAGCTCAGCTAGCCGTGCAGCTAGCAGTTCGGACTGGTAGCTCGGCGGAGCTTTGGACCGAAACGGGCTAGCTGGTTGCATGCTAAAGTCCTTACGCAACCAACTGGATTATCTAAAAAAACACAAACAAGCATTTCTATCAGGCTTCAAATGAGAGGTCAGAAGTTGAACTTGTCTGAGGGCAGCCAAATGTACACTTAGACTTAGCTGGTGTTAAATTACACATCTTGGCATTTGTAAGAGCCTTTGGTAATGGGAAGTTGATACCTCAAACTTCACCTCTGGAGCCCATATTTCTCCTTAAATGTACCCTTAAGTGTCTTTGAAATTGGATATAATTCACTATATTGAGTATAATATATGCAGCACTGTATGTGACTGCTGCTCCTGCTGATTGACGTAATACAATGCCATCATTCAGTAGTTTGAGTCAGTCATATTGCTCAAGGACTGTATTTTGAGTATATTTTTGAGGTATGTGTACTTAACATGAGTATTTCCATTTTCTGCCATCTTATATTTCCTGTCTGAAGTCAACATAAAGAGGCTCTGAACACAAAGATGACCTCTTGAGGTTATTCAGACTGACCTGAGTGTCACTGGAGGAGACAGAGACAAACACCATAGCTTACCTGGAAATATATTCAGGAGAAATAAAATACTGTAGATATCATGTGTCTGCACTGTAAATTGAGATTGTGCAGAAGAGCCTGAATGTTGCAATTCAGTGAATTTACAGCTGATCTATCTTAACTTTTAACACATCAGCACCATCTGGTGGCTCAAGTGTTTTCACTCAAGGGTAATCATGGACTCAGGCCTGAATTTCAACCTCTGAGGTCGTCAGGTACAGGTCTGCCTCAGTCCCTAGAGTCCAAACTAAACATGGAGAAGCAGCGTTCAGTTATTATGCGCCACATATCTGGAACAAACTCCCAGAAAACTGCAGGTCCGCTCCAACTGTCACCTCTTTTAAATCAAGGCTGAAGACCTTTCTGTTTGACACAGCATTTCATTGAAGCAATTTAAAAGCTTTGGACTGCACTGTGACTTTTATTTTCTAGTCTTGTCTTTTCTTAAACCTATTCTATTTTAGCTTACTTTCCTATTTTTTTACTTGTTTTAATGTATTTTAATGTAATTTTTATGCCCCTGTAAAGCGCTTTGAGTTGCCTTGTGTCTGAATTGTGCTATACAAATAAATGCCTAAAAGAAGGCCTAAAAAAGAAGGAAGGGTCATTAAGCACTTAATCTTGCAATCTTGACTGTAATGCATGAAGAAACACAATTCTACGTGGTATAACTTCTGACGAAGAAATGCCTCCAGAAAATTAAAGAACACACTTCAGAGAGTAGGTTAACGGCTGACTTTTCTTTCCAGAATGATTGACAGGGCTGATGATATCAAGGTACAAGGTACATTTATTGTCATTTTCTTTAAATCACAAGGATACATCTATTTCATGACCAGACAGGGTCGGTCCAACCAAATATTGTGCCGAAAAATCAGTTGCTAACCTACTCTCAGTAAAGGAACTGACATCAGCAAACCGGTTAGAGGTGTTTTGTCAGGTCAGGTTTTGAGTAGTGACCTAGACAAGAGCAAGTCTGACAAATACACAGACTGTAGTGAGCCATATTTTGGCAAAAGATGGGTATTACTTTGAAACCTTTCTGCAGATATTCTGGTAATCCACAGTTAGAAACCTTTGAAAGTCACTTTCATTTCCACGCAGGCAGAGTGTTTCATCATCAAAAGGTTTTGGGTGGAGAGACACTTCAACAATACACTGTGTTAAGGACAAAAGACACGGGAGACGTTGGAGTTTGTGATCACATGAGCACTTTGTTATTTCACATCCATAGTAGTTTGATAATGTCATACGTATACGTCACATAGCCTGGACACAGAGAGAAGAGCAGTGTCACTGATGCTGAAGGTATTTACAGGCAGGAGGAGGCAGCCCGGGGAGAGAGAGAGCAGATTAAAAACAGATGAGAGAGAAAGAAAGACAGATGGAGCATGGCTTCTTTCTTTCTTTCTCTCTTTTATGTCATCTCCTTCATGTGTAGCATTTTTCAATCACGACACTTCAGCTCGTACGTCACCAAATAGGAATCTGTCTTTGCCTCTTACCCCTGAGCCTCCGTGTTGCTCTGGCTTCATCACTACTATGTGTTCGTTTCTGTCTGTCCCATGTGAACAGGATGTCAATGAACAGCAAACTGCCTGGAGGACCGAAAACGACCCCTACCTCGCTCATCGTGGGTGTTAGCGCTGAAACTAAAGCTTATACCTGCTTCCTGTATTTAACATAAAATGCCTTAATAAATCAGTAACATCCATACATATAACTCATTGAAAGATTTAAATATATTTACAGTTCAATGAAAATGAAGTATTAAATTGTTTTTTTCTGAAATTAAACGACTCTATAAACTGTACAATAATGCAACAAAAAGAGGATTTTAATGGTAAAATTATATCCTATGTAAGTTTTTCAAAAACTACACAAGCATTCATTTATTTAATAAATGTACATTGATTTTTACCATTTTATAGTGTGTAATATTTCATATTTGGATTGGGCATCTGTATGCACTCTATGCAGGTATACTGTATATAGCCGTAAATTTAGTTATTTGTCAACTCATGTGGAACCTAAGGCAACATTTTACACCTGGGTGTGACAGGCAGCGTGTACAGTACATACTGCAACTACAGAGCCGCCATCACAAAATGTGTTGGGGTTTCCCTTTAAGCATCAAAAAATATCACCTCTATATCATCTCTACTTCGTCACAATACTCTTCAAAGTCAACAAGAATCTCTGGAGACATAAATCTGTTGAAAATGGCAAGTTAGACACATCACAGCGTATAGAAAATATAATGTCACTAGCCTTGAAGTGTCCAACAGGGCCATTCTCCCTTTTTTCCTCAAGCGCTTTAAGGCATAGATAAGATCATTTACCCCCTCTCTGAATGCACATTCAACGAATTAGCGATGATTTTGTTCAGCCTGGATCCCCAACACATTCAACAAGGCCTCCGCAGCCATGCTTTGCTTTCATTAGACATCCTTCCCTGTTTTCTGTTAACCGTCCACTTAGATGCTTCCCTCAGCTAACTGGACTGGTCGATAAATAAATAGAACTCACCACATGTGTAAGTCATATAAGCATTTACAGTATGTACCAATAGATCAAAATGCATATGTACAGCGCAGGCTGTGGCCACTCACTTGAGTGTGTCCTCAAGAGATTAAGGTGGGACTGAGGGGGTGTTGAAGGGGAAAAAGTCGACATTTTGGCAAAGTTACATGCACTTAAACAATGTCAACCACTGATTCATCCCAGCTGTGGTGGGTCTGAAGGAGAAAAAAAGGCAATTTTGCTCCCCATATAAAGAGGTGATCAAATAGTACAGATGGGCATTCTTGGACAGCTACTTTTACAAACTCCTGTGTGGTTTTCTACTCTTCTTTTGACAGTATGCCGAATCACACCTCTACAACTGCAGCAGACACCGATTAAAAAGTTAACAATTTTTGCTTTTACATCAACCACCTTAAATTTTACGGGAAAAAAAAAGATTCAATGTTTTTTCATTACGTGAATTTAAAGGATCAATCGGCACCAAGTAAGCGACAGGACATCAAACTGACCCCGGCGTTCGACTGAGGGTAATAACTGAGCACTGTGTTCAAACTGTGGCAGAGCTAGGTGAATGTGTAGACAATACAGCAAAGTGCAGCTAGGCATGGTTATATATTATATTGTGAATTTTCCCGTCTGTGAGTAGCCCCTCTGAAAGTCGAGATGGATGATATATATAGACTGGACTGTCACATAGTTAAGCTAGTAGCAGAGCTTCACGCAGAGAGAGAAGCGTGTGTTGGAGTGTCTTTGGGTTTGTTTCATGTCTGGTCTTTTGGTTTTTGGATGTATGCATGCATACTTGTCTGGATGTACCCTTGAAGTGGATGTGAGTTTGTGTTCAAGCCTGCATGCTTCCCTTGCATGTACTGTATCTGTACATCGTCCTCAGAATCTTTGTTTTTTCGACAATGTTTTTTTCAGGAATCATCCCCAATGTTCGGTTATTTCAAACAGGTGTTTGTCGGTATGTGGCCTCCAACGAGGTTTGTCTTCATCTTGCATTCATTTCTCTCGGGGCCGCTTTGGCTCAGCACTGCCCGAGTCCAGCAGCATCCTGGCTCTCCTCCATGCCTTTGAGGGTAACGTAGATGATGGGAACCAAGCCCTGCGTGGAGCCCAGGGAGCAGAGCAGCCAGTCTGGATCGGCCTTGCTCAGGACCCGCAGGATATCACCCTTGTTGAAGCTCAGCTGGCCGGGCTCTGTGGCTATGTGGTGGCACAATGCTCGGACTTCGCTGGGGGATGAGAGAGGACATGGAGAAAAGGTGAGCAGGATGATTGAGGTAATTGATTGAGTAGTAACTAGACAGTCATGTTTCAAGCAAAAATGCAAAACATTCCCTAGTTGCAGCTTCTCAATTCTGATGATTTGCTGCTTTTCACTGTCTAATGGATGGTCTGCCTGGTCCACTCGCAGGCTCAACCAGTGACATATTCCTATTCATAAGATACAGGAAGTTATTGTCTTCACCTCAGGACTTCTTCCTACTAATTGTCCCTTAAGTCTATACTGAACTGGACAAAGGGGTGTGTATGCTGCTCTTTCCGCTTCTAATCAGTCACACTATTGCATGAATCTTCAGGAGGAGGTCTCACCGGATGTATTTAAAGTGATTCTAAGTGACCTGAAAGGAAGGACATCTCGCTGTGGATGTTTTGAATGTTGATGCTCGTTTTTGGTATTTTGATTCTGTAAAATGCTCTTTGCTTTGAAAATAGTTCTGTGTATAATTCCTATTCAGTATAGAAACAGGAATGGATTGGTGTAGATTATTTTTCCCAACAGAAGAAACACAATAGTATTTGTTTACCACTGAGACCGTAGTTTGGCTTCAGTTGGTTGGGTTGACCTTGGTGGAGGTGTGCTTTGGGTGTGAGTGGCTGCGGCTGGAGACTCTGCCTTCTTCCCACTCCCTGCTCCAATAGTCTGAGCTACGAGGTCAAGAACAGACCGATCGAGAGACAGCCAGCCTGATGGTGGCCTGAGAAAGAAAGTGGAAAATTTGAAATTTACTGTTATAGCTTAAATAAGGTTTGGTAAAAGTATTTTTTTTACACTTTAAGATAGGGCTGATTTGAATCATGTTTCTAATGGACAACAAAAACTTTCATTGCTGGTTTTGGTCCTTTCATGGGATTTGTTGACTCATTCTTTGAACTTACCTGGTCGTGGGACCTTTTGCCCTCTGTTCAGCTCCCTCCCCCCTCAAAGGAGAACCCAAACTGGATCCAAAGAGCCTTCCCCAGCGCAGACCCTGTCCCTGAGAGGGGCTTTCCTCTTGGGCTGCAGCTTGGGCCCCAGACCCTGTAACCTTCAGAGGTTTTGTCTCTTTCTCCTGGTTGACGACAGACTCTGGTGGGCTGCCCATCCATGAAGCCCTTCCCCTGGATCCAGCTGAGTCCCCGCTAGAGCTGCTGCTGCTTTTCCTGCTTCGATACCCCTCCCCTTCTTGGCTTGACTCGGCCCCCTCCACCACTCCCTCTCTGGTGGGCGGTAGCTGGCCGTGTCGTCTCTCTGATGACTTCTTTCTCTTCTCAGTCTTAACGAACTTTGACCCCTCAGCGGATTGGTCGATGTAAACCTGGGAGGACTGCATGAGCTGGTACCACCAGCCCGCCTGTCTTTCTTGCCGCTGACGCCCCTCGTCAGACATATCCTTCTCTTTTCCCTTCCTTATGTCCTTCTCCCGTCTCTCCTCATCTTCTCCTTGGCTCTCCTGTCCTACGCCTTTCACTCTCTGCCCACTCATCCCCCTCTCCTTCCAGAGATTTGCAAACCCTACGTCCGTCATTGTCTGTCGGCCAGCAGGCCCGGCGTTCATGCTCTCAGATGTTGCCCCGTCCTTCCTCAACCTTGAATTCCCTCCCTCTCTTCTCGACCCCACCCCTTCCATCCTGGGCCATGTACCCTCTCGTCTCAGCGCCGCCCTCTCTTTCTTCACGTCTGCACTAGAGTCTCTGACCATTTCGCTCACAGTTGTGCTCCATCCTCTCATGAGCTGGAAGGTGGAGCGAGTTGACTGGTCGACACTCTGGCCCGCAGAGCACAGCTGCTCCTTGCGACGGAGGTGCTCCTGTCCCTTCTGCAGGAGGTGTGGTTCAAACAGCAGGTCCAGGTCAAAGGGGAGGAGCGACAGTGGCTGCAGCAGGAGGAGGAGCTCCTCAAAGAGTGGCTGACACGCCCCCTGTGACAGGGGAAGGAAACCCCACGGGTTGTAGTGTGCTGCTATGATATCTAGGGAAAGAAGAACAAAACAGATTCAGAAGAACTATGACTTCACGCACATGTGGGCATCAAATACTGACACTATCTGGGTACTTGGAGATGGATAGATGATGCACAACTTACCTTCATGTGTGTAGAGGTGATTGAACCAGAATTCCAAAGATTTTAGGCTGAAATATGAAGAGACGCAAATGTTAACTAGGGATAAAAAGCCGGTCCTTACAAGGTCAAACACTTATTTTATGTTGTAAAATGTAACAAAGCAAGTAGCTAAACTTGAGACCTTAGCAAACACTTACAGGCAGGTTTATTTTTCAATTTGCAGGCCTGTAACGAGTTACTGTAACAACCTGATGTTGCAATTCTAAATTATCTTATACCTGCAATAACTTATTTTTGGCCACATGGTGGCAGCAGAAACAAGTTGTGAACACAACATTGAAATATTCATTTGGAGACATATTTTTGTCCAACAGATAAATAAAAGTCCAATATTCACTGTCTTTTTTGTTTTGTGTAACCATAACCCCGACAACCATCAACCAACTACCATCAACCGTCAACCGACAACCATCAACCATCAACTGACATGAGGGAAATATCTGGCTCTTTAGCTGCTAAATGTTCCATCAGGTTCCTTCATCGGCTAGTCTCTGTCTGGGTTTTTAGAGCTTTTTGAGAACAGCTGACTGCTGCTAATGAAAGCCACACTATGAGAGAAGTGAGAGTGAACCAAAACAGTAAAGCTGTGGGCTGCACAGCTAAATAAATACTCAATACAAAGCTCCAGAACTTCTCTTCAAGTTTGTCACCTTTCACATCATCACATTGTTTTCACATCATCCTCTAATACATTGTTATTCTAAAAAATATTGATTATAGACACTTTAAAGATGATGAGAGCCATCACTGTTAAGAATAAGTGGATGACAATGACCGTACAAACCGGGATAAAGAGAAATGACTTACTTGAGCAAGCCGAAGATAAAGGCGTTGAGTCTCATGCTGTGGCTTGTGAGCTCTGAGAACTGGCTCACCTTTGAGAACAGACTGTGGAGAACACGGGTGGACGGGCCTGATGGACACAAACACACAGATATGTTACCATAACCACCTCATTTTTCTCTAACCATCACCTCATTTGGTTACTATCATACAGTATATATAATCTATAATCTATATACATGTAATTTCACCAGAAATCAGACTGCAAAAACATATTTTGAAAGTTTTTTCAAACATTTACCATTTCTGAAAACATGTAAAAATATGTGGTGATAATTCAAACAATTTTTAATGCAAAACAATGCAAACAATTAAAACTTCATTTTGTCAGGCTTCAAGCTGTGCACTTGTGGCTAGAGGTTAGCGTAGCTGCTACAGCGTCAGTTATATCAGAACTGTTCTCACCCAGTTGTGTGGACGCCTCCACCAGGCTCCAGGGCTGACAGCGCCGCTGTCCGATGATCAGGTCCAGCACATAGGCCTTCAGACCGTCCTGCAGCACCTCATGCAGGGCCGGGCACAGGTACTTCAGGATGAGGTGACCCACGTTGGGACTCACCCAGCTGTTCCCCAGTTTAGCCTGGCAGGGTGGCAGAGAAACATGAGGGAATAAAGAATGAAAATGAAAGTAAACAAATCAGGGAATTGGGAGGTTTGATGTGGGATCAAAGATACAGAATGACGCAACACTTTTGGTCCATTTTTTGCCGAAACTAGAACCAGAAAGTCAATAATTGTCTGTTTGCTTAAGCTTTAAATCAACAAATGATTAAAGCCTCTTTTTGTTGCCTTATTTGTTCTCTGGATTAGATTGATCTGTAGCCTGGTTTATTAACTGTCTGTGGAAATAAAGCTCTGTGGACACAATAAACACATTATGCATCAGAAATTCAGATTCCCGGTTGCAGCTAATGTAGAAAGCAAAAGTCACAAAGGACCAATTACATTTCTGAAAATGTTTATTGTGTTGTTGCGGCTTATGTGCTGTATAATTTATCACATAATAGAGAGGACATATACCTCAAACAAACTTATGCACACTGGAGCCCTAAACATGATGTTACTGACACTACTTGCTGCTGCACATCTGGAAAAGGCCAAATCCTTAAAAGAATGAATATTGAATGAGATCTTATGAGATCTTATTGCTCAAAGGCTGGTATAGCCTCTAAGGCTTGCTGTGTGAGTTAGCAGTGTATTAGCAGTCAAGTAGTCGTCCTCGATCTACACAAAACTCCTACCTTCACATCTGGGTCTCGACTGGTGCCAAAGTGTGCCACAATCAGATCCACCGCTGTGTTCACGGCTTTCACCAAACCTGACAGAATTAAAAGAGGAAAAAATTAAGAAAGGGTTTGTTAATTATCCTTTTTGGCCACAAGTACCAAATGCCTTTGCAGCAAATGTTACTTCATGCAAGTGTCTTTTAAATCCATGGTTTAGTTTTCTGTTTTACCCTCCTCTGCCGGGAGGTGAGACGCATTAAGATCCATATTTAGCACTCATTTCGCTGTAGCCTCTGCTGCGTTTTTGCTCGCAATCTGCATGATTTCACTGTTTGATTTACTACGGCAGCCATTCGTTGTGCAATGAACAGCTGGGACTGCCTTCTAGGGATTTGTCTGCTGTCAGCCTGCTCGGAAAATAACACAAAATGTACTGATGCCGAAATCGCAAAGAAAGTGACAAAACATTTACAAACTCCTTAGCCTTAATTAAAATAACAATAATACACACGAGGGCCAAACTGGGCGTTTTGTCTAGTGCATCCATTCAGTAAATTTCTCTGGGACACAATGTATCTGGAACGAAAGATGAACAGGCTCAGTAAATCTGTCCCTCAGTGTCCTGCTCAAGTACACTTCAGCAGTGTAGGTGTTGGTCCACACAGGGAGGTAAACCTGGACGATCCACTTGAAGGATCGTTATATGACACCCTGCTGCTTCAAGAGGCCCCAAATTACTCTCCCCACTGTCAAGTATCCCTGTCTGCAGTGAGAGGCACTTGATTTAACCACCGTTCAACAACACAATTTCACTCCCTGTATGTGATTCTGCTGTGTCACAGTATTATTTTGTGGCTCACGGTACAAACCAGTGTCTTCCTCTACTGGCAACGGTTCGCGGCTGATCTCCGTATTAGAAAGAAAATCAAGTCTGTCGGAAAAATCATGACAAACAGCTCCCTTTAATGCATTTGTTTGTTTGAGACGCAACTTTTGCAGTCATTGTTAGGGTAAGGGTATGCTGCATGTATTAAAGAGAGTACGAGCAACATGATTTTTTTTGTTAAATCTCTATGTATCTTGCTCCATTTCTGACTATATATAGAAGTCAGCTACATGACCTACATGAAATATCAATACAAATACTGCATCAGTACTCTCACACGGCAGGGAACGGATACAAGAAAAACAGCTCACCGTTTTAGTCGTTTAACATTTAGCAATTAAATATTTATACACACACACACACAGCCTCACCTCTCTTCTGCGTCAGGTCCACAGAGATGTGGGACTGAGAGGAAGAGCAGGAGGAGGAGGAAGTCGAAGCATCGGGGGAGAGGCAGAACTCTTCCGGAGGCTTCTCAGTCAGGGAGAAGTAGTCCGGCAGGAAGTCGCTGTAGCTCTGCTGCAGCTTAGCTGATTGGCCCACTGCTGAGACACACACACATACACAGATGATCAGACACACATATAAAACACACACTAACACTTCTAAAAGCAGGAGAAGCCTTTTGAGATCCTTAAGTATGCAACTCTAGTTGAACATATTTTGTTCTCCAGTGGTCCCTACAGCAATATTCTGTCACTGACCCTCAGATAATGCATTCCTTGAAACTAAACCTCCTTAAAAAATCATTACTACTTTACGTATTTGTTCCAACACTGTCAGTAAAATCATGAGCACCATTGAGCCGTCCCTGCGCATGACCAGAGAGGGCTGACGGGAAATCGAACACGTTCCGTCTGGCGAGCCGTGGCTCTCCGCCCCATCGGGTCGCCAGGCTACCCGTGTGGCCCCCTGAGGCCCTCTCCACTCCCAGAGGGTTTCGACGACGGTACTCCTTCCATTTGAGAGCCTGGGGAGAGAGGTGGTGTGCTGTTGGGGAGGGGCGGTGTCAGGGTTATGATCAAGGGTTGGGTGAGGATTAGAGGATGGATTTTTGAGTAGAAGGATAAAAGAAATATATGGGACGAAAGTAGGTGGAAAAGGTGAAGGGAGGACAGGAGAAGATTTAGGTCCATGCATGACGGGAGAGAAGAAAGAGAAAAAGACAGAGCTTAGCTCCAATATCTGTATTACACAGAACTTAATAACTTTCACTTAAGTGAAACCCCAGGCAGCCATCTGTTGTTTTATCAAAAGAGCAAAGCACTAATACGGTAAAGATTATGTGTTTCATTCTTTGGGAAAGGCCGATGTGGATGAATTCACATCAAAGATGAATCATATCAGAATCAAACAGGGAGGAGACGTGCTGCTGCACTGCTCTCTGCAGGCTGAAACTTTCCATCATGTGCACCAAACTTGACTGTACGACCACTTGCGCAACAAGTTGTACATGACTTTAGTACCTTTTAATGTTTGGAGTATCTATTGTCAAGAGACCTTGTGTATAGTTAAATGAAGTGCAGTGAAAAAGAGGAACGAAACAGCAAAGATGATCATAGTCATAAAGTTGAAAGAAAAAGTAGCAGGTAAAGTATTGAATGTAGAACCATGTTTTTACTGTGGTGATGAGACTGACAGCAGACACTGCCTTGTCTTCATTTGTTTTGCATGCTTAGCATCATCCTTAGAAACAACAAACGACTAAACAAACAGCTGACAAGAACATTTCAAAAAGATCTCAAAGGATCAGATTTTCCGGGTTTCCACCCAATATGAGTCAGAAACCAAAGCAAAATTTCACGCAAACCTCAAAACAGTTGTGAACCCTGATGAAGATAACATCAATGTTGCTGCTGCTCCTTGCTGTTCAAGGTCCGATATTATGCTCCTTTTCAGCTCTCAGAGATCTGAGCAGGCCACCGCGTGTCCACTACAACTCTGTCCACAGCCTTGCTAATGGGGACTGTATACTTGTGACATCACTACCTTACAGAAGTGCTGACGGCTCATTTGTAGGCACAGTGTCTGAATACAGGCTGTGTGCATTTATCAGTGGATTGAGCAATTTGATACTTTCACAGAATCTATATGGCACCTACACCTGCTTTATAACCAAAAAGGCAGGAAATGTCACTTTCTACAATATGGGACCTTTAAGATTTTAACCTTCATTTTCTTCAGGACATTTTATTGTGAGAACATCCTATGAATAATTCTTTTTGAACCCACCATTATGTGTCCTTGCTCCGGGTCCTTTGCTTCCCTCCATGTGATTTCCGGAGTCCAGACAGCCCAGCGGGCTCAGTGTGTCACTGTGCAGTGCTGGTAAACTGGCCAGAGCTCCCCCATGGAAACAGTGTCCTTGCACTGCTGGCAGTGTTGGTGGCACTGTCCCTCTTTTCACCCCCAGGGATGGAGGTGGAGGGGTAGATGGCAGCTGCACGGAGCCCCCTCCCTGCTTTCCTGTTGGTGGGGTGTGCAGGTGGCCGAGGCCTGCTGAAAGCGGGCAGGAGAGGCTGTGTGCCGGCTGAGGGCTCGGGGTGCAGGTGGAGCAGGTCCCGGAGCTGGGAGCACCCTGAACCCGAACCGGGGAGTAGCTCCCGAGAGGTGAAGGTCGTACTGATCCAGGAGGAGGGGCTGCTGCCACCAGAGTCCCCTGGTACCTGTGCACATTCTCAGCTGCATCTTCATTGTCTTCACCCACTGGACCTCCAGAGTCAGAGCCAGAGCCAGAGCTGGAGCGCGCCTGCATCCCAGAGACGTAGCCTGTGAGCAGGGGCAGCAGAGGCTTGGGCTGCGGGGGTTTGGAAGCGAACTGGTGGTGGAAGGTGAAGGGCTGGATGGGGAGGGTGGTGGGACGCTGGTCCTTCCTGTACCGGACCACTGCTGGGCGGCTGTCTGAGGAACTAGAGAGACCACCTGGATGAGCACAAGAAGAACAATTAGGATGGAGAAAAGATAGAGGAGTCACATCTGACAGCAACATTTACAAAGAAATATGTAGAATAGAAGCAGTCAATGCTGCAACTTGTGACAAAACAAAAAACAAACAATATAACCTTTATGAAGGGAGGATTTATGGCAGGACTTGTGTATTAAATATGAACAAAGTTTGCCCCAGTAGAGGGAAGGGCTGCAAGTGACGACATTGTTGATTAATCTCTGAATGATTTCTCGATTAATTGATTAGTTGTTTGGTCTATAAAATGTCAGTAAATGGTGAACAATGTAGATCAGGGTTTCCCAAAGCCTACGATGACGTCCTCAGAAGTCTTGTTTTGTCCACAACCCAAAGATACAGTGTACAGTCTACTGTCACAGTGGAGTAAATAAACCAGAGCAAGTTCAATGATCTAAAACAGAGCAAATGCTCACATTTCAGAAGCTGGAACCAGTGATTGAACAAATGAATAAGTATGATTAGTTTCACTTCTAGTTCTTGACTCATCGGTTAATCCACAAATCCTTTCAGCAGTATAAACATGAAGTTTAGCAGAAAATTGCCCAGTCACGAGTCACAAAGATCAGCAGACCTTATCATAGACAGCCATGCTGCTGTTAGACATTGCTCTGACAGGCCCACGTGCACACGCACATGCACACACACACATACACACACACACACATTTAGAGAAACACACACATAGACTAAACCTGGAGTCACTGCGTCAGGAGGGATACCAGCGAGGAGGAGAAGCCTTTTTCTGCACTTCTTGTTCTCTGCCTCCTAGTCAGTATCTGTATGTGTTATGTGTGTGTGTGTGTGTGTGTGTGTGTGTGTGTGTGTGTTCCTAGATCCAGCGCAGTGTTTGACAGACAGAAGCGCGTGTGACGTCTACGGTGTTGCGCAAGCTGTTTGTCACCCTAAGGCCGGCCCACTGATGCCACCTGAGCTGGGTGCAGTCACGTCTCTCTGCCACAGAGGGCGACGTTGAGCTGCTGTAGAAACACGATGAAGGGAGGAGGGAGGGAGGAACTACACACCCAGCAGGCCTGAGCTCCCACTGGGGATGGAGGAGACAAACACTCCCTGCTTGTCTCTCTTATATCTGCTCCGTCATCCTTTTAATTGACATTTTTTTTCTTTTCCTCTTCCTCTCCATCTCTAGTTTTCTCTCCTCAGCTGCCTCTCCTCTCTCCCGTTTCCATTTGCTACTTCCCTGCCTCCCCCCTTTCTCCTCAGCTCCTCTGTCTCACAAATGAATCCATTAGACGGCCGAGGGTTTTCCTTTTGCAGCTCCGATGCTTCATGTTAGCATCATTAGCAACTGCTTCCCAAAGGCTTTTAAAGAGGCCTGTATGCTGCGGTGAAACAACGCAGCTGACTCCAGTGAAGTCTGATGAATAATTTATGTAGTGAGAAGCTGCACAGCCTCTCATTATAATCTTAAATCATCACAGCCGGTATGAATACAATGTTAGAGGATGTTTTTGAGGCATGTGAAAGACATGCCGTTCTGTTTATCTCTTTATTGTTGACGTTGTCTTCTTGGTCTCTTTTTTGTTCGAGCATCTGTACTGCAACAGCAACCAACTGTTAATTATCTTATAATTATCATATAATAATTATCATATATATACATATGATAATTATCATATAATAATTATCATATATATATATATGTATATATATATGTATATATATATATATGTATATATATAATACTGTTTTGTTTTTTTAAATCTAGAGAGGGAATGTGTGATTAGGGCCTAAAGTAAGTATTATTGTCAGTATCGCTTAATCTGCAGGTTATTTACTTAAAGGGGCAATATGTAAGAACTTTAGCTGAAAACCTTCAGAAATTAACTAAAATTATCATCAGAATGTAAAGAAGTAGCAGTTTTGTCAGAAATGCTGCCTTTTAAAATCTCTCTCTAACCCTTGTTATTGACTCCTTTTTGACATGGGCAGTAAAGAAGTTAATCATTCTGCAGGGGTGGCTTGAAAGAGTTGGGTAGACGTCTACATAGTTTGAGTTTTTTTCTCAAAAGTGGTTTTGGGTGGAGTCAACCTAGGAATGCGTACCCACATTCCTGCATACTGACCTACATGTAGTCCATACTGTTTCTACAATGCTCATTTAATGCTTGAGTTACAAAACAACCCTTCCATAATCTAGCCAACAAATCCAGAACCGGTAAATGAAGCAGAAAATGGTTTGTTTACACTTGTGGAGGCTGGTAATGGTGACCTGAGGGCAGGAGGGCTCATGTTGTATGAAGCTGTTGTGATTTGCATTTTAAATCATTATAAACAGAGCTTTTATTAAGTTCACTGAAAATCACTCGCTCTTAGGATTTTGTGTTAAAATGGAAGATTACCACCGCACGAACAGATCCTTTTTTAACTCTTTCAGGGGTTTGGATCGAAATTTACACCAACACCTTTTCCCTTTTACAGGTGTTAACAAAATGGTGAAGTTGACACCAACTGACAAAGCTGATTTCCATTTCTAAGCTGTTTTGTCTAAATAATTACCTGAAGAAGCCAAGAGGGAGTCTGTTAACGAAAAACTATCATCATTACAAATCTGTATAAAGAGATTCAATTTCATGAAATGCTCCTCAAAGGATTGTGGGAGCTCCAGCTTGTATAAAACTGTAAAAGGGGACAGCTGGAGCTTCCTGGACATTCCTCTCCTGGTGCACTCACTATTCACTGTCGCTGGTCTTATTCCAATGGAATTTCAAGCTCTCGCTGTATGTGTGTGTGTGTGTGTGTGTGTGTGTGTGTGTGTGTGTGTGTGTGTGTGTGTGTGTGTGTGTGTGTGAGCATGTGTGTGTGTGTGTGAGTGTGTTTATCTAAACAGACACACACAGTGAGCAGCTGAGACTGAGCTACATAAGGTGATGGTGGCGTCTGGTCAGGCAAAAAGTCTTGTCGGATAGATGATTGAGACACTATTTCACTGCTTCATTAAATGATATGATGGACAGTTAGACATCCGTCAGTGTCACCAGTGCTGATGAAGGTCAGAGCAAGATACAGAGGCTGAAAACTACTGTCATCTAATGAAATTAGCCTTTAAAAGATACTGTTAGTCATCATGACCCTACTTCTTTGAATGCTCTGTTCTTCAAACCAACGCAGTCGTCCTCACATGAAACACATGCCTCTGGGCCCCGTTCACATTTTACAGCTTGTTCAAATATTCCCATGGCCTCATGCACTCGCCTTCACATGATTGCAAGTGGTTGTATTCTCAAGACTTATAACATTTCCTCCTCGGGATACTTGTTCTTTATTTTAATGTCAGTAACATCTTGAATGCTAAATAATTTGTGTTGTCTTTCAGCAGTCAACTATTGTGGGCAGCACTGTGACCTTAATTTCAGTCATTGAGGTCTCTAAAATAGATGATCAAGTGTGAGTTTCTGTATGTGGCATGGTTTATTGTGGCTATTAGTACTAATCTGTATTTACACATTTACGCACTAAACATTTTCTACTTATGTTTTCACCCTTGTCCGTTTGTTGGTTGGTTGGTTTGTTGCCAGCATTGCACTAAAACTACTGGACAGATTTCTGCAAAACTTAGATGGAGGATGGATCTCGGCCCAGAATAGACCCCATTAACTTTTGGCGCTGATCTGGATAAAGGACCGCACCCAGGTATTTCTTCTCACTTTCTTTAACATCGCAAGATAGGGCATTTCATTAATTTCTCAGGGAATAATGCTGTGATCTTTATGAAAAATATCTGGCTTATTTAGGTGGCTGGTTTCTATGAGTGAGTAGAATTTGATGTACATCCAAATAAAAATCCAGATCTGGTCGTATTTGATACTGGATTAAGCTTTATTGAAATAAACTGTTGGGCCTTGGAGGAGATATGTGCTCTGAGTTTACATTTTTAACCTAACACTGTATAGTCGGATGTAAAACTAATTCTCAAAAGTACAGAGCATTTTTTCCAGGAGAAGCCCACCACGTTCCAGAGCAGCATTCATTAAGTATGACCAGGCCGAAAACTAAAATGTGCGCTCATAATAACCAAGTTTTTGTTTGTTTGTTTTCAGTTATGATGACAATACATGTCTCATCATTCATTTAAATCCGTTTCAGAAGTCAGACTCAGCTGCAGAACAGCACAACTGGATGTGGCATGAATATAATCATATCTTAATGTGTAATGACTGAGTGGACACTGGATATTTCAATAGTGTTGTGTGAAGCATTTTAACACCAAGTAATTACTTCCACAACATTTGTATTTATAAAATGACTCCAAACAACAATCTCTGACAACACTGTTAACTGCTCAAACAGTTGACAAAGATTTCTTAATTTTGGGAAACAATAAAATGCTTAAAATGGAATCTTGTGCCGCAAGATTTCAGTGACTTACTGGTTTGCTAACCAAACAAACTGAGTCTTTAGAAGTTCATCACATCTCGTCATCATGTGAATATGACAGTCACGGCACTTTTTAATAACACCACAGCAAGGAAATGTTTTGCGGAGGAAGAGAGGAGACAACATTTGTCCAGTCAGCCTGAAGAAGCTTCTGTAACTTTCTCTAACCTTCCCTTGTTTTGGGGACGAGCTGGGCCTCCAGGCTCTCTGGATCAGAATAACACACTGCTCGGTATGCTGATGTCGAGCTCAGCGGGGGGTTTCTCTGCACCTTTATCTCCTCTCTCACCTGATTGTTATTCACAACACGTTTGGCCCACTTCAACCCTTCATTCCCTCTAAAGCTGAGGACACACACTCTGCGTCAGTCTCTTCGAAGCACATCTATAAATGCTGGCACAAGGGTATTTTCTCACACGCACAAAGCTAAGAATCCGACAGAGCTATGCACATATCATACACACATAAACCACAGATACAGCTTACAAAATGTCCAAAAAGCGAACACATGAATAGAATAAGTCTATGCAGTCTCTAGTCAGCATGTAAATCATTGGATGTGTTTGTTAACCTTTGAAAGGGAGTAGCAGCTGCAGATTTGTAGCTCTACTTTGATATACTAAGCATATTTATTGTCTAAGTACACTCTGTAGCGTATCTGTTAATAAGAATCAATATTCTTTATCCTTTCTTCTTTCATTCTACCGACACCAAAATCAGCAATATGTATAAAGACAAATTCAGCAAAGAAGAGGTGGATGATAGTCATCAGTGCAGCCAGGAGGCAGGATCAATACAGACAATACATTACTAATCAGTAATTAAAGCAGAAGTAGTTGAAGTAAGAAAATAAAATGCTGCAGAGAACCCATGAATCGACAAACATTGATGGTTTCTAACAATTTGTTGTTTTACTTTTTCAAGTAAAGTTTAAAGCTCCACTGATCAGCTTTTTATATGTTAAAGCTGCTGTAAGTGACATCTTTTTTTTTCATTAGAATAAGTGTTAAAAAGTAATAACAGTATTCACTGTTGTAGAGTGTTTGGTCAGTAACCCATGTCTCTCCTCCCCCTCCTCATGCAGTAAAAAAGGAAAATAAACTTTCTGGTATCCCTGCCCACTTTATCCAATCAAGCAGGAACCTCCTGTTTGCTGCTGTGTCTAGCGATTGCCGCTGCGCATACATGCAATGATGTAGAACGGAGGGAGGTTAATGCTGAAAAACGTACTGGAAGATAGCTACAACAAGGACATTGCTCACAGCAGCTTTAACGATGATGAAAAAAATGAAAATCATCATTCAACTCTGCAGCTCTACGCAGTGTTTTAGCGTCTCAATGTTTCTTTTTATGGCCAGGAGCTAAAGAGCCAGATATTAGACATTAGAGTTAGTGGAAACCAAACCAAAGCTAAAAGGAGGGTAAATATTTGATTTCCATTTCTCAGGGCGACGGAAACATAACTCAAGATGAACGCTTATGTTGCTGCATGTGTAAATAGGCAATTATATGCCAATACCTTAACTGTAACAACTGTCTAAAGCTAAATATATCAGGGTCGTGTATTCCGAAGCATCCTATATTTACACTGGTAACATCTGGTAAACAGGGTGAATTAAAAAAGCCTCTTGACTAACTCTGGTGCATTTAAAGCAATGTTAACTGTACTCTTCCGTTGTTAAATAAAACCAATAAATAAATAAGATAAACAAAGTCAGAGTGACGTACCTTCAGCCTTGGCTCTGGTCTCCCTCGCCCCCTCCAGGTGTCGCTCAATGCTGCCTTGACTGTAACATCTGGTGAAGGGTACAGGTGACAGGCTGTGACTGTCAACCTCCACACGCTGCTCCAGGATTGGAGAGAAATCCACCGAGGAGTGGGAGTGGGTGGAATAAGTGGAGGAGAAAGGGTCTGAAGCTGCCTTCATCGACGGCGACCCCCCTGCGCCTCCGTTTCTCCGCTTGCTTCTTGCGATCTCTGCGAAGGAGGTGACTCGTGGAGGAGGAGGCGGGGCCGGGGCGGCGCCCTCGCTGAGCCGGACGGGGCAGCTCAGCATACGCTCCAGAGATCCGAGGCGGGGAGATGGAGACTTGTCCAGGTTGCGGTCGTAGCTGCGAGAGCGGGGACGGCTTCCTGCAGAAGCTCCACCTCCGATAACGGCCCGGCCAGCCAAAGGAGGAGAGATGTTGACATACACCTGGCCTTCAATAACACCAGGCGCAGCTTCAGCCCCACCGGCTGTTTGCTCACTCTTCTTCTTCTCCTCCTCCTCCTCCTCATCCTCTTCATCTTCATCATCATCATCTCGCTGAATGAGAAAAATTAGGAAAGAAAGAAATAACACAAGAGTCAAATTTGAATTAATATATTATCAGATTATAAATTGACGCATTATAAATGATGGTTTACGACAATAAAACCACAGCAAACCAAAGACCAAATCTGCCTTCAAGCCAGATTTGAGTTGACACAGTGGCACTGTTACTGAGTGACAGTAGTAGCCTCCAGCTCTACATAACTGCCAAAATAATCCTCAGACATGATATCAGATAACCCTAGACAGTGGCTGCGATCTAAAATGAGCCAGTGCCAGACTAATACCAGTGTCACAGCTATTTAAAGTCCTGGGTTACTGTCATTGTCACAGGACGTTTAGTTTAGTTGCTATTTAAGTCTTATGTTGTTTATGCATTAATCGCTACACGTGTATTTCTGCTTGTTATTTTGATCTCTTACATTTAGCTTACTTTACCTATTCAGACTGTATTTCTTATCACTAAAGTAATAATGACTTGTTGGAGTAAATTAACTATATGTACTGCTTAAATTTCATTAATTAAGCGTACCACCTGCAACAGCTATTGAGCCCACACAAAAGAAATGTAATCTGTAAATGTAGTCTGAATATCACACTGTGGAGTGTGGAGTTCATTGTTCAAGTGTTTTGCTCATGAACGGTTTCTCTCTGATTCTCCACTTACCCTCGATGACTCGCCACCTTCGTCTTCTTCTTCCACACCTTCCTCGTCAGCTCGCTGCCTGAACAGGTAATACTCACTGGGCTGGGTCGGGGTGGGGCTGCCTTTGCTGTGCTCATCGGAGCAGCTGTTGACCGAGGAGCCTGCGGGACTCGGGGAGGACTGGGACGAGAGGTCACAGGTTACCAGCTTGTAGTAGTTCTGGGTGGCGACAACCAGGCGAGCCTGACTCTGCAGACAGGACGAAAGCTCTCCCGACGACCCGGAATGTGGAGGGTGGTAGGAGTTGCAATTGGCATCGAGGTCAAGAGCCCCCTGGTGCTCCAAGGCGCAGGAGCAGGTGGAGGAGGTTGATAGGTGCGGTTCGCGGATGAGAGGGAAGGTGCTGCCTAGGCAGGACGGCTGTTGCTGTAATGAGGGAGGTTCAGTTGGGGAGGTGTGAAGGTCCAAATAGAAAGCCCCTTTGGTTGAGTCTCGCTGGTTTCCTGATGGATCAGAAACAGACGAGGTGCAGGAGTGGTCAGTGGAGTTGTTGAGGTTGGTGTGCCCAGAGACTGGTGGCTTCTCCGGGCCGCCGTTGTTCATCTTGTTGTAAATGGCGCTGAAGTTTACAAGGACGCCGTCCGAGCTGTTGCAAGAGGAGTCGCTGCCGTAGCCTTGCTGGCACTCTGAGAAAGGCTCTGAGAAGGCTTCAGGGAAGTGCTGAGGGTAGTTCTGGGAGAGCACACAGCAGGAACAGTGCTGTGTGGAGGAGTTGGAGGAGTACGAGCCCGTCTTGCTGCTTCGTCCACATCTCATAGGATGGTCTTCATCTTCTTCGTCATCATCGCCCCAGTCGTGCTCTCCACAATCCATGGACATATTAGAACCGCTGCTGCCGTGGCGCCGCTGGCTGTCCAGTCCTAGAATGTCCAGGTCCTCCAGGTGGTTGGACAGATCCGAGGCTAAGCCCCTCAGGGACTCACGACTGCTTCCACCCACCGAGCTGTGCAAAAGAAAGGGCTCAGAAGCAAAGCCAAGGTCGTGCAGGTGGAAAGAAGTCATCCCATCACTGAGGCCAGAGTTAGTGTCACTGTGGAGGTGAAAAGAGGAGTCTTCAAGGTAACCACTGAGGTTGTCCCCATCCTCTTCTTCCTCATCCTCGTCATCTTCAGTATTCAGCAGGAATGGATTATGACGCAATGGATTCTTGTTCCTCGGTTTTGTTCTGGGTAACGTGTGAGCTGTAATCAGCTGGTCCTCTGAATTGCTTGAGGTAAATGATGAATCATCGCTTGCTGTGCTGCCTCCTCTCCCGTCACCCTTCCTCTCTTTAACTCCGTTGTGGGAGGACCAGGAGCCACCGGAGTTCTGGATCAGGCTGCTGTAGAGCAGAGCCTCTCTCTGAAGGACGTCTCTCTCGGGAAGCGAAGTGGTGCGGCTCAAGCCCAGGTTCTCCGGGGGGCTAAATGGGTTGCTCTTCTTCAGTGAGCCTCCACAGCCACCCTGTCGCCTACCTGACACCTGGCAGTGCACCAGGGGGATATGATGCACGATCAGGGTCTCCCCTGATAGCTTGGGAGGGCTGTCCATGGTCCAGACGGAAAGAGGGTGGGACTGGAGCAGAAGGAGGCCCTGTGTGGGTGAAGGGGAAGGTATACGTGTGCTGTGTCGAGGGTTGTGTTCACACTCTATTTGCTGGGCCTAGCTCTGCAGGGCAGCCAGGGATTTGGAAGGAGAGGTCGGGGAAGTCAACACCGTGGTCAGAGTGGTACATCTGGAAAACATGAACAGACACAGGAAAGACATTATAGAAGCAGACATATACAGGCACCAAAGCATGCACACACGCACATGCAGGCTACTTGGACATAATATTTATGTAGAGCGAGATGATTTTGGCTCATCCATCACAAACAAAATGTTCATGTTTTAACCTTATTTTAGAAAAAAAAACAATGGCAAGAGTGTTGATGCTTTTGTATTATATTCCTCATTTTGTTTTTACTGACAAATAAGTTTCTCCTCACCCCTTTTTTGGGTCATATTCTTTTTTGTGTGTGTTTTACATCTTCTGACATCATGTTTAAAAAGTTATAACTGTAAATGGTAATCCAGTAATTTAGTATTGCACTTGTGAAAAACAAATAGAAAAAAATAAATCAAAAACTAAAGACAGCCTCTAATGTGGATCGAGCTCCAAAACACAGGAGTCTACTGTAATGCAACATAATAGCATTTCTCATTTTTGTCAAAAGTTGGGAGTGTCCAAACTAGAGTTGAGATCACCCTAATGACATCACCAGAGGTTTTTCACCCATTACGATTAAAGTTTCTCATTAGTGCCCCTTTGAAAACAGGATTTAAATACTCCACAAACTCTTAATTTCTTTTCCTCCCTTGAATAAGTCTTATTTCTGAACTAAGCGCACCATAAAATAAGCTTATCTAAAACAGCTCTGGTAACCATGCAGAACTACATCCTTCTCGTCTGGACTGTACACCGAGCAGGGTGAGTCAGCAGCATGAAGTGGAAATAGTGACATCCACACACACACAGACACACAGACACACACCAAGCAGCTGACTCTTAAACAGGGTTATGATCTCATCCCGTTTCACATATTACACCCTAAATGACATGACCACTGATACACACAGGGTGCAGCATCTGTCTCTTCACATAAAAAACCCTACAATTCACATCTCTCTGTTTTAAGATTCACACTGTTAGGCTACTAAAATATTTCGCTGATCTTCAGATTATTTAAATATCTGATTTAACATTATGGAACAGTTTTAGCCCCCTGCGTTCTGATTCAAAGACACTTTGACGGTACATGCGGTTGCAGATAATCACACACTGGCTGCTAATGCATCAAACCTGTCATCTTCCCACAGCAGGGTAACAAGGTCTACATTGATGACACTTTAGAGTTAGAGGAGTTAGAAGTTGTGGTTTTAGATCTCAGTATATCATATCGAAAACAACAGCTTTTATCTTATGTCAGGGGTATTATTGACTACTTGTGTTTCTTACGTTTAAAGGGTACCTCCACCAATTTTCCACATTTTACTGTGTGGGTCCTTACCTTTTGTGGGTCCTGTGGAAGCTGCATGTAATCTTAAAAAATAACCTCAAGTGATGTCTCTTAGTGGCAAAGCTGCATTAATGTAGGTGCCAGGTTTTGAAAAGGAAGAAGAATATGTGGAATAAAAAAGGCGATATTTCTGGTTCTGCTCTATTGATTTGGATCATTTGTTTTGAAACTGTCCATAAGGAGTCCAACGGTGTTATAGGAGTGCAATGCTCGACCAGTGGACTGCTACCTGGCGCCTACATTACCCACAATGCAACTTAGTCACTGAGTGACATCACTGAAGGCAATTGATCAGATTACATCCAGCTGCCTCTGGAGCCACAAAAGGCTTTATATGACTTTTTTCACATATGCAGTAGTACTCCCGAAGACCTGTAAACACACTTTAATGTGTAATGTTGGTGGAGTTACCCTTTACATTTTCCACAATGCTTTCTGCATTGTCATTTCTTCAGTCAACAGATTTCTTATGTGGCTAACTGAGGAAGATAAGCATGTAGAAAGGCATTATTCCAGCAGCCTTTGTACTTTGTACAAGTATTAAACACATATTAACTGTCAGAGGTTTACTTATCTAACTTTAATGTGGAAATGACTTATTCATACTGCATGAACCACCTATCAACTGTTTTTAGATGCATGGATATATCTGTTGCCAAGGTTACTGGGCAGCCTCAGTGACTGTTGGCCATCCTGCCAGACTCAGGTTAATCACATTTGCCTTTTGTAAGTCATTTGTAACATCTTTAATTTTCTCCAGTAAAGTATATTAATGTACAATATGAGCTGCATTAGGAATGAAGTCTGTTCACCAGATCATGACCTGGACCAGTCCAGTGCTAACTAAGGCTTAGAGTAATCCCTCTATTAAACCTTCTTAGTGAAACATAATCCTAGATACAGGAGGTTGATTAAAAGCAAGTTTGAAATGAAGTTTTGGTTCTTAAACATTTCTTCCAAGTGTGATTATGACAAGAGAAAGAAAGAGGGCAGAAAATTTGTAGATTAAAGAAAGAACAACTAGAAAATCTGTTCTAGGGACTAACACATGAGCAGGAAATTAGAGAAAGTGCCAAGTGACATTATAGTACAATATAAAAAATATAGATTGGAGATAATATGCAAGAGATGATGAGACCTTTAGGTGCCCAGTTACAAGCCGGTGCACAGTGAGCACTGCTGCATTATTTTTATTGCTAAATAAAGAGAAGAGAAAGGCCAGCTGAGGCTGCAGACTGCAGGACTAAAGCTAAATGTTAGCACGATGAGACGGGTTTACTCAGGAGCAGGGTAATAACTGAGATGCCACTCTTGACAAATGACCTTTTTAAATGCAGGACTTGAATGGTACTGGCTGTCAGAGAGGCTTCAGCCTCACCTACAATGAAGAGGAGCTCAACCTTTTTAGCTCTGAACCGAGGAGTTGGCTGCCCACGACCTCCTGCTGCAGCCATAAATGAACAACACGCATGACCTTTGACAGATATTGACTGTTTTCAGTATTCTGACTTGATAAATTATTGAGGTAAGGCAACCATTATGTTCCATCTCATTTGTCACAACAGCTGAGAGTCACCTGTCTTGAGCTTGTTTAAATCAACCTGCAGATTTTTCCCTCTCTGCATAGAATTTTTTAAGTCTACTTTTCCAAGTCCTTATCTACTGCTGCTTTTTAGTGTAAACCCACATGACGTCACCCATTGGTTTGTGGACTACTGTTTTGAAGCCTTGAGTTTAGCGTTATGCTCAGCACCATCGTGGCTTCATGGAGGCAGAAGAGACCATATTTGGATGAGAGGGTGGAGCTAGGAGGGATATGATGATTGGATCTGAGTGAGACTGGTAGCGACTTGTAAATCACAAGGCAGTTACCCCTTAAAGCCTTCCCTGCTTTATCGTCTGTTTTACTCTAATTGGGACCATAATTTACAAAGTGAACATCACGCTGTATTGAAGAAGACTTGAAACTAGCCACTGAGACCATGAACTCATTAGGAAACTGTTTACTGAGGTTATAGATCAAGTAAGAAGTAGGGTAATTTTCTCATAAACTTATACATAAACTCTCATAAAATCTTTTTGAAACCAGTGAAGTCACCCTGCTGTTCATTAGAGAGAATGCAGGTTTAAGGCATTTATACACTGGCTTCGCTATTCAAATCTGGAAGCTCCGTCTATATTTTATATCTCATATATCTCATTTGTTTGAGTAATATTTACTGACATTTGATCCTTCACCTCTTTTACACTTATATTTCTATTGTTCCAGACTGACACATATTTCAAATGTCATTCTCATCTCATTCGACTTGCTCATTTGTCATTAAAGTTAGCATGTACATGAAGTCTGATGGTTCTGGTCAGTGGAAAGTGACATTAACAAGATTAGCTCAGTGGTTCGAATGAAGAGTGGAGGTGATGTTAACACCAGACAAGGGAAACTGAAATTGGTTTAAGAGATTAGCTGCAGGGTCAGGAAGGCTAGCTTGTGTAACGTGTGTCCAGACCAGACAGCTGGTGTTAACATAGACTACGAGCAATACTGCCTGAGGTTTCTTTCATCTTTGACTTTTAAGTCTTTTTTTATTAACTGATCTTGTGGTTATGTTTGTAGGAAGAGTGTTGACACACCCGTACCATAGATGAAAAAGCTTAAGTCATGGTCAAAAGCATTTTGAGGTTATTGTATGTGTGTGTTGTCCACAGAGAATCAAACTGTTTGCGCTCTATTTTCAGGTACAAAGCCTGGTAAGCAGGACAGCAGTGTAAGGAAAAGCAGCAAGTCGGACCACACAAGCACACACACGTGCAGAGAAAGATGCTGCATCCATTCTCTGTCAGTACAAAGCAACAGTCCCATCTAATCTTCCAGAGTTCTGCCAAAAGGCAGCTTAAATCAAAGACATCCCTTGGTCAGCAGCATACACTACTGAGTACAGTAACAAGCACAACATTGTACACCAATGACCGCCACAATGTTTTAGACTGGAAAGGTATAGTTGTAGTGTCACATCAATAGCACATGCGAAGTCATTACTGATCTAGAGGAAAGGTCTTATAGAAAATTCATCCATGCATCCACTCATTATCTGAAACCGCTTATCCTTTTCAGGGTCACGGGGGACTGGAGCTGACACTTCTTGCTGTGGGGCGACAGCGCTTAACACCAAAATTAATTCACTCTGATTTAAGGGTTTTTGGATACATGGTGTTTGTTGGTGAGACACGCCAAATTTCAAGTCTGTGTCATTGTAGCCAGCTCGTGGTAAAACATAAGCCTGGTCTCTGGACTCCATGTCAGCAGGAGGCATAATCTGTTTCTTCAGGAGTGGCCCAACTTAGTGGTTTAGCTGTTGTTTTGTTGCTGAGTTCTGGAGTTGTCGTTCTTTTTGTCGTGACCTGGATCGGAACCGAACCGTTTTGGGGTTGCGGAAAAAAGAAAATGGACTCACACCAATACGGAATTGAATTGTGGTCTATTTGTTTTAGCAGCGCTGTTTTAGCCCTACCTCCAAACAGACTCCAGACAGTAGTACAGACATAATTACTATGCATTTGTGCTACCCGCAGATGTCCGTGTACACGTTTATTTCGGAGTATAATCCAGGTCTTACAGGGAAGACATAATAGTCAGTACTGTCTAGTTCTCTACACCAGCTTGTTACTTCACAATTTCTTCTATTCACTCCCAGACAGTTCCTCTCAGTAAATGTAGTTAACTCAGTGCCAAGTGGAACAACTGCAAAAACTCTTCCTTCACATCAGACACTCACTTCAACTGGAAATAAGTCAGTCAGAGAGAGAGACAGAGAGAGTCAGTAAATTCAGAGATGCACTGCAAAGGGCACCTTGGATTTCCCTCACGTAGTTTGGTTTTTTATCATGAAAAATTATTTTAAGATTAGGATTAAGATTTGGCTCACTTCTTTATTTAAACTCTTCCAACACAGTGAAGTCTTGCCTGTATTCGTGGGCACCAAAAGTCCCTACGTGACGCTGCTCTCAGTAAGGTGAGACAATAAAGTGGGTTGTACTATAATTGTTCAAAATCCTTAGTAGGCTACCATTAGCTGCAATTGCAGGACCAGGAAAAGGACCTGTGTTTAAAAAAAGTCTTTCTCAGATAGGAGTTGAAACCTCAGACAAATCAGACTCATGTTAATGAGTGTAATTAGATTACAACCTCGACCATTTAAAGGTGCAATACATGTGCAATTGTCCTCCTTGAATTCATACGACCAACAAACAGGGGCGGTGTATCACAAGAAAAACTGCTAACAACTGCTAACTTTTTATACATCCATGACCGTAGCTTGTTAGCTCTGTTAGCCAGGGGAGTGTTAGTGTTTACACTGATACCACAGGAGCTTTGGACTGCTGGGAGAAAGAGGTTTTCAGGGCAGGGGCTAGCTGGTTAGCATGCTAACTTCAGTGGATATCTCTTCAACACAATACAGACGTCTTTGACATAATGTCAACGCTGTTCTTCACATTTTGTTGATCTTAGTTTAACTTTTAATTGTTTTGAATTGTAAGTCTTACATATTGCACCTTTAATATAGATATGACAAGATTTTATGATCTGTATTCAGCATGGTGATCACATTTGTCAATTCACTCTGAAACTTTTTTTTTGGGCTGTGATGATGTTGTAATGATTTGCATGATGTCATTAAGCATTCCTAACAGTTAGGTAATGGCAAATTTGAGCAAAAAAGATGACCTCAGGAATGTGTCACTTTCCTACAGGAAAAATCCTAATGCATAACGCTCGATGCCGCTGTAAAGCAATGTGTGATGCTGTCCCTTAAAACAGTGGCACAGTGGACAGATGCATATGGGCTACCGAGCTATTCAAGTATTCAAGTCCACACACAAGATTGAAACAGAGAAACTTGTGAATGGGACCATTGAATGGACTCTGCCATTATGCTCCCTGCTATTATGCTCCACCAGAGCCTAACCATTCCTCTTCCTAGAACACAACTCAAAGGACTTTTTCATACTAAACATGCAGATAAACCGGCAGGAATTTATCTTACAATCATCTGAACATAAAACAAAGACAAGAGACAAGTGCACTTCTTGGCCTGCATCATGCCACCACAACAAATTCCTTTACTTTTAACTGAATGTGCTGAGGTTTAAAAAATTGTATCGTTCAGCTATGACACGGCAGCCAACTGAGAGCATTTTAGTAGGTCAGACTTCTAAGGTTCAGAAAATGTCCTCCTCCCTTTAAGCCAACAATAACACCACCACTGAGATCTGTGTTATTACCAGATTACAGCAGATCAGATCGGATGACGGGTTAACAAGAACAAAGAGGCTGAGCCGGGCCAATCAAATTTCATTTCCCACGCAACATCAGAAACCCTAGTTACAATGCTAGCCAGTCAGAGGGAGGCATGCTGTGTGAGAGAGAGAAAACAACCATAAGAAGTATCCAAGGAGGGAAGATGATGCATCAAAAACAAATTTAAGTTACCATGGAAACCGGTGTGGTGGAGAGGGAAATGAGACACATGTACATAAATGTTGTTGGACTGAGACTTCTGGTCTGTCTTTTCTACCCATACAAACTATGTTCTCGATGTGCAACATCTGTTAATGCACACAAAAAAATACATGAATAAATAAAAACCTGTCCTCAAATGACAGGTGGCCTCAAGCGCAATTTAAGGTTATTGTTGCTCATTTGCTGGATATATGAATAGAAACTGTTTGCAAACAACTGCCAGCACAACTGTTATTATAGCTTGTCCTGCTGCCTCAAAGTGAGCAAAAAGCAGTGACTGCTGCTTTAAGAGCGTCCCCATAATCAGAAAAAAAAAAAAAAATTCAACATGGAAAGTTATAAATGACCAAGCAAACCACATATTACTCAGTGGTGTGGGTAAACCAACAAGGATCAGCAGCATGTTAGAAAACATTGAGGCCTTTGAGCTTGAAGAAACAGTCGGCTGCTTTGACAGACCTCTAAGTATCATTCAAAGGTCATGTTCTCCTCCTCTCACGAGTGGGGAATAAAGTAAAACTGTGATTTATTTGAGGTTTAGCCTTTTTGGCTTGGAACTGTAGTTTGTCTCCTTTTTTTTAAGTTTTCCTGATTGCAAAATGTAAAAACATAAAAACTGATACAGACAGCAGGAAATATCTTAACCCTGCTTCCCACTTTGTTCTTGTTCAGCTTCACATCGGCTTTGTCTTTTGCTCTCCATTCAAACAGAGCAGAGTCAGAGGAGAAGAAAAAGGGAGAAGAGAGAGAAACACCATCAGTTTTCTATCCACGCCAATAATCAAACTAGGGAATCACTGAGGGTTCTCATAGGAGCCAATTAGCTTCGACTTTTCTCCACAACACGTTCTTAGCAGAGTTCTTTAGAAAACCCACATGTCATCGTTTTGGAGTAGGGTGGGAAATTGACCTATTTATGGAACAAACACACACACACACACACACACACACACACACGCACGCAGGGAAAAGGAAAGCAATGCAGTAACAAAGGATATCCTCCCTCTTATATCATCAGGGCTGTACTTCCAGGAATAAGTCTGAGCCCGGGAGGGGGGCATCCGAGGGAAGGCGCACCCTAGCCAGGCAGAGGCAGATGATGCAGCCAAAAGAGGATGACAATTACGATGATGGATGTAGTCCACACTCAAAGTGCGGCTCAAGTTTATTGTAATCTTGTGACTATTTGTACAACACAACGGGGAAGAAGCCAAAACAGCTGACAAATTAAGTCAAGTCACATTTTCATTGACCGGTAGCAGAAAATTAACATGATTTATTTGTGGATGGTTGATAAGTTTATTGACTAAATAAGATTTCTATCATCATAACTTACATTCTCTTTTGGGGTAAGAAGAGTCCACCTATTCTGCATTAATCAGAACTTTAAGCACAACAAACATTTGAGCTACAAATGTTTAAAAATCAATTAATCAAATACTAATATTTTATGTAATAATACAGCATTTCCTCAATTTATTTTGCATGACCGTTAGATCTAGTTTTGATGCAACATTTCTAAATTTGATGTATCTGGATCACTGTATCTCAGTGGGTCATAAATTTCCTCATGTATTCTGTCATCTGTTAGATGTTCGATTTTTATGAGATATCTTACAGCCTGTTTAAATAGTTTGACTTAACTTTGTTACATGCTTGAATGTTGGATTTGGTTACCCACCTCGCTTTCATTGATGGTGACTCTACAGCACTGTCACTGTGAACTCATTTTGCACTGATCCTCTGTTCAGACAGTCTCTGCTTCTCTTTCGACTCCTGCACCAGTGGTACTGTCTGTAGCTGTCTGGTTGTTGAGTTACAGGCTCAGTGCTTTGTGTGTGTGTGTGTGTGTGTGTGTGTGTGTGTGTGTGTGTGTGTGTGTGTGCTGCTGACTGAATGAAAAGAGCTTTTGTTTGTTGCACACATTCACCATCTCACGGCAGTGTCAAATAAAGCCTGACAAAAAAGCGTGGGAGAGCTAAAAAGGAGGAACTAACCCTGACAACCTTGAACGTCTCTTGGGACTTTGGGTTTGTCTCACATCACTGCCTACATCTCAACAAATCACAATTTGTTAAGCAGTTATTGTCTAACCAGGAAGATACAGTGTGTCAAAAAATCTAGACGGATAAGTGGGAGAGAAAAATAGGAAACAACCAGGAAATGGCTCAATGTCACGCTACACTGAGCCGTGTAGGGAAATTTTGCATCGACACCAGACAAGTGATGGAAAGATTGTCAAAAAAGACAGAAGTGTAGGTTAAAAATATACAATTCAAAGGTGCACTATGTAGTTTGGGGGAATAAATTTTAATCAGAAGAGAAAAGATCTTCCATGTTTAGGCATAAAAAAAACAGTCAAACTAAATAAACAAACTTTCTTTGTTTACGCGAGTGAATAAACAAACTGACCTTAAAGGACAACACAATTTCATACAGTCTTACTTTGTTTATATGTGGCGGACCCTGCCACCTTTCTAGCTTCAAACAGTGTTCTGGGGACCTTTTTTCCCTCTGAGAACATATTTGAAAAATCAATATTTCTGAGTTTGTATTATTACCTCATTAATATAATAAATATTAAAATTCTGAGTTTGAGTGTCTTCTCCAAGACAACACAGTGCCCCTTTAAAGGCATCACTCAATTCAATCACTTTTTTTCTGGCATATTTCCTTATCTAGATATTTACAACAACACAGTATTGTTTTTGTGTGCTGCTAATAGAGATCAAGAGTTCATAGCCACAGTGGCGGCCCTATGAGGCTGTAAAACAAAAGTGTTGATGGAGGAAAAATGAAGGGACAACTTTGCAGTTCCATCTTTGCTTTCAACTTCCTTCCTGCTCTGAGACAATAAAAAGCACCACACTAAAAGAGTCACCAGAAATATAATCTACTGCCCTTTTCACTCCGACATTAAGTTTATTTTATGACTGTCTATGCCAGGTCCTTATTTATCACAACTGTTTTATGTTTAAGAGCCCTGAAGCTAAAAAACACAACACAGGTGGCCCTGACTACGCTCGTGTGAACTGATGCTGATGTACTCGTTGATACAGCGAAATGTGAAGCCTTATTGATCCGATTAGGAAAAGGCTCCCATCCCTTTACCTCCTTTACAGGTCAAAAGCCTCGGCCAGCTACGAAGCATCATTGCTGAAGCTAGTTTAGTAAATCATCAGTAAATTACTACACTGACATTGAGTCATTAGTGGAATTACACCATCGATCGCCATCCTCCACTGACCTTCACATCATGAAATTCATGGTTTGCTTTGGTGGGAGGTGAACTTTCTGGCACAAAACGAGACAAGAGCGCTCTTCTTCTAGTCAAGATGGTTATTCTCTTCAGTGAGGCCCAAGTATAATCTCACAGGAACGACAGGAGTAAGGCTTAAATGAAATGGGATGTATCTTTTGAGAGTAACACATGAATGATAGAGATACTTTCAATTTACTCCACGATTCTTAATTGTACATTAATTTCCTCTATAAATGGAATACTGGCTACCACCGAAATCAATTTCACAATGCTTAACTTTAACCTGAGTCCCCATTATTTTCTATACTTGTTCACATCAGCACAAACAGTTAATACACAAGTCAATCCCTTTATCTACCTGAGTGCTCTCAGCAAGCTAAAGATGAACACATGACCTTGATCCCTGTGACAGCTTAGTGACAGTTTCCCTCCTTGCCTGTTTCTCCGCCTGAACTTGAAGGAGCTTAAAGACGCTTGCGTAACAGGGAACCGGCATGCTGCCACCACCGACAGGTATTAGTGTTCGCTCACATCCAGCTGCAGTAGGGGGGATGTGGCAGGCAATAGCTGATTGCTTAAAATGCAAATAAGGAAATTAACCGGAGATTAGCTTAATTTTTTACGAAGAATTATGCAACTATGACAGCTTTTGGATTCTGCCGAAAAAAAAGAACTGATTATTACTAATGATGATGGATACAATGTGTTTTCTGTAAACCGTGCAACAGGGAGAACATCATTTTAAGAACCAGAATTAACATGTTTGATAAAATATCAATTATCAAAAATTGCAGTTGCAACTGCTAAACAATAACACGTTCTACATATTGAAGGTTTTGGCAATGAACGTTTAAGCTAATGAGCTTGTTTGAGAAATACAATTTTCTTTTGATCCAAAGCTCTTTTTTTACAGCAGCCATTTTGACTTGTCATAATGGGAAAATCACAGGTGTAACCAATAACATTAATGAAGGCTCCAATTTATTCAAGTGTCCCATTAAGCAACGGCAGCATGACTGTGAGCCAGCATGCACAGCTAAACAGAACTCAGCCATTACTCATTTGATTATTCACACCTTTGCTTCGGAGAGTTGATTTTTGAGTCTCATTCCCAACTCGTCAAATACTGACGCTTTGGGATTGTAGGTCAGGTCGTCCGCCATCCCAAAGCATCAGTATTTGACGAGTTGGGATTGAGACTCAATAATCAACTCTTACAAATTGGACCTTTCATATAGTGATGTGTCAAAATGTCACTGAAAAAGGATTCTTATATCTGTTATTATTTAGCTTTTTGGCTGCAATTATTCATTATCATTTCCCATAACCCAAAGAGATGCCTTCAAATGTCTTGTTTTGTCTCACCAACAGTCTCAAACGAAACGATGTTCAGTTCACTCATGTATGAGAAGGAAAAGCAGAACATCCTCACATTTGAGAAGCAAATTCATTTTGTGTGGATCAATTAATCAATTAAATTCAACAATTTAGTGTTATAGTTGTGCATGTGTTGTACCTTTTCTCCATTGTTGAAGTCCGCAGAGCAACCTCAACCTTGTATCTTATCATTGGAGTAGGGCTAATTAGAGTACAACTTAACACTGCTGCACGTCTAGGCTTACATAACATGAATACACAAGCTCTGTTAATACAAAACATCATGAGGCAAACGTCTTGTTTCCAGAGCTGCAGTTCTCTGCTTGCAGCCATCACATCTCTCTCTCTCTCTCTCTCTCTCTGTGCTGACTCTGTCCTTCTCACTCTTCTCCTCTTTCTCTGGTCCATTTCCAAGCACCTCTCACTCTCTTTCCAGCCTTCTTTTGATCCCTAATGCTTTTCCCTTTTCTCTCCCATCCCCCTTCAGCTTCACTAAATCCTCGTTCCCCTACTCTCTCCGCTTTTCTTCCATCCACTGTGCTCACTGCAGTGCAATACGTCTTTCCTTTGCCCACTTCAGCCTCCATAATCATCTTCCTCCCTTCTTTCATCTTGCTCCTCTCTCTGCTCCCATGCTGCCACACACACTGAGATCTAGCCAAGATGGAGATGCAGATGGTTTCAGCCAGATCGCTTCACAATCCCACAGTGCTTTTAGTGTAGGGCGCCCACAGCACATTTCACAACCCAGATCCCTTTGAGAGTCAGTTAAGTGGAAATGCTACTACCTCATGCTTACTTCCAACGAAGAAAATGTGTAAAGTTTGGAGCCCTTTCTCAGTACTTCAACAGCAGGAATCATCCCAATAAACCACAAGAGCTATTATTGATTAAATGACTTTTTCAAGGGCAACTAAATGCTATTTACACAGGTGGCGAGGGAAAGTGGCGACCCAGCACCATTCTGATCACAGGCTTGCTTTGACCCCCAGATGATTTCAGGCAGGTATTACAACACTGAGTCATAAAGTATTAAATTCAACTCAGTATTATAGTCATTTTCTGCCTCATTTGGTGAGCACTTCTTGTGGAATGCTATTTTAAGATTATGTTATTCTGCCTGAACACACCTCTCTCTTGCATTATATATTAGCTTGTTTTGACTCTGCACCACACGTGCAGTATCAGTTCAGCTCATATGCAGTATGTTGGCCGTAGGGTGGGGTGACATGGCCTATATATGTTATTGCAAAATTTTTAAGCTGTGACGCAAGGCTCAGTATAAATCTTGATATTTTGAAGTCTCCTCAAAAGCAATTCATGAATGCTAGGACTTGCCGACAAAATCAAATGTATGCCTTGATATCGATTTTGTGACAATATTGATGACTCTTAGTACTTTCACAAAATATTTACACAGTGAGGTTTTTGATGAATAATCATCAATTATGTGAATGTAATGACTAAGTGGGTAAAAACAAGTTCTCTAACACGTAGAACAGTCTGGTAAGTTCAGAATTTACATCATTTAACTGTAATGTAGCCTTTAAAAGACTAAATTTATGTCACATCATGATATAATGATATTCAAAGTCTTGGACGATATACAATCTCATTTCACAATTACAAAATGAAATCGCTATATTGTCTAGTCCTAGTCGGACATAATTAATTAAAGAAATGTTTCTTCAAGTATATAAAATAGAGGGGGAGAGCAATATAGTATCAATATCCTGATACTGATATGGCATACTGGTATATTTCCTAAAGTGTATATGTATCTAGATATGGCAAATACACACAAAACATACGTAATATCACATTTACAGCAATCAAAATCATTTTCAGTGAATTAAAGTCTTCCAATTGTACGTATTACATGAACCCAAAATCTTTACACTGTCATCAAATTGAATAAACAATTAATCAGCTCATTGTTTTAATGTCTACTGCAGGCAAGGTTCATCATGAACGAGTTGTCTCTATGCCTCGAAGCTAGAGTATCAATCTCTTCATTAAGCTGAATGTTTCTGCCAGTAACTCTGGAACTGCAAAGGCAGCAGAGAAGCAGAGTCTGTGGATCCAAATATCAAGGAACCGGTGATGCCTTCAGTTAAACTTCAGGTTCAAAGGATTCTCATTCTGATGGCATTCAACTACAATCAAAATATCTAAATTTGTTCTGAACTTCAGTGCATTTGTTATACCTGGTGACAAAGTTATTGCCTCTCCTGCTCCCTCTATACTTCCGTTTCTGAGTCAGTAGCTAAACCACCAGTCATCGTGTAATTACCAGAGTGGTGTTCAATTCCACATAAGAGCGCAGTGAAAATGTCCACAGTATATTGATAGTGTCCCGGCAGCTCTCAGTGCTCTTTCACAGTCAGACAAATGGGCACAAAACACAGAGCAGGCCTGGGCAACATTCATCTGCTGCAGAAATAAACGCGCACACACACACACTCACAGCTCTCATACAGTCTGGGTGCCTTTTAATCAGTGAAGCATTGCAGGCCGAGAGCCATGAAAGGAACAGAACTTCCATAACAAGCCAGAGGGCAAAAGCTGTGTGTGTCTATGTGTGTGTGTGTGTGTGTGTTTGTGTGTGTGTGTGTGTGTGTGTGTGTGTGTGTGTGTGACTCAAAAGTCAGCTTCACATCCACCATGCACATATTTATTTTCTCTTCAGACACACAACTTATGGCCATGTTCTTAGACTTTGATCCAGACATGCAAAGCCAGTAGTTGAAGAATTATTGCGATCTTTTACGTGAGCAAGAGATACTAGAAAGACAAAAACAACAAATACAATTTTACTCAAGTAAAAGTACCAGCAGCCAAATGTTCTTAAATATCAAAATTAGAACCGTGTTTTCCTCTGGCTTGCTTCAGAGCAGTGTCTGATATTGCCTTTTTAACTCTGTTAGATAAATAAATCCACTGGCCAAGCATATTTTTACCAGCCAAAATGAACAGTGTAAATATAGGGTATGACTATGACTAATATTTTTTCCAAGTTTACACAGTGCCCTTGAAACCCTCATCATAGTTTTTTGACATGACCTTTTCTGTTCCAAACATTTACCCGCCACTGTGGTGGATAGCCTTCAGAGATTTAAACGGACATTACGGACTTGTTCTCCAGTAATGTAATTTTTATCCTCTGCCGTGTTTGTCACTCTGCATGAGGAGTAAATGCTGTACTCACAGCGCTGCTGTTTGTTTGATTATCATTCCTTTCCAAGTGATTGACTTCCAACACTGTTCCAGTTGTTCACCCTCAAAGTGGTGGAAGGCTGAAAAATGTTCGTTTGAGTTCAGTGGAGTGGCTCTGCAGTGTTGTGTAATTGAATAGAAGAAAGTAGAAGAAATGAGGAATAGATTGCAAAGTACGAAAATTGTATTACATGTACGTGAATAAATGTTCTTTGTTATTTTTGCACTATTGCCCTCGAAAGGAAAAGGACTTCAAGGTATCCAAAACCTTTCCTCTGACTGGAAACAGAAGAGAATCCTAACTGGTTCCCTGAGGAACTCAGAAAGCCTTGACAATACTTTCAGAAACCCCTGACCTAAACGTTGTATCAGCATCACAAGAAGGTTCATGGTGAGGCTAAACCACCAAAGGCTTGCAGACACTACACGTGGGCTCAGCTGGCTGTGGGGACACAGTCATATGAATAATATCAGTGGTTTCTTTAAATGGGAAAGTTTACCGAAGGTTCCAGTGTTTGATAGCGCTGTCCGAGTGTCAGGTTTCAAAACAACTCTTTTGAATCCACTGCTCTGTCAAATAGAGGCCCATTTTATTTGAAAGTCTGTTCATGATCATCATTCATGAAATTAATGTTTGCACAGACAACATGAGTTCCTGCAGAGAGACATTCGCAACAGGGCAAATTTGCAGGTGTTGGTGCTTTTTCTCAGCACTTCAATGAGGAGTTGTTTTAGTTTAAGCACAGGAGCTGTTGAAGGTTAAATGCCTTTGTAACAAAATGCTATTTACAATAGAGATGAAGCAGCAATGTCCCGTTGAAAGACTTACTTTGAAACATGACATCAATTAAAAACTTAAATTTAAGATAAATCTGCATTTCAACCTCTAACTAAATACTTTAACCTGCAAAAAATATATAATTGAGTCAGACCCTTTTTAAATGGGTTGCATCCTATACCTATCATTACTGGCATTAGTGGGCATAGGGTTGTCCAATCTCTGAGTTACACAAGCACAAGCTGTGGTGTGATTGTTTTTTGAGTTTGAATTACATAAATAGAGTTAAGACAAAAAAGGCTTTCGGGATGCTGGCACGCCTTGAACAGTTCTCAATATAATTATGTGGCTGAGATGTGATCTTTCAGCACTGGACAACCTTCAAAACAAGCCAAGCAAAGCATTTACTGTAGGTTACACTATTTTCACCAAGTGTAGCTGCAGATAACAGAGTTGGGAAAAGTCTATTCAGGGAAAGTGGATAACACGCAACAGGAGCTGTGTGTTATCTGCATACAGTGCCTTACAAATCAGAGATACTCAGACCAGATAATAGCTCCGAATACACACTAACATATCAAACACACACATGAAACACACATAGGGAAACTATGTACATCCGGCCTCCGCAGGCCTCCAGTGTTATGTAACACTGGAGGCACATTCTAGGATCGGGAAGAGCAGCTGAATGCTGAGAACAGGCTCGTCGCCTGACACACTGAATTACTTGTGGTTTAAAAACACGTGCATGTGCTCAATGTTGAAGCTTTAAACTTGTTATGCCATGATGGTGAGCTGTTCTCACACTGACTGGCGACGCTGACGTTGGTTATAAAAGAACATAAAAAAGTGACATAATGCAAACTGCATCAGACTGTGCAAAGACACTGCTGTTATACATGACATTCACCGTGAATGAATAGAGCTACTTTCTGTCAATCAACAGAAAATCAACAACAGTGTTTAAGTCATTAAAAACATTCACTGGCTCTAATTTGTCAGTTATGAGGGTTTGTGAAAATGAAAAGAACTGTGAAGGCCGAATATAAGCCAGGGTAGTGCACAGCAGAGCTGCAACTTATCGTTATTTTCATTCTCACTTAATTGGTTGTTTTTTTGTCTTTTTCAATTAAGTTATTGTTTTGGTTTACAAGTCTTTAATTTGCTTGTTTTGTCCGACCAATGATGAGAATGATGATTTTTGCTTGAAATCGATTATGAAAATAGTTAATCTTTTATTTATCAATCGAGTAAGCGGTTGATTGACTTTAGATCTAAAGGGACGAATCAAAAACGAAAAGGCAGCAACCAATTTCTACTGCCAGTTTTTTCTGTCACTGACCATCACCTGGTTCAAAGTAGAGATTTGATTTTCATTTTACATGAAGAGCTTCAGGTTTGAGGACTGACTCGGACATTTACTTTGACGAGACTGACCTTTAAGATTTAGTGACAGAGGCATTAGCTAACCAAGAGGGATCCAAACAAAAACAGCTGCGTAATGCTTAGGAAAGGTAATAACTGCAGTTCTGCCGACACGACCTTGTCATTACAGTAAGTTACAGATTTAAATCCCAGCTTGACTTTTTTACTATTAAAAAACAATGACGCAGTTTGAGCCCTGGTGTTGATTTGGGGTATTACTGTGACCTTAAATGTTGCTCTAAGCCTGCTGATCTTCAAATCTCTCCCTTGATCCCTCTCCATCTTTACTCAGTGATTTTACTCACTCAATTTCTGCTTGATTGAATGGAGGTGTAGTTTTGTGCATTGTAATCGTTCTACTTTCTTCTACCAGACATTAATGAGGCGAGGTATATCTCTGCAGGAAATCTTCAATACATGTTTTGCTGCAGAATCAAATCACTACATTTGTAGTGTCTCTCAACCATTTTTCAAATTTCTACTCAATTGTCTAAAAAATAAACCGTCCCAGGGAAAAAAATCTAAAAATTACTCCTGCTAGTACTGCTATCGTTACGACTGCTGCTGCTACAAGCACTGCCAACAACTTTTATATCCACCCGTTACTGCAACAACTGCTACTGCGATCAACAGTTAAAGTAACAACAAAATGCATCTTTAGTACAATTTGCCCATCAGAACAGCAGAAAAATAACAACTGGATGGTAATTATACTGCCGAGGTAAGCAGGATGCCAAAAATGTTGACACTGTAATCAAATCTGATTCAAGTTCTAGAGACCAGAGAGCAAAGCAGAAAATAAGAGTTTACATAACAGGAGAATAACCATGCATTGAAGTATTTCCTCCCCTCTCGTCTCCTCCTGAGATTATCCACCAGGTCATCTCTAACAGCACATGGTGAGTTAGGTAAATAGACCACCTACCACGGCATATACACCTACATGTTGTACCAGTGTGGATTAGTATTGTCTAACGTCAAATGTGATACAAACCAAGCAATACACAAATAAATAACAGTTGTATTTAAAATAATTATGTGACCTTAACATTAAAAAATCACATCATCCTTATAGAAATACCACAACTGCACATGTCACTGAGAGATCATTACTGAGCTCTGTGAATCCATAAAGGAATATTACGTGGTCACATTGGTGATTTATTTATTATTGGATGTATTTCATATTAATGAATCTAAATAGCAAAAATTACAGGTTGATGCTGTAGACATGACACAATGCTATTATTGCTGTTTAGACTAATCTGCATCCCCACCATATTGCATGTAATGCACCTCAAGGCACCAAACAGCAACATCAACCAGAATACACCAGGAAGTACAGCCAAACCCCCTTCACAATAAAACGCCTGGGTGTGTGCACTAGAGAAAAAATGATAATACATGTATGGCTACAAGCAGTCACTTCAAAGAAGTCAAATCAACTCATATTTGTAGCTATATGAAGCAAATATACACTGTTTAAATATGTAGTATTTCCTGAGGGTTTCCTTTATAATATACGTTCACATTCTAACATATTTAATGTTTTGTATGAAGTAATACGTAAATGCCTTCCGCCCTTAAAGAAGGCATCACTTTTATGACGTTATCTTGGTTTTTGTTTGCTTATATTATATTGACTGTTTGTATTTCATAATTCTTTTTAAGTTTTACTTTGGTTTTTTTGTCTGATTTTCTTTATATTTCTTATTTGTTTAGTCAGAATGAAGCGGTCTGTTTTGAAGTTAGACTCTGCCTGGTTTATAACTATTTTACTCCTTTGACTTATAATTAATCATATTGACTTTCGTGTCCTTTTTTGTGTTATTGGACGAGGCCTTTCTTGCGTTTGGCTCGACTGTTGAGTGTTTATTCTGTAATACTGCCTTCCTGAGTTTCCTGCTTTTTCAAAGCACTTTGTAAAAATCTGTTTTTAAAGGTGCTATAAATATAAAGTTTATTTTTATCATTACTTATTCTAGTTTGTTTCACGTAGCTCTGAGTGTCACAATGCTGTTGTCAAATCAGCATTTTTAAAACCTCTGCTAGAGCTTCGAGTCTCCCTCAAAGCGGCGGGGCTTTTATTTTGCTAAGTATTAGCGGAAGTGGCGCTTCCTCATCCGGCTGAACTTGACGCAGGTTGTGTGCCGCTGTTGTTTCGAGCAACATCGGGTCAATACGGTGATAAAATCAGGGTGCAGGCCGCTGGTGTGACACTGTTAAAGCAGTCCAGTCTGTCGTGAACGAACAATGACTGTCATTGTCTGTCTATATGCATGTTCATCCAGTGTACACAGCCTGTAAACCCGCATATAAACGATGGTATGTCACACCGCTACCATCCGCTTGCTACCTTTGTGCCACTGCGATAAACAAAAAAAAATAAAAATAAGAAAAAATACACAACGCCATCAAACGAGCTGAATCATTTCCCCTCAAAACGGAAAACAGCAGTTCGTTATAAGACAGCATCGCTATTATAAATGTAAAACATCGTCTGAAAGCCGAGGCTGCGTCTTGTCCGTTATGACATACCGAGGCATGTTTTTTTTTTCCAGCCTCCGACGCGATGCTGCTCAGCTGAACCTTTTCTCCTTCCCCCTCCGTCTGTTCTCATCCAGCTCTGAGCGAATAACCCACAATTAAACACACTCACCTTGCCGCAGTAGGTCGGCAGCAGGTCTGTTTTCGATACAAAGCATAGGCAGCTGTAGGTAACCGGACTGCTGTGCTGCTAGTCCTTGTTGTCTCTATGCGCGAGACTGCAGGGCAGACAGCGGCGGTGCATCGCCGGATGGGCTGGGCCGGAGCGGCACGTCAGCCTGAGGTCACAGCTTGGTCCCAGACTGGATTATCTAACCCTGGGTGGGACGGCTGCCACTCATTAGGCATGTCAACTCGGCCAGGGATCCTATGTAGCGTTACTCATTTGAAAACTGCACAGATATTAACAAAGAGAAATTATAGGCTAATGATTATAATGAACTTAATTTGTACAGCAGCATTTCTTAAAAATGTCATGCAAAGTGCTTCTGTGCATGACGGTGAGACAATAGAGTATGAGGCAAATATTAAACATACATGTACATACATATATGCTATAATTAGTTGGCCTATAGGTTAGGAAAGTATATATACATACATACTGATAGGATTAGGGGATTGAATCCTCGGCATGGCTGTCTTTACATTGCTGGCTGTACGTTTTCAATTTAATAAAACTTAATTTGTATAACACCATTTCATTAAAAAGTCATTCAAAGTGCTTCTTTGCATGACGATAAAACAATAAAATATGAGGCAAATATTAAACACTCTCTCTCTCTCTCTCTCTCTCTCTCTCTCTCTCTCTATATATATATATATATATATATATATATATATATATAAATTAATATACACACACACACACACACACACATACACACACGTGGGAATCTATCATTGCTGCAGATTATTAAACACCAGCTGTTTCAACAATAGTGGGGACCATTACGATTTTTCATAGATTCACAGGTTAGACTTACTTCACTTGATGGACACATACAAAAGTATGTCTTATATGTAATATGTAAAATATAGATTTGATTTCTTTTTTTATCACAGGTTGATAATAATTACTCTTGTAGCAACACTTGTAAAGCCTGTGCAGTGTCAGGCGGAAATGTGCAGGATTCAGATACTTGCATGTCCCTTTTGTTCCTTGCATAGGCTGCAAGCCCATCTGCTGGTTATCTAATGTTACTGCATTTACCAAAGAGCACACACACACACACACACACACACACACACACACTGTGTGTGTTGAATTTGTAAATCTGGCAGTTGAACCTTTAACATGAGGTCATTACTCATCAGAAAACATAAGAATGGTGTAAATGATTCATTATGACATGTGTTATTCTCCATTGAACAGATTCTCTTTTGTTACTTAAGTTGTCACGAACTGTTTGTGTGTTAGACAATGTTCACACGTGAGTGCTGGGAGACTGACAGTTGCTAAGTATACCAAAGAGAAGGGGATGACAAGATTGTGCTTTTAATGAGAGAAGGAAAACAACAACAATATATATTTTTTTTACATTTAAAATTTGCTAGATTTGGCAGACTGTATCTATAGTCATTAGTCGGGGTGGTGCAGGATTTTTATTGATCTCTTGCAAAATGGTAAAAAGCAACAGGAACAGTAATCAGTAGCCCCTTTTAGATAGAAAATGCGCCACATTTGCGGCCAGGTCAAGGCTGCAATTTACCGCCTTGTCTTTGTGAAACGGAGGCGTAATATTCCTCCTTTTCAAAAAAGCCGGTGTTGTATCGAGCTCTGTTTCCTCGTCGAGATGTGTTTCCCCTAGTCCCGGTGTCGTGCCAAAAAGTGATCGTCTGCCAGAATCTGATTTCCGGCCGCGGGAGCGCGCACAGCAGCCCGTTGAGCGGTAGCGTTTAAACGTCTGGTTTTCTCTGGATGAAACGGTCATGATATGCAGATACACACAACTGTACGTCCGCAATTATAGTAAAGGTATGTGTCTTAGAAAGTTTAACGTTTGTTGTTACGTAATTATCACAACTGTGGCCAAAAGAAGTGGAGTTTGTAGCGAAATCAGGCCTGACAATTACGTGATAGACATGTCCCTATGTGCTTGGTATGTCTGATGCCTTTGTTTAGCCCTGTCTTATGAATTAGACTGTAATGAATGTGATTTATAGGTGTGGATTTTCAATAAAGAAATGATCACTTTTGCAATTATCCTCGTGACTCTGCATTATCTTTTATCTGATCTGGGCTCTACATTTGCTTCCCATGTTGGGATGTGTCTTGTACATGTTTATGCCTACTATTTGGAGACAATACTATGAAAGACATGATTCGGGAGGGTTAAAAGCCTATAAAATAACAGTTTTCACCTGCCAAAAAGTGATTGAAGGACATATACAGTTATTGAAAAGTTATTTCTGCCTAAATATGACTTGATCTCATTCTTGAGCTTCATAATATGAAGATCTGAGCTCACAGGACAGCTTGAAATTCTTTTAAAGGACCATTACAACAGAAAATGTGCCTTTTCAGCTGCCAAAAAGTGATTGAAGGACATATACAGTTATTGAAAAGTTATTTCTGCCTAAATATGACTTGATCTCATTCTTGAGCTTCATAATATGAAGATCTGAGCTCACAGGACAGCTTGAAAATCTTTTAAAGGACCATTACAACAGAAAATGTGCCTTTTCAGCTGCCAAAAAGTGATTGAAGGACATATACAGTTATTGAAAAGTTATTTCTGCCTAAATATGACTTGATCTCTTTCTTGAGCTTCATAATATAAAGATCTGAGCTCACAGGACAGCTTGAAATTCTTTTAAAGGACCATTACAACAGAAAATGTGCCTTTTCACCTGCCAAAAAGTGATTGAAGGACATATACAGTTACTGAGAGGTTATTTCTGCCTAAATATGACTTGATCTCATTCTTAAGCTTCATAATATGAAGGTCTGAGCTCACAGGACAGCTTGAAAATCTTGTAAAGGACAATTACAACAGAAAATGTGCCTTTTCACCTGCCAAAAAGTGATTGAAGGACATATACAGTTACTCAAATGTTATTTCTGCCTAAATATGACTTGATCTCATTCTTAAGCTTCATAATATAAAGATCTGAGCTCAAGAGACAGCTTGAAAATCTTTTAAAGGACCATTACAACAGAAAATGTGCCTTTTCACCTGCCAAAAAGTGATTGAAGGCCAAATACAGTTACTGAGAGGTTATTTCTGCCTAAATATGACTTGATCTCATTCTTAAGCTTCATAATGTAAAGATCTGAGCTCACAGTATGCTCCTGATGTTGGACTGAAAGGGATGCTCTGCCTCAAAGTCACTTCATATCACTCATCAGTTATATTCTGAAGAATATATCTTAACCACTACTTTTCACTACTTTAAACTGTGGAAAGGGCCAGTGTGAGGTGGTAATCTGTCACATATGATGCTTCAGGATAAAGATCAGTCATTTTGAGGCAGAAAACATCTTCAAGTTACAAGGAAGGAGCTGCAATCACTTTTTGGCAGGTGAAAAGGCACATTTTCTGTTGTAATTGTCCTTTAAAAGATTTTCAAGCTGTCCTGTGAGCTCAGATCTTTATATTATGAAGCTCAAGAATGAGATCAAGTCATATTTAGGCAGAAATAACATTTGAGTAACTGTATTTGGCCTTCAATCACTTTTTGGCAGGTGAAAAGGCACATTTTCTGTTGTAATGGTCCTTTAAAAGATTTTCAAGCTGTCTCTTGAGCTCAGATCTTCATATTATGAAGCTTAAGAATGAGATCAAGTCATATTTAGGCAGAAATAACCTCTCAGTAACTGTATATGTCCTTCAATCACTTTTTGGCAGGTGAAAAGGCACATTTTCTGTTGTAATGGTCCTTTACAAGATTTTCAAGCTGTCCTGTGAGCTCAGATCTTTATATTATGAAGCTCAAGAAAGAGATCAAGTCATATTTAGGCAGAAATAACTTTTCAATAACTGTATATGTCCTTCAATCACTTTTTGGCAGCTGAAAAGGCACATTTTCTGTTGTAATGGTCCTTTAAAAGATTTTCAAGCTGTCCTGTGAGCTCAGATCTTCATATTATGAAGCTCAAGAATGAGATCAAGTCATATTTAGGCAGAAATAACTTTTCAATAACTGTATATGTCCTTCAATCACTTTTTGGCAGGTGAAAACTGTTATTTTATAGGCTTTTAACCCTCCCGAATCATGTCTTTCATAGTATTGTCTCCAAATAGTAGGCATAAACATGTACAAGACACATCCCAACATGGGAAGCAAATGTAGAGCCCAGATCAGATAAAAGATAATGCAGAGTCACGAGGATAATTGCAAAAGTGATCATTTCTTTATTGAAAATCCACACCTATAAATCACATTCATTACAGTCTAATTCATAAGACAGGGCTAAACAAAGGCATCATACATACCAAGCACATAGGGACATGTCTATCACGTAATTGTCAGGCCTGATTTCGCTACAAACTCCACTTCTTTTGGCCACAGTTGTGATAATTACGTAACAACAAACGTTAAACTTTCTAAGACACATACCTTTGCTATAATTGCGGACGTACAGTTGTGTGTATCTGCATATCATGACCGTTTCATCCAGAGAAAACCAGACGTTTAAACGCTACCGCTCAACGGGCTGCTGTGCGCGCTCCCGCGGCCGGAAATCAGATTCTGGCAGACGATCACTTTTTGGCACGACACCTGTCACACCTGTCCCCGTCCGAAATGGCCTGAAGGGCGAAGGAAGCGCGCGTTCACAAAAAGCTCGCCCCTGAGCTGTTGTGCTCGTACCACAGAGGCACTGTGGAGAGAGCTAACGTCCAAAACTGACTTTTTTTTAGAGAGTTTTATCTGAAGATGTTGTATTGTAGAAGTGAAATCCAAATTTCATGACTGTCTAGTTATATTTTTAAACTGGGACAACAGCACATATGTTTGTTTTTTTATGTCTTTATTAACACAACCAACTGCTGTTATTTGAACGCATCCTGACAGCTTGGAGTATTGCTGTCAGATACTGCTCCCCCTCTGTTCCATAGGAAAGGACGCTCACACATCTTTCAAATTCATACTGCTGACTTCTTTCCCCACAACAGATAAGTCCTGTGATTTTCAGGCTGATATCATTAAATTTGACCATTTACAACAGGGGGAACGCATCCTGACAGCTTGGAGTATTGCTGTCAGATACTGTTCCCCTCTGTTCAATATGAAAGGAGGCTCACACATCTTTCAAATTCATACTGCTGACTTCTTTCCCCACAACAGATAAGTCCTGTGATTTTCAGACTTTTATCATTAAATTTGACCATTTACAACAGGGGGAATGCATCCTGACAGCTTGGAGTATTGCTGTCAGATACTGCTCCCCCTCTGTCCGATATGAAAGGAGGCTCACACATCTTTCAAATTCATACTGCTGACTTCTTTCCAAACAACAGATAAGTCCTGTGATTTTCAGGCTGATATCATTAAATTTGACCATTTACAACAGGGGGAACGCATCCTGACAGCTTGGAGTATTACTGTCAGATACTGCTCCCCCTCTGTTCCACAAGAAAGAACGCTCACACATCTTTCAAATTCATACTGCTGACTTCTTTCCCCACAACAGATAAGTCCTGTGATTTTCAGACTGATATCATTAAATTTGACCAATTACAACAGGGGGAACGCATCCTGACAGCTTGGAGTATTGCTGTCAGATACTGTTCCCCCTCTGTTCAATATGAAAGGAGTCTCACACATCTTTCAAATTCATACTGCTGACTTCTTTCCAAACAACAGATAAGTCCTGTGATTTTCAGGCTGATATCATTAAATTTGACCATTTACAACAGGGGGAACGCATCCTGACAGCTTGGAGTATTGCTGTCAGATACTGCTCCCCTTCTGTTCAATATGAAAGGAGGCTCACACATCTTTCAAATTCATACTGCTGACTTCTTTCCCCACATAAGATAAGTCCTGTGATTTTCAGACTGATATCATTAAATTTGACCATTTACTGTACAACAGGGGGAACGCATCCTGACAGCTTGGAGTATTGCTGTCAGATACTGCTCCCCCTCTCTTTCATAAGAAAGGAGGCTCACACATCTTTCAAATTCATACTGCTGACTTCTTTCCCCACAACAGATAAGTCCTGTGATTTTCAGACTTTTATCATTAAATTTGACCATTTACAACAGGGGGAATGCATCCTGACAGCTTGGAGTATTGCTGTCAGATACTGCTCCCCTTCTGTTCAATATGAAAGGAGGCTCACACATCTTTCAAATTCATACTGCTGACTTCTTTCCCCACATAAGATAAGTCCTGTGATTTTCAGACTGATATCATTAAATTTGACCATTTACTGTACAACAGGGGGAACGCATCCTGACAGCTTGGAGTATTGCTGTCAGATACTGCTCCCCCTCTCTTTCATAAGAAAGGAGGCTCACACATCTTTCAAATTCATACTGCTGACTTCTTTCCCCACAACAGATAAGTCCTGTGATTTTCAGACTTTTATCATTAAATTTGACCATTTACAACAGGGGGAATGCATCCTGACAGCTTGGAGTATTGCTGTCAGATACTGCTCCCCCTCTGTTCAATAAGAAAGGACGCTCACACATCTTTCAAATTCATACTGCTGACTTCTTTCCCCACAACAGATAAGTCCTGTGATTTTCAGGCTGATATCATTAAATTTGACCATTTACAACAGGGGGAACGCATCCTGACAGCTTGGAGTATTGCTGTCAGATACTGTTCCCCCTCTGTTCAATATCAAAGGAGGCTCACACATCTTTCAAATTCATACTGCTGACTTCTTTCCAAACAACAGATAAGTCCTGTGATTTTCAGGCTGATATCATTAAATTTGACCATTTACAACAGGGGGAACGCATCCTGACAGCTTGGAGTATTGCTGTCAGATACTGTTCCCCCTCTGTTCAATATCAAAGGAGGCTCACACATCTTTCAAATTCATACTGCTGACTTCTTTCCAAACAACAGACAAGTCCTGTGATTTTCAGGCTGATATCATTAAATTTGACCATTTACAACAGGGGGAACGCATCCTGACAGCTTGGAGTATTGCTGTCAGATACTGCTCCCCTTCTGTTCCATATGAAAGGAGGCTCACACATCTTTCAAATTCATACTGCTGACTTCTTTCCCCACAACAGATAAGTCCTGTGATTTTCAGGCTGATATCATAAAATTTGACCATTTACGACAGGGGGAACGCATCCTGACAGCTTGGAGTATTGCTGTCAGATACTGTTCCCCCTCTCTTTCATAAGAAAGGACGCTCACACATCTTTCAAATTCATACTGCTGACTTCTTTCCAAACAACAGATAAGTCCTGTGATTTTCAGGCTGATGTCATTAAATTTGACCATTTACAACAGGGGGAACGCATCCTGACAGCTTGGAGTATTGCTGTCAGATACTGCTCCCCCGCTGTTCAATATGAAAGGAGGCTCACACATCTTTCAAATTCATACTGCTGACTTCTTTCCCCACAACAGATAAGTCCTGTGATTTTCAGGCTGATGTCATTAAATTTGACCATTTACAACAGGGGGAACGCATCCTGACAGCTTGGAGTATTGCTGTCAAATACTGTTCCCACTCTCTTTCATAAGAAAGGAGGCTCACACATCTTTCAAATTCATACTGCTGACTTCTTTCCCCACAACAGATAAGTCCTGTGATTTTCAGACTTTTATCATTAAATTTGACCAATTACAACAGGGGGAACGCATCCTGACAGCTTGGAGTATTGCTGTCAGATACTGCTCCCCCTCTGTTCGATATGAAAGGAGGCTCACACATCTTTCAAATTCATACTGCTGACTTCGTTCCCCACAACAGATAAGTCCTGTGATTTTCAGACTGATATCATTAAATTTGACCATTTACAACAGGGGGAACGCATCCTGACAGCTTGGAGTATTGCTGTCAGATACTGCTCCCCCGCTGTTCAATATGAAAGGAGGCTCACACATCTTTCAAATTCATACTGCTGACTTCTTTCCCCACAACAGATAAGTCCTGTGATTTTCAGGCTGAGGCGGCAAAAAGTGTACCCTCCGAGGTGTCATATTGGCGGACCAAAACAGACCCTCAATATACCACGCTCTGTCTAAATGCGCGGACCGAGCCGCAAAAAGGACAGCCAAATTGGCGGCTTGCTGTCCAGTGTAAAAACGCCCACTAACTAATTAGTCACCAACTAATTTCTGAGGTCAAATAGCTTGATACTATTTACTGGATGAAATCTACTACTGTGAGGCTCATCTTGTGAAGAGTTTGGTTAAAATCCAGACTTTAACACTTTAGCATGGTGCACTGAGGTTTCAGATGGTTTTGATGTTTTACACCTGGGCTGGGTGGACAAAGCATGCTCTACTTTCACAGTCTTATACTGTTTAGACCTTTTCAATCACTACAATGCATTAAACCACTGTGATTTAGTTTGAGTTGAATTATGGCATAATGACAAGTGACTGGACAAGTGGAACGATGTAGACAATGGAAAGTGATAGAATAGAGCCAATAATCAATTTGACTATGTTGTTTTAAGGTCAGTATTTGGGTTTATATGCACCAGAAAATGAGCCCCCCCTTGCATGGGCATATTTAAAAACTCTAAACTGAAACTCACATTCTCACTATAAATTTCTATTTCATGTCTTCGCATGTCTCATGTCTCATGTCACAAATTCTACAGGTCTGTGAAAATGCACTGGACGGATGGTCCATCATACATCCCTAAAAAATCCCTCTTATTAGGTGTCAGATAATGTTGGTGTTCAACTGGTTTAAGATCATGCCATTCTTGGCAGCTTTGCATGTTTCTCAACTCCTCTATAACGTTGTATCCATCAGTTGTACCTTTAATTTGTCACCCAACCCGTGAGGAGAAGCGTGTGTATTATCAGGGTATGAAATACTCTTTTTTTGCCACAGGATGGCACCAATTGACAATGAAAATCAAGGCTGCCTTGCTGGTGAGCAGCCAAAAGTTTGTCAGTTGTAAGGCAGTAATGGATATAAAAATGAGTGGCATTGGTTTATTTAGATTATCATGAAAATTTCATAGTGTGACTAAAATAGAAATGAATACTTGAGGCACGAGATCGGTTGTATATGCAGACATATGCTTAAAGCTACCACCCAAGTGTGCCAGGTAAACAATGATATGACTAACTGCCCAATTATTTGGTGGAAAGGTTCCTGGTGACCAGCAAGGCAGCCTTGGTTTTCATTGTCAATTGGTGCCATCCTGTGGCAGAAATAAGTATTTCATACCCTGATAATATACATGGTTCTCCTCATGGGTTGGGTGACAAATTACAGGTACAACTGATGGGTACAACCTTGTAAAGGAAAGCTGCCAAGTAAGGCAGGAATTCAACTGATGAATAAAAGCTAATTTAATGTAGAATAAATCTACTTTAGAAGACAATCTTTTTTTGTTTATTATAAGAGGTACCTACAGTATTTTAATCAAAATTTTCTTTTCCATTGAATAACCTCCAGTATCCATCCAGGCTGGATCATGGACTAATGCATTTGTGTTATTGTGGCTTTAACTGGCAATTCTTTGTTAGTGTTGAGACCTGATATGAAACAGTATTCAAAGATGTATTAGTGTTAGTTGAAAAACACTGTCATTCCATTTACTCTTATATTGAGCTGAGTAAAATAAAAAGCTAGCAAACTAGTAAAACTAGTAATGCATATCTAAATTTATAAGGGAAGCAGGCAAGCAGAAGAAAGATTAGTTTTCCTATTGACCTCTAGTCTGCATTATGACAAGAAGCAAACAAGACTACACCAAATATCTGTGATCACTGTGTAAGGGCTTTGGGAGGTAATTAAACAAGAACTCATGCAAAACAATATTCCATCCACAGTGAAAGTTATTGGTGAGAACTGGTGTCAAGTTTGTCTAACTTTCATGAATCCATATTTTTGTCCAAATCAGTTTAGTTTTGGGCAGTTTTGACAATGTTAATGATCTTCTTTCAGTATTTCTCTATCATTTGGCCAAGAAATGGCTATTTTTTTTCATTAAAAATCTGGTTGGTTTTAATTTTATTTACAATGACTATAATAATCACATTATTTTTTAAACTAAACTGAACAAAGTTTTGATCTTTAAAGCATAGACAACAGATTTTGATATCAGATAGCTCCATGATGCACTGATGGGGGCTGAACAATGGAGAGTAGCTGACACTATTTAAATGAAAGATTTTTTGAACACCTGTTTGTCACAATGAACCATATCCAATCACCTCCACCTGTTTCCAATCAACCGTTTTGGAAGAGAAGGCTGTGATTGGCTATCATCACAATTTAAAATAATTGCACTGCAGGTTTCCAACCACTGCACCACTGTGGAAGGAAGACAGACTTTGGTTGTGCTGGGTCAGCTCAAGTCAGATAGAGGCATTTCAGATTGCATTTGATCTTATTTCTGGCTGAAGCCATGGGACTTTGTCTACGGTAACTTTTAAATGTCCTTTTTGTGCTTGACTGTACATTTACAATGTTGAAATGATTGTAATTGTAGTTTATGCATGGATTTCTTTTTCAGTGTGGTGCTGTTATGGCTGCTGCTCATTGGAGAGCTTCAGGCGAGCATTAAATGTAAGACTACAGATTACAATTACACTCAAAGCAATGTTTCAAAATCCTTTAAAAGTAACTTGAACCTCTTTGTATTAGTAAAAGAGATGAGAATTGGTACACTGGGCTTTCAAGTTTGTATACATTTTGTATCTTAAACTTTATCAACAGCTTACTATCATGGATATGGGTCTGACAATGTGGACAAGGGCCACCAGCCCAAACCTCAGCCCCAGGTTCCCCGCTACCAGCCCCAGGTTCCCCGCTACCAGCCCCAGGTTCCCCGCTACCAGCCCCAGGTTCCCCGCTACCAGCCCCAGGTTCCCCGCTATCAGCCCCAGGTTCCCCGCTACCAGCCTCAAATGAATTACTTTCATCCAAGGTCCAATGCACCTTACTACCAGCCCCAGCCCGGCTACAAGCCCATGCCTCAGCCCCAGCCTGGCTCCCAGCCCGGCTACAAGCCCATGCCCCAGCCCCAGCTCCAGCCCGGCTACAAGCCCATGCCCATGCCCCAGCTCCAGCCCGGCTACAAGCCCATGCTCCAGCCCGGCTACAAGCCCATGCTCCAGCCCGGCTACAAGCCCATGCTCCAGCCCGGCTACAAGCCCATGCCCCAGCCCCAGCTCCAACCCGGCTACAAGCCCATGCCCAAGCCCATGCCCAAGCCCATGCCCCAGCCCCAGCTCCAGCCCGGCTACAAGCCCATGCTCCAGCCCGGCTACAAGCCCATGCTCCAGCCCGGCTACAAGCCCATGCCCAAGCCCATGCCCCAGCCCCAGCTCCAGCCCGGCTACAAGCCCATGCCCCAGCCCCAGCTCCAGCCCGGCTACAAGCCCATGCCCCAGCCCCAGCGCCAGCCCGGCTACAAGCCCATGCCCCAGCGCCAGCCCGGCTACATGCCCCAGCCCATGCCCCAACTTGGCAACAATTTTGCTTCGGGTGTTACAGCCCAGAATGAAGCTGCACGGTGGGTTTGCATAATTGTAATCTCTTTGCCATCCATTTCTAAGTTGATGCTTCATTCTTATGGCATTATGATTTTCACTTGTAGAGTGAGTGGGACCCGTCTAAACTACGGAAGCAAAGGAGGATTTGCCTACAACCGCAACTAGAGCCTAAGGCACAGATTGAAGGGTAAGTGTAGTGTTAAGTTACTTCCTGATTATGTAGAAGATAATGACCTTAATTTTCTGCGATTGCGTTTCATGCTGCCTATTAAGGTGAAACCAATAATGACCACTGACTTGTTTCTCATTTCAGATTATTTCTCAGCAGTGTTTGAACTCATGGGGCTTGATCAAAGAACGCTTGTACAAGGACAACCTTAAGAGGAATAAAGTGCATTTTGTACTATATTGGTGTGGAAATCTACTTTTTTTTTTTTTTTATTTATTTATTTTTTTATTAGCAAAATCTTTAATGGGACTTTCATTGCATCATATCCATGAAGGTCCTGTTGCTTTTTGGCCTTCAAACTATCAAGAGCTTGAAAGTAACCTGTCACTTCTATGGAGCTGTTTTGTTCATGCATACACATGTGACTGACAGTTCAGCCAATGGTTTCACTCTACTTACCTGATCAACAGGTGTTCTAATTACAGCAATTGCCAGTGAAGGCAATGAAGACTGCTAGCCTGTAAACGATGCAGGTTCTCATGTCTACAAATGTTTCACAAGGATTGAAGGCACTCAGCTCATCAGAACTCAATGATACATGCATACACAACACATTTCAGAACACTGAAACTTTTCCAAAGAACCATACAGGGGAGGGGATTGTTGGATTAGTTGTTGATGCAGACATGTGACTCTGACCTGCACCTTGCAGGGTTCAGTTTGCAATACCCTTTAATCGTCCTTCCATCCTTGGTGCATTTGTGAAACACCCCTTTCCACTCGGTACAGCAAAAGAAACGTATGAGATGTTAATAGCCTGATCCAGAGCCCCTATTTCTGTTTAGACAAAGATGAAGTGCCCATATTGCCAATGAAACACTTGATTCCCTTTCCAATTTCAACATGTAAGACCATCATTGCCTCAAGTTAAATTTGGTTGACATCAGCTTGATGTCCAGTGCTGCCTTAACTAACCCTGTTAAACTGGGCTTTCCAATCCATCTATGTTGACATACAAATGGCCTGTTGGGCATTCAAAATAAAATCTTAAAATGGAGCCTGTATACAGGTGAAATGAGTAACATTGATCATCCCATTACAATCAAATGTTCCTCCAGAGAAACTCTGGGCACTGGCATTCATGTGGATTCTACTTGACATGCACCGTCCACCCTAGCACCATTGCAGACCTCATGGCAACTCCCATGAGGGCAGAAGACTTCCAGATCCCAATACAATCGAGCATTTGTGAGACATCCCTCAACAAGTCTGATCCATGGAGGCCCAATCGTGGATCAGATTTGGGTCTAAACCGTCAAGGCATTTCAAACAGATCTATTTGTGACTTTGTAGCTTTGTTGGGCCAAGTGAAAACCTTTGGACTTGGAAGAGTCAGAAGATGTCACCTATGGCTCAGATATTTAAAAAAGCCTAAATGTATTTACTTACAGTGATAATTGCCCATTTATTATAACAATATTATTATTTTTATTATTATTATTATTATTATTATCATTATTTCTTGATATATTTCATGTTTCTGAAGTGCTTTGGACAAAGGTATATTTCTGTCAAAATGTTTATTGTATTTGGTGTCCTTAAAGTTATTTTCTAAAACAGTAAAGTAAACATTCTGGATTAATTGGTATCCTGCTGACACGACAGCATTTATTTTGACAGGATGGGGGTCCAGGGTGTTTCAAGTGCTTGTGGATCCATTCTGTTTTGCTTCATGTATGATAAATATGGTAAATATGGAAGTTTTCAAGGATAAACATACAGTGTAGTCTATATGGTTTTCTTCCTCAGCGTCCCGACATGACTGCCTGCTGTCAGCTCAGGTAAAAGTTGAGAGGAACTCCTGTGGCAGCAGTATGATGTCGCACAAAATGACATACAATACAAATTTCTTCATTATCAAACGTGTCTAAAACCATCAAAAATAGGTTATATGAAAAAGACACGCTGTCCACTAGTGAGAGCTTTATGTTGTCTGTGCATCTGATGTTGCCAATTCTGGCGTACAGCTCAGCACACTTGTGTTCCTTCATTTGATTTGGTGATAACACACCCGTATATATTTGTCTACATCTAAACTTTAATCACTTAATGCCTGTTTTGTCTGTCTTTCCACTTTAATCTACGTTTTTCAACCAGCTGGCATGCGATCACACCAAAAAAATATGTATATGCGGATTAATGGAGCAAGGCAGGATAAAAATGAAAGCGTGATTCTCCTGTAGTTAAAAATCCTCTGCTACGAGAACAATACCTAAGGTGGAATAACTCACTTGTAATACTGTATCTCCAGTGTTACACTAGTTTAATTTTTTGTTAAAAAAGAATATCTGTGTGAAATAAAATAAATGGTTTTCGCTGGTTGCAGCATGGTAACTGTTGTTTCCCAGTTTTCCTGTTCCTCTTGATGCTGAGGAAATGCTCTTACAAAATATCCAAAGACGGTTTTTTAATTCAAATGTAATTTCCTCCCCATGCAGGATTTATCTAAAATCATTCATTAATGATTATTGGAGGCACAAAGTGGATCAACAAGATCATAGTAAATCTTCTGAGGGCAGGTTAAGATTCATGGGAATGTTCTGTCCCACCATCACAAGCAGCTGCATTATTAAATATAGTTAAGGCATCCACTGCAGGCAATGGAAGATTTTTTTTCTGCCACTGGAGGGAGCCAACTGACATCAGTCACCAAGCAGCAAACAGTTAAGAGTAAGTTAAGGCAGTGATACATTAGATATATCGATGCAAAGCAGCATGATTTTTTTTTTATCTGCAATCCCGAAAGATACACATATGATTCTTCTCAATTATTTGACCAAGAGACATAATGAGTTTTTCATCCAACAACTATAGTTGGTTTTAATTGTATGAAACTAACAATAGATATGTGAGTAAATATTCATTGTGGTTAAAATTATACTTCTTTATTTACTTGTAGCATGTGTTTTATGATAGACCCAGCCACATCCACAGTGATGCAAAAAGGAGTTGTCCATAGGTCCCCAAACTGTGGAATTGGAGAAATAAATCTTATTTTGGACAGTTTTGAATGATGAACATGATCTTGCTTCAGTATGTTTTCTTCTGGCTGAGAGAAAAATGTCTCATTTTTGATCTGGTTGGTTTTAATTTTATGTACAATGAATACAATTATACCACTTCATTTAATTTTATGAAGAGAGTCTCAATCTGTTGTCAAACACAGACAACATATTTTCATGATATCAGATAGTTCCATCGTGTGTTGGAGGGGGCTGAACACTGAAGAGCAACTGAGACTAATTAAAATGAAAGATTTTTTGAACACCTGTGTATCACAATGAACCCTGTCCAGTCACTTTCACCTGTTTCCAATCAACTGTTTTGGAAGAGAAGGCTGTGATTGGCTGTCATCACAATTTAAAATAATTGCACTGCAGGTTTCCAACCACTGCATCACTGTGGAAGGAAGACAGATTTTTGGTTGTGCTGGGTCAGCGCAAGTCAGATAGAGGCATTTCAGATTGCATTTGATCTTATTTCTGGCTGAAGCCATGGGACTTTGTCTACGGTAACTTTTAAATGTTCCTTTTGTGCTTAATTTTACATTTACACTTAAAATGACTGAAATTGTTGCATTACCTTCTTTTTCAGTGTGGTGCTGTTATGGCTGCTGCTCATTGGAGAGCTTCAGGCGAGCATTAAATGTAAGATGATGGGTTACAATTCAAAGTTCTTTTGCTGCTCATTTTGTCTATCATTAGCCTTGTGGTTGCAAAAAATTTGATCTCTGGATTTGTAATGTGGGTACAATCTATACAACTATCAACAGCTTACAATCATGGATATGGATCTGACAATTGGGACAAGGGCCACCAGCCCAAGCCTCAGCCGCAGGTTTCCCGCTACCAGCCCAAGCCTCAGCCGCAGGTTTCCCGCTACCGGCCCAAGCCTCAGCCGCAGGTTTCCCGCTACCAGCCCCAGGTTCCCCGCTACCAGCCCCAGGTTCCCCGCTACCAGCCCCAGGTTCCCCACTACCAGCCCCAGGTTCCCCGCTACCAGCCTCAAATGAATTACTTTCATCCAAGGTCCAATGCACCTTACTACCAGCCCAAGCCTGTGCCCATGCCTCAGCCTCAGCCCGGCTTTCGCCCCAAGCCCGTGCCCAGCTTCCGCCCCATGCCCCGGCCTCAGCCTCAGCCCCAGACCGTCTACCAGCCTCAGCCCCAGACCGTCTACCAGCCTCAGCCCCAGACCGTCTACCAGCCTCAGCCCCAGACCGTCTACCAGCCCATGCCCCAGCCTCAGCCCATGCCCCAGACCCAGACTGGCTACCAGCCCAAGCCTCAGCTTGGCAACAATTTTGCTACGGGTGTTGCAGCCCAGAATGAAGCTGCACGGTGGGTTTGCATAATTGCCATTTCTTTGCCATCCATTTCTAAGTTGATGCTTCGTTCTCATGGCATTATGATTTTGACTTGTAGAGTGAGCGGGACCCGTCTAAACTACGGAAGCAAAGGAGGATTTGCCTACAACCGCAACTAGAGCCTAAGGCACAGATTGAAGGGTAAGTGTGTTAAGTTACTTTCTGCTTATGTAAGGGATAAGGCCTTAATTTTCTGTCTTTTTGCTCTTCATGCTGCCTATTGAGGTGAAACCCAATAATGACCATTGACTTGTTTCTCATTTCAGATTACTTCTCAGAAGTGTTTCAACTGACTTGTACAAGGACAACCTTAAAAGGAATAAAATGCATTTTGTACTATATTGGTGTGGAAATCTACTTTTTATTTGCAAAATCTTTAATGGGACTTTGCATCATATCCATGAAGGTCCTTTTGCTTTTTGGCCTTCAAACTATCAAGAGCTTGAAAGTAACCTGTCACTTCTATGGAGCTGTTTTGTTCATGCATGGATACAAATCTGACTGACAGTTTAGTCAATGGTTTCACTCTACTTACCTGATCAACAGGTGTTCTAATTACGGCAATGCTAGCTGCGTGACTGAGGACTGCTAGCCTGTAAACAATGCAGGTTCTCTTGTCTAAATGATTTTTACAAGGATGGAAAGCACTCGGCTCATCAGAACTCAATGATGCATGTGCACACACAATGCATTTGTAACACTGAAACATCAGCCTAATCAGCTCGATGTCCAGTGCCGCCTTAACTATCAATCCTAAACTGGGCTTTCCATATATGTTGACATACAAATGGCCCGTTGAACATTCAAAAATCTTAACATGGAGCCTGTATACAGGTGAAGTGAATAACATTGATCTTCCTGTTGCAATCAAATGTTCCTGGGAGAAACACTTGATACTGGCATTCATGTGGATGCTACTTGCACCATCCACCCTAACACCATTGCAGACCACTTTCTCATGGCACCAGTGGTTCCCCAAGTAGGATAATGCTCCCTGCCACACTGGGGAAAAACTAGTCAGGAATGACCAGAGGAACGTGATAAAGACCTCAGGGTGGTTGACCTGGCCTCCAAACTCCCAGATACCAATCTGATTGCATTTGTGAGACTTCCCTGAACACGTCCGATTCATGGTGGCCCAATCGTGAATCACTGTTCTAAATCATCAAGGCATGGACACACAACCTCTCTGGTCATCCTGTGGTATCTGGCACCAGGGAATTGGTGGCAGATCCTTTGAATTGGGAGCTTGGTAATTTGGAGGCCAGGTCAACACCTTGAGCTCTTTGTTACCTTCCTCGGGCCATTCCTGAGTAATTTTAGCCATCAGGGGGTGTACTTGGTCTGTGACAGTGTTGATTCACGTCAAGTGGCATCCACATGAATGCCAGGACCCAGGGTTTCCCAGCAGAATGTTGCATTGTAACGAGATGAAATTTGAACATTAGTTTGTTTAACATTTGGCCACAGATGTACAAAAATCAGTTTTTGATAGTGTCTATTGTAGGCCACTATTGAAACCCATAATACCCTACAGTATTAATACTGCATCGTTGCTGGATTAAACTCTCAATTAAATGACTGAACTTCAGATTCCCTATTTTGGAATTGTGGACCCACCGTGACATCGAATGAACTTGGGTACACCGTTGAAAGTAAATACAAGATTATACGGTTTTAAAACATTCATTTGAGATAACTTTATGAAGTTCCTGAGACTTTTTTTCCTCCCGTGTAAATAGCCTATAAGTTGCTGAGTAACTGTAATCGACAGACCGTGTATGTTTATTATTTATGTATTGAGTTAGGGGAATGTAAAATAAGATATGTCTTATCCCTACTACTTTTCGGCACCTCTTGTGCAACATTTTTTCTTTTGATTGTAAATCACTGTTCTTGCTGGAGTTGAATGAACATAACGTGATATATACCAGACTATGCACGTTTGTGCGCTTGTGCGGAGTTTTCCTAATTCCTACCTTCACTGCAGACCTTGAATGCAGCATAAGAGCCGCCCCGCTTTACCGGATTTCAGCCGGTAGTTAGTCAGTCTCTGCCGGTGGCAGTCATCCCTTAAACCCTCAGGACTATCCACCTGGCTCACATCTGTACATTTTTTTAATGACACGGTGTGATGAAGCGGGACGTAGGCGACATCTAGGAGCAGTCTACATGTCTGCTGTGCAACAGGCAACTGGGCTGCAAACTCACTGAAGGCTCATCGGCTCTGGAGGAACTGTTGCACACAACCCCGCTGCGATGTCCCTGCTGTGTGTCAGAGGTAAGGTCTCACTTCGTAGCTGCAGGTTGTCCTTTAAGAAATAACATAACACAATGTAAAACTATTTGCAACACTTTCTATTTGTGTGTGTGTGTGTGTGTGTGTGTGTACAGCCTATCATAGTAAAACCGTGATATCCTGTGGGGATATTAGTGCAAAAATCCCAAAATGTAATGAACGTAAAGATCTGACCTAAATCTACAGGGGGAATATTAGTTATAAATAGGCCTAACAGTTGGTGAGGTAATATTTGAAGACGCATAAGATAAACAAACTTATGAGGTTTTGATTTAAACTCCACGTGAATCTATATTATAACAAGTTACTGTTTGGCAAACCAGACCAAACAGTACCTTCTTAAACTGTATCGGGATTGTGACGAGCATGTGCATGAGTTGAGACAGTGATCACAGTTATAACTGGACAGAAGCACCTTGACCATGTGTGAGTGTTGTTGACAGCCATGACACTACAATGCATTTCTTTACATCAGACTGTCATTGGACCTTTAATAGTTAAATATATGTTATTGTTTAGTTCTTGGAAATTTCGTTTCACAGAGTTTCAGAAAAGTTAGGCTTGAACACTTAAAGGGGCACTGTGTAGTTTAGGACAAGACATTTGAATATTTACAATATTAATGAGGTAATAATACAAACTGGGAAATATTAAATTTTTCCATAACTGATTAAACAAGCTCTTCTCAGAGGAGAATAAGGTCCAGAACACTGTTTGAAGCTAGAAAGGTGGCAGGGTCCGCCACATATAAACAAAGTAAAACAGTATGAAATTGTGTTGTTCTTTAAAGTCAGTTTGTTTATTCAGTTTATTTAGTCATGAAAACGAGGAGAGTTAATTCATTTAGTTTGACTAGGCATAAAAAAAATAAAACAGTCAATGAAGATCTTTCTCTTCTGATTTAAATGTCTTCATAATTATAATTTGTTATGCATGTTGATATAGTTATTGTATGTTTCCTCCTTGAACACAGCTGTATTTCTTTGCAGTTTCTTTGTTCAGTAATCGTTTTGTGATTTACACTTTAGCTCCTATCAAAGGTGCACTATGTAGTTTTGGAGCAGAAATTCTAATCAGAAGAGAAAGATTATTTGTTTTATGCATAAATAAACAAAACAAATATATAAAGAAAAAAATATTTCTCAGTTTGTATTATTACCTTTGTTACCCAATTAATATTGTAAATATTACAATTCTGAGTTAGAATTTCTTCTTCAAGACTACATAGTGCCCCTTAAAATAAAAAGCTTCAACAAGCAACACGCATGAACACGCATCTTTTATAAGAAGAAACAGCGTCACCTTTTTCTGCTTCTCTTCACTGAAGCTGACATTTCTCAGCTGTAAATGATGATTGGCCTTAAACTGGATTCTCAAATGAAGCCTTATAGCTGTGTAGTTGTTGGCTTTATATATGACGAAGCAACAGTGAGTTTTACTTACTGTTCTGGTTGACATTTGGTGCACTGGGCGATTGTGTGTTGGACAGCAGTGAGCCCTGTTAAGTAGAGTGAAATCGCTAAAGCTCCACTGGGACATTTTTAATGAAATTGTGTTGATCAAAGGAGGGAAGAAAATCAAGGTTAAAAAAAAAACTTGAACTAGCCTTTAAGAAGCTGCTATTCCTTAATGAATATAATTTTTTTCAGTAGAAAGCTTCAGTGTCTCTTGATCCTATTCTTCAGTCTTTACCCTTCTGACAACAGTAACGTTCTGGGTGGAACAAAGGTGCCTGAATAGTTAACAATGCATATTGTATATTGGCTGACAAAATCTTATATCTATCGGCTTCTTCAAAAATCAATGAAGCCTGTGCGCTGCTTTTGCTGTAGAAGAGAGATACTGTATCATAAGTGGAGGTGAAGTGAAATTGAATGACATATTGCTTCCTCCTGCTACATGCACTGCTGAGGTGCCCTTCAGCAAGACACTTGATCTGCAGCTGTTCAAGTGATGCTGATCAGTGGCCTGGAGCAGGAGACTGTGGATGTACTGGGCAGGCGTGTAACTGGAAGAGTAAGAAACAAGTTGTTGCTGAAAAACGAACATGTGTCTTCAGACAGATACAGTTAATTCAATGTTAAAGAAAAGAAAAAGAAAAAAAATGCATCCCACACTGCCACTGGTTTATTTAACATTCTGGCTCCTTTCCAGATTACAAATTGCTCTTTTTTCACACACAAGCTGATTGATTTTTGCGCCATCAAACCATTGTCTGCCTATCTCTAACTCTCAGCCTCTGGCGTATTGTTTCTCACTGATCGCTTTTGACCATTTCTCATCTTGGGTGCGAGTGCTGCCCGAGGCTGGAGGGCCACCGTCAGCGAACTCGTCTATTACAGAATGATGAAAAAGGGGTGAGGTCGGAGAGTCGGAGGGATGGAGGGGGTGAGTCACAGCTGGGTCGCAGTGGGCTCAGCCATGTGGAATTATGAAAAGGGCCGTCATTTGTTTCATAGGCTGGACAGAGTTATGGAGAGTGTGGCTCGTGTTCAGAGTCTTGCACACAAACTTGAATGTTTCATTGAATATCCGCTGCATTCATCTGATTTCTGCATTTGGTTGGATGTTTCCCAGACTTTTGATGATGTCATTATTTATGACCATTGATATGTGTGTTTCCGCACATCCTCATACCTGAACAGGTTGATTGCCAGTGAATCCCAAAACATGATATATGATCATTGGAGAGTAATTGTGACAGATGCACCGGACCTTCGTCGTACCAAACCTTCATCAGTTTGGTTAGGTTTAGGCAACAAAACTACTTGGTTAGGTTTAGGAAGTACATGATGTGAATTTAGTAAGTTGGGTTTTTGAGTGTTGGTTGGACAAAAGAAGAAATTACGTTGCTTTGGGCCCAGGGAAATTGCGATGAGCATTTATCACAACTTTTTATGACGTTTTAAGACTACATTATTAATTGATTAATCCTGTAAAGCAGATTCATGAATAAAATTAATTAATTAATTGTTATTTTCAACCCCTACTTTACACCACATCGCCTGTCTATCTCCTCTACTTCTATCATAATTACTACTGATAAAGCAGATATTGCCTTTTCCTCTGTTTAAAAGTGGTGAATGGTTTTGGGTTATCTGCATGTTACTGTTGTACCTGACAGGTTGAAGAAAAGGCTGGGCAGCTGTGGCTCAGTTGGTAGAGTGGGCTGCTCAGTAATTGTTGATTCAATTCCCAGCTCTTTCTCTCCACGTGTTGAGGTGTGCTTGGGCTGAAGACTGAACTACAAATATCTCCCAATGTGTGGGAATGTTGGGCAGAAAAATGTTGAAGTCGATAAGTGACCTTATAATGTCTCAACATTTTAAAAACAGAAACGGTGTATTTAAAAATCTTGAAATAAGAGCTATTGAAGGATTTTGGTGATAAAGGCATGAATAATAACATAATATTTGGGAAAATGATGAACATGGCCCTACTAGAGGCTATTTAAAGGGTAACTCCTGTACTACTACTACTACTACTACTGTAGGTGTTGAGGAGGACTACTGCATATGTGAAAAAAATAGTATAAAACCTTTTTGGCTCCAGAGGAAGCTGCATGTAATCTGATAAATTGCCTCCAGAGATGTCATTTAGTGGCTCAGTTGCATTGTGGTTAATCTAGACACCAAGTTTGTAAAAAATTCCCATCTATCATTGCTCTCATTTAACACTGATGGACTCATTATGTTCAATTTAAAAACAAATGATCAAAATCAATACAGCAGAAAAAGAGATGTCACCTTTTCTGCACATTCTTCTTCCTTTTCAAAACCTGCGTAAAAAGCCGGGTACCTTTATTTATGGCCAGCAAATCTGCATTCCCAAGAGAAATCCACCTGGGGAAATTATCTTGTTAACTATTAATTGCTAAAGAAATGTCATTTTAAGGCAGTTGCTAAAACAACGGATGCTGTTGTCCTTTTATATCCTCTCATCCTCTTGACAGATGACAAACCTGTTTAGCCAAACCGAGACTTCCAGTTTATAACCCCGGTATAGTCAGACGTTCTCTCCCTGATTCAAGTAACACGGACTTTCCATCTCATTGAGAAAAATGCAGACAAACCAGAAGAGTTGCATCCTTGTTGTCTTGAGAGCTGTAATACTCTTCAGAGGCCATTTTTTCCGCCTTCCTTGTTCCTTGTTGTGTCGAGGGCCCTCAGAGCCTGCATGGTGCCTGGCAGTCCTCCAAGGAGAGTGAATGGCTGCTGAGTGAAAAGCCCAGGATGGGAGGACACTGTCTCTGACAGCTCAGTCAGTACCCACACTCAGCTATTTCTAGACGGCAATTAACAGGGGAATAAATGCATACAGTAATGGTATTGAATAATTTGCGTGTGTGTTGAGTCGGGCTACTGTGAAGACATTGCATTAGAAGACATGACAGTACATGCAGGTGGACGGCTGTGTCGGGACAGCAGCGTGGGATTCACTTGCCTATCATTTATGCAGGTCAGCATAAAAACTTGAGCTTGTGCGATTTTGTTTTTTTTAAAGGCCTGCCGTGGATTCATAAAGGTAATAACTGAAAGCATTTTGTAGGCCGCCAGATGCCACAGGTAAGGAGAGTAGGGGAGGACAGGGCAGGTCAGCAAACACACCTGCACACTGTGCTGGAATGACAGGGACATGAGTAAAGCTTCAGCGGCCGTCTGTAGGGAGGGGGGTGGGGATAGAGGGGGAATAATCCTCTGGCCATCTGCTGCTTTTGCAGTCCTGTGTGTGTTTATGCTTGTGCGTGTGTTTGTGTGAATGTAGGGCTGTGACTCACGTGGGACAGGGAAATCACTTCCTTCTTCTCATTCCCTCCCCTTCATGATAATGCTACTTCCTGGTATGAGACTCGCCTGACTCGGACAGCCTCTCCTTACACTTAATCTGTGCTGCTCGCCACTTTGCGGACCTTTTCTTCAGAAGCGCTCCCTCGCAGGGCGACTTTGAAATGATGATACACAAAGAAAATATTAGAGAAAAATATGACAAATTGAACAAGTACTTTGTGTTTGTGCTGATCAGAATATGTCAGCAATAGGCAGCCAATAGCGTGGACTGTACTGCAAGCGTTCATTGGAAACATGATTAATATTTGCCTTTGAGTGCAGGATGAGTCATCAACATGTTTAATGATTTTCCAGGAAGTTACAAACTCTAAAATACCATTATAAATACCTGAACTAATATTCTTGATTTTATGAAAAAATGTCATTGTACTGTGTTTCAGAGATATCTACTGAAGTTAGCATGCTAACCAGCTAGCCTTGGCCTGTCCTGCCTCGTAAAACCACTTTGTACCTAGGTCCAGCTAGGAGATGTATGCCAACTTTGCTCTTTGCTCAATGCTCTTACTTCTGTTTTTGAAGTGTTTGTAAAAAAACAACAAAAAAAGGTGACCTCTCACACTGGAACCAGGAAATGCTGCTTAAACAATTAGCTAATGATCAACACGTTCTCACTCCCAACTCGTCAAATTCGACAGCTTGGTCAGTGGCCTTAAGGTTCATACTATGATGCTCTACCTACCCCTCTAACGTCAGTTTTTGACGTGGAAGGGCTCTGCAATCAAGTTCTCAACAATACATTATATGCAACATCTGGTTGTTGCATATAATGTAGCTGTAGTTGTGCTTAACCACGGACAAACTATTGATCAAGTGTAGCTCACTGCTGCGTGGCGTGACCTTATTACTTGTTACACTCATATTTGTAAGGGGCAAGAAGTGATATGGGTTTCGCTAAATGTCATGTAAGCATACTGTAAATGTCACTGTCGTTTCAGAGTTGGTAGACAGACAGTTATAAGAGAAGAATTTACGGTAGGAAATAATGCTGCAGTATCTGTGTGTGAACAGGTATCCGTGCATGTGTGTTTGACTGTGTGCCTGTGGTCATGTCATCATCTATGAAGCCCCGTCCCTGGACCCCCTCCCGGTAGATCACTTGTGGTCTTCTTGAGGCATTTTTAATTAGCTCTTTATCGTATGGTGAAGAAGGCACACAGCGGGGGGAGAAATCTCTGTTAATTTGTGATTATGCAGGATGATGTGAGGTATACATGCCACTGTCTATTCTGAAGATACTGAGAAAATGAGGTGGAGGATGATTAGAGCTCCTAAATGAATGAATGTATCTACAAATTGCTTTATTAAAAAAAATTCACATCAGAACACAAGACAGGAGTTGCAGTAGAGTTACTAAAATATATAGAGTTGTATTCAAGAGCAGCTTAACAGAGTCAGAAAAAAAACAAAGCCAAGAGGTCCTCAATATGCAGATAAGTTAGAAGAAGAAAGTTTATAACTTGAAGATAACTGGACAAATCATGTCTGCTGATAAAGAATATGCTATATGATTGATAGTCTCAGGAAAGCTCCTAAATGGACATGGTGGATTGTTTTGTCAACTGCTCTTTCCAAGGATGGGTAATAGACCTTAAACGGGTTGATGGGGCATCGTGATGAGTGTAGAAAGAGGTTGAGTGATAGTGTGTGAAGGTGTGTGTTTATGTTCATGTAATAGCAAGGGCGTGTGATTGTAGGTAGTCTTGGTGGTCGGTGTTCAGTACTATCAAAGATCGTGATATCTGCCGTCATATGTGCTATTTTTCACAATATGGACCATCAAACAGCTGTTATGGAGATTTTCTGGGCTTTGAAAATGCACACAGAGCTGTTGTGGCAGCAGAAGCCATGGCCACCGATATTTGGGAGGTTACTTCAGGTTAATTGTCCTGATGTAGCGATACGCACGCAGCAATTTAACATGCAGACGTGGAGGATGTAGTTTCTTTTTTGTAAAGTCGAATTTTGGGATTTAAAACGGGAGAAAATGACGAGCCAAAGGATTTGAATGTGGTTGCATGTCATCTTTGCCGTAAGCAGTGACATACTTATACAATATTGTGATATAAAGTTTTGGATATGGCTCTTATTTTGACAAAAACACATGAAAACATATGGATTGTGAACAAGATGTCCTGAGTGACTTTTTCTGCAGGTAGCCACCTATATATACGTCAATACCACATTATCTGTGAGCTGATAGATCTTCCACCATTCAGTTCAGTGCTTGTTGGCATTAGTAGTATCATGCTGTTTATATTGTTTTGCTTTTGAAAGTTTTTTGTGTCCACTATGAGGGAGCAGACTGTCCACATAACTTCACTGTCAGGAGGATGGACGTTAGCTTAATTGCATAAGTTAGAAGCTCAAACACACCCTCAGTCGGTTTACAACACACATTTATAACGTTGGCTTGTCGAGGTCTGCAGGGGCTGTCGTTTAATGGAAGTGAGAGGGTGTTAATGACATGGCCACAAGGTTGCCAACCTCCACACACTCAAACCCACCGTGAGTCGAAGGACTGGAGCTAAAAATAGAGCCACCGTCTGGCCCCTTGTAATGACACTGCTCTAGTCCACGTCTGTCTGCCTGCTGAGCGTGTCCGATGTTCTGCTCCTGTTCAGCAGATTTTTTTAGGTTTCAGCGGACCTGAGAGAAATGAATGATTGAAGAACACGAGATTAAAGTGCGTCTTAATGAGTACTGTTTTACTTTATTAGTACCTGCAGGGAAATCTCTTGCACACCTACTTCACCAGGAGATCAAGAGGTTAACAGTCCACATTAGCTGGTAGGAATTTTCTCAGAGACACTTCAACAACATCAAGTTAAAAACCCAGCAGGTAGTTTGTCACATTTACCACTGTAATGAAGACAGTGGCATGGCTTCATGAATAGCAATGTCAGTCGGTTTGTCTGGTGTTCTGTTGGCCGGTCCACCACTTTGATCAAATCTAATCTAATCCAATAACTACTTGCTGGATTGTGATGAAATTGCTACATATATCAAGGGTGCCCAGAGTATAAAGCCCAACGACAACGACGGTGATCTCTTCAATTTTCCTCAAGCTGCACCAGCAGGTCAGAATTGACACATATCCAGTGAAATAGGTTGACACAAGAATGGACGGGCACAAAATTTGGTACAGAGATTCATGGTGTTCATTTGATTAATTTTACTGATTTGAGCGATCCCCCGAGGGGTTCGTCAATTATCACCATGAGGTGGACTTTGAGGATTTAAATGAAATGTCTTGGCCTCCTGTTTTGCTGCTTGCAGCTTTCTTGAGCAGCTCATCTAAACTGCTTCACACCTTGTAAGCTTGTAACCTTGTGACAATTACTCACTGTTGACATTCGCTTTCATACTGGACACAAACAGTGGCCTCCTTGGTGAAAGTCCTGTGCTTGTTTGACCCAACCATCCATCCCAGACCTTCTCTCTATACTGGCTTTTTGCTCTCTATACTGACTTCCTCCTTTGCTACCATACTAATTAAAGTAATGTAAAGTAAAGCAACGTATTAGGACCCATATTTAATATGGGTTCTAATACGTTGCTTTAAAAAGCCAACCTACTGTATTTGGTCATTTTTCTGATTAGACTAGAGTGTGGAGTCGCACCTGCGAAGAGTTTTAATTAAATAACTTAGTTGTAAGAGAAAAAAATGTGTTCACCTTTGCCTTGCTCTTGTTTCAAATCTCGCCTCCAAACCGTTCTTTGAAATGTTCAGACACAGACAAAGTAAGAAGCTCTCACCGTATGTGGCCTGGTGTCATCAATGTAGACTCCTGCTGAACAAGCTGGAGAGTCATCTCTCTACGTGTATTTGAGGCTTCAGAGGCACAAAAACGTCACTATTTCCACCCTTGAGCTTCAAAGCTGCACTTTCACATGGCACTTCAAAGAGATCAGACCAGAGCCACCGAGGCAGCCATTAAGGGTTCGCAGTCGGAACATCAACCTAATGAAGAGGAGAATGTCATAGGTGCACAGTGGAAATGACATAATCATTTTGGCTTTGTGATACTGTCCACTGTGATTACTTCTTCAAAGTCCGGCTAAAAATTGGCTTGAGTTTCAAACACTTGCATTCACCGGTGGTGTCATTTTTGGGTTTTGTACTCCAATAACCTCAATGCAGAAGCAAGTAAGTGTGATAGAGGACATAATATGCTCAATATGTTATCCTGTGAGTGGATCTTCCCACAGAACTGTCACACATTTTACAGGTGCTTGTTAAACTTGAAAGCCGACTTTTAAACGTAACTTTCCCGACTATTTTGTCCACTTTTTTGCACTTAACATCATTTCTACAAGCGACAAACTAGTAATTAAGGGTTGTGTCACTTTTTTCTTCTCTATTTGATTATTTTTGGATAAGCACACTTTTTGACTTACTCAAAGGATAATAGCTGGTTATTACCCTTTGAGTATTTTTTGTAGTTTTGGCTTGTTTTTGCTTTCATTGTACCTGTCACGAATACTTCATTAGACTTACAAAATTAATTGATATGTTGGAACGTTGCAACATCACTCAAATGAACTCAGACATAGCAGAAGCCACATTGATTGGACAGGTCTTACACAAACACAGAAGATTTATTTAAATGAATAAGTGAGGAGAAACATCTTCAATCCCTCTTGTGAAAATCAGTGCGAGGGTGACCTTTAGCATGCTTATTGAAGCTGCTTAATTAAGTTGTTTGACTCAAAAATTTAAGATTACAATTTAATCAATAAAGAATCAACTTTAATTTGAGCCAGGAGCTTCTGAAACGTTGCAGATGTGTATGACATAATTCTCAGTAGCAGCAGCAGCAGCAGCAGCAGCAGGTTTAGTCCAATCCAAGACTCATCACGTGAGCATCAGCATCATTTGTTTTACACAAATACCCACCATGGCTCTCCTCATCACTTTAGAGCAGTGCCAAAAGAGTTGCATGCTCCGTAAGGTCAAATCTTAAATCTTGCCAGTCCAAAAGTGTTTTTGCTTTCCTTGATGTACAACATGTTCTCTTTGTTATTCATCCACAGTACAATACAGCAGGGTCTGGTAGATTTCAGCCCCGCTTAGGGCATTAGCTCTGAGGGATTATCCCACCAGCCAAACTGCTCTGTCACTAGCAGCACGCATCCTCGCATACAATCAGTCCGGCGGACACGTGTCTAATATGTGGCCTGCTTTACTACTTCTGATCAGGCTTGTCCTCTTACTCTCTCTGAGGGATGTGACACTGACCATTGTATTATTTTCTGTATCAGAATGACTGCAACTCCACTCCATGTTCATGTGTCGAAGCCCACCAGCATTTGATTTAACATTTGAATAATTTTGACATGTGACCAGGCACAACAGATGACAATAATTAAAAATAAAATTAAATGAAATTAATATTTTTTATCAACAATTAAGAGAATTACTGAGACCAAACATGAGGCACATTTAAAAGTAAGAGCAGATTAGTAATCTTCATGTATAGAGGTGTTTCTTATTAGTTCAGAATGATTTATCATCGTCCAGTTTGACAGCATTTGAGAAGTAGTTGCAAAACGCTGTATTTACAAGCTATGTTAAAGAAGACATTTTTTTCCCCAGGCTACACAACTACACTTGAATGCATCTTTATCAACTTGTAATAATTTAAAACTACGTGCCTGTGCAACTCTGAAAGGAAAAAAATATAAATGAAAAAGTTCCAGCGGTAACTTGCTCTGTAAAAACCTTAGTTACAATTCACCTGCTCACAAAATGCTCAAAACAGGACTCACACAAGGCTTATAGTTATTTTATCTTTATACAGTATAGTATGAATAATATGACATCCTCACACACGTCATGTGTCATGCCACTACAGTTTGAACACCATGACTAGCATAACTCACATCCATTCAATGTCTGAGCTTGCTACTCACTTTACCTCAGACACCTGTCCTATTTTTTGACGGGGCACCCTAAAACGTTTGCCTGTGGAGAATCATCCCATCAGAAGGGTGTTTCTTGATATTTACAGGAGCTTTACAGAGCTCTGACAAAAATGCTGCAGCAATGATGAAGAATCTGCGATTTTTTCAGCTCTGTGTGCTTTTGAATTTGATGCGCTGCTGGATGATGTGTGACCAGTATAACCCACTTGATGCTCAAAATACGTTGTGTGATGCATTTTATCAGAGCAGCTGGCATCTCTCGTTTGCGAAATGGCAATTTCACAGAGTCAAACTCTTAAAAAACATAGAAAATGTGTATTTTTGTCCCCGCTCAGTGATGAAATGCACTGAAAAGTATGCGTGAGCCAAGTCATTTGCATTGTCTGCTGTCGTTTGGAAATGTATGACTGAGCTGAGAGCTGAGAGCAGCACTTTGCCTCTGCAGCGCTTCCAGTTCAACAGGTGGCATATGATTGATGTGACATTGTTGGTTGTCAGACCCATTCTTGTCTTTCTTTTATTTGCTGAGAAGAGCATTTGTTGACCTCACAGTAAACTGCAGTTTGCTTGTCTTTCGCCTGGAAGCTTTACTGTCTGCCTTGACAGGGACAGGAGGGAGCCTGTTATTTACTCATTTGCTCGGTGGTAAAACATAAAGGATGACATCAAATCACAAGGTGGTGAGACAAAACCCTCTCATGGGGCTTGTAAAACATCTCAACACAAATTAAAGCAAGACAGAACATACCCAGCAGCTTCAGTGACGCTTCTCAAAGTCTGACCTCACTGTCCACTTAACCGAAAACAATAAATTGCCCCACTGGGATAAATAATATTAAACTAAACTGTCCATTTGCTTGTAAATATAACACCTAAGAAACATTAAGTAGCTTCAAACAGATCAGTGTCCTTACACAGCTTCTCTCTGGGGAACATTCAGGTGTTAAGCATTTGTATCCACTTAGTCTGTCCCTAAGTGCTCTGCACAGTCTTTTTAGTGTGAGGGATTTTAAACAGGATTTGACATTTCTCTCACACACTTTACATTTTTTGCTGCATGAACAGCTTACAAGCAGTGGGCAAAGATGCCTGAACAACATCTTTCATTTTGCTGAGAAAAATAAATGTGCAGGACTGAACCCTGTTGTTCAACTCATTCACAAAATCCATGTCCACCAGATGACAGTTTAGTAGTAGTTTTTTGTCATAAACATTTGATATTGACCACAGTCTTCCTTCAGGGAACATCCTCGGCCCTATTCTTTATAAATGTTTCCTCTGTGAAATGAATCAGCATGATGGCACATTTCAATGTTTTGCAGATGATACACAAATGTTTTCTCTCTCCAGACAAACAAGTTCCTTTTCAAGTTATTTTTTGAGATTTTACTTGTAGAATCAAAAATGTCTTATCTGTGATATAAAATCTTAAAGTGATCAACTATATTGTGTTATATTTTTGTGGGTATTTTATGCCTTTATTAGACAGCTGATAGCAGAGGGATGACAGGAAATGAGGGGAGAGATAAATGGGAAATGACTTGCAATCCACCCCCCCTCTCCATCCCCTAGTATCAGAGAGCATGCAGGGACAGAGGGATTGTTTAGTTAATATTAGTCTTGTCTGCCTGACTCACTGATCCTTTATCTGGCTGATACCTAAACAACTGTATAGACAATAATCCAGACCTTCACAGTTGCAGTTTGGATAGAAAACTACATGGTTAGGTTTAGGAAAACATCATGGTTTAGGTTTGAACCACAGCGCTGTCTTTGTAACTTCTGTCACAAGTGTACCTACGATACCTAAGTAACTTATGTTATCTTATGTACATGACGTCACTTACTGCACAAGTTAAAAGGACTCATCGTTGACTTCTGGTTTCACAATGAAACATCTGTCCCCGACCTACTCACTGTATGGACTTTTCAATCTGCTCACAGCCGTTTTTCTGATGAGGACCGGCTCGAGATCTCTGTAGCATAACTGCTGTTGTTGAAAAATCCATGGAGCTGCCCATGATTTGTATTTGTGCCTTTTCCTCTCCGTCCTGCCCTTCTTTCACATTGCTCTTAGATGTATAATATTCTTTAAATTACATCCTGTAAACACTCAGTTTTATACTATAATGTCACCTCTATAGATTAATGTCACCTTTATGATGAAAGTGACAAGTAACAACCTGCAGTCAAGCTGCTGCCTCTACTACTCCTCTAACATTTCTATGATCACCAGCTTCTGTGCTGCTGAAAAAACATTTGCAATGCAAGCCACCTCTGTAACTTCTCTTTTCCCCCCTCGACTCTCTGTAGCGTCATTGTGAGTCTCTCTCACAGCGTCAGACCATTCACACAGGTATTGACAGAACCTGGAACGCGACCAACGAGGCCACTGGGCTTCTTGTGAGCCTCTGCCAAGCTGGCACGAGTGACACACAAGGCAAGCTGTGCTGACAGCTCAAGACAAATGACCTGTTAATGATCTCCCTCTCTCTCTCTCTCTCTCTCTCTGTCTGGTCTCTTTCATCACGTCTCACACGGTTGGGCTGTGATTGAATAAATGTATTGATCACCTTTAGTGACAATATGCATTTAAACCTGATTTGAATAATTAAATTACCTTAAAAAGGCGATCAACTTTTATCGTGCTGCATAGTAAAATGACAATAAAACATCTTCTGGGGGCTTAATTGCATTTTCGATCAATATCAGTGACTCACTTTTAGCCTAAAGCCCAGCACACATTGACATTTCAAGGCACTCTGGCATTTCAAGACCTTCTGTGTGGCATTGTGTGTGAGATCTCACTGCTAATGTTTAACGTAATTCTTGAAAGATTCCTTAATTTTTACACAATTTTCACAATATTTTGGGGACTTTTTCGCCCGTTTCTGAGGCACAGAACTACTTTGTTATCTAACTGCAATGCTAGCTTAAAACAAATGTGTTTACAGCAGTGGCTTCAAACTTCTTCTGGTCATGGCGTGCCCGCCTTTGGAGGACAAAAATATTTCATAAATTGAATATGGTATATCCCACAAAGAAAATGTGTCTCACAGCAGATGGCAGGAGAAGCCCAGGTGCTACTATCAACATTAACGATGGCTCTGTTCCAGCAGTTCAATACAGCAGTCAACAATGTTATTAGAGACACCTGTGACTGACAATGTCTGCTGTGATTTTAAAGGGATTTTTGACCGCTTTCGGGCAGTAAGAAACAATCTTGCGGTGCCGAAATACTATCAGATGAAGTAAGTGTTTAAACATTCAACAGACAAAGAGCAAGGGTATCTTTATTTTGGGTTCATACCTCCATCCACCAGCTAGTTCACCACTTCTGGAACTCAAATGGATGATTACCCTGTTAGCTAAAGGCATTGACGATCCCTCAGTATTTGTTGGAAGAGGGGAAGTGAAAGCGTTTGACCATAAACACTGATTTAGAAAATAATTCTGATTCAGTGGCTCTGGTTCACTGTATGTGATAAGAATTGTGTTCCAAATGTAATTTTCTTCATTAAGGATGATTGTTTACTGATCTGTTAGTAGCAAGAATACAATCCCTTCTGTCTTCAGCATGTGTGCAGGTGAGACGGGATATAAAACAATCCTCGGGCGTTCATAAAACTATAATTTTCATCAAGGAGTTGAATGGTCCAGCAACAACAAGACCAACAGAACAAATATACTTACCTTGTGACTAATCTGTCTTTTCTCATTTCCTTTTCAGTGAAAAAAGCCAAACTACATGGGCCTCCAGGTAAGAGTGAACACATCACACTAAATATCTGTTGATGTTTGAACATTGAGAGGTGTCGGCATGATGATAAAGGAAGATAAGGATGACAACCTTGTTCTTCATCTGAGTAATAGCTAGAGATGTGATTTTTACAGTAAGTCTCGAGGAGGTGGCCTAAAGACTGAACGACATTGTTGGCTTGTTAAAAGTTTTAGGCATTCGCTGAGGATGTCTGTTCTGTTTTAGAGATGGCTACATGTTTACTCTCTAATCTCTCTTTAAGAAAAACATAGCAAAACACAGTCAGAGAATCAACTTTGACCTTTTTGTCCTTCAGGAATGGGGAATTGTAGCATAAAATTTAGCTGAGCTTTGTTTGAACAAAGTGTTGTTTTAGTGTTAAGGTGAGAGTCTTGTTCTTGTCCCTGTGCAGTGTTTCTTGCAACGGCCATGTTTGAGTCTCCCCTTGGACATGTACTTGGATATCCACAATAGATTTGTCACAGAGGAGAACACCTGAAGTGGAACTCCGTCTTCCCGTCCACCTTTCTTTCTCTGCGTCTTTTTTGTTTTTTTACCTCTTCGCTGGCTGCAGCTGTTGGTCCCACCTTCCCTCCAGGCGATGATGAGGGGAAAACAACAGCGGCGAGTGGGAGAATGAAAAGTCAAACCAGAGGAGGAGAGGAGAAAATCAATAGAGCATCACAGACAAAAGGCCACCTGCTAGCCTGAAATGACAACTTGTCATCCGGGCATAAAGGAGAAGATGGAGACAAATCCCTTAGTGTCTTTAGGAGACAGAGACAGACTCCAGATACAGGAGATGATTTGTCACTGGCTGCCTCTGGCCTCCGATTGCAGGGCAGACTTTCAGAGCGGAAGGAGGAGATTTGATTGGCCTCCCCTGGGTTCATAAAACAGGACATGAGTGATGGTGTTGCTACTGTAGAAATGTCCTTTAATTCATTTATCTGTAGTTCTCCTGAATTACTACTAGTAGCAATTGTCCCTTTGAATGTTATAGAGTTATTAAACTAATTTGTAATACCAAACAAAATTGCTCAGCTTCCTGTAAAAGGAGATCCTGCAGAGCTTTAGCAGAGATGACTGTCTCCAGTACGATCTGTAATGACGTATTAACATGTTAAAACACCAAAGTTACAAACAAGCTCACCAATTGAGATTGCCGTCAATCAGTACCCAAGTTCTGCACGGTAAAATTACTGTTTCTATCAAAGTAGTCTGGTGGATTTGAAGAGACTGCAGGTGGATACAACAGCTTCAGTTCCCCATCAGTAAATCCCACATTTACAGCAGTCTGTCTGTGCAGAGAGGTCACTCATCCCATTTCACCTTTGTCATGTTTTCTTTATAATTCTGAGTCCTTTGTCATATAATACAGAGTGATGACAAACAAACAATCAAAGGTCTGACATTCTCATAAGTTGTGAAGTGACATCCCTTTTGCACAACATGATTGGTTGATGCCTTCATTCACGTTGCGAAAGCTCAGAAAAATCCACCTTGTCCACAAAAAACATGATGTCGCTTTTTTGCTGTGTAGTATTTGCATTCTGTGTGTAAGTATTCATGACACAAATATCGGTTAACAGTCTCCTTGATAAGTAATAATTGGCCTCGTCCCAAAAAAACACATCAATTGGCCCCTAATAAAGGCAGAAACCAAAGTGCACTTGTGCTGAGACTTGAGCGGCTTGAGGAGTCATCTCAGCACAGTGCCGGATGATCAGAAACCTGTATGATATATAATACAAACATCATATGTCAGAAATATGAACAAAACCAGAAAAGGACTAAGATTGAGTATACTAGTGTTTGTGTGAAAAAACAAGAGGAAGAAGAGAAAATAAAACGGCGTGGACGGAAATATATATTTACAAAGCACTGCTCGAAAAGTTCACAACAAATAGATCAATACAACCTAAAACAACACACCTACTTTTCCTCAGGTCTGTAACACCCAGTCAAGTTAGTGATAGTGAGCATACCCAGACTGCATTTCTGTCATGTGACATGATTATTAGTCTCAGGTCAGGCACATGCCCCAGTTTGGGAAACATGATCTGATTTATCTTAATAATAAGAAGCAATAGATTCTTTTTGCCTGGGGGAGCTGGTTTCTGTCCCAAGGCCCTCCTGAAACCCCACTGCTTGACGACCCCTGAGAGATGTCGGCTGGTATATGTGTCACTTTAAAAGATTTAAGGCACGTTATCCTGATTTTAGACATGCTGTCTATCACTGTGGCTTGACTGACTCACTTTGTTGATTCCCAGCTTTTTCATCTAGCACCACAAGCAGGTCAGAACCCTCAAACAATTGTCCACTTCTCATAAGCCACAAAAGCACTTTCAGATTAGTGCAAATGTTGAATGCTAACATTGATCCCTGAGGCAAAATTCAGCCAAGTCTGGCAATACAGAGCTGATCTGTTTGAGCCGTCCTGAAACGGTCACTGTATGGATTATAAACTCTTCTGATTTAGGTAAAAATCCTAGGCCTTTCCTCTGGCACCACTTTCAGGCCAAGCATATTTGCCCCACAACTGATTCAGATCAAAGTTGTCGTCCCATTTTTCAACCGTCCAACAGTTTTTCCAGCTATGTAGTAAACCTTAATGCTATGCTTGTCATTTTTAATTTGCCCAGTCTTTGAGATATCTGCTTCCATCCCAATACAGTGGAGGTGAACTGAATAAAAACAAAATGACAAAGACTTTTTATTAATGAAAAAAAAAAAAAATATGGACAGAAGGTTGCATGGCTTTATAACGCTAGACTCTAGTGGTACAATATGTTCATTTCTTTGGTTATTTTGGTCAACTGAACCTTTAAGTAGACATCGAGTAAGATCCCAAAATGACCATAAGATTTTTGATCAACATGACAAAATGAATTCTCCTCTAACGTCTTCAATAATGACTCAAAGGAAAGAGATCACAGAGTCAGAGGCCAATTAGGAAGTTCATGTGGTAGGTGATCATTCGACAGCAAGGCTAGCAGTTCATGTAAATGTGCACTATGTAGTTTTGGGGACGAAATTTTAATCAGAAGAAAAAGATCTTCATCTTGACTGATTTTTTTATGCATAAACAAACAAACAAACCATTTTTTTCATGACTGAATAAAGTGAATAAACAAACTGACCTTAAAGGACAGCACAATCTCATACCGTGGACCCTGCCAACTTTCTAGCTTCAAACAGAGTTCTGGTGGGCTTATTTTCCTCTGAGAACAGCTTGTTTATTCAGTTATGGAAGAAATAAATATTTCTGAGTTTGTATTATTACCTCATCAATATTGTAAATATTAAAATTCTGAGTTTGAATTTCTTCTCAAAAAACTACACAGTTGAATGAAACTGAATACTTCCTTTTCCTTCAGTCTAAGGGATGCAACTCAGTAATATCAGCTGTTCAGTATTTGGTTGAAAACCAGCTGTTGACCTTTTGTGTCATGACACCACTTACTGTACGCGCAAATCTCTGGATAAGAGGTTTGAGAAGGGGGGTTTTAATCAGAGTGAAACTTGTCTGACTCTCAAACTGCTTTGGAAAAACAATCCTGGCAGGAAATGTGAATTAGAAACACAAACGTGGTGCAGGGGGGGTTGGCCCCCATGTTCGAAAAAAAATGTGTGAAAGTACCCTCTTGGATGCCCCTATGGTAGATAAAACATGATATAGTGCTCTCTAGGGTGCCCTTCCAGTGGAGAAAGCGTAGTGAAGTGCCCTCTCTTCACTATAAATACATCTTGACTTTCTGTGCGCTGGTGCCCAACAGCATACAGCTGGTGCGGCTTTCCCTGCACCCTAAATATCCAGAGTCTGCCACTGTTAGGCAGTAAAAAAAATTGGCCTGTACATGTCATAATAAATCATTAAAGGAATAGTTCACTCTAGAATGAAATTCAGTCATTATCGACTCACCCTCATGCCGTCCGGTGTAGTTTCAGACATCCAGAGTTTACTCGAAACAGCATCAGTTAGTACATTTTGGATGGATGTCTAGATGTCGCCACTTCAGGACACTTGGATTGCAGCGGACGAGCAGTATGGAGGAATATTACAAAGTTTTTGTGTAGTTTTATGAACCTTTTCGTCTCGGACACCATTGACGCCCGTTAGATGGATTTTTGCTGCGAGAGGTACCCCTGCGGGTCTCCAGCTGCACTTTGAGGAATAAGAAACTACACCGAACTTCTCATCAGCATGAGGGTGAGTCAATAATGACTGAATTTCGTTCTAGAGTGAACTATTCCTTTAAGCTTAACAAATAGGCCTCTCTTCTTCAGGTGTGTTGTATATTTAGAGCTGAGGCATTGCTCATCAGTAGTCGTTGTCATCTTGTTGCGATGGGCCACTGCAGCCTAATGAATACAGAGGAATCCCTGACAACGAGGCAGTGGCGTTGGTGTAATGAGGCAGCCCTTTCTCAGCGCTGTGCTGTCTGACTTGTAGTCTGTCTGTCAATTCCTCCAGAGTCAACTTAGTTTATTTGTAAGAAGTCATTCAAGAAGATGTTTTCTATGTAATCTGCCAAAAAGATCACAGTATTTTTCTTGTGAGGAATTGTGAGGAGAGGTTTCTTTCTGCTCAGCTTTCTGAAGTTAGAAGAAAACTGTCTGGAGAGAAAACAGTGTGGCAATGATTTGACAAACTGTATTAATCATTTCATAATGGCCAGAATAAATGACAGACGGTGATGTAGTAGTGGAGTGGGTGTAGATTTTAATTTGAGGAAAATACCATCTATTTTTCGACCAACATTTTGTTGTCGTCCTCTTTTTGAAAAACAGTCATCCCTTAAAATAGTTCTATTCTTGTTGTTTATGCAGTCTGTCTGTGGTATTAAGCGTTAATTGCTGGGTGTCTCTGCACGGAGCGCTATAGAAAAATCTCCTGTCAGTCAAGCAGTGTGGGCAGTGCTGCACTTTGTTCCTCTTCCTTAGATTTTCTGTCAGTAGAAATTCTTTAGCGAAGCTTCCTGTTGACAATCTCGGTCTTTTCCGATAACTAACACACAGCACTGTAGGTAATTCGGTGTAAAGTAGCCAGAGAGTGAGGTTTGTCTGTTGCTGGACTTTGGTTAAACTGCCAATAGACAGCTTTTTTGCCATCATGAAGTAAATGTAAATTGCTCAATGTAATGAATAATGACACCATCTGCATTTAAATTGATTCCTTATAAACCATGTTTCCACGAAGCTATTTTGTCAGCCACTGGGCACTAAATCTCTTGGGAGGCTGGCAGCTTGGCACCATTTCTATCTGCTTTCATGTCTCTATTATTAACTAAATAATGAATAAACTCATGGTTTGTCCTGTGTTGTTGGGAGTTGGTTCCCTGAGTAACACGGAAAGTGATGCAGCTGTCCTTGCAACAGCAGCGGCAGCAACAATACTGCTTGGAGGGGGGAAAAGTTGTCCGTTTCCACTTTATGGTTTCATTCGTTGAGGCACCAAAAGTACTTAAGGTAAGATTTGGGAAAAGATCATTGTTTTATAAGTACGTTAAGTATGTAACTTAAGTTACACAAGTATGTAAGCACCAGTATGCAAAAACAAGGGATGATTTCTTAACAGCCATTGTAAGATTAAATGTAAATATTGCAATCTTTTGCATACCAATTAGCTACAGTTAACAGCAACATTTTAAGAGGTGGACACAGAGCAACATTATGATTCAATCAGTCATGTTGTCTACCTGATGAATGCAAGTCCACTAATCATTGCTTACAGCTCTGTTTTTGCTCTCCACCAACCCTTGAGGAAAATATCTAACTCTGCCTGATGTCATCCTTACCAGCCAGCTGGTAACTCTTTATCTATCTGCTGATTCGTGCTCACCAGGCAGTGTATAGTTTATCAAAGCGTGTAAAAGAGCTGTCTGCCGCTACTCAAACTCAAAGGGTTGTTCAGTGTGGTGAGACTCCATCATAAACATTAATTGTGGTGTAAAACCAAATCAGTGAGCTTGGGGGGCTGACTCAGAGATTGTGGGAAAAGGGCTGTTGATGTTGAAAAAAACATGCTGCTGAAATAAAAACAGAGCTCTCTGTTTGTTTGCACTTGCAAGACAATAGGAATTAGTCTCAGTTTAATATCTCCTTCAGCTCCCTTCATCTACCAAAAGCTCTGCACCGCTCGCCCTTTCCACTTGTCTCCCTCACTCTCCAGCCTCCTCCATCCCATCCCATAATAGAGTATTCATTACTGTAGACAGCCTAGTAAATGTCATCGCTCCTGGACGCGCCGCGCACGTCCGTGTGTAACTGAATATAACTTATTTATTTTCATAAGTCATCACCACTTAATTATAAATGACGCCGACTGCTCCCCCAAGAGGGTCCCGCTGCATGCTGGGATATGTCGCCCCCACCACAGCTAGTTGCTGCTTACTGGAGGAACGTATGAATGTTTGTGTGTGCGTGTGTGTGTGTGTGTGTGTGTATTTACGGAGGTCTGCTGAGTGTCATTCTTTCAAGACAACCCTAGTGAAGGAAGACCACATTTAGATGTAAGCTAAATTTGTATTCTTTTTGTGTTCTTTGTTTGTTTTTGCTTTCTTTCCTGGCCTGTCCATCGGTTGTGTTTTCCTAAATTTTCCTGACCACTGTTAGCCCAGGCAGTAAATGGGGCTGTCTGCACCCTGCCAGTCCCCTCGTCCCCTTAATCACAGACCTGGCAACCCCCTTAAGTGAATGATGGATTATTCCAGATTAGCCCTTTCACCCCATGTCTCAGAGACATAGGCTACATTTACACTTGACATTTTCATGTTTCTCATTTTCAGGATAAAATTTCTAAACCTTGATTAACACTTAGATACATAGTACGTGTATCGATTGGAAATATTAAGACCAAAAAAAGGCAGAAGAAGAAATAAACAGAAGCAGCACTACCCTGACATGCTTGGATAACATGAATCTGTTCGCAGTGGTGGACATGGTGTGGCAAAATCAGAATTGCTCATATTTATTCCTGATGCACAGAAAAGAAAAATCTGTAAAATGTTGTTTCTGAAACAATATAACATGTAAAAAATCTAAGATGATAATTATTTAGCTTTAGTGGTCCAGTAATGTAGATTTTATTACCTTTGGACAAAGACAGTATAGTTGTTTACTCTTATTTCCAGCATTTCTGCTATGCTAAGCTAAGATAACCAGCTGTTGATGGTAGCTTCATAATTATTGTACATGGTCTTCTCATCTAAGTCTCTGCAATATCTCCCCAAATTATTGTTTTGTTAAATTATAATTAAAAATATTGCATCCAAACCTTTCTTGGAGCCTCGTTCTATCTGGGAACTCTTCATGTTGCATATTATTTAGGGATGCACAATTAATACAAATATTATTGAAATCGTAATATGGCTAAGTGCAATATACTAATATCTGTCAAGGAGTGTATGTTTTCACCCATGTCCGTTTGCGTGTTGGTTGGTTTGTGACCAGGATTACACAAAAACTACTGAACAAATTTCCACAAAACTTGGATGAAGGATGAGTCTTGGCCCAGAATAGAGCCCATGACATTTTGGTGCAGATCAGGATAAAGAGACGGATCCAGGTTTTTTTTTCTAATTTTCTTCAACATTGTTAGATGGGGTGTTTTTCAGCATTTTTAATTTCTCAGGGACTAATGCATGCATTGTGATAAAAAAAATCAGGTTTATTTAGGTGACTGGTATCTATGAGTGGGAACAATTTGATGTGGATCCAAATAAAAATATGGATCTAGCCGTTTAAGTATGTTTTATACTGTATGATATTGGATTAGGATCTGATGTTTTTCTCATGTGTCTCACACACGACATGTCAATGGAGTAAAAGTGACATGACAGGGGCAGACTGGGAGATCGATGTTTATGTTTTCAAAATTAACTTTTAGACTTACTGACTTCCTGATTCTCCTGAAAGACAGGACATGCTCTTCAGTTGTGTCGTCCATCCAGTAGAGCTGTAGGCCACAACGCAGGACTGTAGCTCCCAGGTGTGTGAATGTGTGTTGGTGTTTGAATATGAAGCAGGTCAAGTGCTTCATCAACCCCTCCTGCATAAATAAGGATTAGGAAATGCAGGGGGCATCCTCGCTCAACGCTGCCCTGCTCTCTTTGCTACAGCAGGAAGAGGTAATCAACAAAGAGCTCCAGGGGGATTTCGAGAAGGAAATTGGATACATATAAGAAACACGTCTGTGTGCAACAATGCGTTTAACAAACACAAGATCAAATGTACGCAAAGGATCCGTTTGGCTAGTGTGATTACTATGTTAACCTTTATTCTTGCAAGGAAACCTGATTGAGTGCACAAGGTCTTTCCTGGTAATGCCCTGCTTTCAATTCATACATCTCTTTGTGTAACCATCATGAGATAAACACCCTCGAAACAACTCTGAATCACTGCTTTTAGCTACAGCCGTGAATTTCACGCATGAAAAAAAACATGACTTTAATTTACAGAGAAGTGTAGATGGCCATGTTTTGGGTTTAGGTTAGATTAAATAAATAATAAAACCCTATCAAATCTGTTAAACTTTTTAAATTATCAATAGTTTGTATTTAAGTGTGTATTTAAATTCATTAACATTTCAAGAACTAAAGTTAAAGGGGCACTATGTAGTTTTGGAGATGAAATTCAAAGTCAGAATCTGCATGTTTATAATATTAATGAGGTAATAATACAAACTCTGCTGTTCTCAGAGGAAAATAAAGTCCCAGAACACTGTTTGAAGCTAGAAAGGTGGCAGGGTCCGCCACATATAAACAAAGTAAAACATTTTGAAAGTGTGTTGTCCTTTAATGTCAGTTTGTTTATACAGTTAATATCTTTCTCTTCTGATTAAAATGTGTTCCCCAAAACGACATAGTGCACCTTTTAAGCTTCAACAAATACATCACATATTGGTTGTTAAGCTACATAACTTCCTGATTTTTTTGCAGCCTGTATTTTGCTGATAAAGAGGATGTGAGTTTGTTCGGGGGTTTCATTATAGCTTCATTAAGACTCACAGCTTAATGAATCCAGGTATCTTACAACTTGGAACCATATCCAAATTAGAAACTGGGTCCTGGAACCAAACCCTGGCTGTAATGTATTCATTTATGCGGCCGAACGATCACGTCTCTCACCTCGTCTTCACCCCAAATCCAATGACACTGCCCTCAGCTGCACTGGCCCTCTTCAGAACAAAGTGCTTGTGAGATTGAGAACGAAGAGATGTAACAGGACACACAAAAACACACACCGACGCTGCATAAGATCCTTCATTCTCGTGTACATTAGGCTCTCTGTCCGTGTGAAAAGTGGGCTACTTGAGGCAGGTAATCAAGCAGGGATTAGGTGGTCCTCAGTTGATGCTGATTATGCTGATCACTCCGAGTTTGACAGCAGGACACACACACACACCTCTTTTTGCCTCTTAGGAACACATCGCTGACGTCATTAACTCCTTAGAGACTTTATGTAACCTTACCCATAACCACTTCCATGCCCATTCCCTAAACCTCAACTTTGCAACCTGAAATTGAAATTTAAAAGTCCCTTGTTGTGGCAACCAGCTGTTTGTCCTCATATGGTGGGTGAGTTCTCATATTGTCTGCCTGATGCCAGTTTTGCACCTATATATATATATATATATATATATATATATATATATATATATATATATACATATATAAGATATGTCAAAACAACTGAAGGCATTTTTAATAAACCGTGACAATCACCAATCTGTCAGTCATTTAATTTGAACATTATTTACTTATTCTTATATATTTAGTAAAAAAAACTATTCCTTTGTAGCAACATTATTATTATGTTCTGCAATTTGGCCTCCACCATTTAAAAGTGCAGCACAACTATCGTAAATTCAAATCCCAGGTTTCTGTTATCAGATATAATGTAACGTTACATGCTAGCTTTAGACAAAACTCAGCACATCATAACAATGTTGTGTCCTGAAAACTTATGTCTCGATGTAAACGTGTGCTCAGGCAAGGCTAGGCAAACGTTACGTGAGACAATAACGTCTGGCTATAACATGCTAACGGCTAAACCTCTGTTGTAATGGGCTGATTTGCCTTAAGATCAGAAGCTAAAACAGTCAAACATCACACAACGTGCAACAACACAAGTCATATAACTTAGCAACCTGGCTAATGCTACTTACTAACCAACAACTTACCACTGCTTGGTGTCTGTTGTGCAGCATTTCATTAAGCGAAGCTGTCGCCAATGACTAAAAGCAAGTCTCTCGACTCTCACTGGACCTATTTTTTTCTTCATAGTTTTCTCCATCAGTGTCTACGGTCTCTTCCTCTTGGTCATGATGTCCGTAGAGGCCGCTGAGCCCGGTTCTGGTTGTTTTAAAACATGCTGGCGGTCCAATAGCTGCTGTGATGGCGGCTTAAATACATACACTCCCCAGCAGAGTAAGCTAGCAGAGCTAACTTGCAGCTATGGTAGGCAGCAGCTTTCAAGAATCTCCGTAAATCGCAGAGAGTTGAGACAGAGCAGCACAAAGACATCCGAGGGAAAACAAAAGGACACTCTCTGCATGAAATACGATCCAGTTTCACCAAAATCAGTGATAGTTGGTGCTGTGTGTGATGTAGTGCTTTAAAGCGATATGCACTGTCATCCTAGCCTCTCACTGAAGTTACATAGCTGTTGTTAAAACGTAAATAGTTAGATAATGTTGCTTTCAAGGGAAACGTACAGCATGTACGCCTTGAAATTGCAGGTGTGGTGGGTAAAATGTTGACTTTATTTCCACAAGTCCTTCAAATTAAGTGATATAATACATACGCTAATTTGTAACCTTTCAGTATGAGTATTTTCTGATCTGATGCAGGCTACATCGTTGCAAGTGTGAATTAAATCCATGAACATCAACGTGCTTCACAATGCTCACATTATGAAACTTTATTAATAGTCTCAGCCAGAAAGATCAGACAAACGTCCATGAAAAGCAGTGGATGATTATCTCTGCGCCAGTTGATCTCTGTAGATCAACCACGTGTAGCTTTAATATGACTGAATGTGAATATATAAAGCTTGGCTCAATGCTGACAATGGACAAGCGTCGTAGAAAAGAAGAAAAAGGGTCATATAGTTCTCTGTACAGCCATCAGAGTGTGATGAGAAAATGAGTCTCTGAAGTGACTTTTTCTTGGTACAAAATGTTCCTCCTTCAGCACTTCCACTGATAACAGTGACACTTTGCAAATGAGCATTGTTAAAAGGCACAGTGGAGTTATTTAAGGTGCAGTTGTTAATTTCTCTTCATTTCTGTCATCGCCCTCCCAGTTTTATGTCGGATGACCAAATGTGGAGGATTCATAAGTTGAAAAGGGAATTTTACAACTTTATATTTGTGCTGGGTCTTTACTTATTACGAAATGTTCATAATCATGATAATGTAATTTTTCTTATACAATATTTGTTTCAGAACACAGAAATAAACAAAATGAAGTCATTTCATCATTTCAATGGCTGAAAAAATAGCTACATGAATCACTGCACATTTCCTTCTCAAGGAAACATGTACTTACACGTTTTTATAGATAAATATATCTGTCTCATTCATTGTTTTTTACTTTTGTTGTTGAACTTGAAAGTCTTTTGGCATTTGGACTTCCTCTTTAGCATTTTATGACTTAACTGCCAAAGCAAATAGAATATCAAGAAACTTTACACTGCATAGATGATTTTTTTTTATCAACAAAATGAGGAAATGTTCTTAATAAATGTATCAGAAAAATTGCAAAATGTTGACTGACTCATTGCAGATGGGCAGATGGACATTACAAAATATGAGAAGGGATGTGTTCTCTGCAGTATGTATTTAGATTGAACATGTTTCTTAACCTTTTTGGTAAAAAAACAAATTAACGCTATATGAACGTAAGACAGGGTACCATTTGTACTTTTTTTAGTCTAATGTCTTTCGCCAGTTGTATGTAAACGTTGTCTCTCTGTTGCAATTTTTCGCACCTTTCTTAAACCTCGTCGGGTCATGTCTCAACAACAGTGGTAATTAAATAATAATTAATATAAAAGTAATACAAATGTTCCAGTTATCTTGAACTGATATTGGTAAAAAATAAAAGAACTTAAAGAAGAATGATTCATTAACCTATAAAATTAACTCTCACTTTTTGACAAATTTTTTTTTGACATTATCAATTTCAACAACTCTATTTGAGTTAGACAAGCTTTTTCAGGTTTTATAGTGAGACATTAAACGTTCCTCAAATCAGAATCATTGTGGTGCTTTTGAAGACAGGTCTGTATGTTTGTTGATGCTGTACTGGCAAAGACCTCATTATTATTTTTAACACTGAATTATAGCTTGAATCTTGATGGCCTTGAATCCTCCTTGCACTTCATCAATACTTTCTGACGGTTTTGCACAGATATGCTGTCCACATGATTTTTGACTTTGCACTGGTTGGTGATTTAAAGGACAAAGCATTATTCATTGCACAGACTAAAATTAGCATAAGCTCTTTATTTTGTGTTCATATCCTGCTGCCGGGTTGAGGATAATGTCTTTATCTCCTTTATATTAGCGTATATTATTAAATTCTGCATTAAATCTTCTGTCCATCTGACTGTGTGTGTGTTTCTTAGTTAACATTGTGTGTTGAATGTTGTTTCTCCTTCGTGGGTAATAAAAATGATTTCTCCCCATGGTAGGGATTTTTATCTTTTGTCATCTCCCCTCTATCTTCTCATGAGCTCTAGAGATGCTTCACTAATCCAAAATAAATGGTTTTCGTCCATATTGTTGTGCAGAGAGGGAATTTAAGTTTTCATCTGTAGTGCAATCAATAACTGAGATAGGTCACTGGGGCCTCGATATGGTATAAACAGGACAGCACAAAAGAAAAAATTAGGTTTGTTTGGTCACATGTGACTATTTTACAATACGCTACAAGATAACATCTTAAACATATAAATACGTGACAGAAATTACATAATTTTCTTCCAATAAAATAAACTATTCATTAAGATGCTCCATAAGGCATTAACCCAAACATTCATACGGCTTTTTCACTTTTCTTTTCCAGACAAGTTCAACGCCTATGTAACACTAAAGGTGCAAAATGTGAAGAGCACCACCATCACAGTCCGTGGAGACCAGCCATGTTGGGAACAAGACTTCATGTTGTGAGTATCCTGCAGCTGTTTGTACTTATTACTCACTGTATGAACATTCATCTATCACATGCAGTGTTGTATAAAGTGCACAGAAGTCACACTTGAGTATAAGTAAAGATGTCATAGATAAAATCAACCTTTAACAATATCAGCATACAGCACAAACTTACTGTATATATATCTGGTACGTAGACAACTCATACGTGGAGTGATGTTAAGGTTTTGCCTTCTTCTACTGAAGGATCATTTGTTCTTCTGTAGGTTTAAAATTTGAAAAGTATGGTGCGGTAAGGCAGTTTTCATTAAGCTTTCTTCTTTGAGTATATGTACTACTGAAAATAGCTGAGGAAAGTTACAGGTTCGACCACTTGCCTTGGTTTCCAGTTTCTCCCACTTCCTTCTTACTTTTTGGCCCAGTGTCACTTTTATTAGCAGCAACAGCATGTTCGGCACCAACCCCTTGGGACATATTAAGACAAATGCAGTGAGAAATTGAAGCTTCGGAGTGTGTGTCAGCCCTTAGATGAATACAGGCCAGGTATCCACTGCTAGCTGACTTGCTAGCTGGCTTTAATAGGCCTCACTGAAATTGAAAGGGAGCGTCAGCCGCCTGTGGGACTCCAGTCTGGCCGGCTTGCACAGGCTACTAAATGGGAATTTGTGGTTGGAGCAGGTAGGATGGATGGAAAGTGAAATTACATGCCCAGCTCAGATAAGTGGATGAGTCAGTGATAAATCTAATGAATTGTCCAGCCCTGTCTGATTCAACGGGGGAGAAGAAGTACAGATGTAGCTGATGTAAAAATCCCACTTCACTTTTGTGCTTGTGGAAGTAGTGCTGCTCCTGTTATCCGCACCCATGATGACCTATTTTGGCTGACATGTTTGTAGGGATGGCGTTGGTGGAGCAACATATAATAAGCTGGATAAGAGAAAGCACTATGACTGGCTGACATGTCTAATGTTAGGCGGCTAGGCTCAGATGGGGCAATTACAATAATCCCACCTTTTTTTACAACATGTTTTCTGAACAGCTCCTGTATTTTTGTTCTGTCCTCCAAAGCAAAAATGTTTACAAAAACGAGGCTTTGCTTTATTTTCAGCTAATGGAGTGGTACATTTTTCTATGTGGTTTCTAGAGGACCAGACATCTAGGTTAAAACTGGAGCTAAATTTGACTGATCTTCAGTAAATATAATTGTTGTTTCAATAGCATTTAAGTGACTTCATTTTAGTGGGAAGCAGCCTAACTACATGTTGAAATGAAGTCAATGTAATGGCTATGTGATACAAAGAGGTGAACCAGGATCACACTGGACGGGTTCCCACCAACACCCACTAACATCTGGTTTAGCCTTCGATGGGGAAGGCTGCAATCAGCATCCATTTCTGGGTCAAATGACACTGCAGTAGTCACTGTGGTTTATCGGCTTCAGCTACAATCACCAGTGAAACATGGCACCTGGGTGGACACGCTAATTTTCACCCCTTTTCCATCGCGATGCTATGATGTGCGTTGAAGTTAAGGATGTTGGCGCCTATTAATTATAATTCCACTTCATGATTAAGACTGATAAGGTCGCTGGAAATCATGTGTGTCTACAACATGAGAGGCGTCTTTACAAAACAGTTTTGCATTTAAGCGGCCTATAAAACACAAGTAGGAACAAGGCATACACAATTATCTCTCCCCGTCTCTGTCTGTCTGTCTGTCTCAGACACACACACACACAAACACACACACACACACACACACACACACACACATATGCACAAACACACATCAGTTATTCATTGTATTGTACAACGCACACAGATCTTCCTGCAGACTGATCCCCCTAGACATGATTAGAGGGATTGGATAGGCTGACTGTACGTCCACATGATTACATAAGACTCTCCTCCCTCTCCTCCCCTCTCTTCCCCTCCACGCTTATCATAATCTCTGCTATTACCCTATCCTCTATCAGATCCACTCAGACTGATATTTTCGCTTTCACTGCTTCAGACAAAGAATAAATAACATCACACATGTCTACGCTGTTAAAAGAAATAGAAATGCATGATTGTTCTTCTTTCACAATGAGAAGATGATTCTATTTACAATATGAGTTCAACTCAATTAAAATACTACTAATCTGACCATACTGAAAAACATCAGTGATTACATACAAAGGAAACCCCATGGCTTCATATGCTAAACGGCTAATTAGCACCTAAGTCTCATTAGCAGGAGTCGGACTCGATGGGGGGGCGGCAGCGGCGTGCTGCGTGGAAGCGCTGCTGGAGGTCTCGAGAGGGAACTGCAACTGAGTTTGGCTCCCAGAATGAAAGGTCTCAACAAGAGGAGTGAGACAAACATGTTTGTCACAGGGGCCAGCTCAAGTGTGTGCTCAGATTGTGCTGAAAAGTGTTTTTATTTAGTGTTTTACACAAATGACAAAGGAAGTGAAACAATAGGCATTCTGGCCGAATGACGTGGAGAAAAATAGAGAAATAAACCAAATTATATGCATCATATGTGCTCATTTGCTCATGTGGTATCTTTTAGCATGAATGCATAACTTTACTGTACATGGCTTATTAAGTTATGATTAGCTGCTAATTGATGAAAACGCTACTCGTTTGAAAACACCGGATCATAGTATAATCACATGTACTTATCTTATTTTTGTATGTTATGCAGTCATAAATCACATCCGAAAAATAGACATAACCAAGATGAGTCATTACAAAATCTTTTTGACATCAAAGCACTTTTGAGTCTCATTTGGAAAATGAATGAATGGAGGGAGAATGTGAATGAATGCACAGTACTGAGTAATGTTAAAGAAGAATCCCCTGCTGTGCTAATAGAAAGTACATTCAGAATAAGTGTATTAAGAGTCACTATTTTCCATTAGCAGCATTCTCAAAATGGACTGTTACCTTAGAATCGAGGCCTATGAGGCTGAACCCTCAATTAATGGTGATTTGATGGAAACCATAACCCCTCTACAGAGAGTTTTATGGCCTCTTCACACCTGAACTGTATACACACTGAAAGATAAGGTAGTGACGCAGGATACCGACAACACTAGAGATGGACTAAAAAGAAGCAGAAACCAGAATTTATCTCTTGTCAATTTTCTTCTCTTAAAAAAAGAGCAAATAACCTACATAGTGCTTTCACTCATTATTCTGAGTGATGCAAACAGGACAGTTGCGTTGTTTGCAAACTGCAGGGAGGCAACCTTTTCACAGCTGGGTGGTGAAGGCACTGAGGCCCTGTGAGATGTCCACTCAGAGTCTTTAAATTCCCCTCTTGAAATCAACTAAACCAGTCGCAACCAATAACAGAGCAAGTGGATGAAGGTTGGAGTCCATCAGAGATGAAGATTCATATAGTAGCCATTAGCTGGTGACTTAAGCTGCATGTTTCCTTAAATTCTTCCTGTTTTCAGTAGCCTGTGGTGCATTCATGAACTAGGGGAGTATGTCAGTGCTCTAAGCCTATTTGAGTGTGATTAGTTTCACTTTACTGTACATATGCGCGTGTGTGAAAATCCTTTCATGTATCATGCTCTATATATATATATATATGTCGGTCAGGTAGAAGTTTCCTGGTTGTCGGATTATCAGCTGTTCTTTGACACGCTTCCATTCTGGCCTGGGTGGACATACCGCAGATTAAAGAGGGAGCAGGAGACCGACAAAGCTGGATGGAGAGTGAAATTTGGTTTTCATTTTCAGTCCAAGTCAGAGATGAGTTTGGACTGAGTCTGGCTCGTACTCATCCATCCTGCTACCCTCTTACGCTCCTGCCCAAAAATATGAAGAAAGTAGAAAATAGCAACAGAGGCTGCACTCAGAGGTCCTCTCGGTCTCTGTCTGGCTGAAAGCACTCCCTCGGCCTCTCTCGCTGTTAGCAGCTGGCTGTTAACCTTTCTATAATCATGATTGTTCCAGCTGCAAGCCGTCCATTTAGGCTTGATGGTTTAACACACACTGCGTTGAAGTGCCTCCTCTCAACATGAAGTACATTTGTAGGTAAATGAAAGTAAAGGTGACGTTTCTGATGGATAGTTGGTTCATCTAGACAAAGTAGGTACAGCCAGGAAACATGTTCTTGTCTCAAACTATTACACTTACTTCCCACACCTCGACGGGTTCTTGTCCACTGAAGAAAGGTATATGACTTTAATAAAAACAAAATATCTGTCAACTGACGTTTACCTGTTTTAGGTTATGAAACACTTGACTTCTAGTCTCACTTTTGTAAAATGTGTTTCTTAGCCACGTTAGCATCGTGGGATGGGAATATTCAGTTGGTCAGTCCAACACCTATTTTTATAAAAATGCCTTCTTATAGTGGAGTATAATACTTGGTCAGCACCTTAAAGCCCTATACAGGCCACCAGGGCAACCCAGTTAGCATCAGGTTAGCATGCTGAAACCATTTACTGGATAAGAAATTTCTTCTATTTACCAGTTAGTTAGATCAACAAGTAGAAATCTGGTTTGAATCTCATATTTTGTAAAAGCTGCAATATCTGACTTGGTGCTGAGAACAAAGAATTGTCTGAAAGAAGTCTGCATGCCTCATGTTAACTAAAGTAAACCCCTAATTTAATGCTAATTTACCACACTATTGTTTCCAACTAAATTACCAGACCCGGGGTACTATACAAGCCCAGCTCATCACTACTCAGTAAGTGTGTCATTTACACTCATTGTTGATCACGTTGATAATTGTTACCATGAAGTGTGGTGGACAATACCTGCAGCTGGTGATTGTTGGAGTCTTTCCCATCAATTTGTTTCATCCCACATGATTTGACACTGTGGCTGAACCAAATCTGACAGTATTTAACTGAACCTGACAAACTGGCAAAGGCCATTACCTTATCTTATTAATTAGTGCTTCTTTTTGCACATTTAATGCTTCTTCAAGGGTTTTGTTCACCTTGGCTCACTTGCCACAATGTAATTAGCACATTAAATATCTGCAATGTAAGTTTTTCCATGGGTATATCACATCTTTTCATTTCTTTATATTGCAACTTTACATTTTTATGTTGTGACAATGCTGTGCCTGTGGTCTGGTTAGGGTGTAGGTACAAAAAGGAAAAGATCGTGTTCTGTCTTAAGTGGCCTGTTTTGGTCGACACAAACACGGCAGGAGCTGTCCGGTGGTTTAGTTATAAACATCAAGTCTTGTTGCAACAATTGTGGGAGGAGATGTCCCAAACTCATGTCAAAAATATCAGTTTTTTTGTCCCCACATCTCGTCTGGAAGTTGTCCTGAGGTCTCCTTAAAAATATTCAGTGGTTTCACACTTACAAATGTTGAAACGCAGTCTTGAACTGTGACCACCGACTTTGAAGCCTTCTCATATGTAACTCCTCCTCCATCCCCTCGGCCTGCAGATTAGACAGTCAGATCATAAAAATGTGACAGACATTGTTCAAATGTCAATAAAGTACGCAGCCTATGACGTGTAAATGTGAACACAGCAGCTGTTTGCAGTAACTGTAAGTGCCAACATTTTATTCTGCCGACTGGGCTACCTGCAAAGCATCTGCCCCAAAATTATACTCCACAAATTAAATTAATTATCCTCATTAAGTAGACGAACAAGACTCTCTTAAACACACACACACACACACACGAACATACTTAATGCTGGATTACTACTTTTTCTCACTGGCTGCAAGTGAGGAAAAGTTTCAACATTTGCTTGCAACACTTTTGATTAAAACCCTCCAAGGTGAATACATTTTCACTTAATGAAAATGCTTTCTGTTTGAAGACATTTGTTTTAAATAAAATGTATTGAATGGCACAAAATAACCTTTTACTTTTTCTGTGACGATGAAATGACAAAGACTGGAGAGGCTCAAACTAAGAGTTATTTTCTGCAAGCTGGAGCCTGTAGTCAACAGAAATGCATTGGGGAGATTGCTGTTAGATGAATTGTAATGGGGTTTGAATTAAAGCCATTCATGTCATTTGGAATTGACAGGAATTGACATTTTTTTGTTAGTTTATGCCTTTACTCAACAGTCACAGTAGAAATATGACAGGAAATGAGGAGAGAGAGAGAGAAAGAGAGAGAGATGGGGAATTAAATGCAACAGGCGTTTTAAGCAGGATGAGAACAGGGATGTAGCAGTTCACGGCTGGTGCATTAACCCCTAGGCCACCAGCTCGACCTGCTGAAATTCCTCCACCCATTGTTTTTATATAAACCCTGCACTACAGGCATCTTTGTCCTATTTCCAAGCTGCAACTCACATCGACACTCCAGAGGCACGACACTCTGTTCATCCCTGGTACCGTTCCACAAATACTTTTTCTGACATTTTATGGGCTGCCATTAATAGGCGTTTAATGATGGGATGATGGGGCTGTATGATTTGTGTTGCAAGTGTCAAACTTTCACTTTGGCAGCTTTCGTTTAATCGCCAACTGTTTTAATAATTCATCAATCGTTCCAGTAATTTTTTTTTAAGCAAAAATGTCAGGCATGTGCTGGTTCCAACTTCTTAAATATACAGATTTGCTGCTTTTCTTTTGTCAGTTATGATAATAAATGAAGACTCTTTTCGTTTCTTCTCGTTTAAGATTCTTGGTCGGATAGAGAAGCACATAAAGACATTACTTTGGGCTCTGGGAAATTTCTTTTTACAATTTTATGACATTTTATGGCCTAACAATTAAAGGTGCAGTGTGTGGTTTTGGGGAAGAAATTCTACTTTAATGCCAAAAAAATTAAATAAACAAACTCTGTTTGTTTTCATGACTGAATAAACTGAATAAACAAACTGACCTTGAAGGACAACAAAAAAAACACTGTTTTACTTTGTTATATGTGGCGGACCCTGCCACCTTTCTAGCTTCAAACAGTGTTCTGGGGAGCTTATTTCCCTCTGAGAACAGCTTGTTTATTCAGTTATGGACAAGATAAATATTTAATCTTTAAATTTAATATTTAATTTAATTTAATTATAATTTAATATTGTAAATATTAAAATTCTGTGTTTGAATTTCTTCTCCAAAGCTACATAATGTCCCTTTTAATCGTCACAATAATGGGCAGGTTAATCGATAAAAATACAACAGCTAATAGGCTCAAATTGTCCACGAACAAAATGTTATCTTTTTTTTATGAGGTCTTGAGCCGCCTTCTTGGAAATCAGATCATGCCACATTTTTGTCACTCTGCATTATGTATCGACTTATCCTCTTGTGTCTCATTTTCATGTTTAGTCTTTATCAAATCTCATGGTTTCATACATCGGTGGTCACTGGACAGCTGCCTGCGTGTGTGTGTCTGTGTGTGTGACGGCTGATTGGTTGGTTGGTTAGCGAGTGGGATAAGGAGATAAGCAGTTGAATGTTGATCCCTGGGTGTAGACTCAGGGTCACTAGGCCTCACGTGCTCTGCTCATTCATCCTTGGATTCAGTCTGTCTCAGTCGTATGCTTACCACAGGCTTGACTCACAAGGCTAGCGTGAGGCCTTATATCTAGCCTTGTCTGCTGTCTCAGTCTTTCTCAAGCTGTTTCTGTTTGTGTGTTGCTCACCGTCCTGACATGCTACTGAAGTTCTTAATCTTTTGACCTGATTTACAGCATCGGGTCACAGGCTTTCTGTCACCAGCCACTCATAATCTTAAGATGTCTTCACTGGCCTAGTCTGGATATGAAAATAAGCAAGAATATAATTCATTGTTTTTTCATGAGTTTTTTAAGGTATCTGTCACTATATTTATTGAAGAATATAAATTGAATGTGCCTCTTTCATCACTTTTTGGGTGTTGTCTTTCTGTCTCACAGCTTCACTGGTGATTCAGGTCTCAGTCTGCTCTTTCCATCAAGTTCTCTGTCAATTAAGCTGTATCTAAGTTTCAAAAAATGGTGACCTTTGTCTCGTTCCTCCACATCAACCTCTGTTAGTCTTTGGCCAATGACTTGATCGAGTTACAATGACAAGAATGATTCACTGCTGCCTGATCAAAGCCTCTTCCCTCACTCTTATTTATGCTGTCAGTTCTCCTCCCAGAGAGGATATTTTCCCCTGACATCTGTTTTTAAAGAAGCATCACTTGATGTACATCAATTTCCAATGAAACATCAGCAACATAGCAATTTGAATTGCATTAATATGGCCTTAAAATAATATCATATACCTGTATTACTCCTCATAGCGCTTCATAAATGCTAGGACTGGAGTACAAAATCAAATTTCACAATACTTTCATCCAAATATGTCTATCCGTGCTGCAACTATATTGTAGAGATGACAAATGTTACTTTCACGAAATATTAAATAAAAAAACAAAACAATTTAGTTTAACCATTTCTTCTTTTTTTCACCTTGTTTTCCTTTTGAATGTTATCAGAATCCTTTCGTGGTGACCAGTGTCTTCTCCCAGCAGGAAACAAAACATTTGGTCAGTGAATAATCGAACAAAACAAAACAGAACAAAACAAAACATAAAACTAGTCTTGCACTACTCTTAGCAAGATAGTGACAGACAGCAATCAGTAATTACCTCAGTAATCAATTCTGCAAGACAGAAATAAATTAAGTGAAAATATTCAGTTTTCTTCCTTTAAAAGTGTGTTCAGAAGCAGAAAATATGAATGAACCATGTTGTTAAAGAGTGAATTTGAGCAAAAATTTGGTAATGTTATGAATAGAGTCCTGAGGTGAGAGAGCAGTGTTCCTGCTGTGTAAAGCTCTCCTCACAGGAAAGTGTAAAAAGCCACAGTAACTCTCACCTGTTGTTACATTGAGTGCCTCCAGTCCCCCTCTCTCAGTCCATAATTTCCATCAAGCCTGGTGCTCAGCGTGACCGCACACGCTTTATTTTCCTCTCGTCTTATTACCTCTTTCTTTCATTTTTTTCCAATTTCTGTCTCTCCGTCGGAAGATGGCTGTGTGTTAGTGTGCGCGCACGTGTTTGTCTGCTTGTGGTTTCTGAGTGATAAAAATACACCATTTTATTCCCTGTTACAACACAAACCATTCCCTCAATAATGGATGGGCTTTGATGGAGGGCATATGCCAGAGTCAGACGTAGAGCTTCAAGATCTCGCACACACACACGCACACGCACACACACACACACACACACACACACACACACACACACACACACACACACACACATCTGGTTGGTGAGTCAGAGAGTTGGAGACAGACTGCACGGATGGACAACGTCAGACCTATTTATAATCCTATTTGGGGTTATATGTTTCATGGTTTCAATTAAATAATCTCATGGATTAAAATCAGGCTGTAGATCATAAAACACTTTTGTTTTTGTTTGTTTTCTTTTAAGCCAGCTGTTCCGCTTTGATGTTGTGTTATGCAATACATTTACTTCCGATGGGTGGAGTTCACTGCTGCTTTTTGGGACCCTTGCTTCCAAAGTGCCTCAATGTGACAACACTAAACACAAAACACAGAAATGGTCCAAATAGGGTTTGCGCAATATTTACTATAAACAAGGGTGTAGGAAAAGCTTTTTGTTTTGGTAGTCAAAAGTCTATGGAAAAAATTAAAAATTAATGGAAATTTGAGAGAGACACTGAAACAAAGCACTTGAGAACGTGCATAAAGTCACATCCTTTGGACTGTCATGGAAAATCCGACCTCAGTCAAAAGAAATCCACAGTCCAGCTGCATTAAACAACTCAAACAAGTCGTCCACAGACTTGCATAGGCAACCGAAACGCTACAATCCTCTCAAACATGGCCAATGAACAAGTGACTTATACATAGAGCCCCTTTTAATAGAACAGCTCCCAGAAACAATGCAGGGCTATGTGGTGCTTTGGTGTTGATATAGGTCCCATTAAGCTCTGAGATCCACAGCTTCTTCTCACCAAACACATCCAGTATAAAAGAAATGGCTATAAACCTGGGAAGAGAATGTCCTCAAATATCAAACATAATTGTCTGAATTTGAATAGTTTAATGTACAAAAAGCCACCAACAGTCATATCATTGTTTATTTTTAATTAATTATATTGACATCATTCATGGTAGTTGGAGTTTTCGTCATTTCTGCAGGGCGAGCAGCTCTCACTGGAATGAATAAATCACCACGTTTAAATGTTTATTCAGTGTTTATTATTTAATACATCCACGGTTTAAGAAGCAGATATAGATTGGAGCTGATTTCTGTTATGTACAGATGGTGTTTAGGTCCTAAACACAGTGAAGTTTGGGTGCAGATGGCTGTACATGTTGGTGAAATACTGATTACAATTTGCTGGTAAAAGCCAGAATGCCCCTGAAACCTAGAGTGGTCTCTGGCCTCATACTCACCCAGAAACTCCCTTTTCTCATTTCAAGAATCTTTACTGGCACAGTATGATCTCTTGTCTCTTTTACATTACCTGTCACTGCAAAACCGTTACAAAGATTTCACAGTCACACAAGCGTGTAAACAAGCAAACACATGAATGAAGGCGGTTAATGGTAATCATGCTACCATGTAGGAACATCATCATTTTGACTCGACTTGTTCCTCAGCACTTCAAGTAGCTACACACACACACACACACACACACACACACACCCAATGTCTCCCGCCCACCCTCTTCACTCCATCATCCCAGCTGTGAAGTGTCATCGGAGATGACTGACAGCCAAGCTGAGGCATGTATGAATATGAATGGGGCTGTAAATATGAATATGCAGATGAAGAGGGGAGACAGTTTGCCTGCTGTCTTCTCTTTAAGACAGATCCGTCAGAAAATGATGGCTGTCATCCTTCACCCTCATTACTTTAGGATAAGACTGGCCCACTTACTGACCTGATGGAAAAGGATGGTACTGTATTAATGTGTCAGACTAAGGAAAAAAAGCCATAGTAAACCACTCCAGTAGTCTGGGGCAGCTGTAGCTCAGGAGGTAGAGCGGGTCGTCCAGTAATCAGAAGGTCAATGGTTCGATTCCCTGGATCCCCCAGCTGCATGTCTGCAAGATACTGAACCCCAAATTGCTCCTGATGAGCAGGTTGGCACCTTGCATGGCAGCCTCTTCCATCAGTGTGTGTGTGTGAAGTATGTATGTAGTACTATAAACAGGTAAAATATGGACCAAATGTTTTTTGTTGAATTGACATCAGCTGCAGCACCATGATGAATTGTTTAGATCATGTATAGGTATTTAAAGTGACAAGGAAAGAGAATTTCTGTGATGTCTCACATCTGTAAATCATCATATGAAAGATGTTTGAGACAATGATGAGACAAAAAAATGTCTCAGAGAAACAAGCTGGTAAAGCGAGCGTGTTATTTGTGTCAGCATGCCCAGAAATTGATCTCATGGCATTTTTTATATCAGACGAACTTGTGATAACAATGTGCAAACTCACATCACACCAAAATCAAACATCGACTAAGACCACATAACCAGAAAGGCTGACGTTTATTTGACAACTTAAGGAAGTTTGAGTAAGAGGACAGCTCATGCTCTGTTCCTCCAGTGCACTCATTGAAAGAATCCTCACATCCTCCCTAACAGTTTGGTACAACAGCACAAACCCACAATAAAGTCCAGCAGATTGTCGTTTACCCTCATGACATGATGGATTTAGGAAGTGGATCCTGCCTTTGCTCATCCTTCAACACAGTCTGATGGTTTTTCATCACTACAGCTGTGGTCAGACGGTCATGTTAGACCTTAAAAACAGCCTCTGGAGTGTTTCGTCAGGGAGTCACACAAATCTCAAGAAACCTTTGGCATGACTTTTGTTTAAGGTGCCTCATCATTTATTACCTTAGTTATTAAATCTTAATCACTGGTTTTTATACTATTTGTATCCCTTGTGTTTATGTAATTGAGTGTTGTGTTTATTGTATTGTTGTAATTTTTAGTCTTTTTACTGTTTTCTGCTGCTTTAATCTTGCCTGTGAAATACACACAATAATACAATTGTAAAGTTGAGTTGAGAGTTTAGTTATATTTACCAGTACGATTCAGTATCAGAGTCAATCTCTCTTGGGAAAAATCCTCCAATTGACAGAAAGGGATGTATTATACCGATCACTTTTGTCTAAGATATACAGAAGAAGTGAGGAGTTGATTGTTATCGCCTACCATTACTGAATACACAAAACACAGCACCAACTACAGACTGAATCCCTATTAAATTCTGATGCCAGGTATGAACTTTTTGCTCGGTGTGTGCAACGCGGTTAATCAGTATTTTTTCTGCTTTTACAGTGAGATCAATCATCTGGAGTCAGGTCTGGTGGTGGAGCTGTGGAACAAAGGTTTGATATGGGACACTATGATCGGTACAGCACTGATACCCCTGGCAACCATTCAACAGTCTGACGAGGTAACACACCCTCACGTTTTCATCCTCGAGATAAACAAATCACTTTTTTCTTACCTTACTCAGCTTTTAGCTTAAGCACAGACTCTCTTCCTTCCACTTACCTTTCCTTATTTATTAAACAGCATCTTTACCTGTCAGATGCATCTTAGAAAGCATTCTCACCGGTGGCCAGTTAGAAGCAGCTGGCAACTCATTTTAGCACGCTGTGAGCGGGCTTGTCTCGCCTTTAGACCTCATTATTTTCACTTGAGAGTTTTAAAGTGTGGAAGCGAGCTCACCTCCTGTTGTTGATTATGCAGCCCTCCCAATTTCTGACTTCTCCCCTCAGTTTGAAGCACAGTAAATGCTCACCCCAGTTCAACTGTATGTCAGTCTGAACTGCCAGTGTTGCTCATTGCTTCTTCGTCGTTTCAGCTTCACTTAAGTTTTTATTGAATGACCATGTTGACACTTTTAATTCTCAGTGAGTGAGTGTTAATTTTTCTTTTTCTTTTTTATGCATGTCCCTCTGTTCTCTTCGTTTCTCTTCTTCAGGAGGGACCAGGAATGTGGACGTGTCTCGACTCTGAGGTGTTAATGAGGGAGGATGAGATCTGTGGTACCAGCAACCCAACTCCACACCAAGTGCTGCTGGATACCCGCTTTGAGCTGCCCTTTGGTATGCATAAAATTCACAAAACACACAGCACAAAGTAAAATACACAAACACACAGCCACAGAGCCAGGAGCTGATGCAGATTAAAAAAACCTGAACTGAATAATAGTCTAACCATTTTTATTTTTTTTGTTTTTGTTTTGGAAGAGCTAAAGAATATAAAGAAAACACAAATATGACAATCCTTCGATATCCTAACAGAATACAGCTACTGATGTGTTTTTGGGCATTCAAGCATGTAAACCTATTCTAGTAGTAACCCAAAATAAGATGATGAACCTGAAAATAAGCATAAAATGTCTCCTTCGACAAAATGAATCTGACAAAGTGCTACATGTCAGCTTAATTAACTAACAATGAAATAGTAATATGAATGATAATATGAATGAATGATTCAATGATGGGAAATGATAATTGCTTATTAAACACAACAAAATTATGGTTCACTGAGCGAATAGAGCAGTCATACTCACTTTCAAACCTATAAGTATACTGACTATACTGATGCTCAGTTGATTAAGAAGCAGGTTTGGTATATATGGTAATATACAGTATAGTTTTCCTTACAAGATCAGGCTTTAAGCGATAAAGAATACACTTGTATGTGTTTTGCACAATATTTGTCTCTCTTCGGCTTCTTAGACTCACTTCACCAGGCAGACTTGTTATGTTTTCTCCCCATGGGTTTCCCTGTTGAAGCACTGGGAGAGTACCACTAGGGTTCATGAAGTTTTTATGTTTAATGTTTTTGTTGCCCTAAATATCCCCAGCAATCTTTATTTGTAATTCTTGCTCTTTTTATTTGGAACCACTTTAATAGTAACACTTCCATTTTGTTTCCTCAGCAAGTGCTTAATCTCAGGGAGGTGTCTGAAGGGTCTGCTCTTGAGCTGCCTCTGTTTTTCCCATTGCACTTCCTGGCACTCTATTTACCTGATGTCAAGAAGCCACTGGTTCATGCCGCTGGCTGCTCGTCTTGACACAAAAGCCAGGGTCTGAAGATGGAGATAAGATAGGAGTTTCCCTGTTTAGCAAACTTTGACAAATCCTTTTTAAAAAAGTTAAAGCAATTGACATCCAATTTGCAACATAGGTACTAATCAATAGTGAGCTGCAACCTTTTGGTCATCATGTATCACAGTGAGTCATACTTAAACACACAAACACACTCACAAGTACCTTTTAATAGTATAACCCAGTGCTTTTATTTTAAAATTCAGTGTGACTTCCACTTTCTGAGGGTTTTGGAATAAAATCCGCTTAGAAATCAAAGAAAAAAAGACTTCTCTTTTATAACTTTCCTGAGAATTATCACATTTCTCAGTTTTCTACAGTATCAAACGTATCCAGTCGCCTTTACATCTGTGGGTTCACTGCGAACAAGAAATGCTAATAGCTAACTGCAGATTTGTCATGGTGCTGATTTCCCAAAATGTACATATACAGGCAGCCCGCTGGCCACGTTGGCCAAGAAGCAGCCTTCGACTGTGTGCCCACATGACATACAACCTATTACATTACACCCAGTCACATTTGAGAAACTCTCATCTAAATTAGCTTTTGGATACACTCAAAGAATAATTTATCTGAAACATTAACTTTATGTTTTTCAGTTACATGTGATTCAATTACATGCACATGCAAAGTATTTCCATCATGTTGAGTTGATGTGAATAAAGTAAGTAACTCTGCTTAAATGAAGTTAATGCAATTTTTCAAGTATTATACTTAAAAGTAATCCATTACATCAACTGAACATGATGGACATACTTTGCATTAAATTATATACCTAATGTAGAACTTATGTAGTTGAATTACATGGAAATAAAATACATAAAGTCTTCTCTGTGGTCTGTGAAAATCTGATTTTAAGGATGATTTGCAGGATTTGTGATATCACAAATAGTTTTGAATGGTTTGGAATAGTTTGGGATATTCAATGAGGGAGAAAGAGTACCTGCCATTTTAAGGGTGGAGGGGATTGTCAGGATGGATTGCAGGATGTCAAAAGTTTGCATTTGCAGCTGCCCAATACAGCTGGGCACCAACATGGCAAACTGTGACTCTCTGTTAAATTACATTTATAATACTCTTGAATGACTTGAATATTTAGACTTGGACTTACGTCGCCAGGCTTTTACATTTTCCCTTTTCTCATCTCTTTTCTTCCACTCCCACACACTCCTTTTCTTTCTTGCTTTGGGGAGGACCTTTGATCCCCCTGAGGTGGTTTTTAATTCTATTTCTGGGCCCCCAAACGGAAACCTCCTCATCAGTTATTAAACACACATGAATATAAGATGGGAACACATCAAGCAACAAGGGTGGGGTAAGACAGGATGGGATAGGGGACATAGAGGAGAGGCAACTGAGGGAAGGGTGGAGCTACAGTGCCTGTGGTCCTTCATCTATTCTTGTCTTTTGTTTCACATTCTGTGCTCTCCTCTCTCCTTCTTGCTCCATTATTTACTTTCTCTCTTCATGACCCCTTCTTCAATCCTGCCATCCATCCCTCTACCTATCCCTCCATCCCATGTGTCTGTATTTCCTCAACTTTCTCTCTTTCACAACCCTCTCTTGCACTCTTCGCCACTCAATTTCCTGTCACTCTTTCGATTTTTCTCATCTTCGAACCATCTTCTTCTTCTGTCCAATCCGTCTGTCCAGATATCCCAGAAGACGAGGCTCAGTACTGGACAAGTAAGCTGGAGCGTATCAACACCATGCGGATACATGACGAGGTAAGATTACAAATAAGTCCTGTTAATAGGTTAAAGATTATCTAAGTGCTGATAAAAAAACATTGGGGAGTACCAACTGGGAAAGACTTTCCTTTATCTTCACCTTGAAAGTAGGTAGTTGAGGACGAAGTGTTAGAGTGTGAACCACTGGTGTCATTTGAAACTTTAACAAGCAGTACAGGATAATAGCTTTTGGTTTTCATGTGTAAAAAGATCAGAATATGAGTAATAAAAAGGTGCTTGAAAATGCATTGCATCCTGTATCCATCCATACTGAAGAGAGCCATTTAGGATTAGAGGCAGAAGTGGATGTAAAGTAGATTTTTACCGATTTTCAAACCCCTTCTGGAGCTGAGGAGTAGCAGTTCAGTGAGCATGCAGAAGGTGGTGAATCTTCTCAAGTGTAAAACAAATCAAGACAGGAATTGTTTGCAGGTTTGATGGGAGCAAGAATGAATGCTTCTGATTTAGTTTTTTCATTTAAGTTGATTTACATTTTTACAAGTCTGCTCAACTGTACTGTTTACAAGATTGCTCTTGATTAGCAACACAGAATCTGTATGCTTCTGAGAGCATTCTCTTTATTTATTTAGTGTCCAAATATTATGTCACAGCTTGCACCCTTCTCATAGATGTTGCAGTTTGTATTGGCTCCCTGCTGCCATCTAATGAAGAATAATAGTTACTACATCACAGATGATATATTTTACCTTTTTTTTCTACTATTAACTACAGTTTTATACTATTTTCTCTTGTGGCAGTATCCACTGCAGGAAGACGTCCAGAGAAGACGGATGGCATCTGTGCCCTCTCAGTGCTGTGAGTATACTGTAAAAGTAAAAAGTTTTTAGCAGTGTGCACATTTAAAATCAATTCAACACTAGTTGCTGGACAGAAGGAAAAATCTAAAATACAATAACATTGTCTGCACACAAGCTAATTCTCCCATCAACATTTATTACCACTACCATGTGCGTCTCTGCAGTTGGTTTATGTCTGAAGAAGGGCTTGGGCCCAGACATCACATGTGGAGGTAATAAATGTTCATGAGAGCACAATCTAGTGTGTGGACTCTGTTTTTCGTATATATACTGTAAAAGTGAAAAAATGGTCCAATGCATTCATGCCATTGCGCTTTTTACACATGTTTATGTTTATTGTGGTACCTTTGTTCAATCCGCACTCCTCATTCCTTCTTGTATATCATGAGCAGGAAAAGTAATTTTTATATCAGCCACCAGTTAAGTGTTGATGCTATTTGACCGACTCGTACATTTAAACCTACTTCAGAGCCAGTAATGGATTTAGTCCCCATTGATTTCTAAAAAAATCAAACTTGCTGTTTGGACACTAAAGGAGATTTTTGGATGCACCTGCCACTGTTAATTTATGAAGAGCTGTATTTTCTACTTGCTGTTCACAGATGTGAAAACACTTTTTCCCCACAGCTGTTATGTTGTGTCAGTGTTGATTGCTCATAATGCATAAGTTCAAGTAACTCAGTCATCACATTACTTCATGTGACTTCTTCACGTTGCTTCACTAAGTTCTTCTTTATCTCATACTGGTATTACCATTCATCGTTTCCATCAAGCTACACAGATTTGGGTGTCTTCAGTCCCACTGTGACATACTCATTTGGCCATCACCAGTCACAGTCACTGATTTGAATCTTCAGTAACACAGTTCACTTTTCTTCCTGACTTCTTTGAACACTTGCCTCCATGCCACCAGGCAGTTGGAGTTATTTCGGATGGAGTGACCAACAGAGTACGTATGGTGGTTGTTTTTCCCCCATGACTGTCATTCAGTCTACATCTGCATGGCACAGCTGCTCTTTTCCTTTCTCTTTGATTAAGGACCACTGCATGTCTGGCCTGACTCCTTTGTTTGTCCTCATTGTGTTTGAAAATTCACTGTATCGTATCCGTTCGGTCAAAATACAAAGCGTGCATGCAGGTTTTGTTGACCTAATTTATGTGTCAATTGGAGTTACATTATTAAATTGTGACATCAATCCAATTTTTTCCTGTTGTTCATTTCATTGTCTGCTTGGTGGTCATGCTTTTTGTATTTCATGCCTGCTACCACAAGAGGGAGCTTTTTATTCAAACAAGTTTGATTGTTGCCACATCATGCAGTAGCTGTGTCTTAGCAGCCTGGCTGTCAGATCAAACCTTGAGTACAATGGTACAGATGTGACTTTTGTCTAACGCTTTTTTTCTTAGTTGTTTCTTTACAGTTACACTGTAAAAAATTGCCATGTCTGTAGTACAAAAGGAGAGTGGAAGCTGGATGCAGTTTTACAGTAATGTACAGTAATGAGCAGTTAGTAGAGGCAGGGTTATTCTATCACATTAAACAAATGAATGAACAAGAGCAGAATACTATCTTAAAATCCATGGGAGGTCTTAAGAGTTTATTGTATGCTATATATTTTGAAAGTTATCAATCATTTATTTAAGAAATCATCTTGTGTGTGTTTTACTGAACTGTTTGTGTTATCTTTGCTCAGCTTTTGATGACCATGATAGTGCAATGGATGACCGTGATAGTGACTACCGCAGTGAAACTGGCAACAGACCTCCGCGGTTCCACAACACCTCCCAGACAAATTCATCAGTGCACCAGTACCCTATAGGAAGCAGGGTCCAACATCAAACCCTGTCCAGAGAGTCTGACTCTATACAAAGCTATGAGCTAGACTATAGAGAAATGAGGGGGCCCAGGTAAACACACACCCACTCAGTGACACACAGTTTAGGAAAGACACAACACTCGTCACCTCATCACCACATGAGAATCTTTTGTATCGTGCTATATCCATTAATAGCACTGTTATTATAAAGGTCACATCTGAAAGAAGAATTTGCACAGCTTTAGATATTTGTGCCTCAATACATTTATTACCTGTAGCTACTGTATGCAGTAATTATTTAATGAATTTAGCAAAGTCTTTTAATCTGTTGCTTGTACCAGTTTACCTGTTAGTGTCATATATAGATGTTTTTATCATGTAAACAATTAAACAAAATAATCTTTGAAGAAAAGTAGTCAAAAAGCTGCAGCCAACCAGCTAGCCTACCAAAATATCTCTATACAAACAGCAAACAGGTGCAACTTACTACATATAAGTTTCTCACGCGCACAAGCAAAAGCATTTCTTTGTGACAAAAAATGCACACACCTTCTCCACATGTGCTTGGCTTTTTTTCATTTGCTATTCTATTTCTTTACTTGCATGAGCGCTCACTTTGCATGATCTCCTGTTTTGACTGATGCTTAATTTTTCTTTCTTTCTTTTTCTTTGCATCGTGTTCCACCACTTCCTGCATGGCACTTTTTTCCCCTCCTTGAATCCAGGAGATCAAACAGTAAGGGTGGAGTAAGAATAATCCCTGTTGACTCAGGTATGGGTGTGGAGGATTGGGAGAGTAAATATAAAGTGCCTGACTCAGGTGTCTTAGATGATTACTTGGACGCTGAGCAGAAAATGTGGGAGGACGAAGATAAAAGCATCATCTACCGGATCAGTGACAACCCTTCTGAGTCCAAAGGCAGCAGGTTTTATCAGACAGTAGAATGTGATGCACTATCCCCTGAGGATATGGGGGAAACGACTGGCAGGCCACAAAGACAGAGGCATGGCTTTGGTAGTGGAGAAGTGCGTTTAGTTTATAAGGAAGCAGGCAGTTTTGAAGATGAATCATCCCCTCCTGAAATTGATATAATTCCCTCTGTTAAACAACAACGTCAGCAGACAGACAGAGAAGGTCTACTTTACAAGACCAGACTGTGGGCCAAAACTGCCTTAGAGGACACACTTGAGAGCTATGCAGCTTTTCGTGAGGAGGAGGCTGCTCGGGAAGAGGCTGCAAGAATCAGGGGGAGGAGTGAATATGGATCAGTTGGTTCAGATGAGATGCAGTATTCCTTTGGATCTGAGGAGGAACTAGATGACCTGACATTCACTGAGGGGGATGCTAGTTATGAATATGAAAGTTATTACTACCCTGGCAAGTATACCTCACCTTTTGGAGGACAAGGCTATTTAAGCAAAGGGAGAACAGGTCATGGACAAGATCCTTTATTGTCTCCTGTAGAGGAGCCAAGTGATGAATTTATAGATCCAATGGATGAACTTAAAAGCTTAGTTCATTCGGTGTCTGAATACCTTGCTGTAAAGGAGGAGGAGATCAACAACTATGAATCAATGCCTAAACCAAATAGAAGAAAACTCCCACTACTGCCAACTGAGGCTAAAGTTATTCAACCTGAAGACAGTAATATCAGTGAAGTCAAACCAGAAGTTAAGGAGGACAATGCTGTTGAGCAAGGTATAGCAGGAGTAAAAAATGCTATGAGCTCATTATTCAGTACAATCACAGGATCAAAGCCTACCACTGAGGTAGAAGCCCCTGCCACAACGCCATCACCTCAACCGCCACAGGCAGACTCTGGTCTTTCAAAACTGCTGTCTTTGATCCCTAAAGCTAACACTGAAGCCACAGAGACCTCTGGTGCTACTGCAACAGATCCATCTACCTCCCAAACATCATCTCAACCTGAGTCAGGCATTTCAAAGCTTCTTTCGTTTATTCCCAAAAGTGGTGGTACTTCCCCACCAGTAGCCATAGTTCCTCCTGCCTCTCAGGAGCCCACAACAGAGAAAAAGTTTTCCCTACAGTCTCTTTTGCCATTTCAATCCTCTGAACCAAGTCGGCAAGTTGACACTGATCAGGCGGCAATACATGTTGGAACAGGGGCACAAGGTAGTGCAACAACTGCTAACCAACCCACATCTGGATTTGAATCAATGTTAGGAAGGCTTAGTCCGTTGAGAATGTTTTCCAGTGCACCGTCCTCTAGAGAGCCATCACCTCAGCCATCAGAGCAAAGAAGTACATCTGCTGCAAGCAATACATCCCAACAAGCATCTGTAAGCAGAACCCCAAGTCCTAATAGAGAGGGCTCACAAACAGAGCGACAGTTATCAGGTGAGACGAGACCAGGTTCAGGAACTGGATCAGTCGATCTTTTGCCAGATACAGGAAGTGGATCACTTGAGCTTTTGCAAGAAACTGGAAGTGGGTCAGTAGAGCTTTTTCCAGAGACAGAGTCATCTGGTGAGCTACCTGATATTCAGCAAAGAAGAACGTCTGCAATATCTGAACCGAGACCTGAAAGCAGTGCAGAGGAAACAGGATTCTTCAGTCCTTTTAAAAAATCTCTTTCTACCCTCATATCAGCTGTTCCACCTGATAATGCCTCACAGACTGACACCAAGCCTGCGGAGGAGTCATTTTTAGGTGGCAAACTCAAAATTCCATTTTTCTCCTCTGAAAATGTTTCCACGGCAAACCCGCCAAAAACAGAAGGAGGTATGCTGTCAGGGATTCTTAAGTTTGCATCTGGTGAAGATGCCAATATCCCACCGAAAAGTCCATCCCCCAGCCCTGCAAGAACTCCCTCTCCGAGTCGTGCTGCACTTCTTGAAGGTGTGCCAAAAGGAAACACAGAAACTGGCTGGTTTTCAAACCTGTTTAAGGTAGCCCCAAGTGAACCTGCCAAGGAACCTGCAAAACCTCAAATGACTCCAACTGTGACACTTACCAAACCTAGTGGGCAAACTGAACCACATACTGGACAAATTGTCCCTGAAACCGCAGAGAGCAGTGTCTCTGGAACAGAATTGTCTCAGGAGCAACCATTGTCTGAAAATGATGCCCAGTGTAAGACAGATGTGCAGCCTGAAGCAGATGAAACATCTAAAGATCAAGGTCCTCCCAAGCCTGTGGAACAAGCGACATCACAACCACAAGCCTCACAGGCTCAAGGAATTCTTTCTGGATTGTTGAAATTGGGATCAACAGAAGACGTGTCATCTGACAAGAAAGCCCAGGGAGGGGATAGTCAGCCTCAACAAGGTGGGCTATTTTCAGGCCTATTTTCATCACCTGCCCAGTCTTCTCCCCAAACAAGTTCTGCCACACAACAGGCAGGAGGACTGTTGTCAGGATTTTTAAAATTTGCCTCTGATAATGTTTCTACATCTACAAATCAGTCAATGCCAACGTCACCAGGAGGTCAATCTGGAAAAAATCCAACTCAAAGGCAAGAACAACCTGTTGCTGCACAGCCACCCACAGGAGGACTTTTATCTGGACTCTTGAAAAAAGCTACAGACACAGTGGCTGTGACTCAGCCACCTCAGTCCAGTCAGGAGTCACAACCAGATGACCACACAGCAGAGATGGACAAATCTCAACAAATCTTGAGTCAAGGGACTGCTCCTCCTACTGACAAAGATCAACCTGACCAGCAACTTAGACCAACTGTAGCTTCAGACAACCAACAGCAACAGTCAGACCCAACAATAGGAAAACTACATCCAAAAGAAACAACAGCATTACCTCAATCTAGTGGATTGTTTGGGGGTTTGTTGAAACTCACAGAAACCACTTCCCAGCCACCAACACAATCTACCCAGCCAAATCAACAATCAGGTAACATGTTGTCAGGACTTTTTAACAAGATCGTTGAACCTAATCCTACCTCATCTCAGCTACAATCACAAGCTGCTGCTCGAGAGACTAACCAAAAACCAGGGCAGCAAGCACCTCCTCAACAAGGAGGCTTCTTCTCCGGCCTTTTTGGAAGTGGAGGCCAAGAACCTGCTCCTGTAAACCCAGCACAGCCCTCAAAAATCCAGAAACAGAGCGGTCCACCTGGGCATCAACCTAGTCAACAGCTGGGTAATAGACAAAACCTACAACAGCAAAAGCAAGTTCCTCCACAACAGCCCCCCAGTAGTCCTGGAGGGATGCTCTCTGGATTATTAAACAAAATTGCCGATGCAGGGACCCCCACTGTAGGGAGTCAACCAGAGCAGCAGCAGGCACAAAGAGCAGGTCCTAAGACAACCCAGCAACCGCCTAATCAACAGGGAGGCTTCCTCTCTGGGCTATTTTCTGCAGGTCCTACTCCCCCAGCACAGCAGCAGCCACCTGTTAGTCATCCAAACCAGCAGCAACCCCAACAAGGTAACAGACAGCCTCTGAGGAGGCAAAACCAGATTCCTCCACAGCCTGCTGCCCCTGCACCAGAGCCACAGCAGGGTGGACTATTGTCTGGATTTTTAAATAAATTAACAGATAATGCAACACAACAGCCCACCCCACAGACTGAATCTCAACGGGGAAATAAATCAAACACTGCTCAACCTGGTCAACAACCATCTCAACCCAGTCAGCAAGGAGGGTTCCTGTCTGGTCTGTTTGGTCAGACATCACCTCAACAACAGCAACAGCCTGGGAAAATGGCAAGTCCTCAAAATACAGCAACCCAACAGCCTAGTCAAGGCGGAGGCTTGCTTTCAGGTATACTGAAGCTTGCATCTGGTGAAAATGTACCACAAGAACAACAGTCACCTCAACCTGCTCAGTCAGGTCAACCATCAGTTAAATCAGGGCAAAATCCAGCCCAGTCTGAATCAGGGGGATTATTCTCTGGCCTGATGAACAAAATTTCAGCTACTGTGGAACAGTCATCAACACCATCTGATCAGGTGGACATTCAAACTACACAGCAACAACATCAGCCACGTGTAGGACAGGGGCGACCACAGATTCAGAGAACCAAACCAGTAGATATGCAATCCTCCCAAGATGTTGCTACAGATAAGGATGCAAAAGGTCCAGCTCAAAAAGGTTTCCTCTCGGGCCTTTTTAGTGTCACAGAGGAGCCATCATCAAAGACACAACAGACATCACCTCCTCAGCTTGGGAAGGAGGAACCAAAAACCAGCACAAGTAGCACATCTCCTGGTTTGTTATCAAGCATTTTCAAAACAAGCCCTGGTGACAGTAGCACTTCTGCTCCTGGAAAGGAAACAGAAAAAGGCCTTCTTGATCGCCTACTGCCAAAGAGTAAGGAGGATATATCCTCAAGTACAGCAACACTCACAACTGGTTTTGGTGCAGCTACTACAGCTATTGATACCCACAGAGAACCTCCTCAATCTCAGGTTTGGCAAGATCCTACAATTTCCCCAACCCAGCGTTATCTTGATGAAATTCAACGTCTCTTGTATGGGACTGCACATGAGTATGGTTACAAGGATCTTTTATTCAACTTCACAGAGCATGGTGTTATTCCACCAGAGCTCTTTGAGCATCAGTGTCTCATAGAAGCTCTTCTATGGCAACAACTCAATGATTACGCTCTTGCTGAAGCCCTTGCCACTCAAGTTCAGGAACGCTCCAAGGCATGCCAAGGATATATACCACCAATGGTTCAAGCACCTGAATCGGAGAATCACATATGGTTCAGTCCTATGGAAATGAACATCAGTGATTTCAATATACCCTCACACCCTTGGAAGGATGCTGCTGCTGGGCTTTTTGAGAACAGAAATCGCTTCCTAGAGCCAGATGAAGATCTTGTTTTGTTTGACATGAGTTGCAGAGACAATAAACGCTGGAGTAGCTGTGACCAGCTAAATGATCTTGATGGGAAAAGAAAACCTTGGATTGTAGGAGGTTGTGCTCTAAATCTGTCCATGGAAAAAACAAAGACACGGATAAGTCGATGTCAGTCGCTCACAGAATGTAGTGTACCGGAATTCAGCAAAGTAGTGGAAAAAAGTTTTGTTTGTAGTGCTGTAAAAGATCAAGATTTTGGTTTGAAATCAGCAACTGAGTTTTTAAAACAACTTGCCACAAAAAAAGGTCCAATGGATTTAACGCGTGGTGCTATGGATTTAAGCTGGTCTGCAGGTGCCACAGGGGATGCGGACGATGAAATGATCTTTCAGGATTCTGAGTGGTATCAACAATGGCTGTCACTATTGGAGCAAGGGTTGTGGTGGCCTGCTGATGTTGGGGACTGTGGATATTATGTTTATACAGATGAGGAATACATTTATTCCCTTTTAACTGACAGAGCTGGTCGACACCTCTATGCCTGTGCTGCCCCAGAGGATCTACAAGCCCTAGAAAACATCACTGAAAATATTGCTAACATTCTGAAACAGAAAGAAAAAGTAACCCTTTGTGGTTTTAAAATACCCCTCTGTACCGAAGACAGAGGTTTCTGGATTCCTGGCCAGCAACAAAATAAATTTGTGCTTTCAGATGCGCCCATGGACCTAACTGCTGCCCTTAGAAAAGGTGAAAAGATAATGAACATGAATTTGGAAAGTTTCTCTCAAATGTTTCAGGAATCTGTATCTTCTCAAGCAGATCAGCCTGTAGACTTTTCTGTGTATAAACTTAAAAAGATCAAGGTGGAATCAGTGCAAAATAGTAGTAGCTTCCAAGAGGAGCCATTGGAGGCAGCTGATTTTACTTTGAAGTCATTGAAAGGTGGACGTGGTGGGCCATATTGGAAGAATCAGGGAATAAAAGATGTGTTTACAGTCTCACCTGCACCTTCCCCAAGGTGCTCTTCAACACAAATCTCTCCAAACAGACGTTCCCCAATACCTGAAATCAGGATTGCACATGCAGATGACACACTTGCAGCACAACCAAGACAAAAATCAAGCTCCACTGGAATGTCTCAAAACACTGATCCACGTAAAGCAAATATACTGTCATCCTCAACACCTGCTACATCACCAACCATGTCTGGCAAGGTTTTAGATACTTCAAAAAATGCCAGAAGCCTTCCTGAGACTCCATCAGTTTCAAAAATCCCAGGAATTGTACAGTCGGGAAGGAAACTGCCCACATCACCAACTGTTACCAAAGCCTCTCCAGCGCAGACAACGTCTGTTAGGAGTTTACCCACTACATCTTCTACAACTGTGACTGTGCCCTCTGTTTCCCCACAGAGACCCCAGCTTGCAAGGCAGGCATCGCAAGCAGACAAACCCAGAGCATTATCACAAGCAACTAAGACTGCAGTCACAGGGACATCTGACATTAGCAAAGCTGGTGTTACTTTAGCAGTGGACCAAAGGCAGCCACAAGTTTCATCTAAGGAATGTACACCTCAATTACATATACTGAATGACAGCTCAAGTACATATAATGAAGCCCACCTTTACAAAAAAAGTCACAGCTTTGGAACTCCTATTGAGCCTCAACTATGCAATAAAGTCCTAGACTTTTCTGCCACAATTGATAAAAACAAAAATATCAAACAAAAAGATGCAACAGATGCCCGTGTAGAATCCACACAAAAAGATGAAGTTGTTGACTTTACAAAGTACAAGTTGAAAAGATTTAAAGAGAAAAAGCAGATAGATGCTGAGTCAAATATGGACTTGACTGACAAGACCACAATTGCTGTAGATCTCACTAAACAGAATGAGGAAGAAGAAATGGAATTGCCTCATTCAGAATATCCGACTGAGGGCACATTGCAGCAAAGTCCAAGAGTTTCAAATCTGACCACAATTTCTCAAACCAACTATGTGCCACTTGATCAACACAGCAAGTCAGGAAGAAAATTGCCGAGTCCAGAGATTAAAATTGGACATAACTCTTCTACAATGAAATTCCAAAGACGACCAGCCTCCCACAGCACCTCTATAACTGAGACAAACCAAACTGATGTTACAGCGTCTGCCAGAGGTGTAATAGACATTTCAACCAAACCGTCTGTTAAATCATCTAATGAATTACCAAAGAGTGCTGGCAGTAATGTAAAGTTATCAGCAACAAGAAGCTCTTCATCTACTCAAGCAGCTAGCCTTGATGGAGGCCTGAAACAACCTGCAAAAATTGGATCACTTCAATCTGTATGTAACTCACCAGTGGTAAGCCCTGTTATAATAAAAGAAGTGGGCCCTCAGGGACAGCAACTAAATCCATCATTCAATGTGCATCTAAAGATGCAGCAGAGCCCACCAGATGTTACAGCATCTGCCAAAGGTGTAATAGATATTTCATCCAAACCGTCTGTTAAATCATCTGATGAATTACCAAAGAGTGCTGGCAGTAATGTAAAGTTATCAGTAACAAGAAGCTCTTCATCTTCTCAAGCAGCTAGCCTTGATGGAGGCCTGAAACAACCTGCAAAAATTGGATCACTTCAATCTGTATGTAACTCACCAGTGGTAAGCCCTGTTATAATAAAAGAAGTGGGCCCTCAGGGACAGCAACTAAATCCATCATTCAATGTGCATCTAAAGATGCAGCAAAGCCCACCAGTAGTTACAGCTGGTTTGAGACAGCAATTTCCTTGCTATAAGTTAAGTGGGAAACCTCAGGAATATCAGGAGACCACTGCACCAGCAAACTCAATTAAAGCTACATTGGATATGTCTGTTAAGACAAAATCCCAGCCGCCTCCACAAACTGTTGTGCAGCCAAAGGATCCCCTCTGTGAGGCACTGTCATTGACAAAGAGAAAATCATTAACTTCTGAGGAGACTGACACAAGTCCTAGTCATAATGATTCCATCGACTTGTCATGTAGAGGAGAATCGCCAGTGCCTCAAGGAGAAACAACAGAATATATTGAACCACTACCTGTTGAACAATTTCATTCTCATACTATTAAAGGTAATAGGAAACCATTACCAAGACAGCAATCTCTTTTAGGTCAGTCATCTGAATCCTTTGAAAATTGTCAAGTACAACAGAAGGCCACAGCACCAGCCAATACAGTGAAGGCCACACTAGACATGACGTCTAAATCCTCCATCAAATTGCAGGAGGTGGTACCGGAGGTAAAAACAGATGATTCTCTTAATGAAGCTATACCACTTATGAGAGGCAAGCCAAGTGCTCGTGATCTTGCACGAAAAAATTCAGTTGGAGTACCCCTGGTCGTAGATATCCCTTCTCAAGAACCTTTTGGTGATATTAAGGGATCACCAGCAAATGTACAGCAGGAGTTTGAGAATCAGAATCAGTGCCTTTCAGATTCTGTTTTATATCAACAACAGTCACAGCAAAGCAAACCTGCTATCTTTTCCCAGTCAAATAATTCAACTTTACAATCATCTGCCAGTGCTCAAACACATCACATAGTTACCTCAACAAAACCTGTCACAGCTATAGCACTGGATATGTCACCCAAGCCATCCCAAGCCACACTGATAACAACAATGCCAGAACATGAGCTGACTCAAAGTGAAGCACTTTCACTTATTAATAAGCCAAGTCCAAGAGCAGTTGCCCGAAAAGATTCTGTCGGTATTCCCCTGGTTGTTGAACCAGCACCACTGGAATCAACATGCCAGAAGCAACCCCAGACCTTGATCCCCATGCCAAAACAGCAAACCTTTGATGGAAACATTGCCCCTGTTCTGCATCCACCACTTCCCAGCTGTATGACAGTGCAGTACTCCAGAGTAAGTGATACCAATGGTGTGTCACAGGCCACTCTCCAATCTTATCCGCTCTCTACAGCTCCGGCAAACTCTGTTAAAGGCACGTTAGATATGTCAACTAAGACATGTAAATTAGATACCATGCTAGACCATACAGATCTGGTCTCACTGGTAAGAACAAGGCCTTCAAGCTTTGCATATTCTCAAAGAGAGTCTGTGGGTGTTCCACTAATTGTGGAATTGCATCCATACAAGGAGCAACCGAAAAGGCAACAGATGCTGATAGAATCGCAGCAACATATGCAACAAGGATTTGTGCGCAGATCATCGCGAGAAATACATCAGAGAGAATCAGCACCTGCTAACTCTATCAAAAGCTTCCTGGACATGTCTCCAAAACAACACCAGAAACAATCCGAAATAGCTCCTGATATCTTGTCAGCTGGAGCTGTGCCACTGGACAGAAAAACTGCAGCTGTAACAAGGATTGATTCCGTTGGTGTACCACTCTTGGTGGATAAATCTGCACTTCAACAAGGGAGACAACCCTTGAGTGTAGTCAACACAACGGAGACATTGCATAGAGAGATATCTACCTACAACAGTAATGAGGTCTTTTCTGATTCAAGGTGCATCTTCAAGGAGACGTGTCAACAAAATAAGCCAGTGGACTTCTCTGCAAAAGATAGCCTTAATACAACTAACATTTCAAGTAATCAGGCTGAACCAAAAGATGGACAACCCATGAATTACACTAATAACAACACAAAGAAAGAAATGTTTGATAGAAGGCAAACTGGAAGGCAATTACAAAAGAAAACAGTACTGGGTATTGTTGACCTAACTGTGGATCCTCAAAACAAAACCCCATTGATTGGTCTTCAAGATGCAACAGATCTTTCCTCTCCCTATGTGTCTTCTCCGACTCAGAGTAGTCTTTACCATCAGCAGAAACCCATATCTCCAACAACTCCTACGGAGGTCAGAGAAGATACAGCGTTTTCTCAAATTCAGAATTCACTACAACATAGGAAATATTCAATTGATACACAGGCCACCACTCAATCTGCAATACATTTCAGAATGCAGTCAGGAACAGGATTGAACTCTGCCCAAATGAATTCTTCGGTTTCTTCTTTGGCACCTATTCAAAGGAATATACAGCCTCCTCAGAATTTAGCTTCCTATGCTATGCAGAACAGTACATCTTCTACATTCTCACTGAACAGTGCATATACGCAGATCAGTGATGTACATTTTGAATCCAAACAGCCTGATCAACTGGTTCCAAATATACATCAGCTGCACACACAGCATGCAGTCCCACAACAATACCAGCAACCTAATACGGATATTGATTTGACTTCATCCGTTGCTAGATCTCAGCCAAAGGCTCCAAAGTTACAAAGACAAGATACAATTGTTCAGCATGACATGACAGTTCGACCCAATATTCTTATCAAGCAGCCAACTGTGGACAGCTGTGGGAGCATTGAGGAAAGCCTGTCAGATAGTGGAACAATGACAAATAAAGGACAAGCATTGCCTCCTTTTTCTACCCAGCAACTGTATAATAGATCCCGTGTTTCTCCCCTACAATCTTCGACTGTTCAGTCATTGCCTGCTCCAGTAATTCAGCAAGCACATGATATATACAGAATGGATCCTTATATACAGTCTTTTCATGAACAGCCTGTGCAGAGCACTGTGACTGCAGATTATTATGCCCAAGAACCTCTTCAACTCTCAAAACAACCTGATCCATACCCATCTCTTGTCACTGTCCAGCAATATCACACACCAACTGTACCCACAAGTACTGTGGCTTCAATTCAATATGTACCTAAGGTTGGTGCACTTATATCACAACCCCCAACAAAACATGACCAGAGGCCAATGAACCAAGGTTTTGGAGCTAGAATGCAAGGTCCAGAGGTATCTTCAACACCAGCAGGATCTGCATCTGTTAAGGGTTTGATTTCATTATTCAGTGGTTCATCTCAAAGTACAAAACCAGCTGCTGTTATACCCCACCACACTCAGAGTATGTTCATACCTTTGGACAACAGGACACACGTTACTCCAACACAGACTCCTGCTTTCAGCCATGTTGCAGTTACTCCTGATACATCTGCATTGAGTGCTTCTCGCATGCACAGCAATGTTGAAGAGACAATTGCCCCAGCAATTGCTAAATTACCGGAGACAACTGATAAAAGCCCACAAATGTCTGTTGTATCAAGTCATTCGCCCTGTACACCAGCACTTGCTAGAGACCGAAAGGACTCTGCTTTCAAATTACCAGATGAAGATTATTATCCATCACACAGGAAAAGCCCTCTTAAATCTCCAACAACACAAACTAAATTCTTCCAGGAATCAAGCCCATTGGATATTAGAGGTGAACAAGTTGCTTCTTTACCATCTGGATTATCCAAAGATCAATCTGCAGCCCTACAGACAGAGAAGGCTCCAGCACCACTTTTATATGGTGTGAGCCCTCAAACATCCCCAATGATATCACATTTGGTCTCTTCCTCCAATGAGTCACCAATGCATGGTTTCAAGTCTCCATCTGTTCTTCAAGGCTGTCAGCAAGCACAGGCAACACAAAATGAAAGCCCAGCAAGAGAGACACCAAGGGAAGATGTGCCCCCTTCTGAATTTTCACCAGGTAAACCAGCAGATATTGTGTCAATCAAAGAAATTCAAAGTAAAGGTGGCTCAGTAGAACTTTCAGAAACACTGTCGAGGCAGCAACATTCAGAGGAAACCAAACAAACTATACCCACAGAGTCTGCTGATGTCAACACTGGATTTGGTGAGGTCTCAACTGTGGCTAACATATCACAGGAGAAAATTAGCCACCCAAGATCAATCTACATTGGCATTAATTGCTCAGATGTTCATCCTGTTGATTCGGCGATTGAACCATGTGAGTCAACACCTTATGTTAGGCTTCCTCATATTTTTGTCTCAGCAGCAAGTCCAACAGAAGAAGAGACAATTCAACATCCGTTCAATGAAGGTAGCAAGTCTGAGCTGCCAGAAGTAAGTGCCTCTGAAGATACCACTCCAATTGCAGCATCACAACCAGACTCTAAGGATTCTTTACCTTCTGATATTGTTACACAGTCTGTGATATCAGAGGATGCAAGGGCTACAGAAATCAGCAGCACAGAGGCACTCATTGAGCCAGAGCAGGTTGAGATCATCTCACCAGAGATGTCACCTACACTGACTACAGCAGATCAAACACATGCAGATGAACGTGACTCACAGCAAACCCTTACCAAGATAAACTCAACTGTAGAAGCTACTCTCTCTGAAGCTGAGATCACTGAGGCCTGTGAGCCATCACTTGAGCTGTCTTCAAAGGACAGAGCTATAGAAATAACAACAAATGAAGAAGTTAAGCCTCTCCGTGACCTGACCTGTGAGCCATCACTTGAGCTGTCTTCAAAGGACAGAGCTACAGAAATAACAACAAATGAAGAAGTTAAACCTCTCCGTGACCTGACCTGTGAGCCATCACTTGAGCTGTCTTCAAAGGACAGAGCTACAGAAATAACAACAAATGAAGAAGTTAAACCTCTCCGTGACCTGGCCTGCCAGAATGAAACTACAACTTTAGAACCAGAAGGTGCTAGAACTCTTGAAGTGTTACCCCACAAGGACAAAAGCACAACTGTAGATGTTGTATTACCTGAAGAAGGCCAGTCCCTTGACAAGTTACCACAGGAAGAAGTACCCTTAGATGTAAAGTCACCTGACGAAATCCAACAGCTTCATGACAAAACTGAAAGAGATGTCATCTTATCTTCTCCTGAACCCAGTCCTGTCAAATCTCCCACAGAGGAAATCACAACCTCCAAGGACGATGGTTTAGCAGTCAAGGTTAGTCAGCCAGAAGCTGAACAGCCTGATGAGCAACCAGGAATAGGCTTATTTTCAATGTTTAGTGGCTCCACTGCAACCCCACAGCAAACACCCTCCCAAACTGGGCTATCAATACTTGGTGGTATTCTTCCTGGTTCATCTACCAAGGACACTCCTGGTTCAGGGTTACTCTCAATGTTTGGGGGGTCAAATGCCCCATCTTCACCTGGATCCAAAGACCAGCCACCACAGTCAACCCCACAAGAGACACAGGGAAAAGGATTATTCTCTATGTTTGGCGGATCTAGTAGCCAGCCACCATCTGGTCCAAGAGGTCCAACTGTTGGAAGTGTGCGACCTAGAGGTCCTCCACCCAAAGAACCTCCAGGCAAAGGTCTGTTTTCCATGTTTGGTGCATCTGCACCTCAGCAACCACCTAGCCCAAGAGGTCACACTGGGGGTAGTGCAACACCAAGAGGACCTTCCACTGGATCTTCTATATTTGGTGGCATTCTTCCAGGTTCTACTACACAAAAAGAAACCCCTGGTGCAGGTTTGTTTTCCAAGTTTGGAGGTCTTGGTGCTTCACCCCAGACTGGACCCAGAGGACCCCCTCCAGGACCAACAGTAACACCTCCAACCAGAGGTTCAGAGCCTTCTGGAAAAGGGCTGTTCTCCATGTTTGGTGGACAAAACCAGCAAGCATCAGAGGCACAGCCTGCAGTGTCTAAACCACCTGAAACAGAGGGTGTTTTCAAAGTTTCCTCTGTGTTTTCACTTGGTGGGGGTTCTGATGGTAACAAATCTAAAACTGGGTTTGGCCTATTTGGTATGTCTTTCATGGAGGAAACCAAGACAGAGCCAGAAATAATTGTTCCTGTGAAAGAGGATATTGCCTCAGAACAAATACAACCCTCAGACACAAATGATTCTTCAAAAGAAGAAAAGGATCACCTTGTTAAGGCCATGGAAAATGCACCCCATGGTCCTCCCTCTACATCATCAGTCGAGTTAAAGCTCCAATTAGAGCAGACATATCAAGATGGTAAAGATTCAAACTTGGACATCAATAAGAGAACTACTGAAATTTCTATTCTCCCAACAGATCCACATCTGGAGGGGAACAAATTAGACACAATGCAAAAACAACTTTCTTGTAATGAAAATTCCTCAGATGTGGTTGAAGCTGAAACGGCAAAAGCTGCCAGTAATTTACTAGAGAAAGAGACACTGCTTGACCAACAAGCTGTAAAAATAGTAAGTGAGGAACAGTCAGACATCCCCAAAGAATACAAAGAAATGAAAGATACAGTGGATGCTGTGGCAGAAGTTGCTACATCTGAAACAGATACTTCTGAAATTAAGAGAACAGGCGATGAAACTGATATAGGTGCCATCAAAAGCCCACCAGAAAGAAATGATGAAACTGAACATTTGGAGGCCATTGTTGAAGGAGAGATCACAATTCCAGAGTTAGGAAAACAAACTGAGGAGCCTTTGAAAGTTGATGATAAAGAGCAAGGAGCAGTTGGAGATATGGAAAAATCAACTGAGGAGCCTTTGAAAGTTGATGATAAAGAGCAAACAGCAGTTGCAGATATGGAAAAATCAACTGAAGGGCCTTCAGAAGATGCTGATGTGGAACAGACAGCGGCCACAGATGTGGAAATATTATCTAAGGAACCTTTAAAGGTTATTGGTGACGAACAAACAGCCGTTGCAGATGTGGAAAAATCTGAAGAGGCAAATGTAGCCAATTCAGTGATAGAAGTTACAGAGAAAACTACTGCAGAATCCATGGTGGGTGCAGTTACAGCAGAGGCTACCATTTCAGAACCAGAAAAATCTACTGAAGAGGAAATAAAAGCCCCAGTCTCTGATGAGACTGCAAAGGAGCCGGTTGATGCTAAATCAGAGCTTGGGGAAGCTATTAAAGAACCTGAACATGGATTAGAGAAACCTTTTGAAAGTAATAATTCTGCTGCAATGGCCTCCTCTTTGGATGAAGAAAAAACTGTTGGTACCAACTCACCAGAAATCATGACATCTTCAGCTGTGGGGCCTCTGAAAGATCCGGCATTGGGACCTGCTAGTCCTCTACCACAGCAACAGCCCATGCCAGGAATGGCAAGGCCACCTGGCCCACCAGGACAAAGAATGGGAGCACCAAGGATGGGAGGACCACGGATGGGGGGCCCAAGAATGGCTGGACCAAGAATGGCTGGACCAAGAATGGGTGGACCAAGAATGGCTGGACCAAGACAGCCAGGACCACAGAAGCCCCCTGAACCGGCTCCATTTTCTGGCTTTATGTCTATGTTTTCTACCCCAAGTGCCCCAAGTAAATCAACAACTGTTGGTGGCTTTTTCTCAAGTTCACCTGGTTCACTTTTTGGTTCATCACCTGCTCCTCGTCAGCCACAACAGCAGCAGCAGCAGCAACAACAACAACAACAGAAAAGCTCATTTTTTGGACTTCCAAGTAGCATTGGTACAGAATCCCTTACAAGTGACCTATTTGGTATATTCAAGGGTCCTGAAACAGCTAAATCTGAGGAACATCAACAGTCTGGCACAGAGCCTGGAGAAGGGGATCCTTCCGCTAAGGTAAATATCTTAGAGAGCACTGAAAAGACAGGCACAGAGAAGACACCTTTACCTGGTGATGAAAATGCTAAAAGCAGTGAGGACTCTGAGGTTCCTGAAAAAGGATTAGTGGAGGAGGCAGAACAAACAGACAAATCAGAGGCAGAAGAAAGTTCTCTGACTGAACCCACCATGAAAACTGTCCCATCAAAGGGAGAAGCAGTGGATGGTGAGCACGCTGAGCATTCAGAGGAGCCAGGTTCTGCAGTTTCTGACAAAGCTGCACCACCCCCAGCTCCTGAAACCAAGGGTATATTTGAAATACCAACTAAATTTGGCTTTATGTCTGTTGCTGCTGAAGGCACATCATCTATTGGATCCCTTTTCTCCACCACACCATCTACAGCTACTGGTGAGAAGACACCACAGCCACAAACAGATGGTGGTCTCTTTTCTGGTTTTAAGAACCTTTCAGCTGGTATTTTCCAGGATGAAAAGCCAACTGGAAAGGAAGAACCCTCATCTGCTTCATCTGTGTTTGGCATGAAACTTGGCTCAATGTTTGGGAACACTGAGCCTCCTAAAGCTGAATCCACCCCTCCTGTGGTCACAGCCCAACCTCAGTCCCAAAGTACAAAACCTACAGATGAATTTTGTGAGCCAGAGTCTGAGAAACCTTCCCCAGGTTCTGGAGAAACTGGAAGTGCAGATGCCAGTGATACAGAAGGACCAACAGAAACTTCAAAAACAGGAAGCTGTGACACTTTAGCACAGTCACCACAGTCTGCACTCCCCTTTGACTCAGCATCCCTAGCAGAAGGTTTCGATAAACCCCAGTTAAAGATCACCCCATGTGAGGTAGATAGGAGCGTGGCTGACACAACTGACACCGTGCATGCAGATTTGGACGCAGAGCAACCAAAGGAATTGTTGGCAAAGGAAGCTGCGAAAAGGCTAGTACAATTTGTATGATAAATGGTATTGTTCATTTATCATGCTAGTGCAGACCAATATATAGCCCCTTCCCTGCAGTACTTTTCCCCTTTTTAGGTTGTGTTTGGACCACATTTCATATCAGTGTCTCTGTATTCATTTTTTCCCTTTCTCATCCCACAATTTGACTTAAAAATCCAAAGCATTTGTTTAGATTTAGACATGTTTAAATGTGGTTGAACCAACCAAATTCCTTGTTCAGAACATACTGCATATCCACCTCTTAGCCATAAATACACACAATTAGGTAAAAATCTGTCATTGTAAGTTTTATCATCAAATTCATAAGAAATGAAATGATCAAGTATGCTTGAAAGGTGCTTACCATTATGTGTAAATACACTGGAGCTATTTTGTGCTTAACGAACCGCCGTAATAGCTTTCCTGACATTGATGGACGTGCAATGAATGAAAAAAACGATGGTTTGTATTTATTAGCTCTTCATTTGTGAGGCGTGTATAAAGCCCCTCCTTTCTCTGTCCCCTGCAGTTCTCTGAATTATTCTCCAAGCCTCAGCCAATTTGTTTATATGAATCAAACTCTGATAGATTTATGATGGTGTGGCAATGCACACCACGGAGGCAGACTGGACACTGAAATAAAAGGAACAGTGAGAGGTAATTTGGCCTTCGTCCAAGACAAAGTAAATCATGCCAGATAAAGCACAGAGCCACTCTCCTTGTTAGCAGTCTCAATCACCCAGCAGTGACACAGTCAGCCACTTATGTTTTTATCATCCAGGTTAAGCGTATCCCCTTTGCACTAAGAGAGTTTTTAACCTTTTAGTCTCAATCTTATTAAAAGGTTAAAGAATTATGAATGATGTGCATTTATCATAAAGTACATTAGTAGATGCTGTAAATGTTCTGTAGATGCAGGTGAATTACGAAGGATATGTCTTTCTTTTGTGCTCAGATACAGGCTTTTAGACATAACCTTCAAGGCTATGAAAAACTGTCATAGCTGGTCTCATTATGAGCATGCTGTCATAGCCTTAAACATGCAGTATGACCACCCATCAGGGCTGAGGACCTCCCAGTGCTGTCTCTTGACACTGGCTGCATTCAGCCTCATTCATTCATGTTACCCTATTGAATCCTGTTAGCTTTCCTTGTTTTGTGTGACCTTCCTTCCTTGTTCTGATGATGCTGAACTTATTTACCCTGACTTTTACTCCCAGTTTTTGTTTTCATAAATGAAAAGAATTGTTTAATTCCAAAATCACTGTCCTCCATTCAAAGTTGAAACTCTTTATTTTGAGTCACAGTAAAAAAAGAAATGCAATGTCTTACAATTTTCCAAGTTTTGCAAGTTGTGTTTCCAATTTGCTGCATTTTGGAATAAAACTTTTCAATTCTACAGTAGTCCTTTAACTACATTTTGCTTTCACAAATCACCGAAATATTCTCAATAAAAATCTCATTCTCCTACAGTCCTCCGGACAGCAGCCGCTTTGATTCATCAGGCAACCTCAGCCCGGCCAGCTCCCAGCTCAGCTCTGAGCCTGAGGAGCGCCGAGATCCCGGCCCACGTCCTGCTCTCAGTAGCCAGCCATCAACATGGGACGAAGAAGAAGAGGGGGAGGAAGAAGAGGTTGAGAAAGAGCTGCATCCACTTCCAGAGCCTGGTTCCAACAAAGATTTGAAAGACTCTTCAGTCATCCTGCCCAAACCTATGTTGGACAACCATGATAACAAGACTCAGACTAAAATCTGGTACGTACGAACAGTAGACATGTAAATTTACATAATTTGTTCGAAGGTGAGAGGGGAGAAATATGTCATAAATGAGGAAAATATTAATGACCTTATCAGCAGCGATACTCCAGCAGCAGAAACCATATATGCACTTACTGTCTGAATAAATAGCAGGAAACAGACTGCGCCTTTGACTTTAGACCAGCTTTTTGTTGGTCTGTGGCGCTGTCTCTTTCTGCTGCCTCAAGATAGCAATGCACCATCAGTGCGCCTGACCCCACCTCACCTTAAGACTATCACGCCCAGGGGCGCACAAGTGGGTGAAGGTGCTTTTGCTATTTACACAACATGGCACTGGGCGTGAAAATCGTATCACTAAATGAGCCCATCATAATAAGCTTCCTATGTAAACACATTCTAAAGTTAAATGAGGCTTAAATGAGCTTTCAATAGTCTGAATTTGTCTGATCACACTAATTGTGAACCTATCCTTTGACCACGAGATTCATTGGATTGATTTTATTCTGATATATTCATGTTTGCCATTCTTTTGAAATTTGTCCCTTTAAGCCTGTTGATCTTTTTGCTTTACCATTCTCAGTTTCTTTGAAGACGGCCCCCCACCCTGCTCTCCATCCAAAGTTCGCTGGCTGAAAGCATACAACAAAGTCAGAGTACAACTTCTCGAGGTACAAAGACTCACCCTCTCTGCCCACCCCAACTGCTCTCTCTCTCTCTTTGGCTGTTTCTCTTTCTTACACAGCCATGCTCACACACATATATTTATTAGTCATACCTATATAGTTTGTAAACTACACTGTATTTATCCAACAGCACACAAGGAAATCAAATTGAATCAATAAAACCCCATAAAGTGCACACATTCAGATATACAGTACAAGCACATGAACACTGCTGTTTCTCTCTCTCCCCCTCTCTCTTGCAATGACACTTTCTCTGCCTCTTTTCCCCTATGGGTTGGTTGAGTTTCCAGTCATGCCACAGCAATTTGCACCATTTTTATGCTCCTAAATGTTTCCACTTTGATCTGGAATACCCCTTTCCACTATGGGTCTCTTCAGTTCCGGCTATCGCTCAACTCTTACAGAACATTTTTAGTTCCTAGATATGGTGCTGTGAGTTAAAACGATTCCTCAGATTATGATAAGGCCTAGCGAACAACCTTGGGGTGGCTTACAGCTGACGTTGGTGTTTGGATCTGTGTGAGTATTAGGAGCAGATAAATCATGCATACACACATCGAGGCACATCTAGGAAATTGCATTGACTTTATATTCATTCCTTGGAGGCTTATTTTAACCCAGCCATAAACACTACATGCATACCTACTTAAGTTTTAACCTAGTTGTAATCCTACAGTTACTTTAACCCTGAAACTACATATGCTGTTGTGACCGGTGTTTTGTGTTTGTCCCCAGATGGGACCTGAGCTGTCACATTGTGATTAGTACACACTCACACATCACCAGGTGTTGATCACATTCTGTTCAAACACCAAGAATTGTCCCCACTGCCCCTCTTGTTGGCTACTCTCGGTGTGAGTACCAGTGTCTCCTTGTTTTCTCCGATCTCCCAGACGGCTTATTTCCAACCTGAAAATCCACTCCACTTTTTAAACATTTCATTTCTCTCAAGTGAAGTAGAAGGAAACAAACGATGCACTGAGAGAGAAATTAAATCGCAAGGGTGCTGTCAGTAGAGAGATTGCTGACTTGGAAACATGAACTTACAAATTCCGCAAGATTAATTCAGTCGGGCTACTTATTAATAGGGGGACAAGTGGGTTCAAGCCCTTTATTGACAAACATCTGCCTTACTGAAGTGTCCTTGAGAAGACACAGATGTCACAAATGTCCAGACTCCACCGCTCTTGAAGACTCGCCGACTTGCCGACTTTGCAGGTAAATATTTCAGAATTCTGAGACAGAATCTGAGAAATGACGGTGTGAAGAATGAAGAAAGAGCTCTTGTTGGACCTGTTTGACTGCGTTTGAAGCAACGGTTCCCATATGGTTGTGTATTGTAGTGCCAGCAGAAGTGCAGCTGTCGAAATTTAACCTTTACACCATACTAGAGTTAGTCACTCTTTTTTTAGGTGCCTTTTTTTATTATGAACAATAGATGAAAACACAAGACAAAAGAAGTCTGGGGCTTGATTTCACAAGAGCATCTTAAGGCTAAAATGATCAAAAAGGACAATAGGAAGACAAAGGAAGATATCCGGAGATATCCCTCTGTATGCAGTGGCTATGTGAAATGTCTTGCATCTCTACTTCTGAGGTCCAAGCTTCTAGTGTGTTATGACTGAAGCAGCCAATTATTTATTTATCAAGTAGGCCTAATCAATAAGTTTATTTTATGTGTCCAAAGATTTACTGCTAAAATCTCCCACACTGATTATTCATAATTTCAGGAAATACGTTTATTCATCATGAAGACTATGATTCAGACTGCAAAAGCTGTTTTATTATGTCTTCTGTGAGGGATTTGAATCAAGTCTAAGATGATAATAATGGCTATATCATCAAGGTTATTTAGGTTTTTAACAGAAAGCCTATGACAAAGTTGTGTAGTTTGAAAGAGATGAGGGTCTCAGGCGACATACTATTGATTTGTATTATGGAAAGTGTGAGATCAAGTACGTTTGGAGCTTGTCACAGTTTTTCTGTCTCTGCTACATCAAGTTTTACTTCTTTTTTTAATGAATCTCTTGTCACTTCATCCTCTGAAGTGCAGTTTAACAATCAACTAAATCACCAAGTTTTGAACTATGTAATAAATAGATCATTGGTTGGTTCATAATATCATAATAATAAAGTTCATGATAAAGTGTGACACAAGATAAGATGCAAAAATAAATTCTGGGTAAATTCATTCTAAAATATCAACACACTGAGCCTGAAAGTAAAACACACTGGATGTCATGAAGCTGTAATGTTAGCTAGGAAATAGATGAATGCTAATGGTTAGCAACAGGGTTATCAAATATGTTATTTTACCTTGAAATATGGTTCACTGTCCCTCCAGATTTTCACTATCCATCATCTTCTCAGTTGCTGATCAACATTATCCCTACAAATGAGTTTCCAACCCTGAGTGTGATTATGAACATGGTCTGTTGCAGCTCCAAAACATTAAATTCTCTTCAATGAATATATTCCAGGGTCAGCAGCAGACAGCGCTTTGTGTTATGCTCCATTACTTTCGAGACATGCCCAAGATATCTCTTTAATAGCCCAGCATCAGGTGTCATTTAGCAGCAATTCATTCAAATCAGCTCCAAGCTCTTAGCAACAGCTTTTACACGAGTTGTTTTCACAGACAACATGTTGAATGACTCAGGGAGTATGAAAATGGTGGAAACATGAGGATTAGATTGATTTCAGTAAAAGAAAACACAGACTTTGGGAGTTTTTTGAGCATTAACAGGTTTTAGAAATTTGAATCACTGCTGCTTTGTGGAGCTGGTCTGCACCAACAGTACAGAGAGACTTAAAAGATGACCACCCCCTCCGTACAGGTAACGATGTCTCCTCTGCCACTGCTGCTGGCCACTTCAGCGCAGATCTGAGGGAATAATTAGTTCATCCAGTCCTGCGCTGCTTATCAATGATAGATCATTTCTTTAAATGCCACGTTTGATCTCGTTCAAGACCCGGAGAGGAAGACACAGCAGATCGCTCACCTTTCACGACCAATTACACAGGCATTCTGCTGTTGAATGCTTATTAGGCTGTGTTTTCAGGAGCCCTTTTGGAGGTTTTGTGTGTTTGTGTTTGTGTGTGTGCGTGTATTGTAAAAGCCCACTTGCTTTTTCAGTTTGATCAACTGGTCAAGTATAGCGAAACAAAGTGATGTTTAAGGTCAAGGTTCTGTTTATACGGGAGCACAGTAATGAAACAAATAAACAACAGATTTAATTGTTGCTTCAACAACATTTAAATAACTGTAATTCACTGTGAAGCATATCCTAAAATATTTTGTGATAACTGATCTGAATGACATGCTTTACACTTGCTTAATTGTCAAAGTCAATATTGAGAAAGTCACTTCCAACTGCAACTGAGAGACTAGAGGCCATTTTTAGATGGATTCAGTTAGATGAATGTTGCATTTGTTTATGTCAGTAAATAAAAGGTGAATATTACCCCACCACATTTTGCTCAAGGCCACTTGAGCAGTCACAGACCTGTATTCCTTTTTCTTCCTGTGAAAGATGAAAACAATGAATTTTACAAGGAGACAGTTCTTTTGTCGAAACAGGTCAAAATGGAGCAGAGTTTGTTTGACAGAAACATGAGCTTGTTATCGGATTAGTTAATTAAGGTCATTTTTTGAGCAGCAACAGGAAAGGACATTCCTGACAGTAGAGCCCGACTGACTGATATATTGGTTGGCTGATACTATCGCTGATATTGACCTATTACAGATATATTGGTGTTGGCATATATGTTGTCCAATAAGCGCTGATATAAAACCAATATATCGATATCGGAATTTTTTACTTCCCGATATCTGTGTCTGCATCAAAAATCAAATATCGGTTGGGCTCTACCTCCATTTTTATTACGTTTTTGTGTGTGCTAATATACTATATTTTGAATGACCATAAAATTTCTCCTTTCATGTGAAAAGAGATTGGCCTGGTTCCTAAAGCCATAAGTGTGATTTATCAATTTAAATGCTTTTAAGATATTAAATTAATTTTTTCTCACACTTTTACCTTTTTCATTCTACAGTACTGTCACATAAAGTCATCAAACCTCTATTACTCTGACCTTTCAAATCCTTGTAAAGTTTGTGAAAGTTATCACTGTCACTGAAGACGATCGCTCATTGAAAGTTTTAAAGACATAAACTTACAGCAGACATTTTCAGCAGTTTCAGTATACAACGTGTCTCTTAATAAACCAGTTTGCAGCCCTTGCTACCCTTGATGCCATGCATCCATCCGTCTATCTAGTCACTTGTTCTGGTCAGCATCGCAATCCACAATCTTTAATGAAATACCCTCAACATTAGTGCATACCATACTGTCAGAAAAGGTAGAAAACGTATATTTTTCCATGAGAGTTCCTCTCATATGTAGACTAAAAATCCTTTAACATGCACGTATTTCTACAGTTAATTACATGTTGTCTTTGCTGAAATCATTTCAGAAGGTTGTGTAATACTGTTAGCATTATTCAAAGATGACACAGAGAAAAATGTAAATTTACCAGACTTCCAGTGTTACTGAAGTCTGGGAGGCACAAGACAGAGCTTGGTTTACCACTGGTCAGCAGTTATACATATCAGGACAAAAATAGTCGTTTTGTCTCTGTAGCAAGTATTGTACCATGGCAACGACGTGACATTTCTATGGAAACACATCCTTACATTTGTTTATGATTTGGGTGGTGTTGTTGCGCTTTCACTGAAAAAGTACATACTTTAGTCACTGTCATATAACATGCTGGAGCTTTTGTTAGCTCTGGTTATTCTGCAGCTTTTGTAATTGATTGTTGGATTGTTGTTATATTTTGTCCATGTCTGTTTGATAGCAATATATTGCAAACATGTCCAGAATATATTTGGATTGATTTCATTTTCTTGAATAGAAAATATCATCTGTATGTTCCGTTTTCTCAGAAACACAGATGTTGACACTCTGCATGTAAGAGAATTTTTCAGTGCTGTCAAATATTTTGGTTGTAAATATTTTATATCTATCCAGTCGGTATAACAATTAGAGTAAACTATAGATTTCTCAAAACTTGAGCCTTAATTCTCTCTGATATTTTAAGTACATGATTCTGATATATGTTTGCACTAAGTTTTAAAGTTCAAAACACATAGACAGAACCCCTCATTAAAATAAGACTCCAGAAAACTGAATGACCAGAGAATAACTGAGAACATGTCCATTTGATTTACACATGCGGTCTCATTTCCCAACAACAAAGCATTTGTCTGAAAAAAAGGTTTTAGTTTTGGACGCCTGTGACAGAACTGGAGCGCTTAAAGCGCAAGCTGAGATAGAGGGGGCAGCTAAGGGATATCACACATGACCTGAAAAGCGGGTCAGTGACTCAACTTCTCCTCACGGCAACTAAAAACCTCTCTGAAGGCAGAGTCATTAACATGAACATTAAAGCAGCAGAGGGAACAGGAAGGAAAAGGGAAAGGGTGGAAGAAAGAGATGAAGGGAGACATCAAAATCCAAGACAGACTATTATCACGTCTTGATGTGTGGGTTCAGTGCTTTTGAATCAACAAACGCCAACACAATGCACGTTGTCTCCTTGCTCCTAAAAAGTTTCATGTGAAGAGTGACAAAGCAGGACTCTTCCTTGTCATCTTTTCATCTATCCTGCTACAGGAGAATAATTTAGTTTTATGGTTTAAAGTTATTCTCCCTCCTGAAATCTTTTTTTCAATCAGTCTGGAGAAAGTTTGTAGCTGGTCTTGTTTCATCAGTGCCAGTGGATCGATTTTTACTAAAGCACGAGCAAAGACTCTTTTGCTGTCTTTGTGCAGTATGCTGTAGACCTGGAGGAGCTGCAAGGTGCGCTATACAGCTGCATTGTTCAGTATTTTAGCTCTTAGGTTGTGGAAACAGCGACTGTTTGGAACACAGTGAGCTCTCAAAGATGGACATCACAATCACAAATAATTCAAGATGTTTATGTGGATATTTTGAGTGTTTTGCTGCCATAGAAACCACCTCGTGCCGCCAGCATTACTGCGGTGGCAACTCAGCGTCTGCTGCTGCATGTCGACAGTGACTGCTGCATGGATAGTTGGATTACAGATGTTAGACAGTAGCTCCCATGTTAACATTATTCACATTTTACATATTAGAAATTGGTTACCACAGGAGTCTGAACAGATAATGGAGAAATATTGAAACTGTCCGCAGTATTTCAAGTGATTAAGTACTTTCTAAGGCACTTTAATGCATTTACTTGTCTATGAGGTTGTCTGGATAGAAACTTAGAGAAATTCAGTGTCTGACCCGTAAGTCTTAGCGTGCAGTAGTGAGAGGCTGTGAGTGTGTGATTGCATATCAGCCAAGAATAGAGAAAGGACCCTTTTCCATTTCAAGAAAAGACATTCTGATGACCAGAGTGTTGTGTTAAAGAAAGACTTTCAAACTTTGACAGTGAGCACCTTAAAATGGTCCCTTTATGGTGAAAACCCCATTTATTGTTTTGTGAAAATACCGCCATGAACTATAAATGAAGGAGCCCTTTAAAGAGAGTAAAGTTGAATCATTTTGTCTATGGCCAGCCACCATCATCCCCTGTAAAATAAGTTTTCTACTTGAGGAGCGTTTTTTGCTGACTTTACCCCAGAGTTTCTGTGCACTGTGTTCAAATTATTTGAAGTCTGACCTTTCAAAGAACCTCTGTTCAGATTAAATGTTAAACTGACATATGTGGATAGTTTTAATGCTTTAACTTTAATTGAAGGATTACAAGTTCCTCCATTAATTGGGGTCATTTTCAGTCTTATGAAACCATTGTCTGTCATGTGAACCAGTTCAATTCTGAACAGTCAGACCCAAAATAGAAAGAAAAATACATTTTTACACAAGTAATTTATGCAGCAAAATGGGTGAGAATATTGTGTTGGAGAGAGGGGAATTTTTTTACATTAAGGTCAATATTTTTATCCTTCAAGACTCTAAATCAGATATTGTACACCAATAGTCTGTTGCAATTTGCTCAATGTTGACCAAACATAAGAGTTTTTGCAACAAGTAAATTGCAGTGTAAAAGCTAACCTTACACTCAACTTATGAAGCCACTCGGTAGGAAATGTTAATTCAACTAGCCTGATCTTCAATGAAGGCAAACCTTTGGAGACATTTCAGATTTTATAATTTCCCAGAGAAGCAGGAGTGAAGAAAGACTGAGGCAATACATTTTAAAAAATGTAAAACATAACCTGCGGACTGGTCAAAGAAAAATCAGCACTGAGAGAGGGAAAATGTTTTAATAGATATTCATATAGCACCTCAAAACCTGCCACAATCCAAAAGAAACACGATGCTATGGCAACGGCGGTGCATGCAGAGTCAAGAGGTGAAGACTCAGTGTTTACGACATTGATGCTTGGTGCTCACATGCAGTCAAAGTTGATGGACAGTATTCCCCAGAGGTCGAACTTTGTGTGTCAACATGCCGACCTACATTATCATCACCGTCTTGTTGCTGCGATGATGCACTTTGTTGTTTAGGTTCCAGGACTTGTTGAGTACAACATATGCCTTGTCCTTGGTAAAACTTCACAGTGACTGACACACACACACACACACACACACACACACACACTCACAGTATTCACACATGCAACCAAAGAAAGGCCGCAAGAGAGATGAGATCGCTGCTTGGACCAGGCAGACATCAAAACAAGCATCAGTACAGAGCAGGAGGGGCAGCCAGATAGGATTGTGGGAAGGAAGATGAGAAGGCGAGGAGTAGAAAGGAGAACAGAGGGAGAGCATGAACAGCAGGAGGAGGTGTTGTGGCTCACAGTCCATAACTCCTCAGGGGGTTGTAACAATACAGACCAAGTTTCAGACGTAGATTCAGAACCTGGAATTGAGGTTTCATCTCACCAACAATTCAACACATGTGTATGTGTGTCTTTCATCAGGTCCAAAAGACGACCTGATGAAAGACACACATACACATGTGTTGAATTGTTGGTTGAACTTTAGGTCAAATATTGGATTTTAATCACAAACACTGTAGTTTAACCATGTATGTATTTTAACTTGTGTTTTGTTTTTATTGTTTTTAACCATTTTAGAAGAGCACTTCTGGGATGACACAAATATTGAACATACTGCATTTTTTTCAGGGCTGAGTTTAGACTATATATCTCAGATTTTCCCAAAACAGAATACATTAGAATTAAAGGGATCTAGTGATAGTAGATGCAGCAGATCCTGTATAGATGGGATTGAAAGCATATTAAGACCAAAATGTCCTGAGATAAAATTTCCACAAAATATTATTGGACAAGGAGATGAATAAATAATATTAGAATTTTTCTGATTGTGTTTTTAAATACCTAGAGAAGCCTTTATCTTTCTCCTACCTCTGACTTTCTTTTGAAAGTTTTTGTGGGTTTCATGACTTGCTTGAGCAGAAAAAAAGCTAAAGTACAACTCACAGACCAACATGAAAGGCCTCGCTTGGCGACAGAAACACACACTTCTCCTCGTCCTTGCTTTCACAATCAAATCACCTCTGCTTGACTGTACAGTAGACATGTTCAAAGAAAAAAACAGCTCCATAGTTTCAGTCGGTTTTACATTACAGCCTTTGTTTGTGCAATACATGCAGTAGATAGGGAGGAACAAAGAGAGATGTGAAATTGAGTGAGATCAAGGGAAACACGGGGAAAGCAGCACAAATGAAAATAAAAAATAGGAGGGTGGAGCAGACTGATATCTCATTATCAACAGAGGGGACATGCAGAGATAATTGGATACGGAGGAAGCGGACCGCCTCCAAGCCGCCTGTCCAGGGGTTCAGATGAAGTTGCATAACATCAGGAAAGAATAAAGAAAACAGAGAAAATGTGAAAAGAAAATACTTTCATGCTGTGCTTTCCAAATCTCAAATATTTTAGGATATTTCTAGTAATGCTACAGTCGAATCTGTTCCATGTCAGAGAGAGACTAAAGGATGTTGGGGAAATAAATTAACCTTCTGCTTGGAGATGAAGATGGGTTTTGTGCCATATTATACAGATGGTTTATTTAGCAGGTCATGAATATTCTGATTGTGATTGCAGTGATTCATGAACACAAGTCTTGCAGCTTCATTGCACCCTGATCTGCTGCCGCTGCCATTGGTGGAGAAAGTTTTATCTCAGTCGCTCATATGTGAAGTGTTGAATTTCAAAACAACAACAATGAGGTGGGAGGAGCTTTTTTTGGCTTGCGGCGCTGATAAGAAAATTAGTGAGAAAACCTGGTTGCCCCTGTGGACAACAACTGAATGAGCACCATCGCCCTGTGTCTAAAATTCTTGATCTGGCTAGTGCATTTGTTTTTGAAGCAAGTGACGAAAATAAGAAAAATACTTTAATACTGTTTTTGTAAAACACAGCTGTTTGCAGGATACATGCCGATGAAGTGACATGGCTAAGTGTGGCTATGTAAGATTAATAACCGTTTTAGCTTTAGTTCTGTACCACCAGACTACAGAGCCGCTTCCTCAGGCTGTGAGATACCTCAATTCATCCTCAGCACTCCGCTATAAAAACTAGTTTTAATTTCATGACTGGATAGGTCAGAATCTAACCTGTTGACCGTCATTAAGAATAACCAAAGTCTTTTCAAGCAAGTCCGGCCACTCAGCAGCCATCTTGGCAACGCCCCCCAGGCAATTACAGTTACTGACAAAAAAGGCCCAAGTGTAAATTAATGAGGAGAGAGCCATAACTTCACTTTTAAAGGTTAGTGGCACATAAAAACCGCATTACAGAATCACCAATCAAAAATGATAAAAAAAACACTTAAAAAAATAACAAATGCAAGTTTAATGTCTAATATTTGCAGCTCACCTTTCCTGTGCATTAACCTGATATCCTCCTCTGCCATATGAGAAGTCCGTGTGCAGCGCATCAGATCAGTTGCAGCTGCCGAGAATCTCAACAGCGCTGGCGTCAGTGCAACAACACGATTGGCTATGTTGGATATGTTTCCAGGTTGGCTGTGATAAAGCAGATGATTGGCCTCTGGGGGGAAGGGGAGGGATATGCGTCATATAACTGCTATCTCTGACGTAACCAACAACGTAGGAGGGTGCTTTATGTTTGATGTGATCAAGACGCAGTCAGTGTTCAGATGCAGCGATGCATCATTTGCTGTATGCCATCTGGTCTGCTCAGAACCCTCCAGAACTACATATGAATCAACATGAACTGTGTTATTATCACTTCTTTAGCTATTAGCATACAGTATCAGCATTGATCAGTTTTTTGGTATATAATCACTTTAAACAGGCTTTTTGCATTTCAATATGAAAAAACACACAATGAAAGCTTTCCTTTAGAGTTCATAACTGTATTTTGGCCTTGTGACATGAACATACGGCTACAATATTTAGCAAGTACTTTACTGATGTCCTACTTACCTACTTAGCCAGCAGATGGTGGCAGCAGGATGTGGACTATTAAATCACCTTACCATTTTGGCAGTCATGGCAAAGCCAGCACTTTGTGAACTAGAGTGGCAATCTTTTCAAATATTCAGCCAACGCCAATCTAATCAGGCAAGCCAACGTCAAGATAGCCTGTTATGCTGAGCGAAACATGTTTGCTAACCCTCCATAGATGGTAACATTAATGCTCACAACTGCGCTTGTGAAACGGGAGGGAGGAAATGATTGTCAGCTCGCCAGACTTAAAACAGCGATTTGTTCACGAGTCCCTCATCCCAGTCTTTTTAGTGTCTGTGTGTGGAGACTTAAGTGCAACTCAAGTCTTCATCTCTGTTCAGATGTTCAGATATTTTGCTCTTTCAGTCCTATTATGTTATGTTATTGCTTTTGGTTATGTTTGCAGTGTCTTGTATACCATGCGCGCTGGGCACCTTTTGGTGTCTGACACAAGGGAAAAAACAATAAAACAGACAAATAACATCCTCAGAGGAGGTCATGTTAAATCCCAGAAACACTCTTATTAACTACCTTTTATATGACAGATAAACAGTTATCATGATATTCTAGTTTCAAATTATATTCAAATATAAGCATTCACAAGAGATGCAAATATATATGTAGAAATACAATCACTGTGTTTTATGTTTGACATTTATGAGGAGCAGAAAAACACTGAAGCATGTACTGAAAACAGTTAGTGTCATTCATTGATAGATGGATTTCTTTGTCATTTAAAGACTAAATAACATTAATTAAATGCAACTTTTACATAAAACCACAAACGCAGCATCAAAACAGGGGGTCAAATTAGCTCAAACTAATTTGGTTTCAATTAATTTGAAGACGAACACAGTTTTACAGGTGTCCTGCTTTGATGGTTTCATTCAGCACTGAGTGAGGGAACAACAGCAGAAAGAAAGAGACATAAAAGAAAAACAGAAATGGAATGAAGAGGAGAAGAAAGGATAAATAGATTAAAAGACAGACCAAGGGGAGTATCGCTTTGTATCTTTTAGTGACGACGACTCCACTCAGCATACTAACGACGCCGACCCTCAGAGGGGCGGCGTCGTTAGCAGCATGACATTGGCTGAAAGTCACCATGGAAATCAGGCCTGTGGGCGGTGTGTGTGTGTGCAGGTGTTTGTGTGTCTTACAGGGATTGCAGGGTCCTCATTTACGCCCTCCAGGGCACCAGTGTTAAATCAGATGTTTGGCCTCCCCTGAGCCGACTGTCAGCCCTGTGTTTACCACAGTGACAGAACCTGGCTTTAGATACAGAAGGTGAAGAAACACACATCCTCACACCTTCACACATACACCCTTCATTTATGTTCAGCAGGTGGCTCAGTCTCAGTCTTTAAAAATAATAGAAATCAACCAGCAGAGGGGGAAAGAAAGACAGTCTATAGATATTAAACTGTTTATCTGGATGTGGTAGATAAGAGTCTGAAAATAAATATCTCTCAAAATGTAACAATTCTTTTACCTGTGTTCTTATTACATATACCACATTTTAAATGCTTCAGTGAATGATATTATTCTGGTCAACAGCAGGATGTCACATTTATTTGTCTGCTGTGCCAGCCCCTGTAGCAGATAACCATCAGTTTCTATCCTATTCGAAAAGGCCATTTGTGTATTCAGTATATGAAAGTGGCCGTCAAATTTTGCGTTTCACAGACAGTGCAGCTGGTGGATGAAAGGGTTCCTCTCCTGCTAACAACCAGTTTTGTGCGTGAGATGACTGTACTCAGAGGGATTTAACAGCTTTTTATACAGAAGCTGTAGTCCTGATATCTGTTCTTCATTGTCTGTTGGAAAGATTCATGAAAGACCTGGGAATTGAAGAGGGAAACATTTAATCCCTTGTGTTTGCATTGTCGGAATGATCTTGTTAGCATCTAATCTTGTACTGTCTACAAAATGTTTACTTTTTAAATGTGTTTTTAACATATTTGGAAGTGTCCTCTCATGACCATGTTCATGAGCAACAGGGCAGAAAAGATTGCATGTTAATCAACCTATAATGTAATCAATAATGTTAATTCATTTCCATTTCCTGTCAGTCAAGCAGTTCTGGGTATCTAACTAGTTGTCTGACTTGTTCAGCATTGCAGAGCTTTGTCTTCCTCCGAAGAAAAACAACTGTCTGATTGTTGTTTTGACCTTTTCTGTTTTCTTTCAGAAACATGAACATTTTTACAACCCAACTGGTATTAGCAGTTTAGATCAGGGGTTCTCAAACTTGCTTGTAGGGTCTGCATCTCATTTTAACTTAAGGTCAGGAGTCTGAAACAATTAGCGATAACAAAACAACATTTAATTTTCTATTAATTAACGTCGCATCTGCAAGAATTGAAATACAATTTTTTTTAATCTATGTAGAAATGAATAGGATATTATTATTATTGTAAAATCTAATCATTAAAAGTATTATAGTGAAAGAACAAAAAAGATATAACACACACACACATATATATATATGTGTATATAAATTGAATCTTTCCCATTTTAAAGGACCTCCTCGGCCATTTGCATATAGATTGGTGAGTTTAGGAGGTGCATTTGAACGCACCATGACTTCCCTGTCGGCGCTCCTTTGCCGCATGAAGTGCTGTAGATTTTTAAATAGGTATAGTATTTGTTAAAAGAAAGTCAATGTTCTGTCTCAGCACAGAGCTTGTCATCAGACTGCACTGTCAGTGAAATGCTCTGCAGCACCATAATAGAGTTGCACCTGTATTTTTTAACAATTATGCCAATGTTGTTTCTAAAATATGGCAGTGGTGAAGACATTTTAAAACTGAATGTATGAAATTCATAAAAATGTGATCCCAGTGGCCTTGTTTCCTGTGTGCATATAAAAAGAGTGAGTGATGCTAGGGAGAAAATCCTAACCAATCGACACTTTTATAACCACAATGACCCGAAACATAAAGTGACTATTCTGCAACAAGTTACCTTCTGTTTAGTAGGAGGAGGATTGTGGTGGGAGAGTGAGGTGATGCTTAATTGTTTAAAAAAAAACAAAAAAAAACAACTGTTTAAAACTGTAAGTTCCTTGAAAGGACTGGAAGAATCACTGAACAAAATACTCGTATATACATATTTGCTAACATACCTGCTAAAGCTTAAATGCGTGCTGGCAGTGTCTCTTCAGGTAATCCACAGCTCGTGTGTGCTCTGGCTGAGCGCATGTTTACTCCTTCAAAGCATCGAACATTATGCAAAAAATAGTGGCACAAACATTCCAGCACTCACAACAAAGGCCTGTCAGAGAAGGTATAAGTAAAAAGTAGAAAGTATGGAGCTGTTTCCACGAGTTATGAGGGCCTTGCCTCCATAGGGGATGAATGACAACCAAAGGTGTTATCGCCTCTCCCTCATTAATCCTTTTCCAGCACAGTTTGAACACCCAGCCTCTGCAAAAGAAGTTTTTTGTCATCACATAGGAAAAAGTGCTAATTATATGAGCTTCTGCCTATTTTCTTCATTGAAATGGTGTATTTTGATCACATCTGTGATCACTTTATAGCATGACAGCCCTTAATTTCATCTGTGGAATAGTATGTGATGTACAGTAGTCAAAGTTAACATGGATCAGTTGTGGCTTTGGTAGTTAAATGTGCTTAATGCTCGATGTTGTTCAATCATGCTTTTCCATGTCTCATTACAGCAGCATCATATTAGTTATTAGTACAATGGGTTTCGGCTGATGGCCTCGTCATGGCCAAAAGGCTGTGTAGCCACTGGCCTTGGCTTTGATCCTCTATTGTACTAATAGCTTTTTAATGAGCCATAAGTCACGTCCCAATCCAATTGCTCCAAAGCATTTTGTGCCTGCGTCTCAGCCAAAACAAAGGGGAAGTCTTCATGCTTCAAAGCAGACGTTTCCACAGCATATAGACAGTAGAATACATTATCATAATATTGACAGGAAGTACTTTGTTATTTAGCAGATTGTGAAGATGAGCACTCGCAGGCATTACGTTTGAGAGATACTGAAAGTGTGATATAGTACATTTATATCATTTCACCTCCACTGGCATTCATTTAAAGCTTATAAATAGAGCTGTTAAGAACCATAGCAAGTAATTAGTTTAGTCTTTTCTCTACATATACTTAACATTGTGTATGCATGTATGTTTCAAATGCAGAGTGCTCTGTTTTCCAAAGGACCATATCAGTAATTTTGCATGTTTTAGCCCAATTACTGCACATACTTACAGACACACTGTACATCATCACTAACCATTTGGCCATGCTTGAAAAATGTTGGATCTGCTTCTGTCTTCTATTCCAGGCAGCCATCAGTTTCCATTCATTTCCAGCAGATCATTTATACTTAACATTTTTGCCAACAAACTACAAGGTTTTAGATTTTCTGGCTACTTCAAACAATTAGTAAATTAAACGAGTAGTCAATCAGTGGAAAGTTGATTGCCAACTTTTTTCAGAATCAATCGATCAATCATTCCTAGTTCCAGCCTCTCAAACACAAAGCTTTGTTGTTTCCCTGTTAATGGATTTTCTAACACAGACTAAAAAATATTATATAAATAGAAAAAAATAGAATGATCGCTAATGAAACTAATCATTAGTTGGAGAGTCATACTTCCAGCACAGCTACAACATAAAAACTGTTCGCAAAACCAAAGCACGTTTCAATAATCAAGTTCAAGTTCAGCTTGATTTGCCCCCAAAAGGGCAAGCTGTTTTTTGGCAGCTTAAAGAGACAAAACAAACAGGAAGTAACATTAACCGCATTAATGAACACGCATATAATCATCAGGACTGTAATTTGATTTTCATAGTTGCGAAGGAATAAATGAAAAGCAATGGCTGCCTGGAATGGTACTACACCAAAATATCTATCAATCAATACATTAAACATTCAGGTTAATGTATTGACTGTCAACCAGTTCAGAAATGAATTGATAATTTTGATAACTGGTCATTTTTAAGTCATTTACCCTTTTACAAAATGTCATACCCTCAAAAAGGACAATTTTCAGCTTTTTTTGTGTCTTCGTAATTTGAATATCTTTGATTTTTGGACTCTTGGACTCAAGATGTCACCTCTTCAAAATTGTGATGACCATTTTTCACTCAATTTGTGAATTAAATGATATGTTGATAATGATTAATTGAAAAAAAGATGGAATAATTACATGTACCCCCAGACAGGCTGCATTTCAAATTGGTCAGTAAAAATCTTAAGTTAAAGCAGTAAAAACTGTACTCTAATAGCCCTAAAAATATCTTATGTACTGAGGGCATGTGCAGACAGTGCTGTAGCTGAATAGCATACGTGTGGCTGTTGGAGTACCGGAGTGTGTGAAAAGTGAAATAATGTGAGAAAGAGAGCGGCAGAGGTGGGTGATGAAGAGGGAGAGAGCGAGAGAGAGAGAGAGAGAAGAGAAGAGTGAGCGCACGAGAAGTGGAGCGTCGGTGCCGCGCAACAAGCTGCGATCAGTAGAGATATTGGGAGGGAGGAGGGCAGAAGGAAAACCCTGGAAGGAATTAAGATCAATCAAGAGATGTGAGGATGTGAAATAGAGAGAGGCAGGAAGAAAGAGAGATGTAGTGAAAGAGAGGGAGAGAGGAGGAGGAGACTGTGGCGAGTAAAGGCTGAGAGGGGAAGTGGAATAGACCGCTGGGATGCGACTCAGTGAGCGCTGTGATCAAGACAGAGAGGAGTACAGGACATACAGGGAAAGTGACAGAGAGTGCTTTGATTGACACGCCGGTCATGAGAAAAGAAAAGAAGAACCTGGCAAATGTCATTCCTTTTTGATTCATGTCTGATCCGCTGATATCTTCTGATTTACTGTAGAGCTGAGTGAATTAATTGGTTTTCCTCATCACTTCAAAGCTTTTTGTCTTGCATAGCTTAAAAAAATGACGTAAAGAGGTGCAATCGATCTCTGAATGCTCTTTGGGGATTGTCTGTTGGATTGTGCCGTCAAACTTGTTGTCTTACCACCTTGGCTCAGCTTCTTTGCTCCGTGAGGTAGGTTTTCTGTTTTCACTTGAGGAATCAGAATGGAGATGTTGATAAGATGACAGATACATTGTTTTAAGTGTGCTGTAAAAAGATGGAGACATTTGAGGAATTCTCTAGAGGTTGGAGTTGATAATGAAATCACGCGTATGCAATAAATCAGGGAATTTTTCCTCATGCGAGGAGCTCTAATGTGCTTATTGGCCCCTCGGGATCTGAGCGGACCCCGTGATGAACCTCTTATCTTTATGGTGTAAGATCTGGTGTGTCTGTGTGATCTAAAGTGTCGGAGTAAGTGCTGAAAAAAGAAACACATTTCCTCCCTTTTCCCACATTGCACCGTCATGTCAGAAATTCTATTTTTAGACAGCTACTGAAACAATATCAGAGTAATTGTGCACTTTTCTCTCTTTTTCTTTTTCTCCTTGAGCTTTCGTTTTTATTCCATGTGCTGAGTGAGCATTTTTGTGCATACCATAAAATATATCTGCCTCTTGTTCCCTACCCCTGCCAGTCTGGCCTGGCATATAAAAAACAAACAAACGAAAAACATACTTTATCCTCTAGCTCAGTGCATCCTCTCCAAAACAGCTCACTGTGTGGGTACGCCAGTCGTGATCCCCACTCGTGGTGTGTGGAGGGTGTGAGTGTGTGGAGGTGTTGGAGCTCCTGGGCGTCTCCAGAAGCTTCACGCTGCAGCTCCAATCAGTAATAATTAATTAAGTAGCATCCTTGCATCATTACATTCATTCTCAACCTGGAAGTCAGAGCCTCCAGTAGGTTGTGTGATAACACTGGAGGAGTGATTTATGTTATATGGATAATTATATTTATAATTTCAAAGTGTTTAATCATCCTTTTTAATCTTTGTGGTAAATGCATTTTTCATGTGAGATGCTAACTAGCCTTCAGGGTGTCTTCCATCAATTAAAAGTAAGTAAAAGTTTAATAAGCGTTGAAGGAAAGGCAGCAAAGTTAATCATCTTTATGTTTAAGGCTTCCTTTTGTAAAGAGTCACTGGGCTTCTAGTAATTGATTCAAAAGCTGGCATCTACAGATCAGAAATAGTGAGCTTGTGACTGAAGGGTTGAGTACAAATCCCAGCCCCCAGATGTGGGCAGAGGGATGTGAACAAGCATTGATGTAGGTCTGGGGATGGTGTGGGTAAAAAAGCATTAGGAATGTATCATTGAAATGACGGAGAGAGGAGAAACATGCAGGGAAGAAGCTTCCTTGCTCTGTCGCCTACAGTGTGACACATCCCAAAACTCTTAACTGTCTTTTAACTGTTTTAACAACTTTATGTGAGCAGATCAGACTGAATGGATACATTCGCCTAAAGCAGCTGGGATCAGTTCCAGCTCCCTGCAACCTTTCAGACCATTAGTGGTTATAGATAATAGATGGATGGATGGATTATTGAGGTAGACTAAGATATCTGTTGGATTTCATAATGTTGCTTTAAGTTTCTGTAGGTGGAGCTTTTTTTTCTTGTCTGCTCGACGTTGTTACATAATTGCATACGTGCCAGATGTTTTTTCTGGAAGGATCTTCAGGGAGTCAGCATAGACTGAATCACTATTTTACTGTATCAATCAGCCCGCAGCCAATTAAATGAGTATTGGAAATGTCAGGGTTTAGGCTGTTTTTTTAAACTCATGAACTCATAAACTCATCGTCAAGTTTAAGGCCAGATTGCATACTTATAGATTGCGTACAATTTTTACTTGACATCTGACATTTCTGTCTGGCTGCAAAAACCCTCTGGGTCTTGACCTCTTCACATGCTCTCCCCTGACTGACAGATGATGAAAATTATCTCCAGCTCGCACACCAATTCTGACCTCGCTAATTGTTTGTGGCCATGCATGAGGAGCTGCCGGCCATGTGAAAGACCACATTGATTTGGATGCTGTCAATCAAGCAACATGTGCTTGAACTGTGGGGCAGGCCGAGGGTTGCGGAGATGGCAGGGTTTACCTTGCCACCTCCGCATTTAAAGAGTGGACACATTGACATTTATGCATGCAAACGAGTAGAGGCTGGTTTACAAAATCTGCATTCTGTGTGGAGTTCATGTTCATCAAAACTTGTGAGAAACCATTCAACTTTCAGACATTTGGGAATGAAGACAGATTTGCAGAGTGATATTAATTGAGCCAGAGGCTCTGAGGGTTGAAGAGCTGGATTCAAAGGTAGAAATGAGAATTCAGATTATAGGGGAGGGATTTAAGTAATGTTTTCCATCACAAACAAGCACTGCTTTTGTCTTGTATTGCTGCAGTGGGTGCTGGTGGGCTAGATGAATTTCAGTTTATTTTGACATTGTTGCATTTGACATGCCTCAGCTCTTTGCGAGACTACAGCCTGTGAAGATTCAGTCAGGCTGGTAAGGGACTCCGATGCATAACCTGGAGACATGTAGGTAAGGTGTCTCAAAGATTCAAGACTTTTTAGAGCTGGACAGTCAGAACAGAAAAAGCAACGAAAAAAGGGCAAAGCAGAAAGTCCAAGAAGATGGAGAAAAGTGAGTGAAATCACTGTAGGGAATTTTATCAGATTGTATTTAGCTTCCTGTGGAGCCACAAAAGGCTTTTTACAACTTTTTTGCACATATGCAGTAGTACTTCCCAAGACCTGTAAACACATTTTAATGCGTGAAATGGTCGAGTTACCTTTTAAAGACTGAAACATTAGTAAGCACTGCAGGGTGAGAGGGAATAGCAGGCTCTAAAATGACAAAGAGAGTGATTGCCAGGAAAAACCTGAAGAAATGATGCAACATAGTGAGTTGTAGCTTTAGCTCTGCGAGAAGTTAACGGAAGGTAGGAACTTTTGTGCAGAACATGTAAAAGAACTGCTGATAAAAGTTATGTCTGCTAACAAGAGTCAATTGAAAGTCCTCGTAAGGATAGAAATAAAAGGAGGTGTGTTTTCAGTGGGAGAATATCTAGTCCTTCCCAGACATGGCAGGTGATAAATGGGTTGGATGCTTTTGAAGCAGATACAGCAAGGAAATGGAGACAACAAGGGTCAGTGCGTACGGTGAGACCTTAGCATTAAATGAGATGAGGGATGGAGGGACGGCTCTGTTTCCTGTAGGGACAGAGGCAACGAGAATAAGAAGGAGGCAGAAGTGGATGAGAAATGGCAGTATGGGACTACCTTTACATCTGAGGGGTGGTTTGACGCAAAAGATTACAGGTAGTATCGTCTGTATCCAGGCAACATTCATTACAACTTCACATGTCTTCTATTACATGAAACGTTTAATGAAAAACATGGGATGTACAAAGTAATGTGAAACCCACAGCTCCTCAAGGAGACCTGTATGTATTTATGCATGGGCATATGAATATAAATGATATAATATTATAAATCAGTGCTATCAAATACAGGGAAGGATCATGCATTTGATGCTAAGCTATAGCACAAAATCTTCTCTTTGGGAGGTCACGCTTTATTTTAAGTAGTAAATAGCTCTAAACTGATTTTCACTCTTTAGAGAGACTTAAAGGAGTTTTTACTAAATGAAAACTGAAGATGTATTTTAACTGTCTTTTAAGAACTGTGTCAAATGCCTCATAAAAAAACACTTGCAAGCCTGCATTTTGAATATTTTGAAACCATTTTTAATGAAGGCATTTTGAAGTTTTTTGCAGATTCTTGTCACATTACTGCCTCTGTGTTGGAATAGCACAATAATAATAATATCATGTGCAAATACATAAGAACTTGTGCGTGTCGAGCTTGAGATACAAGCAAAATGGGAACTCTCATCAAAAGGCAACAAAAACTTGTTCTCTCAACCGACCTCCTTAAGGTTTTGCAGCAAAATAACAATAGCTGCGTTTACATGGGGCCTAATATTCAGATTAAAATCAGTTTAAAAGCCCTAACAGACTGAAATGCTTTAAAACCTCAATCAGAATAAAAAGGCCCTAGCTGAACTAAAGTTTAATTCTTTCATAAACCAAAATAAAATATACCAAAATATTGAAATAGAAACTATCCCATGTAAATAATATAACCTGATGATTTTTCTGGCATGCCCAGTGTCTTGTTGTAAATGTATAGTGACGTATATTTCTCCACTTACCAAAGATGCCAACGTCTGAAGTGTACTGCTGAGAGTTTGCTTTCAATACAAACTCTTATCTTAGAGAACTTAACATAGCCAATGAGAGGAATGTATAGGAGATATTCTCCATGTAAACATAGCTAATGTCAAGCTGCTTCCCCCTTCAAATGCAAATGGCCACATGTCACTTTAATGCAAAATGTAAACACTCATCATTTCAGTGTGCTTTTTAACAAAGTTTATATAACGTAGCTGCAGTGTTTTTACCGATTCTTAATAGCTATATTTGAAGGCATGGCAGAAAGCCTGCTGTCAAGCCTCCTCCTGAAACTTTTTCAAAAACTCTTCCCTCTAGACGATGATTCATACAAATAGGGATAACGGTTACCAGTCTCGGACAGTCTCATCATATAGGTATTCATGTTTTTGCACTCAAATGTAGGAAATTCAAATCCTGCCTTCTTTCTCAACTTCCCACATTTGGCCAATGTGCCTTATGATTGTTAAACTGTCAGTTTCAGAAAGTTACAAAGATTGTCAGATGTAGCCTCCCAAAAATTTTGACTTCAGAAAGATGTGTTTTTCAGACGGGATCGCCAATCCGAGAAGCAGTTTAAATCATACTGAACCCCCGTTATAGTTTTTCTTATGAAGACAATGTTTGATTGGTACAACAGAATTTAGTGCTAGTGTAGGCCCCCGATTGGCTCCAAGCAAAGAATACTGTAAGTCAAAACAACTTCAATTTTAATCAAAAACCAAAATGAAATACACAAAGACAAAGAAAACACTATGTGAAATAGGTTTGAAACATTGACTGAGCAGCAGCTGAAGCTGCAGGCAGCATTCTCCAAAACCATCACTTTGTCACAGCCCGCTGAAAAGAGAAAGCTTTCTGTTCAGAATGGAGGTTTTCTTCTGAAAGCCAAGGACAGCAAGCAGCATCATTGTTTGGGATCTCTGAAATGGCTTAGAGAAAGCTCAATCAATTAGCCTCAGGAGGACGCGCATTGTCATTCGCATCGGGTTACCGGTGGCGGGCAGCCAGCAGCGGCCCATGGAACTCGCTCAAGGAAACAGGGAGGAAAGGATGGCGAGGGAACAGGCCCAGCTTATTGGATTTGCTCAGGAAAGTGATTACACCTTCCGCTTCGCAACAACCCTCCCTCCCTCTCTGCATGTTAGCTGCTAAGTGACAGTGACACACCTTGCCAGGGCGTTCCTCCTGGCTGCTTTTACAGCTTTGCTTGAGAGCCCATGAGAGCCTTCAAGTGCAAACACTTTACCTTGTATAGCAATCTGTTTATGCTGCAAACTGGATTTCCTTGTAGTGCCACCAGCAGGGCGGTGGCCCATGTTCATGCGTGATTGTGTGTGTGAGATTAATGGAAAGGAGGCCCACTTATGTTTGTCTACACAATATACTGTACTGAATGTGTGTGTGTTTGTGTGTGTGAGAGAGAGAGCACATGTGTACAGTTTGCACTGTGTCTTTGAGAAATGACTGATGGAATTGGATGGAGTTGGAGTGGCGATGATAAATCAATTAGAGCGGCAGGAGAATTAGTCTAATGAAGGTGACAGCCGGGCCAGAGTCCCACTCAGCCATGACTCCGTCCTTTAGATGGGTGTGTGTGCTGGTGCACATATGTGTTATACTGGATCCTACTCTGGAGCAATAGCACACTTTGCCTGTTTTCTGGGTAAAAAGCCTTAAGCAGACAGTGGATAAAACTCTACCATTCCCCTGGATTTCTTGGCAAGATGGTATACGACCTCCTTGAGACGAGGGAGAGCATTGGTCATTTGTTCAAATGCCTTATAACTTTGTTTGTGTTTGCCTGACCAGGGTCTGTGATTTATGACTGCTGTGTCACAGAACCAAAGGTGGAAGTAGTTTGATGTTTTTTGTAGTACCTTAAACACTATTATGTAATAAGGTTACTTAATGGTTGAGCCAGGAAAGAAGGCAGCTCTGAAACTGGACACTCATTTCCTAAAGACATCTCTGATGTGTCCTAATTTTAACCAAGTAGATCTTCTGTCTCCCTTCCTAGAAGCAGAGACATCACTACCATGCGGAAACTAATGGCCTAGCTTGAATGACTTCTCGTCTTGGTCTGCTTTTCCTTTTCGTTTTATTTCCCTTTTCTTTTTTTTATCTTGCATATTAACCTGCTGTGCCATGAAGCTGCTGTGAACTGCTGTTTCATTGGCTTTAATGCCATTGGTTATTCAGCCCTGATTGCACTCTCTTAGACGTTTCGCCTGCGTAGTACGACCCACTCGACTGAACTCACTTCTTTTCTTTCTTTTTTTTACATTGTGGCCAATACCTAGCACCTGGCCCTTTTTTGTTATCAACTCGGACGAGATTCAAAGCAAGCTGAGCCGAAACAAAAAGGTTACATGAATATCAGTGGCGTGCAGTGATTGATTAATATCCTCTGTCATAAGAATAGTTTAGCTTCTTTGTGTGCTCAGTGAATGTGTAGCTGAGCGAGATAGAGAGTGAGCAGCAGAGAGTGATGGTGAATGCAAGAGGAAAAGGTTAGCAGTCGATGTGACAGTAAATGTACAGTGTAGGTTACAGTTTCTCAGTGAGTAACGGCTGTAGTTTCTAAAGTATGGTGCAGGAGAAAGGACAAAATGAATACTGCTTAGAAGCCAGCTGAGGCTATATCCTTGCTAATGATTAGCCAGCACTGGTAGCTGAGAGGTCAGTACATTACAAAATAATAAAAGCTTTATAGTTATGCCAATGTCGCTAGCCGAGGAACAGTGTTTATTGTACCAGCTGAGGAAAGCTAATATCCAGTCGAGGCGGAAGCTGATCCAGTGGGTTGATAGGTTACACCACCTTAGTCGAATGCATAGCCAGATCCTTATTCCCCACTGCCGGCCTCTTAGTTACGAGCGCTGGCTTAACGTCGGCCAGATCAGTAGCTGGCTTGGGCAAGAATATAGCCTCTGCCGGCTTCTCAGTAGTAATAATTTTGTCCTTATCCTATCCTATCCTATCCTATCCTATCCTATCCTATCCCTATCCTGCGCCATATGTCTACTATGTAACGGTACTTTCTTCAGTGGTAGACAAAAAGCAGAGAAAAGTACCTGCTACAAATAGCGAGTACAGTCGACCCGTGACTCTTGTTGCAATACAGTTTATTTCATCCGGTTTTAAACCGCAGTTGCACTTGTGTATATTGTGAAATACATTAGTGTAAAGTTGGCCATATTGTGGATGGGGAATTGATGACCATGGAGGAATGTGGAAAGTTAGGTGAGATCAATAAACATGGTTAAAAAGAATTTGTGACCTGAGGATTGGAGCTTTTCCTGCTTTCCCCCTCATTTTTTCTTTTTACATGAAATCATGAACAGTTCCACTCTCAAAACAATATTGCCTGGACATTATTGTCCTCTCATCTATTTACTCTCGAAAATTACCCCTGTCGTTGCTATCTGTGTTGTCGCTCTTTCAAACAGCTGTTATCCTGCTTTTCTTTTTGGCTCTTTCTCTTTCGAACTATCTCTCTTTCTCAGCCAGCTGCCCGCTATTCTTCCAGCTGTCATTCTTTTCTTCGGGATTCAAACCCCCCCCCCTAATAGTGGTATTTATTTTCTGTCAGCCACTCTTTGTCCTAGACAGAATAGCATGCTCATTACACACACGTTCACACTTTCAAGATGCCTGTGAGTATTTTCCTTCTTGCATAGAGACACACTCAATCCCCCTTTAAAAGTGTAACCAATCAGCTGCAGTTATGTACTTTCCTAGGTCCATTGTGTATTTTCCTTATACTTGTGGAGAAGTGGCTGGGTTCATATTATATATTTTATTGAACCATTTCCAGACAAGCTCGTAGACGTTTCCATTTTTCTCCGTTATCAACAGTAAAAACTGATTGTGATGTATATAGATGGCAGTCAAAAAAATCATTTGGGGAAATAAAACTCAGAGAACATTCAGTTTGTAGCTCTGTCCTTAAATCAGTGGCATCTTGCCATGTATTAGTTTGAATATTGTGAAGTTTGCTTGACATTGAGCAGTGGTTTGCTATTTATCATGGCATTCTTTATAAATAACGATGGAGACAATGTTTGTCACAGAATAAACATAATCAAGCAGCTCATTTTCAACATAAAGGGTTGAAAAAAAAATGTTTTCAGGTCTTGCTACTGTTGAATGTATTTCTTGTGCTTCAGAGATAAAAAAAAAAAAAAAGAAAGAAAGAAAGAAAGAAACCTCTTTATTTATTTATTTGTTTTTGCTCAAGATGAAAAACCAGAAACTCTGATTATTCAGCATTGATAAGCAGTCTATAAACAATTAATTACTTGTTTATAACAGACTTTGTTAAGCAAAGGCTTACTTTATTTAATTATCTCTCCCCCCTTCAAGTATCAGTGACTGGTGGACACACAGAATTAATAAGTAATATAATCATTTTAATATGAATATTAAATATTAGGTTCTGAATCACCCATCTTTGAACTTGGCCTCATTTTGATCTCAACTACAAACCTGTGAAATTCATGGCTGCATTATTATGAGAAAATTATCACAATGACAAAAATCTGTCCACAAACGGACGTTTAAACACCTGGAAAACTGCTCAAAACTGCTTCTGCAGTAGTTCCTGCTATGAGTGTGTCTCTCCAGGACCATATTCCCCATAATGACACACACACACACACACACACACACACACACAGAGGGAGAGACCTACCAGCTGTAGCCGTTGCAGCTAGTAATCAAGTATTTATTTATCAGCACCTAATCTTCATTCACTAATACAGCTAAGCTACGTACATGCACGCCAGCAGGCCATGAGATGCCTTTGAAAGGCAATCCAGTTTGCTAAATTCCTTCAGAAATCCAACTCTTGACCTTCTGGATCTTCCTATTATCTGACTATAAAGGTAGATTTACATGAAACACTAAAGTTACAGACATGTCTCGAAGAGAAACAGTCATTCTATCGCTGTCAGAGGTCATGTTTATAATTGATTGTGTGCAGGTATATGCAGTTTTTATTATAAGCTCGCGCCCTTTGTGGCTGTTTTCTTCATGGCTGTAGTGCTTGTAATATTCAATAATAGATAGGTTTTTCTTTTGCATCATTCTTTATAGGTGTTATGTGTGTCCCATTGTAAAACCTCCTCCATGCATCTATCCTACATTACGACTACAACTGGCACAACTGCTTATGTGTCGTAGAAAAACCAGACTGATCCTTCTAACTGTTAGCTGTATATATATTTTCTGTAACATGTAACTTCATGCAAAGTATCATGGAAACACATGTTGTATGTTAATCCTGCTCTTTGATTGATAGTCTGCATGTGACATTGGCAGGAGGGCAGGACTGTTTGCCTGGTTACAGGAGAGCATTTAAGACGCTGATCAATAACTTTACAGCCTTTGAAAAGGAAACGTACTGAGGAGCTTTTACAAGGCCCTTGGACCAGTCAAGAAGAAAGCCATTTACCAAGAGCTCTTTCACTAAACTGATGAGCTCAGTCAGATTCCTGGCAGAACAATAGCAGTGCCCATCATTCAGAATATAAATTCATTCAACTCTCGTCTGGCTGATAAGCCAAGCTGACTGTTATGTGTCAATACAGGCGAGATAAACAAAGGAGCATTTTGACATTGTCAATGTAAAAGACAAATTATGGAAGAAAAGATTCACTTCACAAAATGATGTTATGCTTTCATTGGGATTACACTCAATGGACCAGATCAGGATCTGTTCAAGTCTTTGTGCACCTAGGGAGTTTCTGGAGATTAATCGAGAATATGGTTTTCTTTGTTTTTTAAGAAGGTAGATCATTACCCGCCTAAGCTTTGTAAATAATACCAAAGTGTATGTTTTTATGAATGGATGACGTTCCACATGGGTTTGTGTATTAAGGGATAAAGCATTTATCCACGCTTCAGGAAGTCTGGCATAACAAAATAAGAGACTATCATCTTCAGATGCACAACAGTATTGGTCATTTGTTAAGAAAAAAAAAAAGAAGAAAAAGAAAACCTGTTAATTACCTAAACTTTTTTTTTTCTCACAAGTGATGATGATGATGCTGGTGGATGGTTGACATACAAGTGGGCATGGGACCATATGAAAATGTAATGTTGCGATTACTAATCACGATTAATCACAATAATTGCGATTCACAATATTATCATCGAATTATCATCAACATTATCATATATAGATAAGACATAGATGATTATCTGGATAATGAAAATTCATCAAGATCAACTTATTGTGGATGTTTTTATCGCAGCCTGCAATAACATCTTTTATCCTCCTATCACTACATCCAAATGTGATTTTCACATCAGAAACCCTTTGTTCACGTAAATACAAGCTTCTTTAACAATGAAGACACTCTTTCTCTAACCATAATGAAGTATATCAATTGCCTAAACTCAATTAAACATTAACCATTTAGCTGGGGATCATTATATGTTCATGGGTCATTTGTAGAAGAGCTCCATGCATTGTTTGGCACTGACAAATTGCCTATTTAGTCACTTATGTATGAGGACTTGTTTAAACATCAAATTGTACAAGAAGCACAAGAAAACTAAGGTCAGTTGGCAAACCAAATACAAAACTGCAGCTAGTCAAAATGGTCAACAATTTTTGGACCAAAAAAGTTAACTGTGGCTGTGTCCAGCTGCTGCTCAATCCTCAAATTGCAAGTTGTCCCAGAGCCAGGCACATTTCTCTTCAATCTTAGCCGTTTCATGGACTGAGGCAGGGAGGAAGAAGTCCAACAAACTTGGAAGCCAAATCTACGACTTGTTCCAAACTTTGCTCCTGATTTAATTTTCATATTACCCCAAATTTACTGCCACAAGCTTCAAATCATAAACTTTTAATGCACTTAGAAGTCACAGCAAGGTAACAGAGAAAGTAGTTTTATGTTCAGATGTGAGACACTGCTGTTTCATGCCTCAGATTTAGTATGAAATATGAGGTGCTGACAGTTGAAAATCACCTTGTGGCTAATTGAGTCAAGGCATCCAATTCTTTTTTGAATATTTAAATCTTTCCCTTATTTATCTTTCAGGAAAGCATATGACATTGTTTTATTGAAAATTACCTTCTGAAAACAAGAAGTAATCAACCGAACCACTTAACCACTGTTGTTTTAGGCGTGGCCATTCCAAAGACTTAGACATGGACATTTCGAAGTGGTATTCAAGTTGACGTCCCATTCTTCAATTTTTTTTTCCTGCTGTGACATGAATGCAAGCTGCAGCATTAATCACCAGAGAGGAAGAAGTAAATCTCTAAAGTAATCCTTGTCATTTGCTGGCACTGAAGCAGACACTCAGAAAATCTCCCCTTTTGGCTGGAGCATGAGTTTCTCCCTTGGGTCGTGTCCAATGTGAAATGACAGAGAAAGAAAGCAAGGAAGCGTTGCCAACAAGAAGACATAAATAATAAGAATGATCTAAAGGAGACCAAGGAGCAGGAGACAGAGAAATCAGTAAACTAAATAATATAAAGGAGCTATCTTGTGTACTGTGATTATATGTAAATTGTAGGTTGTAGGATAATAAGAGCTTTGACCATGAATGGGACGCACAAAGAAACAGAACAAGCATCATATTTATAGTCTTGACATGGTTAAGAGAGGCTTGCACCTGCCCAGAGCTTCATCCGATCCTCCCCGCAGCTCACTAATCAGTGGGGCTGGATGGGGATGATGGGGCTTCCTAACCTGCCATCAGCCAGCTGCTCTCCACCCGGCTCCCAGGAAACAAAAAACAACCAGTGTGAGGCAGTCGTGGTGATGCTGCCAGTAAGCAAAAACATCACCATATTTTCTGCTGTAGGAAAAGTTTGAAGGAACGTCACTCTGTACTCAGAGCAGCTTGTTGACAGTTTGTCAGGTGAAGCTCCTGAGAACATGGTTTCATATCAAACATTCATTATTAATGACCAGAATAAGCCAAATTTAAGTTTACAAAAATAAACTACATAAAACCTCCAATGATCTGCTTCTTTACAACTGTGTGGGTGTGGCTTGGTCAGATTTGATTGACAGTGGCATCAACAAAGACACAGAAGCCACACAAGTGTTCTTACTTTCCCATTTCAGTGCCCCTCCACATAGAAACACTCAGCAGCACTACTGCAGTGTTATATGACTTATGTTATGGTCATCGATTTGTGTCAGAGAAATACGTTTTTTTCCCCGTGTAACTGGTGTGATGAACAGCTCCAAATACTAAAATACCCATGAGCCTCAGTTGCTGTGCAGAAGAGACTAGAAGAAGCCAATAAAAGCATATTTTTGGATGCTCTGTCATTGGGATTTGGAACAAAATATAGTTGCTAGACCTGATCCAGAATGTGAAAGTAAATTGATTTAAACTAATAAATGTTTATTTTTCAATGCATAACATTTATCTTCACAATTAACTGCTCATGTAACACAGTTTTCAACCCAATTGCTGGAATAATGTTGTGTGTTGAAAACTTGTATGTTGAAGTAAACATGTATGTAATGCTGTGATCCTACCCTCTCACTGAAGTAACATAGTGCTGAGACAAGTGATAGAGACACCATTCACCCTCTTACAAGACACTTTACCATCAACATGATTTTGCATCTGTTGTTTTGAGATAAAAAAAAAGTTACACAATGTTGCTTTAAGATCAATGAGTGTCCCTTACAGAAATTATCCTTGAGAGTCTCACTAGACTCATGTTTTGTTTATGTCTACATGCTTGTACTTTTGACTTTGTATCAAAGAAGCAGATTTTATTTTTGGACACAGGCTCAAGCAGGAGAGTTTCATGCCAATCCAAGTCTTGGAAGTGCGCCAACTTTCAGTCACATAACATTGCTTATGTAGAAAATTAATTAGACTTTCACATCCTAAACCAAGGGCACCCAAACGAACTCCTTCAACTTTGCAACGGCATTGTTTTCAGATTCTCAATAGAGCACTGTCTGCTTCTTGTTTGACTGGTGCAGTGAAATATCTGACATCACCTTTTTCTTAAGTGAAATGATCAGTTAGTTTTAACTTGGGCAAATAATAGCATTCTCATACCTCTTTGTAAGAAGCAGATTGAGAAAACAGATTGTCAGGGCCTTTAATTTATTCATACTTTGAGAATAAGTAAGCGACAGCCTCATGTGTGCTTGTCTGAGGCTTCTGTACTTTAGTGCAAAAGTTTCTTCAGTGCAGGAACTTATGTAAGCTGAGTCAGAACAGATCTGCCTTAATGTAGCGGCTGGTTTGCCCTCAAGGCGGGATTGATTTAGGTTTGACTGCATTACAATTTCCATCCTACTTCCCTATTCACAACCCCCTATTCACTAGCTTTCCAAGCACTGAGTATCTCCAGTACAGCTCCCAAAGTCTTTTGTAATCTCCTTAAATGAAATAAAGAATACTTACTTTTTATTATTTCCTTTATTAGGACTTAGTAGGCTGCAGTGGCAGAGGGGGGTAAGGACTAACTAAGACTGTATGTGATATATCCAAGCTCAACTACAGTATAAACTTTTTACAGCCCAAAGTATTAATTTTACGTATCTAGTATAAATAATTTACCATGCTGCTGCTTTTAATATTAAATAATAGGGGAAAAATCCAGCCTCCTTTGTATTAAAAAAGTATAAAATCCTTTTATTCTACAAAGAGCAAGAGTCAGAGTTACAGTTCCTCTGTGACTACAGAAAGATCACATTAAAATGAATTTAAAACTTGAGCTCAGGAAGGACAAAGTTACCATTTTTACAAGCAACAAGAACACAATAGAAAAGGGATATAATTCAGAGGGGAGAAGGTGATGTGAGCAGTTTCTCATATTGAGCTTACCTTGTGTGAGAAGGTCCGTCGTCTGCATGAAGCCATTTAAGTTGTAGTCATTATTCATTCTGTATCAGTCCTCCCCTGATACAACAAGCAGTATATTATTTAAGGTGGCACATTAGAGTCACAAACAGAATGTTATAAACACTTCACAGGATATTTAAAATCCATTTGTACAGTTCATGTAATTAACTAACTGTAGAGCGGTGGTACTGGGATTTCTCTTCCATTATAAAGCAGTCATCAGGCTCTAATGAGCATAATAATGACACATTCAATTGAATCAGATGTGTTGGAGCAAGGAAACATCTAAAACATGCTGGGCAGGGGGCCACCAGGACCAGGACCATGATTTAATGCCAATAGGAACCCTATCCTGTTGTACATATTCACCTAACCCATGTCAAAATAAGTAGTTACACAAGGTATGTATTACTAGATTGAAAGCATTTTAGGCACAATTTGTTTCCACTGGTCTGCAGGTTTTTGAGTGTGACGCTCATTATGACAATTTTACACTGTCTGTTAACTCATAGGATCTGTGCCAGTTGGCCTTTTCTAAATCCAGTTCTAGCTCCAGCAGAGAGGATTTTCTGCTGTGTGTTTATTGAGACTGAAATTGCCCATGTGTGTCTGCACATATTCGACCATAATGGTCTCTAATTAAGCTGTAATGCTCTCTGAAGTTGATTAACTAGTTTAATTCAATGCTCTACATCATCACAGGAATTGTCCTTCTCCCTGAACACAAAGTTTTGTACAGGTCACGTTCATTCATATTGTTGCTTGTTTAATAGAAAATGTATTGTTATCTGAATTTTTGACCATGTGCTCAAAGCTCCAATAATGTTGCAATTGACTTATCAGGTAATAACCCTATACACCAGTATAGTCACAGGCAAAGACCACCATGGTCAAGTTATTTAATGAAAATAAATGTTTATAACTATGGTTAAGGAACTCAACTTGCATGTTTAAAGCAGGTTAACACTGACTCTTCTTTTCTTTCCAATGTGACTGAGATCACTGATATACAGTTGTGCTACTGGCCTACAATGAAAAGTCTACCAAGTGTAGTTTTCACCCTGACATTGCTTTTGCCCCAGTTGCGGCTAATGGCTTTAGACATCACATCTGGTTCAAGAGGGTGTCAAACAGGTCAATAAGTAAATCAATGAGCATGATTTAGCCTATTGTGCGAGTGTAAGGGGTCCAAGTCTCTCTCGCTGATTAAACCCACAAGACACAAACCATTCAGTCCTCCTCTCTTATTTTTTCCATGTGATTATAGATGTTAATGCATGTCAGTTTGTGACTTATGAAGTGCTGGCTTCAAATACTTCTCGACCTGATCAAATGTAAGAGAACGGTTAATCTGATTTTTGGGTGTATGTGCGTGTGTGTGAAAGTGCATGATGTCCGGTTGTAGTGATTGAAAGAGATTAGGAAAGAGTGTCTAGTGCAACCACTGCAACCACATGCGCCATATGTATCCAAGAATCTTTACAGTTCTGAATTAACAGCAAAAGCATCATTTCATTATTAGATTTGATGAAACTCCTGAGAGCTACTTTGCCTTCTAATGAACTGGAACATGAGTCACTATGACGTGATCTCCATTTCCTGTTGAACCTCAAGATGCATGGCACTCTCATTATCTGGATATTCCTTTCATTAAGTATCAGTAAGTAAGCAACAAATAGAAAAAGCCAGAATTCGGTTCATTCATTTGCAGTCGCAGAGTAAATAGATCCTATCTAATTCAACTTTTGATGTTCAGCAGGGGACCTTTGCTTTTCATATTCAACCGACTTAGTTTGTACTGATATGGTCAGTGTGTTCTGAAGGTTAATGTAACCCGATAGCAGCAACCCTATAATGTTATAATTCCAGACATAATTTAAATGTTCACCAGAGTAGTGACATTAAAAATATACATTTAACATTTACTAACACAAACTTTAAGCTCTGCAAGATAAGTTTGGACAACATCATATATTAATTTGTACGCTCATGTCATGTAATTATATACAAAATATATAACTACTGCTTTCTGGGCAAGGAGAGGAAATTAGTTTGAGAACCTGTACTCACTTTTCTGATCTATATTTATGTGAATGAGTGCTACGGGTACTGTTAGTAGTACTGCTTCTTTAATGATTGCAAAAATGTTTATCCTTAGTAAAGAGAGAGTGTAATTCCTCAAATGTCTTCTTCTTTTCCCCTGTTTTCAATTGACTTTGATGTAAACGCTTACACACTGTGACAAGTATTTTATCTTTGTCTCCCCATTTTAGTCATGGACCAGTGACATTAAGTGGTTGAGTTAAATAAGCTTTCATCAGGCTTGATTAATGAACTATGAAACCGAGAGCAATTTGATACTAACTCCCACTGACGATGTGGGGAATTAGATGAGGACGGACTGCTCTCTTAAGAATATGTTCTCCAGGAATCGCTTCAATGGACAACATGGAGCAGGTGTTGCCCCTAAAGGAGGCACAAAGGCAAAAGTCCACTCTCCCAAAAAGAGGGCGCCAAACCCCAGGGTAGCGCTGGTCATTCGGGGTAAAATACATCGTCTCTTGCAAGGTTCCACAGACCATCATGTCCCAGATTCCCACCTCTACTATGCAGGTATTGAGGAGGAGGAGGGGGAAACACAGGAGGGCAGGAAGGAACACAGAAGTGTCTATCCAAAGGTAAGCCCCAGGGCTGAAGCCTATTCACCAAAAGTGTCAAATGGTAAAGGACATGGAGCACCGCCAGGGCCACCATGTGTGGGAGAGGTGGAGCTGAACAGAGAGGGATGTATAAGAATACCCTGCACCTTGCAACATAAAAGCCGCAGATCTCCAGCAAATGTTAAACGAATCTCCTTTGAGGGTGAAATTCGGGCAACTCCTGAGCAGATGGGACCAACCCAACACTACAGTCCAATAGGCTCAGACATGAATGGTACTAAATTTGCAGGAGAAGCTCGCAGGGATTTTGCTTCACCCTGTATTCGGCCAAAGAGACCCTTCTCCACTGGGGACTGTGTTGACTACAACTTCAACAGAGCTCTCCCAGGTACGCTGCTGGAAGAGGATGAAGATAAAGAAGAGGAGTCAAGTGCTGTCATTGAGCACATTCTAAAAGAGCTGAGGGGGATCAACAAGATCCAGGAGGAAATCTCCGACCTCAGGGATTACCTGACCTCAGTTCGTGGGTCAGTTGAGGAAGTATCATCCTGTGTGGATGCTGTATTGATGGAGATTGAGGGCATTCGTTCCAGCAACAAGGCTGGTTCAGGGGTACATGCAGGTACCTGGTCAGGGGTAGGGTGCAAAGATGGACAATCCCCCCGCCGAAGGCCCGCTAGTGCTTATGGCAGTTTGGGGAGTGCAATGCCAAAGTCTCGTTCAAATTTTTTCCCCCAAGTCTCCAATGAGCGCCATAGCATCCATGGAGAATTACTGTTACCCAGGCCAGAAGAATCTACTGTGTCCCCAATAGCTGAATCAGTGGATATTCAGGAGCTGGAAGAACAAGAGGATACTTCTGACCATAGCTCAGATATCCCAGAAGGCGCCATGGCAAGAAAACTCAGCTTTGGCTACCTTGAAAGGCAGGATGGCCAAGACTGTCCAAGCACCAGCTCCTTGTCCTCTGGTCATAGTTCTAAGTCTGAGTCAGATCTAGAGAGACCATCATGTAGTCATGGAAGGAAGCAGCAAAGAGCTGATGATGGGGAGGAACATTGGACTAGCACTGGACCACCACACAGTGCCACTGGGGAATCTGTGTGGCATAGGGAAGCTGCTTACCTCAGTGGCAGAGGTCTAGGGGAGCATGAAGGTGAGGGCCCTCTTTGCTGTGAGGGAGCTGGTAGCTGGGATCATTACAGAGGTGCAGGAGGATATAGTACATCTGGGCAGTGCTCCACAGAAAGTTCAGAACATCTCTCTGTTCGTTCTGGGAAACATTACAACTCACCTGCCAGCACTTCTAGCAGGGACGAGTGGCAGTCACGGAGGAGGAGGCCTCAAACCAAATCTGGGATTCATGTTCCAACAGATACCAACCTTGAAAACCCTACCGTAGGATATGAGTGTGCTGCAGATTTTTCCTACCCTCAAAGTTCTGGTTACCATTCAGTTGATGGGCATGATGGAGATGCAGAGGAATTTGATTACGGGGAATCAAATGACCTGAGCTACAGGACAGACTGTCAAGTTGACAGTTATCAGGAAAATTACTTAGCCTACGAAGAGTCACCAACAGTGACATGGACTGAGACATCTTTATATACCACTGTAGCTGATGTTGATCAACCATATATCCAAGAGACTGAAGCCAGTAACCAAAGCTTAGAAAACCGACTCCCTCTCTCTGACAATCCAGATGTCCAAGCTGGTGGATTCAATGTCAAGCGCATAGGCCGAGCTGTACTTGATTTTAGCTCTGCCTTGCGGGGAGCATTGCGCAAACTTGATGTACCTGGACCACAGAATCCTGGAGAGGAAACAGACTTTGAAATATCAATGCCTTCTGATCTGCCTACAGCTGAGTTTACTTCAAAACCTTCATGTTATGAACCACAATTTGAACAAACATCTGACAAAACACCAAAAGGTGATGTGGTAGATCATAGGAATGTTATAGGGGAATTGAGCAAAAACAATACTCTGGACAAGTTAGATCTTTGCTCTGTGGAACCTATGCTTGAAGAAGCCACCAACAGCCTTACATTGGAGTCCAAAGACACCTGCCACTATCCCACTTCTTCGGACAAGGTCCCCCCATGCACAGAAGAACTTTCAATCTGCCCTGACCCAATTTCCAGTCACACTGCGGCACTGCCTCCACCTGATGGCCTTACAGAACAACCTGCAGAAGGCCCTGCAGACGTTCCTGCAGATCTGACCGTTGAAGCCCAGGTTTCGCAATTCACACCTGCAGAATCCCTCTCAGTCTCCCTCTTGGCTGATGAACCTGCAGCACCAGAGGAGCATGGAGAGAATGACGTACCACAGCCACAGCAATTCACCACAGACACTGTGGCCCTAGTGGGCAAAGCAGAAGGAGATGCAGCGGAGCAACCCACAGAGATAAGCCAGATGGACGAACGCAGGCTAAAGTGCCTGAGGACCTTTCAGCAGATTCTGCGGGAGAAGAGGGAGACAAGGCGCAACCTCACCAGTATGACCATGTCCACCTTCTCTCAAGAAGACTTTGAACCAGGTAGTCATCATTGGATTTTGAGTCGGGATCATCTTTTGTTTCATTCTGCACATTTTGTCTTGTTTTATTCAAGTAAATGCGTTTTCATTCATTTTGAGTCACTGATTTTCCTTTTTTTTTTAATTTTACTAATTCCCATTCACCTCATGCTTTAAACAACCATTAGGGTTAAACGACACTGCTATTTTATTTATTTTTTGTATACTTGGAGTTATTTGAATTTCTTTTCATCATTGTATGTTGAAACTAATACATGCCATTTAACTTTTAATGATCATAAAGTATTGGCTTTGTTTACTTGAAAACTTTCCTTTTCAACCCCACCCTTTGGTCCTCACGATGTCTCACTGTTGCCAAAACTCTTTGGTCTGTCATGGTTGCAGTGCAACGTGTACATTGATAAAAGGATATTTTCTACCGGTATGTTCACTCAGCAAATTTAAATAAGGCCCTTTACCATAAGGTCCCTTGGGTATTTACTATAACAAATGGACTCTGCTGATACTATAATTTTTTACTCCCTTGAGAGTAATCTATCACCTGCCATTCACGAGTCCCTTAGTCTTTTCCAAGGCTCCAGCAGGAGCCATTTGCTGAATTAGAAAACATTAATTATCTCCTTGGAAAGCAAGCCTGACATTTAAGAGGAAGGAGAAGGGAAATATTAAGAGTCATTTTCACGATAAATTATACATGTTAATGAAACATTTATTACCTCAGACCCCCTTATATCTGAAAACTCAATGGCGGCACTGCTTTTAACATTGCCCAAGCATTTGTAACAGCATGGATAAACCAGGGTGTGTCTTGTTATTTCGCATGATAAGTCAGAACTGTCTGTGACTCTTTTTTCTTCTTATGCTGTTTTACAGACGGAAGTCAAGATGGAGATCAGGTTACCTTTTTTGTGGTTTCTCTCCCGTCAACATTATTTTCATGACATCTTAAAAGATGTTGTCCTTTCTGTATATACTTTTGACGTTTTCTCATGTCCGTTTCTCTTGATTTAATTTTCCTTTTTGTTGTGTTTATATTGTGTTCTGTCAGTTTCTGGCAAATGCTAATGAAATTGTTTAAGGTTTTATTATATGTCAGCCTCGATGCATCTGAGCCCTATTAAGAATATGTGTTTTTTTCAATCATAAATATAAGAATGGCGTACAGTAATAGGTCAGTATTGATTAGGACACAATATTGATGAAAAATAATATTGATGTCTGTCAAGCTATGGTGTTTGTATGTCACTGTGGTATTTTCTTTACTAGCTGTCAGACAAAAAAAACACGCTGTCAGGAAGCAAAAGTCAATATTCAGGGTGCGTTTACTGGGAGTATGTGTGGTTCATTAGGTGTTTTCTTTATTAGGTGAAACCAGATTTATGAAGCTCATATATATAGGGGGACAACATGATTGATTGAATCATCCTGTTTGGCATGCAGTACTGAAACTCAACCAACCCAGTTCAGTCCCAGTGCTTCTCTCCTGTTTTTTCTTCTCACTTTGTTGTTTCTTCTCGTGCTTGCACGTGTGCATGCTCCAGTGCCATGAAACCAATAACGTCTGTCAGCCTTCAAAAGGTTAAACTTGTGACCTTTGACTTTCTATTTCAGAGCCGAGATCAAGATAACGACCCCAGCAAGCACCCATGGGCCAAGCCAGGGTCAGTAAACACATTTTGATGTGTATGTGTGTGTGTGAACGAGAATAAGATTACCTGATGCAGTGTTTGCACCTGGACTTTCGTTATTCAAATACTGATCAGTGAAATGTGGTGTTTGTTTGTTTGTACAGGGGAAACGCGCCCTTTGGTATTGACAGCATGCCAGACCTCCGCAAGAGGAGGCCCATTCCCCTTGTTAGTGAACTGGTGAGTATGCATCACTCAATATCTGCCTCCTGATTGAGAATTTTTGACCTTCACAGAACTTTAACTTTTTCACGATTTAAACATTGATAGCCTCAGAAATATTTTTCTTATTATTTTAGTAAATTGAACAGTATTTAAATTTAAAATAAGAAAATTAAGAAAAAAGTAAAAGCAAGAACAGAAGTGAGTATGTAGTTAACCAAGCCCAAAATAAATCCACTCACCATATCAAAAACAATCAACAAAAAAAAGTTTCTGTGCATAACTAAAATGATCTTAAAGCTACATTATGTAACTATTTCATCTTAAAATAAGTGTACAGTGTCTTGTAATAGTGTGAATGGTGTTTCTGTCTCAGCTGGGGCACCAAATTGCACAACATGCAACATAATGCTGCTTTAAGTTTCTGGAGCTGGAGCTTTTTTCTTGTCTGCTCAGTATCTTACCTAATATCTCGTGTGCCAGGTGTTAGTTTTCTGAGACGATTTTCAGGGAGTCAACCTAGATTGAATCAGTATTGTGCTGTATCATTCATTAACAGCAGCAAAATCAATGGATATGGACATGTCAGGGTTGCTTTAATGGTGGTAGTGGTGCTTTATATTAAAAAATGTGTTACTTGGTAAACATAATTACCTAGCTACTGTGGCCACAGATACACTCCATACAATACCATTGCTAATGTTCTTTCAGTGAGGATGCCTGATTAGTTGATAATAACAAATTCAGAAATGACAGCTTAATTCAAGTCTCTAGCTGCTGGTGACGATCTGTCTAAGCCAAGTGATATTTTTTCATTTTGTCTCATCATACTTTAACAGAGAAAATCAAACCAAACCACTTAAAACTTTATTTTGGGGGACTCTTAAACATTTGAGTCATGGGCTCCTGGATGTTTGATCTCAGAAGAGCTTCAATGTAAACATCTAGCTGAAAAGTTGCATATCATATCATATTAATTCTCCTATTTTCACATGATTTTATCTTCAGCGATAAAGTCCTCCATAATATGTACAGTAAACACTAATATCTCTAGAACAACCGCCAACAAAATTATGGCTTTCATTTCATCTTAACATGATTCAATTCTTTTTCATTTGTTTCATATAACAGTAACAAAAATGTACATGGTGTTGCTTTTGTTTCTCTTTGCAACTGCTTTCACCAGATGCTGTTTCACTTTTGTTTTTTTAATGACCGTTAGCTTTTTCTTTAGCATTGAAAGTAGCAGAGTAAAGTCATGTTAACAGGCTGTCTGATTGACACCATGTCACAAGATTTACATGTTAAAATCAGCTAATTTGATCTTTCAGGAATAATAACTTGAAGGCTACACACAGGATAAATGCATGATAGAGCACTTTAAGAGCATTTTTTAAGAAGCTGCTGATCCCTTCAGCTGAGAACCTGTTCGTTTGTCTCTAACCTGTGTTTCTTTCTTGTTCTCTCTTCTTGCACATGTTGTCTCCCTCCCTTTGTTGGGCCTAAGGCTATGGTGAGTAAAATAGAGAGATTTTTAGCTGCTGTGTTTTTGTTTGATGGGCTTGTTTCCAAACTCTCAGATGGTCCTGATCGCAGGAAACAATTTTGTTCTGCTCTGTGTGAAGTTTTCTTTTGTGCGTTTGGAGAAAACTGTTGTGCACATGTACACACATGCACGAGAACACCCTCATACCAAAATCCGTCATTGTTCCCTAGTATTCCAAAAAGTTCTGACAAACACAAGAAAAATCAATTCCTTCTTGTGAATGCTTTCAGCTTCCCCTCAGCTGATTGGTGCTCAGGGGGGCAAGAAGCTTTTCCTCTGATAGTTTTTTAACCACAGGTCCCTTAATTAACAGTTCTGTTTCTCAGCGATTCATCAAGTCAACAAACAAATAACACACCTGCCTCTCTAGACAAACAATGCTAATAAATGCTGTGGTAAATTGTGTCTTACTCTCTTTAGTCTCGCATTTACTTTGAAGTACTTGAGGGAGACGTAACTAGAGTGGCAAGAGCTGCAAATATTCAGCCACTGAGATCTGAGAGAGTTGACTCATCTGATGAAAGAAACTTTGACTTGAAATGGATCCAGAGTGGAGGTCACAGCAGAAGTCTGAGAACAAAAGCACCCGTGAGGTTTGAAGAGATAAAAAGGCTCTGGGACAATCTAGTCTGACTTCATTTAGTTTAGTATGTCAACTTTCAAAAATTATGAAGAGAGAGACAAACAGACTGAAGAGAGATGAACAAACTTTGTGCAGATGAGACCGACATATGTACACAAAAGTTCTTTGGGCTTATTTTGCCTTTATTGTGCAGTGACAATGAAGAGGCAGACAAGAAACAAGGGAGAAACCAAACCGGCAAAGGTTCAGACTATGTAGCATTCGCTTTTTCCCGCTTGGCTAATTTGGAGGAGAAAGAAGAAGAGAAAAGGGCGAACTAGAATGGCACTCAGTAGAGCGCACACCTCTGCAAAAGCATAACAGTCTAAGCCTAACTTTTTGATTCAATCAAGCCTTATGCAACATCAAACAAAATATATATGAGTCCATTAGATCCACATTTTTATTCAGAGCTGCATCAAATAGGACTCACTCATAGATACCAACCACCTACATACGCCTGATTTTTTTCATCAAGAATTTCCTGAGATACTATATAAATGGGTTTGTGAAATACTCACCTGCGGTATGTCGCTTCAAAACTATCCTCCAGTATGTGATTTTGCATCAAAAATGAAACTGACTGCGGAGTAAGCAGTTCGAATATTCACTCGAAAAAAAAGGCCTCCAGTGTGTAAAGGCCTTAAGGACTTTCGGATCACATGTCCTCACATAACTAAAGAATATGTGCAGAGAGATTGTGGTATGACATTTCCAAAGTTGTGTGTGACTTCAAGTCTGTCTTTAATGTCACTTAAAGGAAACTAAACAAGGTGCACCAGCAATCAAAAACGCAACCTTGCACAGACCGCTGTAGCAAATAAATGGCGGTAATCAGTTAGACTTAATGATAACTGACAGCATGTGTCAGGGAGAAGGTGTAACCAGAGCCACTCTGGATTTGAAAAAAAACCAGCTGTGAACCTATTGCAAGGACATTTCTCAGGTGTAGAACAGCTTGAAAATGTTACTGTAGGATGAAAACTGCATTTGATCTTCAGTATTTTGTTTAGGCTGGAGATGAAGGAAGACTTTCCAAATCCTGTCCAAACCATCCTCCTGCAGCACATCTACAGTGACAATCTTAAAGGGATATTTCACTGAGATAAAACATTATCTCACTGTACCCCTTATAAAGTCGCCTAATTTGAAGAAGGAAAAAAAAACATGACGAGAAAAAAAAGGGGGGCTAATACTGCGCACCATGCCGTTAAGAAACCCTGATTCACCTCGGGAAATTCCTTCACTGCGAAAAGGAAATTATTTTGATTTAATTTATAGTTTTACGGTTTGTACAGATCAACTTACAAGATATAAAATGTCAATTTATACACAGCCAGACAAGCTGTTTCTCCCTATATTCGAGTGTTTGCTAACCAAAGCTAACCACCTGTTGCATCGTAATTAGCTTATAGATATGACAGCGGCACCGATCTTCTCATCAAACTCTCAGGAAGAGAGCAAGTAAGCATATGTCCCAAAAATATTGAACTGCTTATTTAGTGCAACATCTCTCTAATGAGCTTTAATTGGGCTCAAATCAGATTTGAGTATTAAACTGTTTATGATACTACAAAGGCTATTGAAGTATCCAAATCTGAAGCCGTGGCCAAAAAACTTGAATCATTGCTACATTCAGTGTAGATCCTCACAAATGTAGTAAACCAACCGTGATAGAGTTTGCCCTCAAGAAGTTAGTAGAGGAGAGTTGTGTGGCGTGTGTCTCCGAAAGTGTGTGGTCAAAAGTGTTTGTTCAAAGAGAGGAGTTTCCACGACATTGAAAGCTGAAAGAGCCCAACATCACACAGAGAAATGATTTCCTCGCCTTCTTAACCGAAAACTTTTCTCGGCTTGTTCTTTTCTCTTTACCTTGTTTGTTTCTTCTCTCTGTGGCTGTTTATGACTGATCCTTTTTCTCTCTCTCTCTTGTTTCCAGTCTATGATACAGTCCAGGAAAGCTGGACTCGCCCACACACTGGCCACACGGACCTCCCTGAAAGACGAAGAGCTTGTGAGTGGCCAAATACATATGCCACACACACACACACACACACACACACACACACACACACCCACACACACAAACCGCACATATTTTACAGTGATGTACTGTCGACTCAATGGGCGTGCACACAACCACTCACACACACTTTTTTCACACTTTATTCGCCAACTGAATTCCTGTTTTTCTGTTTGCTGAGGAGCCAATATACTCTATGCTCTGAATTTTGCTGAGTCAGCGTTAGGCAGCGTCAGGTTTTAATGGAGGTAAGAGAGCAGCAAGTCGTCACTGACTGGATGAGGTTATTTTATTGTTTTATTATTGTTTGTTTTCTGCCTTTCCGGCTTCACTGTGTCGAGTCATGCTGGTTATTACAGTATATGAGGTGAAACATTAATTATTCAAGTGGATAAAGTAGGTCAGCGAAAAGTGATACCGAGGAGAACAAGGCACCTGCCAATTTTAAAATAAAAAAAGTTTTACTGTGTGATTACACAGTAGAAGCCATAGTGGAAATCTCACTATCCAGATTTTTTTTTACAGGATTTACAGGATTCTTTACAGTGACAAGGAAGTAAATCAGATGTAAATAGAACCTGGTAAAAGCACAGGATCAAAAAATAAATAAATAATAAATTAAAAAAGGCACGAACGGTTCTAACAGGATAAATAAATAAAGCTTGTTACAACAAGACTGAGTGAAACAACGGGGGGATGACAGAAGATTAAAGCAAGTGAAGACAAAAGCAATAAAACCCAAAAAGGAAGGATACCATTCATACCACTCTATTGCTATTTCTACTATATAATGATAAGAAGAATAACAATCAGCCTGATGATAAGGACTCACATACCCCACTATACAAATACTGTGTTTACCAAATCAAACTGGGCTCCCAGTCAAGGTGTCCTCTCATCCAGTGGAGATGTGTTCACCTCCTCCCACACTCCTCCTACACTAAACAACAGCAGAATTTAGTTCATCAGTAAAGAAGCCAAGAATTATAAAAACACAAATTAACACTGTCATACACAACCACACACTATTATTTCAGCGGTAGCCACCGTCAAATGACCCTTTTGTGAAATTTTCCATCATCTGTCCTGCATTGATGCTACACACACTTGTTTCACCAAATTAGCATGTCCAGGAAGAAAACTACTGTAGCGTATATAGTTGCTAAGTCATTCTCTTTCCATTGTTGTTTTTCTCATTGTTGTTTTTGCTTCCTGTACCACCGATCTCTTGTGCCAACACTTTCTCCGTGCTTTGTTGTATTTGTGTCACTCACCTTGTTGTCCTTTGTCTTGCCTTTTTCACACTTCATCCCACGCTTCTGGTTTCCTTGCACAACTTCTTAAAAAATCTGGCATGCCCTTTTTCTCCTATCCTGCTTCTTTTCTTACACCCTCCCCCTCTGTCTCACCCCTCCTCCTCCTGCTTCAACAGAAGAACCATGTGTACAAGAAGACCCTCCAAGCTCTGATCTACCCCATCTCCTGCACCACGCCTCACAATTTTGAGGTGTGGACGGCCACCACGCCCACCTACTGCTACGAGTGTGAGGGTCTGCTGTGGGGCATCGCCCGGCAGGGTATGCGTTGTGCAGAGTGCGGGGTCAAAGTGCATGAGAAATGCCAAGAGCTGCTGAACGCTGACTGTCTGCAGAGTGAGTATAATTTTTAAACTACAGAAAAACAGAAACCCAAAAGAGATGAACCACAAACCAAAACATATATTTGTAGGCACCTATGGACAGTTGATTTTTGCATGAAGCGTCGGAGCAAAATGTTGCTACAGGATACAAAGTAGACATCGCTGTGAGTGTGAGATGTGATGAAGGGTTATGCCAGAAAACCTAGTGAATCTGCCAAAAAACGATCATAAACCTAAAAGTAAAAGCATGTAGAACTCTCTGGAACTCATCGTACGACCTTTTCTCTCCTCCATTTCCTTCCACCGTTGTTCTCTTCAGGAGCGGCGGAGAAGAGCTCCAAGACTGGGGCAGAGGACCGGACGCAGCACATCATCATGGCTATGAAAGACAGGATGAAGATCCGCGAGAGGAACAAGCCCGAGATCTTTGAGGAGATACGGAAGCTGTTCAGCGTCACCAAGATGATTCACGTCCAGCACATGAAGAGCATCAAGCAGAGCGTCCTGGACGGCACCTCCAAGTGGTCGGCCAAGATCACCATCAACAGTACGTCCAGTGACTTTTTTACTTTAAAAAGAAAAACATGTATACAGTTAAATACTCAATATGAAACATTTACCTTCTTGATATTGTTTAAGTGACAGAAAGCTTGAATGTACTGCAGTAGTCTTTACACTGTCCTTTCCTGAGCTTTCAGTACAAGGTCTCTTTTAATCTCTTCTGTCTCTCTTTGTCTACCAGCTATTGACACTTTGAGTACTTCTTCTGGCCATTGAAAGACACACAAAATAGGAATAAAAACTAACTTTTCAGAAAGCTTCAGTGAAACCCTGACATTTACATTTGGATAAATGCCTTCACATACACATATAATGAAGGAAAAATATTGTTTGATGATATAAACACTGAAGTACAGTGAGAGAGACAGGAAAAGCTTATCCAACCTGTCTGTCCTTTTCTTTTTCTCCTACCACGCTCTCTTCTCCAGTCTCTCCATTATTACTAATGCACCTACACAATCTGAACAGTGTCCACAAGGCAACAGGATACTGTGTGTACATGAATCCACACTTGTATGGTGTGGATGACACTCATATTTCTGTGTGAAGTCAATCTGCAGAGTGAACTCAAGGCTACATTCTCACCGTTGGTCAGTTTTCTGAGCCCGCTGGTGCATTCATTCTTTAGTGTAAGGTTGTATGTTCAAAAGTGGAGAGTGCATGGTACATTATGAACATTTCATGTCATGATTATTGTGGCCAGAATAATTGTCATTCATGACATTATTCTAATCATAATTTTTTTTTAAATTTTACTATTGAAATGGCACCAAAACCGGAATCACGTTACCTTACATTTAGTTAATAATTAAATAATTGTAATTTTAGTGAACATCCTTTCTAGTGAAAAACAAACCTGCATAAATAAAGGATATGTGCATGGTAGGCACCTCATCTTTCTGTTGCATGGGCGCCCCCAGACATGGGGGACACTGAAAATCTTGGGGTGGCCACCAAAATGTATTTATTATTTTCATCTCATTTGTATTATTTATTTACTGTAAATAAATAGTACCAAATATTAAATATCTAATAGAAACATTTTATTATGTATACAGTTGTCATCACTGAGAAGCATATAATGCATTTGCAACTTGCAAAGGGGCCCCCCCCAGTCCCGCCCTTGTTAGGAAGTTGTTTGGTATTGGATGCAGTGGGCAAGCCGAAGTGTCAGCCATGGTGACAGGCATTGGATTTTAGAATGGCTGAAAAGATCCAGAAAACAAAACACATGAGTAAATCAATTTACGACTGTATGTTAGTAAGTTAGGCAGCTTTTTACTCATGCAAGGACATTTTCTCTCATCCTAATTCATGAGCAAAATTCACCACATTCAACTCATCCTGAGTGTTTTTTATCGGGATCCATGATAAAATCATGAATTGTCGCCTCCATATAAGTGAAGTTAACCAAGTTATTGCTTAAAAGCTTTTTATAAATTCTTAATGGAAAGACAGGAGTTGAGACATTGACTTGAGCTGACCTCAAAACACTTCCCAGGCACAGTGTGTGACAGTGGTAGACAGTTAGGAAGGCTGTTTTGTGACACATCCAAATCCCACGACGGTGTATGAAACCTGGATTGTAAAACTCATCAACAGTCTTAGTGTGACCTCAGGAACCCTGAAGAACACGGCACAGACATCTGTGAAATGTGTGAATGTGAAACAGAGTGTCGCTGCACAAAAGCATGTCAGGTTTCCCCAGATAAATACCCAAAAAAAGAAACTACCCCACATTTATGAATGTTTTCGTCTGTTATCTGACAGTCTTGTTCTGAACTGTGGAGAAACTTTGTTTATCTACAAGCTTCACTAATTTGAACAGACATGCCCCCCCCACCTCCTCCACTTCTCCTCCCCTTGCCAAACATCATCTGGACTGCCGCTGTTACCAGAGCAACCAGACACATCACACCATATAGTGGCAGCAGTGTTGCCATGGCAACCATCACACCTTGTCCTCCCAATCACCAGTGATGAGCTTCATTAAAGAGGAGATACAGGGACAGGCTTTTTTCTTTAAATTCATTCATGGTCAGGTGCTAATTGACGTCACTCACTTTTATGCTGATCAAGGTCAGATCACATAATCACAGATTCTGAAAACTATCGTGTGCGTTTTGATATGCAAGTAAAAGATTCTTACAAAATCCTAGAAACAGAATTACCATTGCTGCTTAAAGCATCAAACCTTTTTTATAATAGACAGAACATTTGCAAATGTCTATCATCCAATGTGGCTGCACATAACTAAAGTATCTACAGCAAAGATAAAATCCCTGGTATTGTTCAAATATAATGTTTGTATACTTGTCATATAGCTTTAGCCAATGCTGTCATCCCAACCATAGTGGTGAAAAGTCTACAAACATTCTTTTAAACACATCTATAAATCATTCAGTTTTTTTCATTTCGCATTAATCAATCATGTCCAAATCATGTCTCAAAAAAACTCAGTTTAACTCAAACTCGACCCAAGTTGTGATTGAACTTGATGGTGAACTGACAGGAGAGGCTCCACAGAGAGTTCTTTGAAGAATTCATCGATTTCATTAGGGAATATCTCAACCAATTAATATTAAAAATTCCCTTTAGCGCAGATAAAAATGGATCAGTCGGTGACACTGAATGAATCGTTAGCAAAGGTATTTCAGGGACTGATGTGGACTGGGGGGATGTTGACTTTGAAGTGCAGTGGAAATCAAAACACTTAGTGTTGTTTCCAAATTATGAAAAAGATATATATTTTGGGCTTGAGAATATGGCTTTCACTGGGACAATATTGGCCATAATTAACCTGCTGATAACTTACACAATCAGTTCTGCTCAGTGTGGCACACAGATTTAACATTTAATTTTAAAGCAGAGGTATTGAATGTGGAACTGGTTTCTGGAGAGTCAAAAGTTTACACAGCACACAGTCGAAATACACAGTGGAAATACACAGTAGAAATAAACAGAACACAGTAGAAATAAACAGTTTAAATACACAGTAGAAATAAACAGAACACAGTAGAAATACACAATAGAAATATACAGTTTAAAAAACGGCTACCGGCTACCGTGCTTGTCAGATTCCTAGTCAGTACTGGGCATGTGCAGCTCTCAACAGAGAAGCAAGATGTCTCACTCCTTCCCAACTTCCATTGTCAGCCCCTGAAAAACGATGTGTCTAGTTCAGAATTCTATTAAGACGACTTTTTCTAACACGTCTTTCTGGGTGTAGTGTTGTGAGGTATATGATCTGCTGCTTTCTACAGTTTTAGCGGCACATTCTTGATAACGAACATGATACACAAGGAATAACAATAGGACAAACTCCTCTTATGGCAATGTCAAAAGTCAAACGCCTTTTTAGTGGGTTTATCTGCGCTTAAAAAACCCTGCAAATACAACTTTGCTCACTCTTCCTGGTTAAATCAGTCACCTTATGTTCCTCTAGGGGCAACACTCTTGAGTGGTGTAAAGCCTTGTTTACTGAGCAAGGCCAGAAAGCTCATGTCAACCGTCCTTCAGTTAAATAACCTCCTTGGTACCTGTTGACCTTTTACCTCAAAGAAATGTCTCCAGACTCGTTTCATAAGCCTTTAATCTCCATCTCTCAAACAGTTTTCTGTAACTAGGATACAAGTGAAGCCAGACAGAGTCTTCAAGGCAAACACTTTGTATCAATTGTGTTGATGCTGTTTGAGCCGATGTGTCACAGACACTGCTTCTTATTGAATGTGCTGCTTTGTTATCTTGACAGCTTGGTACAGAAACAATATGTGCAATACAAAGGGCGATAATTAAATTGTAAATACAAAAGATATGCATGTTGACGTTGATAATCCAAGCATACTGGTTACTCTCAAATTGAACTCTGTGTCTGCTCTGTGTTGGTTTTTCCTTGAAAGCCAGGAGTCTTAAACTTTTACAACTTGTTGCACAGAACAGCAGAACAGCGGGTGACAACAGTTGTTTAAGTAATATGGTGTAAAATGTTGTTACCCAACATCTGCCTGTGAGTCGTGAGTATTGTGTTACGAGGCTTTGCATAACTGTGTGGGTGATATCTTGTGTTTTGTTGTGTGTGTGTGAATGAGACAGAAAGATGAGGGTAACGAGTAGGTGTTTGTTGTTCTTATGCAATTTTCATAGTCATTCCCTCTGTTTATGTGTGTCTCTGTGTGTGTTTTATCAGTTGTCAGTGCACAGGGTCTCCAGGCCAAGGACAGGACGGGCTCCAGTGACCCGTATGTGACGATCCAAGTTGGAAAGACCAAGAAGAGAACAAAGACCATCTACGGCAACCTGAACCCAGTCTGGGAGGAAAAGTACAGCTTGTAAGTTCAGCCTGTTATTTTCCTTCCTGGTTGTAAAGCACAGCTGGAGCTCAGCGGTTTGGCAAAGTGCATGAAAACAACCCCACAGTGACAATCACCTTGCACTGGTAGGAAGGAGGTTTCAGATGGTAAACCCACTCAAGTTTTTTTTTTTCTGATTTCACTTATTTTTGTTTGTTAGAGCTCTTCTCAGCACTGACTTTTCTGTTAGCATTGGTGTGCCTGATTGTTACTCTTACGAGTCTTATGAACCAGCTGTGAGGTAGAAAACACCACACTGTAAAAAATGTATGTTATCAGCAAAAGTCTATCATATCATAAGTTATATAGTATGTTGTATTTGTGTTTTAGACCTTCACTTTTTAACCACATTTAGCCCAGATGCTGAAACATTTTTCCTCGCCAATCAACACATAATGATAATGAGGTGCCCAACTTTTTGAACATATGTTTGTTAGCCCCTTGCATGCAAACCTTCGACCTTAGCCTTCTGCTTCTACATTTATTAAGGCAGCACCCTCCTGTTCCCCCTGTCTCCACAGCGAGTGCCACAACTCATCAGATCGTATCAAGTTGCGAGTTTGGGACGAAGACGATGACATCAAGTCACGTGTGAAGCAGCGTCTGAAGAGGGAATCTGATGACTTCTTGGGTCAGAGCATCATCGAGGTCCGAACTCTTAGCGGAGAGATGGACGTCTGGTACAACTTGGGTATGTCGTCACTCACAGCCACTGAAATAGGGGAAACGTAATGTATGTGTGTGTGTACATTTCTGTGATTGTCCGTGTGTGTGTGTTTTGCTTATAAGCATAGATTTTGGAGCACTGAGTGTTTTAGTTAGGTTTAGTTAGGTGTTTTAGGTCATCATAGATCCAAAGTTCGACTTAAGTTCAGCTGTGAGCGATGCATCATTGCAGAGTAACTGTGTGTACTGTATGTGTGTGCATGTGTGGGTCTGTGTGTGTTTGCGCGTGTGTGTGTGTGTGTGTGTGTGTGTGTGTGCGTGTGCGCCTTTACAGAAAAGAGAACAGACAAGTCGGCGGTGTCTGGTGCCATTCGTCTTCAGATCAGCGTGGAGATCGAGGGAGAGGAGAAGGTGGCACCCTACCACGTACAGTACACATGCCTTCATGAGGTAACACGCACAAACACGCATACACACACACACACACACACACACATAAATACACATATAAACACACACAAATGTACACTCATAATGAGGAAACTGACAGGAATAAGCTTAAGTAGGAAGTCTGGGTGTAACTGCAGTCATGCTCATGCTTGTCACTGCCAGCACTGTACATGTGCAATTCTCAACAGAGATGACAAGGAAGCCGCCGTCAGCTCCAGAAAAATCAACGTGTTTGATCAGAATATTTGGATTCAGACTTTTTTGTCTTCTTGATGCAGTCTGGTGATATAAGTATGTATGGTGACTTATATATACGTCACATCTACAAGCATATAATGTATGTGTGAGGCATACATAGCCATTATACATGGTGTTTACATATTCTGTCAAATACAATTTTTATTTTTTGAGATTTTCAAATTGTGCATCATGCAACTTACTCTACCAAGGCCGACCGCTGAGCCCTTACATCAGACGTGAACATTTGTTTTATAAAGTCAATAAAATGCTCAATAAAAGGAGACCTATTATGTTTTTTCCTATATTTCCTCTCCTTCTGTGATTAATATAGGTTCTTGTGCATGTAAAAGATCTTGTAAGTTAAAAAGGTCAAAGTCAGCGCCAACAGGAGCTCCTCTCCCCCCCAGAAAAACATTGCTCCTGAAGTGCCTGAAACGCCTCGTCAGCAGTCCTGCCTTTAACTCCGTGACTACTTGACATCACGCTACAACTCCATGTTGCACAATCTCATAATAATATGCTTTTATTCACGGTAGAAGTGAACCTAATTGGAAGCTGAATACAGGACAGTATGGTGGACAGTAGACAGTAGTAGAGATACAATGCTGCTGCCCTGGACAGTGTGAGAAAATTGATGGGGTTTAAAGCATTAAAGCACATAAACCTATTCTAGTAGTAAACTGAAATAAAATTCTGAACCTGTATTTTGAGATGATGATATAATAACAATTGAGATATCTACTTTCTTCTCATCTCTGTTGAGAGACTTGTACGCGCTCATTAATAATCAGGCAGGAAGGGTTAGGACTAATCTTTCAATAGCAAACTGTTAAGCACTAAACGAAATCAATAACAAAACAGGAAATGAATCATGTTAGGAGTTTATTATCAGAGACGTCGATCTGTTGTTTGACTAAACTTTTAATAGCGCAAACTTTTAAAGAAGAAAAATGACGTCATCATTATCCCAAATTTCAAAATTGTGTCCGATTGTGATGATTTTTCAATAACTTCTAAAGCCACAACATCTCAGCTCATTATTGAACGTTAGTTGTTTCTGTGAATAACTGCTGACAGTTGTTTACCTTTTTGAGTACTACTGATGTTTTCTTGTTTACTCAACCTTTTTCTTTGTAGAACATCTTCCACTACTCAACGGATGTGGAGGGAGGCGGCGTGGTGAAGATCCCGTCGGCTCAAGGAGACGATGCATGGAAGGTTTACTTTGATGAGCTGCAGCAGGACATCGTGGATGAGTTCGCCATGCGCTACGGCATTGAGTCCATATACCAAGCTATGACGTAAGTTCAGTGTAAAAATGTGTGTGTGTGGTGTGTGTGTGTGTGTGTGTGTGTTTGTGTGTGTATTTATGAATATAAGTTTGCCAGGCACTTCCCATTCAATTTATCCAACGGGGCATGATGTCAGCTGATTGAGTGCATGTGTGGGTAAATCAAATCAGGAAATACTTGAAATTAGTGTGTGCGTGGACAGTATTTATAGTCCTGTGTGTGTGTTTGTGTGTGTGCGTGTGTGCGTTGATGTGCTGAGCGGTGGGCGGAGTTGTCATGAACTATAAACAGCATGCAAATTAGTTTATCTCATCTAATGAGAAAAGATGACCTGTCACCTCAGACATTTCCAGGCTATTTGATTGGATCACTGCAGGCAGGTGGAGACTCAATGAGTGCAGACACACACATACACACGCACACACATTTACATACAGTTTTAATTACATTAATAATGTTATAATTTGACCTTAAAGGAACAGGGAGGGTCTATATGTTTGTTTAACGTCTCAAAGGAGCACCATCAAATAACATAATAATCATACTGGGAAGCCAATCCAAAACACAGCCAAAATGAAAATGGTGATTGAAATACACAGACGCACTATTGCACATTATAGAGGAGTCTCACTTTTCACTGAAAGCTCACTTAACTTCAGCTATATGTTGGCTCCTTCACTAGAAAATATATAAATAATAAATAAACAAAACGTATTCCCTCTCCTCCCTCCATGAATCTATCTATACATCTAATACAATATCCTCCTTCTTCTCTGTAATTTATTTGTCTGGCCTCTATCTTCGTCTCAACCCCTCCTTTCTTCTGTCCCCACCTGTCTCATCCTCCTTCCCTCCCTCTCTATGTCCATCCTGCCCTTTTACTTAACCCCTCACTACTTTTAAACCCTCAATCTTCCTCCTTTGAAACCTGCCAACCTCCCGTAATCCCTACTTCCCTTTTCTCTGTCTCCCCTTCGTTTCTTTTCCTCCACAGCCATTTCTCTTGCCTGTCCTCTAAGTACATGCTGTCAGGGGTGCCGGCAGTGATGAGCACCCTGCTGGCCAACATCAATGCCTTCTACGCCCACCCCACCGCCTCCACCAACGTCTCTGCTCCAGCCAGATTTGCAGCCTCCAACTTCGGGGTAGGTGACCACACCACACAATAAAATAAACACAGATAAACACTGATCTTTTATTGCAGCGGACAAGGAACAGGTGATTTCATAATCATTGAGCTAAAACCAGCCTTGGACATCTACACACAAACTTTATCTTCTCTGACTAAAAACTCAATTCTAAATTTAAAGACATTGCATTATGTAAAGTTAAGTTATACCTTAGCCATCTAGTGTAAACACTACTGGTCTATAGCTGGAAGGCTAATACTGCAGCGGTCATCTAAAATTTGCAGTTGAGTGGTTTCTCTATGCTTGTGGCTCATTATTGGATTGTTTTATCAATGGTATATTTGAATTAAAGGTACAACATTGTAGTCAGCAAACTCAGACTGATTTGAAATCAATACTCTACAGCACCCTATACTTAACAGTGGCTCTTCGTTGCATGTTGCCAAATAGAAAAAATACTTGAATAATATGTGCACTAAAGAGAAGTCCTTAAAGAGGCAAACAGATACAAGATTAAAGATGACTTAGAGAAAATATAAAAATAGTCACATCCAACACATCCTCTTGCCTAAACAGCTGAATAGGTCATTTACCAGTGACTCCCAAAACAACATATATCACTGCTGTGGCATACCAGTGGGACCTTTGGTGTACGCTCACTGTTTGGTTCAGTTGAGACACTAAAACTACCCGGTTATGTTTAGGAAAAGACATTGATTGGGCTTAAAAGAAGTACATTACTTTGGAAACTCAAGTAATGCACACATACATAATTTAGGTTACATTATGTAGGTGATATATCATCCATTAAAAGAAATCATGTTGGTTTCTCACAGCACACGGTCTCCTTGGTGCAACCCATCCACCCCACCCTCCTCACTTTGCAGACCTTGTGGGTCTTTATTCTACGCCACTGGACTTCCTCCTTTGCTGCTGTAATAATCACTACGGCCACTAGAGGTTGCGTCCTAACAAATATTATGGATTGGAATAAGCTACTTGCACAGACAACCTATATGGCTGTTTTTCCATGAAGACTGGTTGTAACAACAATTTGTTGAACTATCTTGTTGACTAACTTTCCTCTACAGCCAAGGTTTACAAAGCCAAAAACAACCTACCTGATCAAACTTCCACATTTACGCTAATTATTCTTGAGGCCACGGCTTACATAAGACTCAATATTGCAACATTTTTCACCTATCTTTTTCTGACCTTGTAGCTGCCACATTGCTAACTTCTTCAGATTGTCTTAATGGTAGTGCACCTACATATGTCATACTTGTGCTCCTGCTTTAGCAGTGTTATGGACTTTGGATGCTCAAATTCTATCATACATTACCATTTGAAATCATCTTTGTATTGGTGTTTTTCTTCTTTCCTTCAATAATGGCTATTGGCTATATATTGGCTAGAGAATAACAGTAAAATTAGTTCTGGCCACAAAAGAAGTAAATGGTTAAATTTAACCGATGTCCCAATCCCCCAAATACCCTTTAATTTGGATTTTTTTTCTCCAGTCCAGAAAAGAGTAAGTGACCCTAGATCATTATTGAACATCAATGGTGTAATTGGGCTATAAATATTTTTGAAACCCATTTTTCTTTTGGCCCTCTGCAGTCTACTTAGTGTTTAGATTGAATTGGTTTAAACAGTGATTTGTCAGTCCATGTTCAGCTGATATTTGATGCTCGATCCAATTCCAAGTGTGCTGACAATAGACTAACCTACTTTTATTTTGAAGTTTTAAGAATAGCTTTGCTAAGCAACATATCTGTTATTTAAGCATTGTTGTGCACTTGGCACTGAAACAGGAGCCTGTTATTATATAAACCTGAACAGATTTTGATGCTAAGTGTTCAATTTCCTCACCAGTGACTGGTGATTTCTTGTATTCTTATTTAACTGTTGCTCATCTCTGTGTCTGTCTGCCCTTTCAGTTGTCAGTCTGGTTGAACAATTGTACAGTGTTTGTTCTCCATGTACAAAACAAGACTTTTTTGCAAACCCATCATAAGAAATCTATTTGTAAAGAGGACTTTCTACAACCTTAATGCTTGAAATACTATCCAAAGCTGTAGTCGTCTCAGCCATCTGACTGTACTGAATCTAACTTTTGTGGCAGGCAATTCCAAACTTTAGTGTACATCTGAGTGCCAAATATTGGCTTGCTAAAAGTAGAAGCCTCATGCATTTCCCAGTAATTCTCTGAAGGGTTACGGGCTGACTCGTTCTCCGTCTGTTTCTCTATTCACTGCATGTTTGTTTGATTTCTCAGACACTACTGATGTGATTCTGATGAAGCCTGGGAAATGATACATTCACAACAACAAGCAATCAGTCTTAAAAATGCCCTGACATGGGTATCGGTTGCACTGCAATTACAGGTCAAGACAATGACAGTGACACATGGTTGTTCGTGCTCCCAGAGCATTGTAGATACATAAAATCATTAGGATATTGAGGGCATGTTGAGATTCAGCTTTTGGCCCAAGCAGAAAACATTTTTATTTTATTCTTCTCTTAATTAATTCAACTTTCAAGATGCTTCCACCCAAACCCTCACCAAAAAACACAATCCTCTTTTCTTCTTGATATGATTATTTAGGATTATACAAATAGCCTTCAGCCGCTGTATTGACACTGATTTAAGAAACTGCTTTTCTCTACAAAGAGCTTTCAGGGCTGGGATCAAGTTTAAAACCAGACTGCCACAGCCACCAAAAAGAGTACAAATACACAGTTACACAAAAAATCTACTTTTCTGAAAGAAAACCGAAACTGACTTTTCTCCTCTCTCTCTGACCTTATTCCGTAAGTTAAAGCAACCAAAGGGAACACACCATTACCTGGAGTACACTAATACAAGTGCAGAAGATCAAAACATAGCAATGGTCCAGTCGTTTATGGACATTTAATGCAGAAATCTTGCACATTATATCTCTTAAGCCACAGTTCTTTAGCTAAAGTAGGCATCTTTCTAGAGAAGGTGACCTGGTTTGTCAGTAATAATTTGCAATGACCTATAAAGAGCCAGTAGGTGGTGTTCCTTTATGCTGCTAATAATCTTCTTCATTAAAAGGTAATGTCTCATCACTGTGGGATCTTTGGAAAGACTCTGAACCTTGCAGTGACCCAAATTCAGCCCGCGGGCCCCACATGAGCCACAGATGGGGGGGACAATGACAGCTAGAGGCCGAGCTTAATGACTCCTGGGATCTTTGCCAACAGTGCTGGCTTGAGTTCTCCTACTGGTTGCACTCAGACTCCGGTGATATACGAGCGACTGCAGGCAGCGTATTCTTGCCCTAATGGGTCACGGGATGCAGGCAGACTTACTGTGCTCTCACCATGGGCTACAAATGTGTTGGTCTGCTTCTTGGTTTGCCAGCTTGATAATAAGCCCTGTAGGATAGGTGGATAAGTGTATTTGATATGAATTATATCTAATTAAATTTCACTGAATTGAGGCATTTTTTATGTGGCTATCCGGGCAATTCATTCGTCTTAATTAAGCTGTTCTCTACTTCCCTGTTTGCTCGTAGAGAACATCGGTAACACTCGAGTGACTTCACAGTAATTAATGCATGAATTAATGAATGAGCCGATGCCTGTCATATCACACATTCTAGCATGGAGTACAATATTAGCTAATGTTGTGGCTTCACACATAAAAAGTAATGATCCTACACTGACTACATTTTAATACATTGATTAACCTTTGACCACTACGACATTTATCGAGGTATTACTTACTAATACGTACAGAGTGCAAGGCAAGTTTATTTATCAACAAGGCAAAATGCTTTACATAAGACCAACCACAGCTTAATTGAATACACGCTTGGTACCACAAACCTCTCTATTAAAGGTGAAGTAGCCTCTGAGACACTACTTCCAAAGTATATTGGAAGCTAACTCCTCCTAGTCGAAGGCTAGCATACATCAAATTTAATTGTCTTTTTTTGTGATGTAACTTCAAAGTGTATACATCTAATTAATCTACAATACAATGTTTGACGCTTTAATATCTCATTAATAACACAACTTTAACCAACGGCCACAGACTAAGGAAGATGACAGCTTGAATTTACCCCAAACTAGCGGTTAGTCCGTAAGATGTTATTGTTGTGTAGATATCAAAAATGCAAGCGGAGCAACACGAAAATTAGAAAACTGAAATTTCACATCTTCGCAATACAAATCAACTGCCAGTTGTTCACCTGGAGGAGACAGTGATTAAGTGATTGTTGTTATTAGGGCGACGTCATGGCAATTTGGTCTAACAGGGATTGGGGTTTTTTTGTAACAATTTAAAATAATTTGTCTCTTCTCTTTATTGATTTATCATTTTTGGTCTCAGACTGTACAGCACACAGGCAGCAGGGAGGTTGTTTTTTACCCTCTGCTTGGCCACGCTCTGTCTTTCTGTCTCTCTTCATTTGTCGGAGCTTTTTTCACTCTCTCTGTCTCTCTCTGCTGTGCATCCTCCCAGACAGAGCAATCGAAGATCACACACATTATTTCCCTCCTTCCTCCCTTTTCCTGGCTCCTCGTTACTTTTTTTTTTGTTTTTGTTCAAATGTTCAGCCAAGCCAATTTCAGTGTACCTGTTCCCATGGTAATAAGGTGATTTTCTAATCTGTAAAACATCAGCCTTTCCTTTCCTCCCTGTCCTCTGTCTCTGTCTTCTCTCTCCCCCCCTGCTCTGCCCAGCCCAGTGAAAGATGCTGTCATATCGATCTGCTCTTCCTCGCCTCTGCTCTTCATAATTCATGTCTGAAATCATGTCATCAGCTGACAGTTTTAGTGAAACTGCCTGTTGTGTTGTACAGGTGTGTGGGTGTATTCGTGTGCCTGGAGCCTGTGTGTGTGTCTGTGTGAAAGAACAAGGAGACTACAGACATGCCAGGATCTCACACCTCCTGTTTTTTTTGCTGGGAAGCTGTGGATACTACAGTAAATTTCGCCAGTGGAAACAAACACTATTTACTTTTTGCTTGTTTTCACCATAAATTACCTTCCCGGGGAATAGTTTCTGAGCGAGTACAGTGTGCTGCAATGCCCATTATCCATTATACACCTTCACACCTGAGAGCTCTCTGGTTGTCAGCCACAGGCAGTAATGATGGCTGCTGTGAGGATGTCTAGTTGCTTAACTTTTCTTGAGCTGCTTATCTGAAAAACAATCTGAGCAGCAGCAACAGCTCTCGAAGAGTTCTTTAAATGCTCCCTGTTCGTGAGCAACGGCTGCTCTTTCGAAGTTTATTGTTAAAAAGTCCACTGAAGATTTTGCAGCAGAGCAGGTCCGTAGGTTAACGTCATTACTGTTAATGTTTCATGCGTACATTTTTTTTTTTTTTCTAACATCAAAAACCAAATCTCTTCTTTTGAAGTGGCACCTCCATCAGGGGCGCCTATTTTTCTGTCTCATCTGTGCCCATTTTGTACTTGCGTGACTTGCCTTGAATGTGACTGCACCTGAGTGGGAGAAGAGGGACAGTAGCAGTGGGTGTCAATAATGACTAAGCTGCTCGGTGCAATTTTGCTGTAAAGAATTTAAAAGGGTTGAAATTTACACTTGTTCTGGCTGCCTGCAGTCAAAAGCATAAGCCATTAGATTTAAACGCTTTGTGCAGAAGGAAATGTGCTTAGAAGCTCACTGCAGTCTGTGCATGTAGTATAATTTATTTGCAGTTGCTCAAGTTATATAGTGAAATATAACAGTTTAGGGGTTATGTCCTAATTTCATTGTCCTACTTGTGCTAATACAATTGTATTTTGAAGCCTGTGTTTCTCTTCTGTTCTCTGTCCTGTCTTCCCCTTGTGTTTGACTTCGATTTGGTTTGGACTTACTTTAGTTTTTGCTCGATCATTATTTATTCCCTGCCTTTTGTTGCTTGTGTTTTGTATGGTGGACTTTGGACATCAGCTTTCATTTAAGCACGCTTTTAGTTTTTTAACCTGACATGTAGTACTTTGAAGACAACTACTTGTAAAGTCAACCCAGCTTACTAAATTTAGGACTTTGTCTCTGTTTTTCTTTAATTAGTACCCGATTAGATATTACAGGAAACCTCCTATGGGATTATAAAGAAATAACAGGACCCCTCAGACAAATGGTTGCCTGTTTCCTTCCATGTTTCTGTTGTTAGTGATTTTCATCTAAAATTAAGTCATCAGAATCGACACTGAAACATATTTAAAGTGAGCTGAGACCTTGCCCTGTAGCTGAATTACCCCAACAGTTTGTCACCAGCCTCTGTTCCGCTCTAGGACTCGCTTATTGAATTGTTTCCTGCTTCGGGCAGCACTTCCTCTGGGACAAGAGCAAAACACGCTGTTTGCTCCCAAGAGAATTTAATGTCACCTGCCCTCAGCAACTTATTTAAGGCAACTTTTATTAGCGTGTGGGGATTCAGCACCTGCTCCACAAGGGAAACTGAGGCGCTTTGGTGCTGAAACCAGCATCAGTTGTCAGTACTGTGACACAGAATTGGTTCCGGCTGGAGGGAAAATGTGATTTGGTTGGACTCAGTGCACCCAGTGTCAGAAAAGAGGCATATTGTAGCTTGTTCTGAGCATCACTGAACAATTAAGTAATGTCTTGTGGATGAGGCTCATTGTCATAGACGGTCTATAGGTCAGGACAAAAGAGAAATCAAGGACAGGAAGGCAGTAAAATTTAGTAATATTATATTAAATACAAAATAATCTAATTCAGTACAAAAATGAATGAATTAAAATATGCCAATAATAGCTGAATGATTATAACATATTAAAAACCCTCAAAATACAGAAAAAGGCTACTGAAGGTGTATTTAATGGTGATGAAAACTAAGTTAGTAACTCAGCTCAGCTCTCTCTGAGAATAATGAACCTGATTGCAGACTTAAATGCAAAAAAGTTAAAGTTCAGCTCCAAATAATAATTTTGATTTTCCCCTTCAGGCTACCTATTTTAATTGTGAGAAGAAACCTTTAGGCTTGAAATACAGTTTGAATTATTCCCACATTTATCACAAATCTGATTAGTCGAAACATATGCCAAATGATTTTATAGTCACATAAATTGTGTCACAACAGCAGAGGACAGGGATCTTCATGCACCCCGGGACGAGAGTCACTGCAGTAAACCTGAAGGGAGCAACCTGCCCATCAGTAACAAGGAGAGGGGAGAGCCAATTACAATTATTACCGGCGTGTGTGTGTGTGTGTGTGTGTGTGTGTGTGTGTGTGTGTGTGTGTGTGTGTGTGTGTGTGTGTGTGTGTGTGTGTGTGTGTGTGTGTGTGTGTGTGTGTGTGTGGCCTTGCTTTAGGGAAGGACAATGTGACAATGTGTTATTTTTTAAAGGTCAAATCTGATCTGTTATCCTTATCTCAGTCTTTTTAGGTCGTGTGTGTGTGTGTGTGTGTGTGTGTGTGTGTGTGTGTGTGTGTGTGTCTGTGTGTGTGTGTGTTCTTGAGTTTTAAACATTGAGAATGAGGACAAGTTTTCAAAAGGGATGACATTGTGTCTGGCTCTCACTTGTTCAAAGGGCTGTTTGAAGATTAAGGTTAAGACTTGGTTCTAGAGGTGAGGTTAAGGTTAGCCTGGCGATGTCGTATATTTTTCTTATTGTCAACAAATCCCTTCAGAAGACCAAAACCTCACTGCCCTTCACTGCCATATCTATGACATTCAGACCCAAAGAAATTGGTTCCTACAAAAGACAAAAAAGTAAGGATTCACAAAAACGAACGGGATTTCTCCTTCCCTCCACTTCATCTTCTCTCTTCCGAAACCAAACTCGTCTCTTCAGTTTCTTAACTCTCACTCTCACTCACACATATGTAACACTATGTATTTCCACTTTCTCCCCCATAATTAATGGCTACTTGCATTGTCCCCACCACCATGAGATGCACAGATAGACACAGACAAAATAAGAGTTGAAAGAGTCTCTCAAGGGCTTATTAGAATTTGTCTTTTTTTTATTTTTTATTTTTTGTTGTTGCTTTTCAGTGCCAGTTAATGTTGGCCATTGTTCATACTGTCATCCAAAGATAAAAACAAGGGGAAACCCTTTACACTTTACTAACAATGCACAAACTAATTGCTATGCATTCCTGACTGGCTACGTTTCTAAGGAAGTAAAAGGTATGGCAGATGTCCAACTGTTTAGCTTTTTAACTGTATCAAAATGCACCAATGTGGGATTCACCGGTGTTTTTGCCTACTAGATAAATGTATTTCTACTGCAAGTTTTTGCAAACCGGTGACTGACATTTGCCAGTTTCTAGTGAGACTGGAAACCTTGCTTCTCTTTCTTCCTCCCCCTCGTTGTCTCTGTCAGACAAAACTCATTTTATCTTGTTAGTTTGTCAGCCATGTCGTGACTCCCACTACGCCAGAGTCCTCTCTTTCTCTCTTTCTCTCTCTGTGCTTCTCATTTTCTGTTGCTTTCTTGGCATGACATGTAAATACATTTGCGATGCCAAAACATATGAAGGCTAGTAGTGGATAAATGACAAAAATAAGCATTGGGGATACCGCTACTGGCTGGCAGCTCAGGTGTTCGAGCTGTTTGGCCATTGATCATAGGGTGCTTCAGTCCCTGGCTCCTTCTGTCCATGTGTTTCCATGTGTTTAAGTAAAACACAAATTGCTCCCAGTGAGCAGGCCCCGCATGTTAGTGTTTAAGTCACTGCACACAATCTGTTATATGAATTTAACATAGAGAATTGTGAACAACGCCTCTGGTTATTGCATTTAAAGTTGAAACAGACAATGCGTAACACTTGGTGGTATTAATAACCAGGCAGGTTTTGTTACTTACTGATCTAGTAGAGGGAATGCCAACTGAATGTCAGTTTTGAATCCTCTCAAGTCAGACTAGTTGGGGGAAAAACATATCAGCGGAGCACTCTGAGTGAATGCCCATACTTATGCCTGTTTTACATTAGTGTCAATCACTCTCTCTCTCTTCGCCTTCTTTGCCTCCTCTATCAGCTGGGTCGAGCTGAGCCAAGCTGAGACGTAGCATGCAGTGGAAACAAGGCCTACAAACAACTAGTGTATGTTTATGGCGCGGCCAAACAAACTGAAAGGAGGCTGAAAGGATTCATTGAAGATTCAAAAAAGAAGACAAAAGACAGTCAACAGTTACATCTGACATGTTAATACTGAACTTTCCACACGCACAGCCTTTTGTCTTTTACCTCACATCTACTACATGCATGCAGCATTTTCCTGGATACACAATGGGAATCAGCAAAACCAACGCATTGAATGGCTTCCAAATACAAAATACAATTACAAATGAATGCAGCGGCTGTGTTAGTTCCACATGCAGTCCTGGTTTACATTCAGCATTTCTTACCAGAGCGTGTGTGTATCCTTGAGGTCTAACAAGAGTGTTCAGTGCATCTTCTTACTCATAAAATATTTGCAAAGCTGATCTTTTTTGTCACTAAGTGGATTATATGAAACTGACAGCAGATTGTGAAATTAAATCCACCCGTGTGGTTTCATGCATCCTAAATGGGGGTTAGCAGCAGTCAAAATATACAAGAAAAGAAGAAGAAAGGAAGGAAGGAAGGAATAAAGAAAGAAAGAAAGAAAGAAAGAAAGAGTTTCATCACCTAACACAAAAGACATTCTGTCTTCCCTGGTAGTCTCCATAGTGCCAGCCTACACACATATTCAGGCGGAGACATACACTCAGACATATTCAAACATGTACAGGCTGCAAATTGCTCATGTCTGTGACTTCCCCACTGTCTGAACAAGTGCAAGATTTTGAGAAAAAAAACCCTCTTTGCTCTTTCCAACAGAGAGATCGTTTTGTGAAGCTCCTCGATCAGCTGCACAACTCCCTGCGTATCGACCTCTCCATGTACAGAGTGAGTCTCAGCTGCTGTTATTCTTTTCTTCATACACATACAGATCTATAGCTGCAGTTCCATCCCAGTGACATTTAAATTTGTCCTCCTCATTCCCAAAAAAAAGGATGGTAGGTGTTTTGCCATCTTCTGCTGGCATTTGACTTTATTCGCTCCAATAAGAAAAAATTTTCTTCACAGCTACTCAGATGTTGTTTATTTTTTCTATCTCTTGAGTTTATTCTGGGATCACAGCAGTTTTTTCATATAGTTTTTGTCTGGATGGTGTGCTTCTGTCGTTTCAAATTAATTATGACTGTTTGCTTGTAATCAGTTATGCAGAAATAAATTGAAAGCTGAGTAAATTGGAAGCTCAATATTATGAACATTTTAAAGACAAACAAAAAGAAATCAGTCATAGAAAAATAGGAAAGATTGACTTTGCAATGCAAAGAAGTGAATGGTTAACTGAGCTCTATTACAAGTGTATGTGTGTGTGTGTTTTTTCCGCAGAACAACTTCCCAGCCAGCAACAAGGCTCGCCTCAGTGACCTCAAGTCAACGGTGGACCTTCTCACGAGCATCACCTTCTTCAGGATGAAGGTAGAAACAAAATGCCAGCTCAATAATCACCAAATGCTGAAACCAGACATCAGATACATGCAACGCTGCTTGACTGATTTCACTATGGAAGACATTATATATTTTTAAAACCTGTATTGGTTTCAAAACAGGTGAAAAAACTATAATAATAATAATAATAATAATAATAATAATAATGATAATAATAATGATAATGTCTCTCAGAGCTTTTGCTGTTGAATCCAGTCTGTTATGGGAAGATTGATCCCACAGTGGAGGACAGAGGAAAGATCGTGGATCTCTGTGTGTTTGTGTTCATGTTTTCATGTATCCATGCATGCATATTTGTTTTCTATTCCGGCTTGAAATGAAGCAAAAAATGGGTAAAATTATATTTCTGTTCATAATATATTTCCATTTGTACGTATTGGTAATGACCCTCCTACACCTTGGGATTATGTACATATTCTGGATATCATATGAAAACCATAAGTTTCATTTTTGAGGATGTTTGTGTTTTGACTTTTTATGCTTTCCTCAAAACCTTTTGTGTTTCTGCACAAGTTACATATGACTTATCTTCCCACTCCAATGTCCGGTCTCGTGCAGGTCTTGGAGCTGCAGAGTCCCCCCAGGGCCGCCAACGTGGTGCGGGACTGCGTCAAGGCCTGCCTGAACTCCACCTACGAGTACATCTTCAACAACTGTCTGGAGCTCTTCAACCGGCAGTTCCAGCCAGCCGTGCAGCCAGTGAGTTGCTAAGCATCTGCACGTTTTGAGCTTTAGCCCTCTGGACAAATGGGTCTGAGAGCAATGTTAATACTGGATATGTGTTTAAGATTGTATCTTCTTGCTTTGGGAATTTTATACTGTAAAAGTTGTTGATTCCCTCCCTACACAACCTTGGCTGATCTTCATACTGCATTTGTCCTTTAATTAATAAATTATAATACATTACATTACGTTACATATATGCTCACATATACATAACTTAACCTAACCATAAGCAAAACACTTATTTTACCCCAACACAATAATCTTTTCCTTAACCTAACTAGGTAGTTTTGGTCCCTAAACTTAATTAACCTGTGACCATTTGACATCATTAGATGCCACTTATTGGAAAGGAAAAAAAAATTCAGTCATTATCTCCTCACTCCAATGCTGATGGAAAGTCGGTGAAGTTTGGAGCTCCACAGCAAAACAGCATTGAAGCATTCTCCTAAACAACTGAAGTAAACAAGGTCTTCTTTTAAAATATTTTTTTAAAAAGACGTTATTTACAGACATTTATTTAGTTAGATTACACAAAGCAGTTTTAGGGTCTTGGAATAGTTCTGAAACCTGGAAAAAGACTGACTCAGTCGCTCATATTAATCTCAGTACCGCACATGCTGGCGTAGCCCTAATTGGTGCACTAATTAACTGAGTCTCCCTCAGCTGAAAAACACTGAATATTTTTAACCATGCTTGGAAAGATTCATGTCTTAATGTGTCTAAACTCATTAAACCAGCCTGTGCTCAGTATAAATTACCAATACTTTGCATGATAATCAAGTAAAGTCTCCTTTTCAACTTTATGGTGTGTGCAGAACCTTGTCACATAAACATGCAGCCAAAATATTTGATAATAAATGGTGTCAGCAGTGGAGGAATAATATTGTAATTATTGTTGTAAATTATTCAGGGCAGATAAATCATCGAAACACAACTGCTGAGCTCTCAAACTTGTTTTTGTTCTGTGTTGCGACTCTTCTCATAACAGCACGTGTTTCTTTTTGCATGTTCTGGAAATTTGGTTTTGGATTTTTCTTCTTCTCATAGGTGTATAAACAAATCATGTCAGCCAACTAAATACTTACATTTTTACATTTTCTGTCTTTTTCCCTCGCGCAGCCGGAGCCGGAGAAGAAAAAGAAGGAGAAGAAGAAGAAGGAAAAAGCGGAAGGAGAGGAGGGGGAGGAGGAGGAGGATGATGAAGATGAAGACGAGGAGGAGGAAGAGGAAGAGGAGGAGAAGAAAGAGGAGAGCCAGCAGGAGGAGCAGGGCCCGAGCATCCAGAATCTGGACTTCTGGCCTAAACTCATCACGCTCATCGTGTCCATCATCGAGGAGGACAAGAACTCCTACACGCCCATCATTAACCAGTCAGTACTGAGCTTTGTTCTGTGTCCTATACCGTTAAGTTGTAGGTCTGACATGGGTGAACATGTACCTTCATTTCCATTAAGTTATTGGTTATAATCGGGGAATTTTTTTAAATTACATGCAGCCATTATATCTTTTTGAAATATTGCTGATACATGTAGAATATATTGTAAATCCATCCAACTTACTTAACATTAAGATGTGTTTACAGGTCTTATACTGCATACAGTATGTGGAAAAAGTAGCATAAAGCATTTCATTGCTCCAGAAGAAGCTGCGTGTAATCTAATAAATCGCCTCTAGTGATGTCGCTCTGTGGCACTTGCATTGTGGGTAATGTCAGCACCAGGTTTTAAAAAGCAGTCCACCAGTCTAGCATTGGAGTCCTATAACACTTATTTTGGATGGTTTAAAAAGGAAAGATCAATATCAATAAAGCAGAATCAGAAATCTCCTTTTTTCTTCCTTTTCAAAACCTGCCGCCTACATTACCCACAATGCCACTGAGTAACACCCCTAGAGGCAATTTATCAGACTAAATGCAGCTTCCTCTGGAGCCACAAACAGCTGTATACTACTTTTTCCACATATGCAGTAGTGCTCCCCAAGACCTGTAAACACACTTTAATGTGTAAAATTGGTGAAGTTGCCCTTTAAAAATGCTCAGTTTATGTGTTACCGGTTGTGGTACTTCTGATCAAATACACAAAAAGCATCTGTTAGCAAGCCGAATGGCTAGCAGAATATTAACAAACAGGCATAACTACGAACAGGATAACTAAAGCTACTATTTGTCTTGTCCTGACTCCTGACTTCTTCTTCTTCTTCACTTCTAGGTTTCCTCAGGAACTTAATGTGGGTAAAGTCAGCGCTGAGGTCATGTGGATGCTGTTCGCTCAGGACATGAAATATGCCCTGGAGGGTAAGACTATGTGTGTCTGTATACAGTGTGTGTGTGTGTACCTATATGTGTGTGTGTGTGTGTGAGAGAAAGAGTAATAACTCAGACATTCTTGCTGTTTTGCCATCAACTCTCTTTCCTCTCTTTGCCATCATGTCTTTCAGTTTTGCATAAAATCGACCACTACAGCTGGAACAATGGTGAGATTGTAGACAAACATGATGTAGTGGATGACAAGATACAGTCAGAACAAACAGTAGAGGCACAGCTGCTTTATTTTTTGCCTGGTTGTCTATATTGGATCACAAGTTAGAGTTATGGAGTCCAAAAAAGCACATTTGATCAAACGTCAGCAGGTGTCAATGGAAAGCAGACTCGCCTATAGGCAGAGTTATTGTAGTTTTGTGTTTTTCATTAGCTTTTATTTTTGTTTTAAGTGCAGTTTTGTCTCCAGAGTATTGTTAAAAATGATTTGTTTAGCTTAGTTTTCATTAGTTTTAGTATTAGCTTTAAGGGTTTTTTTATATAATGGGGGGTGTTGTGCAGGGGCAGGGGGTTTAGCTATTAGTTTGATTTGGTAAATATAACAAACTTAAATAATGAATAACTTCAGCAGTGAGATGGGCCTCAGATATGAGGCTCTCCACATTATACTGTAAGCTGTTTTCAACATATATGCACATGCAACTGTTTCAAGTGAGCCATCAACATCAGATGACTGTCTGTCTCAATGGAAACCTGCTCAACTACTCAATATTCCAGCTTTTGAGTGTGTCTCGTAGAAACTGTAGAAACTGTAGAAACTGTAGTATCCTGAAACTCTCTCTAGCACACTGAGGCATGTGAAACCTAGCTCCCTCGATTTTAGATTTGTTTTTTAGTTTTTGTGAAAATGTCAAGTCTGCTCACAACAGAACACCAAAACCCGTAGAGATGCTGAGTTTTGTAGCCGAGTCAGTACACTGTCCAAAAAGTTTTTTCTAAGACGCTTTCTGACTGAAATCTGACTGACAAGTCCTGCAGCGAGACCCATCTCGAGACGTTTTTTTTCTGTGTCTACTCTACCTTCCAGCTGCACTAGTGTTGTCATCTAACTTGATTTTTATTTATGATCATTGCTTCATCAAACTTTCTTCTCTGTTTTCCCTTACCTTTCATTGGTTTGTTTTCCACCGCTGTCACCATCCCAGCTCCCACCACATTCCGCATCCGCAAAGTTGATTTCTATGCTGGTAAGACTGTGTGTGTGTGTATGAGGATGTGTAGGCATGGTGTGTGTTTTTCTAATATGTAATATGGAGAGATTCCCAACCTTTTATGCGCTGTAGAGTGATTTCATCTGGACCAGAGAACAGCGGGTTCTCCAAACCCTGTCAGCAGGCCCACTGAAACATAAAGTTTTGACACAAAGTCTACCATTAGATTTTTTGGGGGCTACTTTCCTGTTCACAAGATATTTATATTTGACCACACACAGATTGCATGTACTGCTACGTGCTTAAATACAGCATATAAACAGGTGGTGTGGCATCGGTTTACACTACATACTTGTCCCTATACAAATAAACATTAAATAAATAAATAGATACAAATATGTACCTAACTATATTAATGAGCATGATAACAATCATATGGCAGTTATGTAAAAATAGTTATTTTATTTGTTTACCAAATATCAAAATACATTCTGTCCACTTGTATCTTTTTATGTAGTCCGGCCCTGGTACTGGTACACTCGTTACCATGTTAACTGATCATCATCACTTTACTAAAATATCAGTATACTGTTGTCTGGGGCGTGACAAGCAACAATGCAGCAGAGACAGGTGCACCGTGTTCAAAGTATTTAGTGAAAAAAGTGGCATTATTATTCAGCTTTTTGCCTGTTTGCAAATCATCTCTGAGGGTTAGGAAACACTTTATAGTAACCATCTTAAATAAATTGACAATTTATACTTAATTAGATTTTAGTTAATAGTAGTTTTGCTGTTAAAAAACAGTGGAATGTTTATAAACCATTGATTAAGCAATTGTAAAGGTTTTTAAACATCAGTTGCAACTTTACAATATACAATTGCTTAGTAAATGGTTTATGAAGTAGTTTATTGTTTGTTGACAGTAAACTAAAGTTTTGGAAAAGACATTCAAACACAGAAAGGTAATATTTACATTATTAATAATGTAATAATACAAACTCATATTCATTTGATGAATCTATGTCCATAACCTAAAAAAACTAGCTCTCTTCAGAAGATGATAAGGTCCCTATAAAGGTGGCTACTTGGAAGGATCCTGCAAATATAAACAAAGTAAAACAGTATGAAATTGTGCTATCCATAACATTTCTTCCCCAAAACTACATAGTGCACCTTTACTAAAGTTTAATTGACTTTACATTTACCATTTATTAATGATGGTGTTACCAGAACCTTTGATCTATAAGATTTTTTTATTATTTATTTATTCTATTATTTATTGTAAGAAATGAAAAGGAAAAGGAAATACACACTTAATTAGCTTCCTTATCACATATCATTCCTGTTTATCTGATATCACATATATGGTATTAATTATAGATTATGATCTTACAATTACATAAACACCTCCAATTTTCTACTTGCTTTTCTGTCTTATAATGTCATTTAAGGACTACAGAAATATTTTTGACAAATACTTGGTGCACTGTGGCGCTGACTCTTCCACTTCTTACTAGCTTTTCTTTGTAATGTGGGAGTGATCCAATAATTGAAGCCTGAAATGAAATCAGACTTGCTCTCCAGGATTGCTCTTATTCTTCCATTTGCTTCCTTGTTTGTTGGTTCATAGTACACAAAGAACACTGATTGGATCTCACTACTGTGTTGAACCTTTTCGAAATTACAACTGGCCCAAGCAAGTCACTGTGTTGCTCTACTGTAGGGGTATATTATTTGTCTGACTCCCTGTAAAGTCCAAAGAACCTTTGGATTCTTTCATATTCTTGTTGTTCCCCACAATGAATTTAAGGGGACATCAAAGATCGATTTATTTATCAGTTCGACCATCTGTTACCTTTGATATCTGATGTAATGCTACTTGGAAAGTAGTCAAAACTTAGATAACAGATATATCTCAGGCTGTGGTTTGATGTTATGCTCAATATATGAAACATCTCTGATCAGAGTTTGATGAAAAGTGAGGAAACGACAGGCTCAAACAGGATGCAATCTGTTTCTTGTTAGGCGGGGACGTGTATACATAATGACTAACTGGCTAAGAACATGTGCAGGAAATTTCACTACGGTAGGGTGAAGATCTTTACCGAGTAACTGTACAGCAGCAGCTAATGCAACAGAACTCAGGAGATGAATTGTGTTGGTGTGTGTGTTCATTTCAGTGTGTTTATTTGTGTGCGTGGTCGTCATTTTTACAGAACACGAGAAGCACAAGCTCTGTAAGACTGCCGACTACATGAACCTGCACTTCAAGGTCAAGTGGCTCTACAACGAGTATGTTATGGACCTGCCCACCTTCACAGACGCTGTGCCTGAGTACCCTGGGTAAGGCACACACACACACACACACACACACACACACACACACACACACACACACACATCCAGTACATATTGAAAAGATACGTTTTTTTCCTTCGTGTTTCATGCATCAACGTTATGGTTCATGGAAGAGAAGGTTAACAATGTAGTTCTGTGTGTGTGTCTTTTTCTTTCTCTAGGTGGTTTCTTCAGTTTGTCCTGGCCTGGCTGGCTGAGAACGAGGAGGTGTCCATGGAGTTCATGCACGGAGCGCTGGAGAGAGACAAGAGAGAAGGGGTGAGTCAAAGAAACAAGAATGAGGAGGGCCTTGTGGTCGTCTGTGACTTTCTGCTCGGCATGCACATCATTATTTAAGGCTCTGCCTAAATGCCTGTTTATTTGCTTTAAAATTCCAGGATTTAATCGGTCCTTATTTAGTGTAACACAAAAATCCAAGTGAAAAGGCGGTTTCAAAAAATGCCATAAGCAGCACAGACGATTTATTGGCCGTCGAAACTGTGAGACGAACCATTATGCTTTTCTTGTGGCAATGTTCAGCATCTCCCTGTTTCTAGGCAACACGTCACAGCTGTTTCCTTCGGCGCCAGCAAACTACACAAAGCTAACGGCAGTGGCTCAAAAAGAAAGTGATTAAAGACAAACATTTCTCAAAACATGCCAATTCCATCACTCATATAATCTTGGGGTTGTAAGGAAGGCATATGTTGCTATGGAGTGAGTTTGCTGTGGGCTACAAGTCGGACCTAATATTTGTGGCTTATATTTGTTTATATTTTGGCAAATCGCCACCATTAAAAGTATGCTGAATAAAATGTTAGCTGTTCCTGTTTGCAGTGGACTTGTGGTTGTACAGACATACAGTATATCACTGAATTCCTTTGATACTGAAGAAAACCTAAACATTTTATGATTCTCAGGCAAGTTCTGGAGTCATTTGGAGGGTTTATTTTTCTATGCTCTCAACATGTATCTAGGATTAGAAATGATGTTATCCTTGAGAAGTTGCACTGAATTTCAAAATCATTGTATCATATCTGTGTGTTATGACTCAGAGAAGAAGGAGTGTGAAGGGTCAAACTACAGTCACTATCAGAACGTCTTTCCCTTTCACCTCACCCTTTATGTTTGCTTCACATCTCTCCTTCTGGTTTGAAATGCCACTGTTTAAGTGTTATTCACTTCAGTCAGTAACTATATAAAGCCTGCCTTTGTTTATCAATTTTACCAGTAATATCTTGTTGCAGAAGTCTCAGCAGTCTCACTGTTGGAAGTAAACTGAGTATTTCATTCTGAAGTTTCAATCATCTTATTTCCTGTAGACAGAAAAATGTAAACCATCAGGAACATTTTGCAGGCTTCTTAGTTTGTGTAGATGAGGCAATGTGTTTGTGATCTAAGCTACTGTGGCTTGCATAAATATAATAAATTCATATTTGTTCTATTTTTATTTACAAACTCTGAAGAACTGCAACTTGGGTCACAGTACTTATTACCAGGAGGAAATTGAAGAGAGGTGACTCACGTCCTAAAAATGTCAGGAAACAAATGTAAAGGAACACAAAGCAATTCACTGTTCACTACTGGTGATGGAAAACTGATGGGAGTGTTTTGTTTTATGTAAAGCCTGCTTGGTAACAGCAGAAGCACATCTAGTGTCTTTCTACTTCCTGCCCATTTGCTGCTGCCAGCAGCTGAAAGCACAGTGAAGCCGTACTTTTCTGAAAGATGAGAGAGAGTGAAACAGCAGTAGAAAAACTGAGCAGTAAAATGATGGCTTTCTACAGCACTGACATCCTCAACGGAATGAAAGCCCACTTCAGCCTCGTGACCTTTTGTTCACCGACTTTTTGAGGCATGCTTCAATTCATTCAGGTGTAGCAGAGTTCCACTTTTGGCCAGCCAGTCTCAGATCATCAGAATGATGGACAAGAGTTGTCTCTTGACCTCCTGATGGTCCCCAAGGTGCACTTTATCTTCAGGGACCTGCTGCGCGGGGACTTTGAGAGGCTTGTAGGTCTGGGTTGGCACTGAACACTGTTAAAACTGTGCTTTTGAGGCACTCCAAGTATCATCATTGGTCGTGAGAGAAGAGCTGCTTTTTACTGTACATTGGGGACGCAAACTGATCTGGTTCTCCATCACTAAGAGCAATTAGACCAGCAATCCCTCAACAACAGACAATGACAATGAAATCTAAGGAAAGGACTGCATTTTTTCAGGCGAACAATGACGGAAACAATCAAATTTGGGACATAAACAAACAATCCCAATGAATCCCAATCTTAAATTGAAGTTAAGTAAGCAAACTCAGATGAAATATATCAGTATGTAAATGTCTAATGAGTACAACACTCGCTCGGGAGGCGGAAGGGACGATAGAGTCAGAGCCGACAGGTGGATGCAGGGGTGGAAGTCGGGCTTTTTAAATTATATATGAACAACAGCAGCAGAGGTGGCAGCAAAAGTGTGAGCAAAGCACTGAGGGATATCTAATACAACCAAAATAATTCAGGAATGTCAGAGAATACTTCGGGCAGATATTATTTTAATCAGCACACATATTCTGTTACTCTTTACTCTCTTAAGTAGCCTGATGTCACAACTCTTTCAACTCCATTAGAGACAGATTTTATTAAGGAACTGTTAAGTGCTTATCGGCCCCTTTGGCTTTTAAAGAACCGGTTATGGATCCGTACACTGCAGGTTTCTGAGAGTAAGAGAGACGGACCACAGCGTACAGCAGGACTCAGTCACTCAGGAAATATGTGGCATGGTTCTCCTGACAACTGCAAACTATCACACCAACCCTCTGGGCACCATTTCCATTTTCATTTTAACCATTTAGCTGATGGATTTATCTGCAGGAACGTATGATTAGTGCACGAGTTCAATAAGCCCTCTATTCCCAGACCAGGCCCAACATTTCAACTGAATGATAATGATTGTAATGGGCAGAGAGCCCTGAAATCTGTGGTGTAATTACATAAGAACAGCTATGGTAGTTAGAAAAAGAAATAAGAATAGTTTGAGTAATTATTTGATCACAGGAGGGAAGAGAAGGAGAGGAAGTATGAGTCAGTAAGAAGGGACAGTACTTCTTGAAAAAAGCAGAGAGAAGATGGAGAGAGATTAAACATTAAACAACAAAATGCTCTAAAATTCTGCAATTTGTCTTCTCGTCCCTCCACCTGCAGTTCCAGCAGACGTCTGAGCACGCTCTGTTCTCCAGCTCGGTGGTGGACATCTTCACTCAGCTCAACCAGAGCTTTGAGATCATCAAGAAGCTGGACTGCCCCGACCCAACCGTGGTGGGACATTACAACCGACGCTTCGCCAAGGTGAGACGCAGGCTGCTGCACGAACATAAACAACATGTTATGTCACCCGTGTATATTATGAGCTCATAAAAAACTTGTTTCTTTCGAAAAAGTACTGTTGATAGGTCAGGTCACCCAATTTACAGAAAGTATATATTCTCATTTTGCTCTAGTGGTATCTACATTAACCATGCAGATAGTTGTGGTCTTATTTGGCCATGTCTTAAACGGTAACTCCACCAATTTTACACATTAAAGTGTGTTTAAGATGTATGTTTCTGTCTTGGCTCTACATCAGTACAATCAACACGAATAAAAACAGTTCCCCTAAGAAAGGATCGGACTAGGAACAAAATTCAGTTCTGCCAATATTGGTCTGGGTGGGGGCTGATGCCACTTCCTGCACCAGCCTCACAGTAAAGGCAGCCTATTGACAAACAGCTCTTTCTTTCAACAGCAGTGGGCTGCAACCAGCAGGTCAATTTTTTTCCCCTCAATTCTTTTTCCTACATTGCACTAGGCGGGCTGTGCCCATCTGGCATCGGCCAGAGTTGCAAAATTGCCAGTCTGAGCCTGCCTGTTGAGCTCGAGCAGAAACATTAGTTCACCAGTCGATTAATCATCTAAGGATTTTTACAGGCAGAAATGCCGTTTTCATGTTCCAACTTCTCAAATCTGCTGCTTTTCCGGTGATGGTTTTTATATAAGTATGTCTTTAGTATCCATTGGTTCCTGTCCTGTAACATGAATTCAGACTTTCAAACTTTCATCGTCTTTAAACTTTGAAAATAGAGTTTACTGTCCATGATGAAACTATAGCATAAATATGTGTTTGCTTCATAAGAGAAGATAAAGTGTTTTTCATAACTGATCATTTTTCCTGGTGTAGCTTTAAATCATCTTAATCTTAAGAGCTTTGCTAACATGAGTCTCTTGAATTCTTTTGTGCCTTTGAGGTGTAGACTGATGATTTTCATGTTCTTTGTAACAAAATGTACACAGCGTAGTGTTTTGTTGTTGGATCTCTGTGATCATATTTCTTCTACAAATTTAATGTAAGGCAGTTGCTTTTAGGCATAGCAATTAAACCTAACAAACCTTTCTCTGCAGAAGACTTGTGCATTTATATTTGAGTGTGTGTGTGTGTGTGTGTGTGTGTGTGTGTGTGTGTGTGTGTGTGGTTGGTGAATCAATAAGGGACTCATTAAATAAAGAATGGCTAATGTAAGCCATCACTCTGTGCTGTCCATCTCTCCGTCCCCGAGCCTTGACTCCCTTTTCATTTTCTGCCACTCCACTCATGTTAATCTCTCTCTCCACCTTTTCATCTCCTCCCTGTCTTATCTTTAGTTTGTTTTTCATCTTCTCCTCTACCGTCCTCCCGCCTCAGTCATCTATGCACTCTCCATCTTGTCCTTTCGATCTATATTTTACCTCAATTTCTCCCCATATATCGACCATTTTCTCTCTATTCTGCTTCATCTATTCCCCTCTCTCACCTTTTTTTTCTTTCTCTTCTCCACCGGTATGGTTCATTTTGGAAAGGTGTGAGATGACAGTAAAGACAGAGACAGCAAGAGAAGAGGGTAAAAAGAGAGACAGAGTCGTACAATATGAGGAAAATGTACTAAGTAATGCATCAGCCACAGGCTGCATGTTTAATGGATGAGTGTAAGAGGGCCGTCTGGCTGACTCAGCAGAAAGTAGGGAAATCTCTCACAGCAGGCCTGAGACGCTGTGAGCTAACAGGCACAGTTTTTGTCATTTAGACCGATGAATTAACTCGCTGAATTATTTCAAAGTACCCCGTGGGTTTTTTATTGTAAACAAACATCACATTCATTGTTTCTCACCAAAAGGCATTGTGTGTGTCCTAACAAACGCGTCAGATAGGTTATTTGCTACCTTATTAATCATTTGAAAATACTTCTTGGAATTTTTTGAGACCTGCATTTTTTCTGTCTTTTATTTGTGCATTGCTACATTACATTAAACTAAATAGTTTAAAGCTGAGGGATGTCATATAGATGCCATCACTTTCATGAGTTTTTGAGTTAAACACCTCATATGATCAAAATGGACACATTTGGATAGACCTACAACCAATCAGAGCACAAAACGTGTGGTGTGGCACTTCTTGGTTGTCTAGAAAAAAACCTCAGCAGCACTCCTCTACAGTCGCCGCCCCATATTAGATGTGGAGATTGGCTCAGCACAGGCCAGATCAGCTGGAAATCTGTCTGAACGAAAGGGACACCAGACACCAGGTCTGCCAGAGCAAATAAAACATGAGCTTGGAGATGCATCTGGCTCCCAGGCTAGCATGCAGGTGTTGTTAGCAACTGATGGTATACAGTATTTCCTGCAGTGAGATAAGTCTAAGATATAATACAGTATACTGAATGACAAAGCTCAGTCATTTTGCCTATTTCTGAGTTTAACTGCTTGATGAAGTGCTGGTCAGCCTGATTTATACCACACTACATCACAGTCACCAGTGTTGGGGAAGCTACTTAGAAAGCATAGTTACGTGAGCTACCAATGACTTTACACTGGAAGAAGTCGAACTACCGCAAAGCTACCCAAGGGAGAAATCTAGTTTGGTTAAAGGTCATATTGAACAGAGTAAACAAATCATTAAAAGTTTGTAGAAAGGTGCAGAATAAAAGTGTCTCTTTCCCTTAAAAACATCTTTATGACTGTGGATTACTCATTTTAAAATGTTTGTCAGGTCCAAAATGATTGTTTTGTTTATGTCTGTGTAAGAATTCTGTTAAGTGCCAAAAAATAAAAATAAAATACCTTTCAATTCAACTTCTAGTTTAATTAAATTAAGTTCACTACTCCCCAAACACTGTCAGTCACAGGTATGGCTCGTTACAGAACAATTTGTGGAAGTTTGCCTACTGAACTGGAAACGACATACTGTGTGGAAAGTAAGGCAATGAATTGTTTTGGACGCTTCACAATTTAGAAAAAAAAATATGATCAGTTTTATTCTCCTGGCAACTAGAACAGTGTTTTGTTTAAAATAGAAACAGAATTGGCTTGCTACACGTGAGGGCTAGTAGCCACCATGGCTGAACAAGCTGTGTAGACAGAGCCTAGAGATTGCTCATCAAGAGAGATCCGAGGGAAAAACATGTCCCTCGAGTGCCGCCTACAGTCTGTGATTGGCAGGAGGGTCACAGCAAAAACAAAAATTTTCACATAACACCTTAAATATGTTGCCAAATCAGAGAACACGTAACTCTCAGTGCATTCTGTAAACACTGTCACGCAAACAAACCCAGTTTCATCCCTCGTCACTCTGGCTAAACACACTGGACACGGCTGCCAACTGGGAACACTAATTTGTTTGATTTGTTCTGCTACTTTTCTAACCATGAGGAATGTTTATCAGACATAAATATCCATTTCCTCATATGCATTGCTCCTTCACCTCAGTGGTAGCCAGCTGAGATTTGAAACCATAGCTGTATAGTTAAGAGATTGACTCCCCTAAGACTTGAAAAGAAAAACATCCAAGTCTCAAGAGTCAGACATGCAAAAGACAGACACACACATGGTCTCAGAGTTAATATTTGATGCCTGATGTTTGAACAGCATTGTCTTCACCGAACAAATCAAACATAGAAAACTGTGTTCAGATTCACTACCCACCACTTAACATGCCCTACATGTGTGTGATCTTGTTTCCACAGACGATCACCAAAGTGCTGCTGCAGTACTCTGCCCTGCTGGCCAAGAGCTTCCCCTCCTACTGTGAGAAGGAGAAGATAGTGAGTACTGCTGCGTCACCACTTCACTCTGAGCTCATCTCTGATTTAGAGAGAGACCCAGAGCTTTGAAAGCTTGTGCGCTTTCTGTGGACTGGATTCATATTTTAGATGCTGCTGCCCACTTCTGTAACTCTTTATCTTCTGTCTATCCCTGTGTTTGTGTTCGGTTCTTTCATCGTCCTGTCATCGGCTTTTTTTTCTTTGCCTGACTTTCATTCGTTTGCTCTTGTATTTTTGCTTTCTGTGACTTTCTTGACTTTCCACTTGTCTCTCTGTCTCCCTCCTCTCGTGTTCTCTTGTTCACTCGCACCTGTTTTCTCCCTCATCCATCTTGCACCAGCCCTGTGTGCTGATGAACAACATCCAGCAGATGAGGGTCCTGTTGGAGAAGATGTTTGAGTCGATGGGAGCAAAACAGGTCAGCATTAACAGTTTCACACACGCACATAGACGCACGCACTCACTTCCGAACACTTTTCCTGCACCATTGGTTTTTAATCATCTGCCACAGAGACCTGAGAGTCTGACATTTCTCATTTCACCTCGCTGTCAGTGATTTCTCTGATGAGGTGTTTCTTTGTGGTTCAAACTCAGAAAAACTTTAAATGAAAACTTGCAGCGTATAGGGGTCTTTATAGTACGAGACAGAAAACTGCACGATTTCAACATTATCTTCTTTATTCACAAGGTGTTTTAACATTAAAGTTGTGGGAAAAGTCTGGTTGAAAGGATTTTTTTTTTACAGACCAGAGAAAAAAAAAAAATCTGTTCTACATTGCTGCCACGTCAGAGAAAGAAAATGTATCAGTAGCACCTTATAACGTGAAATGTTTGATGATATAAGATATTTCCCGTTATTACGTAATAAGAACTTATCAGGTTATAACAAGGAAAGTATTTTCACATTATGTTATTTACAGTTTACATTATAACAAGATAGATACTGTAGCCTATTGTATTAACAAGAAAAGTTTCTTTCTATGTCGTACATTTATACAAGAGAGAGGAAAACTAATGGGGGACACAAGCTCTGCTGAGAAAACCATTTATTTCAAATGGAAACATGCTGTGAACCTCCTGTTCTAAAGACTTGATACCAGTGAAAGCAGAGAACATTGAGGATAAAGTTTTAACACGTGTAATGCAGCAAAATGCACTGATGTTGTTTGGGACACTGTAGTGTTTTCTAAATTGTCGCTCACACTGTGGATGTTCCAACACACCCAACAAATGAAAGGAAACAGATCTTAGACGCTGTTCAACAAGTTGTGATCAGGAATGCAAACAGGTGACGAATGTTTTCGAGGTCGCTGTTTTTAAAAAATCTGAGCTAATCCAGAAAACTGCTTCTAGATTTTTAAATATCTAGTTGTCCAGATATTTATTCAGTGGACTGATTTGATTTAAACTTTATTTTACTCATCTGATGCAGAAAAAGCTGCTCTAGCCAATGAAATCACAGACACGAAACGCATTTGTGCACGCAAAACTTCCCTGTCCACTCTTTCAGTGGCTGTCGGTATTGGACATAGACCTAAACTTATTTGGGTCAGCTCATTGCCCTCCAGGTGTGACCTAATTTTTGTGATACAACCATTTTGTATGTATTTGGGTTCACTATGAGGAGAAGCAGCAGGTTTTTGTGTGGAAATAAATCGACTACATCTTCAGCCTTATAGCCACTAATTCTAGTGGAGAATGTTTTCATCCTTTGTTTGCAGTTGAAGGTGCAGCAGGTGTGACTTCCATGTGGCTGCAAGTTAATTTACGTAACATGACATTGAGTGTGTGTGTGCTTCTCTCTCTGCAGATAACTGCTGAGGAGGACAGGGTATGTCTAGGTTTCTGTTTTGCCCTCGCTCCTCTTTCCCCTGTAGAACACAAAAATCCATAATAAACAAGTTTATTAGAGCAACAAACACCACCCTGTACATCTTGCCAACTGTCAAACCTTCTTTTTAACAAGTAGTGTGTCTGGGTGTGTGTCTATTTTTAGGTTGATCCCAATTCACCCATAAACAAGAGATAGACTTGATCTCTTTCTCCTCCTCCTCCTCCTCCTCCTCCTTACTCGACTCCCAGTTTTCACTCCCAGGAATAAACTTTGTTTTTCTTTTCCACTGAATTTAATGTATTTGAAAACATACTGTGCTCACTACCACGTTGCTGCTTCTCTCCAAAAGCTTGAGAACGAGGAGGAACCAGAGGATTTTGATGAGGAGGTGGGTCACCAACCACAGAGCTCATTGTTCAGTTTAGATAAAACGACTGGCTGTCACAGACGGCTGCACCTAATAGCAAAAGTCATGGCTGCTGAGCCTTGTTGTGTTGTTATTGGTTACACCGCTTTCCCTGCTATGACAAGTCCAAATAGTTGCTGCAAGAAAAGGCTTGTTAGAGATTCTGAAAGCTTAAGAATTTACAAAAGATTCCTCTTTGTGATCAATTGCTTTTCTCTTTAAATAGTTAATACGTTGAATAGCAGAAAGTATGCGGACACCCACACATTACAACAGTATTTCAGTCATTTAATCCTAAAATATGGGCACTAATCTGGATTAATAATTTTTGAACCTGGGGATTTAATCCCAATTAGCACGAGAGTATAAGTGACCTCCAACACTGATGTTGATGGCTCGTAATCTGCGTTCCAGTTCATCCCAAAGATGTTGGATGGGGTTGAATTTGAGGCTTTGTGCAGACCAGTCAAGTTCCTCCCCACCAAACTGGGAAAAGCATTTCCTGATGAAGTTGGCTTTCAGCACAGGGGCATCGTCATGTTAAAACCAACCTCAGAATCCATCAGCTATCATTCGACAAAGATTTGGCCTCTGGGGGTAGCCAGCGGATCCTGATATCAGATATATGGGGCAGTATTTGCTTTGCCATGTGCCGGTCACTGTTTACAGACTGCTTAGCAACTTGAGACGTGAGATTCGAGTTGAAGTTGAGAGACGACTAATCTCTACAAACAAATATTTGCATATGAATCCAGATACATTTCTGAAAAGCTAATTAAAAGCTAAATCATTATCAGACGATGGCCGATGGGCTCCAGGATTGCATATCGGCCAATGCATTCTGCCACTTTTGCTCTCCACACAGACTGTTTGCATGTAATCAAAGCCTGCTCAAAAATGATTGGTCAATACTACTTGGAATGAAATTCAAATGTTATGTTTACCACACCGAAATATTGTCCGTTGCTGACAGATACTGCATTTATATGCAAAGATCTGTTTTCAGAGATCATGTTGAAACAAATTATATTTGTGGTTCTTCCAGTTACTTTCAAAGTAAAATCTTTCAAGTCAGATAGTAAAAAATAATTTACTGGTTGATGTAATGGTGTGAGTGTGGTGTGATGGCAGATCACATTTGTTTTTCGGGTCTTGACTGTAAATGAAAGCTTGAGCTTGTAGCCAGCAGTATTATCATTATCATAAATTAGTGTCTCATTGAGTGAATTGTTTTATAATCTAACACTAAAACCTATGTACTACGTCGTGTCCTTACAAAATCTGAGCAGATTTGTTAATGCATTATAAGACTCTCTATCATGCAATTGTTATTTTTCTGTTTATACCATTGTTTTTTTTGCCCTACATATTATATAATTTTCTTTTTTTTAATTTCCATACCATCTCCACCAGGCCGTCAGTGACAATGAAGGGGAGGATGACATGGTGGGTAGGCTGCATCAGCAAAAGCTGCCAGCAAAAACACAAAAAACACAAATATTTATGCTAACCACGTCTTTATGTTTTAATAACTGTCATTTGTTTTGGGGGTTGGGGACAATCTTTATGGCCACCAGTCAGAGGACTCCAAGGTGAGACAGGGATTCTGGGTCATTCCCACTGAGTTTTTATTCCATATAGTTTTCTTAAATCTCATTTATTATTTTTTTTCTAATTATTTTCTCATTGTTTTGTCCATTTCAACACCAGTCTGGTTGCTCAGACTCGGAGGGATCTGAGGTAAGAATATTTTTAGGGGATATGTACATTCTTTGTATGATAGTTAGTTTGGACTTCTGGCAAGTAGAAATTCACAAGTGAATCAGTCATTATTATATATGAGTGTCTTGTTTAGTGAATATGGATTGGTCCCATGGATAGCAGTATAATCTGAGAATGTTTTTGAAACTGACTGTGGCTGTGTCCTTACCAAATGTCATTACAACATTAAATGTCGATGTGAAGGGAGGGAAGAGGAAATGATTTTATAATTATAATCATTTTCCCTTTCAAGAGTTCTTTGATCACACGTTTAGACATGTCCTACAAAAAGAAACAAATGATTTTGGACAGTCTCAGTCTGGATCATAGTCAATGTGTTCTCAGCTTTTATTACAAGACTAAACAAAACAAAAATGTGCAGATTAAAAAAAAAAAACCCTGTGTGTTATGTAGCATGGAGGTTTAAACATTTTGGGGAAGCATTTTATATACATTTCACATGGTTTAAGCTGAATTTGACTCCCCATCTGCTCCTCCTTAAACTCTCTCCATGCCAAAGCGTCCATATAGCCTCTGGTACCACATGCTAGCGAAGCCCTGAACACATTTACAGCTGGGTGCTAACACAGCCTCCATCCTCTAGTGAGTGCTTAATAGACTAGACAGTGGGCTGCCAGATAATTGAATTTGATTGTGCATAAAAATGTTGTATTTAGCCGCCACTAAATGGCTTCTTGAAATGGTTAGCTGACTGTGGGGGAGGAGGAGGAGGAGGAGGAGGAAAGACAGATTTGGAGCAGAGGATGAAGAAAGTGTGGCAGAGTTTCAACCATGCTGGTTAATGGCCAAAGTTACCGTTGTCTTAACAGATGTTGAATGGGATGTTAGAGTGAAAGTACACATAGTGTTACGGTGAGCTAAATGTGGTGCTCCTTTGCAGGAGAAGAGATTGTGTGTGTAATGTATATAGTGTGATTTAAACCTGTTATGCTCCTTAATTGATGCTGTCCACTTGTGTTAGTTGAAAAATGTAAATGAGCAGTGTGGGAAATTATAGGTGTTTTTGATATAAATTTCTTGAGGACTTTCTTCATAAAAAGGAGACCTCAAGACTCCTGAATGCACCCTGAGTTTTTGTGTTTTTATTCCTCTGCGCTGGCAACAGTCGTGGCTTGAGGCGTCACGTTTTCAGATTGTGCGAAGCTCATTAGTTTTGTGGATATTGAGCTGAGGTGATTGTTGTTGCACCGTGTGACAAAGCTCTACATCAGCTGTCTGTACTGTAAATATAGTCTCTACTGTCAGTGAAGACAGCTTGTTTCTCACTGATAATTATTCACGGGAATCATACATGTCAATATAGTGATAACTACCATTTCGCCTCAAAATAAACCAGAGGTGTCTCTCTGTAAACCACACATGAATTACATTAGTTTACATTTTAACAATACGTGCCATTTCACGTCCAGATTACATGTATGTGAGCCGACTTTAATGTGAGGAAGAGGGGTTGATGTTCAGCAGTACAGTTCCAGCCATTAAGTTTGTTAAAAAATGTTCGTCATACACCTTTTGACTGCTGGTTTTACCAGTTCTGAAACATGTTGGATTTTAAGGGCTGCCTTGTAAGAAAACACAGTAGTTTCTTATTTTGCTAATGCTGTCCTGTCCTATCCCTCCTATCCTCTCCTGTCTTGAATTGTCCCGTATGCCCATAGGTTGACAACAAAGAGAAGGAGAAAAAGGTTGGTTGGTCAGGCCCAGTAATCAGGCATTTGTGCAACCAGGACTTGTGTTTTGCGTGCCGTGCTGTATTTGTGAACTAGACCCACCTGTGTATGTTTATGTTCTGTTTTTTTTTACCATAATTAAGTAGTGTCTAATAGAATATTAACAATTATGATGTAATATTATAGATTAAGATCAAACTTTATTGATCCTCAAGGGGAAAATAAGCTGCCAAGCAGACAAACGATAAAAAGTAGTGAAACCACCTTCACTAGCTTCAACATATACGTTATGACCACATTAATCAATAATCTTAATTAAAATGCAAAGCTTGTAACTGAGTATTTCTGCACTGTGGCATTGCTGTTTTTTATTTAAGTACAAGATCTGAGTGCTTCTTCCACCTCTGGGGAAGAGTTCTGCATTTGTCGCCATAAGACAATAAAGATTAGCATCTCGTTAAATGCCTCCTTATGCAGCTAGCAGCAGTAAAAGGATGCTACAGGGAAATGCTGGGTGCTGCCTGGCTCCTGCTATTACTCTGAGAAGATTGGAAATGTAGTTGAAGTGGGGAACAAAAACATGATATATTTTTAACTTACACTAAAAGAAAATGCTGAGCCCACACAACTGTTGAGAACTTGCGACTCACAAAGAGACAACAAAGGGAGGTGTTGGGTAGACACACTGGCACAACCACATGGAGTATTCATCACTAACTGTTGTTTTCTCCTAAAACTTAGGAGAACAAATAGCGTTCTGTTATTGTGATGCTGAAGTTTAGTTTGTGTCCATGTTAAGCCGTTGTTTACCATCCGTCTTCCTGTAGGATGATTCCTCAGCCTATGATGACAGTGAGGATGAGCAGGAGAAGGTTTGCTCTCTACAATAGGTTCCTCCAACATTTCCATTACTAACCTCTCCTCTCCTGCTGGCTGCCACCTCAGAGCTGATTAAAAACCTCATATTGTGGTTGACTAGATCTTCCATGAACTTTACTATTCTCTTGTGAGACAGTGTCTCAGTTTGTGTGTGTGTGTGTGTGTGTGTGTGTGTGTGTGTGTGTGTGTGTGTGTGTGTGTGTGTGTGTGTGTGTGTGTGTGTGAGAGAGAGCAGATATACTGTATGTGTGCACGTTTCCACAGTTGTTTTCCGTCATTTCCATCGACATTTTCTTATTGTCTTCCTCATGCCTCCTATTTGTTGTTTTCTTTCTTTTAATACGTCTTTGTTTCGTTCCTTTTGTCGTCCAGAAGGTTGATAAGGAAAAGGTGAGCCAGAAGCCGAAGACTTCCATGTACACTTTTAATCTTAAGGATTACTTGTGTTTAACATTTATGTCATTTGTCTTTCTCTTTCTTGTTTTCACATCTTTCTTGTCTCAATCCAAGAAGGAGAAGGTGTGTTTGCATCTACACTGTATTTGCGCAGACACATTTTTTTTGCATTTAGAGAACATGTGTGTGTAGTATGAATGTATGAAATGACAGTGTGAAAACGATGTCAGTGGGAAATCTTTCACTCATGTTGATGAACATTCATGGAATAATCACCTGAATCTGCAGCTAACCTCATCTTTACAGAGCTTTATAGAGAGCCTCAGCTCATTGTCTAGCTGTCCGACCCTCATCTTTACTTTGTTGGTTCATTCTTACTGCTCTTATTGTATTATTTTGGGCTGCAGCAGAAAGGTGGCCTTAACTGCTGGATGTGTTAATAACAACACATGCTCATACCTAAATGACCTGACTTCCTCCTTTGCTCCTGTCATAATTACTCCTGCCACTAGAGGTCGCTAAACACAGTATATGGCTCCTAATAAGCTGCTTGTACAGACTTATACAGTGACATCACTGGTGAGGACGGGCTTGTAAATAAGTAACTGTTTGCGAAAAAAGTTTGCCATATCTACTAAAAAGGTGCTTTCTTTTAAATTAGAAGAAAATGTATAATATAGTTTATAAATAATAGCATTGGGTATGGCACTTAGCTTAAATTTGCAGTTACATTACAGTCACTTGAAAGAAGAGGCAGGAGCTTGTGTGTAATGACAAGGACCCCAGTGTGAGAGGTAATGAGTGTTTGAAATAGGGAAAACAAATGCTTTTGAAACTTACCATGCTCTAAATTATTGATACTGACATGATCAGAGGTCCAACAGAGCGATAGCACTCTGGCTAAAGCGAAGGGTGGACGGATAGATTTGCCTTTATCTCTGACAACATGAGGCCAAAGTATAAACTGTCTCCCATCAATAAGTTGTTTTTGTCCAAAGGAGATCTCAGTCAACTAGCAGGAACAAGACTCCGCTGTTTTCCTTTCAGCTGTTTTCACGATATCATCTTTGAGTACAGATGGAGCAAGTCATTAGTGACATGATTTGGTGGTAGAAGGGACAGACAGACTCTAAAGAGCTTTTGACATTTAAGTGCGTTTAAATCCCAACTGTTAATGATCCTAATCCTGTTGAAAGTAGCTAAAATCATGCATCTTGTCTCATATCTGAAGGTGTAAATCCTGTGTGCTTTATGCAGAGAAATACCTTGAACCCTTTAAATGTCAAAGCTTGTTTTAAGCTACGTTTTAATCATCCCTCAGAGGAGGGATGTGAACCTCCAAGCTTGATAGAAAACCTCTGAATCAGCAAAACTGCTCCAATGAGGGTCTCACCTGAAAGCAACAACAAGCTTTATGAATATGTGAGTCACTGTCTGGAGGGAACGAAAGGCTAACAGGAAGGCTGAACTTAAAAAGTGCTGGAAAGAGTGCGCCTGTTATGATGTGTGAATGTGAACATTTGTTCATACTGGTGCTTCTTGCATCCAAGCGTATAGCTCACTGACAAATGTGTGTCCTTGCAGGCTGAAAAGAAAGACAAGGAGAAGCAGGTTGGTTTGTAATCACTCTGCCTTTCACCTCCCCTCTCTGCTCAATTCAGCTTTTCGTATTTGCTCTCCTTCCTGTGTAATACTCCCTGAGCCTCTGATCTTTTTAGTCATTTTGAATGCACTCATGTATTGACTTCATTGACGCGCCATAATTGCTGTTCAGATACGTATTTTTTTTTAAAGCTAGCTCATTAGGAGGAGTTTGTTAGTGGGGGAAAAAAAGGGATTAATGGTGCTGGATTTCTTTTTGAACATTTCTTTTCTTTTTTCCCCGCAAGGAGGATAATAAGAGCAAACAGGTGGGTGCTTAAAACACACTTTACAAAGAAAAATGGGGATTTGTAAATATTTGTTTAAAAAAAATAAATAAATAAGGCCCTGCAATGCCCTGTAATATGCATCTTTCTCAAGTTTTTGTTCTGAAATTCATAATCTGCCCACTTTGACTGAAGGCTGAATGATCACTTTGGATGTACGGACTCATTTTTGAAAACATTGTCAAAGGTAGTTAAGGAAGTTTTACATCAGTCAGCATAGGCATCAAATATCAAAAGTAACAGTAAGAAGCTGATACAACATTTTTTTAAAACAAAACAAAACACACTGACAAACTGCAGGCAAGAAACCTATCCAGCATGATTTGGAGCAAAGCCAGTGGCTGGTGCTGGCACGGTGTAAGCTAACAATACATCTGGGTTGTAAACAGCAGCAGGGGCACTTTATCACGTGTTAAAGCACTTCAGTTAAGTGTGTATGTGTGTGTATGACTTCCACTCTGTGTCTGCTGCCCCTGTTGACTCAGACTTTTCCCAGAATTCAATTCAAAGGATCATGCCTAATTGCCAAAACACTTGGATTTGGCCTTCGGCAGAGGCTGCACTGTTTGATTCAATTGAAGGCGATATTTGCCTGAGAATGAAGCTTATTCTCTCTGAACTTATAGGCATGCTGTTTTGTGTTGTATTGCAGTAAAATTGTTGGTTCATCGTTCCCTTTGGAATATTTTGTACTTGTGGGGAAGGTGAAAAACATGACAATAGACCGCTGCTGTCTAATGTTTTATTTTGTTTTGTTTTTTTCCTCACCAGTCAAAGGAGGAAGTAAACAAGGTTTGTTTTAGCAGTCACAGTCCTTTTTTTCCTTTGTAGAGCTTCTCCCTTTGATCCGCCTCTTTCATGCCACTCCTGAATTTAGACTATTAAGCTGTTAGCCATGGTACAACAAACATCCCTGTCTCCCAGTTAACCTGATAAACATTATTACTGCAGGTTGTTCTTGTAAAATGGTAGAATCAGTCTCATAAAACAGAGCTGGCCTCAAGAATAAGCAGACTAAGCAGCTGTTGAGGGGCCCTCAGCGACCTCAGACAAAATGAAAATGTGAAAAGAAAAAGTGAGGGTGTTTTTTCTTTATGTCTATATATTTCATATATTTGTATGGGATGAGAATGAGTGAGAAGTTCTTCTAAATTCTGCCTTGACTGACTTTTAACTGGATGTTTGTATGTGCATGTGTGCAATCATCCACGGACAATTGATAGGAAATTGTGAGAATATACACTTACCCGCTCTGTAATGAACACGTACTCTGCTGGGACCAGAAACTCATTAGTCATTAGGATTTCTTTTGCTGCCTCATTCTCTCTAGTTGAAATTGTGTGTGTGCTTTCAACAACCCAGTTGAGTGACCAGCAATAGTCACACTTCAATCAGGGCCAAGCTTAATTGTGCAAGTGTGTTGCTTACCTAACCAATAGTCTGAAGTCCACAGGTTTTCTTTTTTTACTTATCTTTTTGTTATCTTAACTATATACCTGGAAACCCAAGCCCCTCCTCTACACACCTTTAGTTTTCCTATTTTATTTAATTTGGGACTTGAGAGGTTGGTTTCCTGAACTGTATATATTTTGTGTTTATCTTTTTATGTATGTTGGGGCTGGTTTGTAAGCATTTTACTGCCAGTACCGCCACATCACAAAATTGAGCGATTTTATAAGGGAGTCTGGGGAATTTCTTCCCCTCCTCATACAGACTGTAGTTGCTGTGGCTGCTTTGACCTATAGTGTGTTGATGTTCCAGTTTACCACCAGCTGTAGTCCAAAACGTCCTCTGTTGTTGTTAATAACTTTTAGATATATATTTTATCTTGGCCATTCAAATGAATTAAAAAAAAATGTTTAAATGAATGTTGTGCACCATTTACGGTGACGTCATTATACAGTATAGACTGGCCCCTCAGCAGCAACTGACTTCCTGTATCCCTGCTACAGTCCATATTTATTTATTCCTCCAGGCACATTAAGCACCCAGGAGAGTATATGAACAGGTTTGCTTGCGTTGCTTAGATGCTTGTCTAAGCGTATATTCACGACATTTACGTAAGTAGTCCTTGACTAACCCCCAAAATCGCAGGTGATTCATCATGCTAAAACCACAGATGAATGATTAGCACAGCGATGCACAGTGTAGACTACTGGTTTAGATAGTGGGCCATAAAAAAAGCTTTGGCCAGCATGAAACATCTGCTTCAATTACATCTGATCATTCATTCTATACATGAGGCTATCTTCCAAATAATTCTTGTTTGGGAGGACGTCAGCGTGCAGCAGTGTCATATCAGACAGCAGTGAAATGTTTTTCATCAGGTGATGTCGGTTTTCCCTTTTGTCTTGTATCATCTCAATAAACCTGGGGCAATAAACAAAAATCTTTTATTAAAATCACCCACTCACCATTACCCAATCCACCAGACAATATCACAGAAACTCACCCAAAATAAACCCTGATGCTATTTTTTCTTGCCGTATACCATAATGTACAACCCTGTGTGTGTGTGAGTGTGTGTGTATGTTACAATTTATTTAAATCATCAATGTTCCTCACAGTATTGTGTGACTTTACGTTCTCTTTTTACTTTTGTGTCTTTTCTCGTTTTTTCCTTTCTGTCTCTCCGGGAAGACTGAAGCCACAGCTGCCACAAAGAAGGTACAGTTGGGTGGTAGAGTGCGATAAGAGAGTCGAACAAACACTTGTATTACTTGTAAAGGACACTTATAATTTCAGGCTGTGTTTCTAGTGGAGAGAGTGTGTACATGCAGGCTTGTGCGTGCGTGTCCTTTTGTTCTTAAAAGCACTTCTTTGTAGTCGTTCCCACTCACATCACTTTCCTTCTCACAAGGTCTTGAAGAATTACAGTCTGTAGTATCTCTACAGTTGGTGTTTTAAAGGCTTGGTAGTTTTAGCTATGTAAGAGATAATATTTAAATCAAACATGATGTAAAATTGTGAGCTCATCTGTCACGAGCTTAGAACAAACACCAGAAGTGGAGGGAAACAGCTAGCGTAGATATAACATTTAAATTAGCTAAATTTAATAGAGAGCTAGAAGAGAGGTCCATCATTTCTGTTAGCCCTTCTTGTAATGTGTTAGCTGTGAAAGAAATTGCTAAATTACCTAAAAAGTACAACCAAAAAAGACATTAGCTGTTAAATGTTAAAGCTAAACAATAAAAAGGTAAGATAGCCAGTGATACTTAAAAGTACTTAATGTAACAATTAGCCCCCTGTCAAAATCACACTCAAAACAAATATGGGGCAGTGTATCACCACTAGCGTAACCACTAACTGCTGCTAACTGTAGCTACCATAGTTAGTTAGCTTAGTTCGCAGAGCAGCTACATGTAGCAATTCAGAGTGGGAGCTCAGGGACCAGGGGAGCGTTACTCCAATGTTTCCAGCCCGAGCACAGGAGTTTCAGACCGGGAGGGGCCAGAGCTAGCTGGTTAGCATGCTAACTTCAGTAGATATCACTGCAACACAATTCATAATGTCAAAACTGATATTTATTCACATTCTGTTGAAATGATCAATGATCACTTACAGCAGCTTTCAGTTGCTGTTTTGGCTTACAGTGAGTAACATAGTCGCTGATTTGAATCTCAAATACAGAATTGCAAGTGCTGAATTAATCTATGTACTATTCCACTTTTAGGCTCCACTAGGTCTCAATACATCTACACTCACACTGCTCTTGATTCACCTTCCTTTCTAATACTGAAGAGGATGTGGTCTAATTTCATTCATTTCTCAAGGACACCTCACACACTCATGTGCGCACTCACCTCCAAATGCCTATAAAGATGCTTGAATCTGCTGAACACTTGCAGCCCACATAAACACAGCTGTACATTTCATTTTTGGATCCAGACCAAGAGCAGACTTGGTCTGACGGTGCATTGTGGACACTCCAGCCTCTCACTTCACTCATTGCAACATTTCCCAATTAAATTCCAAGATACTAAAACACTGTCACTTGAAAGTCGTGGCCTCCTTTTAGTCCAATTATATGTTATGGCAGTTTGCCCAACGTCCTCTATCTAATAACACAGTTATCGATGGCACACTTTCTATGAAGACACTATAGGATGCCTTATCTTGCAATCGTCTAGCCACTTGGCTTGTGTAACATGTGATGCATACTTGAGGTCCAGCATACTCATGAGCTTCAGGCTTTATTTTACAGGTTTATCGAAGGTCTGCTACTAGACACTTCAAGGCCAATTTCTTCCTGCTGGCTGCAGAACCAGTAAAAGCTGCACTTTGCAGCGATAGTTTCTTAATAGTAGCTGAAAAATGAAAAAAGACTGATTACTAGTGCCACATTCAGCATCATGGGCATTGCTTGGTGTGTCAAGCTGTCAAAACTGCAATTTGATATTTTTAATAATTGTTTTGTTTTTTATCTCTAGTGCCTAGATTCATGGCATGTATTGAAAAATCTTTAAAAGCCTGCTTCAACATCACTCAAGATGTTGCCAACATTTCTTTGTACCTGAATTTACGTGAGTCTAAATGTGAAACATTCAAAAGGTATTGGAGAAACGTTGATCACACACTAATATTAGCTAAAACGTCTCATAAAGTATAGGCTATGTGAAATTGACCAATCTGAACTCAAAAGTTGGATTTTCTTGCCTACAACCACTTCAAATGTAACAAAAACACAAAGCCCAACGTTGTGATTTCACTCAGTTGCAAAAGTGCTGTTTTCTGTGTCCATTGCATGTCATTTCTAAGTAAACTTAAACTTGTTTTATTGGCTGAATCATCACGCCTGCAACCACTGACTGTATATTACAAACCTCCACTCCACTTTACAAAAAAATGACACCAAAATGTCCTAGCTATGTAATAGGCGCCGCCATTTTGTGCTGTCGACATCTCTTGACCTATACTGCAGCCAGTCACCAGGAGGCATTTAGGATGTTTTGGCTTTACTTTTGGGGAGCTGACATGTTGTCCATCTTAAATCATCAATGCCTGCAACACACAGGACTCACAACGCGATCAAGCCTTTAAAATTATACCACAAAGGTCAGACGACTGTCTGTGGTGCATTTCAGCCCTGGGGTGAATGCAGTCAGGTGGATCTGGCAGCCATTTGGTGTCCTACTCAGGTTTACTTCCAACCTAGGTATGACACCAAATGGCTGCCAGATCCAGGGCTGCTCTCAAGACCCATATTCACTTGTGGTTGGACACTGACTGGTTAAACCTCAATTGTCTAACCAGTCAGTGTCCAATGAAAAACTACTGAGAACCACAAGCGTGTTTTAGGTGTGACGACTGGTGGTAGAAGCAACCGTTAGGGTGGATGTTGCTTTGTATCAGCTCAGTTATATCAGAACTAGAGAGTTTAAAGAAGAGAACCAAAGGAAGATATTTTCTCTCTCCTGTCAACTGGCTTCATAAGAGTTTGATTACCAACTGGCTCTGCCTGCAGTAGAAGCTGATAGAGAGATGGTTTGTCCAATCACCTGCCAGGACGATGTGCCAGATGGTTCTGTGTAACAAAGGTTATCTGAGCCTGACCTCTTGGCTTGAAGTTAACTTTTATTATTACAGCTATTTAGACTTAATCCGCCAAATTTTGCATCCAAAAACGAGTTCAGGTTTCCCTGGTTTGCGATATTTGCGAAGCACAGGTCTCATTTAAACTTGAGCTACTGGTTGCTGAAAAAGCCTACAGAAACAAATCTCATGAAAATGTTTGTAAGAGTCAGCTAATTTTAGATCACTCTTTGAGTAGCTTCCTCCTTCTTCTTTCTACTCTGAACATCAGCCTCACTGTGCTTCCCACCAGTTTTATTATATGTCATTTTATTCACCAGATTCAGCTTTCTACTCTCAAGAAGTCTGTTAACTGAGGATAGAGTGACAGCCTCCTGTCGTCACACGAGTTCCACTAAATGGACTCACTTCACCTCCTGTGGTATATTTTTGAAGGCCTTGAGCTTGTGCTTGTGTTCTTTATAACCTGAAGCGTGCTTTTCACACGCTGTTGAATGGGTTTGAAAAGGCATGAATGAACTCCTCATCTGTTTCTACCGTTACATCTACAAACTCCTCCCAGCTGAACTCTTGTTAAGTCACAACCTTTTTCGATTTGCATTTGAGTCAGCATTTCTTTCCTGTTCTGTGTACATTCGACATCCAGCTGCATCATTACACACACAAAATATGCCCATACTGTAACTCCTTGTGCGTGTCTCTCTGACTGATACTCTCATTGTATTCACAATCGGTGACACTGAGAATTGAATGCGGTGTTATTCATCTCCTCTGCACACTCCAAATATATTCCTGCACTAGAATTTATACATACATATTGTACAATTTTTCGAATCCGCTTCATACAAATTTATGCACAGTTCTGCTCAAACATCCAGAAAATCAGGGAGGAGAAACCAACGAGATGTTCATATTGATTTTGGCACTTCAGAGTGAGTTTGTGGAAAAGTTTTCAACTCACAGTACAGAAATAGATCTTACACAAAAGACAACCACCTTTGGTTTTGGTTGATTCATCTCACTGTTACTTCAAAGCACTTCCATCACTTGATCCAGAACCATAAATAGAGACATTACCTGAAGTCTTATTACACTTACAGTAAGTTGGACTGTAACCTTCTAATGTTCAATGGACGCAGCTGTCACATATTTTTGCTCGATGCTCCTGCTCCTGTCATACCTGCACTTCTTTTTCCCAAAATCTTTACAACCCTTCTGCCTTTATCAAACCGTGTTCCTATGCACAAAAAATATGGTATTATTAAACATGCGTACACACACCTGCATGCAATGAACAAGAATAAATCCTACCTATTCTGTGCATCCACAAGCTTATTCACCAAAACCTGCAGCCTCAAAGTGTTATACAGTAAACATCCCTTTCAGTTGTGGGGGAAATACAAAAATTAATAGTAAAAGCAACTAAGGAAGATCACTGACGAGGACGTTCAGCTAAACCAAAATGTTTTATTTGGCACTTTCAAAAGCGGTTTGTCAAAAAACAGAATTTTTGCATGTGTTAACGCCTGTATTTATTCACGTTTGACACTACGCTTATGTTTAATGTCATTTTTCATTGGTTAGCCTCTATAAAGATAGAGAACTACAGTTTTCAATATGTTTTCCCATTCATACAAGCAGTCTTTCTTTGTCTTGTTTATATTAAATGCAGTCTATTCACATAAGTGCACAAATACCTAAAACTACATTTCATTTTGGCTTGTTCTCACATTAAAATCAAATCAGTGGGTGTCACTGAGCTACATTTAGGTATTTTGGTCTTCCTCATTGATAAATTATTGTTTTCAAAGCTCCAATATGGAAGAATTGGCCACTTGTTGAATTTATACTCCAAACAAGTAGGGGGCAGCATATCCCATCACCAGAGTAACTGCTTACTGTATTTTATACATACGTACATGACTTCTGTTAGCTTTAAGCTCAGTTAGCCGTGCAGATAGTCGGACTACTGGGGGAGCTGGTTAGCATGCTAATTCATTACATATCTGCAACAAACGTCTTTGACATAGCATCAAAACTGTTATTTCTTAAAATTCTGTTGCTGATTTTAGTCGATTTTATAATGTTTAAAACTAAAATTTAATGGCTTTAATTTTTAATTATTTTAATTTAATTTTAATTTAATGTGAAGTGTCTTTAATAGTAAGAGAGAAGGAGAGAAGACAATACAAATACATACAGAAAGAGGGATAAAACTCACTGAATCTGCCATAAGAATGCAGAATTTGGGGTTTTAACAATCTAGATGTGGCTGATTAACTGATATAAGTCTTTAAGTCACCTGTTCTCACCTGTCCACTGTTCATCATATGTGTGTTGTAGCTGGATACAGAGGCAGCTGACATCCTCAATGAACTGCAGGTGAAGCTCAACACCGTCCTGGACAACTTCAGCACTGTATTTGCCAAGAGGTAACACACACACACACACACACACACACACACACACAAATATAGTATTGCAACATGGCCCAGAAACACTCCTCCACCAGCGTTGCAGAGGTTTTCTTCTTTAAGTTTGTCTCCGTCTTCCTCTCCCTCCAGTTTCCAGACTCGTATTAACGGCTGCATGCGTCAGATGGCTGAGATCCTCTACCAGATCAAAGGCCCACCCAACCACAACACTGCAGAGGCAGATGCTGACACCATGCTGAGGCCCCTCATGGAGTTTCTGGATGGAAAGTAAGATAGCATGACACACACAGTGGCTCCTGTTATTTTTTTATATTGCTTTTGGAATATTTACCGGCTATAAAACATGTATATGGTATGTGTAACAGTCTGTTATTGTGAGAGACTGGTGTATCGGTTGCAGTTTTGAATGTGACATTGTTTCATTCCCCTAGCAATACATTTGTGATTGGAAAAACTTAAGCTTTTAATGTGTAGCACATGACCATGATGTAGTTTGATTAAAGCCAAGAGTAATACATGAAAAACAACACAAACTCCAGGTCCAAACATCCCCTTTTGAGCTGGGCAAAAGTGGTATATTAACCCAGACTGGATCAATTTTAGTGTGTGAATACTGAAATTCCTTAAATTCCACTTCTTCCTAATTGAGTTCAGGAGCACCGGAGGGTAATTTAATGAGGCACGCTAACACAACATGAAGTTGACACTTATCCTAAAATCTTGTCCAATGTCTAGTTAACACTCGGCTGTTGAGGCTGTAGTTGTAGCAAATTTCATTATTAATAAGGTTAAAACATCAAAATTAATCTAATAATTTGACAGTCCTTGACAACTTTCTTGGCGTTAAGGTAAAACTGATTAGCAGCCCAAACTGAAGCCGAACATAGCTGTGAATGAATCAGTGTGAAAAACAAAAGAGGAATGAAAAGGGTTAAATGGATTAAAGGGGGCAACATAGTTTTTAAATTGCAGTACACACCTTGGCATTGCAATTTGCAACATCACAAAGGAGAGCAACATATTTTATCTAAACATGTCATTCACAATAATTATTTTCTCCTTCGAGCATTTTGTCCTGTAGCTAAGGTGCAGGAGGCTGTTATCTAGCAAAACAAAGCAAAACCATCATCATAGTACTGGAAAGTATGGAAAGAAAGTTTTGTGTTTATAAAAAAAGAAATTTTGTCTCGACTGTTTCAAGCAGTCATATCTGGCCTCAAACTTCTCCTTCTCTCCCATGCAGATTTATTAAGATTTACGATGCTATGACCGCGTGATATTCAAGAAAAAGTATTGTTCTGTATAACCCTTATTATGTCATTGACAAATCACAAATCACTCTTTGTACAGAACTTAGGTCACAAACTGACCTCTACAGAGACAAGTTTGAGCTCACAGTTTTGGTGTTTGTGTGTGATCCAGCCTCAGTATCTTTGCTGACATCTGTGAGAAGACAGTGCTGAAGAGAATCCTGAAGGATCTGTGGAAGATCGTCCTGAGCAGCCTGGAGAAGACCATCGTCCTGCCTCAGAGCAACGACAGCCTAGTAAGTACAATCCTAACCCTTGCTCCAACCCAAACTTCAACTACATAGCGTTGCACTCCTATAACACGTTTGGACTCACTCTGGACAGTGAGTATCAAGCGTATCGAAATCAATGCAGCGATACTAGATAACGTCTTTTTGTTGCACATGTTCTTCCTTGTCAAAACCTGATTGCTTATATTACCCACAATGCAATAGTTCAGTCAGAGATTTAAGGGTTTTATGCTAGTGGCAGCTAATGTAGCCACTAGAGATGAGGAGTGGGCTGGTATGCTCACTTCTTTCTAACTCCAAACCTCAGATTCCTTCTGTTTTCCAACTGCTGGTTGCGTCTAAAGACTACAAGTTTTACTCAAGTGACATCACATACAAATCACATACCACACTATACTTATTACCAACAATTGTAGTAAATCTTCTCTTTTACTATACTCATACGTGTTTTGTGTTGTTGTTTTATCTGTCTTCCAACAGCAAAGCTAATGAATTTAGTTTAATTTAGTGCAAACAAATGTTCCTTAATGCACTAAAATAGCCTGTAACTGCACTTGCATATTACAAAAAACCTAATTTTGACGAAGTGAAGACCATGTTTACTCTCTTAATATATCTCAACAAAGTCTCTACTAGTTGATTATAATAGCACAATGAAATTAATGGAAGATACTGCAGAAAATCTGCAAATACTGTAAATGTATATGTTATGTAGGGCTGGATAATTGTAGTAACCCAGCTGAGATCAGCAGCTGTACTCTGCTGCCACCTAGTGGTGTGTCTCAGGAGGTGAGTTTCTATAAATCAAAACATTGGAATAATCTTTACATGAGTCTGTTCTAGTTAGATTTTCTTCTGTGAATCATGTTGAATTAATTCATTTTGTCTTTTGTACTGAGAATTATGACAATATCACATGAAGTCTCCCCCTCCTCTTCTCTCTGCAGGGTGCCCAGCTCCTCACAGCCGCTAAAGGACTGTCTAATCTCAAGGTAACACACACAGGCTTTGTTTGTAAAGGAACGTTTGAAACCCTGAATGTTGGTTTATTGCTCTTCACCATGTTGTTAGTTATTGAAGCCAAATTATTTCAGATCGGACATTGAAACATTCAGAAAAAGAAGTCAAATTAGCTACAGAGAGCGCAAGTTCTTGTGGATTTTTCTGGTGACTTTCAAGTTTCCCACAGCCACAGTCGTAGATGTTTAAGTAATTGCAACTAAAAGCATTTGTACATGGATATCAAAAGTCGCTGGTGGCTGCTTGTTAATGCAGCATGCAGGAGGTTGCATAAAGCTTGCAGTTTAAAGACTAAACAGGTAAATCAAACATTTTTCCCCTACCTCAGCAGTTACTGTTGAGCACTCAACTACTGCTCACACAGCTGAAGTCTGAAATTTGTTTCCCACTTAACTATTCAATCGATTAAAAAAAGAGGCTCATGATGTTGTTCACAGTCAGTTTAGACGTACTGATGAGGGTTCATTGGTCTGTTAAAATGATTCATATTCATATGGACTTAATATCCAATCGGATTTATGAGAGACACTTTTTAGTGAGACTAAATCAACACTATGATACATAACAAAGGCCTGGATCTTCTGTTTTGTTTCTTATTCACTTTATAAAATGTGTCTAAATCTGTGAACTCTGGTTGTTGTAGGGAGGCGGTGAAGCCAAAACCTTGACGCCCAAACAGTGTGTGATTATCGATGCAGGGCTGGAGTCCATCAAGGTAGGTGAAGAAGGACATTCACATGTCTGAAAATCACATGTCGAGCAAAAACTGGTCAATTTCAAACTTAAGAGAAATTGATACGATTTCTTGGCATTAAAAACATGCAAGACAATAGTAAAAAGTTAAGAAATGCTTTTCAGTACTATTTATTTCTGGCAGCCAACAACATTAGCCAAGACAAACTCAGACAATAACAAAAACAATAAAGGCACTCCGACAATTCCCAAAATACACTGAAATATTTTTGTTACAAGTATTACAGAAGTACACAAAATTAACAAGAAATAAAAGATTAACACCTCCAGACAAAATAACATTATGTCAAAGAACTGAGTCTACCTATCAAGATAAAAGAAGGTTAATCATAAACAAGAACAAATTCTCAAAGTCATGAAAAGTAACTTGATCTGAGTGACTTTCTTTCACTTTTATTATTTATTTCTTATCTATTTATTTGGATGTCCTTATCTTAAGTGTGATTTGGCTACTGAAACAGTGCAACTTCTTTAATGTTATGATGAATAAAGCACTCTAAAATTATATATTTCTCTCCTTTACCACGCTGCTCTCTCTTCCGTCAGCAATACTTCCACGCAGGAGGAAACGGGCTGAAGAAGGCGTTTGTCGAGAAAAGCCCTGAACTGGCTTCACTGCGTTACGCCCTCTCCCTCTACTCCCAGAGCACCGATGCTCTCATCAAGACCTTTGTCACCACACAACACTCTCAAGGTGATCATACACACACACCCACACACAAGTACTGTATACACATTTACAGTATGGGCTTTTGGGGGTTGGATGTCGCTCATGTGGTTCAAATTAACTAAAATGTTCCTCTCTACTCATCCCTGTCTTCTCAGTGCATGATGGGATGGGCATCAGAATCACTGGCAATGAGAAGATTCGACCTGACAGGGGTAAGTTCACCGCTCTCTGAAATGAGGGCTTTCCACAGGGAACCGTTGAGCTTTTTTGTAGACTTTCACACTTCAGTGAAACAATAGAGGTCAAAGAAATTAAACTGAAGTACTAATTGGATCACCTGTAACCAAAAAGGTGCTTTACTCTATAAACTAATGAGTCACCATGTTGCATTATATTTCACGTCTCCTTGTTAATGAAAACATGCGTCAAACTGTAATGTAATTAAATTGGAGAGCTATTTTAAGCACTACCTGCTGCAATGCTGAGTTTCCATTGGCATGGCTGAGTACTCTCAGTCTGTGGGTTGTACAGTTTTTAAATGATGCTGAAAATTAGAAAATGATGACTTAATCAAAGACTAACCAAAAGTTTAAGATATGGTGGAGTGTCTTTAGTGTTACAGAGGGAAAGGAAAACATTGGGAGTGAGCTTTAAAGATGTTGTTAATCATGTTAATGTGCCATGTGGTGGTTGTGTCCTGCAGGCGCCGGGATAGAGAAGCCCATCGGAGAGGCTGTTCTTCAGATCGACATGATGCTCGGGAAGGACCGCAAAATCACTGTCAGAGGTGAGACCTCCTAAATTCAGACCTCTTTCTCATTCAAATCTTAACTTTAATCCAGGACAAAATCCTGGATTAATCCTATAAAGGACCACTGTGGTTTTCTCATGCTTTAGCACTGTCATTGTTCAATACACAGGCGATCTTTTCCCATTTCCCATTTGTTTAAAAACATCAAAGCCTGAGATGTATACCTTACAGCAGAGTTGCCCAAAGTCAGGTCAGATGGGTTTTTTTTATTCAATTAATAAAAATAAAATTATAAAATGAATTTATTTATTTTTAACTTTTTTCTTAAGATATGAAGCGGGGAAAGAAAATAGTTTATTTAATCGATCATCAGAGTATTGTTTTCCTCCCTTACCTCTCAGGGCTTCCTTGTAGCAACACTTTGGATAACACTTCATATTACAGGTCTTCAAATTATTGTGTTCATTTTGGGGTAATTTGAAAGAAATTTTAAATATGTTAGTTGGTTATTACCACCTACTTACCAAGAGGTTTGTGGACCTGTTAAATGAAGTGTGACCCCATTTGAAATCTTAACACAATAGGTGTTTGCCGTTGGTCCGTTGGCCACCATTAATTTTCAGTTCTGGCCCTCCAAGGGAAAAAGTTTGGGCACCCCTGCCTTACAGCAACTATATGAGGTACAACAAAAGCACAAGATTCACAAGACAATCCCACCTCAAGTTACATTTTCCAGGACCTGAGATGAACTGTGAAATTCACCAAACATTTAAACACACATGGATGAGATCCACGTTATCTTGAGTCAAGTTTACCCACTTCCATCCTCCATCTTTCAATCTCTCCTGGAAGTTAAAGTGCAGGCGAACAAATGAAACAAACCCTTACCTTGAATATTATTATGGATTTCTCTGGGTTTTAACATTGTTGCAAACATTTTGGATAATGTAAGTACACAACAACTCACTCATGTCTAGTCGTTTTTAGACATTTAAAAGCAGAAATGTTACATATTATATGTTTAAAGCAACTCTTGTTGGGAGCTGAGCTGATTCAAATTCAAACAAAAAGTGTTTAAATATAGTGTGGCCTAAAATGTCCCAAAAAAGTCTCGGGCTTTGCAAGTTAACGTTCTCACATTGATGAAACAAACTGACGCAGACAAAAAAATCTAAAAAATGGTAAACAGTAATGCAGAATGACCCATAACGTTTTCCACGTTAAAAACCTGTAAAAACATATATATGGTCCTTTGAAATATTGTTCTAAAACAAATAGTGATGTAAATAGGGCACATCAAAACAAAACAAAATATATAAAATGGGAAAATCAAAATACAGTGTGTACAAACACACATGAATGTATCATCAACATTGAATCTCAGTCCATCTCATGTGCTCTCCCTCTCTTTCCTTCTGTTTTCCACATCTCTCCATCCAGTCATCGCAGCAAACGATATGAAGTGGCAGACATCCGGGATGTTCCGGCCTTTCGTCGAAGTCTCCATGGTTGGTCCCTTCTTGGCCGACAAAAAGCGCAAGTTCACCACTAAGTCCAAGAACAACAGCTGGTCGGCAAAGTTCAACGAGGCTTTCCAATTGTGAGTTTGAAATCTGAACTCTGACACCTACAAATGACCTAACCAGCAGTAAATTAGTGGCTGATGTTTTTTAATTCCCTTTTCTGCCATTTAGTGTTCTCGGTAAGGAGTCCCCAGACTGCTATGAGCTCCAGCTGACAGTGAAGGACTACTGTTTCGGCCGGGCGGACCGGGTGGTCGGCATGGCCGTGGTTCAGCTGCGTGACATCGCTGACCGCAAGACCTGCGTGTGCTGGTGTCCGCTGGGGCCTCGCATTCAAACTGACGAGACGGGCATGACGGTGATGCGTATCCTGTCCCAGCGGTCTGCTGACGAGGTGGCCAAGGAGTTTGTCAAGCTGAAATCTGAAACTCGTCCTGTGGAGGAGGGCAGATGAGCAGCAGAAACACTGAGTGACTCGAGATGGGAGATAGTTGGAAAAAGTGAAAATAAGAAATTGACATGGATAATGGTCAGAGTTTAGAGTCAGGGCAACGCGTTGATCACAGCTTTGTCTGATGTTTATGAGTACTGTCATCTTCATCCTGAGACTTTGAGATTCTGACTGATAGTATTCAACATGGATGAGATCCTCCAAAAGAAACCGTACAAACAAGCAAGCTGTCGTAGTTTGGTGAGAACGAAAGTACATTTTGGAAGGACATGGTCTCTCAAAATGTTGAAAAAGAAGAACACATAGCATTACAATCAAGCAACATATGTGTTTAAATCACCAACTCTGTGGTCAAACATAGTTTTAGTTCATCTCTTGATCTTCTAAGGGAATGACTATGACTATTTTGGTCATCTGTAGCAAAATCGAACATATGTGTCACATGTTGGCCTTCAGAGCTGACCTCACATCGCTAATCCACAGCTTTTTACCAAACATCCATTCACTGGAAAGAGTGGATTTGTGTCTCTGTCTAACAGACAGTGTGGGAAGATGTTGACAAGGTTAACAAGGTGTTAGTTTTTTAAAAGTGAATGGATCTTATTGCTAATAAACGACTGTTTACCGAATTAAAGTAACTATGACATGACATGAGATAAATTGGAGGTGGAGGTCATTAACCAGTTAATTTATGTCACAAAAAAATACATTAAAATAAGAAAATGTCATTTTCAAAAATTCAAAAATTTGGGAATTTAGTTACCGACAATGATTCCCAAAACTGAGCAAAAGAACAAAAAAAAATAAGCTCATGGTTCGTTTTTCATGTAGCCGCACCATATGTAATTCCTGCCACTAGAGGTCTCTCAACCAAAACAAAATAACAGACATAAGTAGCATGGGATTGTGGGAGTGTTTGTCTGCAATTTAAAAAAACCACCATCGCAGATGAAAATCTTTTTAAGCCTTGTTCAATGGCTTCCTTTCTCACGCTCTGACTTTCTCCCTCGCATTTAGTGACAGGTGACCAAATGAAACTCATCAATAAAATGCTTTAAAGTCTGGTAATTTTAGAAAATGACATCACTTTACTTAAATGCAGCCTTTAAAAACAGGAAAAGATCAAATCTATGCCATGTCATGATAAATGATATCCAAATCTAAGATGAGACCAAGTCTAATGTCTCGGTAAAGATAGAATATCGATATATTGCTCAGCACTAGACTGAATATACTTTATAAAACCTTGAAAAGACAGAAAATGATGAAATACATCGCCTTAAAAAACGCTGGCTAGCTAACATAGCTAGCTCACACACTCAGTGGGATTCAGGGAGACTTGTGTAGTAAAAAGTATTGATTTTTTCAGAAGCAAAGAATTATGGGAATAGTAGTTTAAAGTGTGCGACTGACTGACCTCTGGACTGTGGCCTGTCGAACAAAGCGCAGCTTCTCTGCACTGAGAAGAAACACAGTGTCAGAGGTTTTTTAATTTAGCTCTTCTGTTTTTGCCAAGTGTCAACCTGTGACTGTGAGCACTGTTTACCTGTCTCCCTGCTCTGAATGGAAACGACCAAAAGCTGACAACCTGTTCTGGTTAACACCTTTTATGCAGGACCAGAAATGGACCTCTATTTTTTTTTCTGTCTACTTTTACAGTTTGAAATTGGATGAGAACAAAGGTTTTTAAAACGCCACAGCCTTGCCATGCATGCACAGTCACTGGACCAATCGTATGTTTCTGAATGCCAGATTGGTGTTTCGCATTAGGCGCACTACAAACTTGGACTACGATGGAAACGATATCATGCAGGAAGGTTGTTCATTTGACCGAAGTGAGACTGGGTTTGATCCACACTCTTGTCTGTTTACTACGTGCCAAGGAACGCAACTGTTCAGCCAGCCATGTTGAACTAGCTCCCTCCATGTATTTTGGGTTGTTCGCTGACAGATGTGGCCACTGTGGATGTCCCACTTTTTTGCTTCCGATTTGCCAAAACTAGCTGCACTTAGGCTCTAAACTGAACAGGATTTGTTTTGTAGAATTTAGATGAGATAGTCCGGAGTTGTGTTGTTGGTTGTGCTGTTGGAAAATGAACATATTGGTCTGCAGCAGGGAATATAAGTGCATAAAAGGGGATTGTTTTACAATGGCCACAGCTGTAGTGACGACTGAACTCTTGCACTCTGTTTAAAATAACTGTAAGTTTGTAAAAAAATAAATAAATAAATACAAATAAAAGCCTACGACCAGAGCATGTATTTATTGTATACAAAGTCAGCTAGAATTGTGATCTTTTTCATGTATGTAGTGTGAAATATGAAGACTGATCAAATGTATGTAAAGTAGTTATCATTATTCTAATGTGACATATGTTGAATATACTTGTAACAATATTTTGTATATAAAATATTTATGAATCAAGAGAGTGGCTCCTGTTCTTTGTGTGTGTGTGTGTGTGTGTGTGTGTGTGTGTGTGTGTGTGTGTTTGTGTGTGTGAGAAACTGATAAGAGGTGGTGCTGTTGATCAACCTGAGCAGCTAACAATAATATTCATGTCAATAAGTGACAGAAAGTGGAAATGAAATGTTCAGAGTTCAAAATGAGCAGACTGTGAACAAAATGTCTTCTTTGTCTCCATCTTGTGGCGTTTACAGGAAGAACAATGTGTCCATGCAGTCACATCCTGTATACATACTGTACATTCAATAATGTTGATGACATCATGCACATGTGAGCATGTTGTCCCTGAAAACTGCATTAAGTCTGTTACAACATGAATCAAATGTAACAGTGAAACCGTTTCTTAAACTATGTTGTCTTCTTGTAATGTTGATCATTTCTACAGCCTTCATACACTGTGTTAGCATTATACAGTCCTGCTGACTGACTCAACGTGTTTAAAGAAGCAAATCTTTAGTGACAATCTGAATTCTCCTTCAGAGCAAATAATGTCAGACACCATCACTACATCTGTGTCTGTACAAGCCTCAGTACTCCCTCTCTTCAATGAGGCTGTCTGTAACAGAGCTGAGGATCAACACACTGCCACAACTTCACTTTACAAACTTTATCAACAACTGCAAAGTTTCTGCAGGTGTTTTTTTTTATCAACTCAATGTCTGAAAGGGAAAAATATATTTCATACGAAGATTGTTGTAAATTATTATTATTTTTAAATGTTGAACTGCCATTTTTAGAGTTTATAATCCTGCAGTGAAGTTGTTGGAGGGTAAAGTTTAACCACCTTTTAAAATAGACGCTAACCAGCGTGACAATCAATAATAACTCCATCAATATTAAACAAGCTGCACAACTCTTCTCCAGTATGACATGTTTTATTCCTCACGTTTTCAGCTGTTCAGCTTCATCAGGGTGGTATGAGGCTGATTCAGGTTTCTTTATATACAATCAGTTCATGAGTCATGTGACTTAATAAAAGAAATGTTAACTAAATTAGTTGGTCTGTCCATAAATGTTGATGTTGAAAGAGTCTCACTGAGGAATTTGTTGTTTTGAAGATTAAAAAGTGGAGATTGAACCTTTAATGAGTTCAGATGAAACACTGAATTCTTGTAATAGTTGTTGTATAATTTTCTTTTATGATTTGTGTTTATTGTAATTTGTAGTTTTTCACATGATCATTTGACAGATGTGTGTCAAGAAAATGGAAACAACCTCATTGACACAATTTTTTATCAAAGCTGTGATTTAATGTCACACCATGTGAAGCTGCATCCATCTGATTTACATTTTATGAACATGTAAATGATTTAAAAACATATTAAACTAAACTGTACTGTTGGTATTTCCTTTATGTTTAATCAAAAACTGAACATTTTTCATTTCCACTCATGTTATTGATCATGTTTACACTACAACAGACGTCACATACAGCATGAAGAAGCTCTGTGAGAGTTAGAGACTTAAATAAAACAAAATTAAATTAAAACAAGTTTCCTCAATAACTCATCAGAAGACCTGAAAATATCAAAACTAAAACTGATGACATGATGCTGTTTGACTCAAAACAAGATAATAATGACAAGGAGATTTACGGCTTTGATTTTCAAAGTTTGTCTCCTGATGATGTCACACAGTTTCAACATTTTGCAGTCACAATTTTTCAGTTCAAAGATTAAAACCACTTTTCATAATTCACTGCAGACAGTGGAGACACTTAAGATAAACAACATGTGACTCAACAACAGATGATAAAAATTTACAGTCAATCAGAGTCAGGATGTGTGTTGATCCTCTGAGACTCTGAGTGTAAAGAGTGAAAACTGAAATTAAAACATGATCAAAACTAAAAGATCATCAGAAGATCCAGAAATCTGACAAACAAAAACTGATGTCTGATGATGATGAAAGTTAAAGACTCACATAACATATTTGGTTCAGTGGATACAGTTCATGTTATATTGTGGTCTGATTAAGATGTTGATAATCAGGATATCCAGTTATGGTCTAAAATAATTGATTAGTATCATGTTTAAGAATTCATAATATAACACTATCTCAGTATATTTTTAATCTAATTCAAACTTTATTTTCTTTGATTTTTTTTATGTGATCTAGGTCTGCGTAAAATCTTAATTGTCTTTCAAAAGTGACAATTAACTTTTTAATTGAAAGCAGTGAGGTTTAAATGTTTTCAAGTTTGTTCATGAAAACCACTTTGGATCATTTGTCAGATGACAGTTAAAAAAACATTTCTGTGACTTTCAACATCAAATCAGATCTGCTTCAGACACGATATTAAGTGTGATGACGAGATTAAAGTCTATTAAACCTCAAACGATCATGATACAGTGACATTAAAGGTAAAAGTCGGAACAATTAATTCACATTCCTGAACATCACAGAGAAATATCAGTCTGACAGATTTTGATATCAGCAGTTTTAGCATCACCAGCCTCTCCAATACTGAAATATGGGAAGAGTTTCTCAGTGAAAGTGTCTCTGAGTGTGCAGATGGGAGTCGTGTCTTCAGGGTCGTAGAAGGACACCTCCCCCCTGTCATAGTCCAGCTGGACTCTGATCCTCTGGAGACTCTTCTTCACTGTGACAGTCTTACCAGCACCATTAGAGTATTTTCCATCATCATGCAATAAACACCAGATTCCATATTCTGCAGATGCATTTCGCTTTCCCTTCCTGTCAACTGACTCTTTAACCAAACCTACATTCCAGTCAGGATGATCTCCCACCTCCACCTCCCAGCTGTGTTTCCCTGAGCTGAAGCCCTCAGAGCCATGAACAGTGGCAGAGGAAGTGTTTCTCTCTGGATTGTCAGGAAGCTGCTGATATGTGTCTCCATATCTCACACTGGTCAGATCATCAGACAGATGGAGCCAGGGGTATGCAGTGTTTGGGTCCAGAATGACAGGACTGAAGTGGACCTTGTCCTTCATCTTCTCCCAGACTCTGAAGGACAGGTTGCCCAGGTGTTTGGTCACATCTATCAGCGCTCCTGAGACCAGCTGTGGATCTGACAGTGAGCACTGGACTCTGGCTCTGGTCTGAGTGGCTTTATAACTGCTGAGGAATGGCACGTTGTGTTTCTGCAGCTCTTCTTCAACAGCACAGATACTGTCTGACAGAGAGGAGATCTGCTCCTCCATCATCTTCATCTCTCTGCTGACAGTCTTCCCCTTCTGCTCCTCTTCCTCCCTCAGAGCTGCCAGTCTGGACTCCTCTTCCTCTTTCAGGAACTGGTGCAGCTTGTTGAACTCTGCTCTGATCTGCCTCTCTGTGGACAACAGCTGCTTCTTGGAGTGCTGAATCACTTCATTGTATGTTTTCTCCACATGTTTGTATTTGTTCCTCTTGTCCTGTAGAGACTTTAAGTCAGATGTCAGCTGCTCCTTCAGCTCACTGACTGCTTCTTCTACAGGAACCACCTTGTGAGTCTGGTGGAGAGAAAACTCACAGACAGGACACACAGCTCTCTGCTCGTCCTCACAGAAGAGAGATGTCTCTTCTGGATGTTTACTACACACCACCTCCACCTTCTTCTCTCCTTTATCTGTCTCAGATGATCCAGATTTCTGTCTCCCAGCAAAGGAGTCAGCCAGTTCCTTCAGAGCAAAGTCCACTTCTAGATCATCCTTTGAGGATTTTCTTTTACAAATGGGACAGTTTTTGTTTTTAGCTTGTTCCCAGAATTTTTGCAGGCAGCTTGAACAGAATCTGTGGTTGCAGCTCAGAGACACAGGATCTCTGAAAATCTCTGAACACACATGGCAGCTCAGGAAACTTTCAAAGAGAGCTATTTTCTCAGCCATTTGTTATTGAAGTTATTTTTCACTGCAGGACTCACCAAGTTTCTGTCTCTTCTCTTGATTGCTTCAAATACTCCAATCGTGTGTTTTCCAGCAGAGATCTCACACCCTGTTATGGCGTCTCAGCTCTGTTCAACAACGTCAAAACTTACTTTCATTTCCTTTCACCTGTGTCACAGGTTAAATTATTAACATAATACATGCTGTCATGTCATGTTGTCACCAGCAGATGAGGACTGATCATTCTCAGCAGGATGTCAGATTTTTAAATCTGCACAAATCCATCAGAAACTGATAAGAGGTGGTGATGTTGATCAACCTGTGCAGCTAACAATAATATTCATGTCAATAAGTGACAGAAAGTGGAAATAAAATGTTCAGAGTTCAAAATGAGCAGGCTGTGAACAAAATGTCTTCTTTGTCTCCATCTTGTGGTGTTTACAGAAAGTGAAATGTGTCCATGCAGTCACATCCTGTATACATACTGTACATTCAATAATGTTGATGACATCATGCACATGTGAGCATGTTGTCCCTGAAAACTGCATTAAGTCTGTTACAACATGAATCAAATGTAACAGTGAAACCGTTTCTTAAACTATGTTGTCTTCTTGTAATGTTGATCATTTCTACAGCCTTCATACACTGTGTTAGCATTATACAGTCCTGCTGACTGACTCAACTTTTTTAAAGAAGCAAATCTTTAGTGACAATCTGAATTCTCCTTCAGAGCAAATAATGTCAGACACCATCACTACATCTGTGTCTGTACAAGCCTCAGTACTCCCTCTCTTCAATGAGGCTGTCTGGAACAGAACTGAGGATCAACACACTGCCACAACTTCACTTTACAAACTTTATCAACAACTGCAAAGTTTCTGCAGGTGTTTTTTTTTTTTTTTTTGACACAAAAAGCTTTTTGACTCAGCTCTCAGCACACAGCAGGAAATGCTGTCAAGTCATATTATCACCAGCAGGTGGTTGGAACCTTCACTGTACAGGAAGTTGTTTTAAAGACAGAGACAAAAAACAAAGAACGACAACCTTTGACCAGGAAGTTGCTTGGCAGTCAGTGTGACAACTAAAAGTGCAGATCTGCTGCTGACTCTGAGACAAAAGCTGCACACATTGTTTATCTCCTGTACAACACCATTCCACTGTCAGTACAACATGAATTATTGTAACTAAATCAAGACGTTGTCTCTCATGTTGACAACAAGGTGTAAACTGAGCATGTTGATAAATGTTAATCTAGAAGAAGAGACTTTCCCAGGTGACCAGGGTTCGAGTTCTGTTGGAGCCAGAGAGACCTCAGCTACCATATGAAGGGATTACACAGTAATATAATACACCTGTTGGGGTCATTAATATATTACCAAAAAACATTACCGTAATCACAAATAATGCATAGTTTTATTTATATATATTCCCATGGTAAGGCATAATTATGAGATAAAAGCTGAAATTATGACAAAAAAGTCACAAAAGGTACATTTTGAGTTTTAGCTCATGATTATGACTTTTTATTAAGTCAAACTCTGCAGGTGGCCACAAACTCAAATGAATACTGATTTCCTCTCTGTCTGATTTGCTAACTTGTTAGCTATATTGTGAGTATATATTGTGCTGGTAATCGATAGGCAGCGCTCGAACACCTGAGTGTAATGCTTTTATTAGGCACTTCAGTAAGAGGGAGGATCTGTCCATGTAATGTGTTTGTAATTTGTGAAACACACACACACACACACACACACACACACACACACACACACACACACACACTGCATGTCCTGATGAAACAAAGCTTTGACAGTTAAAATAAGACAGAGAGGTTGAAGAGACGTTTCATGCAAAACCTGCAATTTAAAAAACACATATTCAGCTGGCACTCTGAGTACTTTTCAACAGATTTATTTACTTCTCTTATAACTGTTTCAAGTTTATGTCATCTTCATCACATGTGAAAAAGATTTTTATCAACACTGTTTGGACAATCCAGACAGCATGCCCATGACAGCAGGCTTATTTTGTTTCACTCGTACTTATCAGGTTGTTGCAGAAGTCTCTCAATGCTGCTGCAATATAAATATGAAAATAACTTCAGCCTCAGTCTACATTCAGTAATTGTCTGGTGAGTGAGTAACATACTTTATATTCACTGCAAATGAGTTGACATGACTATTATCATTAACACTTGTTACCTAAATACTGAATATTTGTGAAAATCTGAAAATCTTTGCCATTATAAAATGACAATTGATTGAATGAATGAGGAAATAAATATTTAAAGATATGTTATCTGAATATGTCAAGGGGAAAGAGACAACCATGAGTAATAAATGTAAACGGGGCATTAAAACTTAACTTTTTATAACAAATTATTCGTTAAGCTTCCAGGTGTAATTATAACATAAAGGAATGTTCAGTGTGGAAACCTGTGATCAAATTTGCATTAAGGCAGAAGAAGTGAGAGACGATTTCTTCTTTCCTTAAGTCTCGAAACGTATTCTATATAAATGAACTGAAATGCTTACACTGCTGTTGACATGGCAAATTAATCTATACAACATTTATCCTCTGTTTTGTACATAGAGGATTAAAAACTCTGTCACTCTGTGCTACTTTTATTAGACTTTTAAAGTGTGGTGGCCTACTATACACATCATACCATTAAAGCAGGCGACGGTAGCACTAACATGACTCATTCGGTGCCTACTTGAAACATTTTTACATGAGAGACATATAAATATACATATACATACGTAAAACTGGAAAATGTCAACACATAAGTGAGGATAGTTCACCAATTTCAATGTGCGTTGCAATCCTATAACATTGACAGATATCGTTGTTTTTATTCCCCACATTCTTCTTCCTTGGCCACCTCCAGATGTGGCTCAAACCAGACTCATGTGATATCACTTGAGTGAATTTCTCAGACTCCCATCCAACCCATATGTGAGCGGATGGTAACGTGGTGTGAAAAGTTTCTTACTTGGTTGCCTATACAAGCCTGTGGGCGATTAGTTTTAGTTGTTTAATGCTCCTGGACTGTGGATTTCTCCGTGAAGGATGTGACTCTATGCACGTTCTCGAGTGCCTCTTGTCAGTGTCTCTCTATGTAGCTAACGTCAGCTGAAATGTAGTCCGCTAACATAAACAAACAACCGGCTACCAGCACAACACTGAAGTTCCACAGAGCCCCTTTAACGTCTGTGTCCAGGGGTCCTCATGTCACAAACATGTCACCCAGACATTAAATGTTAAGCTACACCATATGGCCAGAAGTATGTGGACATCACATGTGGACACTTATGATTGCCGAACATCTCATAGCAACAACTCGACTCGTTTCGATTTAGGCTTTCCACCAGATGTTGGAACCTGGCTGCAGGGAGTTGTCTTATATATATATCGCTGTATGTCAAAGCATAAATGTTTCTACTACTATTTAGAACTAAGGCGTCTCGGACCAAAAGTGCACAAAATATGTCCACATACTTTTGGCCATGTTTCCAAATGGAACAGGTCATCCTTAGAGATGATTCAATGGTCAAACCATCCGCTCTTTACATGAGTCAAATACTTTTAATTTTCGCTTTCCGGCAGCATGTTGGGGTTCCTGTTCAAATCAAGTCTCTCAGGCTGTGCTTACTAATTACATTACAGATCCGACAACATAGAAGTGGCACACTGTGTCAACTTCTTGGTTATGATTGGCTGTTGCCCTCAGCTTGTACATGGTTTTTGGACCCCCCGTTGGTTTGTGGGGACTGTAAGTGGTCTGGGAGCAGGACCTCAACGGAGAAGCTGATTCTTTTAGCCTGGAAAATGCTGTAAGTGTTGTCAAATCTGAGAACATCTGTGGAAGACAAAGAGAACAGAATATTTACTACACGGCTGAATTCGATCTAATGCTGCACTGACACTTCTGCACGAGTCTATGCTGAGTGTCGTAGGTTACTCACAGACTCCCGGGCGCTCACAGGTCAGTGATCCATCCTCGGGCACTAAGTGGGAGTTGTAGCGTTGGCTGGGCACGACTTCCTGCATCTGAGCTGCCTTCTTCCATTCGCCCTTTCTAGCCTTCAGAAACACCCCAAAACCGATGTCTGCACTCTCAGTGGCAAATTGCCATCTGCCCAGATTGAAAAATAGATTTTCAAATTAGTTAAACTTAGCTTTTATAACTTTCAATAACTCTTATTAAAAAAACTACATTACTGTGTGATATGTATATGTTAATGTGATTGGGCTACTGAGATTAGTGTTGAAACGGTTGGCCTTTAAATAAACCCTTACATGTTTTATACTTTGATTAAAGTATAAAACATTAAAGTTTGATTAAAGTAAAGGACATGGAATAAGTATCTACTTTAAGTCACATCTCCAAATTGCTTGTGTTGTCTGGCTAACTGTCCAAAACTCAAAGATATAAACAATTACCAATGATATAAAACATCAAATGAAACAAATCCTCACATCTTTCTTTGACTTTAAAATAACTGATAACTCGATTTTGCTGCCACTGTGCGAAAGATTGTGGTGCACCGCTGACCTGAGAACGCAGCCCGGGAACAGGATATCATATTCCAGCTGTTGGGAGGAACCTCGGCTGACGCTCATACACTGCTCGTAGTCCACCTTAACATGGTCCCGCACGTAGTAGGAGGAGGGAACTGGGCCGACGTGGTTTATCTGCAGCCGAGACCATGCATGAACAGAGTTAGGATATGGGTGTCAAAAAGCTTAAAATATGAAATGTTGAAAGTTTGAGGGTAGGAGAAATGGGGAAAGACCCATCACTTACTGTGACTTTGTGACATGTCTGAGTGCTTGTTATTTTACAGGTTTTGTACAAAAGGGAGAAAATGTTTCTCTATTTCCACTTTTCCTTTTATTCACATAAATATAAGACCAATCAACTTCTGTGGTTTTCCAGTACTGTACAATGCAGCACACGATTCAACCAACAGAGGGCAGTGATGTGGACAAGTTTAATCCAGACTGTCAGTTAAATCTACATTATGTATACTACAGATGACAGACACACATACACACAAATAAACCGAAGAAAATGTAAGAACAGCCTGTCAGCTATCAAGAATAATTTCCTGGAAACATTCAGAAAGACCTATCTCGGAAATTAACATCATTATAAGGGAAGTCAAACTCATCTGAAACTACAAAATCTAGGAAGTGTGAGAAAAAACTCAAATGCAAAATGTATAAGGCTCAAAAGTTTTCCTCCTATGAAATTAAAGGTGCAATGCGTAAGAATTTTAGTTTAAAACTACTAAAACTTTCAACAGAATGTGAATAAATTACAGTTTTGAAATTATGTGTTGCAGAGACATCTACTGAAGTTTGCATGCTAACCTGCTTGCCCCTAGCCAGTTTTCTACCTCTAGAGGTGACAGTCCGATAGAAAACAACACCAACAATGTCCCAGTGCTCCAAACTCCCAGTCAGAGTCTGATAGCAGCAGTTAGCTGCTACCCTGGTGATATGCTGCCCCCTATTTTTTTGCAGTATGAATTCAATAGGTGGGCAATTCTTACATATTGCACCTTTAACAGCTCAGAAAATGTAAAAACAATGAATCCAGTTTTTATAAATTAACAAATTAAAATAATTAATGAAGCCATAATGATGCAGAAAATGCACACACACAGACTGGATCGACGTTTCTTTGAACTACCAAAAACTACCAAAGATTCAAAACTACCAAAAAGTTTTATTTACATACAATTTGTATACAATTGTATGCTATAAGTGCATTATTTCAGCCCCATATACGATGCCCAATTCATAAAGGAATAGTTCAAAATTTGGGGGGATACACAATGTTACCTTAGTGCGGAGACTGGAAACAGGGGGAAACTAACTAAATCCAGCTACCAACAAACCAAAGTATCAAGATGATGAATTGTAGGAGGAGATATGGGCATAGTTACTTCCTGACTAACAGGCTATAAACAGACATTATAGTGATGTCAATCTTCTCATCCAACTCTCGGCAAGAAAGCAAATAAGTGTACTTCCGAAAATGTCAAACTATTCCTTTAATAAGAGAACTCAACTCCTATGACCTAATCAAAAAAATACAGTACAATGTCAAGAACACACAGCTAGCTAACTAAAGAAGTGTATTTTTAAAAAAAAGTAGAAAAAAGAAAACACTTTGAGCCTGAGCATGATAATTCCTTGAATCTTGAACGTAGCCGAAATGAATTTCTCTCTTCCTGTTCCTCATCTTTCCTTGGCCCAATTATTTATCTACAGAAACAGTGACAAACTCACAGTCAGTCTAGAGTATTATCTATAAATGTGACTACTCAAGCTGCTTTTCTCTGAAACTCTTGTGCTGAAGCTGTTTCTACGCAGCAAGGCAGGGTTGAAGCGTGGATGAAGTCGGAGTATTTCTTGAGTCATTAAGTAATTCATTTCTTATTTGTAATTTCTTGTTGATTGTCTATAATTGCAGAAAGATTTCCTCTATTGTTACCTGTTATAATTCACATACTGTAGCACACCATCTGCTCGGTACAACCCACAAATTGCATCCTTTGCAATTGCATCAGTTCCTTGTTACATTCAGTGGTCAAAATGGCGACGGCTTGCTAGGAGATTTGTTGGGCGGAGGGGGAAAACTTGAGATGTTTTTATATAAACAGAAACAAATAAATCTTACTCATTACCACTCATTACAAAACTCTTCCCCCAACAGACTTGAAATGCAATTGCAAATCATAGTGAATTTAGTTTTTTTATATTAAACCTTTAAGAAACACATTTGATGTTTCTCTTGTTTTTGTTTGTTTAGATAACATGCATAACATGTAGCAGCAAATAATGAGTAATGGCATCCTGACCAGAGAATATAGTCATACTTCCTGTTTATGTTGTGATCCAAGCTTCTCTGTTCTTTATTTTGGTAGCCAGGCTGGCCACGTTGCTAGCCGGGCTGACCACACATGTGCTACAAGCTGCTGAAGGGCTCCAACATACATAACTTTACAGGCTAGAGAAGCATGAAAGTTAGCTGTGAATATGAATTTAAGTTTTTCAAATGTTGAAATTGCTAGATGTCGCTGAATGTTACATATAGCACCTTTAAGCACTTTTTATATTTATTCACTTTATATTTTGAAATTAGCATTTTACATTTTAAAATGTGCTTTTTCAGTTCCCTTTATCGTTTTAAGTTTAATTACAGCCCGAGTATTCCTCATAGTATAATCAAATATTAATATTTTATTATATCTCTTTTCGATTTTCTATTTGGACTTTTCATTTTTAATAAAGACCAAAAATATCGTCACTACAGAGGCCCAAAGCACTCTGAATTCATGAATGCACCCATATTTATAGCTAAATAATCAGTGGGCTCATGGTTTCCTTTAATCGTTAACCCATGTTTAGTTAACTCCGCAACACACTCGATATGGATGGTGAAAGGAGAAATGAATGTCAAGCTCCTCCACCTGTATGCTTGTGATGCACTCTCACTAGATGTTGAGAAAGATTTATTGTGTTTCCGCCTGCACATGTAAAAGACTTGTTTTACTTGTGGCAACACACAGACACACATTGTCTGCGTCGACTCTAGTGAAGTTTAACCAGACGTCTGAGCTCATTTTCATCAGGGCAGGGTCTCTGTATCTGTGTCAGCTGTATTGATTCATTCTGCTGTGGACAGCCGGTCCAGAATCGCCCCTTGCATTGTCACTGACCCGCTGTGATCAAACTGGCTCGTTCATGTGTAACAGGAGCCTTCCTGTGCTGGTGTTAGCAGCATTTTATGATCCGGTGTTTTAGAAAACATCTTTTCTACTGTTTTCCCTTTGTGGCCTGGAGGTGGTATTGCATTTTTCCTGTTAAAGCAAACTATTTATTTATATTTCTAGGGGAAGGGGAACTCCCATAAAACATAGTTTGCCAGTCAAATTTCAGGTGCACATTATGCATATTAGCCAGCCGGTCTCTCAGCAGAGCAAAGCTGTAAGCTGCCAAACTAAATGAGCACAGTATGCAAACCAGTGAAAGAACTACAGGGCAGGACTCACAACTCTATGAAAACAAAGTCGATATATGTAAGTAGTACACAGCAAGCAGACTGCAGCGGCTGTGATTGTACAAGAGGGCTGATCAGCTGCTGTTGGAAACAGACTCGTCTCTGTTGCAGGACTGTTGTGTAAGTTGCCTCATAGCCTGTTCCTGAAATTAAACCGTCCATAGAACTGGGCAATAATAACTGTACATTGACCTTTGGTGTAATTGTACTGTGACAATAAAATCATCATTTTCTTTGACTGAAGTGACTGATTCCTAGAAAACTGTAACATAGTTTATTGCATTGAAGATTAGTTTTATCATGTTATGTGATTTTCATTGACATTTATCAATACCAGATAATTATGTTTACGCTCACAGACAGAGTTCACCGTGCAGGAGTTAAAAAATGATACCGATAGGAAAAACTGCTTTCTGTAAACTTTAAGTTGACCTCTGAGTCAATTTAAAGGTTTAATTGTGACTTTTTCTAACTGTGAATGTTACTGTCTTTAATCTTTTAATTGTTTTAGTTATGAGTCTCATTATCAACATCTGCACCTTTACCTTTTCACATTGTTATTTCTATCCTGTTTTAAACATGCATTCTTCCTTTACGGCTCCCTCCGAGGTTCTTTAATGACTTTAGCATTTGCTTTATATTATGTGTTTTCTGAGGATTTCAATATATAAATGGATGATGAAATAAACTGTTGGATTTGGTAAATAAACATTTGTAAAATACTACTGTATTATTATTTTGGTTCTCATTTTTGCTTTTGCTCAAAGTCATTTTAGGATCAATAACCTGACACTTTCCTCCATCTGAGAAATATTCATCAAGGTAGCACTTTATCAACACAACAACACTAAAAGATATTAACTAAATTAAAATAATAAAAAAAATAGTATCAATCTAAGCACACACCAATTGGACAGTTAATGCAATCAGTGAAAAGTGTAACAGTAAAATGGTAGCTGTTAAAACCAGAGCAGCTGTTATTAACAGGGCAAACTTTACAGTTTATCAGTCACATGAGACTAAAAAGGGAATCAGTTTCTATAAAGAGGAAATTAAAAAAACCTCTTACTGGAGCATTTCCTGGTGAATTATTGTTTATTTAACAGCTTCGGTCTTCAGTTTAGTAATTACCTCAGAAACAAGTTGTTTGAGGCCACCTACAATAAATATAAGGGAATATATCCTGATGAATCTGCAACAGAGACTTGTCTCTTCCAACTCATCATCAGCCCACCTCAGTACCAAAAACACACATCACCCTTGGGTGTGGAGTTTTCGGCTTGTCAGTCACTGACTCACCCTGGTCCGACAGCGAGGATCTCCATCAGGATCTGTCAGTTTGCCCCCGTATATCGCCGGCAGCTCCTCTGCATCAATGTACTTCAGTAAAACCTCCTGCCAGTTAGCTGTCAGACCAGAGAAACAACAGCTCTCGTGTCATCAGGAAGTTTTTTGATTGGATTGAATTTGGTATTTGAGTGAAATATGACAAAGGTACAGTGTCTCACCCCCGAGGATATGGATCTTTTGTCTTGTGTTCTCACTCAGAAAGTGCTTGACGAGGTTGTAGGCCACAGGAAAGAGTTTGGGGGCTACAGGAGAAAAGCTTAAAGGTGTTAACAAAACATATACGAGCAATGATAGAAAGTCTGGCTCTTCAAAAGCAGCATATAATGATAAAAAGAACAAAGAGAAATGATAACAAATCATTTGTTTACTGAAACACGCTTTCATGGAGGAAGAACAAATTCACCTTTAATGACGAACAGCCTTTTCAAGCCTTCTGGGTAGTTGTCTTCAAACATCTGGAGGATCTAGTGAGACAGAGAAACATTATTCGGAGATGTCAACCAACCTAATAGTCGATAGTCTGCGACATCTATGATTAAACTGTATGTGTCTCTGTACCTCTCCATATGTTTCTATAGCAGGCTTCCATAAGTGTTTCAGACCCAAGCCTTCAACATCATAGATCATGGTGATTGACTCCACGTTCCTCCCAAGCTGGTTGAAAACAGAGACAAAAAGACAGGAAGTCTTAATCTGTGAAACTATAAAAAGGTTTACACACTGTTTATATACAAGGTGGTAGCGCAGGTTGATAAAAAACTTTGATAGAAAATGTACATGTAATGACAAAAGTCACTGCTGTAGACATAATAAATAATACAGTTTTTCACTGCATTTCTCTGAGCTAAGTAAGCTAAGTGTTGTCTCTGCTCGCCTCTCACCCTCTGTGACTGCAGGTTACACTCCTTCTGCAGGACCTCACAGTCTCTGATCTTGGACTTGATGAAGTCTTGCTTGGAGGCAGACAGGAAGAGGCCTTTAGGATCCACAGGTCCGATAACATCGTACCAGATGGGACTGCCCTCACGGTCATAACCACACATCCCACCTGACAGATACTTTTCTATCACCTGCAAACAGCAGTCATTTTAGATGTCAAACCACTGGTTTCTTCAGTCGTGTACAGGATTATTTATCAAGAGGAGAATTCAGAGGCGTTTATTTGATAACACTGAACTTACAGTAAAATATGGCTTATAAGGTTGTTTTATTTTTACCTCTGGCGGACGCCAGTCGGTGATTATCATGTCTACTTTCAAGTGTTTCCTGAACTCCAAATGCTGGAAGAAAAGATGGGTGCCTGTTAATCATTTGATTATTAATATACAGGAAGTAGGGCAACATTAAAACTTGTTTTTTACTTCCTCCGTGATAGACTGCTTGTACAGTGGCAGATCCGCCCAAGCACAATCTAGTGATTTAAGTGGATTATGAGGTTTCAGACAGTAGGCTAGGTGATGTAAAACCAGCCCCGTCAGCAGGAGGGGGATCAATTATGAAGCGCTGTGGAAACAGACACATGCCAACACATGATCACAAGCACAAGCACCACCAGCCACCAACTGACGGGACAGAAATGAAAGAACATTTTCTAGATACCTTAAAAAGGTGGTTGTGGCAAGGGTGTAGTCCAAATACATTGTAAGCAAATCAGTTTCATAAGGTTTGTTCAAGAATATAAGCAACCACAACACAGTAAACGTTGTCTGTGAGAGGCAGCTCAGTAACCTGAACAAACAGCTGCTGTAGCTGTCGGCTTTGGCTAGCAAGCAGCCTCGTGCTAGTTCAGGAAAGTGACAATGTTATTGCTTAGTTTGACTAGTTTGACTCGTTTGTAGATTATTAGATTCATTCATTATGTAGAAATTGGCATTCCCCCCCCCCCCAAACACACAGTTTTTCAATGCAACACCTCGTCAAAACAAATCCCAGGTCTGTAACAATTTGTCAGATGTAATGAAGGTGCTAACTACAAACATTTTATTTTAAGGTAAAAAGTTACATAATGTTGCTTTAAAAAGCAGGTTGTGTGGCTACATCAACATGTTAACACTTTGTCTGCCCCCTAGTGGACAGAAATCAGTTTGTGCAGCTTTAAGTGAGGTGATTGTAAATCGTACTCTGTCATCTTAAGTAATCATTTAATCCCTGTTCTCTATATCTTATCTCCCCAGGCTGCCATGATGACTCAGTTTCACCACAGCGAACCCTTACAACACAGCCCCTCTCTAATCTGCGGCCAGTGCTAGGCTGATGGTCTGAACAGTCTTTCCTAGTGTTAACTGCACTTTCACACGCAACACCAATTAGTCACAGAAAAGGAGGACATTGTGGCTGTTTCTCGATTTTTAATCCAGTACATGATTTGTAATATATTGCATTTCTACAAGAGAATGACACATGTCGGGACTAAAAAAAATGTTCTGTTGAATGCGTTACCTTTCGCAGCATGGCCTCAGACTTCTGGATATTGAAGTTTCTGGCTGAGAAAGAAAAAAGAAGGATGATAAATATCATTATCATTAACATTAGTGTTAAATGATAAATGACATTTCACAAGAATGCATCTACTCATGGACGAAAGGCTCATGCTCATGACAACACAGGATGTAAACATTAAGAGCGTCCTCTTTTCGCTGAACTGTACAGATATCTAGCTTACTGTAGCTAACTTAGCTAGCTAGCCTTTCATCCATGAGTAGGTGTTGTAGCAGATGGCTGGTGGTTGTAGTTCTGCCGAAAGAAAATAGTTGCATGAAACTGCTCACAACTAGGTCTGGGGATTATCTTGAGTAACCGGTTTGTGATTTCTGGAAAAAAAAACAATGCTGTTCAGAATTTTAAAAATGGATTTTTATTTTTGTGCTTTGAGCTTCGGCGTGAACTGTCCCTTTAAACTCTTTTAAAGGTCTAAAACATGTCAATCATTCAAACCTGCTTAAAGAGAAAATGCCTGAAACACCAATAACTACAAATAAAAGCAAGGTTTGAAGCACATCGTTTGAGTTGAAGGTTTTAGGTAAGTAATGAATCCTACCACAGCCTTTCCTGTCCCAGCTGTAGTTTGAGCCTCCTTGGTCTAACAAGGGCAGCATCAAAAACATTATGTCAAAGTCTTAGACAACCAACAGAATAGGTGTCTATGGAAGCAACCAGTCACTGACTAAAATGTGGTCTTGTGTCTCTACAATTACACAAGATATTTTCAAAGGTTTCTGTTCCATCCAATGACATGCATCAAACCAAGACTAAACTATGAAAGAATCTCTCAAACTGTAACCTTTTTATTGACGCCCTCTGGGAATAAACTTGTATAACCTCCTCCTCTGTAACACGGTCAGTATTAAAACCACTGTGTCAGTATGACGCTCCAGGAGAGAGTTGACACACAGTCCTACGCTGTCTAATAAGCTGCATCTAAGGTGATTAGCTCTGCTGCTGACAGTCTGGTGGAAAAGCACAACGGTTCTGCTGCGGCCGAGAAGTGAGACTTACAACTTACTCCAACAGTGGATTACGCTGCACCTAATGCTCCATCCTGGCACCTTAACTAGGACATCGGGGGACTTAAAACTACAAAAGCACAAAGCAGATTCTGGCTCATGACCAGGCCATGTATCATTTTGAATTACTAATAAGTGTTATGCTCCGAATGCCTCAGGCTGCCGGATAATTACAGGGATTTTGCAACTTTTAACGACTAACATGCAGAGCCATGGATGGCGCCAAGGGTGGCTCTCCTGCTTCTCAACATAGAAACGGATCTCCTATTAATTCTAATCAAAAAGTGTGTGTGAAACAATCTGGGTTTGCAGAACAGGACAGTGCTACGTTTTTAAGGTGATGTCAGAGTCAGTGTTCCTCCTCAGATCGCTGAACGAACAGTGATGTTTTATGATCTAAAATAAGGTTATCTCGAGCTGTGATAGAGGCTCCTGGTACGAGTACAACCCATTCAGCTGATTGTCTGATAACATTTGATGATACTGCCATTGTAAAATGGGATAGGAGGGACTTTGTGACCATGTTGTGGTCTGTTAATACACCACTCTAAAAGCCCTACTGGAGGAGGACGAGGAGGAAGAAGAAGAAGAGGAAGAAGAGGAAGAATTTTTGTCATCACAACATTGAGACTGAGACAATCAGGGTCGCAGTTTACTCATGTGAATTGTGACTAAAACTGGTTTCTGTCCGTTTCACTGAACTCTGGTACAAAATGTCACTTTAACTCCAGAGTAATACTTTGTCTTCACATACTGCAGTACAACTGATAAACTGACTGAACTGTCATCTACCCCGGCTCCTTTATCTCTTAAGGTGGAGCTCCTCAGAGATAAATACTGCTCTACACGAAGCTGTGAATCATCTGACAGCAGACATGGAAAACATGCATTTGGTTGGAAGAAGAGGAGGTGGGTTGTTTGGGGAGGGAGAAGCTGGGTCTGCCTGGATCTTTCACATAATTTACTGCCTTAATTTCCAGGAATATGGCATATATGTCATCATATTTTATGTACTAATTTCCTCTTTCCTTCCGTCAGCTAGTCTAAAAGCAGTTCCTGAAATCTTTTATGTTTTTGGTGTTATAAGCAGTTCTTTCATGGGCAAAAAGCAGCTACTGTACAGGAAGTGTTGTATTTTATATCTCTTGAAAAAAACAGAACAACTAAAGAGACCTTAGCTCTAACTGCGACCTATGTTTCACTGTGTGTAAACTGGTAAATTCTAACTTCAATCTCATTTTGAACCCGCAAAACCCCACAAAAGCCCAGTTAGGCTCTGTTCTATGATTCTGTTATAAGGTCAATCATTAGTGCTCACTGTGGGCCACCTCGGGCAATTTGCTTTAAATCAATGAACTAGATTGAGCTATCCTCGCTCTTCCCACAGCTTGAATGGGATCATCTTTACATTCATACTAAAAGGGAAATAACTTGAATCATTCAGAGCGTATACAAACAGGCCAAACAGACCCTCATTGTCCCTGTTTGGGGCTGTGACGCTAATCTTCTGAGAGGCGTTTAGCAATGACCGTTCAGTAAGACTTCATTAAAGAGGACAACGCGCCTCCTAGCTCTTGTTGTGAAACGACTTTAGAGGGAAACACGGCGGCAGAGTGTCTCCGGGCAGACGGGCTGTCGTCCATCGTAGTGCACCTTTAATGCGATTAGCCCTGGATTAGCCAGATACACGGAGTGCTAGACCTCTGCTCCAGAACTAATCAGCACAAGGGCTCCTTTAATCAATGCTTCCCATTTCTTCGAGTGTCTGAACATGAAACCCCAGCGTGGGTTTCTGCAGGGTCCACCAAGTTACAAGACTCTTTAATATAATTAATAATAGCTGTTGTATTGTTCATGCTGGCCATAGTATGAAAAAACGGAAAATATTTCACATGCCCTATCCACCAGTGTGTCCTGAATTCTCTGCAGATAAGATGCCTCAGCCTACCCGAGGAAAATCAGAATCACGGAGTCGATTAAATTTAGTCTGAAAAGTTCAATCCTGGTTTGGTTTGGTTTAGCCGCTGCTGAATAGGAACCTTGGTCTGTCATTTGTGGTTTGAGCATCGTGCACTGGCGTGAAAATCACGTGAGTCTCTTTCTCAACCACTGCTAATAGGGCTGCTTACATCATGTCGTTTTGTGTAATAAACCACTGCAGTTTCTACTTGTTGCACAAGCACAACAGCGCCGCCAGATTTCACCCTCGAATACGAATTATTACAGGCTAATTATCACAAATTTACCATAACGGCGAGGGATTATGTGAGGGTTTTTTTCTGAGAGGGCAAGCTTTGGTAAGGTTAAAGGAGCAGGTGCATCATGATTTTGAACTCACCTCTGAGCCAACGTAACAGGAAGTGGTCATGCTGTGCAGGAAGTTGAGGAAGAATGTCTTGTATCCTCTCTCGAAACTGCGACCAGAGGAAGGAGAGAAGAAGAGACACATGATCGACAAGTTTTCAGGGAAGCCTTTAACTAATATGTTATAGTTCTGACCCTGGAGGTAAAAAACAGTCTTGAGAAATACAGTACTTTTCTTTGTTGAAAGGTATTTATAGTTTCACTCATTCATTTCAAATTAGGAGGTTTCATTTCCCAGTGCTGCTGAAACTTGTGACTCGTGACTAATTATTTTACACACTTTAATGCCAACGTCCAACAATGAGTATCTGTAAACATGTTTTGCATGGGTAGAAAAACAGCCAGGACACAAAACGTGTGCTAGAGTATTTTTGGTTTCAGCTGGGATACATGGCCAAAACTATGTGGACACTTGAACAAAATATTTTTTCTTGATTGATCAACCTTTTGGATTATAAAATGTGAGAAAGTAGCTCATAAATAAAGATTTAAACAAAAATGAATTTGCTGATATAACAGCCTTCTCCACTCTTCTGGTTTCTACAAGATTTTGAAATATGTCTGCAGGGATTTTCTCCCAAAAACATTAGTGAGATGTGCAGGAAAGCCTGGGTCTCCACCAACAGTCAAATTTATCGCAAAGGTGTGGGATGAGGTTGAAGTCAGAGCTCCGTGCAGGACAGTCAAGCTCTCCAACCCCAAACTGGGAAAACCAAACTTAAAATAAAAAGTGGCACTAACACTGAACATTTAGTTACGTTAAATGAAAGAAAACTGAGCCTGAGAGAAGGCTACCGCAAAAACAAAATACAACAAATGAAAACAAATAAAGCATGTCAAGAAACTTTGACCGACGTATATTTTTACCAAAAATCAGTTATTGTTTCAGGAACACTGTGCTTTGCTGCCTTAGCTTTGATTGATAAAAAATTGGAGCATATTTATATTAGAATAATATAACTAGAGCTTCAAAAATGTATTAATCTATCGACTAGTCGACTGAAAGAAAAGTAATCAACAATTTTGATTATCTGTTGATCATTTAAATCATTAGCCAAGCAAAAGTGCCAAAATATCACTGGTTCGAATGTCTTGACGATTCACTTTCCTTACATCACAGTAAACTATAATATATTGGGGTTTGGGCTCGGACATAATCAGAAATTTGAGGACATCATGTTGTATGACTACATCCCCCATCCCCCTGACTTGTCACTGGTGCTTCCTGGAAAACATTTCTGAGAAGGTGCCCTTTACAAAGCGTTTATAGTTTATGCTTTGCATAAAAAGTTGTATGGTGTTAAAAATAACAGGTGAGAGTTGAGAGCTGCAGCATCTAAATGACTGGTTGATCATTTTGATAATTGATAAATCATTTTAGTCATTTTCAAGTACAAATGCCAAATATTTGTTGGTTCCAGCTACTCAAATGTCAGGTTGTGATGCTTCTCTTTGTCATATATGATAGAAATTGAACATTTTGGGAGGTTTGGGCTGTTGGTCTGGCAAAACAAGACATTGAAATAGATAATCTTGGGCTTTGGGACATTGTACTAATAGTTTTTTTTCTCTCTCTCTTCATTTATTTATTCATTTTATTTATTTATTTTACATTTTATAGACAAAAAGATTAACACATATATACATAATACATTTTCCCCTTCATTTTTCATAACCTGGCAAGGTAAATTGTTCTTAACGATGGCTGACAACTGATCTATAAAAAATAAATAAATGAGCAACACTTACCTGCTCCAGTGCTTCAGCCTGTTTAGGACTGAGGTCTCCTACTCTTCCGCTCATGTCTGCAACCACAAGAAGCGAGATAAAGACAGAGCTGCTTCAAAGTCAGATTATCAGAGAGAGAGACAGAAACAGAAACAGAAACAGCACCGTCACCGTTAACCGTGACAGGCGGATTTCAGTCTCTGACGCCTCCCCGTGATGCTCATCCACGGCTTCAGTAGCCAGTTATCCTCGCTGTCAGCTGCCTGCAGCTGAAAAGGCAGCTAGGGGAAGAAAAATGTAAACAGGAGAGTCGCACCGCCTGTTAGAGAGCCAGTCCACCCAGCTGACTTGGGCAAAGATAAGAGAAAATGACAGGAGGATTACTCGCTTCAAGAAAGAGGAACGACACAGGAGCCCCCTTTGCCAAGCTAGCTCCTGTTCCACTAGCATCACCATTTTTACAGACTTGAACCAATATTTGTGAAAAATAGAGGGGAGACACATTCACTGCATGTGAATCTACTGTTTTAATGGCTGAAAAGGTTTGTCATTTAACCAGAGACAAAAAAACAAAACAAACAAAAAACAGCACACATGAACCTTTGAAAGCACACAGAGGCCATTGTCTAAGAAATATGAACCCCAGTGTAGGCTATAGAGATAGTTGGTATGGTTGAAATCACAATATTAATAAAGGATATTTCTAATATCGATGGGCTATATTTAGACCTATATAGATCAAGGAAAATGTACCAAATGTGTGCAGGGCCACATACAAGGTAATCATACAGATGTTCAAAGCACTGAACATTTGTCTAAATGAACACGTTGATTAACTTTGACAACAGAAATCTGATAAATGTTAAAATGATAATATGATCATAGCATCAAAATATGATTTCGCTGAAGGCTGATTAACAAAGAAGGTTTTGAAAAAATTCCTGTCTTTATTTTTGGGGGGAAATCAGATTAAAACTTGCTGCAAAGTCGAACATGTCTGTTTTTGCACAAAAAATGTGGCAAAGGAGGTGGATCATGTTTTTAAAAAACTATTGAGTGACTCATCTCCAATTACATGGAATATACAATCTTTGGTGGTAATCCGAAAACCTCGAACATGCGCACATACACAAGAAAAAATACTAAAAACCGTCTGTTTGTTTGTTTGTTTGTTTGTTTGTTCCTGCAGCGATTTAGTTAATCAAATCATTTAGGCTACTATTGCTATTATTTGAGAGTAAGACTGTTTTCCACATTTTAGCCAATTTTATTAAATACTAGACGACACGATGACGTCACACTGCGCAAATGCAAAGTGGAACAGGTGCAGCTCCCTCGATTTTTGACTTTCAGAGCTCACTCACACAAAATGTCGGAGTACGGCAATGAAAATAAACTACCCGTCGAGTTAACAGAAGTGAAACGTCGGTCTGAAGGTTTTATACAGCGCTGCAGCTGTACTAGTTGTGGCGGTTTGGAGTCACGGCTTTAAAGCAAAGAAGGAAGTATGGGGATGTAATCTCTCGACTTACTACATTCTTCTCTGGTTGTATAACCTCAATTGTCACAACACTGTAAATGAACGGAGGAACAGTGAAGTTTTTTGTTTTTTTTCAATCTCAGTACGGAGTCAAGTCATAGGTGGAGTTATAAAAAAATATCTTGTTCAGTTTAATTTCAACCTCTTAGCTGCCTTGTATACGCGGATACAAGATCATAATCCTCACGCCTCTTCCGGTCGGAGCCGGAAGCCGCCTTCGCTTGTTTACATTCTCCGAGGGGTCTAGCTAACTGGCGAACAAAACCGCTAGCAGCTTTTCCAAAATAATGGGTAACAGGTGATTAGGCTTTTGTGTTTAGAGCAGTTTTCAGCTGTAGTTTCGCTCCGTGGTTCCTCGGGACATGGCTACAGCTCGCTGCTGGTGCTTTCTCCGGGTAACGTTACCGCTCCTCTTGCTGCGGTGGCCGGGGCTGCAGGTCGCGGCGGAGCAGGTCGCTCAGGTGGAGGTGTTCCTGGAGCAGCGGCCCGTTGTCAGCGCTGTGCTGCAAGGGGAGGTGGTGGAGCCCAGCAAGAGCTCCGAGCACCCGGACGAGGACCAAGAAGAGCTAGAGGGAGAGCTGGTCCTGGTGAGTCGGACACAGGGCTGTGAGTTTTGGTGAAAATTACACGTTGATTTCTGTACCGTTAGAAAAAAAGCAAATATGTGTGAAAACAGGAGATGTGGGTCTCAAGAAAGTACCAGGGCTGTCGGGGTTGTCATAAACAGTTCATTTTTTAATCATCCAACAGTCACCAGAGCCTGAAGACCTCTATTTAATTTGAACATTTGAGTCATATATGCATGTTAACCACAGCCACAGTTTGTTGCATGGACATAACACTTTTGAAGGTATTTTAAAGGGGCACTATGTAGTTTTTGAGATGGAATTCAAACTCAGAATTTTTATATTTATAATATAAATGAGGTAATAATGCAAACTCAGAAATATTTATCTTGTCCATAACTGAATAAACAAGCTGTTCTCAGAGGATAATAATGTCCCCAGAACACTGTTTGAGCTAGAAAGGTGGCAGGGTCTGCCACATATAAACAAAGTAAAACAGTATGAAATTGTGTTGTCAGGTCAGTGAAGTCAGTGAAGAGCTTTCTCTTCTGATTAAAATTTCTTTCCCAAAACCACAAAGTTCATCACATCCTTGAAAGAGAAGTTATGTCTGATAAAATCTAAGAATTTCCAACATGCAGTTCAAACTTCTAGCCTGGTTTTCTCCTCAGGTTCAGGATGAGGAGACGCAGGTGAGAGGAGGAAAAAGTGAGGACGACACCAAAGAGCAGGAGCTGTGGATCGGGGTGGTGCCTGTGGAGATGGACGACAGCAAAGCCACAACCGGAAACCAGGAGTCCTTTGCCGATGCAGTGGTCAATAAAGTAAGAAGCTGAATTCACTCTAAGTATGTAGGGAATTTTGTTCGTACTAGTATAGACTTGTGCTTGAAACTAAACATGCAACCTCTCTGTTAAAGATGAAGCGAGCATTGGTCCTCGGAGCGTCTGCGCTCATCATCCTGGCTCTCAACCAAAACACCGTCAGTGAGGTAATTCTTCACAAACTCAGTATCCAACCTGGACCTTATTTCCTGGACTCAAAGTTGAGGCCGAAAATGAGAGCTCAAAAGACACTGTGTTGTATTTATAACCTAAAAATCTGGCTCTTTCTGGTGTAGATGGATCTGTCTCAGGTGCTGTCAAAGCCCATCATTGTGATCCAGACGTCTGAAAATGTCACCAAGCTAATCGGAGCTCTGCTCAGGTACAGAACACCCTAATGGGGTCACATGCATCTCTCCCTGATATCATTGATAAAAGTAAAATACAGTTTGTATTTGAATCAAATAACCTATGACATGTCATGCTTTCTCAGTTTGAGGCTGTTGGCGGAAATTAGACAGTGCTTTCACATACAAGCAATCTATGATGGTAATTTAACTAAACCAGTTTAGACAAGCTCCAACCTAATTACTATATGAATAGTGTCCATATTGTCACGGAAATAAAACATGTAAGCATAATTTCATTCATTGTTTCCTTTAAGTGGATATTCACTGTTGTCTCTCTACAGGGGCCTTCAAGCGACAGCAAAAATCACATACAGGACGATCCTACAGGACAACCTGGTGAGCTCAATCTATCAGCTGACAGTGTGTTTCTCAGTTGTTAGCACCCTCCAGTGGTGTTTGAGTGATGGCAGGCTGAGCTGACAGTGAGCACATGCTGCTGTGTGTTCGGGCAGGGTGCCACGCTCACGCTGTGGTCCAGCTGCGGTCGATCGCGAGGAGGTCGCTACGGGGAGTGGCAGGGGGTCATCTGCACGGGAGAGACCAACTCTCAGGTCCAGGTGGGGGAGCAGAATGAACGCACTATTGGCCCTGTTGAAACATTTTTTTAAAGTTGCTGTAAGACATAGAGAACATAGTGTGTGAGAAGTACTACTGCATATGTGAAGCTGTCGAACGCTTTGATGAAGTCTGATAAATTACCTTATGTTAGTGACTTGAGTCAGCGTCAGTTAAAGACTGCAAGTTTGAAAATAAGAAAAATCTGAGAGACATCAGATCTCTGGAGCCCACTCCTCATTCTCTCAAAATAACCATTTTAGCTATAAATATACAACAAAATCACTATTATCACTTCAATTAGCTCATTTTTCAGTGTTTATTTTGATTATTACAGATATTACAAAGGTAGTATTTAAACAATTTGCACTGGAAATATAGTTTAACTGTGTTTTTAAGTCATGCATACTCAGAAGATCATTTGCATTTTCTCTTTTTCACTACTGCCGGAAAGGAAACCGATAAAGTAAAGTGACTCTGCCCTGTCTGTTTGTAGAAGTACCTGCAGCAGCTGTGGGACACCGTCCTCCTGGTGGCTCTGATCCTCAGCACTGGAGTCATTGTTCAGGCTCGCTGGCAGTACCAGGACCACCAGTTGAATGACGACATGGAGGTACTTACAGGTCTTTACTGCTGACATTTTCACAGGTTGTTCTTTGATTTTGCTAAACAGTTTTCACTTTTGCAAACATACAAACATACATAGCATCTCTGGCAATGCTGCACTGCAGTTTCTTTTTTCTTATCAGCAGATATATGTGATGATAAAGATGTATTGGTTTGGTTGTATTTTTTTTTGTATGCCCGTCCTCACAGCTATTTTTCTGTTTTCTCCCGTGCTGTAGCCCCGATTTCATAAATAATTGCATCTTTCTACTGCATGGACTGCTCAGTTCTATGAAAAGACCATATCACCAGCATTGTAATACTTCTTTAATAGTAACTTCATGAAAATATGTAAAAGAAAATGTTGCACACATCAAACTCATCACATCTTCCATAAGAACAACTTGTCCTCTATGTATTGCCTCTGTCATGTGTAGTGTAGTTATTGTGTCCACCTGGAGACATGGTGGAAGGTCAACAACTAGACAAAAACAGTCAAACATGTTGCTTGATGTTCTGCTGTGTTGCATTCTTCAGCTCCTACCTAAACAGGATGTCCTCAAGAGAATGTCGTCCCTCAAGACCAAAACATATCGTCAGCCCAAACCGTGGTGTGACCCGTCCCAACCAGTCGAGACGGACAACTGTGCTGTCTGTCTGGAGCCGTTCAACAACAACCAGGTTAGACAATACACCTACACTCTCTTAGCTGAAATTTTAAGGACTTAGAAAAGTTAGAAATGCAGGTGATTCTGCAGCAGTTTGTTAGAAACTGTTGGTGTGTGGTGTGTTTTTCTCTCAGTGTCTGCGGGTGCTGCCGTGTCTTCATGAGTACCACAGAGATTGTGTCGACCCATGGCTGCTGCTGCAGCACACCTGTCCCCTGTGCAAACGCAGCATCCTCAGTGAGTTCCCATCACAGTTTCAGGCACAGTTACACAACATTATTTGTTGGCGTTTGACTTGTGCAGATTTTTAAAGAGTCAATAAACAGCAGGCTGCAACGCAAGTGTTTTCGGCTCGCTCTGGTTTTCAGCCACTGTCACTGATGGGTGTGGTCAGAAATATGCTCTTTTGCATTTGTAACCACACACACCAGTGATGTCACCGTGTCCTGTGTACACCTGTACATCACTGCAACAAGGTGAGACGTTAAATAATTTGAGGCCAGCATAAACAAGTGTTTCAGGGTGTGTTAAGTTACTCCGTAAATGCCAACATCATTAGTTCTGTGTTGAAGCTCTGTTGTATCTGTATGTGGTGACTTCATGTAAATGTTAATAATAGGTAACCCTTATTCACTTCAAGGCCATTTAGGAGAGATGCTTTATAGCATTGCTTCAGAAAATGTAATTGTGTACTTTCACTGATTTTAGCACTAAGGTTTTATTCTCATGTTTAATGACTGTAACTGCCTGGCAAGAAAAAGTGTGGCTTTCGACTATTTTAATCCCTCCAACCCTTTAAGTGGATATCTCCGCAAAACAGTAGACATCTTTGATATAATATCAAAACTGTTATTTCTTCACATTATGTAGATACTTTTAGGTAATTGTTACATGTTCCCCCTCTGCTGGCCAGGATGCGCCACTGTGGCTGACGCTTGGCCTCCTGCCTTTCCAGGTGATAGCGGTCTGGCTGATTATGAATAACCAATAAAAGCGGGTAAGGTAGATATTTAGTGTTATATTTGACTCTAAAAAAGTCCTGAAACGATAAATTGTTGACTCAGTGGCTGTTCACCTCTATAAAATCGGCTTTCCAATATAAGGTTTAAAAAAACAATCTATTAACTTTTCTGCTGAACCACTAATCCATTAAATCATTCATTGTTTCTGCTCTTGATTCAAATGTTTCTCTTTTCCAACCCTCTCCAGGCAGCGTCTGCAAGGACAGTTAACGGTCACCTCACCTCCACCGCTGCCACCATCGCAGCAGCTCTGGGAATCAAGTCTCTTCTCTTCCTCTGACACTCCAGTAGCCGTTTTTTTTTCCACTGACCTCAAGCTCCCTCCTTCCCGAGGTGGATCGTGGGAGCAAATACAAACTTTTTAGAGCAACTAGCCGTCCGTCTGGACTGTGGAGCAGTCCACTTTTGACGTCTGACCCTCGGGTGGGTGCAGCAGGTCTCACAGACATGCAGTCGCAGTGTAAACACAATACTATGAAGTACTTTATCGGTACTGTTGTGTGTGAACAGTACTTCTTCCTGGGATCATGTTACTGTACAATTGTTGAAATATTTGTTTGTATGTGTGATATACACCAGTGAAGATTTGGCTCATGAGGGATGTTTGTGCTCAATGTGACTCTTCACATAAACATTCAACACCTTCTGCTCTGTATTGGTACAAACAGCTGAAGAACAATACAGAGAGAATTTGCGAGTCAGTAGTAGCTGCATGGACATTCAGTGCTTTATGGTTTTTAGCATGGAGTCCAAATGATGTCAATAACTCACTTATTAAGTGGACTAACAAGAGTTTAAACGTGACTGATTTCATCTAGTGTCCAAACTCCTAATTTGCTATTACATGTTAGTAGTAGAGGTTCTGTAGTTGTAGTCCAGTAGTTACTGTGCTACAGTTGGTAGACATTGAAAAAGTGTTTGCACTTGTCCTTAACATGCCTTATGACTTCACTGCAGAGTGAGAGAAACCCAAACCACAAACACACTTCCTGAATTATGCTTTAAAACTTGAACTGTGTATGTTATAGTAGCTAATTTAGTTGCATTACCGATGAGAGATTAGACGGGTAGGTTGGTAAACAATCTGTAGAAGCCAGCTCAGCTTGATTTTGACCCTTATTTGGTCATTTCCCTTCCTTTTAGGTCTGTGTGACAAGGTCAAAATCAGTTCTGCCCACCAAACTCAAACAGAAATAACTATACTAACAGAAGTTCATCTCATACATTATGTTAAAAACATGTCATTACTACATATAGCTGCACAGTTAAATCCTAATGAATGCAGTTACAATATTGTACTTGAACACAACATCTTGGATCTGCTGCAGTGATAATTGTGTTGAGAAAGGTGTCTAATTTCAGTGTTATTTAAAGGATTAGTGCAACACTTTGGGTAGTGTTTATTTGCCTTGTTGTTGAGTTAGACCACAAGATGCCACTCTTGTCGGTAAATATGGAGCTACAGCTGGCAGCTGATCAGTGTAGCTTTGCATAAAGAATAACAACAGGCGGAAACAGCAAGCCTGGTAACAAAATCTCTCTACCGGCACCTCTTAAGCTCACAAATTACTGTGTTGTATCTTTGTTGTTAAATCTGTACTAAAACCAAAGTTTAAAACTGACAAGTTGTGGCTTTAATGGGGATATGTGCTGAACTATTTCTTGATCGGGACCATTAACTTCCTGAAGTCTCCACTGGTACAGACATACAACTGATAATAATCTTCTCACCTAACTCTTGGCAAGAAAAAAAAATTTCTTCTCACAATGCCAAACCATCTCTTACAGATCTAAGAAATTGCGGAAATTGTATCGTAAAAACAAAATTTAACTGTACAGCCATACTCTGCAGCATCTCCAACACATTGTACTGTGAAAGAAAAAAGTCAAATCCAATCGATGTTGGCATTTTTTCAGTGACGACTCAAACTCGAAGGATGTTGAAAACAGTATTATTGTATTTATTTTATGTTTATTTGCAATGTCAACTCCAAAAAGCGATTACATGTGCTTTTTTGTTACAAAATGCTCTTATAGATCTGTTCTCTTTATAGAAAATAGTGTGTGCATGGCAACATCTAGGAGGCTTCTCCACAGCTAGTGTGAGAGATGCGAGGCCTCTCTGTACAGCACGTGCTTCCAAAACACATCAGCATCACTATGAGATGGTCATAGAGTTGATTTTTTTTCTTTTTACTAGACTTATTTGTTATAATTTTACAAAGGCTGGACAACAGTGGTGTGAACTGGGTGGATGACATCGCATGCATGCACTTGAACGTTACATGCAAGCAGCTTTCACACAAGCTTCTCGTACAGGACGAGAGGTGAGAGCAACACAGTCTGCCGCTGATGTCCAGACTTGATCACCGGGTCAGTAAATTGTTCTCCCAGCTACAGAAGGGACCACAGTCTCTCCAAAACCCTGGATGTTGCTTCCTTTTATTCCTATGTTGTCTATTTCATAATGATGATGTCAAAGATCAATCACTCTGGATCTTAATAAACTGATTTGTTACTTGGCAAAAATGAAGGTCTTATTCTTTGTCCTCGGTCTCTGGCTCACACTCGGGACTTTGGTATTTAATGAGCTATAAAAGAAAATCATTTGGGCCAAAGAGCTGAACGTCCTTTAGGCTCAAACACTAAAAGAAGATGTTCATATTCTCAAACATTTCAGCAAGCTGCTTGGCAACTTCTGATCACAAGAGGCCAAAATGTGGCCAAAGAAAGATGGTAAACTAAAGCAACTTTTCAACCTTTCATCTGTCAGCAACTGAAAAACCTTCTGTGGCTTTCCCTTTGAGCAAAGACAGCAACTTCATGGCTAAGGTGTGCTTGTGGGGACATATTGTGGGTACTACATTCACAACTTTTAACCCAGAACAACAATTAGGCCCCAGTTTCTCTTTCCCTTCACTGACTCACACCTCAGTCGCCTCCCTGCCATCCGTCCTGCCCTCCTATCATCTGTCTGTTTGGTTCCAGCAGCAGGTCGTCATCACGGGGGTCAGGAGGGGATCATGCCTTTGTTCCTCTTGCGGTCGGCCATTGTGCGCCGGTTGTGGTTTGACGTGCGGCTCTTACTGGCCTCCTTTTTGCGTCGGTCCAGGAATGTCTCCATGGTTTGTCCTTGGCCTTTGGGTTTGCCCACCACGTTACTGGTACGCTCCGGTCGGAAACTGGAAGAGAAGGATGAAGGTAGGTCAACAGAGGTTCTATCAGGGCTTAAGTGTGAGACACGGCAGTGTTAAGCATGTTAAAAAGGAACATTTTAGCAAGATGGTTTTTTTTTCTTCGGAAATTTCTCTGACTTAATCATCATCACATAATTTTCTCAGAGCTTTACAATCTGAACTAAATACAATACTTTCTATCCAGAGGAGGAAAAACATCTTTACGAAGAGAAAAAAGGGTAGAAAAGAAGAAAATCCTTGGAGGGAAACTTTGGAGAGCGAGTTGACAAAGTGGATCGACCTTACCCTTTCCTTTGCTGCGTGGCGGCTCTCCTAGCTTCAGCCCTCTCCCTCAGCAGAGCCGGGTCCTGCACAAACTGGTCCCTGTTAACGTTGTTCTGAAATAAAATGGATTCACATGTAAACACACAGTTCGAAAGTCACAAAAGAAAGGAAATAACAAAACATACAAATGTGGTGACGACACATTTGCAGCTAAATATCTAATTTCAAGAGACTAAAACATAGGAATATAAAGCAAAAATATACATTTGACGTTAGGAATAAAATACCGGTAAAGTCTCCTCCTCTTCGTCTTCACCCTCCTCGTCATCCTGTGCTTTGTTTCCTTTTCTCAGTACCTGTGGGACCGTGAACGGCCTGCAGAAAAATCACAAAGTAAATTTGACTGCAACCTATTTCCAATTTAGAAAGCATTCTGTCAAAATTAAAAGGTGCTTTTTAGATTTTTGACTGTATCTACTCCATTGTGACCAAAAAAACAACTCTACATTACCTTCTGTTGAGTAAACTGTCTCCATCAAGGTCATTAGCTCCCACTTGGTTCATGTCGTAGGTGTCGTCGTACTCGTCGTCGTAATCATCCAGGCCGTAGGCTTCTGCACTTTCACCAGGTTCGATGACGACCTCATCCACCACCGTCTCGTAGGCCTGATAACGAGCTCTTTGCTCCGCTACATGCTGCTTGTCGTTTAGCATCTCTCGAGCGCTCTCGCCTTTCCTGCAAGAGTGAGAAAACACAACCAGATGAACTTGACCTCAGGCAGTCTGAATTTTTAAGTGCAGCCTTACAAAAAGAAGCAGTAACGTCTGGGTCAGGTAAAAGGCTCAGTATAAATTAGCAGTTTTAATTATTCAAATTACTACATATATAAGGAGTACAGGGATTTTTAACTTTTGATTAGCGAGCGTCTCACCTCCTGCCCTTCCAGATGCGGGACATGTCCACCTTGTCCCTGCGGAACACGTCAAACTCGTCATCATCAAACACGTTGGATCTGCTGTCCATAACATTTGGAAGCTCCTCCTTCACTGGCCTGAAAGGACAGAAGCGGATCGAGGTCAAACACAACAAGTATTTTGAACTATTTTTGGATTTCTACAGTAAATTGTAAACAAGCATCAACAACACTCTTGATAATGGATTAATGGAATATATAATTGATAAAGCTAAAAAGCCAAACATTCACACATTTTAGCTTATGAAGTGCGAGAAAGTGCTGTTTTTCTCCATTTCATATATTTATTCGATTAATGTATTTGTAAAATGGCTTTCTTTGAGTTTTGGACTTGTAGTCAGCCAAAACAAACTGTTTTAAAGCGTCACGTTGGGTAACTGGGAAAGCCATTTTTAAATTTTTCTTTGAACAATTATTACATACTAAACAGTAATCTATCACTAAATCCATAAAGCAAATAATCATTAACAGCAGCCATTTAGAAGATACTGCTAATCATGCATATTGTACTGATTATATTAGAATACATGTATTATACATTACAAAGGGGCTAACATACTCAAATACTGATCCTTAAAATCTAACACAAACCTTCTTTTGGTTTTGAACAACATATGACAATCTCAGCAGCTTGACCCACATGGTAGAAACATGTTAGATGTAAAGGCCGTCCCAGTGTGTGGTGTTACCTTGGCATGGCTCGGTCCAGTATGTCCAGGTTGGGGGCCAAGCGGTCCTCCAGGATGTTGTTGATGACCAGCTCTGAGTTGTAGTCGTACTCTTGCAGGCAGGCCAGCAGGAAGCCTTCGCCCAAATCAGGCAGCAGGTCCCTGATACAGGACAGCAGAGACTCCAGCTCCGCCTCGCTCACCGGACACACCGCACCCTGATGACACACAGACAATCGCGAATATAAGAAAATACACTAAGTCAGGTCGAGTCATTGCTCTGTTTTTCCTCTGTAATAAACTGAAACTCCACTTTAACTTGAAAATTTAATTTACTTTTTGATTCGTGTTTGAAAAATGCTCCACAAAGAAACTTGCCTGAATTACACACCGGTGCTCACAGTGGTCCCATCTGTTTTATTCCTTTAATCAATTTTGTCTCCTCGCCTAATAGCAACTTAAATTACTTGTTTGCTTGTTTAATTTCGTTCTGAGTTAAAACTAAGTCTGCAGCTATTTTGATGACCGAATAATAGTTTAAGCTAACTTTTAAGAAAAATAATCCTAACATTTTCCTCCTTTAGCTTCTTAAATATCAGGATGCTTTTATGCTGTTGAAGCTTTTCGTTGTCATATATGATAGTTGACTGAATTTTATGGGTTTTTGGACTGTAGCTCATATAATAAGACATTTGAAGACGTCACCTTGTGCTGTAGGGATCAAGTTTTTCACTATTTTATGATTTATAGACAAACGATGAATCAAGGAAGCAATGGTATAACAATTCTTGAGATATTACATTAACTGTGAACACTCCATTTACGATGGTTAGCAGTGATGAAGTACTACTAAGCTGTAATAATTACACAACTCACATTGTTTCCTTTTAGGGGAACAGCCAACATGGCCTCTGCTCCCCTCATGCTGTCTCCTTCTCCTCCCTCTGCATCTCTGTCCTCCTGAAGTCTAAAGTCAGCTGACGCACCGCCCGCTGCTCCCTGATAGGCTGAAGCTGACGGTACTTTGTGCTGAATCTGGCTCTGTGGTTTCCGTCGTCCCACACTTTCCCAGGCACTCTCCACCCCCTGGAGCAGGTAGGACATCCGGGTCTCATCACTGAGAGAAGCGGGCGGTCAAGGAAATGAAATAACCTGAGGCAACTAGCTGTTAAATTAATGAGGGCTGCACCTAGTGAGTGATATCGTTATTGATTAATCTGCTCATTGTTTTGTGAATTAATCTATTAACCATTTAGTTTATTAAAAAAATGAAAAAAAAGTGAAAATTGCTCATCACAATAGATGATTTGGAAATTGAAGTTCCAACCGACTTTCCCAATATTTAATTTAGTATAATGTAAGGTCAAGAAAAGCAATCGAAATCTTAAAAAAATCTGAAACTGGAGCATCAAATGTTCTGAATTTCTGCTTTAAAAATGACTGATTTTTAAAATAGATATTTGTAACTGTAAAATGAATTGCTCTGAGGTATAAAGCTGATAAGGATACATGACAGGGAGGGCCTGTTGTAGGAGGCTGACGTCGTCTGCGATAGGGAATTGCTCATCATAGTCCGACAAGAACCTGAAAGGACAAAGAAATAAAATGGCAAACCTCTTCATACACTTTGTCACCATACCTAAAGAGAAAAAAGTGAAAAAAACAACTACATCTGAGATTTAATGGGAACTAACTAAGCCTGCTTTGGAGGTGACCCCTGATCTCAACCAGTAATTTTACCTTTTCTCAGTTAAAAAAGATGTGAAATGTTGTAGGAGCTCCTCTGCAAATGTTAGCATGTTTTCTCCCCTGTAAGGCGACAAATATCAGCAGAATTAATACGTGCTTCTGTAATGCTAATTCTGCCAAGATGCATTTTGAGAGTTTGGACGTCTCACCCCTCCAGGATTGGCTGTAAACAGGTGTGGTGAAGCAGCAGGTGAGCCGTCTCCACCATCTTACGACAAGAGTGGGACAGCCTTTTCCACAAGTCCTCCTGAAGACTAAAGCAGAGGACATAATTCATGACTTTCATTGACTTATTCAGTACGTTGGTTTCAGTCTTTTGGCTTAACTCACCTTTTATCATCAAAGTTTCTCTTCCTAACTGCCTTCTCAAGGTCAGGCACAGCGGTCTCATAAAATGAGGTCAGTCTGCCAGGACAGAAAACAAAATGCTCGTAAAAACTTTTGCAAAGGTGTGGCTCGCAATGAGCAGAGAAACCACCAGGCTAGTCCATTCGTCTACCTGCTGAGGAAACTGTGGGAGTGGAAGCTGGAGCAGGCGGCAGGGAAGATGTCCAAGAAGGCATGGATGGTGGTGGTGGAGTCACACAGGTACAGAATAAGATCTACAAGTTCCTAAAACAGAAAAGCTAACAGATTATCAATAGCGTGTAGCAGTAGTGTCACTCTGTATGTCTAATCTGTCATACTCAGGTTAAAGTCTTATCCCAGTTAACATTGTTAACATGAAACACCTGCTGCTTCTGACTAAGCCTTGCTGTCCCCATTGGTTAACCATTTAACTGAACATTGAACAGTCCAATTTTCCTCAACACCAATTTTTGTGTCAGTTAAAACTGAAGTCTGTATGACTGGTTTCATCAGCACAAGTAACATACAACCAGTAATTTCAATTAAATCAAATATCAGACATACAAATGCTATATTCAACTGTATTCAAACATTTGCAGACAAACTATACTTCTAATACAGAGAAATAAGATTATTATCTTTGGAGTAAAAGATAGTACTGCTCACCACCATATTGTCTTGTTGACAGGTTTTGAATGTAAAAACAGTATTCCCGATTAGGCTAATTTGCCTAGCTTGTAGGGAGTGCCGGATTTATCCACTGAGGCTTTCAGCAGTTGAAGTATCTTCAGCATTTTGTAAAAAAGTACAACTAAAGATGTTTAATCAATTTAAATGTTCCCATGCCAGAACAGCCATTTAAGTGCTGTATGATGTTTATATTAGAGAATGTTAAAACTTAAAGTAGTAGTTAAAGTGCCACATGCAGTGTTGAGATGAGATGTGATTGTCTGACCTGCTGGCTCATGGTCATGGCAGTGGGCTGTTGGTGTGCACCTAGCTTCATTGGCTCCATGGCTGTGGCTCCTTCACAGTGGAGGCCACACTTACCCAGGATGGTGTCAAACACCTGAAGGAGACAGAGTGTGAAAGAGGTGAGAAGGTTTTATTTGAGTTATCTTGAATTCAGCTTTTTGAAAAACATAAAGAAACTAAAACATTTTTGTACCAATCTTACACTTTCCATATAATTTTAAAATATATTTTATCTTACCTGTAACACAGTGGGCACCGTCTCATCCAGGTCACTGTAGTAAGATGGCTGCTGTGTAAAGATGTTCTCTGAAGAAAGAAGAAAGACATCACAATAAAGTTAAAGGATAACTACCGTTTTTTACAACCTGGACCTTATTTCTGGCAAAATATATGGTCATTTACTCACCCAGATAACTTTGGTGTCATTCGGCGTCGTTCGGACGAAATTAGATCCAGTGTAGCGGCGATATATCCATATAATGGGAGAGACGGGGCAGCGACACACAGCCTCTATATAACGCATTATCTGCCACGAAACTAATTCATTTCATCAATATTTTGTTATGAAATGCTAGCGCTATTAGCCTCTGAGTCCGGGCTCGTCTATTGTCAACATCCGGGGTCTGTAGGATGATCTACTACCTCTGACCTGGAAGATGTCGTCTCTGAGCTGCGCGCGCACCCGCGACAGCGCGGCTTGTTTACCTGTAGCTGCTGCTGCTAGTTTGACCCCGGATGTTGATAACGGACGAGCCCGGACTCAGAGGGGAATAGCGCTAGCATTTCATAACCAAAATATTGATGAAATTAACTAGTTTCGTGGCAGATAATGCGTTATAGAGGCTGTGTGTTGATGCCCCGTCTCTCCCATTATATGGATATATCGCCGCTACACTGGATCTAATTTCGTCCGAACGACGCCGAATGACACCAAAGTTATCTGGGTGAGTAAATGATCATATATTTTGCCAGAAATAAGGTCCAGGTTGTAAAAAACGGTAGTTATCCTTTAAGAAAGACTGACAAATGGATTCAAACTACAAAACTCAAATACAAATCCTAATCTAATGGAAACATTCTCCATCTAAATGCAGGAAGATTTTCTAAGATGACCCTTAAAAAACAGCTCACCTATCATCTTATGCAGCAGCTGGCTGTTGCCCTTCCCAAAGAGCACACATAGATCCAGAATTTTGGGAATGTCAAACAGGAAGTTCTCATAGATAATTTCTCCAAACACAGCCGGGGTGATGAAGTTCTCCTGTGGAAGAAGAGCACAAGGCAAACGCAAGAAAACAGGTTAAATAGTATGACAAGGCTTTGATATGGCAGCATACAGAATTGTTTCCTAATCATGCTATAATCTCTATTTCTACTGATGTTTATATCATTATTCCCTCTCTGGAGTTCATATATTGGTGATACTCTTACCTTGGACTCTTTATGTGTGGCCATCCTCAGGAAGGTCAAGAAGACCGCCCTGTGGACAGAGCGCTGCATGTCGGCCACCGCTGGGGAGGAGGGCAGTGTGGCAGGGTCGAGGCCGCGAGGAGCGTGATGCAGGTATGAATCTAGGCACCTCTGCAGAGACTCATCAAACACCACCTGATGGAGGAGACAGACCACAGCAGAAGAAGAGGAGGAAATTTAAGAGACAGAAAAATCTCAGCTGCTGTCACCCAATCAACAGTGTACTTTACATTGTTTCCAGCTGCTATACACCTTTGTGGCTATGTGAATAAAAAGAGAGATGTTTACATGTTAGCAGTCAATCACCTGACACCAGAACTTGTCATGGGGCAGTGCGAGCAGCCACTCAAGGTCCTCTGTGATGAATTTGGCATGTTCCAAAAATTCCTCCACCTCAGCAGGAGAGCCGTCTTCTGGCAGCGACTTGTAAGGCACAAAACAGCGCTCCTCCTTCCTGACCGGGTGCTGATGAGGAACAGAAAGCACTGGGTTAGATTCCTGACAGCATTTTGAGTGGATGTCTGTATAAAATGAGGCGATATGACTCACCAGTGCAGGCAGTGTGTGCTCTTTTCCCAGCGGGCCAGGCTCAGTCACCTGTTGCTCATCTAGTGGCACTCGGGCACAGGCCATGGCTTCTCCCTCTCTAGTTTTTTCTATCAAACCAACATAAAGAAATAATAGTTTGCAAATTTCTTTTGCTTGTGTATATCTGTCATTACACATACTTGTAGGTATATTACTGTATATTTACAGTTTAATACTCAAGTGCTTTACCTGTTCAATTTACACAATTGTTGCATTAATATAATAGAGTATGATTTGATTTTGAAGGTATACTGCTCATCAGGTTAGTCAAAGCCAAACAGACACTGCCATCCAATTATTACTTTCATAGTTTCTCAATTGAATACCCATGAATTATGCTATATATCCAGGAAGTATACTGTAATGTACTGTAAAAATACATATAGTGATTGAAGATTTAGTTCATAACACATTCACCTAAAAGGCTATCAAGTTGAACTGTCTCTCATAACTTTCGTGTCACCTTGTATCAAAAACTGTGCACGTCACTCACCTTTTTTTAATTACCACCTTATTAGTCTTTGCCTGTACTGAAATACTCAATCTTCTAACATGAATAGAGATGCACGATATATATCGTCCTGAACACTTATCAACCCAATATTGGCAAATTTATAGTGTTGGCTAGATTTTGTTTCTGTGAAATTATAGCCAATAAATGGAGCGAGCGGGTAATATGAAGTGTAGACTAGAGAGCCAAACATGTTGTTGTCTGAGTGTACGTTTTTTATATATATAGTTTCAGAAGAGGACAACAGGATTGCAAATGTGCAACACATGTTCTGCAGGGATTGAGAGAGGAGGGGTAAAGTCTCCGAGCTTTAACACAGCAAATCTTATTAGCCTTGTGAGATATTATATATTCCATCTTTGCCTTTCTTACCCCCACTTGTGACTAGTTGATACATTATTAACTTCTTCTTTTCTAAAATCGTTATCAGCCAGGAGAAGCAGGTCATTTATTAGCTATTGATATAGGGTGGGGAAAAAAAACATTGTACAACCCTAAATATAAACCTATACAACATAAAGCTGTGCAGAGGAGTGTTGAATCTAGATCACAAGACATATGCACAAAATGACGAGTCATGAGGAATATGAACAACTCATTCAATGCTGTAGCTATTAAATAAAATACTGCCTTTGTAAGTTCAGTCTTTGCTTTTGTTTATAAAAGGTCAAACAAACAGACGGATGGTGAACACAGCAAAAGGAGCATCTATACAATATATAGTTAAAACACAGCTGTTATGGTGAACAAGTGTAGCTGTTAGCTGTTGTGTTTACTATCTGTGTGTGTCCTGTTGACAGTGTGAGAAAACTAGCAATATGGAAACATTAAGATTTATGTTTTTGTTTATCAACGCTTCTAATCGCCAAAGATTTATCTCTAAATTAGCTTATTATCGCAGGCTACTTCTCACATCCTTTACGTCCTGCTGACAGATGACATTTAAAAAGCAAAGGCACCTAAGTTACTGTTAAATAGCTCACATCAGCACTTAATTCAGCGAACCAGCCAGTAAAACTACAGCTACAACACTAACAGTTAACTAAGCTAGCTAAGTTGACGTTAACGGGTTAAATCAACGTAAATGACCACTGCCAGTGAAAAGTATTAACCTGTTAACCACTAAGCTAACCCTACAGCACCACAGCTACCACTCGATGTGTTTAATTAGCTAACTTCTGACTGATGAACGACACAGCCCGGTTAGGTAACTGGCTAGCTGTCTGCTATTTACCAAGTTTAACAGAACTGACAGCACGTCAATGAATGGAGAGAGGCTAACGTTAATGTAACGTGGCTAACCAGCCGGTGACTTTGTAACCTTCCTCTTGTGGCTCCTACTGTAATAATTGTACACGGAACACGTTAATAACTCTGCTCACCTCTTAACGTGACTGTCCGTGACTCTTTTCAAGCCATTTCATCAAAGTCGTCACGGCTTTCGACAGTTTCAGTTTCCAAACGCGTTGTAATCACCTGTGCTGGGCCAGGAAGTGACATACTTTGTTATTTTAGTATGACGCATGCGCAATAAAAAAAAAAAAACTATACGTGGCCGTCTTTACTGCCCCCTTGTGGGCCCCAGAGTGAAGCGCAAAGAGATAAAACACTGATGTCATCTTGTGCGTGCTTCAATAAATAATTATGTCTCTCCTTACTGAACTGTGGATTGTCTACAGTGTTATAGGAGTGCAATATTAGACAAGTGGACTGCTTTTGAAAAACCTTGAGCCTACATTACCCATCATGCAACTTAGCCACTGAGTGACATCACTGCAGGCAATGTGTAAAATGGTGGGGTCATACTTACTACAAAAAACAAAAAAAACCTGAATATTTAAGTTTGGCGTTAACCGAGCACTATGGTAAAAGCACTTTATTTCAACGAATGCATATAATAAACATCTAATCTGCATTTAAGTGATGAGTAAGATGATTAACAAAGACAATATCATTCAAAAAAGGACTCCCAACACATGATTTTCTTGGAAAAAGATGTTTATAAAAAAAAGGAGAAAAAAAAAACTATTTCCATGATACAGAGAGAAGGCGGATGAGGATTCTCATTAACCACATCTGGTACAATATTTTTCATAATGATGCAATAAAAGTCTGAAAGCACATCCATAAATCTCCAGAAAGTCGATCATTGGTTGGTTTGTTGTGTGACTTTTTTGAAGTAAGAGTTTCTACACAAATAAAGCTTCTTGTTGTTTGTGTGCTCCTGAAGTTATTGGTTTGTGTTTGACCTTAACACCATCACGTTTAGATTACCATAACTGACCATAAATACCAGACTATATGCTCCGGCATACAGTTAAAATGTGCAATGCAATAAGAGTTTATGTATTCCAGCAGGTGTCCCATTTATAACATAAAATATTAAAGCAAAGATAAACAAACAGACAAACAAACAAAGAGACTGCTTTCATGGCTTGTGGTGTAAAGCTCAACTGAATATGTTATCTTGGGTGTAAACATGAAATAAACATTTATGGCTCAAACAACAATAAATAATCTTCATCTTACATTTCAAGCAGCAGTAATACTGTACCTTATGGTACCCGTTTTAATGGCTTGCCCTCTCCATCCAGGATTAACACATTATTTATAGCAGACCTACAGTATAAAATGTGACAGACGATAATGGCTTCCTGTTTCTATCTCTAATAAATAATAAACTACAGCTCTATTCTACAGTAATATAGAATCACAAAAAAGTATGCTTCTGGTAATGGATCATTATTCTGCGTTGAATTTGAAATATTTTATGGAGAATAATCTGTGCACTGCTGCACTCTGAATACCACTGTAAGATCTCAGTAAATATGGATCAACAGAGACCCACCGAACTCGCACAGATTTGTAGTGTACAGAGTAGCACATAGGATCGTGTTACAGTATGAATTGAATTGTCCTTAACAATACTACAGTTTGTTCAAGTGAAACCAGTCAAATTACAGTATGACAAACCGGTCCCCTGAACCCTCTGATAAATAATTAACATTACAGATCATAAACCATTTTTCGCTGGTTCCCCTCACATCTGAATTACTCTACATGGTCAAAAGTATGTGGAAACCCAACATTGCACTTATGGGTCAGTGTTGAAGTTCTTGTCATTTGAGAGGCTGGAACCAGTGACTTTTTGCCTACAAAAACATTACATAAACATTTAATCCATTACCAAAATAGCAGCTGTTAAATTTAATGTTGATTCGCTTATGGATTCATCAAATAATTGTCACAGCTCTTAAGATTATTCTTCATTGGAACCTGGGCCCCAGTTCGGCTGCAACTTGGGAAACTGGTTGATAACCTTTTTATTTTCTTCATTAAATCTTGCAGTAGCAGACAATATTTTTTATGTAGCTGGTTAGAAGAGTCTTTCAGGAGAGCTTAAGAACAGCGGTAAGTGTTGATCAGTTATCCTCTTGGTCTTTCAAAGATGTCTCTATTTGAGAGGGAGCATCGCGAACAATGAAAACAACCCCAAAAGGGAAAATAAGAATGGAAACAAGCCTGTCCAAATACTTTTGACCATATGATGTAACTCAGACAAAGGTTTTTTTTATATAACCTAAGTAGACACAGTATATAATTTAATTATGTGTGATTAATATGGATAAGGTCACAGACCGGTAGGCAAAGTGTGCATGTTTATATGATTCAGCTTACAGTATGCTGTTAAAACCGTTACTGTGCAGTAAAAGAATAAATCATTCTGGGAAAAATAGTCTATGGGATGTGTGAAGACCAGAGATTTGCACTTTGTTTTCAACTATTGAATGCAATATGAATGAAGGGCACAGATGGTAAACTATGTGGAGAAATGCAGCTGTGCATGCTGAGTGTTGATGCGTCTAATCTGGATAAAGCCGCTATTATCAAATTCTGCACTTTACACAACTGACCCAGGATCAATAAGGAAATTCTAACTGCATGTCAAGGTTGCGGACTCGAGTGCTTGCTGAGGAAAAAAAACTGTTTCCTTTCCAAACACCACCATGTAGCCCTTCACCGTTCTCAATGGTCGGCCCGTATTTGGTCTGATCATTTTTCATGTTTTTTCCACGTATAAAAAAATAGAACATCGACACACAAACACCAAAGTCCAGCTGGAAGTCAGTCTGATGTCGACACTTGATTAAAGTTCCAGTTCAGGTCCGATTTGTTTTTGGTATGGAATGGAAAAAGGGAAGAGAGGGAGTGGGGTATATTCTCAATGGTGTCGATAATACAGCTGCTGCTACCTGATTGTGCTTCTCCGACCTCCTGAGGGAGGGTTGCAGGCATAGAGGATTAGTGATATAAATACTCTGTATCCACTAAATCTCAACAGTTGAGGCTCAATAACATTCACTGAGGGAAGGACAAGAGGAGAAAAAAATAAGAGCAATGAGTCAAAATGGCTGATCAGTAGTCTGGGGAATAGAGAAATGTTTGAGCGACTAGGTGAGTATTGCACGTCAGTTCATGTTCAGCCAGGGAGTCGCACTTCTTAAACTCGTCTCTGAAGACTGAACGCTGCTTCTGTTGATATTTCTAGACTGTTAGAGGGAGCAGCTGTAAGAAAAAGTTTAATAAAACTTAAAAAAAGAAGGCTGCCGCCCCTTCTGCCTGGGATCTACTGCATCTGGGAACTGCGCTACTCAAATATTTTTGACAGAGGACTGTGCGTACCTGCCGCACAACAGCAAAACTCCCAAAGCTCCGGGGTCCTACAAACTGACGATGGGAGGACGATAAAGAGAAAAAAATAGTTCTCCTTTTGGGGTCAGTTTACACCAGCTGACTGAGATCTCAGTTTCATTTCACACTGGTCATACAGCTGGGTGTCGGGCCAGAGGAGTCTGGTGCTAGCCCAGCTGTATCTGTCCAGAGTAGGTGGTGAGGAGGAGCATGATGGAGAAGCCCGTCAGCAGGCCGGCGTTCTGGATGGCAAAGGTAAGGAGGAAGCTGCTGCCGCCTGCGTCCTCTTCCTCACGACTCACCTCATTCATCTCTGGAAACTGAGACACAAAAAACAGAGAGTAAGGTCTTTATTAACTGGTATTTGCTGCAATTATTAAAATATACTTTTTTATATATCTTATGTTTTGGATAGTACTCAATATTATTCACAGCTTTTACACCTTTTTCATAGTCAAATGCAGCATAAAAGCATTTTTAAGGTGAATATTCAAGCTTTTCCAACAACTTAAATCTGTTTTATATCCACTCACTCAAAATGATTACCATCTTTCATACGCCATACTCCAATGAGGCATTGGGTTATAAAAACACCTGTTCTAGTAAACCAGTTCTTTTAATCTTGCGAATAAATGGATTTCCAATACATGTTAATAATAAACATAGTAACTTCTGATTAATCTATTTCAATTTCAGGCTTTTTTAACAACTACAATTGTTTAAAAATTAAATTGTCTTCTTGTAATATCCTCTTCAAAAGGAGTCTGTCCCTTACAAGGACACATCCACCCTTACAACACATGGATGTACGTTGACCTCCTCCCTTTATGCCGAACACTGACCATGTCTGCCAAAGCGATGTAGAGGAACATTCCCCCTGCCAGGGCAAAGATCCAGTTGGGGGAGAAGCTGTTGCCCGCCAGGATGCCAAAGCCCATACCCAGGTAACAGCAGCAAGCCGACAGGAAATTAAAGAACAGTGCCTGCTGTATGCTCATGCCAGCGTTCAGCAGGATCACAAAGTCTCCTAGTAACAGAACGAGAAGGAGAACGACAAAAAGAGAAAATGTAGAGTTGAAGAAATCGAAGAAGACCAATTTCTCAAACTGAAAACACACTATGAAAGTAACTTGAACGATTAAGAAGACGTGAGACTTGCAGCCTGGTAGAGGTTCAAACAGGCAACATGACATTAGGGAAACATCTGGTGGCTCAAAATCCCATCACAACTCACCCAGCTCGTGGGGGAACTCCTCACACAGGATGGCCACGGAGGTGCTGATGCCCTGAAAGACGGAGGCGGTGAAGGAGGCGCCGATGGCCAAGCCGTCGATGAAGTTGTGCAGGCCATCGCTCAACGTGATCATCCAGGCCAGCGTGCCGATGTCAGAGTAGGATGTCCCCTTCAGCCAATAGCAGCCCCCGCCACTGCTGCCGGACCGCCCTGCGCTGTCTGGGCTCTGGGAGTCCTGGGAGGAACAGAGTGAGGTACACATGTGGATTGAAGTGGAACTATAAGTAAGCTTCTTACCAAAAAAGTTGTTTTTTAAAGTAAGTATTTTTAAAGTAATTTTTAAAAAGTATCTAAATTTCAGAATGAGAACAATATGTTTTCTTTTCTGGCAAATTCATCATCTTTTTAACTTCTTCTGTATTCTCCTCCTTCCTCAGCCTCCACCCTCACCTGTGGTGTCTGTGCAGGACTGAGCATGAGTTCGCCCTCCCCTGCGTCCACCTTGCCCAGAGCCAGACTGCTGGCTTCTCCGTTCTGCTGCAGCTTCTCCTTCTCCCCCTCCTCCACATCCCCGTCGGGTGTTGAGTAACGATCTACACCGGGGTAATGACTGTGACCGTGGCTCTGAGAGAACAAAGAGAAAACAGATATCGTGATCAATAAAGAAGAGATTTTGACAAACAAAATAACCTTGAAGTTTGGTCAATTAATAAGAAAAGAACAGAGGCTCAACTTGACATTTAAGAATATGAGTGTAAATTTTACCAATCTCACAAAATTTCCCCAAAAAATTTCAATCAGAATCACAGAGCCCAGGCCAAGTGAAATATCTGGTTGAACTTTCACTCCTTACGGATTTTATCACCCTGAACAGAGCCTTTCGGGCAGCATTTACTCCAAGACTTATTTCTTGCAACAAAAACTCAGGAGATTCTCTGTGACATCTCAAAGTTTGCAAGGACAGCTAAGGGTCTGGAATTAGAACAAATTCAGTGTTTGCTCAAGGGCACTACACTGACATTCTAGTGGGCAAAGTTACACCCCGCCCTCCAAAACAATTTAATAATGAGTTCACACCGACATACTTTGGAGTTTTTAATGGGCTTTTTTGACCATTCTCTTGCAGTAAAAAGAAAAACCTGTCAGCAGCATCGCAGGTACCAATTTAGGTCAAAGTGGTTCTGTAATTGGATCAGCAGGTCGATGTGTTAGTTGTTAATTAGGTTGGCTGGACCATATGGCTCTAACCGCAGCAACCACACGGTGGAGCAACTGTCCCACAATCATCCCCCTACATGTCCTGATGCTTTCTGAGAATTAAACCAGCAGCAGTAGGAAGCATACGAACTTCAGCAGCTCATCATTTGGTTTTAGAATTTGATTTTAGACTTATTTTGGTTTAGAAGTCAGTTTAGAGGAAAATCTGCAATTTGGAACAGGGCTGTATGTTTACCAAACTGACCTGTAGGTCTGTATTTCAACTGCCACATACATGACTACTGTACTTCAGCAAATAATCAGGGAAGGAGCAGTTGCCAAGTGGCCGAGAGCCAAACCCAAGCCACATCTGCACCGTTCACAGTCAACACCAACAAATGCCAACTAGCCAGATCACATAACAATCGCGAATGCAATACTCCGGGTATACGGAGGAGTCAGGACTAGCAGGCTAACTGTGTAGCATTATCATAAATTGATAATGAGACAAAGGAGCACAATTAAGCTTAGTGATAATTTAGTATTATCATTTATTGATTGGTAAGAGACATATTGTTATTAACTGATCATTTAGAAAAAGGTTTTATAAAACTCTGTTGTCCCAACTATTCCAAGCAAAATGCAATTAAAAGTTGAGATACTGAAGATTTTATTTTACATCTAGGGGGAGTTTTGTCTGATGTAATACACAACAGTGGAAAACTGTTTGTTGCAATAAACACCAATCTGTTTTAAACACATACTTGTCTTGACTTTACGTGTGATTCTTGTGCATATTTACAATATTCATGACATATACTGATATCTAAAAAATAAATTGAAGCTCCATGTCACACACAGCACTGTTACACACATATACAGTAAAATAAGTACACATATAAATGAATAAATATAAAATAACACTGTAAGGAGAGAAACATATAATATATATAACTTTAGAATTTCAGAATATTTCTTCATGATCACAGGAGAATGATGCAAAAGTCAAGAAACCAAACAACTTTCTCTTTTGCTTTGGACTCCTGGTTTTATGCTCGTCATGCTAGGTTGTGTCTTTGTGTGCTGACCTCGGATAATTGTAACCCTCCATAAATAGCAGCTCAAAAACTGTTTTGTTGAGAATGCTTCATAGCTGTTGATTCAGTGCTACTCCTCTTCATTTCTTCTGTCTCAGTCCATCAGTATTTGTCAGATTTTTTTCATGACTTTCGAGTACGTCGCCTTCTCATATTAAAGAGTTTTTGGGACTTGGGCACATAAATTTGGGTTTGATCACCAACTTTTTAGCTTCTTTGGTCTTGAGCTGCCTCCTGCTTTGACAACTTAGATTTAAAAAGTAATCATTTCTCAATTTCCCACCACCCTTATATAACAAAAAAACAATATAAAAAGGGAATTCCAGGTCATTCTTGCTTTGTACTCACACTGTGTCTCTGTTTGAGAAGCACTCTGAGGACCTTTTCAGTGAAGAAGAAGAGGTAAAAGCCTCCGAACACCACCGCAGACTTGGACACGTACAAATCCACCATGGGGTCAAAACCAAAGGCCTACCATGAAGGGGAGAGAAGATGATGTTAGCGTGTGATAAATATTTATAGTAGCTGTTGTGACATCATTACTGCCTGACCTCACTCACTGCGCATATCTTTGAAATGAGGTGTTGTTTGAAACAACTATCACATATAACAAGTATGATCTAGCAGGGCTCTTGTGTGGAACTCTGAGTGAGTCTATGCTGTGTAGTCAGCTGTCTGAAGACGAGAGTGAAGTTTTGTTTCTGGCAAACGGTGAAATAACATTTTCCTTCCATAGTCGCCATCAGAGCCAGCTGTTTTTATCTCTGTGATGACCTTCACATTGCTACCTGTCTTTGGATGGCTCTACTTTTGTCCATCATTATATGAACATGTGAACGATTACATGACCTTGAGCTTTTGAGATATTGCAAAGATATTTCACAGAAGCCTCTGATCAGAGAGACAGGTTGAATTATGTAAGCAGTCGTCTCCCCTTTCAGTAGACACAAACTTCTCATAAATCAAACCACTTCAGCTCTGAGGTAAACACATGTATTTTGTATCACTATTCATTCAGTTTGGCACATCAGCTGTAAATCGGGCCATGATGGGTGTGTGCACTGTCTAGACAGGATTTAAAAACGTAATGGAAAATTGCTCATGGTTGTGGTGTTATGCCACTCTGACTTTGACACTGGATTATAGCCAGGTAAGGGTATACAAAGCCTTCAGGGACACTTACTGCCACATATCTCTTATGTGCATGTAAATGTAATCAGTGTTTCTATTTTGACTCTTGTCTCTATTCTGTGGGTTTGGATTCAAGTATTCATTGTGGCTGATGAATGAAACATTGCTGTTTTAGCTATTGTTGGAGATGGACAGTCCTTCCAGAATTACAGTGTGCTTTACTCCTATATGAGCGCTAGATTTAGGACATCACTTTGGATTGTGGCATTCATCAACAGCTGGAATTCAATCAACTAATTGTTTAGTCCAAGAAATCCTATGAGTGGCACTATTGGGCAATATGATGATGTTTATTTGTGTACTGACTGAGATGCTGCTTCAGTGTTTCTAAAACTAACCCTTTAATATCTGGTTGTTATCACTATTACATGCAATGCTGCGAAAAGTATTGAGCATCTGTATCAGTGATTCATGCATTTTTCTGATAAAGTTACTTTGATTTGTCAGGTATTTTGTTTAGTTATTTTATTACATATTCTCATTATCTTTCATCATCTTGAAAATTTACACTGAGCTAAAGCTAATGCAGTGTATTATAACAGTGCTGGCAAAAATCCTCCCGTCAACAGGTTATTCAGTTTTTTTGACTCTATATAGAAACCCTGCACTGAGGCTCTGTGAAGGAGCTGCAGCTAAGTGAGTCACAGCAGCATCAACACTACCTCTGGGATGAGCTGAAACAGGGCGTTGGAGTAGAGCGTGCCAATGGCCAGGGCTATGAAGTAGAGCAGCAGTCGCTTGTAAAAGGTTTTCTTCATGAAGGGCACCACGCTGGCCCCGACCAGCGAACACAGAGAGATCAGTGTCACACACAGGATCCCATAACCCCACACTGATCAATGGAGAGGAGGCAGAGGAAAGAAGGGGGAAGGTGAGAAGAAAAAGAGAAGGAGGTAGTTAGTTGAGGACGAATTTTATCAGATTAATCACCAGGGTAAGGGCATAAAACAATTAGAGAACACCAACCAGTTAAAACCCTGAAAGACAGAAGGAATTGAATGAAATCAACCTGAGGGAAAAAAAGAGATTTCAAAGATACTTGCAAGTCTTCCCAGAGACAGCAGGATCATTTGTCCATTGAAAACAGATCAACAGAAGTAACACCACCGTTCATTTGCATTGTGAAGACAGTAGTTGTTTTGTCCTTTGAAGAAGTCCTCGAACCCACATGCATTTCTTTTGATTGGGAAGACGAGGTAATTAAGGTAAAATTACAGGAAACCATGTGCACACACACACACATACACACACACACATACTTTGTCCTCGTCCACTCAGGTGCATCTCTACCACTGTCCTAGCCTCAGGGTACATACAAGCTATCACTGCAGACACAAAAGGGGGCAAATGAACTTTAAATAGCCCGACAGCAGCAGAAGAAGCACTGCTAACAAGGGGTCAGATTTCAATTTGAGGGACACTTAAAGGATGTCGTGCTCCCATTTCTCCAGTATTGTCTTACACAAACTGAATGTTATGATTCTCAAAGCCAAAAAACAGAGTGAGTGAAAAAACACTGATATCAAGTCTGTCTTGCGGTTCTACATGCTGCAGTGTTGAAGAGAGAGCTGAACTATCTATCCAAGAAAAGCCTCATAGCTGGCCTAGATCTCAATGAAAGGGAAGGTGCAGACACAGATACAAACACACAGTGCAAACAAATAGAAAAAGTCACCCCCAGATGACCAGTGATGCAGTGAGGGCAGAGTAAAAACAACAAGCCTTCCAGAGTGCTTATTAGAACCCAAGAAAACAAAGACAGGAAGGAAAGGAAACCAGAGTACAGACAAAGGAGCACTTGGCCAAAGGTGCACTAGTTTTGCAAAACAGCCAGTGAAGTTAAGAGCATTTGGCGTTTGTGTTTTTGAAAAGCAAAAAAGGTTTATTTCATGTGGAAAAAAACATATAGATAAAAAAGGTGTGGACAGAGGAATGTATGGATGGATGGCAAACCTCTGGCAGGAGCTGCAGGATGGCAGTGGAGTACAGCGTGCCAATGGCAAGAGCGACGAAAAAGATCAGCACGTACTTCATATAGCGAGTCTTCATGAGAGGCACGATGAAGACTCCAGTGAGGGAGAAGGCATTGATCACTGTCACACTCAGGAAAGAAAAGCCCCACACTGGCAGTTCCAGTGATGGGAGGATTGGATAGAAGAGGAAGGTGTAACATTAAAAACACACTGCATAATGTGTGGTAATGCAGCTGTAAATTCAGCTTGAGCTCTGCATCATCAATCAAACAATGTCTTTTTAAATACAATCATGATGTTATCAAATGTATGCAATGCAATTACTTTAAATCATGTTGGAAATCAAATACTGAGCTCACATTTTATCTGTCTGCTGTATCGAAATGCAAGCAAATAAAATTCATTTACCTGCATTTTAATGCAACAAATCTACCAGTAGTTGATATAATAAAATAATTTGATTTATACAGTGTAACTCAGTTCTGTTGATCAAAAAACATTGTGTGAAGACACTCTTAGGCAGTGGACAAGTACCCAAACTCAGTGGTTCTGAAACTAGGTTTTGGGATTCTGGACTGTTAACTAGATAGAAAATAATTTTATTTTAATGTAAAATACTGGACCGTTTTACCTTGTCCAGCCTCCAACCATAATTCAAATGAAGCAATTTAGAAAGGAAATATCATTTCTTGATTGAACTGCTCACAAATCTAAAACTACATAGTGCCCCTTTAATGAAGGATTTTTTTTTGCTTTAGGCTGACAAGCCATGAAGTTTGGGAATCACTACCCTAACTGTCACCTGTAGAAAAGAAATAAGGTTAGTTTCAAGTTTGTGTGCCAGTTTTTGTGGCTGTGTCACCAAGTTTTTGAGAAATAAATGTTAAATGTACACAGAATTATGAAGTGTGACCTAAGGTGAGGTAATTTCTCGACACTAAGGAAGGAAATTAAAACTAGATGATAAGGGCTTCCTACTTAAGTACTTTTACTTAATTTACAAATAAAATAAGACAGGAGAACAGGGCCACGCACTGAACCTTGGGGTATGTACTCCACATGAAATGTCTACTCTTTCTGAACGAAACTCCCAAAGAATGAAAATTGGAAATTGGCCTCAAGTTATTCCTGTAACTGGCATCTCTTTTCTTCAAAAGCATATAATTGGTATAAGTGGTTTTGAAGGCCACAGAAAAACAGCTGTAGCAAAAGGTTGATATTGTGCAGATGCTTCCCATTAAATGTTCTTTCAGCATGAAATTTTGTGCCACTGGGCACGACATCTCCCGGGAGAATGAAGGCTGACTAGCGGTCCAGTCAGGCTGGCAGCCTGGCACCATTTCGATCTATGCCTCCATTATTGACTAAACAAATGAAAACACTCACATTTTCTCCAGACTCGTTGACATTTACTAATCTGAGGGAAGGAAAGCAATCGTTGTCTTTGCAACAGAAACATCAACATCAATAATACAACTTGGAAACACTAGGGGGGAGGGAGTGGTCTGTAACCACTTTAAGTCAGCTTTTAGGCAAGGCATCAAGGGTACAAGTAGCAGACTTGAAAAAATACTACTATTAGCATGAATGATTGTAAAACTGGTCAGAAAAAAAAAGTTCTGGTTAGGAGAAGAATAAGTGTGACTTCAATATGCCTAGTGATGCGTTTTGATATTTATGATGTTTATTTGATCCAAATAGAGTCATTTGCTCTCTGAAAAAAAGCTAAATGGCATCAAAACTAGACAATGAGAAAAAGATCAGCGTATATCAGTCAGTGAAATCAGCAGTAGAGATGAATTTCCATGGCATCTGCCTCCCTGCTGCTGGCAGATCTCCACAGCCTAGGCAAAGAAAAACAGCTCTCAAGCCAAAATAAGCTGCCTACAGGGGCAAGTGTGAGGCGAGCGGAGGCCATATGAGTGGATGATAAGGGAAAACAAATTTGTCAGTGGAGAGGGAGAGATAGAGCTAGAGGCCACTCAACCATTTCTCCTCTACTTGCCAAGGATAAGTTAAACTGGGTTAAAGGTATGAACTGGAATTTGTGAGCTGGCTCAGCAAAGCTACGGCAAAATGTGATAATGAAAGCTGTCATTTCTCTTTGAGCTGAAAATAAGGAAGCACTATGAAAATTCCTGAAGCGTTGCCGCTATCGGGCGTGAGTTCTGTTGCAGACTTGAGGGCAGAACATCACACAAGTTGACCAAATTCTCCAAGTCTGTCATTAGCTAGCTTTTTATACCAGCCACACATTCCCATGCCAATTTAGCTTCATTCAGCAAGGACTCAAAAACTTTTTTAATCATCAGCCTACGCTGCACTCCGCATTTCTGAGTACTTCAGATTGCATGCAGAAGCCAAAATGACTTCCAGGGCTCTCAAGGACGTCCTCGTGGGCGTGTACAGTCTGTCGCCTATAAGGAGCTACAGTGGGTCAGCGGCCAAGGAACAGAGAGGAGTTTGTAGCTTTGATGCTTTCCCGGTCTGACTGTCTTTACCTGGATGAGATCTGGTTATGCTGACTGTGGCAAGTGAGAAGTCTAACGTATCTGTGGGTTTTTAAGCCAAACTGAGAAATGCAATCTGAGCCTTGGCTAACTGTGCATGCTTATTTTGGCTTTCATCTCCTTTGAGGACATCACGATATCACTATCTCTAGGCAACAAAACACACATTGGGATCTCAGATCTGATGAAGAAACGTGGTTATTCGAGGTCTCACTGCATTGGGTCGTCATCGGTTATATTTTTACTGGAAACACAGTTGTAAAAAAACCAACAGAGCACAAGGATAAGCTTGTAATGGAGTTAGTCATTGACAGAGATGATGATGTACACACTCAGTAAATAGGTATAGACAGATAAAGAAGCTGTAAAAGATAAACTGAAACAGCCAACTGCAAAGTTTGACCAACATGCACAAAACAATACACACACAGTAGGCCAAGGTAAATGATGAGGCTGGTGATGTTCTATATTTTGGTTATTGTAGTTCACCCTTATATAACTAACTAAATAACCACTATTATAAGGGTGGAAGGAACCAAACACTTAATTACTAGAGTGGACAAATTCATTGTACAAAAACATATGATGTAACCGTGTAGGTCAATGATGTGTTTCAATGACAGTTTTTGACTTATCCTTTAAATATAAAATAGAATGAAACCTGATGGTCATTAAAGGGGAATTTGAAGAATATTCAGTGTTACGACGGATGGACTGGTAGCTAACCGTTTATATTACTGATCCGTAACAAGTGCTCACCTTCAGCATCCGAGGGCCTGGGGGAGGGGTCAGCGCTCTGCTCCTCCTTATTTTGCGCCTTGCAGGTGCCAGCGTCCAGCTGCTGCAGCATGGTTGGGCACAGCTCCTGTAAGCCCTGCCCATCCAGCCGTGACTGCTCACTGATGCTGTAAATAGCCAGCGTGTCTGCAGCTAAGCACTGGAAATGAAAATATACCTGTCAGTCAGTTGGTCAATAAAGTTACAATTTCACATTAAGCAACTAAATTGGCTAGGATGTATATTCAGTGACAGGTCAGGATGCTCTCAATTTCAACCAAAAACACGGAAGGCTGCCACACAGTGGCTTTAAAAAAAGTGGATATAGGAAAGAGATGTAGACTTAATTGGGTTTGGAGTGATTTTGTGCCAATGTGACAAATAGCTTGTTTAAGCTAGAACAAACCAGTGAAACATGCTCCACTGAATCACCAATAATGAATTTGTCGCAATATGAACAGCTCTTTCAGACAAGGGGACCAGCCTCACATATTAATGTCAGAAGAAACTCTGTCATATATTACTGCATATGAGATTGCACTGCATTTTAAATACAGACACTAGACCAAGTTAGAGATTAAATGACTAATTGATTGAAGTGATTTGTTATAGGAAAAAAAAAGTTAAGGACATTGTTAATTGTCATTTCAGCTTCTCAGATGTTTGCTGCTATTCTCTGTTTAATATTTTAAGTTGAATATCTTTTGGTTTTGGACTGTTGGTTGGACAAAAAAAAGACATGCGAACATGTCACCTTTATTACATTTTGGTAATTTTTGACAAATTTACGTTTTATTTTATCAATCTTTATTCCCTTACCATCCAGTATTTTACAGAAAAACAAAATTATTTTCTATCTAGTTAATCATCTTTCCAATCTTTATTAAGCTTTTTTTTTTTTTTTATCAAATCATTCAATAATACTGCAAAGATTTGTAACTTACTGCCCAAAACCTTCTACAAAAGATATACAGTCTAAAGATGTCTAAATACAGTGATAAAGATCGAGGCCATTACCATTAGGGCTTTATCCTTTCTAATAAAATTACTGACCCTACAATTAGATGCGATTTGAAAGAGATAGGAAATATATATGTATGAATAGGTATGTTTGCCATGAGATTGCTTGGGATTAAAACCAAAATGATGAATCATAGGGCATCAAAAAGTTAACTAACAATGTAGAACAGGACAAATGCAGACAGTGGGATGCCTGGCAGCCAATAAAAGCCCAACAAGAGACATGCAGTAATGTCAACTTGTGAAATCTAACCGAGGTATCAAACTTCAAAAGTCACATTGAAAAGTAAAGAAACTGAATCCATGGTAAATATTTCATTTCTATACTGGGAGACAGACGTCACTTGGAATTTAATCTGAGTGGATACTAAAATGAAGCTGAATCAAACACAAGTGGGCTTCTGATCGTGACTCACAACATAATTAAAGTGCATGAATCACTTTCGAGTTCAACAAAACAGCAGGAAATACATTCAATATTCCATTCAATGATTGTCTAAACTCGTCTCAGCACAAACAACAAATAACTCTTCCCATTGTGGCAGCCGAGAACATTTGAATGCAACGTGTTCAGTGACGAAGAGGTGCCTCTGAAAGGTGTTTAACAACATGCAGGTGACATGTGACTAAACACGTTACTGAACAGAGGCATGCGCTTCAATGACGAAGTGAGCAGTGACAGTTATTGACCAAGGCTTGCAGCTCTACTTTTGTTCTCTGAGTCACACACGTGTACAAGACAGGCACATTTCTATTGCTATATCAAACAAGACAAAATGCTGCATTGCGTGTCTGGCATCTGAAGTTCGTCTAACCAGAATCTCTTGCTGGTTTAAATTCTTACGTGGTTGTTAATGTTGATAATTTTTCCACCATTAGTCAGGGTAAATCTATTCGAAAGCAGATCAGCAGGTGAGTCAATCATCCACAACACTAAGCATGGGAAATATGCTAAATATTTCAGCTATGTGGCACCGGTGGCTCCTGCTTCTCCCAGACAGGACTAAAGCTGGATTTACCCTTTGGAGTGTCTGAGGCTCTGCCAGAGGCATTGCTACCACTGATGTGAACCTCCTCTAAAGGGCAGAGGCGAGACTACAGGGAGACCACAACACCACTCCTACATGATTGCGTTGCTGGTAGAAAGGGAGCCACTTGGCACTCATGTTTGATTTCTGTGGTTGGTAACAGTTGGTTTACCCACTGTTAGTACGACGTGCGTTATCACATACAGTTTCCACAGGTGCGTCACTTAACAGCTCACTGACAAGTTATTACACACACCCATGACGTGCAAATGGTGAACTATTGTATGAACCTCCCTTGTTTGTCAACACCTGAAGGAGCCAGTTGTAACAGTAGCAACACCCATTTTTACTGTAAGTCCTCTTTGATCCACTTAAGTATAGGCCTGCAACTAAGGATTACCTTCATTATTGATAAATTTGCTGATTATTTTTACACTTAATGAATAAATCATGTCAAGTTTCTTAAAATGTTCATCCCAATTTCTAAAAGTGATGTGTTCTTTTGTCCAACGAACTGTTTAAAACCCAAAGACTCTTCATTTACTATCATAAAAGACAAAGAAAAGAAGCCAGAGGCTGGAACCAGCAAATGTTTGACATTTCTGCTTGGATAAATGACTGAAACGATAAATTCATTATCAAAATAGTTTGTGGCCAATTTTCTTTCAACTGACTAATCAAATTATCATTGCAGATTTGCTCAAGTAATTGCTGGTTTTCAAATGTAACGATGTGGTGCTTTTCTCTCTTATAATAGTGTATAAAATTTCTGGGTTTGAACTGCTGGTCAGGAAAAACTTGAAATTTCAGGCAAGACGTTAACTTGATTGACAGGATATGACGGATGGGGAATGGTATTCAATAAAAGGTTCCCAACTGGACTCAAACAAAGGATGTTGTGATTTGTGGTAAATTACTTAAAGTAAAGTACATTATTTTCTACAGTGGTGACTGCAAAATACTTCCTTTATGGATTTACATTGAACATAAATAGTCATCAGATGTTACAAGCCAATCACCTACAGTATGTCATCCTTTCATAGTTTCCCAAAAAAATGTTTTTGTTCTCACCTTGGAGCTGTTGGATTTTGGAGGTGTAGTTGTAGTCGTCTCCGACCCTTTGCTGCTGTCGCCATCACCTTCACCCTGACCCTTGCTTAGGAGTGCCAACAGGGCACGAAGCTGGGGCACCGTGATAGTGCTGTTGTCTCCATGGCGGGCCAGCAGGTCCTGGAGCACCTGGGCTGGGGACTGTGTCTCACTGTCCCCCTGTGCTATCACTTGGCCCAAGGGGCAGAGAAGCACAGCCAGGGCCAGAACAAACATCAGCTGGGACTGGAGGAGGGTGATGGTCATAGTGGCACGGCCATGAGGGTCGCCGATAAGCATGGCTTGTTCACTGGCTGGCGGACGTTAATCTGTGGGGGAAAACAAGAATTAAATAAATACCTGAACCAAACTTTTTAAACTACGACAAAAACACTGCTATCTAAACTATGTACTCTGCCATATATCTAACTGTTGACTCCAAAAGGCAGAGACATGTATCTGTTGTCACAAACAGTGCTCCAAATGTGTGACATTAAAAGGAAGACAGGTCAAGATCAAGTGCAAATAAATGCTTTATCTTAAAAGAAACAAATTTAAGCTATCTATGGACTACTTAAAGAGGAGAAAGGTGTCATTTTTATGTTTGTAATGTGATTAATCACAATAAGTCTGTACAACATACCTAATTTCACCAGCCTGGCTGATATATCACAACTTACTACTTTTAACAAAAGGATGTCAAAATGGAAAAGAAAGGGCGAAGATCTTAAAAGGTCCAGTGTGTACTATTTAGGGTGATCTATTGGCGGATATGGAATATAATATTCATAATTATGTTTTCATTAGTGTAGAATCACCTGAAACTAATAACTGTTGTTTTACAATGAACCATTTATATCTACAGAGGGAGCAGGCCCTTCTCTATGGAGCCACGTTGCACTGCCATGTTTCTACAGTAGCCCAGAACTGACAAACCAAACAGTGATTTTACAGAGGACCTTTTGTTTTTTAATGTTTTAACAGCCACCATAGGAGAGGGTTTTTAGTTGTTTGCAATCTATAAACCACAATGCTAGATCCCACTAAATCCTGCATGCTGGACCTCAGCACTTAAGACTCAGAAAAGTTTGTATTCATGTATGAAACTACTCAGCAACGTGACAAATATAAAAATGATCAAAAATTGTTAATGTTGACTGTAAGATTTTGCGGAATTTACCAAGATAAAATCTGCTTGTGTATGGGATTTACAAAATCCAAAAATCAAGAATCTCAACTAAAATAGGATTTGTCCATTTCCTCTAAATAAGATTCATATGATTGCGCTGTATGAGTAATTGATATGCAAGTTAAATGAATGCGCCATGCGTGTGACACAATACACACTCCGGACAATGTTTTTACGCGATTCCACTCAACAGGCGGTGACAGGAAAAGAGGCAGTGTACCAGAACAGACATCCATGTTTGCTTGCAGGCAAATGTTCTTCAAGGAAAGAAATCCACGTAACATGTTTATTAGGCCTTGAGGACACAATGGGTTTGGGTGACAAGCACTAAGTGTACGTATAACTGTGGTACAAAAATAAAAATACAAGTACCTTGAAAAAGCCAAACATTTCAAAATTGAAATTGAAATGCAAAAAAAGAGGACTGATATTGAACCCTAGTGGGGACTGAACTTCTTTTGCATGCCGCAGCTTTAGGTATGTGAATACCTTATTGTTTAGGAGGCAAGAGACCAAACCCTAATGGCAAATGAAGCACTGAACACACAAGGAAACCAAAGGGCCCAAGCACCAGGAGGGAGCAGGAAACCAGTAGGATAAACACAGCCTCCAATTACAGACAATATAACACATGTCCACCACATACACCTCACACACACAAACACATATCAATGACAGTGTCACCAGTGTAACAAACCAGCAAATGAATAAAGTAACACTCACAACCCAAACATGCCCTGATTAATCAAAAACTACTCTTTAAGTCTCAGCATTAGTATCAGCTTATAGCATAATGTGCTGCCTGTTTTCAGCCAACGGTGCGATTTGATGATATTTTTCCTTGTCACTTAAATTTAAGAAAATGCATAGAAGTATCCCTTTTAACTCAACCCATTATGTGTGTGGACAAAAAGTATATAAGCATTTTGACTACATAATTTCAGAGTGCATCTACTTTTTCCATCCCTGATTCAAACTTTCTTGCACACACACGCACAAACAGGGCAAACTGTAATGTTCCCGTCCCCCTGCTCCAACACACAGACCACTGATTCATTTCCATGCACCCTACAGGTCCACATGCACAGTTGGGCTGAATAAACAGACCCATTCATTTTTTGCAAAGAAACCCTCACCTTTTCCCACAGAGCCTCTAATGATAGCTGGTGCGTGAAAGCGCCTGAGTCAGTCTGTCCGTCCTGAGGCTCCGAGCGTGCTGTGTGATGCCCACAGGTTACAGAGACGGAGTCGGGGGAAGGCAGAAACGCCTGAAGAGAGCAGCGGGCTGCTCGGGAATGCAGCAGGCTGTGGAGGAGAGAGATAAAATGAAGGTTACGACTCACCGGTGAGGAAGAAAGAAACAGGAAAAGATGGAAAGGAAGAAAAGAGGCAGTGAAGAAGAAAAGAATCCAGCTTCAATTTTTTTGCTATTCGCTCTACACATCAACTTGCCTTCTTCAAATTCCAATCAAACACTCTGTGCCACAAAGGCCAGCACCGAGCCAAACCCACATCATTCCTTTTCTGAAGCTGCAATGAGCATTCCTTGTTGATTGCTATTCTGCTATATGAATATGATTCAGTCCTTCACTTAGCCCTGTTAGAATCGGCGAGGGAAATACATCCAATCCAGCCACTGTGGAGGAACACAGCACACTGCCAGCCAATATGATTGAGTTTCTGTTACTAACAGACGACCAGAAAACTTAAAACGCCACAGGCCAAGAGAGACAAAATAAAGAGACAATCTCCCCTCTCTTTATATATATATACTGCTGAGATGCCCTTGAGCAAAAGCACTACACCACAAAATGCTTCAGTGGCCAACAGTGTACATCTGTATCCCTGCTGGGCAGCTGCAGAAATGTGATCCTCTATGAATGTAAAGCAGAACATTTGTCAAAAAGTGCAACCATGCTTGGTCGACTTCCCCCAGATAAAATACAACTTTTCCAAAAGGTCAGTCTGTCTGCTTTCTCCTACTTCTAATTTGCGTTCCGTCACCAACTTTTTCACTTCACGTCTCTCTCCCTCGGTCGCTGAGCTGAAGAGGCAAAGAGAAGACTCTCCTCTTCTATAAGTCACCCCCTTCCTGACGAGCTGCACCCTCTCTCCCAAGTATTCCTCCATGAATTTCTCTAATGAGGCCTCATTCTGAAGTGGTGGGGAAAAAAGAGGAGGAAACAAGGTGCAAAAAATCAGAGAAACTCTTTCATAAGTCTCTTTAGCTCCAATTTTTCATTTCTCTCACCAGCACTTCTCTCTTACACAATGCTTGTAAAAGCTGTAGGAGCTCTGAACCTTGCCCTCCTTATTGCTGGCTGCTATTGTAAGTGAAACTCCGGTTGAAACCAGGAGTGGGAAATAGTTCTGAAAGGATTAGCTGAGTGACAGAAAGTAGACTGCCAACAATTCTGATTTTCGCTGATTCTAATATTTCTGACTTTGTCTTATATGATTGAAAATTTAACATCTTTGGGCTTTTTCACTGTCTTTGCATGCTTTGATAAAAAATACTGATATTTAGCGCTACATAAGGTATAACAAGAGGAAGCAATAAAGTGTATTTCCGTATTAATAAGGCCTGCTCTTCTCAGTTGCAGGAACCATGCAGGTAAGCAGCCTGAGGTAAACTGATACCTCTCTCCTCTACCACATTTATTTTTTATTAAGAGAGAGGGAAAAGGCACGCTGTGTGAAGAAATGTTTAGGAGTGGCTAAGGGCAGCAGCACATGGGTGGAAGACAAAAACAGACATGCCCTGGATGAACATTAGCATTCTTAATGTGTTTACGTTTGGGAACAACTATGTTGCAATCTTATTTCTGGCAATGCACACGGGTTTAGTGCAGAACACATGTTGCATTTGCAAGTGTCAACAAATAAGCACTACATCATTTTAATGACTTTTAAACAATGGGTGTTAATAACTAAGACAATGGCGCATTAGGAGTGCAATCAATTTGCATTTGGAAACAACAGCAGTTATAGGAAATGTGTTCTTCATTTTGGGAAAATAAAGCAATTACAATAGCAGTGGGAAGAAGCAATAAACAATACGCCATCTGACTATAATCTCCCTAGATTCAGTTTATGACTCCACCCTAAGAGTCGTTACTGGTGACAGTTATTCTACTCATCATTGCATCATGTATGAGAGGGTTGGATGGACATCACTTGCAGTAAGACATGCACTAGTTTCTATTTATACAAAACTTCCTTATTAAACTGGTCTCATAGTCATTATATGACCTGTTCAAGTGATTGGCTAATGCTAGACGACCCGTGTGCAAACACAACATTTGGGAAAACTGCTTTTAGTTTTTGTGCTGCACACACTGAACATTTTTAAACATACGTACATTAAAACTTAACACAATTGTACCGGTAGGTCAATTTAAAACTATGATTTTAAAATACTCCTAAATGCAACTGTTTTTTATCTTTGATCTGTTTGTTTCATGTTCGTGCATTTACGCTGATTTAAGAGTACTCTTGACATCATTGAATTAGATTTTAAACAAGATTTAAATTAAAGGTTGAGTGAATGAATTGATAAATGTTATCCATCATTACATGAATGTGCCACAATAAGTCTACCACTGATATGTCAGTTAGGTGTGCAAATAAAATACTAAGTAATGGACCACTTCCATATGTTAATCCACTAAGCTAACTTTGTGGGCCAAGAAAGGGTTATACAGTGACCATGGCCATGATAGTTGTTGTACTTGTTACCATTTTTTCTTTTCATTCATTCATTGTAGCACAACTCAGCTTTTATGTCGACATTGCCATATAAATTCCTCCTCACATCTCCATTCATATGAGCACACTTTATCTAGTGTGCCTTTATACACACAGACACAGACACAGACACACACACACACACACACACACACACACACACACACACTTAAATATACACTGTATATCCCAGCTATTCCCATCAATAACGCCAAGACATCCTTGTGGATGAATTTTCATATATTTCACTATTATCAATGAACTCGAGTGTTTATTGATATCATATAATTGGTGTTGATATTAATTATAATTTGATTGAAGTTTCCAGTTGTAAAATATTAGTACTCAGTACGTGTCTTTTCAAAAGGACAAAAAAAGGGAAGTGAAAGTTTCATTCTTATGCGTTTGCTTAAAATGAAACTTAAAACTCTCAAATAATGATACCATCCTCAAAAATCCTCTTTCAGCTGTGTTCTATCTGAAATATAGCATGATAACCAATGACGCAGACTAGCTGTCACCTTGTTTGCCTATGACAATAACTTAAATATAAACATGCCCTCCTGCCCTTACACATGTGCTCTTTTTGCTCCAGAGAGCATACAGGTCCAAACAGCTAGGTTACAATAAACAGTGTAGGAGCAGAAGGTTTCTTTGCTGGCAGGCCTTCGCCTTGGTCTCAGTGTGGCTACAGTCCAATCTAAACAACACAGAAGCTGCTTTAAAATGTCAGCATGTCGGGTCGGACCAATGTCACTGCACACTCACAGAATCACCACATCTGTTCTTGTGGTACGTGTGCATTTAGAGTCCAAGGACTATTTGGAGCTGTGGAGATAAAGGGTGGTGTGGGAACAGACAGGAAGTCTGCAGCAGAGACGTTAGTCCTTCAACGGGACTCTGAATGCCTCTGCCTTGATGTTAAATACGAGTTTTACGAGACATCCAGCAGCAGAGGAGAAAGGAGGAAAGAGCAGGATGGCAAAATGTTTAGTCACAGTCTGCTGGACTCAAATCCCAAAGGCATGCAGCTGATTCTACTCTGCTCATCCTTTCAAATCTTTCTCTGTTCTAAGAAAGTCACCAGTTTGTCCTTCCTGGTATTTCACTTCCCTCTCAAACTCTCGAGGTTTCTTGTCAGATTAGAAAGCAAAAACAAATTGGCACAAACAAGCAGCTAACAGTTAAGCTACATGCAAACATGTAATGAATAAAGAAAACGGATAAAGTGCTAAATACAAACAAATATCTCGATATGAGACTATATATCCTCTTAGATGTTGAATATCGTAATGTAATGAGTGCTGTCATTTCGTGAAAGTACAAATATTCATCTCTACAACATTGTGATCTTTCATTTTGTCACCCAGTCTTAGCATTCATAATGTGCTTTTGAGGAGATTTCTAAATATCAAGATATATATTGTATATTGCGATACAGCAATTTATAGGTAAAATATTGCAATATTACTTTTAAATCATTTTCATCACCTTTGCAACTTGACAATCTGACTGGGAGTGAGTAAATGAGCACATATGGTGATCAGACTTCATCAGCCAACCACATTAAACAGTCGTATCAGCTCCTAGGGCCATGTGTAAACACAGCTTGGTGAGAAGTTTCCCTTGTCATCATCAATTTCACCAGCTGACTAAGAAGTAATGAAATCTCTGGCTGGTCTAACAAGAGGAGACGCAGCCAATTCAAACACCTTATCTACCAACTGCACACGGAAAGAGCGACGTCTGAATGCAGAATGGCACATGAGCCTTCCCTGACTCTTGTGCTAGGATTGATATAACCAAGCAAACTATTCAAATGGAAAAGTGTTGCTTTAATTAGTGTTGGTTATCAGTACACCATACTTCTTCAAGAGGCACAACAAACTCAACCAAGGTTGATTCATATCATGACTGATAAAAGTGCTGATGGAAACTTTTTGTTTGCATTTGTCCCACCTAAATTTTCGCAACAATGCAAGTGCATACTTCCTACTTTCAACTATGGTTACATATTTTCACACTTACTTGTGTACTCCCCTCTCCTGAAATTAAATAGTCAATCTTCAATATAATTAAGTGGCAACTACAACTGGATGCAGAGATACACACAACTGCATTGTCACATCACATACTGTAGCAATATTGTTTTGATCCAAGATTTCTTTTAAAAAGGACAATAAACCATATTTTTTTGTATTCAGTAAAGCTGAAAGTAGACTGTGTGTACATCTCCAACAGTTTTGCTTGTATTCAAAAGCAGTTATTGTACTGCAGTCCATCGATTCTAGAAACTGCTGTATGTTCTGGCTACTTAATAATCCCCCTTTGTTGCAAGAAAAGAAAAGGACTGGTGCAAGGCAGATACTGTACAGTAACACTAACAAATAAACAAGAAGTCCTTTCGGGGACACGAAGTGCATCAAATAGCATACCACATCGTAATTTAACTTATGTAAATACTCAGCACAGTAAAATATTATTGACAGTTTGATTTATTCACAAACCAGTGAAATCAATCATAAGCTAAGAAACAATTCACCTTGGCGTTGCTCTCAGTTTAAAAAACCCCAACTCTGCTAATCCTAAAGCATGAAACACACAGTACCTTTTGTGAATGAATGGCAACACAAAGACAGCCACTGCCCCTCGCCAGTTCCTTCTTAATTCAAAGCAGGTTGTTCCTCAAAACAGACTCTGGTTCGTTCTGTGTCATCCTGGGTCACTTTATATACTGTTGGAGCGAAGGGCAGGTTAAAGTGTACATCAGCTCATCAACCTTTACCCATGCCCGTAATTACTGTTTTGCTCCGTCTTCAGGCTGATATCATCAACCAAGACTGTCATTAGATGAGAGAGTGAAGGCTGTGGGCAGGATGTTGGTCTACTGAACACATTGTATGTGTGCTCCACTCATCCAACAAAGGACCATTCACCTTAAAATTAAAGGGTTTGGAGATGACCTGGTCAGGCTCAAACCCTCACATTAACCCAGAGGCAAGCTTAGAGGTCAGAGATTGCGAGCCACAGAGCACATACAGCAAGTCCTGCACCTGTGGACAATTTTTAAGGGTCATCGTCAATATTTTTCTATTTTAAGAGAAATTTCAAGAAAATTTGCTACTTTGGCTCTAATGCAGCATCCTCTCAAACAAAGTTCTGTCTACAACAGTATCCGATTGATAACATGTCACAATTAATAACTTATAAACACTGAATAATCTGAATCTGCAAAGTAACTAGTAACTAACTGTATCAAATAAATGCAGTGGAGACAAAGTATAAAGTAGCAGAAAAAGGAAATACTCAAGCAAAGTACTTGAGTATATTGTACTTAAGAACAACAATACTTATTAAGATTTTCATTTTTACTGCAAATGAATATCGGTCCCACATATAATTTTTTTCCCAGTGTCCTTGACTTCTTATAATCGGTATCGGCCCTGAAAAAGCCATATCGGTCGACCCATAATTAACATGGTGACATGCCTATATTATTTAGTATTTAGAAGAGTTACTGCATTAAAAAAAAAAAACCTTTTAAAGATTAACTCAGAACTGATTTAACACCCATAACGTCTTGAAATGTGAGCACTTTTGCATGTGCAACACCTACTTTTCATTAAGTTGTCTATTTCCATTACAGCATTGATGAGTTTACACACCATTGAATGAATTTCAATGGTTCTTCCATGACCACTGAACACAGAAGGATGCTAAAAGAAACTAAAAGTAAAAAAGTCATCTAGTCATTCTATGCTACGACTGGACGATCGCACCATTTCCTATATCTACGTTTACATTCAAGCTCTTTACACCCATCTCTCTGATTCTGGGATGAATGAACAAGTCAACGAGTCTCAGCATTTAGTCCAACTTGATCTAGCTAAATGAGGTTAGCTTCTCCAGCAGCCCCTTGATTCAACTACTCTGCCGTACTTGTAAGCTCACCCGGTACGTGAAATCCTTAACGTGTAAATTAAAGTCTTCAGGGTTAATTGTGAGCCGGTTTCAGTGGCTAGCTAATGTAGAGTCGGGTATATTAGCCAGCTTCTTATTAGCCTTGACAGTTAGCTTACCCGGTGATGCTGTTGGGGGCAGAAAAGCAGGCTTGACGTCAACTCCTCTCAACAGCGTCCCTTTGGATCCTCTGACATACAGGAGGTATCACAGTCGGGCAAAGAAAATGTCAGATGTGGGCGGCGGGCTGTCTGCGGCGCCTCCAGTCATTCACAGAAGGTGAGGGGGGGTATTTTTCTACGTTGTTCACCCATTCAAACAAATCGTACAGCAGCGGCAGCAGCGCGTGGCGGTGGAGGATCTGGTCGGGTAGCTGTCAGCGGTGACGTCGACGTCGACGTTTTTCAAGATGGCCGTGTCTCCCTCGTGCGGTCAGTAGCGGGTACTGCAGGACTACAGATCCACACTGATGTGATGAGGCTGTGACCTATTCATCTGGAGGGCCAAATGTGGCCCTCTTACAACCTTGTTCCGGCCCTTTAATCATTTTGTAAGTAGTCTAATTAGCCCATTCATTAGTTATGTCTGTTGCTAAGCAAAAAAATACTTTTTAAAAAAAAAGGGGTTTTAACCCAGGCTTTTAAAGGGAATAAAGAGGGAATATAGACGAAAATGTAGCTGACAGCCTACGTCTATGATTAAAAAGGTGCTTTGTTTTTTGTTTTTCTGTACTTTTTTCTTTTTCATTTGTGAAAACTAAGAAAGTGTATTGTTTTAACACATTTAAATTACAAGCTTTAAGGGGCAGATAGAGGGAATGTAAAAGTCCGGGCCCTCAGCACTTCACTTTTTTCAGATCTGGCCCTTCTACAAAAGAAGTTGAATAGGCCTGCTGTATACTAAATATGCTGTGAATTGAAAGAGGAGTTTAAGTGTGGAAAGTATCTACTTTGTGAGAATAGGCGGTACGCCCAGACTTTATGAAATCTCAATGTTTCTAATAACAGAATTCCTAAAATATCAGGAAGATACAAACGTCTGGAAAGGAATAAAAGATTTTGTACTTAATGTGGCGATAATTGCCTGGGGGATGAATCATGTTTTGTCTGAGTGTGAAAAACACTCAGAAGTAGTACTTAGTAGTGCTTAAGAGCAATAAAAAAATGAAATGTGAAATCTGGAAGTATTCAGGTCATTTAACTCAAGTAGAACTAAAATACTTAGTACTAATACCATATTATACAATAAGATATTATATCATTACATTATTATTACTCATTCATTAATGCAGTAACAGGTTTTTACGGTTGTAGTTGGTTGAGGAAGCTCATTTTTAACTACTTTGTATAGGACTCCAACTAATGATTATTTTCATTTTGTTTTATTTGCTGATGATTTACTTCATTAATAGATCGATTGTTTGGTTCCTAACAGTTCTGAGAATGGTGACTGAGACATTGAATCACAAGAGAACACAGTGACACCTTGACAATGCGCCCTTGTCCAAACCTCAATAATATCCCTCTTTTTTATGTATTTGTTTTGTGCCAAGCCTACTACATGACATGACTTTGGTGTCCATATTTTGCAGCGATGGCCTTGTAAACATTGGTCTTTTTACATTTGTTTGACAGGAAAATAGTTCAAATTAGCTCCGCCTTGAACAGTTTCAAGTTTCAATGCTGCTATAAATAACAGCAATCTAAGAGGGTTGACGTTAACATTAGGAGGATCAAACTGTTTTCTTACTTTGCATTGTATTAATGTTAATGTAAGTGTTTTAACGTAATTAACTTCCTCTGAGATTACGAACCATGCTTTTAGGCCAGAGATTTTTTTACACAGATGTCTGCCTGTGTCAGTTTAGCTCTCTACATAATGAATACACAGATAGAAAAGACTGACAAGCTCATACTTCCCAATGCAAATCACTGACCCATACAGTGGCACCGGGAATGTTCAGCACGCGCTTTAGATTTGGACAGGTATTACCAGTTTTACTTCTGCTGTCACTGTATGAACACAGCTTTGTAATTACAGTCTGATGAATGGTTTTAATAAATACTACATATCACAGGTTTGATGACATTTTTACATAATTTCCGCGAAAGAGAGGGCTCGTCCGGGATTTGAACCCGGGACCTCTCGCACCCAAAGCGAGAATCATACCCCTAGACCAACGAGCCACCTGACAGTTAAATTTACGTCGGGAATATGGTCACAGATCCTGTTCATCTATCTCAATAATCGACGCTGGTTTATAAACTCATAAATCACATAAAATATGCCATGACGTCACAGACACCAGACTTGAAAAGCCCCCCGGCAGAGATCGTATATGAAGATGATAACTCACCCAACGTAAAAGAAGACAGCGCATGCGTCCTGCTCGAAATAAAATGCCTAATGTCTAAAACACTTAAAGCTTGTGTTTCAGACCAGATGTAATGCGTAAAACGCATAGAAACTTAATGAACTAGCTGAATAAAAAGGTAATAAAAAAAAAATCGCCCCCACATCAAAGCAAAACCAGATCATTGAATAAGAAATCTTGTTTTGTGCAGATGATTATTTATTTTCTCATTGATAAAATGGTGCATGTTTTTAAATATCAAATGTAAGAAAACATATTTGCTTTATACATTTGATCTCATTGCAGCTATCAATAATATCCTATCTATATGATGGATATCCTTCAGTGCTGGCGCGATGGTTCGTCAGGCGGAAGTTGTTTTGATTGCGGAAGTGTACAGATGCTGTAGGCGCAGCCCACCGAAGCAGTCTGGCTCATAGGACCTGAATTTGATCGTGTTTTGATCTGGCTGCATGTAGGCCTCTGAGAGCGTCGGTTTACAGCTCGATCAGGTAAGAATGAAGATAAAGTTCCTCGATGGTTTTCAGCTGCTGAGACATTTTAAACTCCTCCTGTAAACAGCCCTGGCTTTGCTAAGTTAGCTAAGTCAGCGCGGCTAACGCGACGCACGTCGGGAGACGTCGATCACTTTGGTGACAGGACGAGCGAGATATCAAGAGCCCGTGGAGGGAAAACATGTCTTTATTACATCCAGAGCATGCTGGTCGAGTAATTAGCTAAGGACTTTGTTAATGAGGTGAAACGTAATGTAGTGTCTCTTACTACTTGAGCTAAAAAGGGCCCACACTTTCGGCGTTTTGTTTTTTCTGGACCATGAACGTTACTGAGTGACAGGACGATGGTTTTCATGTAAATACTGATACGAAATGTTCAGTCAGTTTATAGATGTACACGAGTTAATGTGATCAGCTGTGTTTTACGACAGTCGTACAGTTAATTTCCCCTTTGTTTACATTTTTTTTAACACTCGTAAGCAGCTATAGAGTAAGTGCTAACACGCTTTACATTAGTGAAATAAGCAACACAGTCAAGCATTTTCAGTCTTACTCGAGTAAAAGTAAATGAATGTTTTCAGCAACATGTTTTTAGAGTTTCTGAATTAAATTGATGTTTATATCCAATGGCTCCTTTTAGACTGCTATACTATTATATTTTGGATTATCATTATCTAGATGCATTCATGTGTAAGCAGCATTTTATTGTTATAACTACTTTATATACTGTATCAGTGGATCATGTTCTGAAAAAACAACCTAATGTAACCTTTCCCACGTTTAACAAACTACTTTACCTTGGCGGCAGCAGTGACATTAATTAGATGAATGTTACAAGCATTGCTGGCTTATTTTTTCCCAAACATGGCACCATAGATGTCCAGTTTCTGATCATTTCATTCGCTGGACTGATGGTACAGCACTTTAGACTAACATCACTCGCATAAAAGTGAAATTAGTTTATCTACATTTCCAGATCTTAAGCTTCTAAGTGCCTCCTCCTCTCTCCTTATCAAAGCTGCACCTCTTTAGCTGAACTGTTAACACTTGGTCCTCTACTGACAGGCTAGCCAAGAAGCCTTCATGACTGAATCAATACAGGCCGCCTGACTGTTAGTCAGCATGCTGATGAAGTGCTCCCACGTTTAAATTTGATCAATAAGGAACAGAAAAACCTCAGGTCATACAAACTGGACGCTCCCAGCAGAGTCACTGCTTCTTTTCTAAATATACTTGTGTATAATTGTGGCCTCAGTACAGGGTGTGAGGAGGGGAAACACTGCTTCTTTGTGCTAGTTTATACAGGATATTGTGTGATCTTGCACACTTGCTGAATGGATTTACTTAAGAATTAGTAAAGAAGTCAGATGAGATCATCAATCACATCGTACCCATATTGAGATTGCTATTTTTAAACACCAGTATTTCAGCATGATTTGTCAGGTTTCCAGCAATAAAAGTGAGAATTCAAAATAAGTACCATGTGCTGAAGAAAATAACCAAAATCCAACTGGAAACACCCTCAACTATTGTGCTATGTTTTGAAGAATTGGAGTATTGATTTCTCATAAAGCATCAGAGGACTGGAGTGCTCTCTCATTCATATGTCGTCCTTAATGTCACGAAGGAAGGAAAATGTTTGTTCACTGCAGCGGAAATGCAAGCTATTATTATTTAAAGGAACTACAATAGCCTTACAGAGAATCTAAATATTCTGTAGCACTGTGGCGCATGGAAAATGGAAGAAAAAGTGTCTGTCCATAGTGTGTACAGTGTACGTAACTATTGTTCTTGTTCAGGTCCATCAGCACAGTGGTTTACCCTGAATAGAGTAATAAGTCTTCATCGTGTCCTCTCAGTGTTCCAGGTTGAGCTGTCGGGATGGCAGACCACAATGACGTCAGTCTGCCGCCGGAGGAGAGAGTCCGCGCTCTGACCAAGAAGGGAAGCTCAGTGGAAGTTAATGATGACGTGCCCCCGCGCCGCTACTTCCGCTCTGGCATGGAGATGGTCCGCATGGCGAACATCTACACAGAGGAGGGCAACATCGAGCACGCCTTCGTCCTTTACAATAAATACATCACGTAAGTGTTGACAGCGATGGGCTGGACTGACTGAGCTCGTAGTGAGCTTTTATTTGTTTGATTGTTTTTACATTAATTTAAGCAGCTTTAGTGGAAAAGTGCAGGAAGGAGAAGAAAGTTCAAACAGAGATCTTTCTCAGGATATGGCTCAATTCTTTGCCAAACAAGGCTGATGAATTTCACCACATAACTCAGAACAGAGTGACTGTAACATGTCCTCTAGTGTTAATGTATTCTACATACTTCAGATGACCGATGAGTAGTTTTGTGATGATGAAGCCAACCAGAGTCTACAAAGTCTGTCATTTGAGTCACACTTTCTAGTTTATGGACTGTTTAATGCAATTATTCCAAATATTCATCAATTAATAACATCTTTTTTTTTCCTTTTCACTCAGGCTCTTCATAGAAAAACTTCCCAAGCATCGGGATTACAAGACAGCTAACATTCCTGAGAAGAAGGACACACTAAAAGTACGCATACAATATTTATACTGGCTTATATAACAGATTTGAAATGTTGTTTAAGCTTTTAAAACTCAATTGTAAAACATTTTGGCAAATTTTCTTTCTTCTCCAGAAACTGAAGGATGTTGCCTTTCCTCAAGCAGAGATTCTGAAAAAAGCTCTTTTGAGGAGATTTGACCAGGAGTATGCCCAGTATCTTGTCAAAAAGGTAAACTCCTTTCACTCCAAAATGTGTTGATTGCATTTTTTGAGATTAAAAGTATTGGTATTACTATTCTATAACATAATAAACAAAATTATCCAATACACATTTACAATATAACAAGGACTAATTTTACAATGGGTTGTGTAAAACCTAAATGGAGTTAATCATTAATCAGCTACACAGCAGCTACAAGCCATGGTTGTAATAAAAGAAGGCATTTGTTGATTAACAAATGCAAAACAATGGTATTGACACATCACATTTAGTTTCCCAGTTATTGAGACTGATATGATCTCATGATCAGAAAATCACAAGTCAGATTTTTTACATTAAAGACAAAAAACAGACTGCCTGCTGAACCTTTGCTGTATGTTCAGAAAGCGGAGGAGGAGGCCTTGGCGCGGGAGCAGTCCAAGCAGCGGGCGCTCGACGCCGAGCGGGAGCGTGTGGCCCAGATGCAGCGGCGGCAGCGGGAGCAGGAGCAGTTCAGTGCCTTTGAGGAGATGATCCGCCGCCAGGAGCTGGAGAAGGAACGCCAGCGCGTGCTCCTGGAGTTCGCCACACCTGCTGCACCTTCCCCCGACACTCCCCTCATTCCAGGCATCCAAGGCCCCTCACCTGTCTCCCCCAACGCCCCGCAGAGCCCAGGGGACATGTCCGGCGGCATCAACCACCAACACAATCGCCCCCCTGCAACCATCGGCGCACCTGCCACAGGCCTGCCCTCCTTCGACCGCTCGCTCAAGCCTGGGTCTTTGGTCAGCCCCGGGAACAACAGTGAGTTAATCTTTCTCTGACACGAGGGGCCGGCCTTCAGAGGATTTAAATACTGCCCTACTCCTGCTTTAAAGTATTTGTTCTTCTGAGCTGAATTCTTTCCCCCTGACCTACTTCATTTGCTGTCAACACCATGCCTTGTTTCAGAACATCACAAGAATCAAACTTTTGCGTTCAGCTTTGGTTTATTCCTCTGCATGGTTTTGGCAGATACAATGGTGGATGCCCTTCGGCAGTTGGCCGTGCCCGCTGAGCTGTGCCGGAGCTTTCTGAGGTTGGCCGAGGCCAACACAAGCCGAGCTGTAGAAACTTGTGGCATCCTGTGTGGCAAACTGGTAAGACTCTGGAACAGGACGGCCGTGTTGAAGCCCATTGTGAATAGATCGGTTACAGGAAGCACAAAACTTGTTTGAATAACATGTTAACATGTTTTTCTTTAAATTATCATAGAGGTAGTTAAACTAAGAAACCCCCTATTTCCGGTCCATTCTCCAGTGGTTGTGTAACAAATGTTTTTTTTTTTTATATTTTAAACATCAGCTGACCTCCCACAGATCTGCTGTGGCTTTTCTTTGAAATGTGTCATTCGCTGTTCAGGTTAACTTCAAGCTCTTTTTTGACAAGCATGACCGAGCCTTTTTGCCAGCAGCAAACCAATCAACGCTCTGTTAATTTTATTCAGACAGAGTCCTTGGATAGCTTTTTGGCAGACAGTGGCTGACTTTGCATAATTCAAAAGAATATAATAGCAGGACGCTTTTTTGTGTTTGTTCCAGACCAGGAATGCGTTTACCGTGACCCACGTCATCGTACCAAAACAATGCGGCGGGCCAGACTATTGTGACACGGAAAATGAGGAGGAACTCTTCCTCATACAGGACCAGTACGATCTCATCACCCTGGGCTGGATACATGTGAGTAAAGATAGGCAAATTCTGACCAGTGCTGTCAATAATCACCGTCCCACTGTGAGTAAAGTATGAGGTTACCCTGCTGTACTTTAAAGGAAAAATTCACTCTGAAAAAAACGATATTGAGAGGAGTCTTTTTTTAGATATTGACATATGTCAGTGCCCGTCCAATACATACTCTTCTACATAAATTCCAATAGCTATATATCAGCCGACATACACACATTTTCTGCAATGATCCAAAATATGTGATGATCAAACACTTGTGACAAAGATATGTAATGGAAGCAGGATATTTTACAGTTAAACAATATAATTTAGTGCACTGAAACAGTTAACTACACACAGAATTTAGTCATTATAAATCACTCCAGGTGTATTTTTCTGCAGAAAAATATTACATTGTAATTGGTGGATAATATTGGCCAACTGATACTGTATATCGGTCCGGCTCTAATATCGTGATAGGGCAGATGTCAAAAATTTAAATAGTAGTGGTGAGTAAATCATACCGTCTACAGAGCACAAAAAAGACAAACTTGCATAATTTATGGTTTGGTAATTCAGCAGCTCACAAGCATTAGAAGTCACAGTGATTTGTCCAGTGAATGAATCATACAGTATGTGTGTGTGTGTACACTCACAACATGGTTAAACTGACTTGTGTGACTCACTGTGTTTCCCAGACTCACCCCACACAGACGGCCTTCCTGTCCAGCGTCGACCTCCACACACACTGCTCCTACCAGATGATGATGCCCGAGGCCATCGCCATCGTCTGCTCGCCTAAGTTCAATGAGTGAGTCTGAAAAGGGCCAGTGTCCTGTCATTACATGTTGGAGGGGAGATTTTTAAAAAGCAGCTGATTTTAGCTGGATCTCATTATTTTGTTATGAGTTAATCAGCATACAGCCAGTGTATTTCCCTATGTCTCTCCATGCTGAGGTGTGACTGTGTGTTTGTATTCGTCCCAGAATCGGCTACTTCAGGTTGACAGATCGAGGAACGGAGGAGATCTCAACATGTAAACAGAAAGGCTTTCACCCTCACAGCAAAGAACCCCCTCTATTTACAGTGAGTCAACCTCTACTGTGAGGCCACAAGTGCAAATACATATTTGTTTCTTACAACAAGTGCGAAAAACATATGTCATTATTAAGAGCGTTCACTGTTTCTAATAGAAATGTGATTATTTAAACAATTTACTACAGTCAAGTTTAATTTTCTTGATAATAGTGCACAGTTTGCCTGATCCAGTCTGGAAGGAAATTTCAGAGACATTGCTCTAGATGTGGTTCAGGTTTGGAGATAGTACAATACAACGACGGTGTATTAAAATTAAAAATGCCTTTTTAACCCTTTTCAGATCACATCCCCGGTCATTTTGTGCACCTATTTAACAATGAATGCCAAAAAAAATCAATGTCTTTGTCTTCTCTATCAAAATACATCCATTTTCCCTTTCTGGACAAATAAATATGACGTGTTTATGTAGGCTTTACCCAACCAATAATATCCTGGCATCCACCCATTAACCTGAACTTTTAGAGGCACAGAACTACAATTCAGAGTTAGCTAGCTAGCAACAGCATTGTACACCAGTGTGCCTTTGGGTGTTTCACTACCTCAGTCCTTGTTCTGTTTCCCCAAAATACTGTGGTTACAGACCAGCTGGCTAAAATGTATTTACTTTGAGGAGAGTGGTATCTGTGGCAGCATTTTACAATGACACACTTCATTTTTAAGTCATTTAATCTGTTCTTAAACAGCTTGTCCTAATGTCACCAAAAAAAAAGCAGTCTGTTTGTTAGGTAGTTTCTTACTAAAAAAATGTGGATTTCATTCTTTCTATATTTTCTATTTCTGTTTCTAAGGTATCATTTCAATAATGGATTGTGTTAAAAAATGTAAGCACTGCATTGAAGCTTGTTTTCTTGATCATGTGTTTTCTAACTCGAATCTGTTTCTCCCTGTCAGCACGCGGGACATGTCACCATCACCGATGACACTGTGTCCATGGTGGATTTGCGGTGATTTTCCTTTTTCACCACAACACTCACAGACTGTTTTATCAGACTGTAGACATTTTACCGAAGGAAACACTCATCTTACTTTCAGGACGGTACTGAGCAAATGCCGACCACGAGTTTACCATTGACAGAGACTTCAATTGTTCTCAAAGGGAACATCGTTGTGAACTGTTTTTTTTTTTTTCTGTTTTTTTTCTTTTGCTCTTTGAGAAAAATTCTGCATATTATTGCACTTTCCAAGCAAACAACTACTATCCGCTTACTGGACTGAAAAACCTCTGGCTCGTCATCCCCTCTGTTTTTGTCAGTATGTGCTCTAGCTCCTTACTGTTCGACTTTTGTTTATTTGCCATGAATAAAAATGTCTGTTTGTCAGTGAAGTGTCCAGAAACCCAACCTTTGTTTCATAATTGTAATCAAAGTTTGGTTCTGTCTGACAGATCAAGTGCCAAGGACGAGAACATTCACTAGTCGAGCTGTTCATTGTGCATCGTGAAGTTCAGTGTGGAGTCTGTACTTTGTAGTCGCGTCTTTGTTCTTCTGACTTGGGTTTCCTTCACAAGCTGTTGAAGTGCTATTAGTGATGAGAGAAAGGAAAGCCAGTCGTAACTCAGGTATGCAGGCAGCATTGCTGTTGCTGCTCTGTATTATATTTTTATATACAAACACTATCACTCCACAGTATCCTTTAATCTATCAAGGGTTTTGTTTGCTCTTTGATTCATGCTTATAATGGATCCACCTTCTACCACTTTTATTTCCTCATCCTATGTATTTTTGTTCTGTGGAAAGGGGTTGGTCGTACCTGTATAATGTGTCCAAGATTTAGAGGACATGCGTGCAACAGGCAATCTGAATGTACCTTCTGCTACACATTACTACGCAAGACTAACCACCTGGCCATGGTTCATGCCTCTAACCATTTTTGTTTGCTCCCTTCTCTTGTTAGAAGAAGTAAATGATTAGCCATAATTGTGAGAATACCTTCAATGAATTAAATGCCAAGGTAAAATAAACTCATTGTAGATGAATTCAGCCTGCATTGTTTTGTTTGTCATTTTTGATCATGGTACAAATTTAAAGCATATTCCAGAACAGAAAAATGTATTACTTTGCACCCAGTGTAGAAGATTAGGGTGAAAATTGATTTAATAACATATCCCACATCTGTTTTCAGTATTATTTGCATACTTGAAAATGAACAAGAGAAAGAGCCAAGAGTTTTTCATGAAGTGAATGGATTCCTTCAGATGATCGATGGTAAATGTGCACGTCATATGGTGTATAAGATTGATTTTATGATTTGCAGTGATCATAACTCATTTTAAGGATGTAGAAATGAGAGCTGCAAAAGTTCTGATTTATGATTTTGGTTTGGCTGGAGAGGAAACATAACTCTGAGGCACTCAGTTTCAGGAAAACTCAAAAATGATGATGAAAATGAAAATGATATAGCCTGGCTGAACATTCACTCAGTAGTATTCTTTATGTACACTAATCAAAATTAATGAGGGATATTGTAATATTTTAGTGTTCCATTTTTTGTTAATTCTGTGATATAGCTGAAATTTTGTGAATATTTCCCCCCCCAACCTTCCATTTGACTTATATTGCATATCCATACACATACATATATGCACCCTTATCACAATATCCCTGACTAATTTTGAGTAGTTGATTTGTTTTTGGAAAATCTATATCATTTTAGAAAGCATGAACTACAAAATAAGGAAAGGACACACAACACATTGTTCTGAGTTTTTTTACTGGCGGTTACATGCACATTCATACATGTGTTTAGACTGGACCAGTTTAAGCTTAAACGTTTTGGGATATGTTTCCGTATCAGAATTTTAAAAAATGTAAAATACTTAAAACTTGTTAAACTTTTTCTTTATATAATGATGATACACCTAAGAAACGTGCGGTTTAAATAAATAACAGTGTTGGAGGAGTGACGATGTAGTGTTGTTGTCCTTTCCTCCAGTGGGGGCGGTAGAGGGCCGCTCTTATAAGCGCTATGCCGCAATACCGACGACGAACAAGAACATAAACAGGAAGCCACAAAAGGAGAGCAGGTTGTGTGTTTCTTATTTGGCGAAGTCTGTCGTTTTCTTTTAAATAGTCTTTCAGACCCAAACAAAACCTCAAAATGGGGAAGCGACAGCACCAAAAAGATAAAATGTAAGTATTAAAATGATCGTGAACAATACAACACGCTTCTAAACCGTGTTTGTTGTTGTTAGCTTAGCTAACTGCTCGCTAACGAGCTTATGTGACCTACCTAACTTATCGTAGTTTTAGCTTTTTCCTACATTTATTTAATTATTTGTGTGTGTTTTCTCCTCACAGGTACATCACGTGTACAGAGTACACACACTTTTACGGAGGAAAGCGAGCAGGTAAGTGGTATTCAATTCAACTATAACGTTACCTGGTTAAACAAACGCTAGTAGTTATAGATATGAACTTAGTGTTTTTTACTCACTGCTACACTGAAGGCTGTAATGAGTCCATATTTAGTTTGCACTTTATTAGTTCTACCTAACTTTAACTTAAGAAAGTAGGTATGTTCACAGGCTTTGAAAAAGTCTGAAATAATCAAGTATATGTATGTAAACGAATGTTATTTGATGTTTTATTTTAATTGTGCTTTATGTTTTCACGTTTCAGAAATCCCAAAGGCAAATTTCAGACGACTTCCATTTGACCACTGCAGGTTTTTACAGCAATATATTTCATCTAAGCAGTCAAATCTGTCAGAATCTGGCTAGTCATTTCTTTTTGTCTTTCTCGTTTAGACTAAACTGTTCTCTGCTATTTCAGCTTGTCCCTTCAACCATTTGAGTATCCGATGTGTACCGAGGAGGGAGTGGTCTTTGACCTGCTGTAAGTAGATGATGTTGATGCACACTTTAAAAAAAAAATAGAATAGGCATGTTTTGCAACATGTAGAATAGTGAAATAGCATCAGTATTCACAGTGTTTATTGTTGGTGTAATACTGAACACAATAATAGAACAGATTGCTGAGGGCCAACAATATGATGAGGATGAGGGATGTTTGTTGTTGAAAACACATTGTAGCTTGTATTGCGTGTATTGTGGCAGCTACATGTGTCTGGTTTGACCTTCAGTAAAGATCACTTCCTTTCTACCTCGCGTTACAGGAGCATTGTCCCATGGATCAAGAAATATGGTACTAATCCGGCCACTGGAGAGGTAAGCAACAAACACGTATCATGCTAAACAGCATTTTTAGTCAATACGCTGCTCCCCCTGCTATTTTCAGTATCATCTCCCTGGTGGTTGAAATATTAACCTTCATATTTGAGTTTATTTGGGTACATTTACATGTCAGTGACCATGTACAAAGCATTAAATCTCATATAAAGAGAAGAGAGGCATTGTACTAGATTCAGCTACTAGCTCCTTCTTATCTGCAGGTAGACACGAATGCTACTACTAACAGGACAATTCCTACAGCTACAAGTAATAAATGTAATATACCAAATTCAGTCATATATCCAAACATACAGTACGTACAAAATTCAGTACATCCCACGAAATGAAACCATAGGCAATTTAAATGTTCATTCCCAGGCAGCCCTCCTCCCTCTCATGTGTTGTTCCAGTGAGGAGCTTGTCTTCCTAATTCATTGTCTTTAGTAGTGTAGTTGTATGTACAGTTATTGTGCTTTATTTGTTGAATAACTGAAAATAAAAGCTGAAAAATTGCTTGAAAAACATATCAGCACTTGTTCACAGTAAATACTTGAATAACTCCACAAAGATGATATCCCTGAGAGTTTTGTAAAAATGTCTTCATCACCTTTTAAGGAAAGTGATTGTACATAATTTTTATGATTTCTCACTGACATCTCAGTTTTTTTTCTGTCCCACAGAAGCTGGAGGCAAAGTCTCTCATCAAACTGAACTTTGCCAAGAACAGCGATGGTAAATATGCATGTGTGCAATGTGCTTTAACCTTAAAGGATTCAAGTAGAAACTAGGGGCTAAATTGGCTGATGCTGTCCTTTTTAGAGCTGAATAAACACAGCTGTTTGCATTATGCACTGTGATGAGATAATGTATCTGTTTGTGGCTTTGTAAGGTTGATAATTGTAATAAGATGATGGTGAAACAAAGTATACTTTAACTTGTTTTGTGCTGGTCATCATACATCAAGGTTACATGTAAGCTTACAGCCAACAGATTCATTTGCCCGGTATTAATAATTTTGTTGAGAAAACTAAAGTAATCAACATCCCCCAGTAATGTCCAGGGTTTTCCCCTACCATTACAAGGCTTAGACATGGCACACAAGTTGTTTTGGGCACCACCTAAGCAATACATTTAAAATCACTGTGGAGAGTTTCAAAACTCACTAAATTAATTTTTCCCAGATCTTATAGTTGTAGTTATTCCCCAGTGGACTTCATTAGCAAAGCTTTTTGGGTGTTTTGTTTATTTATTATCTTCTCTTGCTTTTCAAACTCTTTATACACAAATATGTTAATAATAATGGCTCAAATAGAATTTTGCAGGGAATCCGAAATAAGTAAAATAACACTAAAGAAATAGTCTGTCTTCTCACTGATGGTCGCTTATACTTGTATAGGTCATATAAAGGCACTAGTATTACATTGAGACTGTTTCATAACCAGTTAAAAGTTCCTTGTAGCTGCTTTAATTTCCTGATTCTAATCAGCAAACTCAGCCAGTAGTTAGAAATAAAAGGGTCAAAGCCACACTTATCTTATTGCACTGCTGTGTGTGTGTGTGTGTGTGTGTGTGTGTGTGTGTGTGTGTGTGTGTGTGTGTGTGTGTGTGTGTGTGTGTGTGTGTGTGTGTGTGTGTGTGTGTGTGTGTGTGTGTGTGTGTGTGTGTGTGTGTGTGTGTGTGTGTGTGTGTGTGTGTGTGTGTGTGTGTGTGTGTGTGTGGCTTGAGAAAGAACATTTAACTTAAAGAGTGTTAAAGGGTAATTTCTGGGAAGGGGATAAGAGCAAATTAAAGCAAGTGGAAAAGGACGTGTGGGAGAGATGATATAATTCAGTGGGGAGAACATTACATGAGGTACTTCTTGACTTCTGGAGGAGACGAGTTTTCAGCCGGTGGCAGCAGATTGAGAGTGACTCTACTGCTCGGCCTCCTGCTGACTTTTCTTTTCATTTGGTTCCAGGAAAATATCACTGCCCTGTTCTGTACAACGTCTTCACAAATAACTCTCACATCGTTGCCAACAAGGTCACCGGCAACGTGTTTTCTAATGAGGTAGGTGAACTCGCACACTCTCCCTGCATTGATCCTCATACAAAAGGCAGCAGCTCAACCCACAAGGTCTCACAAGATGTGGCCTTACATCACACCGAATGAGCTCTGTGCAACAATTGTTTTTCCAAACACTATTGAAGAGTTATCACTGAACAGGACAAGAGTTGACAACGTAGAATCTGACTTTTTTCAGCGTGTTTTTCATATTTGTCCAATGAAGAGGAAACAAGCATGGCATATTGATATTGAACGACGATTCAAAATAAAAAGTGATTTTTCCCTTCACTCAAATCACTAACCTTAGTGTGTGCCAAGAGAGGCTTTTGTTTTCTTAAAGGAGACCTACTTGGCTGTTTTTTTTTTATTCCTTTCCTTCAGTGTTTTATATATATTCTTGTGCATGTACCAACAGAATCTCCCCTCTCCCACAGAAAACACTGCTTCTGAAACACCTTGTCAGTAGTCCCACCTTTAATTCTGTGACTTTGTGACATCACACTATGTCACCATGTCACACAATTGAGTGACTAGTTTGGCTCGTAAGAATTGATTTAGCACAGCTGCTCTGATGTTGTTAGCGGTGCTGGCTCGGGAGTGTGTGAGCTGACCAGTCACTGGACAGTATGAGAGAACTGATGTGTTTTTTGAGCATTAAAGCATGTAAACCTATTCTAGTGTTAACCCAAAATAAAATTATGACCTAGAAAATGAGTGCAACATGTCCCCTTTAAATATTTCTGTTTCCACTCAGGCTGTTGAGCAACTCAACATTAAGACCAAAAGTTTTAAAGATCTGCTAACCGATGAACCCTTCACCAGAAAGGACATCATAACTCTTCAGGTTGGTTGTTGCTTTATTTTTGCTTTGCAGAGTTGAAAGCACATTGTTTTGGAAAAAAAGTAATCTGATGGTGTTTTTAAACATTTTTTTTATCATCATTAATGTCTCTGTAGGACCCTACAAACCTGGATAAATTCAATGTTTCCAACTTCTTCCACGTAAAAAACAACTTGAAAGTGTTGGATCCAGGTGAGTTGTCAAACTGTTACCTGTCATTTGTAAATGAACTATTTGTGATGGGGAATTGTGCTTTTTTTGTTCGGTTGTAATCGAGAATCAGCTTAAACTTCTGTGTGTTTTGGTCAAACCATTTCCCCCATCTTGCTCTCCTTTCCCCGGCATGGTTCAGATGAGGAAAAGGCCAAGTTGGACCCAGCTTACCACCTGAAGAGCACCAACCTCGAGACCAGGGAGACCTTAGCTGAGCTCTACAAAGACTACAAGGGGGATCAGCTCCTGGCTTCCACTTCGAAAGAGCCACAGGCCAAGAAGACAGACAAATTAAATGCTGTAAGCAAAAACATAAAGCTAAGTAAAATAAATGGTGAACATCTCCTATGAAAACCACCAAAGACCATGAAGACATTAGTCTTTGTATCTAAAATCCTTACCTATGAAATATTTCAATGAACAAAACCAATTACAATTTCATGGGAGCCTTACGCTCAACAGCTGCTTGTTGAAATCCCCAGACTGTCTGAGATAATCAATTAGCCACAGATAGTAAAAATTTCCAGCTTGGATACTGCACATTTAAATGATTGTGATTATCTGTGTCCGGCAGAAAAAAAAAGAGCTTCCTGGCATGCAAAGGTGAAGTCTTTACAGAGAATTCATCATGAACTCTCATTATAACTCGTAGCTTTAATCCAACGATTACTCAAAACTATCAGCTCCTTTTGGTTTTGATGAGATGCTAGCTTAGTAGCTGTTATGGTGTCATCTACAGCACTTCCTAGTTCATGTTGGTTTAAAACTTAAGCATTTAAAGTCCATCTCGCTCTCACTTTTGACAAAACAGTCCCAACTTAAGGTCCACTAACTGTCTTTTTCTGGAGCACTCAGTCAGGGTCTGGGCTTCTTATATGTAGAATCTGAAAAAATGTGGGAAAGTTCCAGCATTTAGACGGTTTACAAGGTTAATGTAATCTTTAATACAAAGAAAGTGTAGACACTCTTTTATTTATTTGCCTATTTTAGGAATAATTGATCAAATGTGGTTAATCAGATTATCAATTAATGCTTCTGTTGTGTCGCCAAAGCCTTTCAAGATGGCATTAATTTGGTCAGGCAGTGTAATTTTTGCTTTTTACACTGGAGGGCGTCAAAAACACAGTAATGCAGCACCAGGACAGTGGGCAGTAAGATAAACAACTGCATCCAGAAACGGAACAAAGAGTGTTTAAAGAGCTGTGAAGACAGATAATATTTTATACTTATATTACTGGAATTTCAGCAAATTTTAAAAAGACTCAGCCAGTACAAACATGTGAAGGTGTAAAATATTAACCCGAGTGTGACATCAAATTGGCACAAAAGCCTCTTTAGATATGCAGCTTGTTTATTGTCTTCATTTTAAAATACCGTCTGGATACTTTCTGTAACCATCCTACTGCTATACCCTCTGGTATTATGAACTAGGTTTTACTGTCTGGGAATTAAACGCACAGATGTGTAACAAAAAAGGTCAAATGCGGTCACCACTGTAAACCGTGTCCTTGAATAACCAGGGGGATGAAGTCTGATTCAATTTGAACAGCATCAACACCTCGTTTCATATCAGTCATCCTTTGATGCCACGCCATGTCTCCTTTTTACGCCAGAGCTTCTCCTTGTTGCTCTTCGTCTCGAGTTCACAGTCGAGGTGATGCTCTGACAGCATCTAAGAGAACAGGGAATATAGGTCAGACGGAGCACACAAGGTAAAGTCTGTGCTTTCATGCGCCTTCACAAGAACTAGAGCAGAAGAATGCTAAGCCAGGACTATAGAGTCGGCTTACACTTCTGAAATCCATTGTCACTTCTGCCTTCATCTTCCTGAGTTGTTATTCCACTGACTTAAATGACTCCTTCAACCTCACTGCATTGTTTGTGGTATTTTTGGATGTTCAGATATTCAGCAAATGTATTCTACTATAATTTAAGCACAAATAACCTCAAAGCATCTCCAGTGCCACATTTAATTGTGACACTTTAGACATCTCTCCTAGATGAGGAGGTGGTGCTCTTAATCATACAGAAGCTGCAGAGGCTGTCATTAAGCTAGTTTGCACTTGATGCGCCACTTAACGCAAAAGAGGGAAGAGGCAGGGCAGGAAAAAGGGGTGGGAACAATTATTCTTCTACTGAAGGGTGAAGGTTCAAACTCCTTAATGAGAAAGTGTCTGCTGTGATGGAGTTCCTTTGTGCGTTTGAACATTACACACAGCTGTTTTTTACATACTTATCCCTGGATATGTAGTTTGTAATGTGTGTCATTAGTCTTTTTAGATTGTAGTCCAAAACCCAAAGTTGTTGAATTTATAGTGATAGAAGACTACGAAAAACAACATTCTTCACAATTAATAAGTTGCAATCTGTCAATGTTGACCTTAAAATTAAATTAAATGTCTGATTATCACTAAATTATTTTATTTTATTTATCAATCGATTAAAGACTCCTGGACCCTGATTTGAGATTTCTTTTTCCGTCACTAAATGCTGGATATCCATTTTGGTGTTGATGCTGATTCGCAAAAAGTCCTCCATGGATCTTTATTAAATATATATATTTTTGTGGAGTACTTCAAGTCAATCGATGTATGGTACAAGGTGCGTGGCCTTTCCAAAATTGCATTCTTAGGCCTTTATTATAGCGCCACCATCTGGCCGATTGGGCTCATATATCTTAGGAAGCACTTGCACATCATTTAATTCATTAATCATCATTATTGGGCCATATTTCAGGTTGTGAACTCAATCCAGCTCACTGCAATTTGAGCCGATACAGCAGAAAAATAATAATAACAATAAAGATCTGCCTCTTAGAGACCTGAACCCTAATGTAACATTCAATGGTTTTCGAAGATAGTCCTATCAAGTTAACAAACAATATTATAGTAGTACAAGTATACATAAACAGGAGAAGTAGTTTTCAAAGAATAGTGTTGTAAAAACATGACATAATAGCTTTTATTTATTTATTTATTTATTTATTTATTTAATCATTTGTCTCTTTTTTCCCCCAGGCCCACTATTCCACAGGCAGAGTCTGCGCTTCCTTCACATCCACGGCCATGACTCCTGTAACAACACACGAAGCAGGCAAGTGAACATCTCGCACACAAAACAAAAAAAACACTGCAGATTCCCAGCAGACAGAAACATTCACCCCGTCTGTCTTTTGTTACTTTAATCTTTATTTATCCAGGGAAGACTGGCTAGTCACGCCTGGCCTTGTGCAGCAAAGTGCAGCTTCATGCTTACACAGTTGAACGTAGCTGCAAGTGAGAGCTGCTCAGTTTGACTGTGTTTTCTTCTCCTGTCAGCCTCTGAGCTGCTCCATGGGAGAGATTTGCTGTTATGCAACTGTATAGTAGGTTCAGTACACTTCAGAAGAGGAGAACAATGTTTGGATTTTGTGACCTAGTTCAGGTTTCTGAAAAAGGTTGACATGCAATGTATTTTTATGGATGTGTGCCTTAGTCTAACTTGCAATGAAGACTGAGACGTGATTTATTTTATTTTAAAAAAAAATTATTTTTCAGTGTATATGTATATTGAATCGTGGTCGTTGTGTTTAATGCTGGAAAGGATTTACATTTCAGGGCCCATGTTGCTGTTTTACTTTTTGCCACTTCTTTGTATGAGAGTGTCTTTTGAGAGACTGAAGTTAATGTCTTGTATATGGGCTATTTATATTGTTCGTAAGAGAATAGCACTTGCATCTAAATAACAACCTGCACTGCAGAGAGTCTGAGGGTTTTAAAGGTCAGAGATCTTAGCTACAGCAACATCAAGCTGAGACCCATAACATAGCAATTTTGTAATTTTATGTTACAGATGCCATAGCAGACGACACCGTGCGTTACCAGTATGTGAAGAAAAAAGGCTACGTCCGTCTGCACACAAACAAGGGAGACCTGAATGTCGAGTTGCATTGTGATAAGGTAATAAGATGCATTTTCACATATACACACCAAGCATAAAATCACAAACCAAACAATTGGGAGCAACAGTGCTACATTTTGTTGTGTTATTCAGAAAAAATGCTTCCAGAGCCTTGGTTTCTGTGTCCTCACAACTAAAGAAAAGATAAAGAAAGAATTCTTGTCAGGAACCTTCTTTGTTACTGAAATGACTGAGCTCTCATAGTTACTCGATACTTCCCATCCTTTGCAGGTAGTGTTGGAGGGATATTGAAAAGATAAAATGTATAAATAGCAGTATGCTCATGAATCCAATACTTCAAGACCTAAGGAGCTGATATAGTGTTTACTGAAAAGGTAAATGTTTGAGATTATCATGTATGGTTTTATAAATGAGGCCTGATGTTTTTGATACTGAGGATTTGACCCAGGTTTTGTTGTTTTGAATTTTCTAGTACATGATTCTTAAATAATGTTGTCGTGACGCAGGTTTGGCTAAGCAGGTGGTTTGGTCGAATTAAGGTGACTCATTCAAAACACAGGAATCAGCCTTCTGCAGAGTCTCTCCCTCGGGTTGCCAAGTTTACATCTTGGCAAAAATGTGTTTCTTGTGTGCCTCGTTTTTAAGGTTAGGTGTGGGGCTCCAGAGAGACAGCATGAGTTCCAGGAATGCATTTCTGCCCCGGTAACCAGGCGCTTCATGTGCTTGGTTTTTATTGGCTTCTGAGCTGTCGAATCAGAATAATGAGGGGAAAGTTGCAGCGGTTAGACAACCTGCCCCCGGTGCCCCACATCCTCCTCCTCCCTACCTTCCTCCCCAGTGGTTTTCACACAAGATTGCAGCTCTATTCGTGGCCTGCTGTTTATGAATTAATGAGTGCTGTTTCCCTGTCACATACACTCAGTCACACAGATCCAGAGCCCTCCTCCCTGTAAAGTTCCCATTTGCTCACCCAGCTTTGGATGTTTCGGTTGCCCTTGCCCTCGTTGTCTCCATCTTAGGTGAAATGTGAACGGGCAGAGTTTGGAGATAGGGCGGCGCGGCCTGTACACAGCTTTCTTATATTCAAGAGCACTGTTGATGTGGTTGATGGGCTTCGCCTGAGTGGGATAAAATTGGATGACTGTTCGATTTAAAAATAGTTGTGGATGACTAAAATGTAAATTTAGATGCAGACATAAATCCAAATAAACCAGTCATTTTCTTTGAGTTGAGTTTCAGGTTCAAATCAAACAAAAATTCCTCAAAAGAGCCCATTTAGTACCTCTACCTAAATGATACAAAACATAATTCATACTGTTGTATATAATGACATAGAAAAGTTAAGGAATAAAACTTACTAAGTAGGCTAAGTTACTAAATAGGCTGTTAAAATGCTGATTACATTCACCCAATTCTGTCAGAAAAATAGTGTAGAAAAAGTTATAAGAAAGTTATGTAATTGAAATTAGATATTTTAAGTTGATTGCCTGGGAACTACTTTAAAAAGCCTGTGAGCATACATGAATTAGGTTTTTTATTTTTTCTGTCTGCGTCAGCAAACATTGTTTCCATGCTGACGTCACTGATTGCTGACAATTTTAGGCACCTAAGCATGTTTCTAAATTGGGTTGCATTTTAAACATTCCCAGGCTCAAACAAACACAAAAGTATGCATGCAGACACGCTAAATTAACCCCCCTTACAGGGCAGCGCCAGTGTCTAGAGGCAGAAGAAGCCAAGTGTTACAGATACAGATCTCTGACGTGAATGTGTCTGCTTAAAACTCCATAAAAAGGAAATGCATGTATATATTAACCACGCATTTCATACATGTACTTGTAATCGGTAACAATTATCTGTTTTTCGATCTTCTTTTCTATTGCAAAAATCAATTTTGTGGCTAAAATGTTTAAAGTCACTCTGTCACAGTTTTTTTTTATCTAGTGGTTTAAAACAATAAGCCTCTTTGTACCAGAGAGCTTTGAAAATGTGGGATTTAAAATGCAGGGAAAAAGAGGCAGAGCTTTGAACCCCAGCAGCAAAATTGAGACATGGGGGGAAATAAGACCAGTGGGTGTAGAAGTACCTGTTGCACAAAGAAAGCCCAATGAATAAAAATAGTTTTTTGCGAAAGCATCTGTTGATTCTTGGAAACCACCGACCATTGTTGCCAAGGGGAAAAAGTTTCTCATGCAAGGACACACACACACACACACACGCATGCATGTGCGCACGCGCACACACACACACACACACACACACACACACACACACACATTGTACCTCAAGGCTGTTGATGTTAATAACAGTAGACCTGACCAGCATCACAGTCAAAAACACGCCTCCCAATTTAGGGAATGCCAGCATTATTTCACAGTGCCAATCAGTCAAAGTTTGCTCCTGTCAGTGAGTGTTTTGTAATGATTACAAGATCCCCAGAAGTTTTTATGACCCATGATGTGCCTTTTAGCCACAGGAAAAATCCAGATGTCAGTTTTTTTAACCCCAACAAAATAAAGCTTTGTGGGAGAGAACTGAGCCTGGCTTCTAGCTATATAGATACGCCTCAGGCAACAGTTGAACTCCACTTTTCCGCAGATTTATGTGTAAAACAAACACTTTCAAACAGGTCAGACAAAGTTATGACTCTGTTTGTTTATGTGAATGCAAAGCTTTGTGCTGTCTGACAGCTTTACCTGGAAGTTGAAATATAACCTGCCTCTGTAGCTCGACACCTGTCCACTGTCCTCTGACACTCCCGTCACTACAGACAGCTATGTACAACAGACAGAGTCAAATTGCTTTGTCCTCCTTCCTTCGTGTGGGTACATGTGTTCTGTGATTATGTGCAGTGGTTCCCTGTTTAATTTTTATACAGGTTGTTAATTACGTGAGTCAGAAATTACTTGGAGATTTAATCGGGTATGAAGAATTGTCATGATAGTAATGCCTCTGGCCATCATGCGGCCTTGTTTACCTAGCGTTTGTTTATCAGGGGTAGGTTGAAAGAAGTCAGGAAGACAAATTATGTGAATTTGTTAGAATTGCTGTAACGCTGATGGTAAGTTGTCCCCAGCAGTGGGAATGGATAAAGTGTCAGGCTGCTTTGTGTGTGTTCCAGGTCACTTTGCTTAGTTGATATTACTGAACAAACAGCACTTGGGCTTGTTGAACATATAAACATGTCAAATGTAGGGTGGAAATTGTGTTATGATGTGATTATGAAACATCTACTAATGCATCTTGATGCATCTTGATGTTTTAATTCTACACAATTTATTTTTTGTTACTTTGTGACTACATGCTACATTTAAAACATAGCATATTTGTAATGATCCATTATGTAAACAAACAGATATGCTTTTATAATCTTTGATCATGCTCATCCATCTGCACCAAAATGCAAGAAGTAGTTAACTTAGAATGTAAACACGACCACATTTATGTCCATTGCATTTCACCGTCATGCCAGTCTTACAAAACTGACAGGCGAAAATAAGGTCATTAATTTGATTTTAAATTTCCGATTATGACTCTTGGGCTTCGATACATTCTCTTGTAAGAGAATGTATCCCCACCCCAGTTGAATAACAACAACCCATTCCTGAGGTTCTGTACTGTGCTGCCTGTGTCTGTTTTTACTAATTTTACAACTCACTAGTGGTTTTTTTAATGAAACAATGTCTGCATAATCTGTCCTCCAGGTTCCCAAAGCTGGAGAGAATTTCATCCGTCTGTGTAAAAAAGGCTACTATGATGGGACAGTCTTCCACAGGTCCATCCGGAATTTCATGGTAAGGTCACTTTCCTCCACTACAGGCACCAGTGTACTTACCAGTGTACTGTGAATTACTTTGGCACATTTGCATATATGCACAGTGGCAGGCTTACGACCAAAACTAAGTGCCTAAATGTGTCCACTAATTAGGACTGAACGATTTGGGAAAAAATCAAATTGTAATTTTTATGACCAATTTGGACGCTGGATTTTATTTTATTTTATTATATTATTTTTTTAAGTCGAGCTTCAGTTCAATATTCACTGTGTAATAGATTTAAAACGTGATGCAGCATTACCACATTGATATACTGTTTAAATATTAACTGATCTATATTCAAATGAAAAGATCAAACATACAGTTATCACAGAAGTTGTGACTTAAGTTATATAAATAAACTAATAATAATACAAATAACAAAGAAATTCCAATAAGAGAATAATAGAACATATCTGTAAACAATTTCTGGCACTGAAATGTGTCAGGCAGCTCAGGAGCAGCATATAAATATTGCACATTCTGCAATCAAGTTAAATAAAATAATAATAATGAAAAGTTTATTGAAAATTCCAATAAGAAAATTCTATATCACGGAAGTGCCGCCTTTCTTTGTTATTAAGTCGTCAAAGGTTGCTGCTGGATCAGAGGACGCCATTTTGCGGCACCACATATTTAAAGTTTTACTTGGGTTTCACGTGTTGTTGGTAGGCGTATATGCAGTCGCCTTGGGCCATGGTCTGATTGGTTAGCATGACTGTCGCACTAGGAAGACGGCATGAATTTGAAAAACCATTGACACACATGTTTAAACGTGGGTCAGACGTGCGTCCTGCAGCGAAATTAATCACTGCTAATCGCATTGTTTCAATTGGGATTTCAATTAAAAACCGATTAATAATTCAGCGCCACCACTAAATGTGAGGGTACTTAAATTGAGGGTCTATGCAGCAGCCTGTGGGAGCTTTTATAAAATCTGACCGCAGTGTTGAATTGGATTAAATCTGAATTTGGTAACTCGTGAGTGAGATGTTCTAAAAGGTTCTTTGTAGATAATAAAATATCTTTTTTAAGTGTTTTGTGTAAAAGAGTGCAAGTCACTCACCGACTGAACATCTGTAACCCAAAATATAAATTAATAACAATTCTGCACCGTTTTATTAGCATATCTTTTCATTGAAATATGAATATATTTTAGTGTAGAGTACTGCTTCAGAGATGAGTGAACACTTTTTCCAAAACCTTTTTATCCCTACTTGTTCTTCAACTGCAGTGTCTCAAACCCAGACTGAGATTTGAAAGGACAGGTCTCTGATCAGCCGCTCGTCTGTTTATTTCAAAGCTGCCGCTCCCATAATTACAGTGGCTCTGAGTGGGCATCTGGTCTCGAGAGGACCCTTACCTGTTTCATTCAGTCCCTTGGCTTTCATACACAGTGGCAATCTATGAATTGTTTATCCATAATTACTGTGCCACTTACGCCTTCAACTTATCCTCCACAGCTTAAAAGAAGAGGAGGGTGGCCTCGGAGAGAGTAATGTCATAGCAACAAACCCTTTTAAAGCAGTGTGTTAATGGGAACAGAATTGTGGGCCTCACTTCCTTTAAAGCAGTTGATCAGATCTTTGCGAGCTTACCTTCAGGCTCAAACAGTGAGAAGAATTGTTCAACACCGATATGATGCAGGTGTTATACACGTCAGTCTGCCATAGTACATGGGACTTTGACACATTATACTGCAACGTTGCAGTTTCCATATATATGCCGTCTCCATTCAGTCAGGGAACATGAATGCAGTGATGGGCTTTGAAAAGTGTTCGCCGCAACAATCTAAAAATATCATCAAAGCACATTTTTGTGAAAATGAAAGAATTGGACTGCCATTCATTTAAGTATGTGAAACACAACTATACAGACATAAAAGTGTTGTACCCTCCTGTTCTACGGTTTTATTGTTTCATACACATGTTTATATGTGTATATTGCAATGTATATAATCTAACAAAATTATGTTGAATGTCTTTCTTTATTTTCACAAAACGTTTACATGTACATAATTTTGCAGTCTCTTTCTTCAGTCTTACCTGAGATTAAGACTATATTTCAAATAGTTTTTTGTTTTTTTTATGTTTTATTCATTATAACTAGCTACGGTATACTATAAGTAATCAACTTTTCAGCTTTTATGGCTATTTGTCTTCCTCTTCTTATTCTTTGTCTTCTTCTTCCTCAAGTCAACCAGTGGAGTACTGTACAGTATTTTATCTTCCCTCCTGGACTGTTGTTGCACAGAAACAGTACAGGGACACACTCATGAAAACTTGACTCCACAGCAGCACTATAGTCAAAACCCCTAGTGTATATTTAAACAAGACGTCTAAAGAAATCCACACAGCATATATATTTTACTCTGCAATATAAACAATAATAGGAAAGTTGAGCCTTAACAATGAACAATAGAGGCCTGTATCCTGGAAAGCTTTGCCAGTGGCCTCTAGTGTTTACCGGGAACAAACCTGCAGGTTGACATTTGACAAATTAAAGTATTTTAAAGTTACTTGAAAGTCTCATTTGAACACTTCACAGACATGTTCTTATGCTAAGTATTTGACTTTCAGTATGTAGCAGCTAAGGTCAGCCACACTCAAGTTTTTTTTATTTTTTTTGTTGTCGTTTCCAGATTCAAGGAGGGGACCCCACTGGCACAGGCACAGGTAAGATGAGCACTGCACTTCAACCACATTTTCAATTACATAACTCCTCTCTGTTGAATTATTAATAGTTCCTTTTTGGAAGCTTTGCGTAAATACGGCTTGCAACTCAAGATGCAAGTCAAGAGTGTTACTAAATATAATCTATGAAGGCACATGGGAGCACTGAAGACGCTTACGTGCGCACACACACACAAATGACAGAGAAATGATGTAGATGGACGAGGGCTGAGTGTAGGGTACAGACCGGGGTGTGGTGAGCAACCAGTCAACCAGCATTTGGTGTAATTTTCCTGTTTTGAAAAGGCAGTTTAAAAGGCAGCACAGTGTAATTGACTGCTAGGCCTCATGCAGTTAATTTCCTGCTTACATGTCATCTGTGCTGCTCTGAGAGTTTGCAGCACAAAGTGTGCTTTGTATCTGTGGGCGTCTCTGAACACTACGCAAAATGCGTCCACCATGACAGATTTATGAAGGTGCAGAATTCCTGGCCTGTGGGTAAAATTCTCCTCATCACCTGGACTGACCGTATGCTCACAACCCTTGAACAGACCTCTAAATGGCTTTTAAAGGAGAATTTCTCCTGTTTAACAGTCCTAGCATGTAATTAAGTGTATGTTTAAGAACTCTGCACAGGCAGCTGCTGTGATGCTTTGCCAGACCAAAGCAGGGGTCACCTATCTTTTGTTTGATTGTTTTGTCTTTTTAAGAGGTATTGTGTCTGCTCCAGTTTTTGTGTTGATTGTAGCAACAGCAAAATGAGAGATTTAACCATGATGTGCTATATTTTTAACACTTGGACTTTGACATACACGTGTCAAGAAAACCCTACAGAAATTGCCCATACATTTTGAGTGAATCTCTATTTCACTGCCAGTACATAAATTGGAAAGAGACAAATCCGGCAAACTGCTCACTGTAGCGTTAACTCTTTCCACAAGTACGGAAGAGCCTCATTAAACTAAAACCCGTCAGAACCAGATGCTTTGGAGAAGGAAATCTTTTAAACATTGACTTGTAGATGAAATCCTAGACATATATTCAAGATATGATATGAGAAGAACATGCTCCTGTATTTTGAAATGCCCAAATAATGCTTTCATTAGTGTAGATGCTTCACAGCTGTCAGTCAGTGAAGGATATTTTCATATACCCCTTTTCTGTCCTGTTAAACCTTTTCAGTAAGTTTGAGGTTGTTACTGTTGGTGTGAATTAGGGGGATTTTCGAATTAACATGAGGGGGAATGCTGTTAGATTTATTGGTTTACTCTTTGGTGAGAATGAATTTCTCTCCTCATCCTGCCCTCTCGCTCTCCATTCATTTATGATCCAGTCGTACTGAGGTAAAATGTCAGCTACTTGATAAATTATGTAAAAATGTCACTAGGGGTAGTTGGCGGCTGCATCAAGTCTATGAAGAGTTGATTGGATGGTAGTATGCATTTGAACTCCAGTATAAACGCACACCCCTACAGTACATTCTGTACCTTTACATGCACACACTGTTTTATGCACGTACACCAGCTGGCAGGTCGCAGGATAGTGAAACACACCTCAGGGCGACAGATCCTCTGCCCCTGTTGGGAGCCAATAAGCTCCTGCAGTGTGTATTCCTGTATGCTCATCATGATGATTCTTAATGATGAAGTCAGTCTGAATAATGATTCACAGCTGAAGGCTCTCGACATGGCTCCATGTTCAAGGGCAAACAGGTCTTTTGCATCTTATGAAAATACATGGTGCCTCATTTCTGTTTGTCTAGTGCTGCAGTAATCTTAATAAATGGTCCAGATAAAGCCAGTTATTAGTGTCATACAAACGTAAAACATTTTAATAGGTTTACACACTTTTTACGATATAAAAATGTCATATGCATTTTGGAGGTGAAAATTTAAGCCCTATTGTCTTATCAGTTTCACTCCCCAAAGTGTATTAATTTGTGTTTGGTTATATTACACTCAGTTTGTCATTTCTGTTGCTAGGGGTCTCGCATTCAAAACAATGACAAAAGACATAGTTCGGTGTTGTTGTGGAGTAGCATGGGATCATGGGAGTTATTTATTTGCTGATGAAAGTATATCTGGTGATAAATGTTCGTGGACAAGGTTATGTAATATGCACATTATGTTTAGTCATGTTGCCAACTTCCCTCCCTACTCTCTAAGGGTTAAAGCAACTGGCAGTGGTGAAGGGGATATGATGCCATTGACAGGCAAATTAATGAAACGCACCATTACCTCAAATAAAACAGAAATGTTACAATCCCAGATGGTGCAAGTAAGAGACACATTAACAATGCACTGTTGTCCTGCCAGCAACATTAACTCAGTTTCTCAGATGATGTTTGATCTGCGTTTCATTGGCAACAATTGCGATGAGTTTTTCAAACCTAGTTTCAGGTTTTCCTTTTTCTTAAAATGGATGTTTTTGTTTCATACATTGTTGGTACCCTGTGGAGGTTTTTAGTTATTTTTGCATTCAGTGTTTTTTCACCAAAACACATTTTGTTGCCTCGAGGCCTGACATGTTTAATACATTTCCTTCTGTTATAAACATTTGCTCAGCCGGGTTTTAAGGATTTTTTAAATCTACATTCTCTTCAGTCATGTTTGTATGGTCTAGTAGCCCATAACCAGCATGCATAATACCAGGGCTCTGAAACCAAAATGGACTGCAGCCATTATTAATGCAATTAAGTACACCTATACTTTACTCTTTTGTGAAAGCTTCATCTGCAGATCTTATTAAGCATATTAAGATCATGACAAAAACATGTGATGTTTCCGAGGATGTTGATATGCATGTCTGCAGTCATACCTGCAGTAATAATTGGATAAAATGTTTTCACCTCCTTGTCTTCCCCTGTGTCTTTGTCTGTCTCTCCCCCATTGTGTTTTTCCTCCCCCCCTCACCCACTTTCTCCATTCCCAGGAGGGGAATCCTTCTGGGGAAAACCTTTCAAGGATGAGTTTAAGCCTAACCTGTCTCATACTGGCCGCGGGGTTCTGAGCATGGCAAACTCGGGTCCAAACACCAACAAATCCCAATTGTAAGAAATGTTTCTTAAAAGCAGTCTTTCTTAAACTTTGAACAGTCGTTCTGTGCTGGAAAGTCGGCCAACAGAGGATTATATTTTGTTTTTTTCTGCCTCTTCCTCCTTTTGATTTTTTTGCTTAGCCCCCACAGGTGAATAATACAGGAAAAATGCAGTGCTGTTAGAATAAAATGCCATTTATTAAAAGCACAGGCAGTAGTTTATGTACGAAACTGTCAGAGATTGTTTTTTGTTTTTTTAGTTGATTCTGTCCTTGGTAGAACTTTATTTCCCCCCCTTATTTTGCATTTCTAAGTGTTTATTGATGTAGTTGTCAAAGTTAAATGCCTCCTTTTGATTCTGACGTTATATAAAAAATAATTGTTAATATAATAACACAGTTGTAATAATATAAATGCCTTCATAGAAGCTGAAATTGCTGAAAAAATGTTTGTTAATAAAGACTCAAAATGTCCTTTACGTTTATGCTTAAAACCACATTATAATATTGTTTTAATATCATTTGTTATGTAGGGCTGAACAATATGAAAAAGATCATATTTTGATTCTTTTGACAAATGTTGCAATTGCGATATAAGTCATTGTTTTTGTGGGAATGGTCATTTTTGTGTTTCTTATTGTTTCTGAAGGTTATTCTGTATATTTGGTAAAAGTAAGGTAGTTCTGTGAACATGCATGGCTTCTGCATTGACCGTAACAGCAAAGCTCTCTCTTAGATTTCCAGTTTGTTTCCAATCCTTTTCACATATTTATTTACTGAACCTTAAATCTTTTGGAGGTTTTTTACTAATGTTTTGTCGTTTTTGATCCGTTTTCTCTCAGCTTCATCACGTTCCGATCGTGCACCTACCTCGACAGGAAGCACACAGTTTTTGGAAGGTAAACCTTTTATTTTTTAAGTGTGTGTACACTCGATTGTTTGTTTATAGAGGTGTGGAAATGTCTCAATTTGACACATCGCCATGCGGACGTGGAAGATTCTACATTGATGAGGTGGCGAAACATAATCGAGAATAGGCAGCCGACACAAAATTATAGCTTCTAATGGTGATCATAGATTTTGCTGCGTCATCTAGACAATTAAGTTGTTAAGTGACATTGCACTGTTGCTCTCATGCATTGAATTCTCTGCAATTATTCTCTGATTATTGTAATGTTGGGAGATATCGCAGAGGGAGGCAGTGATAAAACATGCACTCCGTATTTTGAAGGTGACGTCTGGGCACATTTGGTATTTTATGGTCTCACTAAGAGCACAAAATAGGCAAGATGCACGCTGTGTATAACTTCTGCCTCACAATTACAGCTACATTAGCCAGTTTCACCCTGAGCTAACTCTGAGGGGTATGCACAGCAGAGTCATGTTTGTGATGTTTGCCACATTCAGGAAATACCCTTTCTTAGAACTGCTATGTGAATATGATGTTTTTGTAGATTACAGCACTCTTGCTTCAGATTGACTTTTGTTTTGTTTTTTATGTTTCTGTGCTGAGGTGGGTGATACAGATGCTGGTATTGAAAAGATGCAGCTTTTTTACATTGTAGAGTCTGTTATAGTCTGACCTTTTGAAAGGGGTTTCAAATAAAACGAGGTTGGATTTAGGTAACTGCTTGTATTAATTGATGAAAAAGTAGCTATGTCCAGTAGTATGACAGAGGAATCATGAGGCCAGTGAAGATATACCTCTAATGTTAATCGTGTTTTTATAAATTGACTCCACTGTGCCATCGTGACAGTGTTGGCTTTGAAAGGTGACAACCTTGATAGACACTTGCCTAATGCCCAGAGTCATTTACGCAAACAGCTACATCTTCTTTCTCTCTTCTTTATCTTTCTTGTCCTCTTCATCTTAGACTTCTCCTCCTAACCCTCTATCTCTCTTAGTCACACAGTCATTCTTTAATGCATATGTGGGTCCTCTGGAGCTCCAGACAGTATTGTGACTTCCAGTCTGACTCCTGGCCGACAGCAGTGAAAAATTTAGTAGATGCTGAATCTAATCTAAGGCTTTCTTTCCCTCTGCTGAGCTGAGCATGATCTTAAATGGTTGTCTTTTTGGAGAAAGCCCTGGCTGTTGTCTAAAAATATGCAGACTGCTTTCAACTGGCTGATTCTTCACATGGTCAACTCACTTAAAAAGCTTTTGCTTTAACCAGACGTCTAGCTTTTTATCCTTTCCAGACTGCTGTCTTCGCAATAATGGTATTGGCAGTGTGAGTCCTGATCTATACATTATGAGAAGACTTTGAGATAGGAAATGCAAATGAAACTGGAGTCTTTTCTTTTTATTTTCATCTGGTTGTTGACTGTGGACCTCTAAGTTTAAATGCTCTCTCAGGACATGGGGTCTTAGAGACGTTCTTCTGTTACCATTTTATGAGGCTTAAAGACTGATTTTAATGATAGATCTGCCTTTGTTTTGCTTTAACAACTGATTACACATTTAGTCTATAAAATGACAGAAAATCAATTGTCTTGTTTTGACCATGTAACAGTCAAAAAAACGATACGATATTTATAATATAAAACAGAGAAAAGCAACAAATTCTCCACTGTGAGAAGGAGCTAATATTTGGCATTTTTGCTTGCTCAACTATTGATTGACTATCAGTTGAATAACCAATCATTTCCACCTTTGTGTGTGTATTTTCTACCTTTTTTTGGTGAGTATTTTTCATCTTTACCTGAGAACTGAGAGTAGGTGGCTGACAGTGACTGAAGTGAAATAGGACAGAGAGGATAAATGTCATATAACTAAGGTCCCTGGCCTGACTCGAACCACAGATGTTGTGTTTCATGGTCAGCACCTTAAACCGTCATGCTCCACAGAATCTATTTTCACAAGATGATTTTTATCCGTCCCACTGTTTCCACAATTCTGGTTACAAATATCAAAATGTAGGTTTTCAGACAGCGTGTCCATGTCCATCCTCTTCCTGTATGACTTGGCCTTTCCTTGACCTCAAATGTTGGCTGTCTTTCTTTCTTTCATCTCAAGCGGCAGCACCATGAAGAGCATTCTTAATCTGGACACAGGCTATTTTAATGATTTATTTTCGTATGTATTATTTTCTAGTTGTATGACTGTTTATCCTGTTGGCTTGGCTGATGTGTTAATCCCCTCAGAATACCTTCAAAGGATAGATGCGGGGCTTTATGTTCACTGACTGCCTTTTCCCTACAATTTTCAAAAAGTGTTATGGATCACCCTTAATCTAGTAGTGGTGGGCAATATGCTGAATACCATAAAATGGAGGTTTGACCATTTGAACTGTGGTAGCTATCTCTTTTACATTCCTGGTTATAATAGCCCATTGTGGTAATCCTGCAAAACAAAGAGAAGGGCTACTTTATGCCAATATGGGATTTTTATATGCTTTTTGCACCGATGAGAGTGATCGAGTACTTTGATTTGTCAGGTATTTTATTCACTGGATAAGCCAAAACTGTTGTTTTAGAAATTTCTCAAATGATTTTCCTACAAATGTATGATACCACCATTAATCATTATGATCATATATAATCATAAATACCAGTAGAGAGACAAAGCTGTATTGGTATTTATATAAAAGTGAAATACTTTTGGTAACAGTTTTGATGTCTGCTGTGGTGTTCACGTGAGAATATTGCTGCTCTTGTTTCAACTAGATCTGTGATGAAAGGAGATTTTACTTTTTCCTGATCCGAGAACTGCTTGAATATCTTTTACATGATGTCTGAAAACTGCCAGATCCTTAAGGCGTTAATGTGAATGTGTGAAAGAGGCTTGAGATGAGTTATTGAGACTGTTTTGGAACCCTCATAATTTTGTCAGATATTGCGAGGTCAGTGAGTCATTGAGTGTGGGAGCTCCCCTGCCCATCTGAACATGTGAAAGCGAAGCACATGTGGCCTTAGAAACACCCCCTGCTAGCTGTTGGGTGTACTGTGTTTGATGTCTTCTGACTCCACACATGGTAACAGGGAGCCCCCACAGGAGCAGCTGGATAAAGAGTTTGCAGTTAAAAGAGTAAAGTGAGAGCAACTTCTTAAAGTGCTCTGCACCCAGGGAGTCGCTGACAGATCGCCTCTTGGCCCTCAGCATTTTGACAGACTCTATATCCTCAGCGGTTGTTTTTTTCTTCTCTGTTTATACCATGAGGCTGATAACAAAGACAGTAAACATTTGCCTTTAGCAGCCACTCATGTTGTTTTGTGTGAGGAATATAATGAGGTCTGCACAGATCCTTCAGCCACGAGATGATATACGAAAACATTACAGGTTGAAATGGCTCAAGGGCACGTCAACAGGATGGATGGTGTCACAGGGATTTGAACTTAGCTTCACCCTACTCCTCAAACTCCCCCCTACAGCCTTCTTGTCATTATTGAGCACATCTGTCTTTACACAGGACTGTGTAGATAGATGATACAGTGATACATTTTGTTGTGAGGGGTATGCTGCCCTTGTTTTATCTTCCCTGTCAAAGATCAAAGTGATCTGGGACCTTTTGTGTGGAGCCCAGGTGTCGTCTTGCTCTTGCCTATTGTCGTCATGATAAATGATTTACAGTGACATGTTTTGTGTTTTTCTCTTCTTCAGGATTGTTGGTGGATTTGAGGCACTCACAGCCATGGAGAATGTGGAGAGTGATCCCAAATCAGACAAACCAAAGGTAAGAATTAGTGATGTTTAAGTTCACATTATGCTTCATTTTGCCATCTTGAATTCAGCTGACACCACATGTCCAGTGCAAATTACAGAGAGCGACTGCGGGATCAGTTCAAGTTCCTAGATCACTAACATTAATAGCAGCTGAGGAGTACAAGACTCTGCTATCATGCCACTGTTACCCTTACATGGATCATCTAAAGGTCAGGTGCTGAGATCGGAATAAAGTGAAGGCCAGTGAGAGATGAGATTGAAATGACAATGATGGGCTAAATTCAGTCAAAAAATTAACAAATGCAGCTACAATATTTTAAGTTTATGTTGGTATCTCATTTTCCTCTTAAACAAACATGAATGGCAGTTCTCAGAAGTTTGTCATTCAAAATTACTGTATTTTCAACTAGTAGATATTTTAGAGACTGTTTTGATAGTACAGTCTATGATCGTAAAGCTTAATATACTTTACAAATGAGGAGCATAGAGCAAACCATTTCTGGATCCACATATTTTCTGTTTGACTCTGTTTTACAGTCGGAGATCAAGATCATAAGTGCAACCGTGTTCGTGGACCCGTACGAAGAGGCTGATGCTCAGGTGTGTATCCTTCTCTCTGTTTGCACACATGAACAATACTGACTTTATGATTAAACACAGTGCACCATTCAAACTAGAAGCCCTATTTTTCATTATTATGGCTCTGCACACCAGAATACTGAAACAAAGGTTAAACTAAGAAAAAACATTCAGCTTTAAGGGTTTTTTAAAGCCGTCACTCAGGGGCTACATTGCATTGTGGTTAATGTAGGAAGCAGGTTTTGAAAAGCCCTCCACTGGTCTAGCTTTGCACTCCAATAACACTGTTGGACTAATGAAACAGTTTCTAAAAACATAGCGCCTACATTACCCACAATGCAACTTGGCCACTGATTGACATCACTCAAAGCAATTTCTCAGATTACATGCAGCTTCCTCTGGAGCCACAAAAGGCTTTTATTCCTCTTTTTCACATATGCATTAGTTCTCCCCAAGACCTGTTAACACCCTTTAATGTGGAAAAATGGTGGAGTTGCCCTTAAACGCAGGAGGTCAGCACTTTACCTTCAATAGTCATTGTCCTTTGAAGACACTCCACTTGCAACAACACTCAGTTCTGTGCTGTAAGCGCAGGACCTGGATCCTCCCCCTGATCTGGTACGTACAGTAGTTGTGAGGACTTGCATGATTTGTGTTTTCCAGATTGCAGCCGAACGAGAAAAGGAGCTTCAGAAGCAGGAGGAGGAGAGGCAGCAGACCAGCATTGCCCAGAAGAAAGCAAAGGAAGAACAGGCGCCAAAGACCTTCAAAGCAGGCGTGGGGAAATACATCAACCCTGCCACAATGTAAGGAGACACACACACACACATGCATACTGATTTACTATTCATCAGACACTATTCCCCCTTCTTCTGCTTTTAGTGGTGACTCATCCACAGGCATCGCTGTATGTAAAAGCTGCATATCCACAAAACAGAAGTTAAAGGTTTTATGCGTCACTCTCCAGGCAGAATTTGGATTAGAAAGTTAACCTGGCCTCTACATTTCTTCTCACAGTCTGATGGTTGTAACTTGAGAAACAGGATAGAAGTGAATGGACAATAAAACATGATGATTTCTTAGCGACGTAGATTGAGTTGAAACATAATGTGTAAAATTGCCAATTATGGAGAAGGATACCCATTTTCCCCGCAGGGATACTTCAGTTTTATTGTCCAGATCATACTTTTGCTGAATTCTGTTATATAGAAACATTAGATTATTGTCCCCTTGTCCTATAAAACTCGTAATGGCCACATAAAGTTTTTAAGTTTTTGTTTTGTTTTGTTAAATTTGTTTGTGCCACTTTTCGAATCCCCCTCCATCTCCCACTGTTTTATTTATTGAAGCAGAATCCTGTCAGTAAAAAGAAAAATATAGACGTTAGACATTTGAGACACTTCACTGGATGTACAACCGTGTAGCATTTGTGGGAAAACTGAAATTACCGAAATGTAAGGTGATTTAATGGAACTGAAAATGTTGCTTTAGCTAAAGTGCACATTAAGAGATAATTAGGCTCATGATTTTTTCTGTCTGTGATGACATTTTATTTTCAGATTTTACCCGTTTTATCTTTCTCCTGTCATCACATCACATATATTTAGATTTATGCGGAGAATGTCGGCACTAATGCTCCCAAATAACAGTTGGTCCCTTTCCCTAGACAGTTAAATGTAAAAGTGACATGTGGGGTGTTTCAGCAGTCAGTAATGTGCTTTTTAGAGAAAATGCCTGTTCATTTGTGCCTTTGCAGGATGATTCTGATCAATAGAGATGTAGAAGATGAGAATGAGCTATAAGATGGCATGACTTGAAATGGTCTACTGATTTTAAAATAATACAGTGATATTATTATTATATTACAGTTATTTGAACCCTTGATTGTGGATTTAAAGCGTGGAATTAGATGATTTTTCGATTTGACATGTGATAGAAAAGCAACGAATCTATGAACTAGTTTAGTTTTCAAACTGCACATTGACTCTCCGATTGCATCTCACCTCTTGCAACAACCCCCAACATGAAACCATATGCAGCTGTTTACCCAACAAGCTTAAACAAGCCAAGTGTAGATACTTGCTCGGCACCACACAGCTGAGGGCAGAGGAAACTGTGGCAGCTAAAGGCGAAGGGGTTTTAGATGCTGATTTTAGTTGATTGAGGAAGAGATACTTGCAGAGCAGACGCTGTTTATCCAGTTCGATATAGGTTTGAGACCTCCGGGGAGGTGAAATGATGTTAGCTATGACATTTGATCTATTTTTCATATAAAAATATGAACATATAATCATTAAGTTTGAAAATGACATGTTTACAGCTGAGATGGTTAAAGAAAGCTGTCTAACTATGACTAGTCCTTTAGTCCATACTCAGATTCATTGACAGTGTAAGAAATTCTTTAGTTGCAGCCCTAAAGGTCACATTCATAAGATAAATAATTAATTCTGCCCCGTTCATGGTGATGTCTGATCGTAGGAAACAACTGTTGTTATACAGACTGTTTGAAATAGCCTCTGTTTCATGCAAATGTATCCACGACCTTGTCAGACCACAAAGATCAGCAAAAATTTTGATGCCCTGCCCAGACTACAGTTTTATGCCAGTAAGAGGAGAAGAAACCTGAAAGGCCTGTATAGTGTATATACAACAGCACAGACGACACCATCTACAAAGAGAAAAGAGATGAGTGGACCTCAGGTGAAAGAAAAACCTACCTCTACAAAAAAGTGGAGGCTCACATCTGTGACAAAATGGCTGATTATGATATTATTTTCTCCTTCAGAAAACGTTCAGCTCCTGACGATGAAGGCGGGCCGTCCACCAGCGGAGTCGTGGCCAAGAAGTCCAAAGCCAAGACGAGCTTCGGAGACTTCAGCTCCTGGTAGCACAGACACATCCAGCATTTACCTCCAGTCTGTATTTTTACTGGTCATGTTGATAAAAAATGTATTTCACTTTCATACTTGTCTAATTGTCTATTATCTCGCAGTCGTGTTGTTCGTTTTGTGAAACGAGAAATTAAAGTGACTTTTTTCAAATTAAGTTTCAGTATCTCATTTTACACGTCTTCCTTCAAAGACAGAGTATTGATTTTAAGGCAGTGTATTCAAACAGTCATATCAGCACTTTAGAGGAAACACTAGTCAGTATAGAAAGTAATGAGTCTTGTATTCATCATCCAGGACGGTGAAGACGGGCTAAAACCACCTGATCGATATCTTTTGTCCTGGACAGTTTAATCAATGATTTGGTCCAGAACAGTCTCATCAGTATTTGTGAACATGATTAACTCCCAACATCGGACTGCGGTGGCTGTGAAGAGAGGTTTTAGGATATCACGGTTCACTTTCCGGTGAAGAATGACGGCATGCGGCAGTTTCAGCTCCGAGCTGGCTGCTTTGGCTCGAGTCCCGAGTGTTTAAATGGATTTACTCGTCACGTTTCCATAATCATTTAGCACCACTCTCCGCAGAAAGCTCGAGCTATAGATTACATCACAGTCGAGGTGGCCCACACATAAAAGATTCATCTCAAGCTTGGTCACTTTATGTCCACACTGGTGCTCTGGTTATTTTAGACCGCACTCTCACTCTCCTCACCTAAGGTAAACCCTTGAAAGTTGAGATTTTGTTTCTAACTCTTGTGCTTTCTCAAAACCCTCTGTAAGTCTAAAAAAAATCTTTCTGTAGAGAGCATCAGGGTTTGATTGTTTCACCAACACAAAAAACAATTTCTTGAATATTTGTATCTTCTTTGACGTCACAGAGCTTAAAAAGCGTCTCAACATTTTCTGAAAATGCTTTCAATTCTCCCGATTCAATAAACAACAATGCAAGAAATTACACCATTGTTGTTGCTGACTCTTGCATGCAGTTGGGGGTGTAATTTTGGCATTGGATTGTTTTCCTGTTTTCAACAGCCATTTCAGATTTATGCTGTGTTGACATCATGCCTTTTTATAAAATCTAATCTTATTTGTGGTGATGGCAGCTTTTGTTCCTGTAAACACTTTTTTTTTGCCAGGAATATCATCCAGAAAATATTAATTGAGTAAACCAACGACGGCAGAAAAACATAAACTTTACTGTCTGTGTTGACCTCCGTGACAGTTTCAAGCTTGGAGGTCCCAGCCAGTGTTTTCCCTTTGTTTAGGTGTTTTAATCCAGAAGGAGATCTTTACAAAAACAAACAGAAAATGCCTGAATCTTATTTTTATTCATCTTATTTTGGACCGCAAACAACAAAACTGAACTGTACAGCCAACATCAGTCTGATACCCGCACTGTCATGTTTACAATTTAGTTGTTCTCATTTACAACATATTTTTAACGTCAAGATCCATACATTATTCCCTGAGAAATTAACAAAAATATAAAAAAAATCAATCAACGAACAATCTCATGATGTTAAAGAAAGTGAGAGAAAATCCCTCGATCATAATCCGTCCAGTAGTTTTTGTGTAATAGGTGAAAACTAAACCTCCTTGGTGAATGTAATGAGTGATTATAGTTTAAAGCCTCTCAACATTACTGCCACACAGCCTCGACCATGTTTTCCACAAGCTGTTTCTCCATCAATTAGTTGATCGATGATCGAAAAAAATAAGTGCCAGCTATTTCAGTAATCTATTAATTATTAATAAATAAATTAGTGTTAATTATTAATTCATTCATAGGTCATTTTTCAACATTTCTGGCTCGAGCTTCTTGAATATAAGCATTTATTGCTTTTCTTTGTCACTGATGATAGTAAATGAAGAGACTTTGGGTTTTAGATTTTTTTTTAAAAATATTTATATAACTCAGTCGTTTAAATTATATTAAGGCTTAAAGTTATGCATAATTAAAGGTGTGGGTGCTTTTGAGTCTTCGTTCAACCAGCCTCAGGTCCGCAGGAGTTGGACGATGTCTGACACGGCCAGCATGGCGATGGCTGAGGGCCACCACACTGAGCTTCACAATGGCCCTGCAGAGACCTATGGGTCCATGTTTTATACAGTCTATGGTACTTGCAGAGTGCCTCCAACATAATGACAGTTTTGTCTTGAGTTGAGGTGTTCATGTTTTACCAGACACCACAGCAGTATCTATCTATTTCACTGGTCATTCGGCTGTTTTTTTGTTTATTACCACTGGATTATGTTTACTGGGAGTGCACACTGGACTGTACGTGTTGTTCTGAGGAGCTTCAAAACCCTGAAAATCTAAAATGGCCACCAAGGCCATGAAGTACTTCCTCAAACAAAACCAAAAAACATGTTTGTCTTGGAAAAGCACACTTTGGTATACACTATATTCTTTTCCTAGACGCAGATGTGCAGAGCAACAAATGTAAAAACTTTCAAGGTCTGAGAGTTGAATCTGCAAAAACAAGCTGCCTGAAGCTGTGTGGGATCATTCCTTTCAGATCCTTGTTGCGCTGGTGAAACGGCGGTATTTGTGATAGCACCCTTGCGTCACATAACACATAATTTATTGGATGCTTGGTTATCGCCCTAATGCTGCTCCACTCGAGCCTCATTATTTAGCTGTGCTCTTGGCAGCAGCTGCCGAGCTTTGGGCTTTTACCTGAATGAATACACCCTTGTGTGTCCTCAGTGTCTCCCCCCGCCTCAGCATGCTGAAGCTTTGTAAATACAGGAGGTGGAAAATGAAGTTTGTGCCCTCCAAAACTCAAGTTTCAGTCCTACACGATTATGCTTTTCACACATGGAGTGCTAAAACTGAGTCGCAGTGTGGTGGGAAAGTCATTCGTTTTCCCAATTGTCCCGTCAGCACAGCGGCATAAAATGACTCTCAGCAGGCTGTAAGTCACTAATTGAATGAATAATTGAGGTCTGTGCTTCTTAGACCGGGGAGTGACAAGCAAATTGTAACTTTATGCAGTAAGTTGGTCACATAATGCACTCAACTGTTCAAGACATGGCTAAAAAATATACCGAGGTTAGTATTGACGTAGTTGTTGTTTAGAGCCCAACAAAACAACCAACATATTTCAAATCTGAAAGTTGTCTTGACCTTGGATGTATCTGAATTCAACTCAACTAGCCTCCGAAGGCTCGACCACATCTGGTCTTTCTCCGATGATGGAGTTTGCTCAACTGTCCGTGTAATCAGAAATGAGTTTGTCCGTCGCCCTCCTCGTGCTGTTTGGACACCAAGAGGAAGCCACACTGGCACATTTTTGTTGATCCTAAAGACACAGGTGTGATTTTTGAGGTAAATTGCCTCATCATGCTCTTGTACTGTGAGATTGGATAGCTGAGGTTTAAATTGATCACCAAATGTGTAAGATTTTGACCTACTAACAGTGAAGTGAAGTGAAGTTTACTGTTCAAGTTTGGACTGTAATTTAAACATTGTTTGACAGTTATCTGCAGGACTGAGTAATTGAACGTAAATGAGTTTGTTTCAGTCTTAACTTTACAACTTTACCCACACAATTGTCAGACTGCGCCAAATGTGATACCAGTGTAATCGGTAATGCTTTATATTCAGGTCTTTGTAATAAATAATTCACAATGAACATGTTTATTATGCTTTTATTAACACGTATATAGTCTCAATAATGTTTATACGCATCCAATAAGGACTTGTTAGGGTCTTATTACCTATTAACTAACATTTATTACAAGGACCTTAATACAAATAAGAGCATGTTGCGTTTTTAACATTTATATAAAAACAAATTATGTCCAATTTCACAGTATCTTTAAAGCAGCCTTTTGTTCTTCCTGTCCTGCTCTGTGCAGCTTCATATGACTTAGATTTTTTGTCCTTTATATACAGAGAGCAGTGCCGTTTGATTGGATTACCATTTCAAGTACCAGATGTTATTGTATTTCCACAAATAGATGTGGTCGTAGTGGTTGTCCAGATGCTGTTGTCTGAAAGCTAAGTTTGTCCTTATTTAGATATCCATATATTCTCAGTCGTAGAAGACTTTTAACACTTGCTTGACATTTGTTGGATAAATCAGCCCAGCGGCAATTAACAACTGTTAATGCGGTGAAGTGGATCTGGGATTTTTGGCAGCCGAACAGTTATTGATTTTGGAAACTAATAGTCTTATGTGTATGTTTGTAAGGTAAAGAAAATGTTTTAATTTAAAAGAATAGTTTGATGTTTTGCAAATTGATCAATCTACAACTTGTAACTAAAGTCGGCCTGTAAAGATGGACTAGTGAGTAGATGAGTCTCCGTGTTCGCTGTGATGATGATTAATGTCCCCAACAACTTTTGTAGTCTCATTTAGCCACTTGTTAGCAACTGCCATTTTCAAGACATGTAAGCGCTTTACAATTAAATTGTGGGGCATTTAATGATATATTTTATGTCGTAGACATAAGACGAGGGAACCAGGTGTGCAAACATGCTAACCGATTTCTGGGTTTTAGGACTTCAAACTAAACCGCTCTATATAACATCATGTAGTCTTTGCAAAACTTCAAGGTTTTGTAGTTTTTTTTGTTGTAATTTTAAACATGTGATGTACAATATGTTTATTAGTGAGCTTTATTGAATCTTGTAGGTACATTTTACAATCTTAATGCTAAGCTAGCTGCAGTATCTCTCTTATTAACCTCTGTAAGAAGGTAAAAAAGCATTTTACTCTTTAAAATCTTTGTTGAGAGGGATCCTGTTTTTGGCTGTAACAGGAAACAAGAAAACTGTTTAGCATTTGCCCTCCAGACAACTTGTAGTTTCAATAGAGATAAACTAACTTTAATAGGCAGGAACAGCTTGCTACAATAAACGCAGTTATTAGGTATCATGCACACAGATGTTAGACGGGATACTTATAATCATCGGTCCTGCTTGAATCCAGTTTTATCTCATATAAAAGGCCAAGTAGAGGACACAGTCTTTATAAAGTTAAGTCCTCACGCTGCCTCTTCAGTACTGTAATACAAATTGACCAGAAATCTTTTAGTGTACGTGCATTAAATGGTAACGCGAGTCTGTGCACATCATCATCATCATCATCATCATCATCTCTCCCCTCTCATTCTCACTTTTTATCTCCAAGCCTCCTTTTGAAGTCGACCATTGAGAATAGACATCAGCAGAGAGAGTGGGTGTATGATGTGTAGAGTAACTCAGCAGTCAGTTTCTTACTCCCTAGTTAGTTCAGGAGCATCATCCTCCAGATTTTTATACATTCTAATAATATCATTACCGTTTTAAACTCGATGCCTCCACAGTGGCATTAGCCGCAGCCGGAGGGCGTTATGTTTTCAGGTTGTCCGTCTGTACACATATCCATCCCATCTTTGTGGACGCATTCTCAGTAACGCCTTAAGGGAATTTCTTCACATTTGGCACAAATGTTCATCTATCTGACTCAAGAAGGAACTGATTACAATCTGGTGGTCAAAGTTCAAAAGGTCAAAGGTCAACTTCACAGTGCCATCATAATATTCTGCAAAAAAACACTTTTCTGGCCATTATTCAACTCCATCACTCAGGAACAGAAGAGGAGATTGGCGGCATTAATCATAGGTGGCCACCTTGAAACTGCGCTGATTGTAAAGATCTTTTGAGTGGCCAGGTTGAAGATGTGTGTGAAGCAGCCACATTTTAGAAAAGTGTAGCTTCTTTGCAGAAACATCCATAATTGAAGCGCTGTCTGCTGTCATGTGCTCTGTTAATAGATGCTCGGCTCTGTTGGCTGAGCGTATGAACACAATGAATGATTTTTGACATGCAGCAGAGCAAGAACAACAAAGCTTAACAAAGTAAAGTCAATATTATTCATATATCCCTAAATCACAAATCACATTTTTGCCTCAAGGGGCTTCATGGTCTGCACAGCAAACAGCATCCTCTATCCTTAGATCCTCGACTTAGATGAGGAACAACTCCTTAAAATTGGCAAAATGTGAGAAATCTCAGGAAGAACAGTCCGCTCTGTCTCTTCCTGAAGAGGGCTTGAGTGTTGTGCGTTCAGCAGCGGCTCATGCTCATTGGTTTTGCTGATATTGAGCTTCAGATGATGTGACAAAGCTCTTTATCAGTCCTCTGTACTCCTCAGAATTAGGTACAGAATTTTAACCGTGAGGCGTTTTTTCTATTTAAATCTCAGTCATGCTATTATAATTTAAAATTTGTTATGTGTTCATTTGCATTTTTCTTTTTCTAATGTTACACTCACTGGCTCAGATGTACGACTACGTATACTACTATATTTAAAGTCATGCGGCTTCTTGTCTGCCAGTCTGTCCACCACGTTGTTTTTACCATTAAATTGATGGTTTTCCAGTGGATGAATGCTACTGATGAAGATGATTCCCTGGCGTTTCATCTAGTGCCACCACGAGGTTGACATTTGTGGTTTTGAGTTAAATGTCTTGACAACCACTGGGTGGGATATGTGTAGACATTACGGGCTGAATTAAAATGTCCAGACTTCACCACTCTTGCAGACTCTGAACTTTGCGGGCGCGTTCCCGGGAAGTCTGTGAGTGCTAAGGGCTGTCCAAACCCACAACTCATCCAGTCCACAAGGGACCTCAAGCAGACTTTCCGAGGGTCCACTTGGGGTGCAGACGTCACAGATTTAAAGGAACATTATGCAACTATTTTATCTTGAAATAACATATTCAAAATCTGTTTGATTGTACAGTGACTTGTAATGGGGTGAATGGTTTGTTTGTCTCTGCGACTCTGCCTCTTTCTCTCTTTCAGTGAGCGATAAGATCACGGTGCATAACGCTTTACAGCAGTACATCGCACACAGCACCAACTATGAATAGTGAGTCACGTTAGCTGGCTTGCTAAATTATATGCCTTGTGTTGTTGCATGCACAATAGCATGATACAGCTAGCTGATATTGCCTCTGGTTCATGTTGCGTCCGCTTGGCTTGCTGTTAATGTTCTGGGTTGTGTGCAGCGCCTGTGCAAACTTTAACTGTTGCATGGCAAAAAATGCCTGAGCTGCATGTTCACTTCAAGACATAACTTTGTTCTGACCTGTCAAGTTTTGCTTGTAGGTAGCATGTAACGTGACATTACATCTGATTTTTACAGCAACCTGGGACTTTTTTTTACGACAGTTGTGTTGCTCTCAGAAATGGTGGGGGCACCAAATCACACAAAATATTCATTTCCACGTAATGTTTTTCCAAATGCCAGCAAAAAATGTATTTATAAAATAATTACTTTATTACCTTTTTCCACTTAAATCATGTAGGCCAGAAATCATATTCAACACATCGTGATACAGAATTATATAGACGTATAGGCTCAGCGGCTCAGGCTCAAGTCCGGAGGGTGGACATTTGGATTCAGCCAGGATGAGTTGAAATAACTGAGGCACTCGTATGGCTGTAGACTCCTAGTCTTGTTTCATACCTACTATGAGGAAATATAGACAGGTTTTTCCCATAAAGCCCTTTTTTTAATTCAACGAAACTCTGCAAAGTTTTCAAACTCGCCTAAATAAAAGTAACAAAGTTCAGCTTTACATCAACAAATATCTGTATCAAAAAGGAAGTAAACAAGAAGCTGACAAAGAATCTAATATCAGCATTATAGTTGAACATTGTCAGATCTTAATACTACTATACACATTTCAGTACTAATTCAACAGTTCGATATCCTCCTGCCCTAAATACAGCATTGTACTGAGAAGCAGTCTTAACAGCCTTTGATTAGACATCAAATTTTCATTTGGATTGTACTGCCAGTTTCAAACAGGGGCTTTAACAGTGACTAACATAATTTCTCTCAGCTGTGTGTTTCGGCAAAAACAGCTGGCTTTTATAGAGCTGTTCCCTCAAGAGCCCAAATAAACCTCCAACCTTGAGTCCCACCAGCCCTGGAGGGACCTGCTGTCAACACCATTGTTCATGCCTTTTTATATCTTACCTTTCAAAATTACAACCATCAGCTGTCTGTCTGCTTTCATTTCACAGGGCAGCTCTCCATTTTACACACAGCGCCCATTTCATTGAATCTGTTTAGAAAGAAGTGGAGATCACTCGTTACTTTTTAAGACAAGGAAATGAATCACCCATCCTGGAAAAGGAGGTAATCCGTGACCCTCAACACTCCCTTCCTCTTCTGCACAGCAGCAGCAGGGGCAAAGGGTTTATTTGAGCGACATCGCAGCTGTAGCTTTTTAATCTAAAACATTTATGATGTTACACAGTCCAGAGAGAGATGTTAAAGTGAGCCACTGAAACTCTCCACTATCAGAAACGCTCCAATACAGACACTTTTGTGGATTATGTGCTTGTGACAAATCTCTACTGAGTCATATGCAGAAGCAGTTAAAAGCAATTTAGAGCTTTTAACTGAATATCATTAAGCGATACATTACATGTAACTGCCTTATTAGTTCTGCTTCTGTGCTGTCAAGCGATAAAACTAATGCTGTGCTTTTTAGGAAAGGGATAAAAGTAGCCTGGGCCTTTAGTTTCTGTAACAAAGTGTTTGTAAATGTAAATATAGATTGCTTTGACGTGGATACACCAGGAATTGTGTGATTCATAGTATTGATGCCCTTCAGAAAAAGTGGGAAATATCCGATAACACTAACCTAACAAATGTTGTTAGCAAAGTAATCTTAGCTTTGTTAGTTTATTTAGCTACACAGCTGACCGTAGGCTACAAATATCAAGTAACAAGTAGGCCAATCTGCATTTTAATGTCAGTAAGAGGTGTCAAGCACAGCCCATTAGCCTGCCCTCCACTCTTCAATGTAAACATGCACGTTAGCTTTTATTTCGCAGTTTGCTCAGAGCATGTCGACATTATCCCAGGTAAATGTGTAAAGGCATCTTTTTCTACCAGTTTCAGCCCTCTGTCCAGACTAAATTGTCATTTTTCTCTCGCCAGATTGGAGCTTTTCCAAAGCAAAACAATTCATCTTCACGCAAGATCTCGACCATGCTAATTCCTACAAACGGCACCTTTAAGTCCACCTATTTAGCATTTATAAGCAGCTCAAAAACATTTAATAACTGGTTTATATTACACACTATCAGGTAGTTGTGAGCAGATTAGTGTGTAGTGTACTTGTCAACAACTAACTCTTCCTATGGGCGACTATAAATTGTAAAATGTCTTCACTGGATAATTTATAGGCTGACTGGGGACAAATACTGTACTTGAATGAGAAATACTTTAAAATGTCCTTATATCTGCTACAAATACATTACAGTGTGTTTTAACACTGGTTTTAAATATTCATATTTTGCTAAATAGGGGACTGTAATGAAAGTGTCTCCTTGGTTATAAGTATGAGTTTGAAGTTTTTGAGCTGGTGTAACTGCCTCCAACTTGCGCATCTGTAATGAGGCAGCGCAGATTGTCTAAATCATTTTTATGGTTTTTAGCCGCAGTATAAAGCACGTTGTATCATTTCACAACACATTTCACCGATGCTACAAGCTGTTTAAAAGGTGTGACTGAATCATAAGCAGCTTCACGGGGACTCGTCTCCCAAATGAACTGTAACGGCAGTTTGTATTCGGGATAACGTTCTTGTTTGCTTCAGTGTGCCTTCAAGTGAATGCCTCTTTACTTCTGCTGAAAGCGGGAAAAGTTTGTCTTGATGTTTCGCCTGTGTTGCCGAGCAACACGTGCAGCGGCTGACTTTGCGTGTGAAAGGAACGATCTAGGCAATTTGATGGCTTTCAAGGGACATCATGAAAGGGTTTGAAATCAACAATGCTGCCTTTCCAAATATGATATTTCACGGGCTTTTCTTTGCGAAAGTGGCTGCAGGGAATTATCAGAATGGCCTCTAAATGCTTTTAACATAATTCACCAAACCTTTCAACACATCATTCAAAGGAAGATCAAACGAAACATCATGATTACTGCGGGAAAATTTGGCAGCTGCAGCAGCAAATGGAAATCATGGAAATAAAAAAAGGAGCAAATGGAAGTTTCCTTTGGGTCTGTTCATCCCAAACAGAAATCTGCCATTATGAACACAAGGTCAGCCTGAAAAATGGAGTGAACTTAAATGGCAATTTCATCTTGTGAATGTCAAAATCAACAACAACAGAAATAAGGTCTAAATACAATATCAACATATCATCATCCTTTAAGAGCGTGTTAGCAAACAGTGGCTCTCCAGCAGTTACAAAGCAACATTAGCTCCTGTTTGTTTACACCTGATGAATATAAGTTCAACACTGACTCTGTCTCTGGCTCTGGTGTGGTGTACACAAACATCCGTCTCTTTGGCTGCTAAATGTTCCAGCATGTCCACCAGCTCGTCTCTAACATTGTCTGTCATCTGGTGCTGGGCAGGTGGTTGTTTCACTAAAAACATGTGCGTGCCTGCTGGAAATGACGTTAATGAGAGCACTTTGAGCAAACGATACAATAAAGGTGTGGGCTGCTGAACTACCACAACAATGATCTTAAAGACACTACATTGCTTCGTGGAGTTGAGGGGAGCTGAACAGTCACATGTGGGTTTGTGACACCTTCACATTCACTTTTAATGCAAAAACATCATATATCATAAAATGCAGTAAAACATTGCACAGATATATACTAGTGTTAAGTCTGAACAGGTGCTTTTTTCTTTCATTTGAGTGATTTTGTCATCAAATATAGTCCTGTGCATGTCTGTTTGTGTGGGTGGAAGGGGTATCTGTGCCAGCTCACAGTGGAAAATGCCCCACATTGTGATGAGCCTTGGGTTAATTGGTTACGTAAGTACTAAAGAGGACTGGCAGCAGCTCCAGACGGCTGTAAAACATCTCCGAGCCTGACGTCCACCCTCACCTGTTCCTTTCAAAGAGATAACTGCTAATGTGACAGCCTCCCTTGTTAAGTTGGTGCGTCAGCAGAAGATCTCTGACACTCTGCCTTTGGATACACATCTCTGCTTCAGTCCCATCCTCTCAATGACATCACTCACTTCCTTCCTCATTGGACAAAGTGCCAGTCAGCATGACACACTGACCAATGGCGGCTTGTGTGGCGCCTGGTGGTTCGGGGAGTGGTTCGGCGCAGGAGAGTATGGCAGATGCAGAGCTGTAGCCATGGCGACAGTGGATGCTCAGCGCTGCCACGACTCTGTGTAGGCAGAGTCTGAATGGGGATGACATCACTCAGGGAGACAGGAGAAAAACAACATCTCCTTCAGTTCCTGTGTCTGTTTTTCTGCCCATGACGATAACACCAAATGTTATTTGGAGGCTGATGCAAAACCAAAGACGTTTGTTTCGTTGGACTGAAATACCTGGAAATGAAATTAGACTCACTGCAAAGCAGACAGAGACCGTTTATGTACTTATGATGTAGTGAGTTAAAAGATTTAACCGGTGACTGTTTATGAAAAACAGTAGTTTCTTTGTGTGTAGCCATCAAAATCCAGCATTTTGCCAATTTTTTTTTAATGACATTTGAGTATTGTTTTTCATGTCTTTCCCAGAATTATAATTCTGGGAGAGCTTTGATTGTGTAAATATTGAATTATACACCATGAAATATGAAGAAATACGAGAATAAAACATATTTAGAAATGTCAGGGAAAAAAACTCAATTTAAAAAATCACAAATAAATAGTTTTATAGCAAAAGAGTTTTGACATATTAATTATTGGCAGTCAAATGTTGATATTAATATCACAAACTACTGTTAAACATCTAGATTAAATAAGCAAACTGCAGCTTTCATGCAGCTCCAAACTTAATCAACAAAACTGACTGATATTCACTTTTAAATAAAAATCTAATTTCAGCCCAGTTACACTCGTTTGTAGTTGCTGTTTTCCACTGCATGTACACTTTTGCCATTTCCCGGGTGACAACATGGAGAGCAAACATTGTACCACCATTGTTGTTTTTGATGCTCTGTACCTCTTCCTCACTGAATCTCCTCTCATCCTCCCTCCCTCCCTCCCTCTCTCTCTCCCTGGCTCTGACTCACCGCTCCAGGGATGAGGGCCGGCCCCTCCTTCAGATGACATCAGAGGGCTTGAAATAGCAGCAACATTAAAGCTTCCAGTCATGGGAGCCTGCTGCGAGGCCTGCAACCCAGGGCAGCCACTTCCAGCTGAGAGGGAGTGAGAGCAGGAGGGACAGAGAGATGGACAGGGGTGAGAAAAAAAAAGTGACAGAGAAGATAATGAAGTGACAGTAGCAACAAGTCAAAGGGGGTCATCGGTTTGACATCCTCTGAGAGCTGATATCACAAGCAGAGGGGGTGCAAAGTGTGAGAGCAGCGATTATGTTCTGTCAAATTAAGTACTTGTGCCTGAATAATTTTTTCTCTTTGTCTCGGTATTTCCTTAATGTACAATCGAATCATAAAATATAAACGGTAAAGATTTAATTGTTACCAGCTGCCTCCTTAATCCTCAGCGCTGAACTTAATGGGTCTCATGTCTATCGTAACTACTTTAACTGACTTAAGAAGACATTACATTCCTTTAGTTATTTGTTGAATCTTATTTTAGCCAGTAATCTTGACATTGTTTTTCTCCTTTAAAAACTTTTCCAAAAGTTTGAGGTGCTTAGCACATCGTCATAGCATTTCTGCACGACAGCCTTCAGACGACACCTGTTCATCAAACAATGCGGGTCCTTTTAATTGGGATTTCAGTTGGACAAGTTTCAGACAAAAGCACAACCTTGAAACGCAGTCATACACAATGGCAGCCGCTGCCAGCGTTGCATTCAGGTAAAAACTCACCCGTACAATTAGTGTATGGGTGAGAATCTGATATTACATGTACTTAAAAGTAATTCTCTGTCAATAAATAAACTTAAGTACAAGTTAAAGTAAATTAAACAGATGTTAGTTTGTTAACAAATGTTGAAACACAGGCTCAAACCTCAGTCACTGGCTTGGCGGCCTTGTCACCTCTAATATCACCAGCATAGTCTCTGCCTCCTGACATGAAAGACAGGTAGTTAGCATGTACAGTGATATCTATAGATCAGATCAATAAACACTCATAAAACTATTTGAATTTCCGTATGAGCACCATCGATAATCATCGATCAGTGTAAACGATAAAGTTAGTCCCTCTTATTTTAAATCAATAGAGAACAATCAAACTAAAATGTATGTATAAATTACATAAGACCAGATGTAAGGAGAGGCTCCTCTTCCCCTCCCTTTTTCAGTTTCCTCCTCAGTCTTCTCGATTCCCTCACACCCAAACACTTACTGTTTATCCTTATCTGTCTCCTTCCTGTCTCGTACACTGGACCTGTCTGTGCTGATGGAGTGTGAACAAAAGAAAAAAAGACGATATGGTCAGCCAACCACTAGATGCCTGAACCGTGGCACCACCACCTCCCAGTGTGAAATCCGCCCCACACAGAGACCCTCCTGTTGAAGAGCTTGAACTGTGTGACCAGGCGTCGCAGAGAAGTAGGTCAGTAGACATGAGAGGACTGAGAGCATGAGAATAACACGCGCCGACATAAACATCCCCCATAACTACATCCTGTCTATCTTCAGCCTTCACAACAACAACAAACCCACTCCTACTCTCCCTGCCCTCCTTCTCTGTCCGTGCATCCAGGATATGTTCCCTAAAGGTTAGATTTGATTCACACTGGGGCCTGCCGCTCTGAAATATGCATGCACTAAAGGAATAAAAAGCATCGACCAAGTGGAATATGCTGTGCCTCTCACGTCTGCACTCAGTTGTCTGCACCTGCATGACTGTCTGAGAGGAATATTTTCTTAAAGATGCAATATCACATACAGTAACATTGTTATGACGTAATGAGTTTTGTTTGTAGTCAGCACCTACAGTACATCTGGCAAACTGTTACAGACCTGGAATTTGTATTTACGACAGTGGTGTTACTTACTTATACATCCAGTATTTGCATGAATTTGGAGTCATGTTTCAGCAAATCTGATAAATGTGGGTACAATGTTCGTTCTCCTTTTAACTCTGTTTTGGTCCCCTCCAACCCCTAAGAAACAAATTTTGCTCTTCAGCAGCTAAACGTCCGATTTCTTTATCAGCTTGCTGCACACTACTGTCTGTCTGCTGGGCAGGAAGTGTACAGAGGGTTTTTAGAGTTCCCAGGTTGCCAGCCAAAGATAATACTGATGACAGTGGTGAGTGTCAATCAAAACAGTGAGATGTGTGAGCCTATAAACCCAAAACAATGGACTGAAAGACACCAAAATGCTCTGTAGAGCTACAGTTAGAGGGAGGTAAGAGTCAGGTCACACATTAAATTAGGAAAACAACAGTACATATTGAAATACATCCATGAAAAATTGTTTTTAATGCAAACAATCCTGTTTATAGCTTTTTATACACTTAAGCAAAAATAAACCAGTGTCTGATTTTCTACTGCAGAAAAGTTTTCTGGTTGAGTTTTCAGTGTGCGAAAACATGGTGAAAACGTACTTTTTTTTAATGAAACAATTACTTGTCATTAACAATGTTGATGGATTAATCAGCAAGAGTCTCAGCCTTATTGAGATTTTAACAAAACGTAAATTATGAATGATTATAAGGCCAGCACAGATCCTGAACGTTCCCAGTTTGTGACACAACATTTTTAACTTTACTGTTCTTTCTTTCTTACTGCCACTTGTACCATTATTGTACTATGGTCAAGTATGTGCACACGAGGTCACAGTCAAGAACATGGACTGATAAGAAATTAAATATGCTGTCAATTTATTGCATCCACGTGAAAATGCTGCATGTTGCAGCTTTAAAGTACAAGGCAGGGAGTGTGAGATAAATTAGAGGCTGACAGGCTGCCTTGTGCTTGAAGACAAGCCAGTCACCTCAAGGACATCAAAACAGGAGGCTGTGTGGGCATCAGAATCACAAGTAAGGAGACCCATAGAAAGCACTGCGCAGCGAAGAATAATCGTAGTGCGTACTGCCATAGCAACTCCAGTCCATACAACAAACTTACAGTCTGCACTTCAACACATTCACTCCAAATGATTAATTTTCTAATTAGCTGTGCTGCAGCAGATCTGATAATGTTGCAGGAAAATTGGCTTCCTTCTGAGTTTACTGAAGACCGCAGAGCTTCAGATGAATTAACAGTCATGCATGTGGCGTGATACTGTGCATCGTATTTAGGTTCAGAGCTGTAAACATGTTTGCAGCCATGAGAAGATGAATCTGTCATGAGAACAGCTGCAGAGCTTAGTTACAGTGACACCTGAGCATGACACAACGAGTACGTTGGCGTTAGTATGGTAGTATGCTAGCGATTAGCTCAAAGCACCACAGCCTAATACAGCCTCTGAATGTGTCTGGATGTGAACTTGCACTTTGGATAATCCACAGCCCTCCCTGAAAAACAGTTTCCTTTTGGAGCTACTTTCTACTTAAAATCATTGATGAATAAAGACATAAAATAGGAAATTATATCAAGTTACCACCTCCTGTGATCAAAGTAGCGATATTTCTGTGCAACAGCCTTTTTTGTAAGATTCTCACATCTCAGATCAGTTTCAGTGTGACAGTCTGATGCATTTGCTGATGCAAAAAAATGTATGTTTCTGTTTCTTCCATTGCTCTCAGGCTGGTGAAGTGGCCGAGGTGACGCTGGTCCAAGCAAGGAGACTGATGAAGAAAAGATAAACAAGCTCAGGGAAATATGAAAACCAACAACCATACATGAAAAAGAAGATTTGAGATTGGCTTCTTTTTGGGTTGTTATTCCACTCATGACTCATAAAACAACAATGTTATTTTAATAACACAGACATTAATATTCAATCTACCTACCTACTTAACTTACAGCAACTGCAGGTTAAACAGTGCGAGAACAGACTGAGATGTCAGCACCTCGGGCCTTCACACTCACCGCATGAGATAAAAATATAAAGCTGAACATTTATATGAGGTAGGAGAGAAATATTTACTCAATGTTATGTTTAGCCTCATGGTCCAGCCCTGGTTTATCTGTGTTATAGATGATATGATACCATCAAACTAGGCTAACTAGGAATAGCCATCTTACACTGCCTGCTTGACGCTGCAGATCAGTACATTATGACTGACCATGTTAGGGTCACTGGAGGAAGTAAAAAGGCTGTATAAGATCAGTTTATGAAAGAGGATGTTCTCTATTTGATTTTTGGGTTGTGTGTCTTACTAGTCTATTCAAATGCAGAATCATTAAGATAAACAAAAATGGTGCAATGACAGAAAAACAGACTGTGAAAGTACATGAGATAAAAGCCTCATTGTACCTTAGTATGTATGAAAAGCACCATGGGGAAATGGTTAAATCTAGCTAAGTTTATTTAACTGAATCCTGTCAGGATTAGTGCGAACATATGAGATACAACAGCAACTTCCAGGATTTCCCAACATGAAGGTCTGCTGGTATGCTGTTTCAAAGCCTCTTTTAGCTTCACGGAAAAGTTATCTGGTGAGGGAATTATGAATCCTTTATTGGTTCATTTATTTGTTGGCCTTAAAGGAATCACACTTAGACTCTAAAATTAGCTGGAATCCCCCTAAAAAGTATTTATTCATCAAGTGTTTTAACTGTAGAATAAAAAGCTCGCTAAAATCCCACATTTTCAGAAGCAATTCCGATAAACAGTGTCACACATTTGTTTTCTGAGGATGTAGACCCAATTGATAATGACCAAACACAAGATGTCCGAATTTGTTAGATATGTTTTGGTCAGTTTAATCAGCGAAGCAGAGATGTTTTATCTTCCACTAACACAGAGTTAAAGTGAGAGAAACAGTTGAGTGTCATCAGCATAGAAGCAAAAAAGAAGAAGCTGAGAAACGATGCAGATTTTAAATTTGAAGAGCAAGATGAGAATCACAGAACCGCTCCAATGTTTAATTAGTATGGAAACATCTTGAGAACATTGTTCAGGTAGGAGCAGACACCTAAAACAATTTAGTTGGATTAAAATTTAGAGATAATCTTAAACGATGAAACGATAAATATACCTTCGGTGATCTTTTGGCACACATTTCCTCACATTTGATAAGGAAAATCCTCGAATGACAGAAATCAAGTGGTTCAGTATCGAACCTTAAAGCAACATTATTTAACTTCTTTTTTCCTCAAAATAACTGGCACAAAGATAACTTGGCCAAGCCCAGGCTAATATCTTAAGTTTCAGAGGAAACCAAGAGGACCACATTACAACTGACTTCTAGGTCAGTCAAAAAAAAAAAAAAAAAATTCAAAAGGAAGAAAATCAACATCAGTAGAAACTGCAGGTCTCTTACTTTTAAACTAATTACCTGACAGTCTGCCAGCCTGACACTCCACTTTCTGTCCACTTTCTGTCTGAGACTCGCACATCAGTAGGGCAGCCAGTGAATTTCATGCTTCAGTAATTGTTTTAAATTTAAAGGGCATTTTCTGACATATTTTCTGCCAGGCCTGTAATATTTAATCACAGCTTCAGCTTCTGTGGTAAAATGTTGAAGTTAATTCTATCACCTTTTTCACACATATCACAACCTCCACAGACAAGTTCCTTTTTCTCAGCTCTGTGTTCCTGCAACATGCTGATGTTTTATTTTCATTATGTACAATGTTCTTGTGGCTTTGCACATGATTTATGGCTCTCAGAATGGAAAATTATATAACCGGTTTTCATTTCTATTGTACACCACAACAATGTATGACCTTAGCAAAACAAATTCCTCTGTATATACAAAAACTGATAAAAATGAGTTTAACAATTTAAACGCATACTGATTTGTTATGCACTGAGTGGTTTAAAATGACTGGAAGTACAAAAGAAATGAAAGACATGATTATCACAATAGGGATCTTCACAATGATTTTTTCGAATTTGTTTTTTAGGAAATTGTAACATGTGATAAGACAAAAACGTGGGCACAAATTTTCAGAGCTGTGATCTATTTTTTTCTGTTTATCTGTATCACATGCAGATGTTTGAAAAAGATGCAAATAAAAAGATTGTGAAACATAATTTCATGATCAGTTTCTTCTGAACATGAAATATTGTATAAGTAGACTATATTTTGAGATAATAGGTTTGAATTACTTGTCCAATGCCTTTAAACAAAGCAAAGAAAAAGCAATCTCAAAAATGATAGTACATTCATGTGGTGTCGGAAAAATCAGGAAAATGAGTTACTGACTGGTACAGTTCACTCCAACGACAAAGTCAGAACAAGAACTCCGAAACTTTAAAATATAGAAATTTTCAGACACAACTTTATCGTCACGTACGCAGAAACATGGCGGGCAAAAGTAATTGTTTGGTTGATGGTTTGAAACTTTTTATTAACTCACATGTTACATATCAAGTTTTTGCTCACATGTAATATGGTTTTAAGTTGTAACTGTGAGTTGCTGACACAGTTATCTGGATTAGTTTGAAGTTTCCTCATCATCAACCTTGGCAACAGGTGAAGAAAAGCTGTTTTTGAGTGATTTTAGGGTATGTCGTGGCACCATGTGGCATAAAATCGCTTATTGTAATTGTAAGCTTCAAACTTTAAACGGCCATCAACAAATACAACACATCCTCTTTGTAGCGTCCATATTGTTACGACTCAAAGCTAATGAACACATCGAAGTCGGAAGAACGACTTCCAGACTTGACACAGTCGACAACTTAATGCCATTGAAAATTTATTGTGATATCTGATAGTTTACATTAGAGTGAAAACAGACATGTGACATGGCTTTACTAAGACAGAATGCAAAGCAATGTAGTCAAATAAAAAGCATATATTTTTGTTTTCAAATTTAGGAAAAAAATAATAATAAAACAGGCACGACATATAGCCATTATAAATACAACATGCTTTAGACCTTAAACTGTAGTTTAACAGTCCTAAGAAAAGAACTTGTACAGTCTTTTCCCCTGTATACCCATCTTGCCTTTGATCAACATCCTTTCAGGTACGTTTTAGACAGTAACAGAGCTCAAAAAGGCGGTAGCCAGTGTCACGGTAAAACAAAATAACAATAAAAAGTAAACAGTTTTCAGCAGCAAATATCTACATTTTTCATCCAGGCTGCTTTGATGCTGTTAAGTTCAGAGAATCAAAACATTCTACAGAAAGACAATGCCATAAGTGACAGGATTTCTCCTCTTTAATTTTGGTATAGCAGTTGAATCTCCAGGAGACACTCGAACATGATCCCTGGCTTCCTTCCTGCTCGCTGACACATGACACTGATGCATTCGATAGAACCTGGTTCTTATTTGGTACACACTGGCAGGTGACACTGGCAACTGCATTTTGTTGGTTCAACTTAGACTGACTGATCGAAGGGAGAGTATAGAGGCTCTGCAATTGGGTCACAAATCTCCCAGCAACTAACGCTGGCGCCATCTTGGAGGTCCTTTGGAGAAACTAGCTGTGTACATGTAACAGTTAAGAGGAAAGTCGGACTACTGTGGGTCCGCTCAGTAACGATTTAGGCAGACATGAATGGTCTGGTGGACTTTGTTTCCAAATGTAGCTACCCTTCGCTCTGTGAGTTTGGAAAAAGTTCCCCAATATCAAAAGTTTGACATTTTCACCTAGATATGTTCATCATATCAGACAGTCAAGGCTGGCTGACCAGATAAATGCTGCATCTCAATTCAAGAGCTGAAACCTTCGAACGATGCAGCCCTTTAAAGCGAGTCTGTCGCAGGACCTAAAAGCCAGACCAATCCTGCGCGTTCCTCTCCAAACGAGACACTGTAGCCTCGGGGACGTAAAACCAATGGTGCATTCAGGCACTTCTTGACCACTCCTAAAGTCGACTGGAAATTAATAAAACAATCATGCCACAAGGTCCATCTGGTAGCTGTTCTGGAGTGTATCACACAATCTTCTTCAGCAGACGGAGTTACCCAATTGTAGATATTCACATTTCCATTCCTGTGCTCAGTGCTTAGAAATAATAGAAATTTGAACATCTACAGTTTCGTTACTGAGCAATCATGTGCCATGATCCAACTTTCAGTCTCAGTAGTTTTCAAGTTTATCACCAGGAAATGGCTGACAAAGTGGTGAACGCCAAGTAGTAAACTCAAGTTCATGAAATGTAGCTTACCAGTAGTTTACCAGCACTGATGAGCACAGGAACACAAATATCAATGAGGTCACGTTTCTCAACTTCATGAATTGACGAAGACCGCTTGAATGCACCATTAACATAAAACTTAAAGACGCAGACAAGGCTTTAGGAGTCTTGAAATGCGAACTTCAAAGGATGCAGCCCCAGAACTGGGATGTAGCAGCTCAGCTCAGGTAGCTAACAAGCTAATATCATCCAAACAGTAACTCAAATCAAATGGATCAGGGGATTAACAGTTAATATTCAGTTAAAACCAGCACACACATGAACAAGTTCTCAAGAAATACAATCAGATATTCACAGCCCAGCTAAGGACCTCCAATATGGCCGCCATAGGGTGCGTTTCATCACCTGAAAGCCCTCTATACAGGAGACACTGACTGTGGTGGAGAAAGGGTCTTGGTAAAGGCTCTCCCTGCGACATGGTGGGAGATTCCAGCTCGCCCTCAACGTCTACATGGCTCAGCAGAGACCTAAACACCGGCCCTCTAAAGGGCTCTCACCACACAAGCTAAATAAACAAGCTAACAGAAAAAAAGAAGAAGGGATAAATCACTTCCAAACAAACTAACCTGGCTCTCGACCTCGCAGATCACTGGGAGAGACAGTGAAACCAAACAGTTGCGAAAGAAAAAGAAAGAAAAAATACAACAGGACAAATAAAAATACTTCCAAACCAAAAAAGAGGAGGGGGGGGGGGAGAGAGAAATAAAACTGTCTGAGGAAAAGAAACTAAACATTCGCTTTCTTTCGTGTGCAGGCATGCATGCGGGTAACACACATGCATGCACACACATACACACACACACGCACGCACATACACACACACACATTCGGACACACACAGCCAGAGGTACAGTGAACAAAAGTGCTTCAAGTTGGGGAAGTAAAACAACTAACCCAGTAGAAATACGTATAAAACCTTAAATATGTTACTTTATGTACAAAAACTGTAACACGGGCCAATATGTTTATGTCTTTATATTTTCAAGTAGGTCACTGCTAACTATTAAGGGTTTGCATTGTCATCGTTTTTAGGATATAAGGTCATGTGATTAGACTGACCTTGCCGGCAAAGTAATCAATCACTGCTGATTTTTTAAATCTCTCCCCTCCCATCCTGCCCCGCCTCCACCTGCCGCCATCTTTTCTATCCTTTCATTAAAAAGACAGACAACGAGCCCCGGGCATCCCGCATTGTCCTGACCTCTTCCTCCCTGCTTTACTCTTAGAAATAATATACTGAATATCCATCTGTTTTTGCACCTCAAAATCTTAACATAGAAAATATATGCGTGTATGTTTACCAAGTCTCTGTTAATCACAGAAAATAAGTGGGGAAGAGCTCTCTGAGGATTCTGGTGCAGTTATTTTGAGGGCCACTTTGAACCAGTAGGGAGGGAAGACACATCGGTTCACATGACGGTTTTCAGAGTTATGCACTGCACAACAGAAAAGTGAGGGGAGGCCGTTCATGTTTTGAAGAGACACAAGATTCAGACGGCTTAGAGGCAAATCACAGACGCCGTCCACAAAGAGACAATTCATTCGCTCTAAGAGAGAGACAGACGGATAAGCTATAAAGTGCAAAAGACCTACAAGAGCGGGAGGAAATGGCGGGATTTCTAGAATAGCAGCAAAGAATCACAAACTACACTTTTCTCTTCAGAGAAAAGTTTAAAATCAGGCAAAAACTGAGAGGAGAAGCAGAATTTGTCTACAGAATTTAAATAAAATCAAACCAAATTCCCTAGAAGCATCTAACAGACAGCTGCTAAACACACTACAGTCTATACGGAGACGACGAAATCCTCAAACCGTCCGGGTCAAACTTTCTTTCCATCTCCAACGATCTGTCATTCATCTGTGAGAAGGCCATTAAAAAAACAGACGAGAGCGAACAAACTTTTTGCCTCTAAACTGAGATGAACCGAAGGCCTCTGCAAAGTGCAAACGAAGTAGCATTGTTCAAGTATGCCACTGTGTAATGCTTGACCACACACACACACACAATGCATATATACACACAGTCATATGCATATATACATATGTGCATGACAGCAAATATATATATATAGGATCCATGTTCCAATATCTACGTACTACGAACATTTTCATAGTATTTATGGATATGTAATCATAGTGTGTGTATATATTTTCATATGTAGTTGTGTCTCTTACTGTTTCATTACTAGACAATGGAATAATACAGTCTGTCCTAACGTTTTATGACATGTGGACACTGATTTCAGGTTCCCCAGTCTAGAAATTATTCTGCTCCTTTTCTCGTCTTTTTCCACTTATGGTACTGCTGCAAAATGGGACCAGCCACAATCGCATTTAGCCAAACACTACAAATATTTATATATCTATATATTTATGTGTGTGTATATATATATACATATGTTTATATATATATATATATATATATATATATATTTATGTCAAACAAATACTAGGTGCTGCTTTCAATGCTTTTTGGGTGCGTAAAAGTACCAGAAAGTGGGCGGGGAGGAGGATAAAGAAAATTCACAAGAAAGTAAAAAGATAAAAATGGAAAAAAAAAACAGGAATAAAAACCCCACACTACTGCAATCCCATCCATAGCCACTTAAAAAAAAAAAAAAGCAAGATGCTGCTACATATTTGTAACTATGATAAACTCCCTTTCCCCTCCGCTCCTCACCCGTCCCTGATTGCTCATTTGGACATTAGCAAAGAAAAACATGCTCAGCTAAGGGCAGAGATACAACAAGCCAAAAAACAAACAAACCAAAACATGACAGACTTGACAGGGAAATAAAAATGCTAACCAGTAACATCCATCTGCCATCAAACCAAAACCTTACCAAACCCAGAAGTTAAAACTATAGCAAATAACATTAAAATAACGAAAGTCATCAAAGTCATTCGTCTCGCTGTATGGGCGAAATAAAGAAAACAAAGAAATGTCCTTTCAGTGAAGTCTATCTCCTTACGCTTAGTGGTCGCCATATCACCACAATCACTTGTAAGCGTGGTTCGGTGGAGGCAGGGGTGGTGGGTGGGGGGGGTGGGGCGGGGTCAAACCCAAATCTCCGGAGCTGCGAAGGAGAACACACAATCTTTAAAGTAACGACAGGACTCCTGTGACGTGATTTTTCAACAGTTGCTCCACTTCCTCGTCGTCGTCGTCGATGTCATTCGCTCTGTTCAGTTTCACGATGAGCCGGTGGGTGTGTGCACGTGAGGGAGGCGAAGGGGTGGAGGTTCGTGGAGGGTTTCTGTAAGGGAGGTGTTGGAGAAGGGGCGGGGGGGTTCGAGAGGGGCGGGGTGGTCGATGGTCGACGCTCCACATAGTTCGATAAAGAGCATTCCAAGGTCAGAAAAAGACAAGAGCGCGGCCGGAGCGTCACTCCCATCCGTTGTCCTTGATCATGTGAGCCAGCTCGATGATGAACTTTCCCTCTTTGTACTTTTGACTGCTCTCAAACGCGTGCTCCTGTAGAAACGGACAAAAAGACAGAAAAGAGAGCACAACTTGAGTTACGAGACCTCGTCCACCCTAGAGCCTGACTGATACTGATGATGAATATTCTTTTAATTCCACAAACACATACAAAAGTGGTAAAGGTATGTCTGAAAGATGTCAGTATCAGTCACTAATTATTTAAAACAGCTGAAGTTTTGTTGATTCTGGCCGCCCCTGTAACAAAAGAGGTGTGAGCACCAACACCTCCTGTTGTAGAGATCGTGATCTGACTAGCATATGCATTTGTTTTGAAGTGAAAGAAGGAGGCAACATATTTTTTTATATATTTTTTTTAACACAGCTGTTTGCAGGATGCATTACGATGAGGCTATGTATCTATTTGTGGCTATGTAAGATTGATAACAAAGTGAGCTTTGTTTGAGTACCGTTCATACACCGAGGTTACATGCAGCCTACAGCCAACAGATTTGGTTGCTCAGTAACAGTAATTTTGCTGAGAAAGCCAAAGTTATCAACATTCCCCAGTAATGTTATGATTTTGAGAGGAATCTGACCCGCTGACAGGCATTGACAATAACTGAAGTAGCCAATATTCTCGCTGATAGTCTTGTGTGCCTGTGTAGGTCACGTAGAGGCATCAGTATTGAATCGAGACTGTTTCATAACCAGTAAATAACTCCTCACAGTACATTTTAATCCCAGTGACCCACCAATGGATCAGTCATTCCAGCCACACGAACAGACCTCATTTTATATTCTGTTCTGAGTTTTTAAGACACCAATAGTGTTAAAATTGTTTTGGTCAAACCACTGTTTCCAAAGTCAAGAATGAACTTTTCATCGATTTAAAAAAAAAAGAAAAGAGGTTGATATCCTTTATCTTCCTCTGTCTTTCTGTTTGACATTAACAAAAGGTCATCTGGTAAAGGAGCATGGTTGAATGGATTTGTATTTTTTAGACTGACGTCAGTCTAACCATGGCATTTCATCATGTCACACAGTTTACTTTGTATAACTTTCTTCCACTAATGTCTGTCATTTTCAAACTTTGACCCCCTCAGTCTGCGTTTTAGATGCTTTTCAAGCAAATTATAGTGAAAACTTTCCAGCATTTCCAGGACTACAGAGGAGACATACATCATGTAATCAAGTGCGCAATAACTCAGCAGAGAATTTAATTCCTAAGTCCAAACAAAAACAAATACACGGCAAGACAAATACACACACGTTTGCCCATCTGGTCTCATTATTATCTGAAATAAGCAGGATTTTAGAGATGAAGTGAACAACACAAGCGCTTCAACGGTTGGCCGTTTCTTCCAGTGTCTAAACTTCCTCTCTGGAAATACGTCTCTTGAAGTGCTGTATGATTTCCGGCATATGTCCCAGTCCTGCTGAGCTTCAGGACAATCAGGATGTCAATGTGGGTCTGTGTCTTTGATTATTTGCTCAGCCTGCTTTGCCTTGTAAACCAGCTCCACTCTGCTCTGCTCTGCTTTGCTTTGCTTTGCAGGGCCTTTCTGAGAATCTGTAATTGTTTTTGTCACCAAAGGAGCGGCTTTAAGTGAGTCCCTGTCTTATAGTTTGTTCAGTTATTTTACACCCTTCTATAGTCTTTTTAGACAATTACCAGGACAAGCCTCTTCAAAATGGTCTGACATTTAATCACTGTAGACTCTCAGAGGTACCAGTCTGGCTGTCTGCAGCCAACCTTTCGGCACTGTAATTATCTCGAGCGCTAGGAGACCATGGCGTGCTCAATCTGTGAGCCTAAATACAACCGTGAGCAAAAAAAAAAAAATAAATGTCACCATGGCTTTAGCAAGCAATGCTTTAATGAGAGCAACTTTGTTCCTTTGACCTGCAACAGCATAATTTGTCCTCTTGGAAGCCAAGAAACCACATACTTACACAACATCACAGCAACACGCATGAGTGGTGCAACTAGAAACACTAAGACAGGAAAGTAAAAGGGCTCAGGTTAAAGTTTGAGGAGTGAATGACTTACATATTTCCAACCCAGGGTGGTTTTACAGTTTTCACAGTAGATATCAGCCACAGCATGTAAACCTGTGAGGAGTACCCGCTCCTCCGCTGGCCCGCAGCCGACATTCACCCTGTAGGGGAGGAAAGGTCGCAGAGGTCAGGAGGAGGCTTGGAGGAAGAGCTCAAATCTTTTACTGAAAGTAAAAGCAGTAAAATGTACTCAGGTATTCAAAGTAAAAGCACTCATTGTGAAGAACAGTGTCAGTCAAATTACGACATGCTGGTGTGCTAACCACTCTATCTCAATTAATTCTTGCACTTCTTTCCAAAGTGTTAAAACACAAATAAATACGTATTTGTTCAGGGAAATGTTTTCTTTTTTCTGCAATTATTATACCAATGTCTCCCAGCATATACACTGCCGCTGATTAGCTTTTGAGTGTCATTTTAATTAAAGAACACACCACAGACACACTCACTGAAGTGCAGTGTCGATGTATGTACCTGGGCTGCATGCAGACATCTCCAAAACTTCACCTTTCCCACCAAATTATCTGTTTCTTTGGGCTACATGTCCTTTTACATGCACACCACCGTAGGCATTGTTCAGAAAACTGTGAGTGCTTTCACATAAGACACTTTTGAAATGATTTATTTGAACTTTTATCTCGAGTGCCTCTTTCATTCAGTTCACTCTGGCAGGTAAGAATGATGTAAACGAGACAGGTTGCACAAAGCAGTTGCATCGTGACAACTGGGGGACTTCTGCGTGGTTCATTGTGACTGAGAGCCACGTCCCAAAAACCAACCATGCACGAAATAAACCACCGAAAGTGATTCTTGGGTTTAAAGAGATGGATGTTAAGCAGCGGTTCTTGTTGCACGGACTAAAACACTCACAGAGGACAAACAGTCCGTCAGCTCAGTTTAGCAGGAAACCTTGATTTGGTGATTTCAGGACAAAATACATCGATGTGCGTAGCGGCTAAGGCTATGTCATTTAATTACTGTTGAGATATTTATATATAACATAAAAAATCTACAGTTTTAACCCAGATGTCAGGCCTATTTTGACCTGCAAATCACCAAATCAGTGCTTACTGGGTGTAGCTGGCAGAGACTGGAATCAGACTGGTTTTCACTCGCTATCCAGCTCCTGTTCGCCACATGATGAAGTGGGCGTTTATATGAACGTAAGGGCGAATTGTAAAGCATCAGCCGAGTGAATTTAATGTAGTACAATGTGTTTGTTGAAACGGATAATCAAATATGGCTACTGGGAATAAAATCTGCAGAAAATTCTGTTTTCACTTGTTTGTGGCTAGTAAACGTAAAAGGCCTAAAGGCAGAAATGCCCCCTTCTGTTGTACTTTTGTGGCGCCACCTTCCTGTGCATCGCTCTAATTTTCGTGCGTTAAATGGTAAACGGCTTCACTGGGTTGGCGAGGCTTAAGTTGGTGTTCATGTTTAGAAGACAAGACTAAACAAGTGTGACGGGAAAGGAGTAAGCTTAGGTGACAGGGAGACGATTCAGCTCTGGTTTTAAGTGAAACAAACACACCCAGAGTGAGTACACCTTTTAACTTTGCACATTAAATGAGCTACTTGTGAGTCCGTGTAACTTTTATTTACAAGCTCCAGATCACTTGTTAATCACACCGTGTGAGCCCGAATAAACAAAATGCATAATAAGAGGAAAGTTTTCCACATAAATGAGGTGGATTGTTCGTGTGGGTCTCATACTTACACTGAATTAAACAGATAGGCTCTTCCTTGACTGCCTTGAAATGACTGAAACGAGAGAGAAACAGGGAGAGAAAACCATGTAAGTAGACAATACAAGGCTGCACCACACCACCGAGTACAAGAATGTCAGCAACCGACGCCCTGGGGTGCTTTTCTCCCAGTTACTGCTGTGCATACTTGTTCTTCCACCTTGTCAAGGTTCCCACACACAAGTTTGGCTGGAGGTAAGAAATAAAATGAGGCTCAGAGAGGTGCTGAAGTCTGAGCACACGAACATCAAGGAGCAAGTCTATCATCAACGTGTCAACTTAAATGATGAGAGAGATCCACTTCTTGTTTCTTGAGAACTGAAGTTGGAGTCATTTCCGTCTTACTAATTGTTACATCAGAGCAGAAAACTCACGACAGTTTCTTAACAACCCTTTACTTTCTGCCAAATATTTGTGAGATCATCAAATACAGGTGGAAGGTTGGAGCGGACAGAATATTGATGGTGTGTTTTAAATAACTTGCCAGAATCAATAAGACACATGCAATATAGATTAAATAATCTTTTGCCTGCTGCAAACTCGAGATACCAAGCTTCATTGTTGACATGCAGTGTTGGCGATATTCAGCGCGTTTGAAAAACAAAGTCGTTTTTACAACCGCGTAGAGCAGCTGAGAGAAGACGAGACTTTAATGCCTCGACAGTGATGAGAATCTGAGCTATCTGGATGAAATGTCAATAAAAAGCACAGCCATGACAGAAGTTTAAAGGGGTATCATGTAAACCACACACACACACACACACACACACACACACACACACACACACACACACACACACACACACACACACACACAGCTGATTAGATCACTAAGCTCCATTTTAATGATTCAGAACAAGCCTGTTAGCTTTAATGCGTGGAGGAGTAAGTTATGTTAAAGGTGCCCTGTGGAGTTTTCTTATAAACAAATACTGTTATGTTTACATTCAGTGTTTCTCACCAAACTGCAGTGTGTGTGTATGTCCTTGAGGCTTAACAAACATTTTTAATGCGTTTCCTTCCTCATGAGGCTGGAATTAAGATGCACATTAATGTCTCTGCAGATCTACGCAGAGAAAGGTGTTATGGGCAAAATGTTAACAACCCGTCCTGAACTTCCTGATGGGACGTAAACAATAGGAAGAGTTTAAAAGATGCAGCCACACGAACACCTTCAGATGACTTTTCTTACGTGCAGCCTGGAGAGGCATGTTCCAGCCTTAAAGCAATAACAAGGCAGATTTCTTTGAATGCTGATTGTTTTCATCCATATTTGCTAGCTTGCAGTTTTCTTCCCTCCCTGCCTTCTGTTTCCTCACTCTACATTTCACCAGCAAGTGTCAAAAAGCCGAATAGGGTTGAAACTGTTGTATTTGTATCCTGCTACCTGCAAAGTGTTTGCCGTGCACATTCTCAGGAATGATTGCTACGCTTCTGCATAATAAAACTGAACAATGGCCGGTGGGAACAGTACGGCAGGAGAGCTCCCAACAAAGCCGGACAAAAGTATCGCACAGAGTTTTGTCGAGAAAATCGTTCACAACTACGTGCATCTATGTGACGTCTCAATGCTGCTCCACATACATGGAATACTCACATTTTAGGAGTCGACATAAAATAACATGCCAAAATAAATGCTGACAGATCAGAGACTGATTTGTGCAAAATATCAAACCTAAAGGTTCTGCTGATGACGGACTGAGAGGAAAAACTGCACGAAATGTTTGATTTCAAAATGAGACATACTGAGCGAAACAAACAGCTCGTACGTTGCAGTGCTCATACATCCACTAACTTAAAGCTGCTAGTTTTAGCTAACTTACTGTCCGTTTTGCAGTTAGCAATCCCCTCCCTCCGCTCTACGTCACCACGTGACCGCGTAGACATAGCAGCAAACAGGAGGATCAGACAGGACCGCCTCTTTATGGAGTTCTTTGTCCTGATTGGATAAAGTGGGCAGGGATACCACAAATTTTCTTTTTTCTTTTTACTGCATTAGCGTGGGGGGGAGGAGAGACATGGGTTACTGACCAAACACTCCATAACAGTGATTACTGTTGGAATAAAGAGCTATTTAACACAAAATATATCACTTTGGGCAGATTTTAAAGGTGCAATATGCAAGAATTGTCCACATGTCAAATTCATACAATCGGGGTTAGCATATCACCAGAGTAACTGCTAACTGCTGTAGCTATCCTTAGCTAGTTAGCTCAGTTAGCCATGCAGCTAGTGGTTCTGACTGGGAACTCGAGGACCAGAGGGGTGTTGGTGTTTACAGTGTTAGCCCAGGAACTTTGGACCGTGACTGGTTTGGGCTAGCTGGTTAGCATGCTAACTCCAGTAGATATCTCTGCAAAACAAAACATAGACATCCTAATGTCAAAACTGCTATTTATTAACATTCTGTTGATAATTTTCGTTTTGACAAGTTCAGCTAAAATTCTTTCATACTGCCCTTTTAATGCACCCAGGTAGTTACTTTCGAGAAGAGCAGTGTCACTATAACAACCTTGGTGCATTAAGTAACTGGATATTTGAGCTCTGCAGCGTGCAAGCTGTTTATTCGTTTATTTCACATTTTTGCTTACTTTTGACCCAGCCTCCGCCCTTTCTTGGTTTGGATGTGCGTGCCTTCTTCTATTTTTGTAATGAGAACGATTCCCACGATTTAGAAAAATGTTTTCTGCTCGAAACAACAAAACCTGATAAAACACTGACATGAATTACCTTAAATCTGATATCATCTGTACATTTTAATATCATCTTATTGACTAAAATCCTTTATTCCGTCCAGCTTTTCCAAACTATACAAAAAAAAAATCAACAAAATGTTAAATATTGAAGCAGCTTACGTTGACAAAAGTGCATTTCATATAAGAAGGACAATGAACATAAATAGATAAATAAATTGAACACAACATAAAAGCAATCACACAGCTGTGATGAATATAGAAGCTTTATAAATAGCCTGCCGTCTGCCTGCCACAGAGGCTACACATGACGTTACTGTATATTAATGTAAACAGAGAGCAGTAAAGCCGTCACAGTGGGAGACGACAGAGCCTGCCAGGCTTCTCTCCTCCGGCCCCGTCATCCTCGGCCGGCAGACAGGCCCCAATCGGCTTTGCTTTTTCCATTGCAAATGAGTGCGGCAGATAAGTTTGTGGCTGCGGTTGAGGGCGCTGAGCTAATACTGCCTAATAGGAGCGCCAGCTGCCTCCTCCACTGACCACAGCCACCACCGCCACCACCAACACCACCAACACCACCACCACCAACGAGGCTCAAGGGACGATTTCAAACTGCCCGAGTGCTGTCAGCGTTTGTCAAAACCGGGAAAGTTTTATTTCAGATAATAGGGTTTTGGCTTGGATCTGATTCAAGAACAGCAACGATAAGGAAAAAAAAGATTATTATTCTTTTCTCTGCTCCCTCCTCTAGTCACTGTAGGTGTTGATGTCTTACTGTTACATCCTCAAGTTCATTGTTTGTGTTTGAAGTGAAGTCTACACACAATCAGTCCTGACCCACAAGACATGTGACCTTTAGCTGTGAGAGGGAACTAGGTCGGTCCCTGTGGAGTCAACAACAAGTCCTCTCCACAGTGTTTAGTCCAGGGAGGGGAGGGGAGGGGAGGGGAGGTTTACTCCATGTGACAAGAGCTGGGTGTCATATCTGTGCTTCACTGTGGCTCAGCCATCAACTTAACCACTGGCAAAAAGGGACGGCTCCGTCTCTCGCTGCCCTTATCTGTTTCCCACAGTCTATTTTTACTTTGGCTGCATTTTTCTCTCTCTACCAGAGCTGCTGCACTCGGCTACACAAACATCAGGAGCAGGAGGATGCTTGTCACATAGCCCGTTAAGAATCTTACAGTAAAATCCGAAAAGATGAGTAAAAAAAAAAGAAAGAAAGAAAACATTTGGTTTATGTTTTTGTGAAAGCAGACAGCAGACAGACAGCTTTTGGGGTTGCACTAAAACCCTCCAGACTCACAACAATCCTATTAGACGGCCAACAGGATCCTGCAGGGATTGTTTTCAAAATGTAAGAGTGCAGCTAGAATCAGATGCGGGCTGGAAGTACTCCCACAGGTTCTTTTTTTTTTTTCTTTTGCTGCTTAATAAAACATGAGCAAATGGGAGTGTGGTTACCAAGCTCGTTTTCTTAAGCCGCTGCAATTGCACTTGTTTTAAAACGCTTGTTCCCAAGAAATGAATTCTACAAAGCAAATCTCAAAATCCCTGAATCCTCTTGACCACACGGGACTAAAGGGAACAATACCTCGCACAGAGCAATCCGCTCCTTCAGCCAAACACACAAAACACAAATCCACCCCGAGAGGCAAAATGCAACAACTGCAGAGAGTTCTCTGACGGTCTCACAGGCAGACAAACTGCATCTGATTTCACCAAAATCACGAGGAGGATTTTTCATTTCAGCCCTCAAGATGTGTGACACAATAAGACAACCCAAGTTGTGAAATACAGATTAACTTGAAGCCATTAACAAACCTGCTGAGGTCGACAGTTACCATCTGTCTCACCAGATGCCGACTGTGGTAGGTGAGGGTTCAACTTGTTAAACCCAGAAGCTCTATTTCAATTCAGTTTAGAGGTAAAGTATTTTAGAGGATTAAACATCAGTTATTTACAATCTTACGTTATGTTCATCTAAAATACTGCTCGTACATCTCTCCGCTTTTACATAAGTAATGTTACATGATGGGTAGCATTTAAGCCATTTTTCAAAGGCCTGATCCCCCGATCAGTTTCCCCCGTTTAATTCACCAACATGTTATAAAGTATCATGTGGAAATATTTCTTGAGCGTTTTCACTTAAGTTTACTGATGTAAACAAACTTTTAACGTTATAAGAAAACAGAGTTTCTTAGATTTAGTTGTTGTCTTGTTATTGTCCCTTTTTTAAAAGTTACATTTGAATCAGAAACATCCAGAAGCATGAATGGGACGCAGCTGTACAGGTTATTGTAAGTTAAAAATAACAGCTCGCCGTGAAAGACGTTAATTGCTTCTAGTGACGAGGCCGACTACCCGAGCTTCTGAGTAGAGTGAAATGATGTCGAGAGGAATGAGATGTTACTCACATCTGATTGTCAGCCAACATATCAACCACGTTTTTAGCATTTTTGCATGCCAGCGTTAGCTAATTAGCACTAAATACGAAGTAAAGCTGAGGCTATTTGGCCATAATACAAAATATTGTTCACTGGTAGTGCTCTGTGAAGAAATCAATACAATTCATCCTGTGGACAACAAAATGTTTGCACCAAAATTCAACTTTAATCCATCCAAAACTTTACTCTGGGCTGAAGTGGTGGACCAACTCACCAACGCTGCCTTCCCTAGAGTCCCACTGCTAGTCTGGCTACTGCACAGCTTAATAAAACCTTGCTGACCCAGAATACACTTGTTTTAATTATGATATTAAAAGAGCGAGAGGGAGAACAGTAACAAATTGACTGTACATGTAAACCATCAGCATCTTGGCAAACTTCCAGGTGGGAAAAAAAAAACAAAAAACAAAAGACCAAAAAGAAACTGCGTCCGTTAATGGTGAGAAAAGAAAAGTGTGATCAATCCATTAGAGGGGTTTCCATCAGCCTGATGGGTGGGACGAAGCCAAGGTGCTGAATAAAACACTCAGCCTCCTCCTCAGTATTCAGGCTGCGTCGTCCCGCTCCGGGACCACGTTCACACTGCAGGCCTTCACGTTCTGCTCTCAACTGCTGCTCGCTCTGCTATCTGATATCAGGATGGTGCTCCTAACTGCTGTAGGATATAACCCATATCTGATCAAAATGTGAACTGACAGCGATGTTGAAAAGATGCAGCGTGCTCAGGATGACAATAACAGATGTCAGATCTGATTTTGTGCCTGCACTTCCCGTTTCCAGCGTGTTTCGGGTGAAGGTGTTGACTGAAATAAAGCCAAATCAGTGATTATGTTTTCATGCCACTCTGCCGTCTTCTTGACCTTCATGCTAACTGAGCCTTATCCAGTTGACCGTTCGCTAACACCATAACTTAGGAGCTTCTTACAAAGAGTATGAAGGCTGGTATCTTTTATTAAGTCTTTAATAGTGATTATTTTCTGTGTGTTTGTCTCTGATGGTTTGCGCTGATGTAAGATGGCAGCTTTAGCATGCCTGGCTAACCAGCTTACAGTAATATTAACTGTGTTATTCAAAGTACTCTTACTTAATACAGGTTTTGTCAGAAAAATCCCCATTCACTGCACGGGAGCCAATATGTAATGTTAGAGGCTAACATTAGCGGCTCTGTCCTGTAGACTCTCACACTCTTAGCCTTTTTACCCTCAGGGGTAAATAAACTACAGGTTGTGAACTTGAAATCACAAAAATGTGAAATTATCATCCATATTTTGCATCTCTACTGCTTTTTAAAAAAAATTCTGCATGAAACTGAATACCCATTTTTGCTAAAAAATACTACAAATGTGGAGTGGTAAATCTGCCACCATTATCATAATTATAAACGGCACACGTGTCTTCCTTTGTGGCTTTCAAGCCAAAAAAGGCACATGCAGACTTGCTGCAGTGCGATTTTGATAATCGCTTAACCACTTGAGTCATTTTTCAAGCAAAAATGACAAAATACTTATTGTTTCAGCCTCTCTAGTGTGAGGATTTGCTTCTTTTCTGTGTGTCGTTTCATTTTAAATGAAATACTTTGGGGTTTTGGAGTGTTGATCGGACAAAACAAGACATTTAAAGACGTCATCATGGGCTCCTTGTTTGTTAGTTTCCGAAATTTTTATAGACAAAACAATTCAGAAAGAATATAATCAGCAAGTGAATTTAAAATGAAAGTTGCAGCCATAAGTATGTGTATCATTGCTGGCAGAAGTGTCCCAAGGCGGCACAGCCTCAATAACATCCAACATTAATTTTAATTTGTCAGGGAGTTTTACTGCAAAAAGAAAACTTCACTCCGCTCCAAGTGTGCAGCAATAAACCGACTTTTTTCAGAAGCTTCCCATATTTACCAGTTTAGTGGTTGAGGGCTGGAGGAGGAGGGGGGAGATATGGACACAGTGCCTGCCTCACTTCCTTCTGGCCCATGTGCTCAGGTTAATCCCCTCTCTCGAGCTGCTCCATCTGCATCTTTGCTCGCCGGCTGGCATGCCTCGAAGACTCGGAGCATAAGCTCGGGGAGGGGAAACAGTTTTTTATACCTGGCTCAGGAGATTTCCAGCACTCAAACTGCAACTGTGGTGAGAAATCTGCCAGAGCCTGCAGAGTTCTCCCAACACCTCTCTTTGTGTGTTGTTAGCATGGCTGGATTACTAGTTTCTGCCTTTCCTTCCCTTCTAAAGAAGCCGATATACAAACGTGGTACTGAAGGACAGCACTTTACAAATTTCACAAAGGATGAAAATCAAACATGGACAGAGTGGCCCTTGGCAGCGTGTAGTGGAAAACACCAGACTATGGTGTCATCTTCTCCTAAGTAACATAATCAGCTTAGAAGGGTTGATGCTGAGGACTGGTGATGCTGCCCTGGACTACTGAACACACAAATGCTGAGGAGGTGTGGCAGAGCATAGAGAGCTTATTGATAGATCTGTGAGCAGTGTGATCTAAATCAAGATATTCATAAGAACAATTTTCAGATATCATAGGACAACATTATATGTGCACATACAGACCATGTTCATCTACCTGTTTCCTTTAGACATTCAAAAAGTACCGACTAAGTTATATTCATCCATTAGTCTGTTAAACAAACAGCTCTGCAGACAGATACAGAAGCATGATGTGGTGCTAGCAAAGCAACATAACGTCTCTGCAACATGTACACAGTGTCAAACCCCCAGGAGAAAGACAGACTGTCCGAGGAAGATCCCTTGGTTCAATCCAATTATTAACAAAGTGGATTGTTTGGAATAAATTAGGTCAATTGTCAAGAGACGCCTTATGGCACTGTTCCAATAAACAAGGAAACACGACCCAGTAAGCTCTCATCACCGCAGTGGTCTTTGACTTTTCACCTCTGACCTCTGAGATGAGAGGTCAGTTCCAAGCAGACACCATTGATTTGCACAAGATACAAGATGTTTTTTAACTATAGCACTTCATGAGACCTAAAAAAAATGGATCACTGTGTTCCAATAATATCTGAGTCCAAAGTGTCCAAACTGATTTGTTTATGTTTGGTGAAAAAGTCTGCATTTTAACGGCCAAACACCTGCACAGCCGAGACACAACGAGACACAGGAGGGAAAGCCAACATTGCACAGAGGTGAGACCTTTGCCAAAACATACTTGAAGGCCACCAGAGTCGGTTACATAACAGTGAATCCTGAGGTAAAGAGACGGTTTCACTACAGCAGTGGTTTCCAGACTGGTGTGGAAGTTACAATAACGAATCACGGTGATGGCTGGATTTAGACGCTGTGTTTCAGTGCTACACTGCTAGCAAAGCATGGAGAGGTCTGTCACCAGCTCAGCTGAGTCAGAACGTGATGCGTTCTTGTGATTTGTTCATACCCTGAATAAGTGCCTCATTAAGGATTTGGCTTTTTCACTATTAAACACAGATACGAAGAGATTACAAATTAAAATGTGGACAAAACTTCACGTACATGTACTTGTTGCAATAGTGTTTTCACACTTGATCATAGCAAAGGATGGTCATGCATTTACGTGGGTGGATGTTGATAATTATTCCAAAACATTTAGATAAATGAAGCAAATATCAGATCCTCCACCTGAACTAAAACCACGACAAACATAGCCATCTCAAGCCAGATGTAATAAACATGACCATATATGGGAATGTATGGTTTTAACCAGCCTACAGTGACGCATTTCTCCTATCTCGACATGAATTCATGCTTATGGGCCACTACTCCGATGCAGCAGACTATTTCAGCACTTTGGGAACTCCCTGAGACGCGCCTGCCACTGTGCGGTAATAAATCCAATTCATTTGCTACTTCTGACGCTACTGGTTCTCCAGCATTCCTGCTCCAGCGTCAGTTCTGAGGAACCTCTGCGAACAAAGTGGCGTGACTCTAATATATAAAAAAGAACAACAACAGACAAACATAACACCTTTCAACATTTTCAGCCTCTCCCACGGTGACCTCAGCACTGACGCCTGAGCTCGTGCATGTCATGCTCTCTTCTAACTGTTTGTCAATTACAACAAAGCGTCAGTCAGCGCTTCTGAAAATGTGAGTCAGACTGAAGAGGAATTAGTTCAGTGGCTGGGGAGGGAAAGGCTTTGCATTGTTATGGTTAAGAAAAATGTGTTAAATGATCAATCATCAAATAATAAATAAATAAACAAATAAAACTACCATTTTAGAGCAGTTTAATGTTTAATGGCTCCAAAATCAAACCTACACTTTCTTTTGGATGACCTTTCTATGCAAAAGCTAAACCATTTGACTTTTTCGCAAATTCAAGCAGACATGCGGAGCATCTGAGAGTGTCTGAGGCACACGGGTCATCAGTGCTGTAAGCAGACACATCCCAGCTCACTACGAACGCTTCCAGAAAAACCTCATTCACATTGACACTTTAGTAGCCGACCTGTAGTTGGTGCTTTGGCACGGGTTTAATTCTAGATTGTGGACTTCACTCTGCTGCATCACAGCCAGAAATGTGTAAAAGCATTCCCTTTATTCCTAATACATATCCTTTTATTCATTCCAGGCCACGACGTGGAATCACAAGAAAGTAGAAATGGTGAGTTGAACTTCAAAACGCGCTCACCTGCAGTGATGACGCTCCGTGTTTCTGAAGAGTAAAACTGCGTCCAATAATTTACCGTTCAGTGTCGGCCTGCCTTCAGCACTTTGGTGCCTCTTTTCCATTTAATCAAACAGAAAGAGACACTTAATAGTGTAATCTATCTAAATATGTTACAGCTTCAATAAACCAAAATAATTAACCAGGACATTAATGAGGCAAAAGGAGCATTTTTAAACCCTAAAAACATCAGTTAATAACTGTGGGAACTGTGTTATACAAAGTTTCATTATTATGACTGGTGGTGTTTTCTTCCTCGTTGTACGTGAGTCTCAAACCGATGAACTTCCTGATTGCAAACAAGAGGATGTGAATCAAACAGGAAAGTGAAACAAAAGGAAAATATTAGCAGCCCTCATCGTGTGAAACTTCAACACTGTTAATCAAATGTCCCGTTTCTTCTTCAAATCTCCTTCTTTGTTTATTTGTTCTTGATTTTAATAATATTCAAGGCAATTTATTTTTTATTCATATTTCTCTTTTATCGTGTTTTATTCCTGCGCTTCAAATGAAGGATATTTGTATAACCCTCATCCTCTAAACTCCTTTCCATTTTTCTTATCTGCATCCAGTTGAAATTTGCTGCAGGAACAATTTAATTTCCCACACTGGAGCCAATAAAACCTCACTGCATCTAAAAACATTAATCATAAAAACAGTCACAGCCTTTGCTGTGTGACAGTAAATCCACAGATCTGACATGGCTCTGGGCAGGTTAAGTGAGGTGCAGATGAATGAGGATAGTCCCTCTCTTTAGCCAAAGGCACATCAGCGTGATTTACGACAGCCTTTAACAATTAAAACCCTGTGAAATCCTTGTTGTGCAGACTTCACAACTCCAAAATTACCATGTTGAGGCCTCTGATCCCACTGAAAGGAACAACACAGATCGGTGGTAGAGCTGTTTACCGAGCTCGTCTTCCTGCTTGCACTAACAAGCTGTGAGCTTCCAACTCTCCGAGCTGCAGGAGGCAAATGGATTTCGACATGGAGATGGCGAGTGCGCAGATTGATCATCCTTGCCATTTGAATAATCAGCTTAGTGCGTGGTGAGTGTGCAACGCACAGGGAGCACACTGTCACCATCTTTTTATAAACACATAAAGGTCATTGCTTGAGTCGCGACAACTGTGGTTCATCTGATAGTTTATAAACTTTACTCACTCTTCGCTCGCCAGCTGTCGATTTATGGGCACTTTGACGGCTTTGCATACTTTGTGGCTCCAAATGTCAGCGACTGTTTCGACAATGTGGACTTCAATACCCATAATTCCTGTTACAAATTGACGCCGTTGTGCTTCAGAGCAAAAGGAAACAGAGGATGTAACAATGCAACGTAGCTTGGCTGTGACGCCATTTTGGCATTGTGGCCACACGCTGTATTGCAACTTCCGGGAGCATCATGTGACGCGAAAGCATTTTTCCCATACATCAGTAAGTGAGCTGCGGTGTATATTACTCGAATTTGATTTAGCGGACTGATACAACTGGAGCCAACAGGAAGTCAGTCTCTGGCACGCATGCTCTCAACCGGCTCGACTGGAGAAGGGTTAGGGTAATACATAGACATAATACAGCACACCGCCAATGAAAATCAAGTCTTCTTTACAAATAATTTTGCTCTAGAGACTCTTTGAGTGATAGGACATGATGTTTGAAGACTTTTTAACTCGGAGCTCAATGTCAACTGAGCAGTATTTCAACTTTGGCCTCAGAAAATCGTTTCAAGTACATCTTTGAGACATTTTCCTTGAGCATTGGTTTGAGAAGAACTCCCTTAAATTCAAGACCACACGTTCTGACACTTTGGATAATAATAATAATAATTTGGATTCATTTCAGGTCACAGTCTCACAGAGATGAGTTTCTATGACAACAGTCTGACACGTCTTATGTCTTGAAATCAGAAGGGTACAGACTCTCTTTTTAAAAAGTTCAGGCTCAGCAGGAGCACATCGTTGGCCCAAATGACGATGATCAGTCAAAAATACAAGGTAAAGTTTTAATTTGAGAATAATCTCTTAAAATTTTGACATTTTGACAGTTACTTAAAGTCAAAAGGTTACCGCAAGTACACCTCAAAAACTACAAAGTACAACTTCAAACTGTATATGTCCCACATTTTTCAGACCTCGGCAGTATGGACTTATAAAATATAGACTTCTCAGTGCAGGTCATTTCACCGAGTCTTGATTTTTCATCACTAAGCCTCTGAGGTCTCAGTGAGCCACAGCGGCGCTTTCAGTTTTACCTCTTTTTTTAATGCAACTCAAATACAGCAACAGCGACAAAAATAGCCACGGCAGTGACACTTTAAAGACTGACCAGCTCTTTTGTGCGCCACAGAAACGACTTCAGTAATAATGCCAGCAGTGGCTGTCATCTAAGCCTCTGAGAATTGATCAGGAGGAATAAAGTAAGAGCAAGAGCAGACAGGTACACAAGCTTTGGAGATGCAATAACGCAGGTGAGCATCACATAAAATTACACTGCTGTCAAAACCAAGTGCCATGTGACACAACTAATACCAGAGGACAACACTCAATCACTGCCGAGTCACATCTGAGTGAGAATTCAGTTTAGCTGAGTACATGGATTTATTCATTTTCAAATATTACAAGGACAAATTTATCATCATGGCTCACAATGTCATCCAACAGATGATTAAAGAGACCAAGATAGACACTCTGATGTCCAGTCAGAGAATTTATCACTGTTGGATTTGATTAATAAAAGATGGGATAAATGACAAAATCATAAAACTGAACTTTGTGCTAACTTGACAAAAACTCAAGTGCTAAATGTCTGCTTCTCAGTCTGTTCCAAGTACCACATAACGTAAAAACACACTCAGAGGAAACTATCAGCCAACTCCAATTAGCCCTTGAGCCACTTTTAGGTTATTGTTTTGGTTTCACAGCATCATTTAGTTGTTTTTAAAGCTCTCATACACCCACTGCTACCTACCCTGCACCAATGACAAAAACACAACGTTATTGACTCGCTGGTGAACAAAGTGAAGAGTCTGACAGCTAAAGATCCAGATATTATTTTTAGGAAGTGGTGGAGACCACACCAGAGCTCAAACATTCACATGAGTCTCTGCTGCATGTGTTAAAAGGCAAGGCTGACACAGTGACTTTTATAAAGCCCTCATCATGCATCTCTTGGACCAATTCAAACCTTATGGCGGGACAACTTTGGCCCACGGGCCGCACATTGGGCAGCTTTGAGCCAGATATCTTGGTTGCCAACAAGGCATTAAGTTCACGCAGGACATATTTGTCCTATTGACTCATGTTTAACGACTACAGAGGTAAAAAATGTAGGCCTTGAAGACAGTTTGATCACATCAAGTTCAAGGGATTTTCAAGGACTTTCCAGGTCACATTCCATCAACTTGAAGGACCCAACATTTGGAAACAGCACATTTTGAAACACAGATCGAGGTTAATTACTGTTGCAACACTGAGAATTTATATAATGAGAACTAGCGGGCTTTACAGAAGCTCAGAGACAGCAATTAAAAAGAGGGAGAGGCTTGAATGTGTGAAAACCTCTCACACAAATGGTTGTAGCAGTTACACTGAAATTAACTGATTTCTCCATGAGAGGATATTTTATATCATTATTAAATTGGTCTACTCTACAGTTGATGAGAGCATTTCAGTTATCGTTTACATTTATGTACTGTTTTTCTCCAGTTGACCTTCAGGATGGCACCAAATATAGCTGAAGGGAGATTTGTAGCACAGCTGCAAAGCTCCCTGTAGCCTTTTTAATGTATATAAATATAGACAGGCCAATTGAATGTCACGTGAAAAGCTGCAGGGAGGTTTAAGTGAAGGACGGGGAGAACTGGTTGAGTAGTGAACTCATGTGGAGCGAGTTGTACCTTTGAGATGAGCTCGTCGTGGTTGGCCAGGTGTGCCCGGCAGTGGATGCAGCTGTAGGTGCGGTGGCAGGATGGCAGGTAAGCCTGGAAGGTCTTTGACTTGGTCATCTTCACCATGTCAGTTGGGCAGGGCTCTTCGCTGGTGTCAGGGCTGGCACTGGAAGAGTTGCAGCTCTGCTGGACTTGCTGACAGAAGAAACACTGGAAGATGCAAGCAAAAGCCGTCGTTGTTGTGGAGTGGGTGTGTGGCACGCTCCACACAGACACCACAGGAGAAAATCAAACCTGCGGGTGGATAAGAAGAGATGTGGTGAGAGACACGTTCCATACTTCTATTTTTAGAGCTCATGATCTTGATTGCATTGCCAATATAAGCACAGCTCATTTGCTCAAGCAATCATTTGATTACAATAATCTATTATGTGATTACAATCGCATGTTGTTGACTACCAACATGGCTGCATGGTGATGTAACTTAATATTATGACACATTAACAAGCCCTTGTTCATGTGAAACCACATAATATAATTTACTTGCTCAAGAACGATTTCATTATTCATGGTTTATGACAGCACAGGTCCTCGTTTGTTCTGTCCCACTGGACCATTAGATGCAGGATGATAGTGCTGTGGCTGTGAGATAAAAGTTTGGTGTTTTTGTTTGTTTGCCTGTCAGGAATTACACATTATATCTATCAAATGGAAAAGTTTTATATTTATGTTGATACACAACTATTACTGCAATACATTTTAAGAGGAAATATAGGAGATGCTACATATTGCTCCGTTTTTTTGCAGTAATTAAATGTTCTTTTCAATTTGCCTTGGTGAACGTAAGCTACTGTGGTGCTAATTGGCTAATCATCGTCTCAAGACTGATGTTAAAAGATGATTCTGGTTCAATTTGGGCCTGATTTGTGTAGTCTTGGCTATTATTTCTATTCATCATGACTCCAACGATGACCGCTAAAATCTGGCAATATGGTGACATCGCTACAACAAAGTCAGAAGTCGTGTCAGGTGAGAAACATGACTGTTTAGACAATCAGACAGGTTGTAAACAAGCCAACAATTGAGCCAACACAACGTGTCGAGGGAGAACTAAAAGTGAAATGTTGGTTACAACCCCCCCCCCCCCTCCCCCCCTCCCCCCCTTGTAGTAAAACTGCACAACAGTGTTGTCATAAATATCTACATAAACACTTTCTCTCGCTCTCTCCACACACACACACACACACACACACACACACACACACACGCCTTGCTATATTTATCTTTTAATAGAAAGCTTCAATACAATCCAGTATCGGTACAACACTAGTGCACACAACTACAGTAAGTACAGTAGGTCAGAGCTGTCAGAGAACCAGGAAGTCAGTCTGTAAACTTTAACGGATGCTTACGTCAGATAGTTAATTCTACTGTTTGCCTTTATTTCCCTTCACACACAAGTTTGGCTAACGTCTGGGTTTGTTTACAATATGTCGGATCACTTGACTGCTTGTGTTTCTTGCCCCGCTGGACTTCGTTTTATGATGTTAACTTGTTCCCGGATCTCAGCCATTACTTTGGCGAGTTAAAAAAATCATCATGACCAATAAAGAACGACAGCCAAAACTACAGAACCATCCCCAGTTTAATAAACTGGGATTATACTTTAAAAGTTAAAAAACAAACAGACAAACAAACAAAAAAAGTTATGGCAAAAAAAACAACAACAAAAAAACAACAACATATTTAGATAAACTTTTATGAAGCACTAAAAAAACTCTGAACAACAGCTTCGTCATGCTCTCATGATGTTCTGAGATGAATTCAGCATGCCTGCAGGAGATCCATCTCTACAGACAACAAACGCATACCAGTTCAGTTCATACGCAGGACGGACTAGAATAGCCGATGAGACAATGCAGCCAAGACACAATGAATGTGTGACCTTTGAAAAAAGGGAATCAGATGGACAAGCACATCTCTGCAGGTGAACAACAATGTCAGATATTCACTAGAATGTACTGCTGACTGAATGTCAGGCAAGAATTGGGATTTTAATAAGTTCTTATTTAACTTAATTTCCTCAAAAGACCTCAGACGACAATAAATCCACCTGCCTTCGTCTTTAAAGAAAACCAAACAGCATTCATCTTGTCAAACAGACCAATTCTGCTTTATTTTACCCATTACTACTTCAATAATGACTTTTCTCTCCTTCTTTGCACGCTGCTGCCGTGGTCTCCATGCTGCACGCTGCCTTTATTTATCTCGTCTATTTAATTTATCACTGTTATCTGTTTTGTTTGTGTGTTTGTGTCTGTGGTTTATAGTGAGTGGGAACTAAAAGGCTCAGCTGTCAGAGGAAATATTTTAACACAAGTGATGTTCCTGCAAACATCTCTGTCTGTGTTCAGAGGCGATGGTCCATCACCATCTTTAAATGGACGCTGAGGTTTGAGGTCACAGCGGTTCCTTCATTGAATTGAATTGATTTTTTTTTTTTTTTGTTACTGTAACTATTGATTTTTTCTTTTTCACTTCTATGCAGAAGATAAGTTGAATTTGATTTCACCAGTGCTGCAGGCAGTGATGGAAGGTAGCTATGGTAAGTATTGTACTTATATATGTGGATGATGTTTTACTCCCTCTTTAGTTTGTTACTTCTAATTCATTTGTTTATTAACTTTATTAACTTTGAATTTCTTTGTTTTAAAATAAAGATTCATGGTTGATGGATAAAATGTTTGCTCTCTTTGGTTTCTACGGAGCCTCTCTAGGGTCACATGGTAGAAAAATAACTAGATGTGGAAATCTATGGGAAGGGGTTTGTAAACCATGCTAACTGATTCACAATCTAACAGGTCATTAATAAGAACTTTCCTCCCACTTTCGAATAAAAAGTGACAGCCCTAATGTCTTAGCTAGCAGGCCTGCAGTCTTGTGTAAATCAGTTGCTAGGGAACATCTGTAGTGCTGTCCAATCAGGAGCAATCAACTATGCAAACAGGAAATCAATGTAGCATCACTGCAGGAAGAGCGCCCGGCACTGAAGCCAAACCGTGTAATTACACTTGTCACTTGACGCACTGTGGCCCTAAAGACTTTTTTCCATAAGCTTACACTGTGAAACTCATTTCACTGTCATAATTTGAGCCATTCAGTCCAATAAAATGTGGTGAAGTTGCATTTCATCCCCATTCAACTCAGTTTGCCTAAACTGGAAATTAGCCACCCCGTCAACAGAAGTATCTAGTGTGCACGATCTATGGGTCCCACAACACTGAAGAGTATTTTCATAGTGGAAGTGGAAGATTTTCTGGCTTCAGAACGGCACTGAGCAGCTTTCATAGGAGTGTTGTGTTGGAGGAGTGAACGGGGGCTTCCACCTCCAACACTGTCCAGATTTAATGTCCTTGAGCATCACAACCTGGTATACTTTCAAAAATGAAAGTTTCAGAAGTGAAAGGGTATATCTTATATAATATATACAATATAGGCATAATTTGTTTTATTTATTTATGTCTGCTCACATGGAGAAACGTGTTTCAGATCTATTATCATTCATACAGTTTAGAATGAGGAGGATGTATCTGATTATACTGACTAAATTGACTTTGTCTTCTCATTTAGTCAAATATTACCTGCCATAATGTTTTGTAATTTGAGGCATGTTGTGTTGTTTTTGTGTTAATTCAAAATATCTTATTAAACAGCACTGATCAAGTTTCAGGCCCGATATGTCGACAATATTATCTCTCTTAGGAGTCATGTCTTAGCAGGCTGACGTTAGCATTGTCAGTTGCTTCAGCTAGCTGCTCAGTAGTTAAACCAGTCAGTCAGTGGGTGTAAATATTAAGTGACAACTAATCTCTACATCAGAACTGGTCTGCTTCGAGTACTTCATCACTACTGTGCTTTAACTTCAATGAAGGAGTGAGCACTTTTTCCACCACTGAAGGGAAGTGAATGGCTGCACTGTTCTCATGCATGGCCTGTCAGTCAAACTGTGTAGGCGGGACCATGACGTCTTGTGTCTTTTGTTGTTGATTAAAGTCAGACGGCCTATAGGTGGTGCTGTTTGTCAGCTCGGCCGCAGTGGCTTTCACTTCTAACTGTATATGCACTATGAAAACATGTGAGAAAACACACTTTCAGTGCACCCTGGGATCTTTTATCCCCAGACCAAGACTAACCAGACACTGGTGACAGTCATGACACAAAGATCTACTTGTTTTGCTTATGCGGGGTATTGTTTCTACTGTGTTTATGCGACTGTGTGATTCTCAACAAGGAAAAAGCCATAATTTGTAACCTGTTGCCTCTTTTGGAAGACTATCTGTAATTTATAACAAATTACATTATCAAAGCCAGAGGGGGTTCAGTTTCTTCTGATTCATAAACTACGTGTCGAATCAAGGAAAAAACTACCTGCTGTCCCATCATTGTCTAAAAAAAACAGCCCACAGGCTCAACGGTCTCTCTGACCAACAACACGGCACAACAAAGGTGGCACCTTGTTAAAAAGAAAAAACGCTACAATAACCTGCTCTATCCCTGAGAGTGAAAACACAATGACAACGAGCTTCAGCGGCTCCAGAAGTTTCCAGTTGAGCTCAATGTGCTGCAACAGGAAGAGCAGCGCCGAGACAGAAGCCAGCAGCCAGACAAGAAAACAAAGGGGCTTCCGCAACTCAACAGGAAACAGCCGTGGCGTGAAGCATGGCTGCACTGCAAGCAAACAGCCCAGTTTAACCTCGGCGGCACGTGCACGGGGGGAAAGGTAAACACACATAGACACAAGGGCTTTTTAAGTGTCACACCTCAGCATGGTCGCCACCAGTGATTAAATCAGCTTTATGTAGTGCATCCCTATAGAGGAAGGGATGTCACTCTCTCTCTCTCTCTCTCTCTCTCTCTCAGACAAACAATAGCATGCTGTTTTTTTTGCATTTAGTCCCCCCTCCTCCTCCAATACACACTCACTGACAGCATGACATGACGCACACACCTTGCTTTTTTCTTCATAAATGCCAAATAAGGACAAGTAAACGTCTGTGGAGCTGTTTGTTTGTTTCTTTTGGTCCCCTGTGAAGCCACGTTGCTGACTTCAGGGTATTTGACAGCACATGGTCTTGTTTGTGTTCAAGTCACTTCAGCATTTCCTGTGTTTTTCTCTGAACAATAACAGCAGAAGGAATATCTAAAGACAAGATAAACTGAGTCCTTTAAAATGATTTCCTGGCACTAGGATTCGTGTCTCCTTTGTTTTAGGCTTCTGCATCACCTGGGAACAGGTCAGGATCTGCTTCGAGACGACGTTTGTTTTGAAGGATAAACAAAAGGAAAACTAGTCTACATGATAAACAAAGGGAGACTTGAGTCGAGTCGACAGGTAACCCAGCAGGAACAGCTGATAGTCAAACTGAGCAAAGTGAAAACAAAGAGGCAGCACACTGTGCGTCTCTGGTAACCACTAACAGGAAGAAGAGTGTCCAGACAGAAGACTCCACTGAATCCAACCACAAAAAGCGACACATTTACGACACAACATTCATTTAAACAGGAATATCTAAACTCTGGATGAGTTAAGCTTGACATTACAGTCTCTTGCAGCCTCTCTCCTTCCTCTTGTTTCCCTCTACCTCTTCTTCTAAATGTGTTTATCCCCAACAAAGAAGCACGACGCCAGCTCAAGTGCAACAGTGTCGCTGTGCTGGCCGTTTTTTTTTCCTCCTTCTTCTTTTTTTTAATCGTTTGTTTTTCCGAGCCTCATGCAAGTCTGTGAATCCGGCACGACAGCAGATCGGTGTGTTTGCTGCTTTGCTGCCAGTTTGTTGTTTTTTAACGTAAACATTGCCTTGCTGATGAAGGTACTCACCACCTGGATCAGATCTGAGCAAAACGCAGCTTGGTGGAAAACTGCTTGCTGGAGAAAGAGAGAGATGTTGTTGTTTGTTTTTTTTTTAGTTAAATTAATGATTGTCGTCGTCCCAGGCTCTGGTCCATGGGTGATGCTGCCAGATGGGAACTTATTGTTGTGTCCTTTGGGTGCTGACGGATCTCATTTTTCCCAACACGGGCTTTTGTTGTGTCTTTTGTGTGCGTAATGGACTGGCCTGGTTACTTTGGTACGGAAACGTCACCACGTGGGAGGGAGATGGAGCTGGGAATGACAGCCGGGCCGGCCAATAGGTGGCTGCGCTGCCTTCAGGCTCCCGTGGGAAAGATGGAAACCAGGTTGAGAGTAGGATTCAGGTGGAAATAAAATGTTGTATTTCTTTACCCGTTGAGGGTTTTATTTAGATTTAACATAACTCTTATTATTATTATTATTGTTGTTATTATTATTATTATTATTATTATTATTATTATTATTATTATTATTTTGGACTCGGTACACTCTGTAGTTAGCCTCCTATTTATGTATGGCATATATAGGGTTTATTTAGTGCCTTTTACTTTTATCGAAACATTGCATTATATACAGTAGATGATCATGACACAAATGTATCACATTCTACTTTCTTACTTACCTATACTCTGCATTTATTCTTGCACTTTCTTTTGCTGCTGTGGCACTTAAGTTTCCCAGCATAGCATTGATAAAGTTCATCTAATCTTACTTTTAAGTTATTCGTACCGCAAATAGCTCTGACTTCAGGATCTATTTGGTTGTTTGGTTCAGAATTTGTTGATATTTATGCCTTTCGCTCAGTTTAAAACACCTGCCTGGTGATGCTTTTGTATGCTTTCTAGAAATAAAAGAGCATCCAAGTTTTTTCTACATATGTATTTCACATTAGGTTATTCATTTTGGGTAGTGGAACCTAACTTTTGCAACGAAGACGTTTTAAGCGGAGGTCTAACACACTTGTTGCTTGTGATGTTCAGTCTGCTGTAGAACAATGACTCAAATGCCTCCTATACCGAGTGTGACGGAGGTGAGAATTATTCATCACAAAGCAACAACTTAAGTCATATATTTTAGTTTCGGGAAAACAAAGCTCTGAAAGTTATTGTTTTGTTATTGCGGGAGAGATTATTTCCCATGCGGCGTGAACGCGCCACTGCTGGGAGGAGGGAGCGCGCAGGTACCCGGATGTGTAAATAAATACAAGATGAGAATATGAATCCGACTCCTCTTCTGTCTCGGATGTGGAGAACAATACTTTCGGTTTGTCACGCTGGGTTTTCCACCTGCAGCTCTCCCATGAACTAAAGGCAGAGCCACATTATTGTTTCTGTGCGTTTTTCGACACATTCTCCCTCAAACGACCAGCTGCATTATAAATTACTCCTGGATGAGTCAGAAGGTGGGCTGATTAAGTGGCATTATGGGTTAAATCCTTTAAGAAAGAGGATCCTGACATGTTTTATAAGGCTGCCAAACACAACAAAGCAGCCAATCTTTTATCATCCGGAGAACAACGTGGGGATCAGAAACACACAGAAAGCAGGGAAATATCAACACAAGTCATAACAGTAGAAACACTGTAAGAATATTATAGGATGTTTTGTTTTTCTCCTGTAAAGTAGCCACAACACGCCTCAGAAAACAGATCAACAGCCTCCTCCTTATTTCTTCTGTTGTGACATGTGAGACAAATCTGGAATTTCTTATTTTGTAGTTTAAAAATAAAAACAAAACAGCAGCCTGATCGCCCACCATCACCATCACCTCCACCACCACCACCTCCTCCTCCACCTCTCCCTGCTGCTGCACTGTTTATGTGTCAGTACTGCATCATCCTGGCATTGAACGGATCCACATCTGAAACACCATGCCACGAGTGATGACATGAAATATGACAAGAAAACTCAAATGAAACATTAATCTTGCACCTACCACCCAAAAGAGCCGCTGCCCTCGCTTTACCCTTGCTGTCCTGACGTCGAGGACGCGCGTCAACAACAATTCATGGTGTGGTTTTGATGTGTTTACATTTATATATATATATTTAAAAAAACAACAGCATGGGCCGAGTTATGTTCCAATGCCCAGAAACCCTTCAGCGATGCATGTAAACACAACACTGCACACCGCAGCTTCCCTCAGAGGTGCAGGCTGCGCGTTATGAAATCCATCCTATCGCTGTGTTTTTGTCCCCTGTTCACGTGGCACCATAAGCCCCCCCAAAAAACAAAAAAAACTGACCGAGATCTGCGGCCAAAGAGGCGCACAGGCGATGATCAGAGCGGAGATAGCGCGGATCATCAGCTGACAGGAGCTGCACGGCACGGCTTGTTTTTTTTTTTAATGCTCTTGAATGTAACTCGAAGATCAAATTGCAAAAACGCGTCTGATCACAGACAGGAGACATCGTAACCTTATAATTAATGTAAGCGGGTTATCACAAGGCCTGCAATTACATAAATCCCGTCATTCTAGAGGAACAGGGGCTGGGAATTAATAAAACCACCACATAAATACAACACTTTAACTTCCTATGCATATATTATAAGATAGTTACTGGATTATTTAAGTGTTTTTCATGCAGCGTTCAGTGGCATATCCCTCACCACTCCTGACAGGAGCCTAATCCTATGATGAATCAAAGCATGGTATAAAAATAGAAAAACTATAAATCCCTCGGTGCAACAGGGAACAAACATAAATCACCGTGAAGTGTTGGAAACTCACGACGAAGACGCACACTTCAAAGTCTCTCACAGTGATCGATGGACAAACAACACGCGTGTCCTCCAGCAGGTCACTGGCTCTCCACTCACCCCAAAAACACTTCGCCTTCCCCCCATCGGAAACCAAAACAACCCGGTGAAGAGGCTGCTTCTCCGCTGGAGCTGGAGTCTGGATGATAGCAGGGAAAGAAAAAACATCAAGACACCTTCACCGTCCCATGGAGGTAGCATCAGCAGCAGCTTGTCTAGGTCGGGCCATTAAAAAGTCTCCAAAAAAAACAACATCAAATCTCCTCGGTGGGATCTTCAGACTTTCTGCGTTATAACCCGTGAAATCTGCGGGATGTCTCCGGAGGTGCGGGTCGAGTGGAGTCCCATCCGTGAGGCGGGTCAGAGTGTGTGCATGCTGGAGCAGCTCGCAGCTTTTTGAAGGGGTTTTAACCTCTATACCTTTAGCTCTCCGACATCAGCGGCAGGACAGGACGAGCTGTCCCGTCTGCGGCCTTATTTATACTGAAATCCTAATTAGCTGTGATGCGCAGCGCCTTTTGAATAATGCACACGACCCGGATCTGTCACACGCGACTGTTCTGATACGTTTAGAGTCTCGTTTGAATAAAAACCGTGAGCCGATTTAGGTCTGAAACATAAACAAAAAGTGGAGATTAAAAAAAAAAAAAAGCGGTGTTTTATTTCCATGTACCCGTGCTGCCTTCAGGTGGTGCTGGGAATAAGAGAATTGGGAATTGAGCGCAAGGAAAATCAACTTCATCGATACGAGAGGCTTGTTTTAAAGAGGAACAAGTCGCGGGAACAATAGACATGTGCAGCAACAACCACTTGTCAAAAACAGACAGCTATTCAAAAGCGTTAAAGTCGAAAATCAAATGAAAACATAGCCTGGATGTTTGACAAAATAAAATCCCAACACGAGGCACAACTTACATGCTTCTGAAGCTTTCGTCCACATCTGGCTCGGTTGTCAGTGAGATGTTTTAGATGTTATCACGTTATTTTTGTGGGTCATCAACATGTACGAAGTCCACAGTTTGTTTTCTGAGTTTCTCAGATTTTCAGGGTTGAAAAGTAGGGCCAGCTGTGTATTTTAGGCTTATGGTAAGTTTGGAAAATCTACATACATTTGGTCACAACGTGATTTACGAGGACTTATTTATTTATTTATTTATTTTCCAACACTGTTAATAAGTTAATAATCTTTTTTTTTAAAAACGTTTTTGTTTTCACTATTCAGCTTGTACTTGTCACGGAGCTTTTACAGCTTACGAAAAGTTAAAAATGTCTGCTGAATATCGTCAGCTGCTTTTTCTGACCAACAAAACCGAAAGCACATTTCTTTTATCTATAAAAATGTCATTTAATCTGATCTTTGAAGAGGTACTTTAAGGCAGCAGTAGCCTAGCTACACAGCCGGTTCTACAAATAGCGTCCAATCAGCGAGAAGAGGAATCTCCGCATGACCAATCCGTCGCGACAGGGGGCGGGACTAGAACTCCACAGCCAATCAACATGAGGTCAGACTCCGGACTGCGCGCTCGCGTGGCTCAGGGTTGTTTTTGGCTGTGCGCGCCACCGACATAGACGCGTGCCAAAAGCAGAGATGCCTCATGGCGCGCATGCGTGGCCGCATAGCGAGCACGTGGTCACGAAGAGCGAGTAAACAAACCCCCCCAAAATCAATACAGTTGATTGATGTTTATACTGGAGGTCGCTGTAGTTTTAATATATATATATATATATATATATATATATATACGTCATGCTCCAACAATGCTTTTTTTCCCTTCAGTTTTATATTTTATAAAACATTTTTCAACAACTTTACTTAAAATGATCTTAAACCTGATTCTGCCTGTTTCATTTTTATCCACTTTCAATTTATTTAATTACATTTGTTATGATTTTTTTAAAAAAACAAAACAATTAGGCTTGAATTTGTTGGAAACGTGGGTTTACCCTTATTTTTAAAAGTAGATGTTTATAATCGCTGCACTTCAAAGTCCACATATTCTTCAACTTTTTAAAATCCAAGGAAATATAAAGACATATGATCTTGTTATGGCTACAAAAGTGAATGATATAAATTTATGAATCAGACTGATCACTGGACAAAGACTGCAGTATGTGTTGTTAGCCAGAACGACAGCGCCCCCTGAAGGACACTGGCATAAAGTGGCTACAATGCAGTATGAGTGACATTATTCAATCTGTTGAACATGAGGGCTTCTGTCCCTTTTCCCATATTGACGTGTACTTCTGTTTTTTTTTTTCTAATTTATTAACCCCTAACATTTAAGGGTAAGTATTTATTTCAAAAAGCTGTAAACAGGAAGTTGCTTCATTAGATGACGGAGTGAAGTTGTCACAGCATGATGAGCAACATGATGCCAGGGACTGCAGAGGGACTAAAAACTGAGCTGGTGGCCCTTAATAACTGATTACATTAACTGATGTATGAAAACACAGAATTTTTACACACTGAGATTGACAAAGAATCTGTCCCCTCTGTGGATTGATCACGATTGCCGATACAGTATCTGCACTGATATGGATCCAGCGCACTGAATTGGTGTATCACTATCAAAATCTCACCCTGAAGAGAAATTCAGTGGATTGACTTGTCTGTATAAGTCATCGTTGTTGACATGTACCTAAAAATTCAAGCTTCTCCCCGGCGATCACTGGGGATGTGTCACTGGTTGCCTTTTTGAGAAGTGTGCTTTTATTTAATCATGTAGGGATTTGTCAAAAATAAAAATGACAGCCAGTAAATGGCTGAAAACTGTGTCACTATCAAAGGTTTGGAAGATTATTTTCTGACCCTAGAAAGAATATATACACACTTGTTGGCTTTTTGCTAGATTGGTTGAGAAGATCGATACCACTCTGACATCTGTATGGTAAAAATGAGGCTGCATACAATGTGTGAGAGGTACTGTACTTAGAGTTGATATTAACATTTTAGCTGTTTCCCCCGGCTTCCAGTCTTGCTGTTAAACTAACATGCTGTAGCTTCATATTTGGCGTACAGACCTGAGGAATGGTATCAATCTTCTCATCTAACTCTTCACAATAAAGTGAGTTTCCCAAAATGTAAAATTATTCCTGTCAGTGGAGAATATAGCTGCAAAATGAAAAGTGGCAAGCAATGACAGCCACACTTCAAGATTTTTGAGTAATACAACATTTTTATTAAGAATATTCATTCTTCTCATTAAAACACATTTAATCGTATACTGTGCTGCTCCAAGAAACTCTTATTTTGCAGTTCTGTATGTAATGACAGACGCCGACAGCATTGAAAGAAGTCGTCTCTAATGCTTCTGAAATCTGTGTCGTGTTTTCTTGAACTCTGGCTTACAAAGACACTTCACAGAGATGTTAATGAAGGTACAGTGTGTTTAATGAACGTCTATTTAAATGCCATGGCAGAGTTGCAAAAAACAAAAAAGAGAAAAGAAAAAACAAACATTAAAAAACAGATTTTTCAAAGTGGCAGTCAGTCTTTAATAATAGCAAGGAAATGCTTTGTTCAAGTCAAATCCTTCACACGACAGCAAAATAAAACTGACCAATCAATTCAAACAATTTCTATGGCAGGTCAAACAGGAACCTTTAAAATACAACCAAGGATCTTATTTTTTTTTTCTCTTTCAGAAATGTTAACTACACAATTAAAGGTTTATACTGATCAAAACATACAGAGTGAAGTAGTTCCACTGGAGACAACTCAAACAAGATTAGTGTCTGATAGAAACATAACATTCATTTTACAATAAAAATATCTGCACAAAAACATCAAAAAAGAAAAAAAAAATAGGCTCAAGGAAAAAGGGTAACGCAAAAAATATAAATGTTTGCTTTTAATCTTTTCAATACAGTCACAAATCACACAGCTGTGGCAACAAATCTCTTTAAAATTTACATAACTGAAAGATAAGGATACCCACCCGTGATCCCTCCCACCCCCAGACTTGATTGTGTTCATTTTTAAGAGCGTATACTGCGATTACAACGGATTCCCGACTGAACAAAAGCTGCACATCAAATCTTGGATATCAAGACTATCAAAAAAGGCACGAACAGACAGGTTGCACAAAGAACTCAGCAGAAGCTTTTTTTTTTTTATACAACTAATCCCAGTAAGGTTTCCAGTGCCCTTAATGTTCCAACTAAACCCCCCAAAAAAGACTATCTACAGGTAAGTCAAGTCCCAGCAGGCACCTCGGATTACAAGTCCCATCCCAACTACTGTAGAAGCAAGTGCATTTAATAGTCGCGTGACAGACGGGTGTGTACAGCGAGTGTGAGGAGCACTGGGACAGACGAGTCTTTACCTCACGTTAAACGTCTGCTCAGGTGAAATTGTGTGCAATCATCAGTCATTTCTGTAATGGAGTTTTGGTCATAAACCTTTGTTTTCAAATGTCAATGACCCAACAAAACCAGTTTTCTGAGAGGGAATTCAGAATATATATATATATATATTTTTCCATGAACAAATTATTTTTTTCTGGTAACGCTCGTCTTTTCCAGGTCTGTTATCTCCTAATACTTCCCTGAAAGTTTCCTGTTTAGAACGGTGTGATTTTGCAGTAATTATAATGAACACAGAAACAACGTTTTGGACTTAAATTGGGTTAAATGTGTTGAATTTTCTCGAAAGGACAGCACTATTTATAGATATAAAATATACATTTCTGCATTAAAATGTCTTTTCGAGTTGTGTACTTAAATTATCCAAAAGGTTTCGTACAATGTTCAAACCCGAAGAAATCCTTATTTTATATCTAAGGTAACATTAACTCATTATCTCTCAGCTTTGGACAGTTGGTGGGATGAAAAAAGGCTATCTGAGAGGATCTGGGAACTTTTTTCTTTTTTAGACCAAACGATCAATCATAAAAATAATTAAACAATGATGGAATTAATAGTTTGTTGATGCTCTATTGAACATTGTGTGTAAATCCACCAGCAGTAAGTACCAAATAAGTTTCCAGAAAACTTCCTTGGAATGTGAAGATTTACAGACCCAGAAAATAACTCGATACCGATTGTTTTTTTTCTATAAATCATGAACACACATTTGTCATCTTATGTTAGCAGGTTAGCTAGCTTACTTAGATGATTAAGGATTAATCTGAAGTCTCGAAGAGCAACTCAACATCTGAAAGTCTTGTTTTTGAAGATCTCCAGTGGTTTAGCTTCTAATGTGGCTGCAGTGACGTAGAAGTGTACTGTGTCCAGCATGTAAGTTGTACTGTGTAAGTGTCCACACACTGTGACATCACTGTTGGGTGCGTTCAGAGGTGCAACAGACTGACTGACTGACCGATTATGGCTTGAGTGCATTTCAGCAGAGCATTAGCGTCCTCCTCTCTTAGCCCCGACTCTTTTACGCTCATTGTCAGTCGAACATTTACTAGCCAGAAGAAAAGAAAAACACAAAGTTAAACTGTGGTTCTTTGGCTCTGTCCACTGTGATTTAATTCGACCAGAGCAGTCCTGCCCTAACAGAAATGTTTGTACAACACAAACTTGGTTTTTGACATGTATGCTAATGTAGAGTTGAGTTTAGCTTCGTTCATCTTCTGACTGAAACACAAAAATCATGAGTTTACAGCTCGCCCAATACTTTCGTCACAGAATACATGCATCGCTGTCGCCACTGGAACGAATGAATAAAATCAGCCAAAGTGGCTCGATAGTTCAGAAATTGTCTTATTGTAGATTGAAAAGCTCTAATTTCTTAATTTAAGTGCCAGCGGAGAAAGATTCTCGAGGAATCCATTCAGGTAGATTTTGTCTTTAATCTACTTTGAGATTCTTTAGTGTCGTAAAGAATACTACTTAGTTTCATTCATTAGGTCATTCACATATTGCCAAATGAGCTTTTCTTTCGAAGTTTCAGTACTGTAACCACCAAAAAAAGGCTAGGTGTACCATGAAACTGAATGCATTTGAGGTCCACTTGTAAACAAACTTAAATGACAGCCATTAGATGCTGCAGTGATACTGAAATTAAGTGAGACGGTTGGTTGATGAAGCCTCAGTGCTTCTGGCTTACTGGTTATTTTCCACATATATATAATCTTTTAAGTCATAATTCCTTTCGTTTGAGATAAATTCTTAAAATTCAACAGTCTTTAATCAGCAGTTACTGACAAGAAGTGAAAATATGGTACTTTTATACTGCAGTTGTCAGCTGGTACTGACACTGCCAACTGTTATCAACGTGAAAATGTGCAATTTAAAGCAAAAAAATAAAAAAAAACTTTCCAAAGGATGACGTGTAAAACGTGATCTTTTACATTTGAGTATTATTTCAACTGTTTCACACCTGGATCCCACTTCTCAGGTTCAGGAAACATCATGTATGGTGGTTTTTGTGATATAAATACAGATATATGGTTATTCTCCTTGCAACCACAACAAGACGTCTTAGCATGCAGATGGAGTGCAGCTAAAAAGAGGAGATTGAAATGTGTAGGAAAAAAAATAAAACGACAAAGAGAGTGCTGAAGCAAAAGAAAGAAACAGGACAAAAAGCACCGTGTGATTGGGAAGTGTGACATACCACAAAAGGTGGAACAGAAAGAGCCTGGGCGCTCTCCCGTCGGATCAGCCTGGCTTGTGTGGCACTTAACATAGTCGTCTTTGTATACAGAGCTTATAACAGTCATGCAAAGGGCACAGTATTATTCTAACAAGGCGAAAGAGAGATTGACAGAGACTGAAGAACGGAAAGGAAAACACGAAAACGGTACAAATAGGGAGGCACGACAACACTTCCTCCAGACCAAACAGGTTCTGTGTGATAACTGAATTCTTGTCCTGATGCAGTTAATTTTCCCCAATATGAAAAACATCATTCTGTACATACAGACTTGTATGAAATAAACAGACTTTTCCTTTAGGTTCTCATTTCTAAGGCAGAAATTGATGGTGAAACCTTTCAAAGCACCTGAAATCTGGTGCATTTATACACAACCTGACATCTTACTGAAGCCAATGAGACATGTAAATGGGCATTTTTTTGTTTTCAATGAGAGGGAAGAGGCTCCAACTTCAGCTGATTCACCTTCTATCATCACCCTTCCATTAAAATATCTTAAGACTCTTTGGGCTATACATATATCTATGTGTGTGTGTGTGTGTGTGTGTGTGTGTATATATATACATATATATACACACACATCTAGCGAGAGAGAGAGCGTGTGTGTGTGTGTGTGTGTGTGTGTGTGTCTCTTAAGGATTAAAATACAAGGTCTTTGTTAAAATACAGATCCTCATCAACACCAAGTGATGGCTTGTGGCCCACAAAGTCTCTGGCCGATTATGTGATTTCATTGCATAAATCAGTTGATTTAATTCGGGTTCTTCTTTTTTCAGCAGAGATAAAGAGAGAAAAAAAGATAAAGATAGAGATCAAGGTTTCCCTTGTAACAGTGCGACAAAGGTTAGAAAATTCAAAAGACCTTCTTTATGATGGATGATTCTTATAAGTAATCTAACGTTGTCTGTGCAATGTAGGCAGAGTTATAACCACGACAGCTGCACCAAAACACAACAGCTAGTCTATCACTGTCATTCAACTTGACATAAAAGGTCTTGAAAAGGAATAGCCAGAACCAAACGCCTTTTGAGACACACAAAAAATGTGTTTATCTTGGCTTAAAACACAAAATCACCCCCAAACTGTAAGCTGTGACGTGACCCCCTGACCCTCCCTCCCTCCCTCCCCTCAGAGAGAGAGAGAGAGAGAGAGAGAGAGAGAGAGAGAGAGAGAGAGAGAGAGAGAGATGGGAAAAGGAAGTGAAACAGAGGATGATTAATTAATTGATTGATTGATTGATTGATTCCTGATGCCATTCCTGAGCAAAGTGGACTTGACGAGTGAGACCCAAGGAATCCAGGTGATGTGGACAACAGGAGAGGAAAATAAAAAACAAATAAAAAAACAAAAAAAAAACAAAAAAAAACAAACCCATCACAGCAACAGTGTGGAGGCGGGTAGGAGCAGTGGCAACGCAGAAGCCAGTTCACAGAGTCATCTGGGGGGAGAAGAAACAGTGACCGTGTGATGAGCTATCACACATTTGTTTTCCTCTTTACACAATAAGCTGAATGTAAATATCATCTGTATCACTCTGACACCTATAATTACTATAACAGCTACAGTGACGTCACCTATAGCAGATAGGGTTGCCAATAGTCAGCTGCATTTTTGATCCAGCTCCAGGTTATTAATAAAAAAACAAAGAAAAAAGGACCAACATGACACATATTCTGTCTACAGTAGGATGTTCTGCTGTTCGTTGCTTATTGTCAAAATGTTCCAACCCTGTCACATTAAAAAGCTTTTTGTTGACTGAATATTAAAGAGTGACTCCAGTATTTTCAAACTGGACCTTATTTTTCTCATGTTTTTGAGGGGAGACTGCAGGCTTTCTAACAAGGAGGGGAGTTCAGAAACTGTCTTACTCCTAACAAGTCCAGTTGCCTACAATACAGCACTTTTAAACTGGTCTATTACTGAGTGAGGCGAATGGGCTGCAACGAAACCCCATGGGGCAATTGCGCACTGTCAGAGTACGTCCAGTAAAAGTGCTTGTTTTTGCCACTGAAACAAAATAAGACTTATCAACACCTTCTTGGTTTGTCTTTCAACTGTTCCAACAATCAGCAACTCTGGATTGAGTGAAACGAACCATTTGATCACCCAATTACATGTGAAAACATCGGGAGAGGGGTTGGCTGGAGGGTGGAGACATCAGTGAATCAGCAATGGAAAAGTGTGTTGTGCCACAATATTTTCAATTCTAGTGTGGTAAATTGAGGGTTAATTTAAACCAAACCAGCATTAATGGTTGCTGGAACAATGGAAAGATCAACCAAGACAGTTTTGGTGAGTTTTATTTTGTTGGGTTTGAATGAAGTGTTTTTTATGAAAAAAAAAAGAAAAAGATTGTTTCTTCGAATGGAGTCTGTTTGATTTTACAAGGGCTTTTCTGGTTAAACAAAAAAGATTTTACCCCTGAACGAAAAGGTCCATCACTGTAGGAATCTTTTCCAAAAACAAGCAATTGAAGTGGTAAAACTTGAACACCAATTGCCCTAAATGATTACATACAGGGCTGCAGCGAAACACTCAAATTAGGACACATTTTTAAGAATGTTGAATCACCACGAGAATGTCTGTTAAGACATTCAAGTAATACTAAATGTAGCTGACATCAGGCCACTGAACAGAACATTTTACAACACTCCCGCCTGTGCTCTGGTGCCTGTCAAACGAAGTGAACCTTAACGAGAGCTCATGGATTATCGCCGAAAATAAGCTTGTGTTTACCACAGATCTTATGATACTTAAACGTTTTGTTAAGCGAGGTAATCTTCACAGATGAATAACAACGTTTGTGATTTTTAGTAAAAAGCTAATGTTGACTATAAACAGACTACACTGCGGTTGCATGACTAAAAACGTCACCATCACTAAGCATCTTACTACACAATTACTATACACATTTTGTATAGTAGGTGCTGAAAGTAACACATTTTACTGTTGCTGCTGCAGAGAGCAGCGATGTGCTTTCAGCTGCTCTAATTTAGGAGATGTCACACTCTGTTCCTTTTCAGTATACTCATGTTACACATCAAAATGCTGCAGAGAGGAAACACAGTAATTACATGTGCTGACACAAAGTGGATGATAGGCTATAAAATGTAGCCCTGATAATTATTATCACAGCAAGAGGCCTGTGAGGGAGCAGCTGGTGGTTAGCAGAGATCAGGGGGGAAAAGACACCACATCTGAGGAATGCCATTAGTGTTATCTCCTCTTGCACGATTTTAATTTTAGTTAGAATAGATGCCAGCTTTTGGTGCAATGGACACCTTTTGATTGGCACCAAATAAAGAAAATGAAATTCAATCTGCAACACTTAACATTCAACAGTTAATTTAAGATAAGATGAGATCAATAAAAGGTTACATGTTATCTTAAGTGAACCGATCCTGAATTAAAATAGGACATTTTGGGGTAATTATCATATCAAGGATGTTTTAAGTGCCATCTGCTTTTTAAATCAACATTTCAGTAATTTTATTTCTTTAAAAATGTCATATTTGTTAAAACGGAACATTATTTAAGGTTACGTCAATGTTTGGATGGTTATGCATAAAGTTAGATACCAGTCCTGCCTCCAGAGACCTAGATACACCTTATGTCTGAACATCAAGGACAAATGTAGGACCATTTAAGATTTTGCTTTGGATGCGAACTGAGAGCAATATAGCAGAATTATGCTTGGTGAAGTGCCAGTTCAGACAGGAGGCTTTTAACGTGGTTTTATCCTGGTGAAGAACCTCTACTGCACACTCTACAAAAGCAAAATGTAAACCTATATTGTAGCGTACTCTGTGAGGTTTTTACTTCAACTCTTGAGCAGTGAGCCGTTAAATTTAGAACGAATGAATCAGTACACTCACTCGCAGTTTCATTGCTTAAAGTAGTTTTCATGATGGACACTCAACTGTACCGCATTTTCAAAACAGCGGAGGCGGGAACATCTGACTGCGATGAGGATCACCCTGAACTTTTTCACCATGAAAAGTTGGTTGTTTCAAGACTTCAATGCAGCTGTTGGTAATATTGTTCTGTACCTGTACTTCTAAACACTGTCTCTCTCTGTGTTTAAGTTGCTGTTCTTTTGAAGTTCTACGCTGGACTTACCTATGTGAGATGTTAGGACCTAAAGGCACGCTGGAAACGTGCAGTTTCATCAAAGATGAGCTCCTTCAGTGTCTCTTTGGGTAGGTCATCCAGCTCCATGTCAAACTTGAATGGGGCCTCAGCAACAGGCTACATGACAAAGCAGAGAGGACATGTTGATGTAACAAAGCAGCTCATTCTAGTGCACCAGCCTGTTCACCAGCCTGACACAGAACAGCCTACGAAGACTGTCTCACCTCATCTGTGGGGTCGTAATATTGCTCCAGGTAGGGGTGCGCCAGGGCCTCCTCCACCTCGATCCTCTTGTGAGGGTTAAAGGTCAACATCTTGTCCAACAGGTCCAGAGCTGCAGCACAAGGATGAGAACATTTAACAGGGCAAAGAAGGCCTTAATTAAGGATTGTAAAACAACAGTGAGCTTGCCTGTCCACTAGAGGGCACCATCACACCCTACATGCTTTTTGGATTATTTTCGGTAGAAAACTATGAGACTCAGTTTTGGGTTTTACACATTTTATAAAAGATATTACTGATTCAGGAAAATTGAGAGCCGTCTTTCACTAATTGGACATATTCTAACCTTTGGGATCAGCGTTGGGGAAGAGGCGGTTCCACGGCACTTTGCAGCGCAAAGGCAGCGACAAAAGATAGTTCCTGGCCTTGACGTTGATGATGCAGTTGAGATCCTCCTGAGAGGGAGAACCAAGGATCCCTGAGGAAAAGATTATAAAGACGAATAACTCTGATTCTATCAATGACTTTTAGCGAGTGCACAACTCTAAATGAAATGCACCATCTACTAATTCACACAGCCCTTGCTTCAAGTTTTCAGTTATGTGGGGGAGTTTTCTTGAGAAAAAATAACAATAGTGTGAACGAACAACAATATGACAGAAGGGAGAGGTAACGTGGTCTAGCAACAAGACACAAAAATTCTGATCTGATAAATGCATATCGACAGCTACAGTATCTATGGACCTTGCCCCAGGAAGCTGTTGCTACTGACACAGCTAGCTGTTAGCCATTCACACCTGGGCTCACCTAGCCCTAGCAACCCACATGTAGGCCAGTTAAGTCAACGACCCACAAGTGGCCCTAACGACAGTTAGTTGGAACTGAAGAAGCCTCTTGGATGAGAGGTGAAACGTCTTCAAGAAACTGAAATACGTCCAGTTACCTACGATACAGCACTTAAAATAACCATGAACTGGATGACTGTGAACCTTCATCACTTATTTTTACATGAAATAGTTGACCACTTGCTGAGATCAGTAATTGGTTTAACCACAATATTTCAGCAATAAGAAAGACAATTATACCCAATATGTGGTTAAGCTGATCCAAGTAGTGCTTCCCTGGAAAAATTGGTCTGTTGGACAACATCTCAGCCAGGATGCAACCCACTGACCAGATGTCTATGGACTTGGTATAGCCCTGAGAATGAGGGGCACAAAGACACAGTCATGAATACAGTACATCTCAAGTCAATGTGATATCATTTGGTGGACTATTTCCTACAAGGCATTAACTTACATTTACTAGCATTTGGTAGAGCAGACAAATAATTCTTTACCACAATGTTAATGCAACATTCTCCAAACTGTTTAACTGTTATTAAAAAAAAGATTATCAAAAAGCAAAAAAATAAACTTTAAACTAGAATTAAAGAGAAAGCTCGTATAAACTGAAATTAAATTCAAGACGGCTAATATAAGGTCAAAAATACAAAAAGAAACATACTGCAAAAGCATAGTCAACAGTAAGCATTCTCAAAAACAAAAGAATAGTCTGGGAAAGAAAAAAAAAGCCCAAACATGTTTCACTCATCCTTTTATCCCCGACTGCAATCATATCAACGCTTCACAGCAGGTGAGGAAGCTCACCTTGGAGTTGAGCATGATCTCAGGTGCTCGGTACCAACGAGTGGCTACATACTCTGTTAGGAAACCGGTGTGATCGTGGTCAGGATCAGCCACACGAGCCAAACCAAAATCACAGATCTGCAGAAAGAGGAGTGACCAGACAATGAAAGAGTGCAGAATCAGAGGATACAGGACTAAAATAAGCTTGATGTCATTTCATTGACAAATTAAAACCCATTAAAAGGTTGGACACTAGAATTGCAGCCGTGCAGTTTTCTGCCTACGCACACGAGTCAAGCTGCTATTCCTAAGCAATAGCGTTAAATAATGGAACATTTTTGCAGAATATTATGTCACAATGAAGCTGACTTTTGACCTTTTAGATATAAAATGTCATAACTCGATCATTATATCTTATTAGACCTTTGGGTCAAATTTATCATAAATATCATATGAATTGTTGCATAACTACCTTGAGATCACAGGTGGTGTTGAGCAGGAGGTTGGAAGGCTTCAGGTCGCGATGCAGGACATTGGCAGAGTGGATGTATTTGAGCCCTCGTAGGATCTGGTAGAGGAAGTAGCAGATGTGGTCGTTGCTCAGGTGTTGAGTCTTCAGGAGCTTGTACAGGTCTGTCTCCATGAGATCCTGCACAATATATCTGCACAGTGCCACGTTAAAGAAACTTCTACTGTAATATCATTATGTTTTAATGCTCATAATATAAACGCAATCTTTAACATACATATATTTGTCCTGTCCATGAATCATTGCTCTCCGCAAAACAAGGAGAGGCCACAACAACAGGTATATTACATGTTGCTTGTGAACAACACTTGCTGTTTTAACTACCAATATCCCCAGACTCTCTTAACAAATTGTGCAATTTCGAGAGTTGGTGCATTAGGAGACACTTTAAGAACTAGCGAAACGACTTTGGCAAATTCAAAATCATTTGCGCCTACTTGTAAATTTGGCATTAAATGCTATGTATTAAGAGGTTTCTTTCCTTGTAAAAACGGTCCGTTTGTCAAGGCATTACTGTACCAGCCTGTCAGTTTCCATATCTAACGTGCATCTGACAAATACAGTAAACCATAACCATAACTATATAGACTAGTTCTTTGTCACTGTCTATAACAAATGCATAACTATTTGGGCAAATAAAGAGATTCCTTTCTTTGTGGAAAAACATTGAGTCCATTTGTCCCATATATGTACATGTTTATTTGCATATCAAGCAAGGGAGTGAAATCTGATCACAAGGCATGTGGAGGCATATTCAATAGCCAGGTGTGAACTGACAGACTTTGAGCTGTGATCAGATCATTCAGGACAGATGTTAATACCAGGTGTGAAAAGGGCTTATAACTCTCTAACCTACCGGATTTAAGTCATACCAGTTTGTGTGACTTTTTCTTTCCTTCATTCAAGCCTCTGCAGCCTACCCCTTAAGTACAACAAAGTCATAATCCATTATTTCCCATTAATCTTTACTACCCAGCACTAGCTTCCAAACTATATTCAGGTTTTACAGGCACAGTCAAATTGGATTTTGTTGGCATTGCAAAGAAAAGAAAAAACCTTGCCTCATTTCGTTGAGACAGTTATCTTTTGGTGTTAAAGCAGGATCGCCAAACGATAGTCAGACTGCTGACATGACTAGTATTTTTGGGCAACCTTACAATGCTGTTAAATCCCTGAGGTGTCAGGGTGGTTACATGAGCTGAACATAACATACTGAAGCCATCTTCATCCCCTGTGGGCCTACATCACTTGGTCAAATAAAGCTGATTTCTGCATGGGACAGATATTTTATCTGGAAGAGTTTATTGTTTGTTGTTTGGGTGAATGCTCATGTTAACAAGCAGGAAACACTGTGCTGATTAGCAGTGGGCTTAAGTCAGTCACAGCCAGAGTGTGCTAAACGACACACACTGCATTATTAAACTGACAGTAACTATGGACTCGACCAGTTTGCTACTGTTGCTGCTGGGCTACAATGAAGAGCCACTCTGCCAAATATATGGTGACAGGTGGCTATTATGTAATATAATATAACTGAAACCCCCCTCTTCAACAACAAATGCTGGAGTGTAAGACCGGCTTCACTGTTAACACAAAGAAGTCATTTTAAATGTAATAAACCACAAAGGCATGAAAAATATTCTTATTACAATTGAAGCCCAACCTGAAGCCCGTTAATTAAACTAAGTCACATAAAATGCATTAGAACCAAGTGTAAACCCACACTGTCATCAGCCACTGGTATGTGGGCCACTGTTGTCAGGCCCACAGTTTTGCATTACGGCCGTCGCCATTATGTTTTTTGGAGCCCACAGTGACCATATTTGGATGAGAGGGTGGACCTAGAGAGGATTTCCTGATTGGATCTAACTGAGAACCCGAGTACACGACATGGTAGTGACTTGTCAATCACATAGTAGCAACGTCCTGAAGCGTACCCTGCTTTTTTTTACTCTAAATGGGACCTTAGTTTGCAAAATAAACACCATGCTACACTGAAGAATACTTGAAACCAGGGATTAAGAGTATAAACTCATTAGGAAACGGTTTACTGCGGTTATAAATCAAGTGAGAACTAGGGTATATGTTTCATAAGTTTACATACAATCTGAATCTTTTTGAAACCAGTGGCGTCACCCCCTGCTGGCCATTAGAAAGAATGTAGGTTTAAGAGACCTACGCAGGCTTCACTTTTCAAACCTGGAAGCTCTGGCAACTATTTACACATTTTATGATTAGAGCATATCTTGAGCTTTCAGACATCAAAAAATCATGAAAGGATACACGTCCTTCATCTGGTCAATGGTTGGTGTGCGGATGATGTCGTTTATTCCAATGATGTTCTCATGTTTGAAGCGCAGAAGGATTTTGATCTCTCTCAGGGTGCGTTGGCAGTATGTCTGGTGCTCAAAGGGGCTGATCTTCTTAATGGCCACACGTATCTTGTTGTCCCGGTCATAGGCAGAGCTGGATTATGAAGAAAAGAAAAAAAAAAACTTATTAAAGCAAACTATTAGACACTTATATCGAAGGAGCAAAATACTTTTTTTTTTTTTACATTTGTTCATTTGTATGTTTGTTGAGAAAATGAGTAAAGCCATAAAAAAAACTAACATTTTAAAATACCTTTGATCTAGAGAGTGATACTTTAGTTCCTGTTTTGTATATTTTGGGTTGGGATGGCACTTGTATCTCCGCAACAGGTGCTAATAACACCACTTTCCATACGCTTTGGTTATCACACCAAGCTGTGTCGTGAGCAAACATGCTTGCTGCTAAAAGCCTGTGATGCAGTTGCGGCACAAATCCATAACAAAACTAAACAACAGTTACTAAACTTGATAATATTTTGGAGGTTTGTTTGTATGCAAAAATTGCAGTGAGCACCTGCCACTTGCAGCTCCAAAGCTACAGCAGGTCAGTGTGGCTGATTCTTCTTTCACCGTTACCAGTTGAAATATTTTAAAATGATCCACTACCATGAAATAATAGAAAAAACGTATATCTTGCTGGACAGACTGAGTCTTTTTGAATAGTAGCTGTCAAGTGCTGACCTTGGTGTCAAATGCTGCTTCCTTCCTGTGGTTTCCCAGTGCAAAGTTTTTAATGTGAAGTAGTAACTGCAGGAAATGTTTGGTTGCATTAGCAGTATCTTAACATGGAAAATATTAATCTGATACAGCGTGGAGCAGAAAACAGTGAGGCTGCTGCAGTAGCTGTTAGATACAAGTAAGGAATGTAGGAGTGGAACACAGCTCCCAACCACAGACAATGTTGCTCTACACAAGAGCTACTTCAATGCGGCTACCTGACTGACAACAGCCATCATTTTAGTATGATGACCAGCAGCCCAGGTGACACCAGAGATGATCCCTGATTGGTCCAGCTGCCAAGCCTTGCAGGTCAGCCAATGGCCATTTTACATTTAAGACACATGGGATGTGCTGATATTATTTGGCTTTTAGAAGCATTCTTTGGACATGTAAACAGCACATTCACAATATGTGTCCGTATTGGGGTTTGTCTGTTCATGGTCAGCTCTGTACATTGCCAGCCAACAGTTTGCAATGCTTGGGTTATGATGTATGCACAAAAGAAAAGCCAAACGATAAATACACAGAGTTTAAACCACACATTTTCACAACAAGTATTTACATGTTAATTATGTCTACAATCTTTTGAGAGCATTGGATTTTTGTGCTTAATTGTTTTCATTTGTACCAATGTGCTGAAAGAGCCGTTTTCTAGCAGCTGTCATGTTTAAGTGTGTGTTTGATGTTAGGACAGGACAATAACTCGATGGTATTGAATTTCATCTTGATGATTAAGATATTGTACTACGAAATTCTGTTTACCAAATTCAGCAAAATGCAATAAAACATAAAATACGGAGTCACTGTCTCGTGTAAAAATGTCAGACTGATTGTCTGTGTGTGCCCACACCCAGCCGACTAATTGTTCTATTCCATTCTGAAATCTTGGCCTGGCCTGTGATACACCTCCTCCACACTATTCCAGGTACAGACATGTCCTCTGTTGAATTACTGACTCTTTTCACTGGCTTAATGTTTAGACTTCATTTCTTCATGCTCAGTCATCCTGAGGTATTTTAACCTTATTTACTTATTTTACATGACATTATTGGGTTCCTGATCAGGAAAGCACATTCAGGTTTTAATGTAATAGAAATTCAGTCAACCTATTTTGATGCCTGTCACAAACAATACAATTTATAGTCTGGCTGGGTGCACAAACTGGCCAGACATCTTCAGTGCACAGGAGCTGACACATCAAAACCAAGTCAAGCTCAACACCTACTGCCAAGAAATGCAAATTACTGCTGTCGGCTTCCAAGATTTTCTCGATTTCTAAGTCATCTGGTTTCAAAGTGTTGCAACTTGCTGCCATTTGGTGCCATCATAAACCTGATATTGCCCAATAAAGCTGTACTTCATATAAAGAAACACTGAGAAAATTTGCAATTTTATGGGTTTACGTAAGTCCTTAAGCCCCATCATTTACATCTAGCCAACAGCGAGGATATTTCTGCACATTACAAACAACAGAATTGACTGAAAAACACCCACATGATATGACAAAATAAGAAAATGAGTTGCTATAGTGATGGGGGTGTAGGGACTGAAATGTAAACACAAGTGTGCCTGCCTTCTGCAAGGGAAATATGAGTGACCTTCCTTTCCACTTGTGTGAGAGGAATGCGTGTGTGTGTGTGGGAGGAAACAGTTTGCCATGTAACTGTTCTACAGCAGAAGAGACCCTTATGCAGAGAGAAGCTACAAGACTTATTCATCAAAGCCAACGTCTGATCCAGGGCAGAGCCATTCTGGCACGAATATATCTTCAGACTGTTTTTAGAACAGTCAATGGTACAACCCCCACCAATTTTTTCTAATGCAGAATGTAAACTCTCAAGCAGACTGTCTTCACAATGCTTTGCCATCTCCAGCTGTATGAAAATAAATGCAATTGTTTCTCTATTCTTTTAAATGGTTAAAATGTGTCATTTGGCTTGTATATACAGGATTGTGCACCAGTTGTACTTTATATTATCCTTTTAAATGTCATAACTAGTTCTGAAACAATTAGACATTCACTAATCAAGAAAAATTCATAAATTGACTAATTGTTCAGCCATTTATCAAGCAAAAATGCCAAATGGTTGCAGTTCCTAGAATGTGAAGCTCGTCTCCTTTTTCCATTTTATATCTCTAGAAATATTTTTAGCGTTGGACTGTTGGTCTGACAAAACAGAACATGAGACGATGTCTTGATTTGAGATTTCTTGCACTTGGAGATATAAATTTTTTTTGCTGTTTTCTTACAATCTGTAAGAAGAAGACCCAAGTATCATTTGAAAAAATAATTGACAGATATATTGATAATACAAACAATTGTTAGTTGCAGCCCTAGCTTAGTTATTTAGTGATGGTTTGCCGCTTTTTCTCCTTTTATAATCACAGTTGATGGAAGAAAAGATGCAACCTGAAGATGTAGCCCTGTGCTTGGGAGAAATTCTGACTTTTTATTTTCATACAACAAAGATCCACAGCTGTCAAAAGATCATAGGGATCATTTAACAGTTTCTGAAATTTTATAGATAAAACTAATGATCCTCATAAAAATAATTGACAGGTTAATGGATAATGATTTCATCACGATAGGGCTCCAGGCCCTATTCAAAACCATTCTTTTAAAGTGCTTTAAAATGCACTAAACTTGTTACCTCCCATCTTAATTAAATATACAGTATATGCCACTTTATGATATCAGTTGCATGGGACATTACAAAAAGGATATAAGCAGCTGTGTTTAGCCCAGAGAGAAGTGGGGACAATCTTAGTTGACACTACAGTTCACCATGTTTACTGAGGCAAGCCCATCGGTTCCTTGTAAGTTTGCCCGGAAGTGTAACAGAAGGAACTTTTTGAGGAAGTACAAAGTACACCAACTTAACTGTGTAGTATGAATATGCTTTCCTCTGTGTACTGCGAGAGTCTTGGGCTACTCTCTCTGCCTTACCACTGAAGGGTGGACTTAAACTCTGAGAACGGCGCTCTCAGGCAATCATCAATTTTTGATGGTTTTGATTGTTACTGAGGTGAATAAGCTATGCCTGGCAGAGAGACCACACCTGGCTCAATGCTCACAGCCAGCTGATGGTGTCACCTGTCTAAACAGCTGACTAAAATTCCTCACTGTACAAACATTGGCAAAGCACTCCTTGTGTTTTGCACAGTAGCTCAATCTGATGGAAGGCAGCATGCAAACTGTTGCCAAGTTTAAGCAAAAATGCCCAAATTCACTGGTTCAAGTTTCACAAAGATAAATACTTCCTGGTTTTCTTAAGCCATTTCTCATTCGAACTCCAGACAATGCCTGGAGACTCAGGTCTGGACATTTTCACGAGTTGACCTCTATATATGCCGCACACAACAGCAGATTGTCCATGTCAGATGCCTTCTCGCCTACTGGAAATACTGTTTAGGCAAAGGGTGGAGCTTGGTTAGTGACTGCAACAGGAGGAGAAATGACTCATCTGCAAATTATGGCTGTTTATACATTGATATCAATACTACATGCATTTAGAGGTGTCCGCAAAAAAAAGAGTGGTATACAGCCAGAAGCAGAAAAGTGTATGATGCAGCTACAACCGTGCAACATCATCAACGTCACAACAAGCTCACTCTCTAGCTGTAAATCCTCCAGACAATTACCTACTTTACACGTGCTCAATCCGACATCACAGACTTTGTGAAAGACAGAGACGCTTGTTTGTGTTTGAGGTGAATCATGGTGTACTGGTCTACTGTGTCACAGTGAGATGAGAATGAGGGGTACAGGCATCATTAGGAAAATGTAGCCCAGTGACGATAAATTTCACACCCATTTCACATTTCATTTATGAAATATACCGTATGTAACATGGACAAAGTCTCTCTGTCCATGCTATGCAACTAATAATAAACAAGCATGAAAATTAACTCCCTGTCAACACAGACTTTGATTGGTCTCAAACTACAGTGGACTTGCTTGATATTATTCTACTCATGCTATTGCTTTAGTTTCCTTAATAAAGATGCACTTGTGACAATAACAGCTGCAGGCTCTTGGATGCAAGAGGGGAGAGAATCTGCTCCGAGCTGCCTTTCCTGTTTCCTCTGCTTCTGTATTGTTTTGTGAGCATGCTCAGTGCTCAGGAAGAAGCACAGAGGGAGGGGGGTTCAGTTTCCAAGGAGATGGGAATACAAGGCTTTACACTGCAGCCGATGTGTTATGCAATAGGGCTGTTACCATGACGATGTACGAGGGGTTGGGTTGAAGGAAGAAGGGGAAAAGCTCACTATGCTACAGGGAAAGTGAAGATATGAATGTCCATGCACAACTTAGACAGACATTGCAGAGCCCAACGCTTTGCCAAGGCTTTAAAGGCAGCACGAGCTGAAGCGTCAGGTTGGAGGGACTGACTTCAAACAGTTTCAGGCTGGTGTGCAGTGAGGCTGTATGTTGCATGAAGCGATTCACTGTAGGATTAGAGGGTCTTTGGATTATACCATTTACAGTACACTCACAGGAGGTTATCAATTCAACGTGTAACATTCATAACATTCAGTTTTATCACTTTTGATATACTGATGATATATCTAGTGTAATACTAATTAAAAGATCTAAAGTAATGTTAAAATGCAAATATAAGTATAAGTTTATTATACTTATAAGTAGTATAAGACCTGTATTCAAGGACGCTGCTACCAAAATCCATATCCCCCCATATTTTCATTGTTTCTTATCTATATAGACCAACCAATAATCAACTTACTACTGATGTATTGTCAGTCACTTATTCTACATTTTATTTATGTACCTTTATTCTTCATTTTGTTTCTGCACAAAGATCAATTGAACATTTCATTATGTATCATTCACTGTCTCTGAGAGGTTCACTCAGGCTTTACTGATGATCGCCTACAAAAGTTCTCACAATATGGCTTTCTGTGTATAGAAAAAAGATTTTTAGCATTGGGGTCTTTAGCCAAGTAAAACCCCATTTTGACACGAGCAGAGAAAATAAATAAATAAATTCTGTTTTGCACATCTGCTCACACACAGATTTATCCGTGGGAACTTTTACAGATTTGCCTGCATCTGGGTTGTTGGTTATCATAATATAACTTCCGGTTTACTGACCCCAATCATCATTTTTTGGCAAGGTGACTGTGATGTGTTTGATTACAAGAGCCTCTCTCCCAAGCTCACAAACTAGCTTTGCTCCATCACCCCCATTTCAAAAACAAAGGACATAAATAAAATACTGGCGCACAAACAAGTCTTTGATGATTATGATGCTGTTGCCTTCATGACAGAAACAGACATGAAAAGCCATTGATAAGGCACCTTGACTGACTTTACTGGGCCTGTTCTGTGTTTTGTTTTCTGCCTTTATAAAATGGAAAACACACCACTACAAAAATCCTCAATTACACTGAACAATACGTTTCTACCTTAGTAACAATGCCAAGTTCTGTTTCAGCGGAAGAGATTTCAGTATTATAAGTGATCACCAGTTTATCTTATTGTAGCAATGCAATGCAAACTGTCAACATCAGTGGAGCTGAGGTGGAGCAGATGAACAGGTTTAGGTCTCTGGGAATCAAATCAACATCACAGAGATTTTGTCATGGTCATCACACATCTCCACTCTGGTTTAAAAAACTCTTACAGAGGAGCACCAGAAAGCAACCTGACTGGTAACATCAAAACCAGTATGGTTGATGCACAGCCCAGGACAGGGAGGCTCTGCAGTGGGTGATTAAAACTGCCCAGAACATCATTGGTACCCATCAACAGAGCATCAGTGAGGTGATGTGTCTGCACAGAGTCCAGGCATTACAAAAGACAACATCCACTCCAGCCACAGTCTATTCACCTTCCTGCTGTCTTGCAAAAGACACAGAATTATTTGGTGCTGTACCACACCTCACACTTTCTACCCACAGCGAACAGCGACGTGATCTTTGGCTACAAGACATCCTTGGACATTGCAGCCAGGGGCACACAATTTACGCTTGAGTTTGCTGCCTTTCTGCAGAAAATGCTCCCACATCGAGCTTTGTTTAGCATGCTTAATTTTTTTACCTCAGACTGCTAGCTAGCGAAGGCACAGCAAAGAAACCTACTGACCCACATGCATAACTGGTAAAAAATATTCTCAGTGGTTAACAGATGTACAGTTAACCGTCGACAACTCTAATTATGACACAAAGATTCATCAAGGTTCAGGCAGCTTCCTGCCTGGCTAATCCATTTCCTGTCATATGCTTTCTTACTAATTATAGTATCTGTACTAATAAGAACAATGGTACATGTCAATGTTTGTGCTAGCATGTTAATATACAATATACTTTTGGAAGAAGTGAGATATTGGCTTTAATTAAGCCATTTACAGCCGTGGAGTCGAGTTACTACGGAACATTTGTTAACATTCATAGATGTAAAAAAAAGTTTACATGTTGCAATTAAAGGTGAACAATAAAAATGTTTTTATTTTCCTTCGCCTCGTTCCTTTACTGTCTCTTATGAGCAGATATGTGATTTATCAAATGTATTTATCGAATGAGCAATTAATAGGAATTACTTCTCAGTATGTTTGAAGCTGGAGCCTTGTCACTATTCTGATTTCTTCAAATAGCAACTGGGTTACACAACAGGCTTAACAGAGACAACATTAAAAACAATCCAGCTACATACAGATGACTTTCAGTGTTGACTAAATGAAACATTTTGGCAAAAAATTCACATTTGTTGTTTTTCTGTTCATATCTTACTGTAATACTAAAATTTTAGATTTGAATCCCTCATCACAGCAACTAGCATGACATCAGATTAAATGTATGTACTTCATTCACCTTAAAAGCCAAATTTAAACTTGGCTACACACCCAGTTGAACGACATACTGAATGCAGAGAACCTCTCTGGCATTAAAAGAAAAATGATGTGTAAATAACAGCTGTGTCCACTGTGAGAGAGGTCTGACAGAAAAACATTTTTATGATGAGTCTAAATAGCCCCTTTATGCAACCTTAAAAGGTAAGACGACTCTATCTGATCCACTGGTCAATAACGTTTTCCTTAGCGTTTAGTGTGAGCATTTAAGTTAACCACAGGTTTGCGGATGGGGGCCCATCAGTGGTGAAAGCAGTGTAACCCACACAGGGTAAAAACACTGTAAATACTGTAAAGTCTTGTCTAATGTGAAGTACAGCATTCCTCCTACAAAAAGCACTTACCTCCCCCTCTCTTTTTTTTATTTATTTCTATGCCTATAAGCACTCAGCCACTGCCATATATAACTGCTGTATAACCTCCAGCTCTCAGGTACTGACCAAACACATGGACCTTGGTATCTCTGTTTCAGCTCGTTATCAGCAAGGTCGTAGATTCTATCGCCAGTTGAGTCTCTACATTCAGATTCACTTGGTTTTATTTTGTATACATCAAAATTCTGCCAATTAAATGAAGTATCCTCTTGTATCCCTCAATGACGATAACCAATTAGCACAAGAGCTTTGCTTTTAGGAAATTGTAAAATGGCCTCTCTCACAGTTTTCTAACATTTCAAAGACCAGGCGATTAATAGAGAAAATACACTGGGAACAAATTGATTAGTAACTTGTTTTAGCCCTACTTAGCTGTAGTTTAATTAAGTAAAACTAGCACAGGTTCTCTAATACCAGCTTCTAAAATGAGTAGATTTGCTGGTTTTTAAATTATAATTAAAATTTTTGGACTGTTGGGCGGAAAAAACAAACATTTAAAAAGTGTTCACCTTGGGCAGTGGCATTTCATACAATAAATTCAATAAAAAAAAGCTGTTCATCCTGACACAATTTCTAAAATCAGCCACATCTGTCTGCAGACTCAGAACAAAACTGGTGATTTGTAACTTAGGCTTGTAATTTTTTACATTAGACAAAGGGGCGGTAGGCCCATGCTGCTTCAAAGACAAAGTTTTCAAAAAAGGACGTAAAAAATATATGATTTATATGCAAACAAATGACTCATCTTGACAGTGCTTTAACAATGCACAACAGTTGAGACTGCAGAAAAACATTCACAAAACGTGAGAGACATGAGAGCTGAAGTATGTAGGACGGTCCTCCCTGAGTTTGTCAGTGATGCAGATTTAACATTTTTTGTTTTGTGCTCAAAGGAGCACGACTTCACTTTAAAGATGACTCAAAAAGAGTAGTACTCATAACAGCCCTCGTGTGCTGATTTCTATGTAACCTTGACTGTTGCAAGAACGCTATGATATACAAATGAGCCCAAGAGATATAATCAAAGCCGTCTGACCACTTCTGCAAATTTTACGTTGCATGACATGTCACAGTTTTTTTCTCTCACAGACCACAACACATTCATATTGTGTAATCTGGCTTAAGCAAAGGGGTTTGTGCTCTTTTCAATCAGTCCACTTCCTGAGAAATGTGTGGATTCAACACATGAGAGGCCGACATGCAAAAGCAGCTCAGTAATAAAATGCATCCGTCAGGTTTTGATGATGAACATCGATATCAGCTTCAATGCAACAAGCAGCACTGTGTGTGAATGTTTTACTTGTTTGTTGAACCAGAAGTCATTGTGCTCGTCTTGGCAGGCGTAATCACCCAAATTACACAAATTACATCTCCTTCTGAATTGCACAACAGGATTTCAGAGTGTCAAGGCTCTCATTCTCTCCCTGCCTTTCCCATTGGCTGTGAAGTGGTGGTACTGATGTCAGAGGCAGAGGGGTTGCCATGGAGATGGGTGCCACGGTGGCATTTCAAGAGGACGGCTCATGGCAGAATGAAGCAAAGCATCAGCAACGTCTGAGAATCAGGCAGGTCAAGGAGTCGAGATCAAGATAAGGAGCCACCAGAGGAGGACAGGAATTACAAAGAAATGTAATTTCGGATGTGGGGTTGATGATGAGATGTGTTCAATGGCACTGACATCTGTCTTAAAACTATAAAATTAAATCCAAATTTAAATGTCGATTAAAAATGCATTTTCAACTTCCCAAATGTAAGTATTTCTTGGGTTTCTCCGTTTTATCATCGCAAATATAACATCTTTCGGTTTTGGTCTGCCGTTAGTGGTCAAAACAAGTTATCCGAAGACATCACATTTAGCTCTGTTAAATGAAATCACCTGATAGCTATCGATGTCTCAAACATATGGGTTGTTAACCTCATGCCATGACATCAACTTAAGTACAGTTTCCCTGCAATTTCATTGTAAAATTCAATATTTCCTCTAACAGTAACATTCATTCAGTCTGAGCAGGCTGCCAGCTGAGCGTTTAGTGACATAGCAATTGCTGGTGACAAATTAACACACATCAAAAGGATCCTGATGAGTTCATTGCAGTGCAGTATATAGATTTTAAATTTGGAAAAAGAGAGCTTTGAATTGAATTGGTACTGGATATCCTCAGTTGAGAATCAGTTATAGGGTTTAAGCCTTTTCACTCCGAATAACAATACAATCAATCAAAAAAAAAGAAGAAAAAAAAAACACAACGGAAAAGAACAGAAATGTTTTTAACTAGAAGCAATGCGCTGCCATCCCATTGTTCTGTTTCTGCCACTTTGCGATTAACATGGCCAAAAGATGGAACCTGTCTGATCACCACCAATCATTTTAGGAATAAAACTTTATATGAATATGAGCCACTTTAGCAGCATTCCTCCATGATCTAACTATTCAGGTGGGTGGGCTGCAAAGGTAGAGTATGCCACAGCAGCTTCTGAATATCATCGCAGAGGGTGATACAGTATCCCGCGATTGTGTAAGCAGACGGTGTGCACGCACTGAGGCTCGTGTTAAGAGGCTCAGCGCACCGTCAATCTGCGCAGCCCTCAGCCACTGGAAAGCCCTGACATGCAACAGCCTTACAGTCAACAAGAGGCTATTGAAAACAAAAATAGGCCTACTCTGAAAATGACACAGACGTGCCTCACTGTCGACCGCCCTCTTATCATGCAGTAAAACGCAACCAGATTATGTCCTTAAAACTCTGTAAAACATAACCACCACATGTATCCTTGTACAGACAACTTAATACTCTTCATTGTACATGTTTTATGTCTAATGGCTGTGACTAACTTTAAGGGCAAGAAATATAGACTGATTTTAAATGCATTGTCCTGCCTCATCCTATTTCGATTTACACAATCATTACAACATAACTCAACTGTGATCATTTTAAAAAAGGGTACCCACAGCCAAGAGTGCTAACAAAATAAATTACAGATTCATTTTTATTTAAAAATGCTCAAATTCTACTCTCCTACTCTCCAGCACACTAGTCAATGCCCATTTTGGTTGGAATATGGATGTACACACCCTGTATTACTCTTCCTCTGCTAAGACAGACGGATAAAAGAAACACTTAATGAGAAATCACACTGAGAACCAAAAGCTTGTTTAACAGCAGCCAACCCAAAAGCAGAGCTGGATTTTGACTCTGTAAACACAAACTTTAAAGAGGATTTTGGATCAATCATTGGTGACAAAACAAATTGTTGTAGAAGACTCCAAAGGGCACAGTTATGATACCTTGTCAATAAGTGATTGCCGTAGGGTCGTATTTAACAAGACTGAAAGCTGTCAAGAGGATGATTATCAACGTTTTCCAAACATTTCGAAATGAACTCGCACACTTGTGCCATCTTTCTAGTACATCTGCTGGCCTGGCTCTACTCGGTTTGACTCGGCATGGCAGCGAATTTGCATTTCCCTCACAACCAGTCTACCTGCTTGAATGTGCGTCTTAAACCCATGATGCTCTTGTCCCAACCCCCGCAGTACTATCGAAGAATCATTTCTGACAAAGTGGCTCCACTAATTCAGTTACAAACAAGTTTAATTTCCTATAGCCCCAATTATTAAGTCATTCAAAAGTTTTTATCATGAAGCAGCATCACAGGAAACGTTTGCATTTTCATCAGCAGTAACTAAATATGACTCCTGAAACAGCTGATAAGATGAGCAGATAAAAAATTCTCAGCCACCAGGTTTGCATATTTGGCATCATGTTATACTCCCGTACCTTTGTTGTTTGTGTGATCAAGTAAGATGAAATGCTTTTGGACCGGATATTGAAAACAAGAAAGCAGGACATGGAGACTGCAATACTACTTTTAATGCGTGTAGGTGTAAATCTCTAATGCAGACTGACTTCAGTAGATCCTATGTTTTAGTATTTTTTTTTTTAAAAAGTACCCAGAATGTTCATACTAGCTGTGTCTCAAATTCAAGGGCATCCGTTGAAAGACGCGGCCTTTGACTCGCCTTTACAGGTACCTTCGAAAGCTGCGTCCGCCATTGTTAATTGGGACGGTCTAGCCTTCGGAGCATTTCCTGGTTGCGTCACCAGATGTTCCCGCCCTTACCCTTACATCACGATTTCTGCTGCCCAGGCCCACGAAAGTGACAATCTACACCACTTGATGTCGCCGTTTCCTTTCTTTCTTTCTTCTTTTTTGGGCGCGCAAAGAATCTTGGGATATGGGAGGCCGCGAAGGATAGTAGCGGTGCATCCTTCAAAAAGAGAGAAAAGAAGGCTGCATTTGTGGGGTGCATTTGAAGGAGCCTTCAAATTGGGACGGCCTTTGCGCGGCGTTGTGACGTAATTGACCTTCAAATGCGCCCTTCAAAAGGATGCAGCCCCTGAATTGAGACACAGCCACTGTGTGTTGCTTACCTTTAATGGGTTGGGATGTGTTATGATTGCGATATGATTCATAATTTTTGGGAATGATTATTTTTGCACCACAACTGTCATTATCTCAGCAAAAAAGCGATTTGCGGTCTATAATAAACTACAATATTTCATTACATGCTATTTTGTTGCACAGTTTAGCTTTACCAAAAGCAGCTTATATTTGGGTGTCGCACTTGGTCATACTGCAATCAGGATAATATGATAAACTGTCCAGCCCCAGAATGTTGGGAATGAATTTTTTATTTGATTCAACAAAAAGTCTCCCAACAGAAGACGGATCTACCAATCAGCGTGTTTGACGCACAGGGTTGCACAATGGTTGTTGATATTTAAGGGGTGGGCGCGTCTGCGACCTACAACAAAATTTTAAGTATGCTATAACCTCTCTGTGTAGATCTATATAGACGTTTAATTGCATCACTGCAGAAATATAATTCACACGTTATGACTGAAGTATCACCATGCTATCAGCTTGTGATTTGGTTAAATCAGTCTGACTCACTGAAGATTTTGCTAACTATTTCTAAGCTTTAAAAATGTCTGTATGCATTTTTAATTGTTTTTTATAATAAACCTCTATGTGTGAAGTTAGTGTTTTGGCATAAAATTTTCACAATAAAATATATCCATAAAGCCAACTTTTCCGTCTCATAATGCTTATTGAATGTAGCAAGTACACAGTGCTGCACTGCCACCAGAGTCTTGTCAAGAAATACTTCCTGACGTGATTTAAAAATACTTCAGATGCAAACCAAGGGATGTCTGAAGTACACGCTGCACCACTTTCTCTGGCTGCTGCACATCAAAGCAACATGACCAACTGACTCAAATCTGCAGGTCTCAAGAAGAACGCAGCAAGACGAGTGCAAAGAGGCTGAGGCTGACACATCGCCCACGCCAACTGCCTTTGAGCATACCAAAAATACAGAAACAACACCAAAGTAAAGAACTGGGCTTTTACATGAACATGAGTGAAAATCACAGTAAAACTGACAGAATACTGCTTTCGCTGCTGGTATGGAGTCAGTACAGTCATTTAAGGTCTACAAGATGAAAATAGTTACTGAACAAAGAAAGGGGGAATTGCTCTCATGAAAAAAGAAAGAAAAAACACTACAAAGCCTCAGATAATAAACTACAATGCTCTCTCCAATTATACAGTCACAACAGTTTTTGCATATTTAGTCTCACAGAACTTGCAAAAGAAAAAAAAGCTCACATTTAATAGACACAAAGTTTTTGTAACCAGATATTTTGCTGGCTTAGAGATTTTGCCATCACTGGGAGGCAAAACCAATACAATTCCAGTCCCTGTAACTTAAGTCAAGCTTGATGGACCTGTCTGTGCCTGTTGCTCTAATCTATCATCGGTGATGTCAGGAAATGAGAGATATCTTAATATGAGCACCCGTTTAAACTAAAAAGCTTTTTGGGTGCTCTACTGTAGCTACTCAACAACATACTGTTTTGTTGTTTCCTTGGAAGATGATCTATAGTTTTAAACTAATATTTAAGGCATAAAGCTCAAGTTTTTGATGTGACCTGCAAAGCACAGTTCAAACCTGCCCTAATGAAACAAATAATTGGATTAAAAACATTCCATACTTAAAATAATCTGGTCACAACATGCTTCAACATCAGACAGATTCCTGTTCTTGAAGCAAACTTTCAAAGGAAAATATACTGATTTAATTAAGTCTTTTGCTTGCTTATTCTGCTTTGAAGCAGCATTTGCATTAAAGGCAGACTTATTATAAGCCTGGCTGATTATCAGATTTGATATTCAGCATCTCTTGTTAGAAGAATCAATGTTGTTGTATATTTTGACAGACTGCCAATAAAGTTAGTCTGAATCTACAAAGAAACCAGTATTTAAAGTTATCAATTGAATTTAGTTGAGTGAAAAGCAAAATATTCGCCTCAAAAATGTAGTAGAGTGTAAGTTCAAGGTAGAAGTAAATGGAAATTCGTACTCAAGTAAAGTACAAGTACCTCAAAATTAAACACAAGTACTGTACCTGAGTGAATTGTTCTTAGTTACATTCCATCACTGGTTATTGTAAAGTTTGACACCAAGATCCTCATTTTCACTTCAATTGTATACAGGTTTCTAAATAGGGCTGCAACTCACAAATTTGTTCATTGTTGTTTAATGTCAAAAAGTCTCAATGTTTCCCAAAGCCCAAGATTATGTCCTCAAATGTCTTGTATTGTCAGCAACCCAAAGATATTCATTTTACTGTAATAAAGGAAGGGGTAAGAACATATTTACATTCAAGAAGCTGGAATCAGAGAACTCGATGGATTATCAGAATAGTTGGCGATTAATTTGATAATAACTAATAAATTAATTGTTGCAGCTCTACTAATAAATCAGTATCAACCTTGGAACAACAACAATAGAAGAAAGTACTGGGAAGCTGGCAGCACTGGTGGCAAGCATGGCTGAACAGATAACAAAAGGAGCTCAGAGCCCAGTTTCAGTTTACAGAAACTGAGACTTCATTACAAGAAAGTTAAAGGAATAAAACGTCAATGCTGCCCACATGGTTTGATGGACAGATGATGTCTAAGAGGTTACGTGCAGAAATACCACAGTGATGAGAAACAAGCCTGTGACAAATAAAAAAAATACCCCACAAGTTACCACACAAATCAAGATTAATTGTTGGCTAAGATGACGCAATGCCTAGCTTTACTTCTTGTACACTACTTTGTATGAGCTGAGCTTCAGGTAGGTTTCAGTCTGTTTGGAGCTTTGGATCAAAATATTTGCGACAAACGTCGTCCCATGGGACCAGAATACCCGTAAAGCAAGGCAATCGGGTGAAAAAAGGAACACCTTTTGAACAAGGCTAACTAGATCCCAGTCCAACAGTTCAACTATACTTTTTGTTGGTGTTTGTTCAGTTATTGTTTGTTTCTCGGTAATGACATACCATCTCATATTGTGATTATTAGAGCTGCAACGATTAATCGATTAGTTTTTGAAGTCAATTCGTCCAGCTTCTAAATATTAATATTTTCTAGTTTCTTAACTCCTCTATGACAGTTAACAAAATATGTTTGGGTTGTGAACAAAACAAGACATCTGAGCAAGTCGTCTTGGGCTTTGGGAAACACTGATCAACGTTATTCATCATTTTCTGACATTTTATAAACCAAACAACTAAACGATTAACGATTAAATACTGGACAGATTAATCGACAATGAAAACAATCATTAGTTGCAGCTCTATTATCGTTTACTCCACTGTGTTGCTAATTCTCTTTAAGGCAATATTTTTAATCATATGGACACACTCCGAACTGAAAAGGACTTCGACAAGCCAGGACAAAACCAAGAGCTCGTACCTAATCAGGAGGCTACTTCTTTCGCATAAACGTGATTTGGCCATGAAAAGTCTGGCTCGGACCAGAAAACTTTGCAAATTCTGTCACAAACCGGTCCCCCAAAAAAGACTCAAACATCACTAACCTCTTGAAATCACCTATGTAAGAATCATGCCAAACAGTACGGAGAGAGACTATGGATGAGAGCCACAAAGTACAATTATGTGCCAAAACAATCAAAATGTTGAACATTTGCACAAAGGTTCTTAATAAAAGGAGGGGGAAAAATCAATCAGGTACCATTTATTTGATGAGAATATGATTCAAAATGTAATGATCTGAATTTCCAGGAAATGGAATTTTTTCTGGATATGAAATGACCTATATCTAGATATGATATGGTCATACCGCAATACTAATACGTAACTGCAATTACTAACCTAATTGCAGTTACGTTTCCACAGCTTTTAGCTGACCATCACTTTACAGACTCTTTTCTGAAGTACTATTCATGCTAGAACAACCTCACAGACAACTCTTTACAACTCAACATCCTTCTAACACTGGCGCTTTGATGGTGAACTGTATTTTATCTGGTTTGCTTGCCTTGCGCTACAGTATCAGTCAACTGATGATGGGGGATCGTACAAGTAGCAGCTTTGGTTGTGTGCTTTTGGTGGGTTTTCCATTGTTTTCCATTCTGCAGACTAAAAGATGCTCAACAACCCACTGTGGCTCTAAACTGTAGGCAGGCGATGTGTCAAACCAGTGTTCTTAGAAAACACAGCTCCTCTCAACACAGCGAGGAGAAAAAACTACACTGCTGTTGTTTGACATAAGGACAATATATTATGTAATACTGTACAGTGTGCACATTTAAGGTCAACTACATTACCACAGGCCACAGAAACAACAAGATTTGGTGCTTTTAGAAAGGAGGATGGGATTTGACTTCAGCTAAAATAAGATTTACTTTGCAAACTTTTATCAGAATGAATACCACAAATGTACACAATGAAGACAACAGTTATGTAGTTGTAGGGGGAGTTAAATATATTAAACTGTGCATAAACTGAGTTTTTATGAGTTTAAACTCCACTGCCTCCCAAGTAGCATATCATCATGGGTCTCTCACATAAATGTCTTCATATACAGTGTGTAACCTGCAATCAGTTTCAGCTGCTGAAGTAAATGCACAAGGAAAACCCCTTGAGGTACTCCTTCAATGCATTTTCAGGCATATTATGCAAATATCGCCTACATAAACTTAACATAGTTTATGTTTCAGCTGCCACGGAAATTTTATGGTGATAATATAATGGAGAACAAATAAGATGTAGTATTACTTTCAATTTCAATTGTGAAGTACTAACAGCAGTATACAACCAGATCAATTCACTTGGGTACCTGTTGTACAAATAGTATTAACAAAACACTTAATGTGTCCATTTTCTAAGCTGTATGTGACATTGAAGAGTAGAAGATGAGAGCCTAAAGCGATGCAAATGGCATTTTAAGTATAAACCTGTGCCCCATTGATGCAAGTTAGTGGTACTTTAAATACACTTCCAGCTAAAGTACACCGACTTCTTGTCGGTGATGATTACAACACACAATCCCACCAAACGTGAACTTTAAAAAAAAGGGGGAAAAGTCGTGATTTAATCTTCCTTCCTCGCAAACGGACTCCGTCTCCACTAACATCGGGCTGACACTGTTGCTTGCTAGCTAAAACATGACATTAACTAGTTGTTTTTAACGGAAAATACGAAAGTTAACTAGCGACGCGTCAGGCCGAGAAGAAAAGGTGTAAACTCTAAAACAACATGTAAAATGCCAAGTAGGTAAACACAGTCTTACCACACCATCCCGTAGGCTCCTTCGCCGATGTAGGAGAGGTTGCTGTACCGAGGCCCGACGTCGAAGGCCTGCCCGCGGACCAGCTCCGTTCCCGACCCGGGGCTGGGGCCGCAGCCAGCAGGGGCAGACACCGCAGCTGTCGCCATTATGAGGACTGGCCTTTTACAACGCTACCAGATAAAAAAATAGCAACTGAGATTAGAAAAAATATATATATGTGTGTGTGTGTTTATATCCGTCGTCGCTGTGACTGAAACAGGGCTTTCAGTGTGGCAGAGGCCTTCACTACGTGTGGACTGTTTTTTCCTTCCGTCAGTGTGCGTTCAGGGCGACCACACCACTGCTGTGCTGTGCTGTCGCAGGCAGGCAGGCAGGGGCGAGGAGCGGAGAGGCTGCTGCTGCTGCTGCAGGAAATAACGGAGGTGGTCATGTGATCCGGTGTTTTCTCTTTTTTTCTTTTCCCTTCTTCCTTTTTTTTTTTTTTTTGGGATGACCAGTGTTGCTTTCAGGTACTGCTTCGACACAGTAGCACAAGCAAAACAGCAAGGTATAAAATCCAGTGAGTGGTGGATGAAGTACTCAGATCCTTCACTGCAGTTAAAGTACTTATTCCCACACTGTGAAAGTACTCCATTATAAGTAAAAGTTCTGCCCTGAAAAATGTTGCTACAGATATAATAAGGGAAATGTAGGTTACATAAAGTATTAAAAGTAGTCAGATGCAGATTGTTTGGTCTGTAAAAATTCAGAAAATAGTCCAGGCCCAAAAGTCCTCATATCATAAAATATCTTTGCATGAAAAATTACTTAAATGCTTATTAAAAGAGTTGTCGATTTATTTGCTGTCAATCGACTGATTGATTAATCAACTAATCATTTCAGCTGTACTTGTTTATACATCTGGGTAATTGATTTTATGATAAAAAATAATATTTTACAAGGCGTTTGTATGTTTATTTTATGTGCAAAAACCTTAATTTGCAAGGTAACTAGTGACTAAAGATGTCAAGGAATTGTAGTGAAGTAAAAAGTATAATATTTCCCTTTGAAATATTATTCTTTTATTTATACTTTTTTAAAATACTTTTTTAAATTATACTGACCAACTTTGCTCCGTTCAATGGGACCACATCATTGACACAGCAGGGGTGCTGATACAGCCGCACAAGCAGAAAATGCGAGAATGTCCTTTAAAAAAGTCTAACCTGGCTTATGTGCTCCTCTCACACTCTCCTCATCCCCACCAGAGTCCTTCTGGTCTGCTGATCCATGTTTGTCACTAGTTCTCCTCCTCTGCTAAGATCAGCCTGGAAAAAGTCCTGCCTAATGTCTCTCAGTCCTCTAACTGATTGTGACCACCCAAACCCAGAAAAAGCTGAATTTCTTGCCTGCTGACTGCAACTGAAAGTCTGTTTGGCTAAGAAATAGTCTCATAAACTCGGACCATGGCCTGACTCTTGTTGAACTCTATATCTGTGCTGTATCCCTCCCGAAATTGTAATGTAAGTGAGTTTGGACTCGTGTATAGAAAACATTTTTAAGATAAACTGCACAAACATTTGTCCACCTTGACTTTTGATGAAAATATAAGAAGAAAGGAATAAGATAAGATAAGGAAAAACAAATAATATAAAATTTAAAAAAACTTTCTTCTACTTGTTTTTTATTAAATCAAGCTGGATGAAATAAACACAGTCTTTCAGACGTATCAGCAGAACATGTTTCCTGTTAAAGTGTTGTAATGTTGTAAATCAACTTCCTATACTGTGAAAGTACTTGTTCTGAATCAAGAGGAAAGAAATCCTGACACCTCCATCTGCTAGTCACAACATGACATGACAGCATTTCCTGCTGTTAACAGTTTAACCGGTGAGTCCTGTAAAAGAAAGTGAAAGTAGATTTTACGTTGTTGAACAGAGCTGAGACGCCATTACAGGGTGTGAGATCTCTGCTGAAAAACACACGTGTGGAATATTTGAATCAATCGAGAGAAGAGACAGTAACTTGGTGAGTCCTGCAGTGAAAAATAATTTCAGTAACAAATGGCTGAGAAAATAGCTCTCTTTGAAAGTTTCCTGAGCTGCCATGTGTGTTCAGAGACTTTCAGAGATCCTGTGTCTCTGAGCTGCAACCACAGATTCTGTTCAAGCTGCCTGCAAAAATTCTGGGAACAAGCTAAAAACAAAAACTGTCCCATTTGTAAAAGAAAATCCTCAAAGGATGATCTACCAGTGGACTTTGCTCTGAAGGAACTGGCTGACTCCTTTGCTGGGAGACAGCAATCTGGATCATCTGAGGCAGAAAAAGTAGAGAAGAAGGTGGAGGTGGTGTGTAGTAAACATCAAGAAGAGCCTAGATTGTTCTGTGAGGATGAAGATAGAGCTGTGTGTCATGTGTGTGACTTTCCTCACCATGTTGGTCACAAGGTGGTTCCTGTAGAAGAAGCAGTCAGTGAGCTGAAGGAGCAGCTGAAACCTGACTTATGGTCTCTACAGGACAAGAGGAACAAATACAAACAAGTGAAGAAAACATACAATGAAGTGATTCAACACTCCAAGAAGCAGCTGTTGTCCACAGAGAGGCAGATCAGAGCAGAGTTCAACAAGCTCCACCAGTTCCTGAAAGAGGAAGAGGAGTCCAGACTGGCAGCTCTGAGGGAGGAAGAGGAGCAGAAGGGGAAGACTATCAGCAGAGAGATGAAGATGATGGAGGAGCAGATCTCCTCTCTGTCAGACAGTATCTGTGCTGTTGAAGAAGAGCTGCAGAAACACAGCGTGCCATTCCTCAGCAGTTATAAAGCCACTCAGACCAGAGCCAGAGTCCAGTGCTCACTGTCAGATCCACAGCTGGTCTCAGGAGCACTGATAGATGTGGCCAAACACCTGGGCAACCTGTCCTTCAGAGTCTGGGAGAAGATGAAGGACAAGGTCCACTTCAGTCCTGTCATTCTGGACCCAAACACAGCAAACCGCTGGCTCTATCTGTCTGATGATCTGACCAGTGTGAGAAATGGAGACACAAAGCAGCAGCTTCCTGACAATCCAGAGAGATACACTAATTATACCAATCTTCATGGTTCTGAGGGCTTCAGCTCAGGGAAACACAGCTGGGAGGTGGAGGTGGGAGATCATCCTCGCTGGAATGTAGGTTTGGCTGAAGAGTCAGTTGACAGGAAGGAAAAGACATTTGCTTCACCAAAATATGGAATCTGGTGTTTAAGGCATGAGGATGGAAAATACACTAATGGTCTTAATGACACTGTCAGAGTGAAGAAGAGTCTCCAGAGGATCAGAGTCCAGCTGGACTATGACAGGGGGGAGGTGTCCTTCTACGACCCTGAAGACATGACTCACCTCTACACTCACAGAGACACTTTCACTGAGAAACTCTTCCCATATTTCTGTGTTGTAAAGGCTGTTGATGCTAAAACTGCTGATATCAAAATCTGTCAGACTGATATTTCTCTGTGATGTTCAGGAATGTGAATTAATTCTGCCAACTTTTACCTTCAGTGTCACTTCTCACTTTTGAAAGACAATTAAGATTTTATGCCGACCTAAATCACATTAAAAAAAATCAGAGTAAATAAAGTCTGAATAAGATTAAAAATATACTGAGACAGTGTTATGTTATTAATTCTTAAACATTATACTAATCAATTATAGATTATAACTGGATATCCTGCTCAGAAGCATCTTGTCTTTAATTAGATCACAATATAACATGAACTGTATCCACTGAACCAAATATGTTGTGTGAGTCTTTAACTTTCATCATCATCAGACATCAGTTTTTGTTTGTCAGATTTCTGGATCTTCTGATATAGTTCTGCTATGTTGGCTGTAAAAAAAAAAGGTTTATTGCGTAAATTGAGCCAGCTCTTATAAAACAGTTTAAACCATAAAAAAAATGTGACTGCAAAATGTTGAAACTGTGTCACATCATCAGGAGACAAACTTTACAACTCAAAGCTGTTAAATCTCCTTGTCATTATTATCTTGTTTTGAGTCAAACAGTGTCATGTCATCAGTTTTAGTTTTGATATTTTCAGGTCTTTTAGATATAGATAGATAGCTTTATTAATTTTGATGAGTTATTTCAGTTTTGGATCTGTTGTTTTTTTTTCTGAGGAAACTTGTTTTAATTTAATTTAGTTTTATTTAAGTCTCTAACTCTCACAGTGCTTCTTCATGCTGTATGTGACATCTGTTGTAGTGTAAACATGATCAATAACATAAGTGTAAATGGAAAATGTTCAGTTTTTGATCAACATAAACGAAATACCAACATCCAATTTAGTTTAATATGTTTTTTTTAATCATTTAAAATGTAAATCAGATGGATGCTGCTTCACATGATGTGACATTAAATCACAGTTTTGATACAAAATTGTTAATGAGGTTGATTTAATTTTCTTTACTAATTTAGTTAACATTTCTTTTATAAAGTCACATGACTCATGAACTGATTGTATATAAAGAAACCTGAATCAGCCTCATACCACCCTGATGAAGCTGAACAGCTGAAAACGTGAGGAATAAAACATGTCATACTGGAGAAGAGTTGTGCAGCTTGTTTAATATTGATGGAGTTTTATTGATTGTCAGGCTGGTTAGCGTCTAATTTAACTTTACCATCCTACAACTTCACTGCGGGATTATAAACTCTAAACATGGCTGTCACCCTTATCTTTGTCTCAAATATAAATCTTTAACTTTATGATTTAACAGCAGATTTTCACACCAAACCTAACTTATAAAATGAGAGTTTTTGTCTTTAGTGCAATTTGGTGTGTAATAGCAGACATGGTGGGATATTCACAGTCAGTGGGATCATCAGTATCTAAACCACTTTTTTCCTGATAAACATCCTTGTGCTGCAACTGCTTCACAAGGTGAAGCAGAGTTCCTCTGTGTGACTGAATGAACTGAAGGAATAAAAATAATTTCCTGATTGTGACTATGAGAATTTTATGGCATCCAAACCTGTAGGTGGCAGTGTAAATGAAACACTTACAAGAGCAGAGAGAGAGAGAGAGAGAGAGAGAGAGAGAGAGGAAGTACCTGAGGGAGAAAACCATGGATTATATTATAGATCCATGGAGAAAACCCAAAACCATCGTCAAGTTGACAGGACTTAGTGGCAACACCTCTTCCCATATAGCCTACTAATTAAAATCAAGTGATTGAAATGTTCTCAATATGTTCCCACAACTTCAAAAAATTGTATTTATATTGTTAAATGGAATTATGACAGCCTGAGCAGGCAGATCTTTTCTCTTTAAATCCTTTACCTATTGAAATTATGGCATCGTTTTCTTATCTTACTTCAGGCTATTAATATGTATCTCAACATGAGAAGAAAATAATAAAAAAATACAACCCCTAAAAAATACATATACAATATAAAAATATCAATAACAATAGGTTAGTTATCAATAGCATACCTGCTACTATAATTCATATACTTTATTGTAGAAACTCTCTAGAAGTCTGACACATTATATATATATATATATTTATATATATATATATATATATATATATATAATGTGTCAGACTTCTAGAGTTTTACGATTATTTTTCTTTTTACTCCGTTTTGTCTTTTTTTCTGTTTTATGTGTGTTGTTGATGACAGAATAAAATCTATTGGTGTTAGATAATTAAAAAAAATGTTTATTACAAATATTTGATGAAAATAACACCCAAACACACCGCATGTAAACTCATATATGTAAACTGATCAAACCGGAAGTTGAATGCGTTTCCTGTTAGCTTGACAACGTCGTGAAAACTCACGCGCATTGCCCTTGACTGACCCACGTGAGTCACTTCAGCCTCCTAACTTTATGCTTACCAGGTAGCTAGCTGGACTAGCTGGAAGAACTGACCTGAGACTTCTCGGCTGTCTCCTTATTTCAGTCTAAACGCTGCTGTACTTAATCTAACTTCCGGCTAGGCTCGGCCATAATGTCCGGCAACAGTAGATCTCTGTTGTTTCTGCTGCAGCGGTGTGTCGCAGCCAGGCAGCTAACGTTACCGACAGGCATCAGAACAAGAGGCGGCGTGTTGTCAGCCAGGTGTGGGTTCATTCAGCAGCGAACATGGACATCATCAACACGGACAGTGTGTCTACAGAGACTCTGTCAGCTTCAGTCCGCGCTGAAAACCAGCCAGTACAGCTTCTGTACCAAGGTGAGTTACATACAGGGGGAGGATTAGAGATGGAGACTGCATCACCTGTCAAACAGGGTCCGTCACAGGAGTCTGGCCATACATAACTATGTGTGCCTTATAAACTTTATGGATGTAAAGTTCAAACTATCTAAGTCTCGTTCATCAGTGGTTTACACCCAAGAACCCACAGATTAGTTTAAATGTATTTAGGAACTGTTGGTGGAAGTATTTAGATATACAAAAACTACACTATGAAAATACTCTGTTACAAGTCATAGGCCTCAAAGGTAAAGTAAAAGTATGCAAGTATAATCAGGAAAACCTACTTTATGCAACAAGCCAAACCATAACAAGATGTAACTTCAAACAGATGGAAAACCTTGAAGTCAGCACGGTACAAATGTCTACAGATGAAATAAAACCACAGTGAAAAGTGTGAAATTTGGCTCATTGAAAAAAAAGAGAAAAAACATAAACAATGAAGGAGTCGTATATATTTGATTTTTTTTAATGTACATACAATGAGTATCAACAGTTTTACATACAAAAGTTTCAAGGAAATTAAAATAATCCTTCTTGGGAAAATCTACAGTCAAAAAACCCCGAAAATGTGTTTTTTCCAGCTCCAAAGCGGATCAAGATGTAAATACCTGGAAATGAAAGCTGGAATGCTGATCTCTTGTCTCATATTCATCTTTTGATGTCAACCCTGAATGTTTTCAGTGTACAGCCAAAATAAAGGAATTGGCAAAATCTGGATGCAAGGAAGTGAAAACTAGTAGATATATGAATTTTTGAAATGGACAGAGTCTTCGTTCTGGTAAAGAAAATGTCTTCCTGTTGTTAATTTGATTACTGTAACCATTCAGCAACAAGCATTTAAATGAATACATACTGCCAGGTTTCCTTAGGCTCTCTTGCATGTTCAGGACAAATATCAACCCAATCCAGTAAAAATAAGCGATTGAGGGTGAGGCTTTCAGTACACATACAAAGAATCACAAAAATACTTAAGTTTAGTTCTGAGGGCCAAACATCAGAAATTAATATCTTAAAAAGTATTTGGAGTACAGGTATAGGATTTTGCAAAGTCACATGAATTTAATAGAAGTTTCAACTTGAGTTTTTTTTTTTTTTTTAATCATTATTTTCTCAATCGATCGATTGTTTGGTTTGTAAAAATTCAGAAAATGGTGATAAATGCCATCTGCACAAACATCAAATAATTGCAGAAATGAGCGTGTTTTGTCAAATCATCTGAAAAGCACAAACACACACACAGAGCCTGGGGACTGTGTGTATGTTTTTTTTCCTGCATAGAAGCACTGTTGGGTTTCTGGGTCTCTGTAATTAATGCAGGAGACAGAGTATAATTGCAATGCAGAGAAAGCAATTGTTAGGGGAAGTGGAGGCTCAGACAGTGATCAACTGCACCCACTGCCTTGTGGTTAATCTGACCATGATGGTGTTTTAACATTCTGCATTACATTCCGTAATATATTTAAAATGCATCATATTCTTGTACTTTTATTTGTTTGTTTGACGTTTGTGCAACCATCTTTGTGGGAGCTTCAGCAAGTTCACTGCTAAAAAGTTGATTCTACATTTTGTCTTCCAGACAGGAGGCCCTTATGCAGATGATTACCCACCGCTGCCGGCCTATCAGTCTGATTCAGAAGAGGAGAAGAAGGAGGTGTACATCGTGCAGGTCAAAGGTTTTCCGTGGTCATGCTCGGCCGAGGACCTCCTGCACTTCTTCTCAGGTGAGAGTTTAGTCTGTGTAGTGGTCAAACAGTGAGCGTCACATACTTAAGGTGATTCCAGCTACACTGACATGGAGACAGGTCAGTATATTTTCAGTATGTGCTCATCACATATTTTTCATACTTCTACTCGCTTCTACTGAGTTTGGATTTATTTTTCCAGTTGTTTGCTGTTTAAAATGTTGTCACTTTCTGTTAATGTTGATTTTGACAGTAAAGATCACTGTCCAACACCTACACATCCTCTTTCTCATAACTCTTGAACCACTTAATTGATGCCAGAACATAACAGAAATATATAAACAGTGTATATACTGAAGTAAGAATATGTGCCAACATATATTCTCTGTGATCCAGAGTGTAGCATCCGTGACGGGGTGAAGGGGATCCATTTCACTGTGAACAAATCGGGGAGGCCGTCGGGACAAGCCTTCATCGAGATGGAGAACGAGATGGACGTCAGCAAAGCCCTGGAGAAGCACCGACAGTACCTCGGTCCACGCTACGTTGAAGGTTCGTATCTTTGTATCCTAAACTGCGGGAGGCTGCCGTACAGGTGCCGATTGGACTTTTTTCACAAAGACATTTTGACATGCCGTGGCAGGAAAATCAAAGCTGTAAATGAAGAAATAAGCGGTGGCTGGATTCAATTTAGCTGCCTCAGTTTTTAGGATCTTGCTGTCATTAATGCCGAATCACTGTCACACCGTCATGGCTTACTGGGACTCTTGAAGTCAATAATGTCGTGTACAGTGGATGACTCGGGCATCTAAACTATAACAGCTAATGCTCATGTCCTGCTCTTTGTGTGTTCGCAGTGTTTGAAGTAACAAACACTGATGCCGAAGACATTTTGAAGAAATCCATCCAGACTCCATCTCCTGGCGGGGTGGTGCGACTCAGAGGTCTCCCTTTCTCCTCCACCAAGGCCGACATCGTCCAGTTTTTTTCGGGTAAATACCTCCCACCTCCAGATTTATTGGAAACAGTGGATCTCTGCTGTACTGTGGTTAGAAACCACACCGACAGACAAAGTGCTGCTCCATTTTGTTCCCTGTTTACTGGTCAGGAAGGGCATAAATAAAAGTAACTAGTAACTAAAGCTCTAGCACAAATGTAGTGTAGTAAAACACAATACAATATTTGCCTCTGAGATGAAGTGGAAGTTTTAAAGTTGCATTAATTGTAAATATTCGATCAAGTACATGTACCTTGTTTTTGTACTTAAGTACAGCACTTGTAGTAAATGTACTCAGTTACATTACACAGATTGTTTTGCATGAGTGGAGAGGTTACCTGGCTGCCCCAAATTACATTTGAGTGGGCTAAATTATTCTATACGCACTTGAGAAGAAGATGAGTTTATGAAAAATATCTTGCAAACAATTATTTTAGAAACAAACACTCAAAAATGCTTTTTTTGGACGAATATCTGACATATGCTAAGAGCTAGAGTGATTAACAAAGGGACACAGGAAAGGTATTTTTTTTGTTTAAAAGGATTTCAAGGTTGCATTTATTTATCATTTATCAACACTAGAGTTGCAAACAAAGTTGGGAGTCCTTTCTTTTCTACATCACAGAAAAAGAAACGAAACAAATCATTTTATATGTTGAGTGTGGAGGATGAATTGAGGTAAAGATATTCTTTGTGTAATGACTAAACTAAAGTTCAGAATCTGCTTGCGTCTTTCAGGTTTGGATATAGTGGAGAAAGGGGTCACGATCGTCCCAGACCACTTAGGAAGAAACTCTGGAGACGCATATGTGCAATTTTCTTCTCGAGAAGCAGCAGATGACGCTCTGCTGAGAAACAGAGAGAACATTGGAAACAGGTAGGTTGTGCACGTGCTCCCATAGAGGCCTGGACTGAACTTAATAATCCTGTGTCGCAGGAGCAAGGAACAGATATTATATATATATATTATATATTGTTCAACTGCCAACAAACTCTTCCTTTACTTATTCATATTTATTCGATTATTGCTCATCCTCAGCTCTCTGTATTTGCAGATACATAGAGGTATTTCCCAGCAGCGTCGACGAGATCAATTCGAGGATGAGGACGAGGAACGGCTCTCAGTCAGCAAACAGGAGGACTGACTCGCAGGCCGGCCCCAGAACTAGTGAGGGGATTTAGGGTTTATGATGTTGTTTAAACGGTTTCTTTTTTCACTTTCTTAGAGAGACTTTGGTGCATAATAAGCAGCTCATTTACACTTTCTCTCCATTGTTCTCTTCACTTTCCATAACAAAGATTTTCTGAGCTGCTAACATCATATATAGTTTAATGTAAACTGGTGATACAACATCAAAAAACACAACAATGTTTTCATGATTTGGGACAAAATGGATTTAAACTGATCTATTCCTTTTGAGGAAATCTGTAATTTCCAGTAAAAATCGGTAAAACCTGATGAAATGCTTTAAATCTAGAAATCAGATACTTAATTTTTTGCTCTGTGTACAAAAATTTGTTGGGAAGTGTTCATCTTGGTGTAAACTGGCATATCTTCTCCATCAGGGTCCCCTCAGAGCTCAGCCCAGCCTCTTCACTACGTCCATGTGAGAGGACTTCCTTACCAGGTGGCCGGACAAGACATTGTTAAGGCAAGACTAAAAAAAAAAAAACACATTGAAGTTGTTTCTGTCGCTGCATTAGAGATCACTAATATGTGATTTTGTAATGTGTTTATTTTTCTCTTGCAGTTATTCTCTCCTATAATTGTGTCTAAGATCGTGATGGAATGCGCTCCTGACGGCAGGCTCAGCGGGGAGGCCGATGTTTACTTCAGCTGCCACCAGGACGCCGCGACTGCCATGTCCAGAGATAGACAGCACATAGGTGAGACTGTTAGGGAGCCTTTATGGACAGCGTTGCATTTTTCTCAAAAGATACATTTTTGACTGTCACCATTGGTTAAAATGATTTTGAATTGAAGATTTCCACTACAACTATCATCTCAGAAAATATCGTTATAATAAATTATTATGAGTTACAATGAACCCTCAAGGAATGAAAACATCTGGGAAAAAAAACAAAAGAAAAAAATCTGGCAAAATATTATGTCCTGACTAGGGGTGTAACAATACATGTATTCGTATTGAATTGTTTCGGTACAGGACGTTCGGTTCGGTACAGGGCTGTGCACGGGTGAGTTTCCACAGCAGAAGTTGCGTGTGTTTATTTTCTGCCTGCAGCTACACGTGCAGCCCGTTTACATCATGGCTAACGCTAGCGCGAAACCAGAGCTTGAAGACCCTCCCTTGTCGCTTAAGTCTCCTGCTTGGGAACACTTCGGCTTCCTGGTTACATATTGCAACGGAGAAAGACGAGTCGGGCACGGCGCAGTTCGGCCGAACAGCTGGAGAAACGAAACCGAAACAATTCCCGTGATAATTACATAATCACACACGACTGCAGTTATACGTGTTATAAACATAACACGAAGTGTTTCCGACTGAAGGATTAGAAGAAGAGCGCGTATTTGTCTCTTTTTTGAGGTTTTTGTGCTTGTATCAACACGGAGTGTTTTATTTTGAAAATCAACCGGATGTATTGTTGTTTCGTGTCAGACTTCCTGTCTGCTCTGCGCTAAATTCGGCTGAATTTCTGCGTTGTGCCGCGGCACTTGAAACGGCACCACCCGAGTGTGAATATCACTGCTACAAGAAAAAAAAATGACCTTAGTGCAAACGCAGCTGACTTTGGCAATCAAGCAGCCTCTCCCTGCAACTCAGCCCGTATGAACAACACACCAGTGCAAACCTGGCAGAGGGACTTAAGGAGACAGTGAAAATTATTTATTTAACTTATTACCAGGCAGCACTTTACAACAGTATTCTATTTTTTTAATTTTATTTTCATATTTTGTATAATGTTACAATAAATTGTTGGTTTACAAAAGTTCCGAATAAACAACGAGCAAATTTATGTTTTGCATTTTGTTCCCGCACTGTACCGAAAATGAACCGAACCGTGACCTCAAAACCGAGGTACGTATCGAACCGTGATTTTTGTGTATTGTTACACCCCTAGTCCTGACTGAAAATAAAAACTGCTCTGAGTCTATATGGCAGCGGATATTTCTGTATCTTTTGCCAGATGGCAGCAGGGTAACAGGCAGTGGTGGGTGTCGTCTTTTAGTATCTTTTGGGCTCTGAGCAGACACCTCACTTGACTGAAATCACTGATGCTTGGTAGATGGGTACCAATAATGTTCTGGGTGCTTTCTAAATAGCTCCTCTGTAAAAATGAACAAGAACTTGGCACATGAATGTACCTCAGTATACTGAATGCTGTCATTTCAAGGAAAGTAAAAATGTATTTAATGGTTAAGCAAATTGAACAGTGTATGTTAGAATATGAAAATGTATATAGTAATAATTACTGTTTGTTGGTCACTTAATGTTTGAACTTTCTCTTATTTTTAGGAGGGAGATACGTCGAGTTATTTCTGAACTCTGTACCAGATTATGATTGAAGGTGAGAAACCCTGAATTAGACCTGGAGAGCTGGAAATTCAAGCTTCTTGACAGAAAAATAGACTATATGATACAGTTCTCAGTATTGCAACACTTTAAATGTTCTGAAAGAATTGCAAGGTTCATCAATTAACATCTTTAATGAAGTTAAAAAGGAGACGGATTGTACATCTCTTAAAGACTGTTCAGTGGGTGTCCTGGTTTGTCTCAGCTTGGACCACAGTACGAGCTATAATTACAACCCACCAGCTGAGAATTTCTAGCTTTTTATGGAACACAGAATAACAAATTGCAGTCTCTGTGCTGCTTTGTTTATGTAAAAGGGTTTTAAGTCTTGCTCTTTTAAAGACGTAAGGCTTGAATTATCTGTTTTAGCTTCTCACACTTGCTGAGGCTTCATTTTAACCCCGTCTAGGTGTGATGTAACATCCTGTTTTTTTTTCTCCTGCAGGTGAATGCTGACTCACAGATGCCTCACAGATGACAGACAGACAGACACACAGCACACAGCACACACACACACACACACACACACACACACACACACACACACACACACACACACACACACACACACACACACACACACAGGACTAGTGTATTTATTTTCCTGCCTGCCTTGGACATCAAACAATAAACAATCCTGGTGTCAAAAGAAAGACCTGCCTCCATTGTCTCTATCCAACAAGAGGGAGATAATTGGTTTGAGATCAGCATAGGCATCTTATACTAAAGGTGTATTCAAATGAGTAATTTCAAAACCACTGTTGTAAATACAAATCCCAGGTCTGTAAGTTTGTCAGATGTAATGTAGGTGCTGACTACAAACAAAACTCATTACGTCATAACAATGTTATGTGTTGAAAACTTGTATGTTGAAGTAAACATGTATGTAATGCTGTGATCCGACCCTCTCACTGAAGCTACATAGTGTAGAAACAAGTGATGGGGGCAGAGTGGCTGAGACAGAGACACCACTAACCCTATTACAAGACACTGTACCATCAACATGATTTTGAAGCTGTTATTTTAAGGTGAAATAGTTACATAATGTTCCTAAACAAGCTTTTAGTTTTTACTTACCAAGGTGGATTATCTGAAATTAAAGCATAAGGACTGACCTCTTTATGCTCCCGACTCATCAGTGAGGTGAAGTACAGGTTAAATAATCAAGTCACACAACATTAAAATTTAATAAAAGTTTATTGTTGATCTAAGAAGCATTTCCATTTCATGTGTTAATTAGCTTCAACAAGAACGACTAAATGTTTAACTGGCTGCACTGTGCTCCTAATAGCTCTTCATATAAATCTACAAAACATAAAAGTAGCTGTTATAAAGATGCACTGGGTGATATGCCCACTTCAAGCCAGAGAGCCATGCATTTAAAAATGCTTTAATATGTTACGATGCCCAGAAAAGCAGTTAAATTATCCAGAGAAACGACTACAGTCTAAATGTCTGAACGTTGGCTTTTATGATTTAACTAACGCGCTGAGAGATAAACCAGACTCTGATGTGATGGGAGATGATTAAAAGCCATTTGGTTAATGCCACTTCTAAATAATACAGAACACAGCAGCAGCAGTATAGAAACATTATACCCAGAATATTAAATTGTGTAAACTTAAAGGAACAGCCTGACATTTTGAGAGATATGGTTATGCCTGTATGGTAAATATGAAGCTACAGCTACTAAGCCTAGCATAAACTTCTCCTCTCATCTAACTCTCCACAAGAAATAGAATAAGCAAACTAACCAAAATGTCGAACCATTCCTTTCACGTGAAGAACAGCAGATCAACTCTCTTCTACGATGTGTGTCCATCAATATCCATATTTGATATACTAGATCAAATCTAGCAGTCTAGGATTTTGGTTATCATAAACTTGTATTTCTCTTTTCCTGGTATTGAATTCTGAATCACAGTTTTACAATTTTCTTAACTACTTTCGACTGAGTGTATCACTAATGTATGTGAATTTAAGACTTCTTTGAACAATTTTTATAAAAAGCTTTTGACCGCAGTGTTTCCTAAATAACTGCCACATGTTTAATATCATGGTATAGTGAAGTATTTGGTCGAAAGTGTGATATTTGATTTTAACAGTAATACCCTGAATGAGATGCCACGTTGAGGACAAAAGAGTCAAATTTCATGCTTCATCTGAGTGATATGATGTAAAGTTTCATCCGTCACTTTATACATCACACATTGATCTGTATATGATTAACTTCTGTCTTACGATGTGGCTAAAATCACAGAGTCGTGAAAAAAAGTCCAGTTTTCCATTTTTCAACTTTTAAAACTGAGGTTAAAATACTGTCAGTTGACCATTTAATCAATAATCCACTTAGTGGACATTGTGAAAAGTAAGATTTATATGTGCATGAGATGATTCAAGTTGTCTCTTTTATAATCAATAATCTCCAACCGGGTGCCATTTCCAGCCTTTTGAGTGCAGGTTTTCATTAAAAACAAATACCACAGCAGCTCAACACAAAGGAAAAGAAAATCTGGCTTCACTTGTATTTGGAAAATTAAAACCTGCATCCAAACAGCTCCCCATTTCACAAAATTGGAAATCACTCATTTAAAGTAACTAAAATATTGCAAGTTCAGAACCCGCAGGACTTCATCAGATCTTTCCTCATTCAACTTCTTGAGTCAAGAAGTCAGAAAGTGCATTTTTGCAGTGCCGCTTTTACGAATCAATGCTTCTGGTTTCCATGTGTCTGTCTGATCATCGTGTCTTGCAGTAACTTGCTGAGTTGTTTCATGTTGGTGTCGTTGAAGCGTACTGCTGGAGTAACAGAGAGAAGCAGGCGGTGCACACAGTCTCTGGGAGAATGGAGGAAGGCAAAGGCAGCTCGTTGGACACACAGCTCTCACAGAAAACCCCACTGCAGTTCTTACACTGTTTCTAGAGAGAGAAAAACAGAATTATAATTATATTAGAGCGTGATCTAATGTGACACCCTAGCCTCACTTGAAAAGATGTTATAAATTGTTGAAAAATCCAATTTATTTCCTATAAAATCATCTCTATGCATTAAAGGTCCAGTGTGTAGGATTTAGGAGAATCTACTGGCAGTGTAATCAAATCAAATCAAAAATATGTTTTCATTCTTGTGTAATCGCCTGAACTAAGAACCATTTTGTTTTCATTGAATTACAATGAGTCTTTTATATTAACAGAGGGAGCCGGTCCTCTGTAGCCATGTTGCACCACCATGTGAGGGTGAGACGAGGGGTGTGCAGTTGGTTGCAGCCTGCAATCACACCGCTAGATGCCACTAAACGCTACATACTGGAGCTTTAACATGAAGACTTGAGCATCAGCTTTTGTGAACACTATCTCATAGTAGCAGTACATATTTTTAAGTTTTAATGGATGATCAGAATGATGTCCCGTCCTCGCACCTTTGTCTTCAGGAGGGAGTCGTCCTCTTCACACATCGTACAGACGGAGGGCTGACTGATCTCCACGAATGACTCGTCCTGCAGAAAACAGATTTAATGATTAATGTTAATTTTATCCATTGTAGGATTTTTCATGATACTAGCACAACAATATCAGTTGACCATTTTAGCTATTACTTAATTTCTTGTTTGCATCGTCGCAATCCAAACTACATTAATGATAACAATGACTGTGAGCAGTTTTGAGTCCTCTGTTTTATAACTGAACTAAAACCACATCTTAAACAGATCTATGGTAAGATAATTAAACATTTATTAGTGTATCTGAGACCTCACCTGTTCATCCTCATGGTGTGACAAGGACCTTAAAGGGAGAGACAAATAAATCATTAAATAAATAGATTTAATATTTTCCTCTATCTGTTGTAAAAGCTGTATGTCTCAAAACTGCTTACAAGCTGGAGCTCAGACTTGTTTTGTCCTCTGCTCCTGTGTCTAACTGGTGATTCTCTCTTTTGGCTGATGGGGATTCTGGGGGACACTGTTGATCAAACACACACATATTCTGTCAGGACAAAGAAGACAGCTGTAGCAAGACTAATCTTTACACTTTGCACAATTTATGATCACACGTTTACTTTTGGTGTGTTCTCTTGGTGTCTCCTCTCCCTCCGGGGAGTGCTGGGATGTCTGGAGGCAGCATCGAAATGATGCTCACCCCTTCCCTCTCGCTCTTTTCTCAGCTCCAGCTCCAGATTAGACCTGAAACAAAACAACATAGTGAACAATAATGTAAACTAACCGTAAACATTCATAATAATCAAATAAGAAAAGGAAGACATGCACAATTCGAGTGATCTGATCTCCTGTGGAACTACAATGCATTTTAAAATGATTCAAAGGGTTTGTAATTTCCATAAACAAACAAAATTATAATGTTAGCGCCCCTTAAGATGCACTTAACATGTGTGACATGGGGATCTAATGTTGGAAACAAACAGGAAGACTAACTGAAGAACATCAGGCTCCACAAAGTAAACATAACACAGACACTAAAGGGAGTATGCTGTTAAGAGTGTGATATGATGATTACAGGCTGATTATGGAAGCCCAAAGGTTCATTAAAAAAACAAAAGGTTTTATTCCTGGGGAAGCTCTACACTACCAAACAATCCTCATGTTGCTGCTTTTCATGGAGATGCTAACCGCTTCGATGTTGCACATTTTAGCCATACAACAGCGAAGTAATGGAATAATAAACAGAGCCACAGTTCACTCCATTTTAAAATCATTAAAAACAGTCTCGCCTTTTTTTTTCTGTTTACAAATATTTTCTGCAATGAATAAAGTCTTAACAGACCATGATACAATTTGTTGCTGGCCTTGTGTCAAAGTCTTTGACCAGGTTAGGGTTCAGCTTGGCAGAGTTGACTGGTTGGGGTTAGGGTTAGATTTGGGTCATGTTAATGGGTAACTGCACTAATTTTGCACAGTTAAGTGTGTTTACAGGTCTTGAGGAATACTACTGCATATGTGAAAAAAGTTGTATAAAGCCTTTTGTGTCTCCAGAGGAAGCTGCATGTAATTTGCCATTCAATTCCATTGAGTCAGACTTCACCTTTGCTTCCTCAGCTGCTCCACTTCCACCTGCAGACTCTCGATTTTGTCTCCAAAGTCCTGCTTGAAGAGCCGGTTGGCCTCCAACGCGAGATCCCTCTCTCTCTCGGCCTGTTTCCATCTGGTGTGGGGAGGTTTAGGGTTTCACATAAACTTATGGTAAAATGAAAACTTGACGAAAAAGAAACATGGTTGGAAAGAGATGTCAAATAAATCTTAAATCATAATTAAAAAGTCAAACAAAAAAGTCAAAAAGATTGAGTGTCCGGGGACTGAAACCCAACGAGGACAACGGGAAACTTTAGCCAAAAAAGATGAAGCAGGCTGTGTTTGTTTCATGTTTTATTAGCCTAATGATTACTACAGTTTACACCAATGTTATGTTCACATACAATTCAAAATTAATAAATTAATTTTGCCCTTTTCTTCTCGCTTTATCTTGCTCCTGTCCTGGCCTTCAACACTTGAATGTGGATCACCAAATGACAACATTCGATATCAGTCCCTAAACATCAGTTCAGATTCTCTTTTCTTACTTTTCTTACTCTGTCATTCTCTGTTGGTTGAAAATATTCAAGCAGCACAGTCTCTGGTAGTGGTCGAATTCTTTGGAATAACATTACAGCAAGTCATCGACCTCCCAAATATCCAGACGTATCCATTAGTACATCAATCATCAGTCCATCAAATCTTAAAACTGTCCACTGGACTTCCAGACGCCCTGTTGTCTACTTGTCTTACCTTTGCCAGAAAGCATTAATGGAGTATTTGTAAGAAATGCCTACCAAACTTAAGTATAAATCTGATGTGGCAAACACATCTGTCAGAGAACACAAGGATTAAGGGCTGCTAAAAAGGTGGATTCAGTCCACACTACTCAAAGCTGATGCTGGAGAGCCACTGCAGGAGGTTGTGGGAAAATGGTTTTATTTTCAACAACAAAGGAGCATCGTACAGAAAAGATAACATCCTAGTTTGGTTGTTTCTATATTAGGCAGGGTTGTATGTTTGTATTCAGATTTATGAAAGCGGGGAGCTACTGCTGCAGCTGCAGCAGCTTCCCTGCTGCTGAGTTCAGGTTTCTGGCCTGCTTCACCAAATGTTTCTCACTGATTAAATGGTTTCAAAAAAAATCATGATCATGAGAAATAATGACAATGAAAGTGGAAAGAGAAAAACAGGACATTAGAGACTTCTGTGAAGAAAACCATCTATTGTAATAATTATGTAGATAACTAGGCTATGGAGAACTGTCCTCACCTGGTCTCCATCTGTTTTACGGTCCCTGTCATCTGGTTGATTTTCTCCTCCAGGCGAGTGATGGCTTCACTCTTCTGTTTAGAGCTTGAATCTGCGCACTGAGGAGGATGAGCCATGTTAGTAAACTGGAAACAATAACTCCATACAAGCTTGTTAAAAGACTAAAATGGAAGTTCTTAGTTTTAGTTGGGAGGTGCCGCTGGTTCCAGCACGGAAAAGTTCTGTTCTTTTTTGCCCTACAGACTAGATGACTGACAGTTTTCATCATAAAACACTTTTGGTAAATCATCAGTGTAAAAGTGTGTAAGAAAACATCTGTCGTCTTCTTTTTTTTATTTGTTTATTTACTCTTTATTTTGCTTCCCACTTTATTAATACGAACTGTTTTGTGTTCTGGTTATTATCACTTTTCTCCGACGACAGAGAGCTCAAAAAGTCTACGGGAGGGAAGAGGTGGGTGGTGGGTTGGAACGTGGATGGTTTTTTTTGTTTGTTTTTGTATTTTTTAATGTATTCACGTGTTCATGTGATGGTGTATGAATTCCTGAAATGCCTATAAAATATATTTATTAAAATTAAAAACAAAAAAAAGATAACATCTGGTTCATCAATAGAAGTCGACAGAACAAGTCTGTGCACATAAACATTTTAGGGGGAAGTTAACTACAACTCCCAAGGTGCAGTCATCCAAAAAGAGAGCTTCAAATTATGTCACATGAAACGCTAATGGCTTCAAAGCTAAAGACTTCAGTGTTGAGAAAACTGAAAGCACAATCAGCAGCTTAAATCAATGCACTTTTGGTTTCTGGATAAATAGCAGATGAGCAGCACCATTAGCTCTATTAAAAAACACTACAGGGTATTTTAGGGCCCTAATGTAAAAATAAATCTAGATTTCAAGAGGGAAGTTGTAATGTTTTGAGTAAAAAGTCATTTCATTTCAAGAAAAAGTAATATTGTAAAGTAGTACAACAATTAAAGTGCAGAAATGCAGCCTCACCTGTGACTTGTGGCTGAGTTGTTGGTTGATGGCACGCATGTCGTCCAGCTGCTGTCTGAGCTCCACCAGAGCATCCTGCTTCTCACAGATGTCTTTCTCCAGCATCTTCATGGACAGCTCCATCTCCTGCTTCATCCCGATCTGCACCTCCAGCTCCTTCTCCACATCCTGCGCAGACATCAATTTTTTTTTTACTTCAGATGCACACTTCACAACCAGGAGAACGCTGACCTTAAATAAAGGGGCTCTTAGAATTCACTGACAGTATAAACATCTAAACAGAGGAGTAGAAAAGCACTGTTGGGAGCCCAAAACGCACCAATCGGAGCAAAGTTTCCTCTTTGAGCTGCTTGCGTGTTTCACCCAGTGCTTGTCCGTTTGGTGCCGAGTCGCTTCTTAATGCCTGAAAAAGGAAAATAAAGTTAAAAAAACAGTAACACGCAAAAAGAAACATTGCAAATGCATATTGTACAAGTTTTTTAATGTTCTTTTGGCATTTTCGTGGCTTTATTACTTAAGTCTGCACAATGAGTGCACAGGCAGGATGCTACAGTATTGAGGTTGACAGGCCTGTAAGCTGTCCAATCATTTCTTTCGGAGCTAATGAAATTACTAAATGGGCTTATTATAGGTCTGCCACCACCAGAGAAAAAGCTTTTTGTGGCTCCAGAGGACGCTGCATGTAATCTGATAGATTGCCTCCAGTGATGTCACAGTGACTATGTAGCATTGTGGGTAATGTAGGCAGCAGGTTTTGAAAAGGAAAAAGAAAGAAATATTTCTGGTCCTGCTGTATCGATTATGATCATTTGTTTTTAAACTGTCCACAATGAGTTTACCAGTGTCATAGGAGTGCAATGCTAGGCCAGTGGACTGCTTTTCAAATTTAATTAATGATGTTCACCTTCCTGGACTCCAGCTGATATGAGCTCTCCTCCTTTACTCTCTCCACGTCTTCTTGTAAGGTGATGATCCTGTTATTTGCCACTGCGAGCTGTGGGGACAAATGTCAGCGAACAGTTCTGAATACAAGCATCTGTGCAGTGAAGCAGAAAAGGCTGACAACATTTTTAACGAAAAGTATTTGTGTGGAATTGAAATGCTCTCTTTGAAGTTCAGCTCTGAACGCCTCGCACCTCTTCTGTTAGCTTTGTGTTGGACTTTTCCAGAGCGTCCACCTTGGCCTGGAGGTTATTTACTGATGCGCTGTAAATAGACAGAAACATCATATGAGTTTCCAGCTCAACAAGCTGCTATACAAGGTGATGAGAGTGAACAGAAGAGACAGAAGTTCACTGTGTATAACCTTAAATGTCTGTTTAGCTCCTCCACGTAATTCTTCTGATCGAGAATTGCTGTGATCTGACCGTCGCTGAAGGAGCAGAGAGAGAGGGGAGAGGAATGAGATGATAGACAGATGGAAGACATAGTAACATATAAAAGATAAATCATGACGTTAGATGTTAGCCAACTTCACAGACTGCAGCCAAGTGAAGAGAGTGTCATATTTTCTGTCACTTTCATAATGAGGACAATGTTTCATATTTATTTTTAGTATCTTACTAAGCTAGGTTGCCTTTTCCAGTCAGCTGGAATAGCAGTGACAAAACTATTTTTACACTGAAAAGTCAGTACATATTTCAAACTAAAGGACACAGCAGATGGTGAAGGTGCATGAAGCGGTTCAGCAGGTGAAACCTCAAATCATTTTCTGTATTTAAACTTTTGCTAATATCATCTTGTCTCAGTAAAGTTGTAACGATTACTCGGCCGGACAGTAAACTGCCCTGATGTAACTAATGTTTCTTATCAATATTCCTATTTCTTCAATAATTTCTCCCTCACAAAAATATAGAAAAGTAAACAAACAACTTGCACATTTTGCCTTTAGTCAACATTAATCTCTCATGTCTGCTTCTTAACATTCAATAAGAAGCTTCCAAATCATTGACACAAATGAGCGGACAAACATCTAACATGATGGCCAGTCTATCAGATGTTACCTACAAAGATCACAGCTAAAAGCTAATATAACGTCTTAGAAATCATAGCTAAACAACTAAATCCATTAAATAAAAAGATAAGGATGAAACCAATAAAAAAAACCCATAACCAACCCTCCTCCACACCCACACTCTTGACTTCACTGTTAAGTAGTTTGAGAGACTAAAATGGACTGAACAATCACCGTTTGTTAAAGACGAGAAAGCTGCACTCACCCCTCTGCACTCTTACTACTGTGTCCTCCATCTTTGAGATACATTGAAAAATCAATCACCCCGACCTGCAGAAGTAATTGAACAAGAAATAGAAAATCAATGACAGCTGAAACCACACTGCAGCTCTCATGTCAAGAGGAAAAGAAAAATGCAAATAACATTCCTACATGCTTCCTCTGGAAGATCCTTACAAATGTGTTCACTTTGTAATAGAAGTCTTAGCTGCATTCAGGTTATCAGTCAGAACAACCTCCACTTTACAAGAGGCTTATAACTGGAGAGGTTTCACTTCCTTGTACTTGGAATGACACTTGTTTACTGAGCCGGTGACAAACTGGCAACCTGCCAATCCTGCACGTCATTCTGGCTTCGTCCCCAAATTAACTGCTGCTAAAACAGCATGAGGCAGTGATTCCTGAGTGGTCATGGAAATCTACTGATTTTAAGGAATTACTACAGGAAAAATGCTAAGGGTGCAACAACAACTGATTGCTTGTTTTTAGAACTGCACTGTAGAGCAATTTAATCTACAGTATTTGAAGATGGATTAATGGCACACAGGTTCGATACTATAAATTCAGGGCTAACATACCACATCAATTTGGTTTCTTATTCTTAAAGAAAAAATGAAATATGAAAGTCAAAACAACTTGAATTAAAGTGATAACTCCTGTACACTGCTGCGGACATATATATATTTCCAGCATATCTGCGTACACACAGATCCTGCTGTATTTTCAGGTTATTTCAGAAAAATGGTTGCAACTTTAGAAGCCAAAATGTTGAATTTTCCTCCTTCCCTTCCTGTATATTACAGTTGAGATAGGATTCATGATTAGTGGGAATGATAACATTTTTTATTTTCACTGAAGTAACTAGTGATGTGACATTTTTGGGGTCTGTACCAAACACACGTTTTCTTATATCTGGAGAACAAGATTTGTAGGCCGGGACAGCACGAGTGAACTTCATTACAATGCTGCTCTATCACACACACTGTCTTGCCCATTTTGCAATTTTGATAATATTTCAATTAATTGTGCAGCGCTGGTTAATTTGATTTTGGAATTGTGGTCAAGGTAAGGGTGAAAGCAGAATTACCTGAGAGTCCAAGTCCTCTCCCTTCATACACAGATTGGCATCGATGACATTTAGTCCAACGAGCAGCCCAGCGATGACGGCTCCCTCTTCTTCCATCATCAACGCGTTTGGCTCATAGAATTCACTGCACAGAACAAGTGATAGAAATACTGTCACTCACCAGAAAACTGCTTTTATTCAAGCAATTTTTAAATGTGCATTATGTCCAGGTCTAGGGGGAAAAAAGAAATCAAAATGTAAGTATAACAAATGCTATTCTTGATGCCAGTGGGCCTCAACAAGTATGATACAAACAAACCTGAGCAGGTCCTTTCTGTTGATGATGGTCTTCATGTAGTCAGAGAGTTTCTTCTGCATCAAGGCCAGTCTTAACCAGGCACGCCCTCTTCCTAGAGGAGTTCTGTAATCAAACACAGGAGATTTGCATATAAATACACTTGAAACCTAACACAACACATAAAAAAACAACTTCTTACAATCTTTAAAACTGGCAAAGGTGCTTCAGCCAAAAGAATTAACTCCATTGCTCTTAAATCTTTCATGGGATTGCTTTGTGCACAAATTTTGTTAAGCATGCTGATAAAATCAACAAAATCTTAATTTATGACAGGGAGAAATCTCTGTGTGCCTTCTTTAGCGAATCCATACAACAGACTCACTTGAGGCCGGGCAGATCTTTTACACTGGCAGTGATCTCTCCTGCCTCTGGCGTCAGCTTCTCGACGAGCTCCAACGCCCCCCAGAATGACTTGTTCTGCCCCAGGAAGGTCTTCTTGGCTGATGAATGACAGAAGTTGAGTTGGTTCATTTGGAGGAATTTGGGTCACCAAGTCATCATACAATAATGAGCCCCAGAAACAAACGAGGAATAATCTTTTAACAGAAGTACACGCAAATGCAGAACATTTAATCAGCATTATTATCTTTTTTGTAAATTGTCAATTTAGTTATTTTGGGATCATACAAAAACGTTCATACAGGACATTTTTGTTTGTGATTACCGAAGCAGTCAAGATCCCAAATTTCCATTTTTTAAACTTTACAGGCTCTTAAGATCCACCAGTGTGCAGTATTGAACAGAAGGACAGTGTGAAGTGTGTTTTACATACTTTTCAACCCATGCTTCAGACAGTGCTCCATCACGACAAAGAACTGCTGGAGAGGTGCATAGTCAGAGTCAAGTGTGCGTCCCAGGTTGAGGGCAGACTCGATCAGGCCCTTGATGCTCAGTTTGGCCATGTTCATCAGGTTAAGCCTTTCGATTGCGATGGGATCCTTGGGATCTAAAAGTGAAAAAAGACAGGAAAAGGTCCTGAAAATGTGTAATGACACAAACTATGGTCTAACAACAGAATGACTCAGGAGCTAAATTTATTGAGAGTCAGAGGAAGAAAAACACACTTTAGTCAGTTCTGCATTTCTTTTAACACTACAAGATTTTTTCCAGGAAGTAACAGTTTTCATAAGGATATATTTTAGTTTTAAGAAGATGACAAACCCAACTGTTAAGAAGAAGAACAAAAATTACGTTTCATTATAAAAATTGTTTTGAAACCCAAAAATGACCTATAATACATGTTTAATATAAACCTAAAAATATGTATAGCTTTGAAAGAGAATAACCTAAAAATGGTATGATCCATCTATACATCTTTGCCTCATCCATTATTTATGTGAGTAGATAACGGAGACACTGAGTGGCTTTTAGTGGAGGAGTTTTACAGGGTTATGCTACTTGTTTACATTATTAATACAATTATACATTTGGTCTGTAGTTTGTATTTGCATGGACTTTAGTTAAAGAGCATCACACTCTTGACTTTCAACCCATAACAACTGAAACCAGAGGGTATTTAACACAGAGATGTTGTATGTTATTGCTAAAATGGTGTAAATCTGCATCAGATTTATCATTTTAAAATCTATGATTTTAAAACAGAAGCTTCCTTCAAACATACTGAGATAAACGAGGATCGCTGGTTAATGAGAGAGATTCAATCTTCTATTCTCTTTAATTATCTTTATAGACAGAAAGCAACAACATGACTTAACATTTCATTCTGATCAAATCAAATATATGTTTGCATGCAGTCTTAGACACAGTATGTGCAGCAATGATAGTGTGTTACTCGCTACAGATATTTAAAAATTAAATTAGAAGATTAGTTGTAAAATTAGGTATCATGTACTTATTCTAAGATCAACAACTAGCCAGCCTGGTTAAAAAAAACAACTCATGTTCATTATGGTTTCTGCATTTGTAGAAACTGATGAATACAGGAAGTGAGTTTTCACCTTTCAGTGAGGACGCTCACTTCAGACACTCAACTTCTCATAAAGAAGCATTCAAGAATTCCCCCGCTGCACAAAAACTTAATTGCAAGAACCAACTTGTGTGGAGAGAGAGTTCAATGTCCTATATATCGTCTTAGATCTTGGATATCTTTAACCACTTCGTCATTATATCCACATTATTGACAGTTATTTACCAAAAGTCTCATAATCTTAGTATCATGTGAAAAGAATTAGTCATCCCTACATAATGGTGAAACATCAATATTGAGGTATTTGGTTAATTGGTTTTGTTGCCCGTCCTAGCATTTATGAAGTGCTTATGAAGGGAGCTCATAATATTGAGATGTATTGTATATCATGGTGGTAGAGCCTATTAATGTTAATGTTATTTTAAGGCCATATCATCCAGCCATTGTTAAATATTACCTACATTTGAGTTGAAATGCTTGCCTCGGGCCTTACAGTTTAAGTTAAACAGTTACATTTGCACTGGTGGAAAAAAGACAAATGCTAATACTGCATTGAAATGAAAATTATCAGCCATACAGCAATACCAAGCATCATAACAGACTGTTTGTGAGACATCTGATCTTACAGTAGCATGACAAAACAAATGTTTCTGTCACCGTCTGGTCCTCTGTAATATCATGTCAGCAGTCTATTGCTTTTTAAGAGCTGGAGCTTGAGGTGCTGCAGTGTTTGCAGTTTGCCATTTGGCTTGAGAAAAGTCTAGTCCTCCTCTCTTTCGGAGGACAGTCACAGAGCTGCCAATCTGCATTCTCTGTACTGAGAGAAGGCGTGGCAAAAGATGAGGAAGAGGGAAGTCTTGCTGGACAGCAGATATTCTGATTTTCATCAGATTTAAAACCATACGACTAAAGATCAGACTCCGCAGCATGAATCTGCTCAAAACAAGTCACCTGTTCACTGCCAATTTTAAATATCTGGTCTCAGTCGCATCCTTTCTCGTTCTGTCATTGAGAGTAAAAAAAATTAAGGATGTGCAAACCTATTTGATTGCTATATTTCGTAAGAGTAAGCAAAAAAGACACCAATATTATCTCAAATACTTGTCCATTTGATTTACTGCAAGCTAATAAATCCCCACGACAAAACAACCAGCACTTCCTGTTTGTTTTGTTGCCCAGCCCTTGCTTATTTACAAGCAGCGTCATCCCGCTATGTAACACTCAGACATCAAACCATCTCCCCTGAAATTGATCATGACACAGCTCAAACCGGACACATTACCACAGTTCACTAGATGAAACACGTTGCGTCTGGGGACCTTGTGTACCACCACGCCCTAACAGAAATCCCACTGTGCAAACAAACCTCCTTGGACGCTGAGCTAATCTGTCACATTACCTTCATGGGCCGGCTCTGGGTCTGGGGTAAGGGAGATGTCATTGAGCTCGCGAAGGCAAAGCCACTCGCCGTCGACAGACACGCGAAAGTTGCAGAGATAGATGGTCTCCCGTGCGGCCTGGGTGATCTTGTCGGTGGTGGGAGTCGGGGTTTCGCTCTGAGGCATCAGATCAGACATGATGACTCAGCTGATGCGAGGCAAAACCAACACCGCCGAGGGAAAAAAGGCGCAGCAGCTTTTGTTCCAGGAACCAGTGAAAGGCTCCCCCCCAGAAAATCACAGAGTCAATGAGAAGAGGAAATCAGAGAGGATGAAAAGAGCATCAAAACAAAGAGGATAAAAGGCCAAGACGGGGAAGGCCCTCAGCAGCTTGCGGCAGGTGTTAGAAAGGGTGCTGCTTTTCCTCCTCTTTATGCCTGCATCCTCCTCTCCTCCTTGTTACAACTGAGTGAATTACGCTGCTGTCTTGAAGAGACTGCCCTGGCCTCTCCTCCTCCACCTCCTCCTCCTCTTCTTGAACCTCTCGTTATCCCTTTTGTGCAGACTGGGTATTTAAAATGCAAGAGAGCACCGTGCTGAAAATCACAGCCCTCCTCCGGTCAGCTTAGCACCGGTTCACTCTGATTGGACTGCCTGTGCACCGCAGTGAATGCACTGGGTGGGTGTTGACCAAGATGGCTGACGGTAGTGCTGGGTACAGCAACACACTGTCACGTGAGCAGATGGTGCATGCGTAAAAAAAAAAAAAAAAAAAGAGGGGGAGGGAGGAGGGGGTCCCCAGAGTATCCAACCAATGCTAATGATGCAGCAGAGGACTCATCTGTCTCTCAAGCATCAACAGCCTCCCCTGACCTGAAACAGAGGCCAGTTATCTGACAGTGCAGTTATTGAGTTGGCTCCAGCAGGACATCAGCGAGCAACAAGGGTAATAAGGCCAAAGATCCTGGGTATGAATGGCTATCGTGTTGTTTTAATTCCATTTTGGAATAATTTTTTTTACTTGTGTAGCATAAATGGACAACAACTTACATTTCACTGTACAAGCCTGTATTATAAAATGACAATTAAATTAACCTTTTGAACCTTTGAACCTTCACCTCTTATAAATATCAGAAATGAAAGACAAATACCGTTACTTTGATACAGTTTATGATGATTAAGCTCAATCATGTTTTGCTTACAAACTATTTGATAAATATTTAAATGTAATATAAATATAAATATTTGAAAAGGTTGTATTATGGCTAAGCATATGATTTCTTTCACTAACCGATCTGCCAATTTAATTGATGAATCTCTCATTATTGCTCTGAATCATGATTATTGTCCTGTCACAGATGAATACAAAAGGATATCTTGAAATGTATACCTATTATAGACTAGTGCAGGAGCTGTGGCCACTGATAATGTCATTGAAAGGTCCCTGGTTGCTGGCATGTCACCCGCTTATCCTATCCTTATATTTTCTGTTTCTCTCCAAACAATTATTCTCATTATCATGATTATTTTCAAGAGCTAGACGAATCAGTGGAGCCAATATATTGACCAACATTAGCTGATATCATGTCATATATCACGTTGGCAACGCTGTAGTATATTTTGTTCACCATAGATTAGGGCTTAGCAGCATGCAAAAACTGAAACCACAGGATGTGATGAGATCACACCAGCCGCAACACCCATCAACATGTTGACAATCAGACCCATGACTACTCAGTAGACATTACTCATTCTTATATCAGTACTCAGTATTTGCAAGTTTTACCTAAGCAACAGCCGAAAACCCAAATATATCAGATTTACAATCATGTAGAACAGAGAAAAGCAGCAAATCTCCCACCGAAGGTTAAGCAATGGAGTGATTAATGTTTTTGGTGACCAATTAAACAATGACATGACTTATTTTTCCAGTAGCTGCGAAGAAAATTGCCTAAATGACAAAATGACTTAGACAATCAAAACCAAGTACAGTAACTAGTAGACTCATTAATTAAGGACATACAGCCTCAGCGTAACCCAAATCCCAGACATGTTGTTTTTTATTGTAATTTCATGGACGACGTTCAATGCTTTGGTGTGATTTAATGTAGAGTTTATCACAAGTGAAACCTAACCAGGCTACAGTCTTCATATGTGTGTGAAATGCTTGCCAGTTAATGTGAAATATGGGTGACAAATCATAGACACAGAGATCTCTGATCTACATAAAGCTATAGCCAATCCACCGTTAAACTTATACAACAGCAACCAGTGGTGTTGCAAAGCCATTAACCAAGTCTGCCACAACAACACATGACACACACACACACATACACACACACACACACACACACACAGGTGATCCAGAACTCATACAGTAGGCAGCAGGATGAAGTCTACACCCCTTGTTGACATTAGCTAGCTGTTTTCGCTGGTGTTTAGCTGTCCTTTCACTACTTTCGCAAGGACATTTTGGGGTTAAAATTGACTGAGAAGAGAGTTGATGTTATTTACTATCTTTCTAACGTTAGCTAAGTTAGCTACTGACAGTTACCTTGAATCTTAGGCAGGTAGGAAGCTGTTTGTTTATGGGGAGTTAAAAGTTAGCCAACTAATGACACTAGCATCGCTAACTGCACGTACAGTCGGGTGTCCTTAGTATATTAGGTCATTATGGAGGATGATGTTAGCTAGTTGGATAACCATTTGGACTTTTCAAAAGTTCGTCAGCACTTACTTCTGCGCTTTGAATCGATTCTTTCAATCTTGAAGTCATACTGTCGGAGTGGAGTCGGTGACAGCGACCCAGCCTTCCCAAATCTCAAGTTTGAGGAGTTTAAAGCCTCCTTGAAGTATATCACTGAGGTCGGAGAGAGAGTCTCGTCGGGACTATCAACGTGCCCGTTTTCATCTGAGGACTGTTGCCTCTCAGAACTTTCTGAGAGCTCCGAAGATGATTGCAGAGGCACATCTCCCAGAGGCATATCCCGCTCCGCCATCCTGGTCAAATTCACTTCATGTGACCACCAGCGAGCGGGCTGTCAGTCAGCGAGCAGCTAGCTCGGTGCGTTAAGCTACTGCGGCCATGCACCGCCCTGACTAGCAAAACAATCGATGGACCAGTCAGTTAACTCCAAAATAGCTCCTGTAATCACTCCGCCTTTCGTCCTGTCCTCCACAGCCTCCTCCTGACCCGGAAACAGCTATGCATTATCATTTTGGTCAAATCTGTTGCTAATTTCGCGAGAGTTTGCGCGCTGTGTCAGCGGTCCAGCCATCCGCTCACATGACCAGAGACGATGCACACGACGGGAGATGAGTCACTAGTGGTGGATCCATTAGTGAGGCCGCACCGCCGGATGCTCCCATGATTCATTGCGATATATGCTGGATCTCGTGTGCCTCTCTGCGTTAAAGACTCTCTGATGAACTGTTTAGTGTTTCTGTGTTAAAGGAGCACTGTGTAGTTTAATCAGAAGAGAAAGATCTTCATTGACTAAACAAACTAAATAAACAAACTCACTGAAAAAACAAACTGACCATAACTGAATAAACAAGCTGTTCTGAAAATATGGTGCACCTTTGTGTCATTATGTTACAAACGTTGCCAAAAATGTTGAGTATGAATTGGAAATGAATGTGTGAGCTGTAACAAGGTGTGCAGTAAACATAGGGGTTAAGGAAAAGCATTGGATTCAGTTTGAGGAAGGCCTATATGTCAGTCCAATAGGCTATCCTTGTCAGTGTATCATTGGCTTGAGCTGCAGAGGAATTAATAAAAACCATTGCAGCAGTTTTGTTGAGTTTTGCTGAAACTTGTGACATTTGGGATACAACCAAAGTAAATCTTCAGGGTACAGTTCACAAAAAATGTGGAATAATGGCAATAGTGTTATTAAATTTCTTTGTAGAAAGACTAACTTGTGTTTAATGTATTTGTGTGGGGATGAGGAGCAGAGATGTAAAAGAAGGAGCATTACAGCTGAGCCCAAACCCAAAGTTTATGTTGACCACGGCTAATAAATTAATTAAATTCAATCTAACCACTGTAATAAATCAGGGTTCAGTTTGGTTGAAAGTTGGTCATTTTCAATTGTGAACATATCATTTTTCTCTTCTTCTGTGAGTGTTCTCCAAATGAAGAGAGGGAAGTCTGCTGCACATGTAATACCCAGAATTGGCAGTGGGAGGAGATGCAGGACTGATGCTATGGACTCCAATGGCAGGAGTTAACAGAGGCTGCTCTCTGTCCTCTATCCTGAATAGCAGCACCTGACAAGTCTGAACATTTATAATTTGAAGAACAATCTGAAAATATGCAAATACATTGGTGTCAGTTTCCCATACCAACTTTTGAAATGTGAAGTTTTTTTATATAGAGTAACTTTATTTAGTTCTCATAGAATAAGACAACTGTTTAAGGTTTTGTACTTAGGACTGGCCCCACTGTATCGAGTGTTAACCAGCACGACACCAGACTTTTCATTAAAGCCCAGTAAATCACACTACACACAGTTCTACTGAGCCACATTAACTGCTACAAAACACAGTCTGCATTATGTAATCTTTTAGAGCAATAGCCTAAAGGCTATTCATAGTTTCTGGAGGGGAAGAGTGCACCTGGAGGACAGAACCCAGCCGTTTTGATCTCTGTGGCTTTCCTTAGTCACAGATTAATTACATGAAAACTTCAATGTTGACTCAGTTAGTCGGTCCACAGATTGTGGGGAATGCCACCAGCTGGGAGCTTCATGCGCCCCCCTTTAAAAACACACATTCATGACAGTTTAAAAGAATTTCAATCATCATTGTATCTTTTTTTTGTTTACATTTACAGCCTTGCTAAAAAGCCTGGGATGGCAATGGTCCATCACTGTAATCCAGACTAAAATATCTTTAAATCTATCCAACAGATTGCCATGACATTTTGTACAGACATTCTTTGCTCCCAGGAGATGAATCCCAATGACTTTGGGGACCCACTGACTTTTCCTCTAGCACCACCATGAGGCTGACATGTGTGGTTTTGAAGGAAATGTCTCCAGAACTATTGGATGTATTTTAATGAAATCTATGGCCTCCAATTTTGTCCTATCTCCTGCATGATCAGGTAAAATAATGTCATTTGTTCAATGATTCCCATGACAGTCCCATCAGCCTCAGTTGTAATTTGAGTTCAGTGCTAAGAAGCACATGTCAGCGAGCCAACATGTGAGATGGCGAACTTGGTATACATAACACCTGCTAAACGTCAGCATGTTAGCACTGTCATTGTGGTCATGTTATTAATAGGAATTCAAAATATTATTCCTGGAATATCAATGGAATATTTGGCCTGAAAAATAAGTTTGGTAAAAATTGGGCTCAGTAGTCGGCTCAGAGGAAGAGTTTCTGTTTCTCCCCACAGGCCTCTGTCACATAACTTACTTTCAGAGGTGGGAATTGTGGAGTCGTCATCTCCATGCCATGTATTTGTTCTGTTCATGCACTAAACCAGCTGAGTCCAATCAGCACAGCTCTTCAGCCAGGAAGGTGAGCTAATTAGTGAATGCACCTGGTTCAGTGACTGAGCAGAACAAATACATGGCATGGCGATGACTTGATGACTCCACAATTCCCACCTCTGCTTACTTTACACTGAAACCTCACATCTGTATGAGAACATTAACGCACATTAAAGCATATCGCCTTATATTGTCATAAAGTCAGTTTAAACAGTACTAACTATCAAGTTCCACAATGGTTTTCAAGGCAGTTACAGATCCGCACTTCAGAGACATTTTTGGATTTCTTGAAAACTGTTGTGTTCAGCCTCAGTTGTCTTTCAGTGGTCATTAACACAGCACTTTTCTTGTCTTATATGTTTATGTCCTGCTTTTGCATACCATCTTGACCTTTCCTGACTTTTGGCCTCCTATTCGGATTAATTACCGATAGTTTGTTTTTAGGACCCCTTATTTACTGAAATCAGGTTGAGGTGTTTGTGTGCCAAATAGAAAAATTATATCAGAACTCATATTTACAACATATTTTGTCTGACTAACGAGATGATGTGTATTAGTTTAACATTGAGATGATTTCAACTGCATCTTAAAGTCTTCATCAGCGGATGGAGTTTGCTCAGTTATCATGGAGATAGCTTAGCTGAGTGGTTAAAGGTTCTGGAAAAATATAGAAAGTGTTAAATTTTGTGTATTTTTTGTCAAAGGTCATTGTAGATGTATATAAATCTTATCAAAGATGTATCTCCAATAATTGTCGTCGTTTACTGGGAGACATTGCACATCAATCAACAGTGACATTTAAAACAACAGTGCTGTGTATTAATATCCGTCCTGAGTGATTCGATCACAAGTAGACAGGTCTAAGTCTGTCAGTTCACACTTGGTATTAGAGTGCGTTTCAACGGATTTCACTTCCTCTCCCTATATGCAAATTAACACAGGGACAAACGGACACAATGTCTTATACACCAAGAAAGAAATGTCTTGCAAACGAAAAGAAATATTATGGATAACATTTGCCAAATTTACAAAAAAGCCCAAAAAGTCAAGAATATATTGTCGACAGTGTTTCACAAAGTTTATAAAGTTTCTCCAAACTCAACAACTCACAAAACTGAACAATTTTTTAAGGGAGTCTGGGGATTCTCTACATGGGCAACAAAGTTCCCTATACATGTTTACCATACTTTTTTTTTTTTTAAATGTTGTCTTCTGCCCTAAATTTCATGCAAATGGTGATTGGATCACTCAGTACAGATGTTTCTACCAAGTGTGAACAAGGCCAGTGTTGATGCACTGGACGAAGCTCAACAGCTTCTATGCAACTAAAAACAGATCTCACACGATTTTGCCCAGTTTTAATGTCATGGTGTGGCTTGAAGAATTTCAGAGAAAAGGCGAGGTGGAGCTATGTTTGCTGGAACAATTTCACATCAAAGGCATGAGCTGGCACAAAATAAAACAGAGTGTAAGACAACGGGGATCAAAACGCCAGCATCTTTTGTGACATTGAACATATTTTGAGCTACGGAGGGCCGATGCAAATGCCTCTCAAATCCACTTCTCAAGTCTCGCTCAACTCTGCTGCCTTTTTTTCCACGAGCAAATCTTGTAGTACATGGGGGAGAGCATGGAAATGCTGACATGCTTTGGGTTGTAAATGTGTAAAACAGCAGCTGTTTTGCATTATACTCTCATGTATGAGGGACAATCCCTGCCCACACTAACTTGGCTTAGATATGTCGCACTGATGTTAGCCTTGAAAATATTTTGTGTTATGGATAAAAACATAAAACATTGTTTTGAGAACAAGTTTCCACTTGTGGAAAAATCAAGTAGTGAAGGTAAAAGCGCAAGACAGCAATATATTAGTTTTTGCAATTGCATGTTCAGGTAAAAGTGTTGTTTATCCTGAAGAAAGCATTCAAGCCATGACTAAATCATGAAATGAAGTCATTCGCTAAAATGTTTTATCTTGGATATGACATACAGCCTCAATTACTTCAACTGCCTTATTATTTCTGGTGTTTTTTTGTAATTAACTTCAGTATTTGGCTCATGTGACGCGTCAGGAAGGTGTGATTTGAGAAAAAAAGAAAACTTGCCTCATGTATGACTCATTAATCAATTAAATTATGTCAAACACATGTAGATGCTGAGCCTAAATGTCTTATGGGACACAAAAAATACAGAAGCAGCCAAAAAATGTAATAAAAAAAAAACTACGTAGTTACATTAAATCATGAATACAGCACATGATGTAATGCATATAAAATAAATCATACTAATCTTTGATTTATGTGCGAAATTCTGCTCAACATAGCCAAATGTTTGCAATATATTTTATTATATACAATCTGTATATTTTAATAAATAAAGAAGAATTTAACCCACAATGTATTTATGAAGATTTTGAAACATAAATATTTTTAAAACATAAATATAACACAAGATAAATTGTTGATATGAAATGTCACATCAGACTCGTGGCGCAGACAGATGATGACTCTCAGACAACGAAGTCACATGACAGCAGGAGTCCCTCTCCTGGCCATGTTTTGGCAACAGTCCCTAACTTTCCAAAAAATATCAGGTATCACAGCGTGTTTTACTGTAGATGACACACACAACATCCAACATCTGAAGCACAAAAACAATAAATCAACTTGATTTTTTCACAAGACGAATCTTACACTCGGCCATCAGTGCAAGTGTGTTCTTTCTAATTAGTAAAACGCTCTTCTTCATCCAGAATGACACGTTAAACATGTACAAACCTGAACTGGATGATATATGTGACACATTAAGATCTGGAAGAGTATGTAACATGTTAATACATGTTAATTTAATTATATCATGATGGCTTTGCCCTTTCAGAAAACCATTCAACATTTCTTTTGAACATCACTAATCACTATTTTAACATCAGCGAGATCAAATGATGATGTAGAGACGTTTATAACGACACAACCAAAAAGAGTTATCGCGCTTCTGTAGCTCTATGGTCTCTTTCAGCTCATTGTTTTGATTTAACGCCTCATTAACTGCATGTTCAGTCTTGCCGGTATCAGCAGACAGCTGTTTTCAGAAAACAACATTCACTCGAGTTCATCGGGTTTATCAGAACCAAAGTTGGTGAGAAAGATAAAGTAATATCTGTGATGGAGAACAAACCAGAACTTAAAGGAGGCCTAAGTGAATTTTGGTTTTACATTTTGATGGCAGAAGCACATCCCCAGTGCTCTTTGCACTCTGCACCCTTGCACTGTTGTATTTTTGTTCACAATGTGCAGTAACAGTTTGACTTCTATATAGACACTGTATGTCTGTACACTGTACATCTCTGTCAACTGTTTGCTAACATGCTAGCCATCAAGGCTGCACGTCCATCAGCTGGAGTCCTTCTGTCTGCAACAGTGGCTGCAACAATGAAGCTGCTTAAAGATGTAAACTTTTTGTATTCTTTCAGAAGAGGCGTACTGGCAGCTTGACGAGGGAGATGACAGGCTGACACTTATTATTGAAGTGAAGCGTTGGAAATGTTCGACTATTGTACCAGAGGCTTAAAATGATCATATTTTGGGGGAAATTATCATCTGCGAGTCATAACCAGGAAGGTGAGCATTTGACTTAGAGGCAGATTCACCCTGAAGTTGGTCATACTGGTAAATATCTTGATAACCCTTAGCCTAATCTTTGTCTTTATTATTTTGCTGTGACTTATCCCTGACATGTAAGATTTTTAAAATGTCAGATTATATAGATTTATGAGGGAGATGTACTTTTGCGATGTTGAAAGCCATATACAGCATGACACACAGGCTGATATAAGTCATGATGTGAAAAGAAATGCTCAGTAGTTCATGAATCTCGACACAGCGTTTAATAATCATCTAAATAACTATTGTGCTCAGCTGATTGCTGTTTCACCTGTTAAATTAAGGCTGCCATAACAATCCATGATTGGCTGTTTAATGAATGTATAGTATGAAGGCAATGACAGCTGATCTTGCCATGATGCATGCCTCCAACAGGTGGCGCTGCAGATTTAAGATCCATAATTCACAGCTGAACTGTACTGTACAATCCCATCAAGCGTCTCATAGGAGAACCCTGCAGTAATCCTGCAATACAGTGGAGAGAGATGCTGGACAGATATCCCAGAGGGAATAGTTTAGGAATATGACAGTAATGTTTTATATGTAAACAAAACAAAAACCACAATAACAGTACCTTTATGGCCAAAACATATGAAACAGTTATCATGTATTTGTATTTGTATTTGTATTTGATACAACAAGAACACCTAACCTAGGATTTATTCAACTGTGGCTCCACAAATCAGTGACATTTAAACATTTTTAAAGTGTTTTTCCAGAATGTAAAACGCTTTATCTAATTTGGATATATATATGTGTGTATATATTATCTGTACGTGCTCCCTATTATATCATTATTTAACCAACTTCTTATTTTCATGACTGGTTTTAACTTTACAAAGCTATACATATCTTCTTATGGTCTAATGTTTTCAATTACGCACACACATTCATGTTGAACTGTGCGCTTTCACACCTGTACAATGACTTGATTCAATTAAAGGGATTGCGGTGGGTGGGGTGGTTGGATGGGGGTGATGAAGATGAAGAGTGATGATGGTGCCAGCAGCAGCGGAGCAGTTTGACCTCCCACCGGAGGAGTGGCGTTGACAGAAGGACGGTCCAGCAGATAGAGGCGGCAGCATGCTGAGCGCCGCACAATGCCACATACAAACTCCGGCGAGCAGTGGGAGTAGACTTCTTTACCTTCATGCCACCGCAGGGGTGACACCGAGAGCCAAACACACACGGAGCCAAAGATCAAGTATACAGCGGTGAGTTCTTTCCTCTTGTTCCGCCTTGTTGACTTGTTGACTGAAACTAATGTCTCCGGGCCTTGTGTGCATGTGTGAGGAGGCGCCCCGAACATAAATCACCATAATGTTCCTGTGCGTTGTCTCACAGCCTGTCACTGGTGCCTTCAGGACTTTCGAGGTTTATGCCACTTTTTCGAGTCGCGCAATCCGCGTGCCTCTAAAGCTGTATTTAAACACTTAATTTATCACACGATTAAAGGCGGGCTTGTGCGTAAATGCGCAGCTGGAGTGTGGTTTGTTTTGGTCAGGCGGCTCGTATAGGGCCAGTTATCGTGATTTATAGTGTTATTTCAAACTAATGTGCTGTTTACTGTTAGATTTCTGCAGCCAAAGCAGCTGCATCGTGTTATAAAGTCTGCTGTTGTTGTATGAAGTGTCATGAATTGTTCAACATGATTACCACAGTTCAGGAAGAGAGTGTCAGCATTGTGTTTTTCCTTTTATAAAAGTGCCTGTGGTACTCCTGTGATCATATTTTACAGTATTGTGTATTTAAATGACCATCCCATAATAAGTCTCCCTGTGCTGTTTGATATCCCTGAGGGACTTTTGCTTTCAGTCAAGCACCTTGGTTGTGAACGACTGTTAGAGTCCAACTAGAGCAGAGAAATGACCTCCCCCTGTGTTACTCCTGTCAGGTCAAACATCAGCAGCCGCTCTGGTGATCAGCTCTGCTCAGCACATTCAGTAAGGAGATTTATCACACGCAACCTGAAGAGATGAGCGGCAGCAAGAAGTAAGTGACATCAATAAGCTTTACAGGAGCGCTCTTCACTCTACGCAGAGCTGCTTAACTTTAAATAAATAGAATGAGGCATAGAAGAGTCTATAAACACCTACCTGTGCTTGAATGTAAGGAGCTGTGAATGCTGACGGATCATTGAAATCATATTAAGGTTAGGAGTTAACAAATGGCATCAAGATATGAGCAGTCATGTAATTCCTCTGCAGGGGTCCTAGCCGTAACATACAGTTTTGAAGCACAACGCTAAAATACATGGGATCTTAGAGGAAAACCGTCTACGTTTGATTTATTTGCTCGTTTTTAAAAGTGGACTACTACCAAGCTGTTGGATCGATTTAACTCAAGGGTAATCCGTGGCCACAAGAGTTTGAATTCATTCCATCATCTGGATCCTGTGTTGTCTCTGCTAATTTTTCTGATTGTAAAAATGTTAATCTACAGGTCTAGTGCTGCACAGACATCCAAAACACAAAAAAAGGGGGAAAAGCGGATATTATATATTCAGGAATATATGATTTAAAATGCAAATTCTGACAAATATCCGACAATTTGTCATGATGATATTGAAACCACAATTCAAGGACGTTAAATCCCAGCTGAATCCTGCTTTTTGTGTCCCACGTGATCCCCCTTCATTTCAAGTAAGCAGTGGAAACTTTGGGCAACAATTGATCTTGAATTTCAACCTTGTGCACAGTGAAAACTACTGCCAGACTAAACCCCCAGTGTGGCTATCATCCAACAAAAACTGTATCTATCTTTTTTATTGTGTGCAGAAGCCCTTTTGAGGTTCAGGGAAATCTGATATCTGATGACATTTTGCCTCCATTGCTTGCAGGATTTGACTTTTCAAACTTGATTGGAGAACGGGATACTAGATACATGTATTCATATCTCATGCGTGACGAGTACGGCAGATACTGAATACCGTAACACAGTCCTGATGCCTTCAGGCCGTGTGATGTCTCCGGGGTTTGGACACGCAGTTGACAGTTGCATCAGCTTGGGTACAGAGAACACACTCTCCTCTCCAAACAGATAGTGAATGTAGGCTACATGCAGATTACTGTGGGCCCTACAAGGACAGGCAGCCTGATAAGTTATCTGTGAAGTGAAAGACAGATAGCAGCTAATATACAATCAGGAGTGCAAAGTAACAGCTTGTTAAGTTTTGATTGCTTGCACAGCTTGTAATGAGGTGATTTGAGGGTTTAGCTATTGATCATCCACATATACATAGCCAAAATATTGATTAGAGAATGAATCCACATTGAAATACTTTTACACTCTTCAAAGCATAGCTGACAGTGATATAATCTGCATTCCTTGGTCCCGTTTCTTCTTATATTCTGATAAATAGACATGATGTGAAATCGAGATGTATCCTGTGCAGCTATAAGGGATTTTGACGGTAAAATTATTGCAGTGATCTAAAACTTAAAAGGCAGAGGTGAGGATGAAAAAAGCATTTTTCCACGTCTAAAGAAACCCCAGATAAACAAAGTGAATTCCACACTTGGACCAAGTCGGTGTCAAGTCACAAGTCATTGGCATCAAATCCTGAACAAGTATTATCGTGTAGTGGATAGTGTCTCTTAAAACAAAATCCATTTTTCCTGATACTGTAATAGTAGAAGGAATGGAAGTAGACGTGTATACGAGCATAAAAATAAAAGTTACTCTGCATTGTGGCCTTATTACCTGCAAAGGACACAAGCATTCAAAGATAGGATTTTGCACCATATAGTCCTGCACTTGCTGCTTGTGTGTTAAAGCCATTGCCTGCACAGATAATTAAAACATCAATCATTCGCTAATGGTAGCTAATGTTTTTTTTTTTACATGCCTAGCCTATATTCTCTTTTGTTGAGTATAATCTTTAAAGCCAAAGACTATCATTAGGGAGAATGACAATACCATAAAAACCAAAACAAGAAGCAACGTCAAATAATTTGTATCAGTCTTTTCCTTTCTGCTACTGAAACGGGCCCTCAGACATGATTGTCGGCTGATTGTTTTGCCTCAAAATAAAATAAATTCTAGGAAAAGGGACACGTGATCTTCAAAGAGATATATCAAGCTGGAGGTTAAGGCAAATATTGGCCTATCACAGATATCTGTGCATATATTGTCTGATATGTGCCAATATGAAACCTTTTTCTTATAGAACTTAATGCAGGAAACAGGGTTGATGATAATAACCACACTTGAGGGATCATTATAAAAAATGTGTTTTATATATATATATATATATATATATATATGTATACAGTAGACATCGAATACTGTCCGATAAAGTGATTTTTTACTCCCTCATAACAGTATCAGCATCAGCCAGTATCAGTCAGGCTCTGATGTGTCTGGAAAATCACTTTCTCAAGTAGAAACAGACAAAGCAGGGCAAAGGGGACAAGGCAAAAAAAAAAAAAAAAAAAAAGTACAACATAACATAATACATTGCTCATATGCAACAATGAGACTGAGTGGAGTTGTAGTCTCACATCATGTGTGGGTGGTCAGCTCAGGCTGAGGGGAGTTCAGCCTGTTATGTCCAGGATTGTTCCATAGGTGGCAATGGAGGAAGTAGGAAGGCCAGTGCTAGAAGGAAAGCTGGTACCAGCTTTTAACTGTGGCTGAATCATCATGGTGTTTTTGCAAGTTCACCCAGAGTGGACACAATAGAAATTAAGCTTGATAAGTAGTTGATTTGGGGTAATCAATCAGCCGAGTGTTTAGGTAATGGTATTAAATTGACCAAGCTACTGAAAAATGCTTCAGTTAGAAAGAACAAAAACTTTCTCCAGGCATTTTGTTTGCATTTTGTCTTTTTTCCACCTCTTATGATAGACTAGAAAGCAGGTGTGTAAGTTTAGTTTTGGACACACATTCTTCCAGGAACAGCAATCAAGCAGTACATCATACATTTGGTGTTAAGTGCGCTGTGAAGATGGCAAAACAAACAAAAATACCTTGAAAAGCTTTACTTCTAGAATGATAAAGCTTCTTTTGTCAACTCATACGACTGAATTGGAGAGTGTTTGTCCACACACAAAGTTGTTATGTTCAAAGGGTGATTGCATGGAAATACTTTGTCTCAGAGTTAAAATAACACTGATAATATGGCGACAGTAGGATTATTGCAGACGCACTTTCCTTCCTGTTATGTCTTTATAATATTTCAAACCAAGACACAGATGAACTGAATCTATTCGTATATGTGACATTAAGATTACGCGGCGTGTGAGCAGAGAATGCAGAGAATGTCTTCTCACACTGAGCAGGACGCTGAATCCAGACCAGCTGGAAGAGTATTGTTCTGTCGCTGACCTTTGACCTCTGAGACTGTTGTGTTCAGGGTATCTGCCCACTATGCGGTCCTGTCCACTTTGACCTAAATGGACTAAGTGGCTGGAGAACATTACTCAAAGTATTAATGGCATCGTCATATCAAATGCACGTGTATCTCCTCAGGAGCGGACACAGTTCCAACATTAAATCACTGCCATCATTTTAGATTTTGGATAAGTCTTATATCATGAACTGTTGTCTCTTCCTGGTTCTGCATTAGAGTAAAGTGATGTAATTTTCCGAACTTGCCAAACTGCTCTACTTGCTCTAACACTTACCCACTTAGTCATTGTACCCACATTACTGATGATTTATCAAATAGTGTAGTTGTGCTAATATTTGGTGAAGGTACCGATGGTCACAATATCAATATCCAGGTATTTGTTCCAAAATATCGTAATGGTTGATTTTATCACCCAGTCCTAGCAGTGTGAGATTTAAATATGTCGAGATACATATCATGTAACTTGATACATAATATGGTTATATCGCCCAACACGTCACAAATTTCACATTTCAAATTTCATGGCAGCCACTCACTCAGCGTGCAAGTAGCAGAGAGAGTACACACTGTGTAGCCCTCGCCTCGCCACAAAAACAAACAAACTTCTCTTCAGCCACCTGAATGCAACATTTCTTATGATCCTTTTCCGCGTCTGACGATGTTTGTCGGGAAACAGTTAAAGGTGAGATTTAAGGCGTGTGGAGTCGTCTTGGAGAGCAGCGGAGGCTGCGACACGCTGGCCTGTCATGGGCTTGTGTGTGTGTGTGTGTGTGTGTGTGTGTGTGTGTGTGTGTGTCTTGTCACTTAAGTAAAGCCGGCGTAATCCTGTAAGGGCGGATGAGTAGACAGACATGTGTTGCCCCACTTGTTTCTAAGGTGGAAGGCGGTGGAGAGGGGGGCTGGCAGGCATTACCGACCAGATGGAGAGGCTTTGTTGTGTGAGTGTGTGTGTGTGTGGGCGTGTGACTGATAAGATGCAACACTACCTGAAACTTTTTCAGATTTTTTTTTGTTTCAAGTAATAAAACTCAACACCTTGATTCAGTGTCTAGCAGGTGAAGTGCAGACAGTTAGATCCAGATTTCGAGGGGTTCCAGTCTCAGTCAACTGGGCGTTTTCTACGCATGAGCAGCACCACTCTGGCCATCACACTCAATTAGCAGAGACTTCCTGTCCTCTCCCTCACCCCCCTCCGCGAGATTAAATCCATTACATCGTACCTATCGACTGCGCACTTTGCCCTCGTCAAGGACAACACACATTCTCACACTTGAGGGGAGTTTACTCACACACTCAAGAGCAGATCTTTTAAGGTGCTGTCTCAGGGCTCCGCGGTGTGTCAATGAGTCTTTAATGGGTGGAGATGAGCGCCACCAGCAGCACCAGACTGAGCCCCAGTCCCAACTTACTGCAGGTGAACGAGCCGAAGCGCTATGGCTCCACGTTGTCACTGGAAGAGAAGTGTGAGCAGTCTTTCTTCCTCTTTTACTACTACAGGATGGAGGACGAGGCGGTGCTGGACCGGGGGGCGTCCTTAGTCAAGCACATCTGTGACGAGGAGGAGGTAGAGGGTAAGTTTACCTGTTTCTCTACATGCCATCAAAAATGTCTGAACTCCTTTCAGAAATATTTGTTTACTTTCTTTAAAAACTATGCCACCTAAAACCAAACAATCATTTGCTTTGTAGCCTCTTAGAGATTATTCTTCTTGTTTTTCCTAAGCAACTCCGTTCTTCTGACTAGTATGTTTCAAAGCGGGGGGCGCTCATTGAGAGAGGCAGGAAGAGCGTCATTTAGCCTTTTGGAGACTGCCAAATGGCGCGCACTTCCTGCACGTACACCGTGACCTCACCTGTTTAGCGAGCTGGCACGAGAAAGATGTAGAACACGGAGCATGTGATCCTGTGTTTACCTCACCTCTAATCCTCAAAGACCTACAGAACAACAAAGAGAAAGGAAAGAAAATCTTCCAGTGCTCTAAAATGACGCAAGTTGAAGGGAATTTCTCATCACAGTAGATTTTGCTTTTATTTAACAAATTAATTATGGATCTTGTTCAGCAGTTGTAAGATCTCAAAATTGAGTGAACCTGCCAGACAATTAAATATGCATAAGTTCTTATTGATAAAACAGTCAGATGAGCACGTGGAGTCGTCTTTTGTTGTTGATTTAATATTTCTAAATGTTCAGTCCGATTGTTAAAGAGAACCCATTGTTTCAGAACAATGTGCTGTAGGTTTTCCTTGCGAACTGTCCAATAAATACCACCTTTCTCTCATTTCTGACCCACTTGGCATAGAGCCAGCTAATTGAGCCTTGATTCAGTGGTCCATTTAGATTTTTTCAAGCTCGCCTCGCTGCTCATGATGCTTCCTGTTGCCTGGGTGCAAGGTCAGGTTTATATGGGGATGACATTAGCACCCAGCTTCACAGTTTTTTTGGGTCTAGTCCAGCAGATTAAAGGGCCGGGCATGGAGCCAATTTAACCATCTAAGAACCTCATGTTTCGTTTTGTTTTGTTTCTTTGGCGGAAGTGGCTCCAGCACTGGCCCTTTGTTGTTGGAGATTTCAACAAAAAAACAGATAGATGATGAAAGTGAGAAAACTGAACTTGAACTGGGAAAGGAGTGCTACACAAATTAATTGTTTTCAATAATTCAATAATGGTGCTTGATTAAAGGGCAGCACCAGTACTTTTGCTAATTTTAGCTCCTTTGCTACCAGAACATGTATTTTCCATTTATTCCAAACACACCGTGTTGAGTTTCATTTATTTTTATACTTAATTACTATACCATTGCAGGCCACCACTGACTTCCATTGATTTATGTACAGTATTAATCTATTGGACTGTATCCAACCCACTGAACACCAAGCATGATTTCAAATCAAACTGTGTAACACCATCATTAATACATTTATAGTCAAACTTTAGTTAACAATAGTTTCACTGTTAACGAATAATGAAATGCTTTATAAATCACTTAGCAAGCAGTTGTAAAGGTTTTTAAACATCAGTTGCAACTTTACAATAAGCAATTCCTTGATAACTGTTTAGAAAGCATTTCATTGTTTAACAGTGAAATAACTATAAACCAAAGTTAAATTACCTATACATTTGCCATTTATTAATGATGGTTCTTAGCAAGTGTTACCAAATCTGCTTATTTATTTTCATTTTGTACAGAAATTAAAGTAAAACAACGGTTGTAAATTATTCATTTGTCGTAAAAAGGCTAAAATATGCAATATGCAAGCACTAAATGATCTCTTCAAAGTAAGTCAGTACCACACATGATTAAAATAACAGAATCGACACTGAAATTTGCACAGCAGTTTCCCCCATGAGGTCATCATTTTGCCGGGTGTCACCTCAGCTTGAACCCTCCTTCAATCTCTCTAACTTCCTGTGCGTAACCAGCGCCTGAGCTGTGTCTGCGCGTGTCCTCGACTGCTGCCTAAATCTCTTTTTGGAGTCTCCCGTTGAGCTCCTCCCGCTGCTCGCTCAGAGCCGACTCAAAGACCGGCTGATAAACTGAACAGAGAGAGATGGGGTTGTCTTGACATTTTACACATTCTACGAGATAAAAGTCTGTGAGAGGAGCCTTGGTCCAATGGCCAAATTATCTTTATCTGACATGGACTAGTCTGCGGTGTCACTCAAGCAAAACATTTGGTATCTCAACTTTCAATGCTCAAGATAGACGACTGGGTAACGTAGTCCAAGCTCCTGTGCACCGAAACTCTCACATCTGGCATGACTTTATGAAAAAGTGATGTATGTTTGCAAGTTTCAAGATATCGCCTGTTACAGCTGAGTCAGAAGGCAAGAAGCCTAACAATCAGCATCTCTCCTCCATAACACGAGTGTATTTTTAAATGTGTTTTGTATTAGCATGCTGTCGGCACCGTGTGGCGTGCTGCCATCCTCCCCACTGGTCTGGGCAGGTCCCAGCATTGCGGTTACTGGGGAGACTGGCGGTGGCGTTGCCTCTCCTCAGAAATCTAGCAAGCTAAACAAACCTCCCAGCACACACAAGGATTTTATTTCATTCAGTGTGTGCTTATGGGCAGCTCCAAAAGAAGTTCCTCTTCCACACACAAAAAAAGAAGAGGAAGTCGTAACACAAAGCTGCTCTGGCAGTGTGCAAATCTTCCTTTCCAGCTCCTTGACTTGACTAGTTTTTATTCCCTCTCCTCCATCACTCTCCTCTCATTCTCTCGCCTCCTTTCTAGTCGTCGTCCAGCCTGTGCAGACGTCTTCACGCTCTGCTTTATTGCTCATCTGTCAGCCCTAATAGCACGGTCGTCTTTATTTCTCTCTTGTCTTTTTGTTACCAGCCATCTGCTTCTGGGTCTTGCTGTAATGCCCACTTGCTGCATGGCAAATTTGACTTTGGTCAGCTCTAATGTTAATTGATAAACAAGTGTGAAGGTAAAAGGTTGGATACTTTAAGAATCTAGTTTCCTCTTGTTGTTTTCTCTGATCTTACCAACCCCAACTTTAAGCTTTAAAGGTTAAATTAAAGTTTACTGACCCTTTTCATGGCAGACATTTTGAGCACAGGTAGACTTTATAACTTTCTGGATGGCTGCATTCCATTTAGGCGAGCCAGTTCCAGGGCTCTGTTTTTGTGCATGCTCACTCACTGACATGGCTTTCTGGGACACTTAATAGAAAGGAGCCATCGTATGTTTCTCCATGCATCTCCCACTGACTTCAATGCAGCCGTCACCACGGCCCGACCCCAAAGCAAGATTCAGCAACGTAATAACCCTTCCTTTTTTTTTAAGTCCCTTGCGAAAAAACCAGGAAGTAAACCATGAAGCTAGGAAACTTTTTTGCTGCATGCACTCGCTGTTTGAATGGGCTCCACCTTTGCATTTGGTATCTAGTTCTTCTATATAAATCTATAAAGGGAACATGGTTGTCTGGTACAAACCCCAGCAAAAATCACATCATCGTAATATTTTTTTTTTTTTGCCCAGCAAAAAAAAAAAAATGCAAAAATTACCATTCACACTAAAATCGTGACTAGTATCGATGTCAAAAGTTTACTGTTTCCCTGTAGTGAAGTGAGGTGAAGTGGGTAGGAGTAATCTCTTGACTGTGATCCTGACATTTGTAATGTTCAAATCATTAAATGTTACATAAAAAAGGGCAGTTTCAGTACAAAAATGTACGTATCAGCCAACAAAAACTCAAATCTATACAACCATTTTAACATCTGGTGTGAAAAGAGTAAACACAGACTACATGGAAAGGTACAGTATACCATCCAATCTTCAGTTTAATCTGCTGGGGTCTTCTAAGCAACTTTTTTCGAACTTTTTTTTTTCCCTGTTTCCTCGAGCAGATGATTTCAGTTTGACTTCTTTTTTTTCCTTCTCTCTTTTGTAGACGATGCCGGCAGGGTTTTAGCCTGATTGATCTTGTGTTTTCATGTTATCACATAAACACAGAGCAGGTACCGTGTTTGTTGAACCAAAAGCCTGGTGGGCAGGAGCTCTGGTGTGGGTGATGTGGGTCTGTCTCGAGCTGTCTGTGTTCTTCTAGGGAGTTCCTCCTCATATGACAAAGTTCATGTTTCATATGAGGGGCAAAGTTGTATCTATTATATCTTTTAAATAAACTGACTAAACTGAGTTTTTGTTTAGCGTGTTATTTACGTTTTTAATCAGATTTTCTTTCACATGAGTAATAATGATGCACGCAGACTACAGGCTGATGTCTGATAACCGGTATTTAACAACAGGCTGATATCTGCTCAGTGTATTATTACTAAAAACCTCATCTGAAAAACAGAACATAGACAAAGGAGCAGGCAGCTCGACCAAATAAAATATCCCCCCTGATTGACAGTATTCCTTCACACTTCAGGTAAAACAGCTCAAATCCTCTCAGACCCTCCTTGTCTCTGATGCTTAGCATTAGCTTGGTATGCTGAACGGTCGGTGTCAGTGAATTTAGATGAACCCTTTAAAAAACGAGGCATTGTGGCACGAGTGAATAAAGAATGCTCTTGTGCTCCGAGAGAGATCATTGTTTGTTGTGTTGAGGGGTTCAGCCACTTCCTGGTCGGGTCATGTGCAGTGCTTGGCTCAGCGCTGCTCCAAGAGTCAACGTTTGACACTGATTGCACAGAGCCCTTTGTTTCGGGAGGACTTTTGATGTTTACTCTAAAAGGTTGCTTTCTATAGTCTTCCTCTGCTTAGGAAGGATAAACATGTGGTGCCAAAGATGTTGTCAAGGTTGTAGGTGAACATACACTTTACTATACGCTTGGTTGTTTATTATGTACACAAACTAACAAAGTGTATCAACCAGATATGTTTAGGTGTGAAATTTAATCCGAAGTAGTAATAAATTTATGTTAAGAGCAAATGCCCTGAGCCAGATGCCATATCTAAGTATCAGCCAACTGACCAGCATTTGAATGGCATGTTATTAGCAAACAGTCTGGTCCGCTTGCCATTATTGACCCTATACCGCCCAACTACAGGTTAAACGGCAGGTCCTGTTGGTATTGTGCCAACATGCATAACAGGGATGTAGTCGTGCAAGCAGTCTTGGCGTCTTCGCTGCTACGTCCTACTTCTTTTTCTGTCCAAATATTTGTTTTGACAGTGAACTGCAACCCTTATAACCCTGCTCTGCTACGCTCTCTTGAAGACGTGAGAATGTTCCCTGTTTAACTGAATGGACAAATGGTCAAGATTGTGCTTTGTAGCACTTTAAATCCTGCCATAATTTCCAAAATGTTGATGCTTCTAATTTAGCACCTCCTGATGGGGATTTTGAATGTCTTGTCATTTTCAGAATGTCAGCTGTGAAGTTCAGGTGCATCACTTCCATCGCAGCAATCTGAATTCCTCAGGATGTCAGAGAGTTAATCTGCTGTTTTTGCTTTTTGCAGGTCACCACACCATTTACATTGGTGTGCACGTGCCCAAGAGTTATCGGCGGCGGCGGCGCCACCGTCGGAGAACCAGCCACAAGGACAGAAAGGAGAGGTTGACGGAGAACGTCTCTGACAAGTCGGACACAGAAAACAACGATGAGGCCAGCAACAGCATCCTCAAACCTCTCAGTAAGTTCTGATGGACTCTGTGTCAAAGCTGGTTAGGACTCATGTCCGTCTTTGCTGAAGCCTGCTCCCTTTTACAGAAAAAAGCCCATGTAACTCCCAGTGACCCCAAAGAAGTTGCTGAGTCCAGTTAGTGGCCAGAAATAGCTGCGCATGTCCTGCTGAGTGACAAGTCTGTTTCGACAGAGCAGAGAGAATTTTCATCGGAAGTAATGGCCGCTCAGATATAACTGTACTAGTGCTGATGTGAGTCTCCTGAGTGCAGTGTGTAAGTGCATGCCTGGCTGTGCTTTTGTCCTTGGTTCGCGACATAAGTGTATCTGTCTTTGTGTGCGTGCGGGTGTGTTAGCATCTATATATGTTAGGGCAGGCAGGTCTTGGTTGGCTGGTGTGTAAAGCACGATGTGCCCTCAGGCACAGCTGCTGCGATCTGCAAATGCTTGGACAAAGAGCTCGAGCCACTTAAGGGGAAACCTAAGAAAGAAGGGGAGGAGGGAAAGGTTGCACTGGCTGACAGTGACGAGAGGTGTGGGTTTAAATGTAAGCCCAACACCTACTGATGTCAGCATTTTTTTCTCTGCCATGTTCAAGTTAATGTTTGGATCGACGTGAGGAGTAAAGAAATCAGAAAATATTCACATTTAAGAAACCAGAACCAGAGTATTAAGCGATTACCGGGTCCAGCTCTATCACAGTTCATAAACATATGCTGGTAGACATGAAGGGCCACAAGCCAAAAAGGTTAGGAGCGACAGATTTATGTCTCAACTTTGGTGGCAGGGGTCCTCTGATGGCAATAACATGCAGTAATTTGGGGGGAAAAAATAAGAGGATAAATGGTAAGTCTCTGTAACAGTAGTCCTCTGTGAATAAAGCTTAAAGCGTCCAGGCCTTCTATCAAATCCACTAATGAGGCAGGCTACTCTCATTTCTAGTGGATGATGTAATTTTACACATGCCTGCTTCCACATGAAGTGACAAGAGGACCAAAATACGGCAGAACTGGATTTTACAATGTGTACACATCACTTGATGTGGGGGATTTTCTTCAGGACATAAATCCAATCAGAGAATAGATTACAGCCGACCCATCTGGTGGTTGCTTCCGACTGTGATGATGCATATTTTGCAAAAATGGTGAGTTTCATCAATTTTTGGGCATGTTCCTTGATCGCTGTCAGAAGTATCGAGCTAACTGCGGACGCACCGCTCTGTAATAAGCTTCCAAGGTGGCTGAAGCCGTGGTTATTGATGTTATGTTTCAGATATCATGTTGCTAGCTGTTTGGAATGGAAAGCACAAGTGTAATCTGAGCATTTCTGTTACTGATTCATATGATGATAAACCTTTGACATTCTGGTTTAGTTTTACCCTGACTTACAAACTGATACTGTGCCTTTGACCCTTATAAACCAAGCAATGCCCACTCACTTGTGACCCACAGATTGATCATGTCCATGCGGTGCGAGCAATACAGTGAGAGTGTTGTTTACCTCTCACATTGTTTCAGTTTAGCAGTTTTTAGAGGCCTGACGGTAAAGCTGAATAGGTGTAGCAGAGATGTATTTTTTTTCAGCTTTATCCTCCAACCCCCTCGGTGGGTCTCGACTCCCAGTCTGGGAGAAGAACTACTACTGCAATACAGAAAAGAATACAGGTGACAGAAAGGTTTTCAATACAACCTCTTCGTTCATAGAAATTTGTGTTCTTGAGAGGCCGATTCTACTTAACGACCCTGAAGATGGTTCTTTGTTGCTGGTAGTGGTAGAGTTGTTGTCTGTTTTTACTCTTGTAAAGCCTAACCTGATCCCTAAGCCTCAACCAAAGTGTGTGGACACTGAGCATTTACACCGACCTAGCAGGGATGCAGTTGTACCCGCCAGTGCTAATGGATCGTGTCCGTGGGGCCATGAAGACTGCGTTTTTGGTGGTGTAAATACTCCAGAGTAAACAGCGTTGCAGTTACTCTTTGGCCTTGCTGGTTCATTTGCTCACACTTGGTTTAACAAGATTGAAACTGCTGCCTGTATTTGGAGGTGAGATGGATCACGGCCTGGACAACGTCGTCGAGGAGTGTTTGGATGTTGTCAGTTGCCTTTTTTTTTAATCGTGGTGGTGGTTTCGTAATTGCCAAGTAACGAAATGCATGTAATATGCATGATTATGTTTGAATGATTAACTTGTAAATTACAGCTTGATTGTCTGTTCTGATCCATATTAAGATGTAGGGGAGACCGGGGATTTTTGTCTCAGCTCCTATAACTTGCAGAATGTTTGTGGTAGGGCACCCAAATTTTGACACAAAGTACCCTCATTTGTCTACTACAAATAGCAATGTTTTTAACTTCTCCAACTGTATCAAAGAATTCATTATTTGATGTCAAATGCAAGGAGTGCCATTGTTACAACCTACCCCTCTACCAGGGTATGTTGTAACACAACCTGGGGTCAATTGTAACAGTAAGATTGAAGAACTAAAAACTGAGACCACACCACAAAAGATGCATCTATATAGGTTTATTGTGCATGTGCCAACACTAAAGCATCTTCCTGTGCTTCACTAAGAACAAAAATAACTCATCACTGATGGCTAAATGAAGAACAGTGTCAGTGGTGTGGATCCTAACGTTAGAAGAGCTTTCTTAAAGAACATATTCTGATATGAATGTTATACACATAAAAATGGAAACCTTCAGCAGGAGGTCAGAAGTAGCTCATAATCCTCGTAAAATTACAGTGTGTGTATCTGTATGTGTTAGTCATCTTATCAGAGTGATCAGAGTCACAGCGGTGACGGATGTACGTAGGTTTTTGAGGGGGTGTTTGATGTTGTACTCCACCGCAAGTTGATATGCAAACTTCCTGACCTAAAAGAAAGTAAAACTAGTTAGTCAGGTAGTTGTACCCCATGGCACCTAAACACATATACATAAAGAACTGATGCATACAGTAGTAACTAATTCCTACTTAGGACACACTAATCTGCAACTGTCAAATGCTCAATAGGCCTACCTCACGTGGAGTGAGTCCATAGCACAAGTCTGCTGCCTCAATCAAGTAACCAGTCAACACCTCCTCTTGCTGTGCATCGAAGACTTTTTGACTGCTGTGATAGCCCACACTGGGCAGCTCTCTTGAACCTTGTTCTCCGAGGTTTTGCAATTTCTTGCAGTACCTGCTCAGTGTCACATGGCAGATGGAGCAGTCTTTGGCGACTGACCTCGCAGTTTTTCCCCGCCTCACTTCATCTGATGCGACTTTAAGTACATGTGCAGACACGCCCCTAATCGTTTTCCTCACCCACTGTCTTGGCATACTGAAAAAAAAGGAGTAGGATAGAGAAAATATGTGAATTTTTAATAACGATGGTTGTAACATTTTCTTATAAGGTGTTACAACCATCCCCACCCCTGTCAGCCATTGTTTAGCTAGCTGTATCAGCATGGTGGTTTGAAATTGGCATAGATGAAATGACTCACATTTTACGTAAGAACCTACACTTTAAACCGCTACAAGTTACCTAATTCAAACTTCAACAGTATCAGTACTAATCAAAATATAGACTTGGTCCAAAAAATTACTTTCTTAACTGAAAAATTTATGTTTTGGCTGTAAAATCTGCACACTTCTTCTCACAGCCATGCAAATTCACATGCAAGATCAGGGAGGGAGTGGTTATACATGAAATTGATCAAATGACTCTTATGTTATCCCTTATTGGTGATGCTGTTTCAACCATCCCCGGTCTCCCCTACACTCCAAATCATCCAACTTTAAACTTCATTGCATGATATCGAATAGGTATGTATGTCAAAGGGTAAAATCCCATCTGTGATTCCTAAAAAATCTCATTCGAGGTGAACACGCGTGAAACCCTGCACACCTCGGTTTGTTTACAGCAACACTGGTAATTCTCCATTCATGGAAAATGCGACTATGTTGGCAGCAGGGCGTGCGCATTGACGTGTTGTTAGCAGTCAACACTGTGGCACTCTGCTGGTTCATAGGGGTGAAATAGCATGTAGCTGTGAATATTTGGTAAAAATCAGTCGTGATATTGAGGTGTTTACGAAATGCGCAGTGAATTGGCGTCACACAAATAGAGAGCAGAAAGTACAATTGGTTTTGTTGTGCAGTGGGCGGTTCATTAACTTTATTGTGTGTAAACAGACTTTTGTACAATTATATTCTATTTGATGTGAACCATTAAGTACGCTGTTGCCACTAGTTCATTTTAAGGTTGTTTACTGGAAATATGTGTTGTCTTGATAATAACACACTGTGTCTGTGTTTATGCAATGAATAAGAGTCAGGCACACTCGTTTTAGTGGAGAACAAATGGAGAGGAACTGCTGTGATGCACACACACACACTGCATAAAAAAATAACACACATCTGTGACTGTGAGCAGCATATCCTCACTAACAGGGGTAATTTCTGTCTTTGGCAGTTCCATAAAAATATAAACAAGTCCCCTCAAAGAAAAATAGCACTCATAAGGAAGGCAAGTATGTGTCTGAGACCACCTGCAGTCTGCTGGAGCAGACTGGAGTTTAAGCTGAGACAAACATTTCTCACAGGAAGAGACAGAAATGATCTTATCGGCTGAATTAAACCAAAGAGGGCAGAGATATAGAAAAGATACAGTTGGATGGATTTAACAACTTTGTACTGAAGCTCAGATACAAAAGGCAAAGGGTTAAAAGCTCATTCAATCTAATATAAATGGAAAAAACAATACAAAGTGTTTCTGTAACGTGTTGGGCCACCGTGAGCCACCAGAACAGTTCCAGTAATCATTTTCATAGATTATCTAAGTCTTTGAACTCTACTGGAGAGATTATCAAGATATTCCTTCAGATGATATTTAATAATCATGGCCACTACACTCATCACATCATCTCCCATTGGTGTTCAGTTGGCTTGACATGTAGTTACTGTGAAGGCCAGAGCATACTCTTTGACTGACACAATTTTCATACCTGTCAGTATCTTGTTTAGCTTGCTGACCTCTCAGGGTCAAACTCGCCATATTAGCATGTAGCTGGCTATCTGGGGAAGCTAGTGAACTAGCCTGCTGACCGTCCAACATCATGAATATTATCGTCAATAGAAATAAAGTTGCATTCAAAGCCATTTAGATTTTTAATATTATTCCATTCAGTTTTCCCCCAATTGTCCAATCATTGCTATTGTTAACTTAAACTCAAATTTGCAGGCATCTGTCAGCCATGCAAAAACTGCCAGGCATGCAGTATACCTAATGTCCTACTGTTACTTACTGCCCTGCTCTGTCTTACTCCCTCTGGGAAACATGGCTGCCCCCAGGGGAAGGCCCTTGTATGTTGTCTGGGCTGAAATCCTCTTGTTTGGTCAGATGGACGCTGCAGGGACTGCAAGTCCATCCTCGTGGTTATATGTGTGTCCACCGCGGGGCCATTTGACCCCTGCTCATTTTGATGAGCGTGTTTTTTTTCCAAAGCTTTCCCTCCTCTTCTTTAGTAGGATCAAATGCTCTCTCAAAGTGGATTACACAGATTACTTAGAAACTTCGTTCTCATACAAATAGGTTTAATTTCCCAAAGTCAGGGAGAGCAAGAGCTGCGATGTATTTAGTTTTGTATTGTTTTTTAAAAAAAAGATTTAAATCTGTAAATGCCAACTGAATGTTCTTGCCTCCCTGCAACCATTCCTGCTTCTCTCAGAATTGAAAGTAAAAGCCTGAGATTTACGAGGACTTTCAAAATTGATTAGATAAATACAAAGGTCAAGGTAGAACGCGGGCTGTTTTTTTTCTGGTTCCTGAAAAGCTGACATTTTAGAGCTACACACATCACATGGCAACAGTATTATGGGTTGCAGCCCTTAACATTTACAGCTATCACTCAAGTAAACTATAATTGCATTTGAAAGATTTTACACAATGCTAGATGTCCTCTATTTGGATCCAAATATTTTCCCTGAGAGTAATGAGAAAGGATCCAAATTGAAGAGACATTACATTTGTCACTACAAAATTAAAGTATACATTGACTGTCCATGACTCTGTTGATTACATGTCTGGTCAGGACACAGTGTCCTTCCAGCGGCCTTCCCTTGATGATTCTGGTTGGTGCAAGACATTCATACGATCATAAACATCGTTTTCACAAGCGATAGCAGTTTCTGTAAAACCTTCTCTTGAACTCACACAGTGCAAACATTGTGGAAACGGTGTGGAGTTGTGAGACTAGACCTTCTACAGAGCAACAGATTGTTGGAGAAATTCATCAGCGTCATACGGAAAAGTGAATTATATCAGTAGAAAAGGTCTCTGGCTATTGATTGGATAAACTGCTTAAACCCTTGAAAAGACATCATTTTTCTTGACTTTGTGTCTTTCTTGACGTGAGTTATTGTTATGATGAGTTAATTTTCATTGATTGACACTTAGATCAACAAAGTCCCCTCATCCACAGCCTGCAAGTGCATATTTAATGTCTTCTAGCTGTATTTTCTGCTGGAAACAACCGATATAGAATATTTTCTGATGCATTTAGACTTGTGTCAGTGAGGAAATTGGAATACATGGTGTTCTGTGTTGGATTGTTGTCATGGGTGTACAGTTGTGAGTCTGGAAATAAGGTCTTGCTGCTTGAACCTATGGTACTGTTTCTGAACTGTCTTTGTAAATCTTGACTTTGTCAAGAAGTTGATTGAATCTTTTGGTCCTTGAACAGTTTTCTGGCAGCTCTTCTGTTAAATATTCTTGTTCTCTTGTCATTTACTCATTTACTCACTTTCTTTAGTTAGCAAATGCTTTGATTTTGCGTCATTAAACACTTTCTCTGATTAGACTCTGCAGATCTTACACTTAATCTTAAGATTGCACTAACATAAACATTTATTTGATCCGATATACGGATCACTACACAAGGCAATAGAACGACTTTTAACCAATCATGAATGAAAATCAATCCTCTGTAAGACAAAGTGGCTCTAAAGCCAACCAGCCAACCTGCCAGCCAGCCAGCCAGTCAGCCAGCCAGTCAGCCAGCCAACCGGCCAGCCAGCCAATCCTGATGTCAAATATATGTAAGCTACTGTTTTTTTATTTTTTACGTATCCAGTAGTACTTTCGAAGACCTGTCAGCACACTTTAATGTGTGAAATGGGTGGTTGCACTTTGAAGTGACTGATTCATGACTTTCTTAGGAGATGGGCATTGTGCCGTTCACAGAGAGGATGTGGTTGAACGTTCAGTATACCTGAAGTAGTCATGTCATTTCAGGCTCTGACCCCCCAGCTGGTATTTGTTACATTCTCATCAGAACTTGCCCACCTCAGCTTTCACAACAAAATACCAGAGCTTGGTGTTCTGGGTATAAATACTGTGTTTTCAATGAATCGCCCTCTGGGTGTTACTCTGCATTCAGCCCAATCCCTGTTCTGCTGCCTCTGTGCTAGCTGCCCTGCATACTGAATGTTAGACTTTGTGGCATGGAAAGCATTTCCTGTGTACTCTCCAGTGATCCTCTCTTTGCTTTGAACGAGGTGACGCAGAGATGCATTATCATTGCACGTACAGTCACAAACAATGAACGTGCTATTAGATCCCGTGTAGCCATTTACTGTACTGAATTTTTCAAAAAGGTCAGAGAGATGGAAGGTATTTGTGTAGGATGCATGTCAAGAGTGGGACTAAACAGGCCTTTAGTGGCAGCCACACTAAGCTTTCTGCCGGGCAGCGGGCATTCTTCCTCCATCCCCTATCCCATGAGCCTCTGCTGCTGGGACAAAGTCCTCTTTGTATGCTCATGGCTCTTGGCTAGAGCACACAGAGCTTTGAAATTGCGCTTGAACGATGGGATTTTCATTTCTATCCCTCCTTTTCGTGCTCGCTCTCACCCCTCTTTGCTTTCACTCTGCACCGAGCCTCACCCCTAACCCTTCTCACCCACCCCTCCCACCTTTCTCCTCTCTCTTAGCAACTACTCAAGTGGGACAGTATTGCATTGACACCAGCACTGTGCTTGTTACCAGCTTGATTCTCTGCTGGATAGCAAGGATAGACAGCATCAGTTTTTCATGAAGAATTAGGAAATCCCTTTAGAAACCTACTGTGCACTAGATGAAGCTTCAGGGAACCCATTTTTGACTCAACATTGTTGATGTCCCTTGACAGGAGTTTTGCATAGTTTCTTTCCCATACAATATTGTGACTGCTAACTTTCAATTTGTAATAAGTAGTAGCTGTAAATTTAAAATGTAGAGTCACGTAACATTTCCTAATCTTGTGCCAAACTCTATTTCTACTAAGATGATGTGTGGGGATGTCTTCACCTTGATTTAGGGAAGAAAATAACAATTTAATTGTTGTGGATTGTTATTAAAATTATAATAGCATGATAAATTATTCCCTGCTAATACAGGGGCAAAAACATCTTTCCCGCCCTGCTCTTACTGTATTTCTTAATTGCTTTTTTATGCAATGTGAGTCTACACCCCTGAGGCTTTGACCCTCAGCCTGCACTGCTTGCTATTGTTTGCATGTAATTTTGGCCAGATCGGTATTTAAAGATTGTTTTAAATGTTTACTGTAATCAGCGCAAATCACTATGGAAGTGAGTGTCAGCTAAATGTGTGAAACGCATGTGTAAATTATTCCACCTAAGGTGTTATTAAACAGGTTGCGGTGACTTAAGCTAGTTGCAGCTTGTTGAAGTGTGTGTATGTGTGTGTGCCAGCAGACAGTTTATCCCCCACCTAGTAATCTTACAGCTGCTTGTCTGGCTCGTACCTGCTGTTGTTGTTACTGTGCTGCAGAAAACACAAAAGATGCCTTCACCTCATTTACTGCTTGGCCGCTTATTGCTGACTGACTGAATGAATGAATGAATTTATGACTCAATTTGGCAGGAGATAAAAGGTTAAGTGTTGTATGTGTGCTAATGTCTAAATTTCAAATGCAAGAAAGTCCAGTTAAAGACTCAACACTTAGGTTAGCCTGAATTATTGTCCTTTGAGATTTTAAGGAATTTGTCATGTAAGAGCCGGATATTATGATTTTAAGTTCTATTCAAAGTTTTTGGGTCCATTACAGTTTTTACATACTACACACTATTTTATTATTATATTTATTATTATATTTTTTAGACTAACAATATTAGAAGTCCACACAAACATTAAATGACTGCATTTTTTTTTAGCAAAAATATTTAAAATATTAATATTCGATAGCTTCAGTCAACACTCTGGTGCCACAGTATTAGGAAAGTGTTATGCAATCAGATCAGACAGCTTTGTTATTATAACACACACACACACAGACACAGAAACAGACACACACAGATACACACACACACACACACACACACACACACACACATGCACACACGTGTTTGTGCTTCACCTTCAGTGCAATCCTTAGCCTGAGCCATCGCGACTATATGCCCAGAAGTGGTTCTCAAAGCTGGGTCCAGTGACCCCCCTTAGGTTGTTGAGGGGGTTCTGGGTCTCCAGTAAAATAATGGGAGTCATTTATTTTCACTGTAATTCCATCCATAGGTAAAACAATGCCAGAATGTTTGACTATTTTGATCATGGGATTAGTTTCATTTTTTGTGATAGCATATTGAGAAGCAAAACTCTTGACATTAAAAAGTTTAAATACTTGTCTAAAGTCATCAACAATGAATATTTACAGTCACAGCATTTCTATCTGGGCTTCGGTTCTGCTTGCTCAGACAAGATGAAAATGAATTGATTTCCACCTGCTGACAATCCACTTGGTCATTATCCAGCATCATCACAGCAGGAGTCCCAGTGACAGTGATATTAACAGCCTTTTGACTTGTCATAACAAGAAACAAAATGGTAAACCCACACAGGTGATTATTATTATTCGGCCTGATTGGAACTCTTTGCAAGACTGTTTGTTAGCTTCGTTTGCATGTATTGGGTCAATTACATCTGTGTAAGTCCTGTTGGTTTATAAAGGTCAGTGACTTCCCCTTATTCCCAGCATGCTGTAGCTTCGCAAAAAAAGGTCTAATCATCCAGACCACACCTGTGTAGCTTTCCAGGAGCTGGTTGCACCAGCGGCTCGCAAGTTCAAACTGAGCCTAAAGTTCTAACGAAGGTGCTTACTGAGTGGAGTTTTATGCATGACTAAATCTTACAGAAAGAGATTATTTGTTAACATTCACACTGATTAACTGACAGGTGTAATGGTTGTGTACCTCACTCAACCAACTGACAAAGCTGAGGTAAGCTTGCTAATATGAGCCATGAAGAGTAAGTAAAGAGTGTAGAGGAAAGACATGATAGATTTATGAATCGCTAGTGCAACCAGTCTTTAAATGGAGATCAGCCTTCATCAGTGTTAGTAGTTACATCTGTGCTATTTTTGCTATGATAAGTGGACGTATGTAAAAATATCTGTTGGCTAAAGGTTTGGCTGAGCAGTATTTGCTTGTCAGAGAACTCGTAAAATGAAATTGAGTTACGCGGGCAATGGAGGAGGGACTGCAAACTGTTTTTTTAATACTCTGTAAAAGCGATTTCACATCAGCATGTGCATATATGATGAGCATCTTGTAGCTGTTTCACAGTAGCCGTCTGATGTCATTGTTTCATTTATGTGAGCCTTTCCAGGACGAAGCAGAGGCTCTAATGATGTGCCGGTCTTGTGTAGTTGTTTGCTGATGACAATAATCTCTGTGTACAGTTTTCTACATGCATGGGCCTGCTTTCATGAAAGAGGGCAGTGACTGTTTGTGGGCTCTCATTCAAAGTTCAAATATTGTTTCCACTTGTTGGAACAAGCCCCGATGGTGTCGACCATTTACAGCATGTTTGAATAGCGCTGAAAAGTCTAATTTATGTATCAGTCCTGTTGAAATTCTGTTTGTGTTGCTCTCTAAATATTCAAATGAGAAGACAAGGGGAGGAAAGCCAAGCCTCTGTTAGAGAATAGGCCAGTTTGTGAAACCATTTCCTAATTGTTAATGAGGGGCTCCAGGGCAGCTTGCCAAGGCTGGAGGGCCAATAGCGTGGGCCTGTTTGAACAGAGGGGGCAGAGAGGGGAAGGGGCTAGCTGTGGGGACACTGTCACTGAGGGGACCCCTAAACCCCATCGGCCCCCTCCTACCTGGTTCACAAAGTGCTCGAGCAGGCAGCTGAGTGCGACCGTCACTTCCACCCAAGACTTTAATGAGGGTCTAGTTCGGCTTTGGGACTCGGTGAGCTTGTGTCGCTTGCCGACTGCTATCTGAGGAGCATACCCTGGGCCATCTGATTTGGAGAGTAAAGGGGGGGTCAGTGAGTTTTTAAAGATGTCCAACAACAACAATAACCAAGAGGAGAAAGAGGAAAAGGAAGAGGACACTGAGGAGAAAGAAGAGGAGGTCATGGTGAAAATCCCACCACCTCCACCTCCTCCCGAGGTCAACTGGAAGGGTCCAGCTGAGGAGGGGAAATCTGAGCCCAAACCTTTGCCCAACGGGCACCACTGCCAGCCTATGAACCGCAGTATTTTTCCTCTCTCCACAGTCTCGCCTGCAGCCGAGAGGATCCGCTTCATCCTCGGGGAGGAGGATGACGGCCCGGCGCCCCCGCAGCTCTTCACTGAGTTGGATGAGCTCCTGTCGGTGGATGGTCAGGAGATGGAGTGGAAGGAGACGGCCAGGTAAAGACCTCAGTCTCAGACCCTCAACGTTCCTGTATTTGCCCCTTTTGATTTTACAGTTATGATCATTAGAAACTTTCTCGATTGACTTAAACTCACATTTTATACAGTTGACAGTGAAGTCACCTACACAGTAAAATCCTGTCATCTTTTATTTTGACGATGCACAAATCTGTTTCTTCAAGTTCACCTAAAAACCTTTGTGCATAGATTGTTTTAAACCTCCATCCCAGAGGCAAATAACTGAACAAACATTTGTAAACTTCAGCTAGTTGTCAGTCTAAAAATCCGCTCTTCAAACACGAGGGAACTTGCTGCGTGCATTGAATTTGGAGCGGCATATAAAGTGAGCCCACAGGTTTCTCTTGTGTGGCCCACCAGTGGGATGGGATGGGTTAGAGATGGGATGATTGTTTATACATCATTAGCATGTGAAGAGTGAAGCTCTCTCAGGGGGAAACTGGATCCCTGGGCTGCTGTTTGAGACTCCAAGTGAGTCAATTTGTTATCCAAACCTCTGACCAATTATACCACAGATAGAAGTTACATTTTGCTTCACTGCTGGTTGAATGATTTTCAGAGGAGCTCTACTGAAGAACTCTGCTGTCAAAGCCATTCAGTTTACTTTAAACAAGCTTTTTCTTTAACCCACGAAGGCTTTATAAGGCGGTGTCGTAGTTGAAAAGCATTTTCCCACCATGATATTGACAAAATGTCTCACTTCTACGCAGGACATTGATACTTTATTGGTGAGGGATTGTCATTATGTGCACATTCAGAAGCTTGTTAGTTCTGCAGAAAGCTACAAAGAATTAAACCTCAGTTTAACCTGGATTGAACCAGGTTGGTTGGTTGATCATGTCATGTCAGCCAACAAGGAAAAAAACACCTGATGATCTCAAACAGTCCAAAACTGTATCTACCAGGGATTGTTCTCAAGGTATGAGGTAGGATTTATTATAATTCTTAATTAACTGTACTTTATTCAGTATAGAGGGGAAATAAATCAGTAAAACAGTTTGGACGATAACACACAGTGATTTTGAAAGATAACCACAAGAAAATATTTTTCTTCCCACGATGGAAGATTTCCCTGCAGTCAAAAGTAAAGTTGAATAAGAAATCAATGCAAGAGGATCAGCAGGGCTAAAAAGGTTAAAAGAGGGCAGCAAGTCCAGACCCTTCAAAAGTGTTTATTCTTATATATTGCTCACAAAAGGTGAAAAAAAAAATCAATCCTGTGTCTTTAATGTCAAATGTTTTATTCTGCAAATCACTGCAGAGATTAAGACCCGTTCCAGTGTCTCACCAAGTGCACTCGGGGGACTCAAAATGAATAAAAGATCTCACAAGTGCTGGGTAGTGCTGGCTGTCCGCCAAGTGCAATTTTGGCAGCTAAACTGCCCAAATAAAACCCTGGTATAGAAACGACTGCTCACAGCCTGTTCAGTTCCTCATCTCCCTGACTCTGAGGGAGGAGAGAGGGGAGTGATTAAATATGCACATTAAGAAACAACAGACATGTTAACACTGCTTCTGAGTTTCAGAGCAGATCATGTTACCTCAACCATTCACAAAAGAGAGGATTGAATTCTCAAACACTGTCCGCTCAGTCAGGTATTTTTCTTAAAGATAAACAGCATGAAATGACTGACAAAGACAGTTTAAGTGCTTGTATTAAAGGATAATTCACTTTTACCATTCCTGCTTGTTTGACACAATATAAGCACCCAAGAGACTTATTTTTTTGGTTTAGAAAATAAACCAATATATAGTTAAGTTAATGTAGAAAAATATATATTAATATCAAACCCTGTTTAGATGTAAACTGTCCAAGTTCCTGCTTTAATCCAATCATTTCTCTCCCTTTTTAATCCCTCAAGGTGGATCAAGTTTGAGGAGAAGGTAGAGAAAGGAGGTGAACGCTGGAGTAAACCTCACGTGGCCACGCTGTCCTTACATAGCCTTTTCGAACTGCGAACGTGCATAGAGAAGGGCACCATCATGCTGGACTTGGAGGCTTCCACTCTGCCTCAGGTTGTCGGTAAGTTGACTGCAGGTCACTCGTCAATCTTTTTCTGTAATGAGACAAACTGCATTTAACTGCAAATTGTTAATTTGCACAGTCTAGTGCAAGCCCGTCAGATCGAGGATCCACATCAAAATGTACTGCCTGTGTTGGATAATTTTATTTTTGACATTAAATGTTGTGGTTTTGACGCTGGAAACACAACCACTTTTGTCCACAGGGGCCTCCAAAATCGACAAAATAGCGTATCAAAGTTCCTCGTAGTAGCTTTCAAAAAAGTGAGAAAAAATTCCTGGATCCGTCCCTTCATCTGGATCTGCACCAAAAGTTAATAGGGTCTATTCTGGGCCGAGACCCATCCGCCATCCAAGTTTCATGGAAATGCGTCCAGTAGTTTTTGTGTAATCCTGCTGACAAACCAACAAACAAGCAAGCAAATGGATGCGGCTGAAAACATAGCCTCCGTGGCAGAGGTAAAAAATAGGTGTTTTAAGTAAATATAAAAAATACATTTAATATGACATCTCTTTTCATTGTTAAAAGACAGTCCCGCCAGCATCACGTTTTTTTCAAGTGATGGAGCAAATGTAAATATGTTGCAAGTAAATGTAATTTGCAGGATACAGGGCTGGTGCTGTGCAGAAAATCAAGCTAAAGGTTAAAGTAATCAATTTATATAATGCCATTATATCACTCAATTTCCAGTGAATATTGTAATTATACATTTTAGGTATCTTAATGTGTACTAGTCTTTTTTTTTTACTCTTACAATAGAGTGACATTGATAAAGGTCGGCACCCTCCTGCCTGTGATACAAGAGCCGTGTGCCAGTTTGATTTGATCTGCTCTGTGATGTACAGGACATTCAGAGCTGGTCTGTAGCGTTGCGTGCAGGTTTATGGATTGACGCATCGCACACATAACTCAGAGGTTTTCTTCTCTTCCCTTCTTTGCCTTAAGAGTAGCAAAAGGCCACAGCTCTCTGAAGTCCAGCCAATCCTGTACCCCACTGTACATTAGAACAGTGAGGAACTCAAACAGTAGTTTGTAAATGGTCACATAAAAACTTCCTAATTTGAGGACAGTCAACCCTCTTCGTTTTTGTCTGCATGAGGGAGCAGGAGGAAGAGTTACCACTTGGAGTGATTAATGTGAAGTAATTGACTGTGCTGCACGGAGCGGACAGGCGGAGCGGAGCGGGGCCTCTTGCTTTGAGGCCAGCTGACTGGACTGATGGGCCATTAACAGCACTACCCCTCCACAAGAAGAGAAACTCCCCGAGGCTGCTATCCGTCAGCATTCAGGCCTCCGACCTTCTTTTTAAAAATAGGCTAGACCTTTTTGATTGAGCTGTTTCATGATGCCACGAAGACTTTCATACAGGAGCATTGCAGTCTGGGAGGCACTAATTGAGTCCTTACAAGTATGAAGAGACTTTTTATGTTGCTTCATGAGGAGATGCCTTGAGACATGATACTACAGTGAGGCTGTTGGGTAAAATGTTGCATGGAGGGAAAAGATTGAGCCAAACAAGAAAACCTACCGAAACCTTCTAAAATAACAATTCTTTTTTTTCTCATTTATGTCACTATAAGTTGAATAAATTTGTGTTCTTAACTATTGCTCTGACAAAATAAGCAACTCTAAAAATCTCTTCCCATCCTCTTCCGTCTCTCCCCTCTCTCTGCACCTTCAGAGCTGATCACGGACAACCAGATAGAGATCGGTCAGCTGAAGGCAGAGCTGAAGGACAAAGTCATGTACACGTTGCTACGGAAACATCGCCACCAGACCAAGAAGTCCAACCTGCGCTCTCTGGCTGACATCGGCAAGACGGTCTCCAGTGCAAGTAGGCTGTTTTCCAACCAGGAAAACGGTAATACTGATGCCAGTTTGGTGCAGTCTTCTGATTTTTTTATGTAAATGGTAGTGAAAAAAAAATCACTGAGTTAGAGTTGGATTTTTTTGTTGAAGTTAAAATCCCAGCTTCTTCTTACTACAGTAGATGCAGAGGCCTCATCAGATATTTCGTCCCTTATACTTTATTTTGAAGGTGTTGGCTCAAATTACTTTAATTTTACTGCTACTGCAGTCCTACTAATTGCTCACTAAACCCATCATTCAACCAAAACTAAAGTTTGTAGATGCCTTTTTCTAATTCATCACAAACATTTGGTGTTATCACTCTAACAACACTCTTCAAAGTACTCACTGTAGGATACTGTACTAACTACATTCACAGATGCAGAACTGGTCAGAGTCTAATCTTGTCTGCACCGGTGAGAGCACACGGAGCTCATTTCAAATTGACTTCCGCTGTAAATTTCACCACTAAAGATCAGAGTTGGCGCGTGAGTTTATGACGCTGGTGAGAAAAGTCCAGGGCCATGACAAATCATAAAGTTGACACAGTGTTTGGATAGGATATGACTAATAATGAACTTGAGAGATCATGATTAACAGCGGTTAAAATCTCTGAAGTTGCTGATGTGTATATGTGCATATGATTCTCACATCATTTACTTTTAATTTTGGTGTAAATTTAAAAACAACAAGAATGTAACACCCTTTTTCCTCACACAGGACGGGCCGTCACTTTGCTTCACTGACAGTTATCTTGTCTTTCTATAGAGACTGAATCCAGATTTATGCAAAAATCACACAGAAGTAATGGAAATTAGATAAATCGGCCAGTTGGTTTGGATTGTAGTTGTTTTATGAAATGGATTAAACATCAATCTGGTGTATTCTGCATGCAAAGCTCATTGAAATGAATTTGGTCACAAAATCCTTTGTTAATGAAATAGAAAAGACTGGCTGCAGCACCAAGCAGAATATTCAATCATTCTCCAAAGCGGTGAGATTTAAAGTTTCAAACGTGAGCAAAGTGACGGCCTTAACTCACACTGATGTCTCACTGACGTTAACGCCACGTGTACGAGTGCTTTGATTTTAACACATTGAGTAACTAGATGTTTCACAGTGTTGACAATGTAATTAATGTGTTACCAGCCATGGGTCTTTGGAAAGTGAAGTTATTTATTACCTGCTATTAAATTTATGCACCTGGTTTATGACTGTATCTAAAGAAAACCTCCCTCTGTTCATGATCTACTTTGTTTCTGTGTTCAAATGGAAACTCCTCGCAGAAAAGCCTGAGCCTCTTATCACAATCACAATGCTGAGATCAAGAGTTTCATTAATAATCTTTAATTCATCAGAACTTTGTGAGGATAAAGTACATCACCCAGTTTATTTAAACAGCATTTGAGTGCTGTAAGAGTTTTACTGTCCAGTGACCCATGGTGACCTGATTTAATGACACCACTCATCTCACCACAATGTTTCTCTTCACAGCTTGTAATAGATTTTTAAAGAGAAAGTTCACCCCAAAATCAAAAATACATATTTTTCTGGAGATATCAGCCGTAGAGATGTCTGCCTTCTCTCGAATATAATGTAAGTAGATGGAACTCGGCAGCAACAGCAACGCCCCCTTTCCAGAAATCATGACGCTGTTGCTAAAGATAACCACCAGACCTTGTTGTGAGCAGTTTCATGTAGGAACTATTTTCTTTTGACCAAACTACACCCACCAATCGTATCATAGCACAGAAGGAAGCAATCTGCTTGTGGATGAGAGCGCGGGATGTAAACATTAATGGCCTCCACCTGAGCTGAGATGCTGAGCTGAGAGGCTCAGGTTTGGAGAGATGTTGCTGTTAAGTTTTTAGTTTTTTTTTTTTTTTGAGCTCCTCAAGCTGAATGCCATCTAGTTCCATTATATTCAAGAGAAGACAGCCATTTCTAAAGTTGCTATCTCCAAAACGAGGCAACTCGCACCGAAATGATCTAGATGGATAAATACCAGGAAAGAAGAAAAACTCTTTTTTATTCGGGGGTGAACTGTCCCTTTAGTAGCCACTTGATTTTATTCTCCTAACAAATCTCATGCTTTGGCTCAGTGGGCTTATCTATCAACTCTCCTGCTGTCTCTTCCTTCCATCTCTCTGTTCTCTCTTTTTTGCTTCCCTGGATCGGGCTTGATAACCTGCTGCCGCTACTAAAAGCTCGCAGTCCTCTTGAGAACTCTGTGACTTGCCTGTCGGGTCGCATATCAATGGAGGACTTGCAGTCCCAAAGGAGTACCAGCATGGACTGGCTTAGTAAGTTCACTGGACCCAGTCTACGTTCACACTGCAGACCACCGACCAGCTCTGAATCACTGCTCGTATTGGAGTTCATATTTGTTCCCTTTAAGGTCGAGCCAATCAGCCAAAGATCATATTTTTGTCATTAGCTGAAGTTCAGCTTCTTCAGTATCTGGCTTCTTGGTACAAAACCAATACATGAGACTCGGGATACGGAAATTTGAAAATGTGACTACAAATTTGTGTCACATGTGAGTTAAAACAGTCAGAGGTGGAAAAACTTTCAGCTGCAGTGTGAACGTGACCAAACTCTAGTATAACGTATAACCACACCTATAATTCACACTCAATGTAACAAGGACAGTAGAAGTCATTGTTATGTACTTAACATAGTAGTGTCATTAAATAGTTTGTCATCCCTGCCAGTTTAGGCTTTTTAAAAACATTTTTTATTAAGTTTAAGTGATTTTCTTTCCCAAACTTTACACCTATATTTGGCTTAGATTTGATATTTGATCCCATTTTGTATTTCCCTTGAATTTAGTTGTTTTCCCCCCTTACTTGTGTATCTACTCTATATACAGTGAGCACTACAGTTTCATCATTTACACTGGCTGCATCATACTGACAAGCATGTTATTACCCACAATACTCAGGGGGCAGATGCATGAAAGGCTACAGTGGCATCAGATTTTGCGTTCGCTGAGATTCGTACCTCTCTGGACCACCGTCCCTTATCTCTGACCTCAGCTCCAGGACTGGAGTAAAGTCACGTTCTGCTGTCAGATCTCTGATGCTGGAGTTGACGAGCTGAAACCAAAAGTCAGCAGAGCATCAATCAGAGTCTGCTGTCCACCTGCTTCACATGAGGAAAGCACTCAGTGGAAGACATTGATGTGAAAGATGAACACTTAAGATGATCAGATATTCTCAGTGAAGCTCTTCATTCATTTTTACAGAGTAAGAATGGAAACAAAATTATTATTATTATTATTTTTAAAAGATAGCACCACGTTTGTCATCTTAATCGCCCACAAATGGAACAAGCTCAGACAAAGAAGAATCATCTCATTATTGACATATAATACCGGACTAAAGATAGTTAGATAGTTGAACATGCACGTTTTGTGTGTTGTTCTCGTCTTCAAGATTTTTTAGGGGATTTTATGTATCCAGATCCAGTTACTGTCCCCTCTGTCAGTGAACATCTGAGTTGTTCTTAGCTGGACTTAAAGGTTTTCTTGAATAGCCTATTGATCGTTAAGTAGAAAGGAATTTGTCTTCTGGTGCGCTCCAGCCTTTATTAGATAGATGAGAGTTTAATGGTGAGCTAAATCTCTTCTGTCTGCGGTTTGCATGAAGATCGCTGTTGCCTTTTTTCTTTTCGGCGCTGCATGTGGAGCAAACTGTCTGGGCCACTGTCTTTTCTTGGATCTCTGCCATCTGTTTTTTCCACTCAGTACTCAGTTCCTGCCGAAGGTGAAGCTGGTCTAACTGTTCAGGGTTGATGTGTTTTAACAGACAGTCCCACCACAACTCACCGGAACCTGACCTCCAGCAGCCTGAACGACATTTCTGACAAACCAGAAAAAGAGCAGGTGAGTCAACCTGACGATTTAACAGTGGAGAAACCCTCTTGTTTTCCTGCTTTTGCTGCAGTGTTTCAGCACTGCGGACACCAGAGATGACCTGTCGATTAAACTCCTTCCTTCCTCACTCTCTGACATTATGGAAGTCATAGCGACAGGCGACCAAATGAAGCGCACTCGTAATTTGCAAAAGATTACAGAGGCCTACTTCTCTGGGTTTGACCATTGATGGAAAATTGTAGGATTGTAAAAGTACACAACTCATTTTTACATTTTGATGCAGACATGCACATATTTTGTCGTCCAGGAGAATGTTATCTGAAAAATCTCTTCAGGAATCATTGTAAAAGTCTTAAAAGTCTCCGAACATCTCAAAGTTTTAGCTAAATTAAGTTGCCTTCACCAGTGCCAATCAAGTAGCGCCTTTGGCTCATTAATATCTATTTAAACCAGGTGTTATACTGGAAAATTAGTCTTGAAACTGTCGCTGCGTGGCCTATTATTGAGAAATAGATATTTAGGGATAATTAAGACTTTTGGATTGAAAAGTAAAATCAGTCAGTCATTTTTTCAACATACTGTAAAGTACAGTGGTATCAAGCAAAGTCCAGGGCAGAATTGCAGGCCTGTATTGCAAAGCCAGCTGTTAGCCTGATGTACCCTCAGCCCCAGCAGAGCTGGAGGAACGAGTCAGCGCTGACTGAGGCCGCTGGTTCAGAGCAGAGATAACATTGTCTAAAGTACAGTTCATTGTTCCAACCGCCGTCGTCATCACTCAGCCCTCTGCAGCTGCTCTGAACCTGCCACAGCCAAGTCTGTAAAACTATTTCCAAGTCCCTTGTGTAATATCTCTACTCAGTGTATCGAGATTCTGCGGAAAAATCTGAATAAACTTTTCCTTTAATGGTAAGTGTGGCGATTTTGCTGCAGTGAGGATGACGCTGAGGCGGAGAGTCTTTGCTACAGAGAGAGAAAAAAATAATTAATGATGAAGTCAGAATGAAAAGTACACAAGCAAACACGCTTGTACCCTTCCAGTCTACTTCTGCTACAACTTTACCATATACTGCATCTTTAATCTGTCACACCCAGAGGAGATATCGGTGTTTATTTTCTTTTTCCTCTCCATGTTTATAAATGAATTTCTGTCAATTGCAATGTGTTTACTTCCCCGTGACCCGCTGGTATTGTTTATCTTATCTTTCCTGCTCATGGGCGAGTATGTTTCTGGTAGAATATCACAACATCAACTCCCCGTCTCGTTAAATGACATGTGTAGCAGAATAAAATACTGTAGCACCTCAAATATTTCCCAATTCCAGTGTGTGTGAGTGGGTCAGAAAGAAAATGTATGATTTATAAACTGAACAAGATTTAAAGCACAGGTCAGAATGCACTTCTGCAGGGATCAATGCACAAACTTTTTTGTTGTGCTTCTGAATAGACTTTTAAATTCCTTAATTCCCATTTCATTTTCACATCTGAGTGCATATGTGTCTTTTAAAAATTGGATAAGCAGCAAAACAAATGAATTTATGGATCAGTTTCTTTTCCGAAAAACTGTCGTATCTGCTGCCGTTGTAGTTGTTGCAGCAGATGACCACTAACTAGTCCATTTTCCCTTGGTGTTTTCCATACTGGTTACATCACACTGTAAGCTCCATTGGTTCTGATGGTGGAATAGCTGGATTACCACAGTTTACAGCAGATATTTGTTCATATGGTCGCATCCCAGACCAGGCCTCTGGGAGACGAGAATTAGGTCAGACCGATCCAGTAAGTCCTCCTGTGGGACACGTAGAGTACAGAAGAGACAACGAGACAGGAAGCACATCTCCTTAACTGAAGCTCTTCCACACCCACTCAGCCTATAAATACCATTCAGAAGTTTCCTCTGTGGGCAAATGATCATTTCCACACTGTCTGATAACGTGGTGCTTGACGACAGAGATGTGATGGAGATAGAGATGCAGACATCTGCAGGGCAGATTCACATTGAAAGACTGGAGTAAGATAAAGTGCAAAGCTGAATTATAAATTAAAATGTATTAAAACCTCATTGATGCATTGTAGGACTGTCCAGAACGCCATCATTGTGTTACATAGTCGAAAAACGTGTCATACTGCAGTGGTTTTGACACTGAAGGCTCAGTTTATCCAGATGACAAACTCACATACCCCTAGTGGTATTTAACCACAGAGATGGTTTTAGTTTTATCTGCCAGGGTTTTAAGATGCCCATGTTTGAGATGTCTGCCACCAATAACTAAGTGAAGTAAATGGAATTTAGTTTGTGTTGCTCAAAGCATTGAAAACGTTTAAAACATTTAACAGCAACATCTGTTTAACTTGACACAAACCATCTGGAAAGGTGCTGAAAGGAACTGGCATTTAAAAAAATACTTGGCAGGTGACTGGACGAACCATCCAAACATCACCGTCTAATGTCCACCAATCAGATTACCAATAGGAGAGCGCTACAACCAGCAGAACAAGCTGATAAATCAAATGGTCTGGAGAAGAGTAAATATATCTGTTCCATTCTTTCAATGAAATTTACTCTCCAGTTCTGATATAATTGATTCTATAGAGGCTACGCTAACCGCCTGAGCAGCCGCCATTGTTGTTTTAAAAATAGCAGTCGCAATAACAGCTTGAAACCTGGCTAGATGGATTTGCTATATCACATGATCATGTTGCTAGTCTCACAATATCTGGCTGGAAATAATGTCCACTAATCCAGACAGAAACGTACAGCCAGTTTTTATCAAAGAAACGGTCCCTCTGAAAACATATTGAGATGGAAGCAGAAATCTCAGACGTATGCTCAAACCTGGGTAATTTAAACTATCTGCATGACTACATGCTGCTAGAGGTAAGTAAAAATGTTTTTGTGGAATTTGGGTGAACTGACTTTTAAGGAGGCAGCGGCAGAAGTTTTTACACTTCAGGCTTCATATCTGAGTTAACTGAATCTGTTCCTGGTGAGAATCACAGGGGACAGGAACAGATTCAGGTAGTTTATGAGGACAGTGTGGTGTGGATTAGCAGTGATCGGACACAGGACAGGGTGTGCGGTTACACAGGTTTAAACTCTCGACTCAATCATTTACAGACAAACCTACTGCCAAGACAGCTCAACAGCCTCTGATTGGATCTGTTCGGATCTCACCAGTGGAAGGTCACAACTTTATGGGATTTCAGTCCTCAGAGGTTGATGGCAGCGATCTTGCCAGTACGTGATCGGAGTATGGCAGGCAGGCATGATGACAAGTGACTTATGGACAGCCAGTCCCATCCCCCACCCCTTTTTTTTTTTTACCCGGGTTATATTTTTTGTTTTTATTTTTCCTTCTCAAAGAGGATACAAATTAGGCCAAATCTTCTTTATCCAAATTAAATTTTTCCTTTGTCTTATTGTGGACACTGAATATATTTCAGAATGACGAAACTGCTCCCTGACTATATTTTTAAATCGGTTTTACGGTGTTTGTTGTTTACTAGCAGCCAGTCAGTGTTGCTTGTAAGCTAATCCAATTCAAATCCTGGCACAGGTTTAAAGCCACGTTTAACATCATCCTGTACTCTTATTCAGTTTGATAGCTTATCAGACTGTTCTCTGGACAGGTGATTCATTTTACTGTCATCAATATTAAGTGTACACGATAAAAAAAAACAAAAATGTCCCAACAATATATATGAAACCTAACAACAGAAACAAAACTGGTGAAAAAGACAAAACTGCACATTATATTTCTTTACCACCTAACTTCATTGTGTCATTGGTGCTGCTTCCTTTGCATGGAAAACGTATATTATAGCCTGAAGATATAATAGTCGGCAACCTTCCCGAAATCCATTCATATCAACGTGTTTATCTCGATTGGGTAGAGTTGAGGTTATGAAGATCTTTGTACACTCTTCTTGAATAGATTGTCCTCAGTAACATGAGAATGAAGGATAAAAAATGGATTGTACATGGATTCATTGGATTCTTATATCTGCCATTTAATATGAGAGAAATCCATTCATGTAGATGGTCGTGTGATTGTATATATTTGGTAATAGTTAAAGACATCCACATGAGTAGTATTTGAGAAGCAGAGCATGTACTTAAGTATCAAAAGCACAAGGAAATTATACATATATTTACATATATGTATATATTGTATACTGTGGCTCGATTGATTACCTGCCTGGCCAATTATTGGATCTGATGTTGTTGTTTTTTTTAGCATTTTTCTGATAATTAGAATCAATGTTTATTTGTATCTGATTGTCAGTAAAATAAATTAGTGTAGAAAATGGGCCTCTTTGGCTCTGATGCTGCATGCAATCCGCAAAGTAACGTTGTCAAATAAATATAGTGGCGTAAAAGTGAGTGAGTTTGAGTGTAAAGTAGCAGAAAATAGAATATCGGTTGACTGATGTGGTAAAATAAATGTGATGATTATAAATTCAGAACAGCAAACAGCTGATGTTTGTTGGTCTTTTTTTAATGCTAATGTTTTTTGCTGTAGTTGTTGCAAATGGACTGTGCGTAGAGGGATTAAGTGGTTGACTATAATTAACCTCTACGATACTCAAACACACTCGTCTAATAGAGAACACTGTCAGTGGGCCTGAGTTCTGATTTCTGAAACTCAAACTGTTCGATGAGTAGAGGTCAGATGAACTGTCGCTGGCTATGACTCAGTCAGTGTTTCCCACCTGCTCGCTGCTGTTTTCAAGTTAATATACAACACAGTTTTCCATGACAATCTTATCTCAGTGTTTATGATTAATTGTCTTGAAGTTGTATTTATTAATGATCCCAATCGGCTCACAAGCATGCCACGCTATCATAAGAAACATCATATGAAGAAGATTGTGGAATGAAATGTAAAGTGATGTAAACCACTCCTGGATTTAAAGTATAGAGAAGTGAAATACTTTTATTGCAAAATGTAACAATATAACAAATCTGAATCTCGAATCCTGTAACATGAGTAAGCAATCATGCTGGGGACCACTGCAGGATCTGATTTTTCAAGTTGATTTTCCCAGCAAGAAGAGGAACTGATTATAGCCAGAACACTCAAAAATCTGAAAAAGAATAAAAAAAGAAAACAACACAATAGCTTTATTCTTTGGATTCATATTTACACTGTTAGGTCATGTTCACTCACTGCACAGCTGAATTTGCAGTTAAAGAGAGTCGATGTTGACAGGGAAGCTGTTAAAACACATGTGATGAAAAAGAGTTTAAAAGAGCAGAGACTGGCAAACAGCTCCTCAGAGACAATCTCATGACTTTGGAGGTAAAATGTTGAACCTGTGGAGCTCAGCAGGTGTCCGACCTCCGTTTTCATGCATCTTGTCACCGCCAAGACAGAAAGAAATACAGCCTTATTCAGGTTCCATGGGAGCCTCATGGTTTGGTATTTAACTTGAATGGGGATTGTCCTGTTTGAAATAGGTGGCTTAATTCGGTGTGCGCTGTATTGGGTAGCTTGCTGGTGAGAACATAACATTTAGTGTCTCCTCCTGTTCTTCTCTTTTGTGCCTTTTCAGCTGAGGAACAAGTTCATGAAGAAGTTGCCGAGAGACGCCGAGGCCTCCAACGTGCTGGTGGGGGAGGTGGACTTCCTGGACACGCCGTTTGTGGCGTTTGTTCGTCTGCAGCAAGCTGTGATGCTGGGAGCCTTAACAGAGGTTCCTGTTCCCACAAGGTGGCTGAGACTCATGACGAGCTCCTATTTATGAATTCCTCGAGTGCAAAAGTTCAGTGAAGGAAGATGCACCAGTCCAGAATTTTATTGGAGACAGTAATTGTCTCAGTGCAAGTCAGGCTGCCTTACACATATAATTTAAGGTTTTAACACTGACAGAACACTTATACCATATTAAAAAACACACAGGGAAAACATCATTTGGCTTATATTATAAGGAAATCCAGTATAACAGTGTAACTTAATGACACAAACGTCTGTAAAGTGTCCAGCTACTGTCAATTCTCTGACTGTGTTGTTGTAACCAAAGAGCCATAAAGCAGCTTTATATCCTGTGGTTGGCAGAGACTACCTCAGTTCTGATGAACTAGGAAATGTTGTAGATAACTATGCCCTAAATGACTAAAGTGCCTCCATTATGGCAATACTCATTTTTAACACCCTTTTAAAAAGTTTTATTATCATAAAAAATCACTTGGAAAGTACCTGTGAGGCATTTGAATACGGTTTTGAATATGAATAACATTAGGATGCCATTTTCCAATAGCGGAGGCAAAAAATATATTCTTTTCCTGGTTCAAAAGGGGACTAAATAACAAAAACAAAATAATCAACAACAACAACAACAAAAAAAATCAGCTTCAGCTATCAGCCAAGTTGTGAAATTCTGTGACATAAAAGTACAAGGAAACAATCTCATTAATCCAAATGATTTTGTTCCATTTGCAGATTTTTATTCATCTTGCTTGGACCCAAAGGCAAAGCCAAGTCGTACCATGAGATTGGCAGAGCGATCGCCACGCTGATGTCAGATGAGGTCAGACTGCCATTAACCCACATCGTCTGTGTTGTATTTTAATCCTGATAGTGACAAATTGAAATGAAATCTTTCATGTAATTCAATATGTCATTTTCACTCACAATATTTATTTTTCAAAAAAGAACACCTAACAACATGATGCAACCCAGCATAACATCCATTATTGTTTGCTTTTTAAAATTTTTTTGGTAATTATTCAGGCTGAATGTTATGGTGCTGTCATATTCAATTTGATTTGTTGTCAGCTGTAATGCTTAAAACCATTCTACAATTCTGTGTTCAGGTCTTTCATGACATTGCGTACAAGGCCAAGGACAGACAAGACCTGCTGGCCGGTATCGACGAGTTCCTGGATGAGGTGATCGTGCTTCCTCCTGGAGAGTGGGACCCAGCCATCAGGATAGAGCCTCCGAAATCCCTCCCCTCCTCTGACAAAAGGTTAAAAAAGTCCACGAGACAAAGTTCTCACTGTCGATAGTCCTCTTATAACTAGGATAGCTAATCATTTTTAAAACCGACTCAGAGGATTATAAAAAAAGTAACAGTAGCCCAAGGGTGTTACCCCTTGAGAGATTTCCTTGTTGTGATCTTATCTGAAACCACAAGTGATTCTACAAGGACCTCAGGCTTTAGATTAGTCTGCTGATCATTTATTAAACCCATTTCTACACACACACACACACACACACACACACACACACACACACACACACTTGAGCTGGAGCTGACACAAATATTATAACAAGAGTCGTATTATACCCAGCAGTAGGAAGTGACTTATAAAACTGTAATAAAAGACGACCAGTCCTCTCAACAATGGACACACACACATACTCGGTTCAAGAGTTCATTTAAAAACAACTTGATTGTAAAAGAAAATTCTGAAAGCTGAGAATATGATGACTACGTCACTGGCCTGCATTAAACATTTAAGAAGGAACAGATCAGCGACCGTTCTGAATGCTGTGTGTGCAGTAGATACATTATGTTAAAGAAGAGCAGCAGTTGCAGAATCACTGAGGTGTGTCCAGGTGTCCAGCACACTGTTCAATTATGAAAGAGCAGCAGTGGGTTTATTTAAAGCTGCAGTTTTCTCAGTAAAGCAGGAATGTTCTTGATCAGTCAGGCTATTTAATCGCATATCAACATCATCTGATGGACGGCACAAGAAAAGAGGCTACAGCATGCTGACACTTGAAGCTTTATTTTCAGGGACTGCTAGCTGTGTCAACATCAGTAGACATTTGAGACATTTAAATATATGACCTGCATCAGATTTTCATGTGATGAACTGTAAACCAAGTGTAAATAGCCTACAGACTGAAAAACACTGTGTGTTTTAGGAAAAACATGTATGCGGGAGGAGACTCTCAGATGAACGGAGATATGCCCCACGATGGAGGTCACGGAGGAGGGGGACACGCTGTAGGGGACGAGCTGAAGAAGACTGGAAGGTATGGAGTCATGACGATTCAAACTTCAATTCTTTATTATCACGGTGTAAAAAAACATAACAGTGAAGCACCTCCCAGTGCAGAATGTAAGACAAAAGCAGTTATAAGATAGAATAGAATGAAATAGTTACCTAAAGAATAAAATAATTATTAAGGGATGGGAAATACCTTACATATATCAAAATGTAAAAAAAATAAAATAAATAAATTGATTAACAGGATGTTGTGTTTAAACATTTCTCTCACAGTGCTTCTGGTGGTTCACTGGATATGTTTTTCTAACTAAAATATATCATATATTGTAGTTTTCTGGGGCTGCATACAAATACTGTAAATATATATTCATGTTGTTGGTTTTGTTTTGCTTCGTGGGAAAAACAACACACCTTTTGTGTCTCTGTTTTCAGGCTTTGTGGGGGTCTCCTACTTGACATAAAAAGAAAAGCGCCTTTCTTTGTCAGTGACTTCACCGATGCATTTCACATTCAGGCCTTGTCGGCCATTTTGTTTATTTACTTGGGAACTGTGACAAACGCCATCACCTTCGGTGGTCTGCTGGGGGATGCTACAGACAACATGCAGGTCAGAAAGAGACTTGAACCCTTAAAATGGTCTGCATTTATATAGCAGACCGTTTTGTGTTTGATTCATGTTCTGATTTATTCCCTCACTGCTCACCTCCATGTGTGCAGGGTGTGTTGGAGAGTTTTCTAGGCACAGCGATCTCCGGTGGGGTTTTCTGTATGCTGGCTGGCCAGCCTCTCACCATCCTCAGCAGCACCGGTCCTGTTCTCGTGTTTGAACGGTTGCTCTTCAACTTCAGCAGGTATGTTCTTCATTTCCTCAGTTTTCCAGAGGCCCAGCTACTAATCACATATGATTTTGGGCTTGAAAAGTACTTCTTCATATGCTACACTTTTGTTGATGAGACTTAAAAAGCGCCAGCCCTGCTCATTATAAATCTACCAAAAATCTCTACCATATGAGCTGACCGTCATTACACAGAATTCATTCTGATGGCAGTCTTTTTTCTAAAATAAAATAAAATAAATAAAATTGCAGCTTTATTCTCCATAATGTATAATAATAATAATAATAATAATAATAATAATAATAATCTCAAAACTTTTTCTTTATTTCCTCCCAGTTGCCCTAAAGTTCTGTCATATAAAACTTAAAATACATGAGACTATTCTTGAGTATTTGTTGTGATTTGCTGTTTTTCCATACAGAGATAATGCCTTTGACTACCTGGAGTTCCGGCTTTGGATCGGCCTGTGGTCGGCTTTCTTCTGCCTGGTGCTTGTGGCCACTGACGCCAGCTTCTTGGTTCAGTACTTCACCCGTTTCACTGAGGAGGGCTTCTCCTGTCTCATCAGCTTCATCTTCATCTATGATGCCTTCAAGAAGATGATCAAATTAGCTCACCACTACCCCATCAACGCTGAGTTCAGGATGGAGTACGTCACACAGTATGACTGCCTCTGTATGGCCCCTGCTGTTCTAGGTGAGATGTTCTTTAACTCTGAGTAGTTAAGCTGACGTTGGTGTTTTCCCTATGGATGGTGATAAGACACAGCGCTATTGATAAAACCATTGGCTGTTGACGTCCTGTTCATGAGACGGTCACATTCAAGTAGTTTTATTTGTTCAATGTTTAGGCAGTGGTGGGAGGAGTACTAGGTATTACTATTTGTTTATTACTTAGTAAGTATAAGTACAATTACTAACCCTGATTAAAGTACTCAAAGTACATGTCAGTTTCCATTTTGTTTTTAAAAATGTGTAATTAATTGGATTTATAAAAGTAACATTAATTGCAAACATATTATGTTTGGTTAGTTGCTTTTTAAAGGGGCACTATGTAGTTTTAGAGAAGAAATTCAAACTCAGAATTTGAATATTTACAATACTAATGAGGTAATAATACAAACTCAGAAATATTTATTTTTTCACAACTGAGTAAATAAGCTGTGGAAAATACGGTCCACAAACACTGTTTGACGCAAGAAAGGTGGCAGGGTCCGCCAAATATAAACAAAGTAAAACACTATGAAATTGTGTTTACCTAGGGTCAATTTGTTTATTCAGTTTTTTCAGTCATGGAAATGAAGAGTGAGTTTGTTTATTTGTTTTGTTTAGGCATAAAAAATCTGTTTTAGTATGTTTAAAGGTGGTGCCCCCCCACCCGACACTCATCCCTGCATTTAGTGGAGACTAGATGTAACAAAGGTATAAATGGCAATTGTAGTGAACTAAAAAGTAGATTACAGGGTCAAAAATATAGTTGAGTAAAGAGTACAAGAGCATGAAAAGTATTTGTTCCTTTTTCCATTGTTGTGCTTTACTTGTAACTCATTACTACTCTCCCCTGCGTGTTGGTTAAGTAAACATCACTTGAGATTGAGCATTAAAGTCAAGAGTGAAACATCATTTTTATTTTGTCTAATTTAACACAATATTGAAACCTGGTGTTAATGTGGGCACAATACAAGAAGGGAGCGTTTTGTAAACCAACAGGCTTACAGAGTCACACTGAGTTTAATTGGATGAGAGGAGGGGTTAATAGGTTCGTATTGATGTCATTGTTTACATGAAAATGTTGCAAGATTTCCCCGTTTTTCATGCAACATGTATTTAGGAGGATGGCATGGTAATTCACTTTAACTTACCGGTAGGTTGTTGTCAGGAATAATTCAAGCTTTATGCTGTTTAAGTCATAATTTGGCATTAAGATATTTCCGTGTGATGTTGCAACAAGCATAAAAGCATTTTCTTTTGTTGTGACTTAAAAAAGTGAACAAGTGCTGTTGATGAGACTTTAATACAACACAGCGTGCCTCTTTATTTTCTTTTCGGATGGAGGATGAGAGATGAAGAGGGGGCAGCGCTGAATTACTGGTAATCCCCTGCTGCTTTCAAAAATATCTCTCTGACACACACACTCACACACACAGACATAAGCTATTCCTCATGCTGCTCCACATAGAGTACAGTGCATACCACAGAAGAGGAAATAACAGATGCTTACTTTTGTCGAGTGAGCAGCTGACGCACCATCCAAACAGGGTGGTGTTACATCGACTATAAATCGAGGAAACTCCTAGCTGCCACTAAAGCCGAGCCTAGCTGCCCTTTTGTTGCTCAACACTTTGGCCCTGAGTGAAATATCTCTAAAATTGAGGACAGCAGGGGGGCAAGAGATGCAACAAAGGTCATCAGTCAGACTTGAACAGGGATATTTTAGTTCACAGGGGGGTCACAGGGGCGTCCCTCGAGTCAAATCTCTTGACAATTGGATTGTCATGACATTTGCTACGGTCATTGGTTGTGCTGAGATTAGCCAACATGCTAAACGTAAGCATGCAACCATGGTAACTGTTGGGATAGCAACATGCTTGGATATATGCTAAGAGCACATGCTATATTTAACATTAGCATTTAACTTTAATTTAAGTGCAACCAGGCCTGAGCTTGACAACAATACAGCACAACTTAGATTAAAGGGTAACTCCACCAATTTTACACCTTTTACTGTAAGTGTGTTTACAGGTCTTGGGAGTACTACTGCAGATAAGAAAAACATAGTATAAAGTCTTTTGTCGCTTGCAATCTGATAAATTGGCTAAATTGCATTCTGAGTAATGTTGATGATGGAAGAAGAGTGTGTGGAATAAAGAAGGCGATATCTCTGGTTCTGCCTATATTGCTTTTGATAATTTGTTTGTAAACCATCCATAATGAGTCCAACAGGGCTACAGAGTGCAATGTTATAAGTGGACTACTTTTATAAACCTGGTGCCTACATTACCCACAACGCAACTTAGCTACTGAGTGACATGATTGGAGGCAATTTATGAGATTACATGCAGCTTCCTGCTTCTTACATATGCAGTACTACTCCCCAAGACCTGTAAACAGTTACCCTTTAATGACTGTTAAGCCCAGTGTGTCAACATGGAGCTGAGTCATAAAATGGTCTCTGTACAAAGAATAAACTTTTTAATATTTTCTACCTACTCAGTTTTGTTATTCTTGTGTAAACAGAGCATCATCAAAGTCATATCTCTACTACTTTTAAACATAGTCTTGTGGCTTTGGAAACTTGTTCGTTGTTATGCGTGACATTAACAACTCACTAAGATGGGCTGACTGAGGATGAATCATGCAATGTGCATTTTTTAAACTTGTGCTGAGAGGAAGTTTTGTTGTGTTTTTGCAGAGAACAGCACAGACATCATCGGTGATCCTTTGGAAGGTACTTCAGTCTGGTACTGGAACAACACTGATCTGGTAAACATTATTTCAATCATCTTTGACTGTGTTCACTTTTCTATATGTATTTGCCTTGAAGACAACTTGTTCTTATTGATACAATCCTGAACTCTGATATACTGTACTGTATATATTCCACTGATTTACTTTGAGCAGTGTTGAAGCTGCAGGACTTCGTACAATCTTGACAAAACAAACTGCATTCCAACCGCAAGTAGGGAGATACCAGAGAAAATTGAAACAGACAGTTTTGTTGTGTTTGTCAGTTCAATTATGTAAGAAGGAACATGGAACAATCTGATAAGCACGTTGTTTCCAAATTGAGGTTACTGTGACACTGTAAGTCGGCTTTCTTTATCTCTCTTTACTTCAAAACACTGAAAGCCTGAGGTAGTTATTAGTCGTTACGTCACTTCACCTGAAAGCCCTCCATTGTATCTGTCACATCTCTACCGTGACCTTCACGCATGACTAACTGTTTCTTTATAATCGCGTTTCCTCTCTGCAGCCAATGAACGCCACATGGTCGTCGCTCACAAAGACGGAGTGCTTAAAGTACAAAGGCGAGCTGGTGGGGAAGGCCTGCGAGTTTGTCCCAGACATCACCCTCATGTCCTTCATCCTGTTCTTTGGCACTTACACCTGCTCCATGTGTCTAAAGAAGTTCAAGACCAGCCAGTTCTTCCCCACCACCGTGAGTCAGACACACTAACGTAATTTAATCCAACAGGTCATCCGCCAAAGAAATGACTCGAGTGTCCAAATGTTTGAACAGCAGGTTACAGTGAAGTGTTTGTGTTGACTTTCACCCAGGTGAGGAAACTCATCAGTGACTTTGCCATCATCCTGGCCATCCTCATCTTCTGTGGGGTTGATATGCTCGTAGGAGTCGATACTCCCAAACTCATCGTGCCAACTGAATTCAAGGTGAGTCCCTCCCTGCTCTGTAAGCGTTCATGCAGAAAGCTCAGTTCAGGTGCACTTTGTATAAGTGTATTGCCTCATAAAATGTAGACTGACATGTAAGGCAAACATATGATTATCTTGTAGAGTATGATGCATTGCTGTAGCTCAAACTAGCCAGCAGTATATACAGTAGTTAAAATGAGCTCAACCTTAAACATCTACAGCAGAAAAATGCAACATACACATAACGCAGCAGTGATATTAATCCAATATTAATCAGATATGATAATAAAACACTGACGGGAACCATTTGACTTCAATATGCATTCATTTGCTCTTCATACTTTACCTGTAGGTATATATATTCGTCAAAGGCAACCAACATATGTTTGAAGTCCTTAAAAGTAACAGTTTCTGTCTGTGCATTAAGCCTGACCTGTTGAAGCTTCTGTCTTCCTCCCTGATAGCCAACAAGTCCTAACCGGGGCTGGTTTGTGCCCCCCTTCGGAGGAAACCCCTGGTGGGTTTACCTGGCGTCAGCTCTTCCTGCCCTGCTGGTCACCATACTGGTCTTCATGGACCAGCAGATTACTGCTGTGATCGTCAACAGGAAGGAGCACATGCTGAAGGTAAATAAGAAACCTTCATCGCAAAATGTGTGTTTTCTAGGCCAGGTGGTTAATTGTGACCCAGGAGGTGAAAGTCTGTATGTGAGTGAGGCAGTGGAGGGTTGGGAGTCATTTCTGTTGTGTTCTGGTACTTTAGATGGCAGGTTTGCGTCTCAGAACATGGATAAGATGGAGTGAAAATGCTTGAATCTGTATTTTACACAAAAACGGTGTCTTTCTAAATGAAACAATTAAAAAAAAAAAAAATACAATGTTTTCATTGCAGTAAAAGAGTCAGGCTTTCACCTTCTCTCTGTTTGTCTTACCTGATTTATGAGAAGCAGGGATTTTTATGCGTTTCCCACAACAAACTGCAGTGTGTACAGGACACTTTCTACCTTCACACTATAGTTAAATATTGTTGTCATTCTTCTCATGGGAGTGAGAGATATTTCACGGCAGTGACTGGACACAGTTCAGTTCAAAAAGCAAATACCTGAGATATTCAGAGTCACTGCTGAAGCCGAGCAAAGATTTTCGATATCAGTCGAGTGACTTTTTCCTTTAAAGACTACTGGTGAATCATGTCAGAGAACTTTGCATAAATAGTATGTCTGCAACTAACAATTATTTAGTTTTTACTGGCGATTAAGCTGTTGATTATTGTCCCGATTAATCAATACATTGTTTTGTCTACATAAAGTCAGAAAATGGTCAAACATGTTGATCCCTGTTCAGTCGATCAGCCCAAGATGACATCTGCTAATGTCTTGTTTTGTTCACAACCCAAAGATTTTTGATTTACTGAGAAATGAGAACAGAAATTATTCACAATCAGAGAATTTTGCCTTTAAAAACAAACAATAAATGATTAGCAAATTATCAAAATACTTGTCGATTAATTTAATATTTGACAACTAGTCAAATAAGTAGCTGTTTCCTGGGTTTTAGGTCCGCAGCCATGCATACTGTCTATGTGTAGACGTGCACATACTTGGCCTTTGACCTTGTGTTTGTTGTCTATACCAGAAAGGGGCAGGTTACCATCTGGATCTCTTCTGGGTGGCTGTTCTCCTGGTGGTTTGCTCCTTCATGGGCCTGCCGTGGTACGTGGCTGCCACCGTTATCTCTATCGCTCACATCGACAGTCTGAAGATGGAAACTGAAACATCGGCTCCTGGAGAGCAGCCGAAGTTCCTGGGTGTGAGGTGAGACTGTTACAATATGTTTGTACACCATAAACTGAGCATTTCATTAATAGATCATGTTTATTTTTATCTTCTGCATCTGGATCCACATCAGATTGACAAACAATCACCCAGATGGCAGCTATGATGTTTTAGAGAATACCAAAATCCTGTGCTCTAAGTCATGAAAACCAATTCATAGTAAATGAATTGTACCCCTTTGCTGTAGCACCATCTATAGGTGAGATGCCAACAAATGATACAGAATCCCTCTGAGAAGTTGTGCACCTGTCGTCAAAATTTGGATGAAGCTACGATTTAATGTGGCGGCCACTGCTACTAGAAAGTAGCATGTAGCATAGCAAAAAACAAATGGCTCCAGATACTTTAACATACTGTATTAAATTGAGATTGAAATACATTTAAAGAAAGGTTGCTGAAAAATATTATGTGATAAGATGTAAATGGTGGGCTGTTAATTTAGGCATGAAAAGAGGACATTGTCTTTTTACATCAACACAGTTCAGAAGTTATGAGCCAGTATGTGAAAATTAGTCTGCACATCAGTCCATCAGTGACTCCATGTACTCAAGTTAAGTTGGATAATTGTATTAATTAGTTATATTAATGAGCTCAACTCACTGCAACTTAGGAAAACACAGGCAAGTTAAGAAAACAGCTTCACCAACTTGACAACATACAAACACACGCTTTTAGAAGAAAACAAAACCCTTTTCCTGTATTTGGTTGTTTTGTTCTTAAGTTGCAGAGCATTGAGCTCTTGAGGCCACCCTAATTAGGAGATGGTAAAGACACTTTGGGATGTCTTTCCTGTTTTTAGAGGTTGTTTTGGGGGAGTTGTTTTCATGTCTGCGTGGTGACGTCCTCCAGAGGCTCCTGATGTGTCAGCTGCAAGCTGAACTAACAAACTCTTGTAATGCAAGACCCTAAAACATTCACGCCAACTTTGAACTTCCTACAACTGTTGGGATTGGCTTTGCTTTGGCAAAACTGAGTGAGATCTGGGAAATCATTGACATCCCCAAGTGATCAGCCGGTTTTTCTGGACTTTTATTATTGTAGTTAAAGGAGGCAAACAATGTTTAAATAATGGCATTATACCAAACATGCATTTAAATTTTGTTCTTGTTTTCTGCCCTCTCTTTGTTTTGTAGAGAGCAGAGGCTCACTGGCGTCATCGTGTTCATCCTGACAGGACTGTCTGTATTCATGTCTCCTATTTTAAAGGTAATCAGAGATTGTCCTCTGATATGTCTGTGTTTGTTAGTCACGTGGTCATCTTGAAAAGATTATACTTGAGAGACTGAGAATGAATTTACAGATTAACTCAAAGACGGACTGCTTTACAGGTTGAGATAATATCATGCTAACTGCCGCATGTTGTTTAAACAGTTTGATCTATGAAAGGCACTTCTCAGAATCAAAGCTACAAAATTCAAGAACTTAAAATAAGATTTACGATGAGGGACAAAGACGCTAAGCATGAAGATTTGAAATGAAATGAACATAACAAAATAAGAAAATTAGTCTCGTCTTACTAGATTCACTGTTTGGATTCTCATTGATTAACAAAAAAGGGATAAATAATTAAATCCTGTATCAGTCGGTCCTTAAACCTCTAGACTGACCTCTTCAGCTGTCTGCAGTCCATGTGTGACGATGTCAGAGGTCAGTGGAGCACAAAATCATAGTATAGATTAACTCGAAGACTTATTAACCTTCAGGACCAGCTACTGAGGGACCTGTTTCATTCTTCAATATTATTTTTAAAAGAACTGAGTGGTGCCATTGAGGTGAAAATTAAAAAGAAATGGTTCAGAATAGTCCTCGACAAAACTATAAAGATGCTAACATCATTGGTATCACTTTAGTTGAAGGGGTGTGCATAAGACTGAAGTGACTGAAGTAACCCATTCATACTTCATTACAACAGTCATAAGTATTCATAAGGATTCCTTCATGTTCCTGACAGGTGTCATGTCAAAGCTATATCAGTGTTATGTCACACTCCTTCAAATGAGGTGCTACCACTTCATTTATCTTTTTATTAATCAATGTTTTCAATTAATCATATTATTGTAGTGTTTGCTTTCCAGGTTATTTATAAGTTTATATTAGAATGACAAATGTGCGTCATATATTTGTGTGTATATAAATAAATATCCTTGAAACAGCTTTTACTTTCAGGCTGAATGGCTGTTTGCTAAAAATGTGTAGCTTTCACTGAGCAATAGAAGCAGAATATTTGAGGAAAATGTGGAAAAATAATTAAAAGCAGCGTCTCTCAATTATTACCCCCTGAATTATTTTTGTTAATTAAATGCACATTAATATAATCTTTAACAGTCAACAATCTTTAACTTTAATTTTCATTTGTTTTCTCTGTTTTACCTAGTTTATTCCAATGCCTGTGCTGTACGGAGTCTTCTTATACATGGGAGTCGCCTCTCTCAATGGAGTGCAGGTAAATGTTATGAAGGTTTTATATGTTCTGTAGAAAATAAAATTATAAATGTAGAGTGTTGAGTAGGGGTGTCACGATCTCAATTCTGATTGAAAATTGATCAGAGTGAGTTTTCAATTTTGATCAAAAGCAGGATCGTCTATTCCCTGATTGTTTATAAATCTTTAAAAAATGGGTTTATCAAAGGGGAACATACTCATGCATGCAGTGCATCCCATCATTTGTGTTTGTAACGTATCTGTCTGCAGTTTATGGATCGCCTGAAGCTGCTTCTGATGCCAGCGAAGCATCAGCCGGACCTGGTTTACCTGCGACACGTTCCCCTCAGGAAGGTCCACCTCTTCACCTTCATCCAGATCCTTTGTTTGGCTCTGCTCTGGATCCTTAAATCCACCGTGGCTGCTATTGTATTCCCTGTCATGGTAAGAGACATTTGTATATTAAGATTAATAAGGCTTGCGATTTTAAAGGAACTTTCAGCTGCTTCTAGTGGACTACATCAGCAGAAGGAGTTTGCACAGTTGTTGTAGATTCAATTCAGTTATTCTGTTATGCATGTCTGTTAACAGAGGCCATGAAGGCTAATGCTGAAAGCTAAAAAAAAATTCAGTAAGTGGACCCTGTGTTAGGAAGCTTTAGTAAACCTGCTATTTCAAAGGTCAAACGTAAATATTCAGGAATAAAGGTTATATTTAAGATTTTAGATTTAGTGTGGTCAACAACCAAAAAATAAAGTAATAATAATAATTTCATAATGAGATGAGGAACAGAGAAGAACGTGAATCTTGGCATGACTGTAACTGTCAATCATTTTAAAGGCGGATTGTGGGAATGGAGTCAGTCCAGTCAGCATGACACTGAACCACTGTGTAAACAAAGAGGATTGTTTATGTGAGTGATAAACCAGTGATGATGGTCAGGGTGTTGCACTCAGCACTTTGTTATGTAATTTATATTAGTTGTAACTCTACTTTGTGTTGTAGTTTTTAGGCAGAAGGTGACTGTTAAACTCACAGAGGATGACTGACATTGTTTGGTGGGTTTAAAAGGTCATCTGTGTATGAATATTGTTTATCATTTATCGAATGCCATGTGTTAAGATGTGCCTCATTTATTACTTGTTATCTAAGCTGCCTAAATATATGTAATTTTAAAAACATTAGATTTTGCGGACATTTAAAATATCTAGTATATTTGTCTTTGTTGAGATTTTGCAAAATCTTTGCGTAATTTTAAACATCGTTGAGGGTTTAAAACTACCACCAGTTATTTAATGATATTGGCGTTTGCTGAAGATTTAAAATAATATATTTATAACCTGTCTTTACTGAAACATCAGCTCATGAAAAAAAAAATCTGTTGAATGTGACAATACACTGTAGCGTATTTAAACATGCCAGGCTGACTAACAGCAACTCAACAAATGACAGTCAGAAATTGCCTCCCACTCTAATCCTCTCGTTCTTCTGCTTTTAGATCCTCGCTCTGGTAGCTGTCAGAAAAGCGATGGACTACATGTTCTCCCAGCATGACCTCGGCTTCCTGGACGACGTCATCCCAGAGAAGGACAAGAAGAAGAAAGAGGACGAGAAGAAGAAAAAGAAAAAACGCGGCAGCATAGACAGCGACGTTGAAGACGTAAGAGTTTTGATCCTACAGTTGAATGCAACAAGCTTGTATCTGTCAGGAAACAGATACAAGTACATGCCTTGTATTTTCTCCAGTTTCTTATCATTTGTTTTACATGACAGCCCAATTACAAGTCTTTGGACCTCACCCACAACCTCCAGCCCTGCTCCCTGCTCCTAGTTCTTCTTTTGCAGCAGCATGTACCATTTGAGCAGTTGGTTACTGGCTGACCAATATCCAGGTCTAAAGATGTCAGAGATGATTCTTTCAGTTTCTTCTACATGTTCATGTGGCTGACATGGAATGCAATAATATTGTTGTATGTGTTATTATACTTTCATTCATAGCTTCAAGTGTCTTTAGGGTGATTATAAACAACTTGGTTCCAAACCGAGCTAATGATCAAGCTCAGAAGCTGGAAGCAGAGGTCTTCATGTGTCCACTCAGCCCCATTGTAACCGAGACTTGACCTGAGACGCAAGCTGGCCTGCGTCCCAATTGTATTTGGTCTAATGGGTTTGGAACAGTTCTGTTGTATTGTGGCAAAACTCCAGTCTGCCTTAATGCGTCTAATACTGGAGTGGGTCCAAACTGCCACTGTCTCAGCTCTGATGACATAGTGCATCTAAATCATTGCAGAAAACAACATCTTTTGCTGCACATTTAAAACCATGGTGGTGCTTTATGCTGCTGCCACTGTTGGTGTTATTTCTTTGTGTCCAATGCATTTTCAGATCTGGTATAATTATCTAGACATCGTGTTCGGGGAACTTTTTTTAATGGATCCATTTCAGAATCAGGTCCACAGACTAGTCAACTCTCGTGAGTGGTTTAGGTGATGATGATGATGTGACTCGACAACTCTTGAAACAAGCAAATGATTGTTAATTGAATCATATCTGGTACATGGACCACTTTCAATGGATAACAGGCTGGCTTGTTTTTGTGATCAGTGAACATAGAATGATGCATTTGTCCAGTTGAAGTGGTCAATATCCAGTGCATTTAGTCAAATGGAAATGATTCTTCTCAAGCGGACAGCGCCTGACGGATTATGCCCTTTTTGTTTTGTGTACATGGCAGAATGATTTATCAAACGTTTTTCAACTTGACTCCTCACCATAAATCTCTCAATGCGATGTCACACTTACTCTTCCACCTTTGTTTACCAGGAATGTATAAAATGGACCCAGATATTGAACTTGCATCGTCACAATCTGTAATAGTTCTGTATTTTTCAGTGGATGTTTCCTTAAAGGTGCAATATGTGCAATTTTAGTTCAAAACAATAATCCACAGAGTATGACGTTATGTCAAAGACCTTTATGGCTCCTGATCCAGGCAGAGTGAGCTAACAGAACCACTAGCTGCACAGTTAAATGAGCTTACTAGCTAACTGCAGCTACAGTTAGCAGCAGTTAGCGGCTATGTTTGGAGTTGTTTAGAGTATTTATTCAACTGGTTCTTACATGTTGCACCTTTTTAAAAGAAAGTGTTTGGGAATGAATGTACCCGGGGAAGGTCATGAAAGATTTAGTAATACATGCATGCGTGTGCTGATGCTAACTCACCGACACCCCCAGAGGTCCCGTCTCAGGATGTGCGTTTCCTCTCTCCAACAGTCTGACTATCCTTACAATGAGAATGTTCCCAGCATTAAAATCCCGATGGACATGATGGAGCAGGAGCCCTTCTTAGGTGATAAGGCCTCTGACAGTGAGTAGACCCAAACTACTGGCAGTGCCAAAGGAAAACTACTTCTTCCTCCTGCCTGACTTTCCTGCTCCGCTTGTGTCTTCAATGACTCCAATTCAGAGTGCTTGATGCTCTGTTGCCTGTTTATCCTTCTCTCACTGCATGATATTAACATTTTTTCCTTCTTTGCCTTACTCTTTCTTGTGTCTCAAAACATGCATAAGTTTAACTCTATCTTCTCCTTCTGTGCTTTGCTCTTGGATTATGATGCGTTCCAGTAACATTGATCTTATTTGTCTGTCCCCCTCTGAATTTATGCTTCCTTGGCCTAACCCTTTCTTTTCTTCACTTTACAATTTCAACTTACCTGTTTTAAAAAAGTTGTTGATTTCATGGATTTTCAAGGGTTTTTATTGAATGTCAACTGTTGAAGAAACTGATTGTGAAGCTGTATTATTGTTTTTTCAGCTTTATGCAAAAGATCTCGATACATAAAATGAAAGACTGTGTGCCTTTTGTTGCATACAGTTCTCATACACAACAAACATCACAAGCTAACTGCAGAGATTAAACCTTTTTGTTATGAAGCTTTTAACACTTCCTTATCATTTGCTTTTGTGCTAAACTTCACCATTGTAAAATGCTGACCATAATGGCTTGAATAGATATTGCACATAAGTGTGCAGGTTATCAATCCACCCAAATCAGCTAACGGCTAATTTCCCCCTCCTGGTTGAAAGGGTTTGTTGGTGAAATCAGTGGCAATCCTAAATACATGTAAAACTTTAAAGCTTGTATCAGAGAGGGCTGACCATAAAAGTATGGCTACATGCACATTAATGGCTGTTTTCTTTCTTTCAAAGGAGAGAAGTCCCCATCATTCCTTGAACGACACACATCGTGCTGAGCAGCTTCGCTACTACCAGGCCAACTGCTTATCCAGGTGAGACGTGTGTGTGCACGAGGGTCAGCCACAGACTCTCGCAAATCTTCTCACCTAACAGGCCAAATTAAAGGGTAAAGAGGGAACACAACTAAATATAACAGGCGCTGATTTTCTTTTTGAATTCATTCATGACTGAGGCATCAAAGGTTGCAAAAGGTCAGAAGGCGAGCTAACTAGCTCACATTAAATGCTAATCGGAACTTTAAAGGTCAGCGAGGCTAATTAAGTAATCTATAGCTAAATTATTTTTTTTTCAGTGGCTCACAGAGGTGACATGTTTCAGCTGTCTTGCTTCGCTCTGGACTTTAAAACTGTAATAAGTAATTTTTTTTGGCCACTCGGGGGCAGCGGAAACAAGTTGTAAACACAATATTGACACATCATAATCTTTTAAGTTTATTTGAGAAAAGAGTTGCTTATTTACACGTCCAGCAGTTACATCATCATTCTGTTGTAGTCATGTTTCTAGCTACCTTGAGTCCAATATATCACTCTTTGAGCTCTGGTTTGGGTCTCTACCACCAAAATATCTGTCTCTGTAGCTGCTAAATGCTACACTGTGTTCAGTTGCTAGTTGTTGCAGAGGTAATGAGATGCTGTACAGTGAGAGTGGAGCAAAACAGTCAAGTTGTAGCCAGACAACTAAACAATGAGCTGATACTCCATAACGTCAAGGGTAGCTAAGAATTTCACATTGTTAGTTGATACATTTCTAGGTTAAAAATCAGTAATAGCTAAACTTTTAACTTAATCAATATGATTCGTTTTGGGTCTGCAGAAGTTCTGCCTAAATTTCTGTGATGCATTTGCGTTTTGGACAGTTTATACATTTTTATTTCTACAGTATTTAAAGGGATTGTGAATGCATCCTACATACCTTCAGATAAGAATATAAACGGCTGAATTATCCAAATTATTTAATTATTTATTATGTAATTATTTATTGAGTCACTTAAAATTACAAATTTGTAATCTTTTAAAATGTGATTAAATGTTCCATAATGTTTCTTTGTCACCTGCAACATGTTTGTTATGTTTTGTTACTACAAACAACTCAAAATGATATTCACCTCTACTTGACTTTAACTTGATCTTGAGCGTCTTTTGAAACTCATCATCTGCTTCTGAAGAGTTCAGATTTATATCAGATTTAAATTCTCATGCAGACACACAGATCAGGGTTCGTTTAGAGTAGTAATAATGGTCTAAAACTAACCCAGTCTGGGTCTGTGGCACCGTGACTAAATCAAGGCGTTTGTTGCGTGATAAATACACACTGTGTTTCGCTGATATGAGCTTTAGAGGAGACAATCAGACTCAAAGAGGCAGAACAAGCCTTGTTTTTTGGGCAAATATTTAGAGCGATGATTATGATGCTGAAGAAGAGATTATGTTTCTTCATCATGCCCACAACCTCTCTTGATGACCAGGATCCACGGGTCATATGCACAGGGTCACGTTTTTGTTCCTGTATTACCCCATCTGCTCTAAGATTGTCAGAGTCGTGCAGACAGAGGAGGATTAGCGGTTGGGACAATGTGTGAAGAGCAGCTGTGATCACAGCACATCTGTGATGCCAACAAACAACTTGCATGATTGATTTTTTCTAATTGGTCTCAAGCTGGAGAGATCAGACTGACAGGTTATCATTTGTTCACATGGCTGGTGAATAACTATAAGCAAAGTCTACTGACGGAGGTGGAAGAAGTATTCAGATATTTTACTTTACTTACTTACTTATTTTACTTGAGTGAAGTCATTCAAATGTTACTTAGCATCAAATACCATCAAATAGCAGTTAAAAGTATCAAAAGTAGAGGTAGAAATGTCCCATTTTATAATAATGCTACTGTATTATATTATATTATATTATCCCATTTTTATTACTATAACAATATTATTAATGTTGTAGCTGGTTGAGGTGAAACTTTTTCTTATTAACTACCATACTTTATACATCAGCATTTGGTTTTACTTTAACCCCTTAACAATTTATCGTTTTAGACACTCAGTATAGGTTTTCTAGTGAAGACTTTAATCTGAAAAATAACTTAAGTTATCATATAAAGACGGTGGAGTAAATAATACAATAGTGGAGTAGAAGTGTAAAGTAAAACTGTACTTATACAGTGTATAAGTACAGTATAAGTATACAGTACAGTGTACCCAGTTGAAGAGGTAGTTTATATGGACTGCAGTTGTGTTGGTTTGTCAAGTAACTATTTAATTTCTTCCTTACTATTGATAAGTAGCTTTAATTGGCCCGATGCTGTAGACAAAACTGTTTTAGCCTCCTGTCCTGACTGGAAATGCAGATAAAAAGAAATCTCACATCACTTTAAAGACCTCTGGCCTTTCAGTGGTCTGTGCACATGTTCATTAGAGTCACTGACATCATATAGGGCATGAACTGCAGTGATGCTCTGGTAGTGATGACATTACGCTGCTCCCGCCCCGTTCCAAAACTAATCCTGTCCCCGCTAAGATTGAAGCCAAATTGCTTTGAGCTCAGATGACCTCAGGAACCATCAAACACGATCACTGGTTCTATTTCTGCGGCGAGAGACCAAAACACAATGCTGTTGTTATGCATACAGTAATGATTTATCTCAATAATGCGTCATAACCACGTCATTTTATACACGTCAGAGCAGAAAATGGAATTATGACAAACACAGCAAATTGCAACAACCTACAACCCCTTAGATTAAACTCAATCAGTGGGACCAAATGACTGAATACCAGCAGCACTGTCAAAAAAGATGTTTATGGATCTAAAACATACACCTTTTGATATTAAAGAACTACCTGTAAACAACACTTTATCAATCACACATGCAGAGGATTTAACCAACTGACTGACTTACTAACTAACTCAGGTATTTCACTCATCTCAAAACAAGATACATTGTGTAGATACAACATTTTTTGTAGCCTGCGGTTTTACCAGGAGTTACCAGACTATTTCTCAGCCGGGAGCAGTGACTTCCTTGAGTCTCCACTCACCAGCCAAGACGTGCAGGATTAAAAATGCAGGATTTAGGGGGATATATTGGAAGAATTGGAATTTATTATTGACTATCATGTTTTCATTAGTCAAAACATATTTGGTTAAATTACCTGAAACTAAGAATAGTATAGCTCATATAGTAGCCCAGAATGGACAAACCAAACACTGGCTCTAGAGAGGGTCTTTGGCATTTTTGTCTTTTAAGAGGCTGCTGTAGGGAAACTGTTTACAATCTGCAACCTCACCACTGAATCCCAATAAATCCTACACACTGAACCTTAAACATACATAAGAGATGAGAGTATCAATCTTCTAGAGTGAATAAATGTATTTCCCAAAAAGTCAAACTATTCCTTTAATTAAAGATTATACAACATTATATCCAAGCATACACTATGTCCTAACAATAGATGTACATGTGTGTTTCAGCCCTGAGATGAGTCCACTGAAGTCTGTGCCTCAGATTAGAATAGACATGGACCCAGACGATGATAATTCATTCTACTGGAGGAGCAGAGGATCTGAAACGTCTTTGTAGAGCACCGAACCACCACCAGGCAAATCCTGCAGCACCCGCAAGACAACTCTCTCTTTTCCCTTTCCTTTATTTCTTTATTCTTTTTTAACTCTTTTCCACAGTTTTTAGGACTTTGCTCTGAATAGGTGGTACTTAAAAAAACGGAGAGGGGAAAAAAAAAAATCACGCTAACACGACGATACATTTCTCATAATGAAGCTATTTTAAAACGATTTCTGTCCTCACTAGCTTGTCTTGGTATTTTTCTCACTGCTCCACAGTAAACAGAGTCTTTGTTTTTTTGGCACACACACTGTCAAATGTAACTCCTTACTACTCTTCTATGCAACTCATCCCACATATCGCTGATCTACAGTAAACGCTGTGGCTCTGTCTGACCACGCATGGAACGCCCTCCCTGCTCTATATATATATCTATATATATATATATATATATATATATATATAATCATCTGTCTGAACTTTTTTTATATAAATTGAATTATTCTAATAACATTTTCCTGTAGCAGGAAAATTATGTTTTTATAGCTCTACCTCTTGTTCTAGATCAATGGCTTATTATGAACAAATGCAACATGTTGATTTTTGACGCAGCATGGGGTTTTGATATTTTCTCTCTGTCCTCTTGTAGAGTTGAAATGATTCAAGAGATTCACTGTATTATAGCGTGTGAAGGAAATGTGTGCAAATAGATCTTTTAAGTTAATTAACCGTTAATTAATGCATATTTGTATGTGCAGATGAGGTAAATATTTTTATCATCACTTTTTGATGCAGTTTTGATTGCTTCACCTTTCTAATTTTCTGAATCTTTCTCTCACGTGTTCACTTCAAAGCTTTTGTTACTTGTTTAAATTAAATCATACATTTCTTTATGTTTTTTTTCCTTTTCTTTTTTTAAAAAAAACATTATGTTGTGTGTATGTTGGTAACCTTTTCTTGTGTCCTTCATTTTTGTTTCTTTGTGGGTAGAGAACAGTTCAGCGAAACATAATCATCTGATTTTCCTCAGCCAAACTTTAACTCTAACTCAGAGTGCATATCATATAGTTGCTTGTTCTGCACAAACTACTTTACCTAAGTGGCTTATAAGAGATCGATCCTGACTGAAATTCTCATGGCAACGATGTGACAGATAAGAAGGGAATCAAATCCATGTAAGCTATATGCAGTGGGACGGCTTCAGTCCACAGCCAGTTTATTTTGTTTTTGTCTCAGCGGTTGTTTGAATTGTCTGATGTGAGAATGGGTTCACAGATTGTTTTAATTTTTTTTTTATATAGTAAATGATTTTGATTATTTCAGGTCTATCTTAATATAATGCTCACATGCAACACTATATGTACATTGAGGGAGATATTGGTCGCTGTTACTAACTTTACCTTCCAAGTCTGAGTCGAGTCTCAAGTTGCAATGACAATGAGCCCACATCTCTGGTAGGGCTGGGCGAAATATGTGATAAACATTGTTATCGTGAAATGAGACTATATATCTTCTTAGATTTAGATTATAATTATATCCTGATATGACATAAGTATTTTGCCTTTTCAAAATTTAATGGCAACATTACAATAAAGGGATTACAAGACACATTACCTATTGATTATTTAATTTAATTAATATCGTTGGGTTAATATTGTGTGAAAGTACCAGTGGTCAAGTATTGTTAAATAAATACATTTCATTTGGCAGCCCAGTCCTAGCATTTCTGAAGTGTGTTTGAGGACATTTCAAAATATTGAGAAAAGTATATTGTGTATTGCGATATAGCCTGAAAACTTTTTCTATTATTATTCGAAGGCCATTTCGCCCAGCCCTAATCTCTGGTTAAAAACAACTGCATATGTTGTGTACCTTCATCGCCGGTGTCATACTCATGTCCTGGTAACAACACGCATAGACGGCTCCCAGCCGCAGCTCAGCATAGAAACTTAATTAAAAGACCATCATTTTGGAGGATACCGATTTAATTTGTCAGCAAAACCACATTTCTAATACAGTTTTGCACTGTATTGTGAATCTTGTCTGCCATCCTTCTACAGTGTAGTCGCATTTGGAAGGTATTGTTATCAGCGACTAATAACTGTGCGATCGTGTGAGTATTATATTAAGATGGACTTTCATTGAATCCAAACTGATCCTTAAATCAGTCTGAAGATGTACAAGCATCTTATTCACTTCAGTCCACTGCCACATACAGAAAGTATTGAGCCCCTCAGATATGCCTACTTGACTTTTATTGGCCAGTATTTCTTCCAGTACAACAAGCCAGACTGGCTTCTTAAGCACTGTTTGTCATTACAGTATCCCCACTTTATCTCTAAAGGGCACACTGAAGCACTTTCTCACTCGGATTTTTATGTCTAAGTGGGTCACGTTTAATTTTAAGCTGGAAGTTGTCTCTGTCTTCATCACCACTATAGATTTCAATTGAAACGTTGTGATAAATGAGCCGCCTTCCTCTTCTGAAAATCATGTAAATACAGCAAAGGCACGTCGGTTCAAACCAAAATGCAAAAAGGTTACATTTTGACATCAGTCAGTGTGTTTCAGTTCATCAGCCGAAGTAACAATTTCGTTTATTCTCCACATCAGTGTTCTTAGGCGTCAGCAGCAGAGTGGAAAGAAGTGTGACTTCATGTCTGAGACATATTTTGTGCGGAGTTGAAGTGTGTCGTACTGTGTAAGCATGTCGGACAACAAATCTACAACGTGAAATGAAAACCTGTTAATTTTAGCATACAGAATACTGATGTTTTGTTTTTGTTTTGTTTTTTTGATTAACTTTTTGTGACTTTTTAGAACAGGTGAAATGGTTTATTTTAGAATTTATATTTTTCAAATGAAATGTATATTGAAAATAAACAGAATGATCAAACAGTGACGGTGTGCTGCTTTTCATTGAGAGTGGAAAAACCCTACAAAACTTATAAGGTGAAACAAGATGAGAGCCGAGGGTAAATGACCATAAAGGTGCAATATGTAAGAACTGGCCACCTTGACTTCATACTTTAAACAAATAGGGGAGCAGATCGCCAGAGTAAGTGCAAACTGCTGCTACCTGTATTCCTTTTATCCATGACTGTAGCTACCGTTAGCTTGTTCGCTCGGTTAGCTGTGCCGCCAGTCAGACAGGGGAGTGTTGGGTTTTTATACCACTAGCACAGGAGCTTTGGGCTGGTGGGAGACAGAGGTTTTCAGGCCCGGGGTGTGCTGGTTAGCATGCTAATTTCAGCAGATACACTTTAATACAATACATGGATGTCTTTGACATAATGTCATAAATGTTATTTCTGCACATTCTGTTGATAATTTTGATTAATTTCTGAACAAAATTCTTACATATTGTACCTGTAAACAACTTGTGTCAACCCTGGGACAAACTTTGTGAACCACACTTCAGATTACAGGAAATAAACTTTAAGTTTCATGGTTTCGGAAAAATAGTTTTAATGTCACTATGTCAATGATATAAACTGCATGGTATTTTTGTTGCAGTGTGATATATGTATAAGTCATATAGAGCTGAAAGGATAAGTAGACTGAAATATTTTGATAATTCTCATCTTTCACATAAAAATATAAAATAATCACTATTTCCAACCTTTTAGTTTGGAGCGTTTGCTCCAAAATATGTGTACACAGAGTTAGGTTGCAGCTTCAGTCAGTCAACATAAATCTGCACATCTCATTCTCCACATTAAATAGAAACACATTAGCTGTAAGTTAAACACACAATATTACACAGCCTAAACCCCTAACCCTTCCCTGTCTCCTTATCAACAGTTCAGGTACCTCACATGATTACTGATTAAGTGGCTCCCCCTAGTGTCCAAACAGCTACATTACAACCTACAGAAACGAGCCATCACACAAATGTCAGCAGGTTTTCATTGGGATTCAAATCACCCCGAATTAGCTACTGGAGGACTGACTGCAGTGAGACTCACCTCACTATTCCTGCTCCATGTAGGCTACGGGTGCCTGACGTTTGCTCTTTTGCACATGTTTACAGAAAAAGGGAGGGTGGGCTACCTTTATGATTTCATTCACCCTGTAGTGCTTGCTATAAATGTTTCTAAAGTTAAGTAAAGCTTGAGTACTATTTAAACCCACACCCACTGATTTCAATTATGTGGCTGATTAGACATCTACTTGCTATCATCAGCAGAGGTTGAATCAGCCAGAACTTTAACTAGGAGCTGTCCAGCTTCATGTCAAAATGAATAACCTGAACACAGAACCACAGCACTTTGTTTCCACTAGAGGACTAACAAGCGCCGTAGAAGCTCTCTCTCTCTCTGTGTATGTGTGTGCGTGCGTGCGTGCGTGCGTGCATGTGTGTGTGTGCGTGTGTATGTGTGTTAGAAAAAGGTTTTACAATGGTTACAAGTAGGGTTGTATAGGAAACGCCTGCGATACTGCCTGAAATGCTGAAATCTGTATTGGTAAGTACAGTCTATGAGTCTATAAACCGATTCGATACCACTTCATATATTTATAAGATCTTCATTGACTTATTTTTTTTTTATGCCTTAAACCAAATAAACAAACTCTCTTAATTTTCACGACTGAATAAACAAACTGACCTTAAAGGACAACACAATTTCATACTGTATTACTTTGTTTATATGTGGCGGAACATCCACACAGTGTTAGTAGTGGACAGCTGTTTTATAATAATGTGTGTGTATATTTTTTAACACACTGGTATCAGATCAGTATTCTGTATCAGCTGATGGGGGAAGCACAACTCAACATCTGTACCTAGGAGAGAGCGTTTGTGAAGCATTTATCTATTGTTATAGTCAAAGAGGAGGGAGGACATTTGCTATCGGTGAATAAAAATGGAATGAAATATATATTGAAATGAATTGAATAGCAAAAGGAAAGAATACAACAGAGGAGCACTCCCACTGACAGGATAAATATAAACTCTATAGATGAACCGTATCATTAAGCTGTTCCGTCTCTGCTCAGGAGGAAACACAGTGTGATTAATGACTGTGCTGCAGCATGTGTTCGCTCACTGACGTCATGTGACATCACCGCTGTGAGGGCACGGTTGGAAGATTTTTTACAATAAGCGGGGGACGTCACACATTACTTTGTGTGTTTTCTTTTACTTTACCTTTGTGTGTGGAGTTTTGTACTTTGCTACATTTCAAGTTGCATCAGTTATACAGCGCAAACTGAAATCAGATTAAAAAGTCTTGATAAACACTCTTATAAGAATAATTTTTAAAAGAACCAGGGAATGTTTACTATTACTGCTTTGCTTGATAAACTTAAACAATCAATCAATGATCAAAATTGTTGTCAACTGGTTTTCTGATGATAAATAGGTTAATCAACTAATAGTTTCGGCTCTAAAAGAAACTTAAAACCTTATTTCTATGTCACAACTACATCTCAGCATCTTACATATCCTATAAAACCCTTTAATAATAAACAAAACAACAAAACATTGATTTATATTGCCATCTTTTTCTCTAAAATTAGCTCCTCTACTTGCCAAATGTGAGTAAAAGTCAATGTTAGTAAATAAAATAAATTATGTCAGCCCCTATTGGTGGGTTGCTGAGACAGGCCTACTTCACTCCAAAAAGTTAATTTCGCCCATCTACATAACGCTTAACACACACACACACACACACACACACACACACACACACACACACACACACACACACACACACACTCACAATTTGCGATAATTTGCAATAAAAAAACAATCATTTAGCAGAACACAAGAACAAACTTAGTTCCAGCTTTAGCACCAGATACAAATACTGGAGATAACGTGTGCGAGAAAACATTTCCTGGATATTTCAGTCATAATGATTCAGCTGCTGTCTTGAGAGCAGCTTTTCTTCCTTTATCTTTCTCCCTCAGCTCTCTGCCTCTGTCTGCTCTGCTGCTGTAAACAATCGGCAACACACAACATGGAGAATTATTCTCAAACTACATTAACCTCGGCTCAACGGTGAGCTTATTACAGAGTTAGATTCAGAGCACAAGGGGTAAGAGCACAGAACATTGAATGAACACTAATATATTTAGTTTCTACCTTATAGCAACTCATGGGATCTTCCTTCCTTCTTTCCTTTATCGTGAAAAAAAGCTATTGGCTGCACGTTCACATCATCTTACCAATGTCAATGAATTTGTGCTTGAAAGAAAAACCCCAAAGCACTTTATTATAAAAATGGTCTTAGATTAACTGTCTGTTGATTGATTGATCAATTATTCAACTAAGAGCTACATATTACTGGTAAAAAATTATTCAATTTTTAAACAATTGCTGCTATTCATACGTGTGATGACGATTGAGCACCAAAACTAAATGGTTCGGAGAATTGTACTTTCGATTAAAAAGCTGCAGCGAAAGAAGCGAAAGAAAACAAAAACAACAAAGCCGACTGTTGGTGGGAAATGGGATTTGAAGATCGATCTCGGGTGCAAAAGCCAGGCTCTTTGTTCACCCGAATGTTCATCCAAACCTCCTCTGTAATAGGTTTTGTGGCACTCTAACGACCTGATTCTACTTCTGCCTTTTCTCCTAAGAGACAACAGTCATAATTCACACAGCCACTGTTGTTTTACTGAGGAGGAGAGTGTCGTGCTGGCTCTGTCTGTGATGGTCAGTAAAGAAAAGATGAACGGGCTTTGTTGAAGTTACTCCCCAGTGCTACAAGCATTACACAAATACACAATTGTTCCAGGCTAATGAGTAAGTTGGAACACACTGACGACAAACACACTCCAATTACTTCAATCCGATTAACCTTTAAATTGCATGCAGCACGCTTGCACCAAACTTAAATTTTGCATTGAGGTAGTGCTTCACTCCTTTCCCTTAAGTTCTGTGGAAAACAGATGTGACCATAAGTGTCAGATCTGCAGTATAAAGAACAAGCTAATCCAATTATGGAGGAGGTTGGGAACAAACATCAGACTTTCACCCAGTAGACCATGTTTGTGTTCTGTGTGAAACCAAAAGTCAACATCGACTCGTTTTAACTTCCATCCTCGAGTTAACATACACAAAATATTAAACTTGTCAAGTGTGTGGCATAACTCTACCGTGGTATTTTCCTAAACTTAACCAAGAAGCTTTTGTTGCCTTAACCCAAACAAAGTGCAACCGTTTCACAGTCAAAATGTTAACCAAGTGTTTATATTTGTTACCGTGATGACAAAGGTCACCTGAATTTGGATGAGGATGGTCACTTAGCTATGGATCTGCTTTCCACGGACGTTAATCGGAACAACCAGCGTGTCACCTGGTTGTCTTCCCCTGCATAGCTCACCGTCTGATCCGACTTTATTTAGCCTTCTCTATGAGGCTGTTCACATTTAGTTTACCATCCCTCCTGAGTGATCCAATCATAAGTGGACAGCTTTAAGCCCATCAATTTCCACCAGGCATTAAAAGCATCTCAACATGCATCTTGAGCGACCCCCTATAGAGCAGATCTCACTTCCCCTCTCTATATGCAAATATGCACAGACATCACTAGAACAAACCAATCCGATTTTTACACAAAGAAAGAAATATTTTCAATGTATAACGTTTGCCGGATTAACAAGAAGGCCCAAATAGTTAGATGTGCTGCTGTCTAATGCAACAAGTCTCAAAATGTAGCATTTTTTAAAGGAGTCAAGGGACTTTCTCCTCGGGCGTCAAAGAAGTAGCTTAAAGAATTTGGTCACATGCATCCCAGGCCAACTTCAAAAGAGGTCTCGGTGATTGGATCTCAAATGCATCCTCAATGCATCTTAGGGGCGTTCACATCTGTACTTGTGATCAGATGACTCAGGATGGATGGTAAAATCAAATGTGAACAGCCTCCCTGTTGCTTACATCCAATTTATCCCATCACACAAAGGTGGCATATCTGCCAGCCGTGGAATGTAACTAAAATTGACCTAATTAATATGAACAAACAAGCAAAAAAGAAAAAGAAAATCTCTGTGTGAATCCATTTATTTTCATTGTGATTTAGAAAATGCTCAGCGTCCAACTGGAATGCTACCGCAGGCCAGATTTGGTGGTTGAATATTACTGCAATTAAGGCCCTATATACTCTACATTTTATACCAGTTTATAAAGAAACAAACAGTCATATAAACTCGTCTTCAGGCAAAATATGCAACCAAAAATCAGCGTCACTACAACATATAATTTAAAGTGACACTCAGAGAAAGAACGAAGGTGTCGTAGAGGGACAAAAACTCTGTCACTGAAAGAAATAAAGAGTTGATGTGGAGATGACAGCATCTTTTGTCTTTGAAAAAGACTTTGGCAGACTCATACAGGACTGCGTCAGTAGCACATTTCTGGCCCACTTGCATAAATGTGAGTTTTTTGAAAGAGACAGAGCCTGCAGACAGTCAGAGGAGAAGTGGATTATGGTGGTGCCGGGTTGATGTAGGAACTGCTCCATATTGAATTATAACCATTTAAAGGACAAGTCTGGTGATGTTTGCCATTTACCTTAAAGTCAACAAATCTCATGTGGTAGCCAAACCAACATGGGATTGATCCTAACAAATACTGTACGTGCAAAAAACTGAACTAGACATTTTACAAGAAGTACATCCTCAGTAGGATTGAATGTGATTGGAGCTGAGTGCCAAAGTGAGGCTGGAGATGCAGCCACATATACACATATAACATATGTGAATGCTCTAATTCATTCAGCATATATCTGATTACAACCCGTCTTTGTATTTTTCCTTGTAGCCCAGAAGGTGATGATGCACCTGAAGCTCTAACTAACAAAAAAAACGCTCAGGTCAACAAACGTGTTAGATTTCAGTCTGATACAGTATGTTTGTGTGATCTGGAACAGATGGAAGGCGGAGGTAGTATCAGTTTGTCTGCTCTGTAAAGAAACCTTTTTCCACTGAACCTGTGAAACAACAACTTTATGTCACAGCTCTTGAGATAGCCTTATTTCTGTTAGTACCATTCATAGCTGTGATCACAAAATGCAAGCCCTGCTGAATGCACCGTTATTCAGCTTATCCAGTAAAGACAGGAAAAAAGGACCAACACAATGCTCTCTTGACACTTCCTGCACTCTGATATGCAGAAAGGCTGCTTGTTATTACTTCAGTACCTGTTAAAACAGCAAAAATAAACTAAAGAATTGCTTCATCCTTGTACTTCATCCTCCTCCTCCTCCTCCTCAGCTAACCATTCTAGATGTTATTCAATGATCGGACAATAAAAAGGTTTTAAGAGCTCCACGTTTAGATAAGATGAAAATCTGAGATAAACTGAGAGGTCAAGGTCAATATAAGAAGATGCTTACTGCTCAAGGGTACGCATCTCCAAGGACACAGGGTCAAAAGCCAGATTTGAATTGAATTAAGTTCTGATGATGTTTTTTGCATTCAGGCACAGTGTTGAGTGTAAGTCAGTGCTTAGAGCCCAACGCAATCACAGCTGTTAGGAGCGTAAAATAGAGAAAAATAGACTTTAAATGTATAAATATGCTGCGGGTTGTTGTCGGCAGTTGGAATGAATGACACATACAGTAATTGTATCTGTTCCATTAGACAGATGACTGACTGTTAAAAGCAACTGAAAACCGTCCTGTGTAGCTGTTAGAGTCTGCAGTCATTCTAGCAGCTGTGTGAGGGTGTACTTAGCGATGCTTTGTGCTAAATGCTAATGCTAACATGTAAATAGTAAATATGAATGGCTGAAAGTGTTTGTTAGAAAGTAATGTTAGATTTGATGCAAATGTACAAGATCTATAAGAAATAGCATATGGATTTATTACCTTCACGTGACCTTGTGTGTAGATTTTTGTGTAATTTAAACAATAGTCCCAGCGAGAACAGAGGAGATTATGAGGAAGTTGTCTCATTAATCCTTAAGGTTGTAGTGAAGAAATGACATTCCCCTCGATTCCTTGGTTTAAGGTGAGCATTTTCAATTCGGTACAAAAGATTTGACTTTTTTTTACTTTATTTTCCTGCAGTACTTTTTTATCTGGTACATATTTAGATGATCCTAAAAACAGTCAGTGCTGTGAATCTTAAACTTAAAATAGACTTAAATTAACTTAAATAAATCTAAAGGAACACCCATCTAGTCTGAGTGCAACATTTGCTGGCATTTAACTCAGCAACTTACGCAGCATGATGAATTTAAAAAGCCACAACTCAGTAGTCTGACTCGCCTGAAATTTTGAACATTTCATCAAAATATCACAGACTGGATGTAGGTGCTCTCTGCTTTGAGTGTTTTGACGTGGATGAAACTTTGAGGATTGCATGGGTGCAGTGGAGGAACGCTCTCTGACTGCCTTCTAGTCCTTTCATACTGATGGACTAAATTTACTAACTAAATACACACATTTTGGGCTGAATATGCCAAATACGTGTGAATGAGTCTGAGAGTTTGTTATGTGATTTATATCTATCCTAAACTGCAACACATTTTACTGCCCCAGTTACATCAAAACAATTAAGTCAAATCATTCTGGGTTGTCCTCACGTCACACTTCCTGAAAGCATAATGTTACAAGAGTATTACTCTTATATTTCCAGTGGAAATAGTTTTATTATAGGCTCTACAGAGAGCTGCAGGTCTCTGTTCTTAGACCCTCGATTCAAGTGAGGAAAAACTTGCCATGTTGAGAAAAAAAAAAACTTTCAACAGGGGAAAAAAAGATGGAAGAAACCACAGGCACCAATTCTGAGTTACCTTTTAAGTAGAAATTGCAAAAATGACAATAAACTGAATGTTTTTGTATTTTGGAATGAAACTGAATGTGTAAAAAAGGGCTGCGGGACAGTCTGGCATGTTCTACAATTTAAATAGAGAAAAAAAACTATTGAACAACTGGCAGATTCATTAATTTATGAAAATACTTGTTAGTTGCCCTTGCTACTGCACAGACAGGGAACGACGATAAGTATAAATGTTTACCTCTCGGGTACTGATTTTTATCTCAAAGGAAGGAAGCATTGAACAATCAATTCAAATGTCATATCAATATGCTTTAGCGGAAAAAGATACAATTCAAATTTAAAGGTGTTTTAAAGACAAGCCTGCCTTATCTGAGAGAAGGTAGGATTAGCATAATCTAAATTAAAATGGAGTAGAAAAAAATCCCCCCCTTAATTCCTCTTATTTAATTTCATGCAATGTATATGAAAGAGGTTTGACGTAATCCACCTGGTGACTGTCTCACAGCATTAGTGCCACAGCGAAAACACTGACTTACAATTGACACCCACACAGCACTGCCAGAAATCACATAGAAACCAGTGAATCTATCTGACGTGACTGAGGCAGAAACATTCACAGAGGAGGTAATTTATTTAAGTTTTGCTCGCGTTATGTTTGGTCACATTTGGCGCCTTCCTCTGTCACTCTCTCACATGTCATCCGATGTTTAACTGGAAGTTATAGCGACAGGTGACCAATTGAAACGCACCTTTACCTTGAAACTGTGGATCTCTCTGGTTTTGAACATTGTTAGAAACACCTGGGTTAAAGTAAGTGCAAAGCTCAACAAAGTATATAAGTCGTTTAATAATGACACACACACACACACACACACACACACACACACACACACACACACTGAAAATGTCTCCAGCCAACGCTGTTGCAGCTGGTAACAAAGGTCTGTTTGTTTTTGGACATTTTAGTGTGAAAATGTTGCATATTGTATTTTTCACATACAGCAAGAATTTACAGGACCTCTCATCTGGAAAAAACAACAACTTGTGTACAGATAAGGAGTTAGCACTTTTTATGGTAGCACATCATGTATGTGCTCCTCGGGTCAGATAAAAGCCAATATTCCCCTCCAAATGTTTGCTCTAGAAGTTGTCTCAAGTGGCACTGTAGGAAGCTCGCCAGGCAATAATGTTTTGGCCTTTTGGCAAATCGATGTCCTTTCATATATGAAATGTTAGACCATGAACCACTGGCTCTTTCAATTCTGCTCGGATTAAGCTTTCGTTTCTGTGAGCCATTTACTGGAAAAAAAAAAAATCCATTTCATTGTTATTTTACCTCGAAAAGCCTTTCTCCCTAATACATTCTTACGTGCATTGCTGGCATTACAAACAATTTCATCAAATTGAAGGTTAAGTCTTCACCATCTTTTTCAGAGCAGGGTTATTGAAATTGGTGCTTCTTGGACACGTCTTGCTGTTCTAAAGAAAGCAACTACATTCTTTGCCTGACCTCAGTCTAATATGAATATCTGGCGTCAAGTCTCTTTGTTGAATGAATCAATATTAATTAGATCAGAATTAAGGTTGTGCAACATGGAACAATTAGAAATTAGTCAGATCTGTCAGGCCAACTATTATAAAGGCAGGAAACTCTCGTATGTTGATGAGATATTATGACTGATCTATAAAAAAAACTAATTAAATCAAACATTATACACCCTCGCACAGTTATGTGCTCTAATTCATTCAGCTATAATTTATTGGGTGACGTTGAATGTCTGAGCATATGTTTGTCCTGTGTGGAAAATTTAGTGCATTTTGAACAGCGTCACAGCCTGTTCATCAAAGTGGCTGGGACAAAGCCAATCTGTCAATTCACTGCTCTCCTGTATCCAGCAGGACGTCATCAGGTCTGATTTATTCAAATGGTGGACAGAAAGTTGAATTAAATGACTGTGAATGAACTGAGTGGTGTTTTTCGCTAAAGGTTACTGCACTGGTTGTGACATTTTTTCTTTCTTTTTTCCTTTATTTATTATTACTGACTAGACCGCATGAGTGTGTATGATTCACGCGTGGGCAAAATGTGACACGGACATGACGCTGAGCATCCCAAAAATAAAGACAAAGCATCTAGTTCGGCCCATGTACAGTAAGTGGCTGCAGTTAAGGTGATAAAAAATGGTTTGCTTTTGGCAATTTTTTGTCAGACCAATGTTTGTTCAAGCGTTAATTTTTCTGATAAGTTTGGTCTCAATTACTTATTTGATGCTATAAAAAGGGTTGTAACATCACGATTGACAGCTGATCCCTGCTTGTAATTGAGTCTGGCAGATGTATGGGCAATTGACGTCACCAGCTCAAGAGGGCAGCGCCTGCATTATTGTCGCCATTTTCACTAACTTCCTGTCCTCCCTCGCCTCCACACTTGCACGCCTACTTTCTTTCTTTTTTTTGAGGCAGCTCTCTTTGCCTTTTTCTTTTCTTCAAGTATTTTTCTCCGCTCGGCCTGTTTGGTAGTATCAGCTGTCACAGGAAGTGCTGGAGTTGGTAGCTTTCCCTTTTTCAGCCTTGAACAAGAGGAAGGGGATCCTGCTCTCTGTGTGTTCACGAGCAGGTAGGACAACCCTTTTATGGAGTTCTCTGTCCTGATTGGATAAAGTGGGCACGGAGACAAGAACATTTCTTCTCTCTTTTACTGCATGAGCAGGGAGAAACGTGGGTTACTGACAAAACACTCAATGACAGTGATTACCGTTGGAATATAGAAACACTTATTTAAATAAGAAAATAACACTTACAGCAGCTTTAAGGTATTTTCTGTTGCTCCATGAACTTCTACCAACCACTTTATTTAGAAAATACGTTTTTTCATTACACTGGCACAATGAAATGCTACAATGAGTGCATAACATCACAGAAAAACCTGGCACTTAAAGTACAACACAAGTCCTCCAAACAATACTAGTGTTCTTTGCATTAAAATGACTGTTTATAAAAAAACATCAGAGATGTGTTGTACTTTCTTCAGCTTTCATTTGTGGCATTTTAATAAAATGAATTATAGCTTTGCTGTCATTTTTTTCAACCCTGCAATTTACTCTGAAAAGGTCGCAAACAACTAAAAACTCAGCAGATATTTTCACTTATTTATGTTGGAAAAACAGTTCCAGTACTACTGTGTTATCTCAAAGTGAAAATTGATGAAGCCTGTGCTTTAATTACTTTAAAATAACTTATCAGCAGTCATTATTTCTGTGCTTTTCAGGAGCCGTGATACTAACCACCATTGAAGAATCAAAGGGCAAGAAGAAGGACTGTGTCTCTTTATTTATGATCCAGCAGTGTGAATGTGCCTCTGCAATGTAGCTGAACACTAAGTGCACATACAGAAAGAGCTGCTGAACAAGACAACAATGGAGTGAAAGGACAGAGATAAACCCTCACAGACTGAGCATCAGATTGTGTTTGTGATAATGATTGCTCCAGGAAAACTTCATCTGGTTCACAGTAACTGATGTTTTATACATTTCTTGTCTTTGTTTTGAAAAGAAAGACGCAGACGGGTCTATACGCAGCTATATAGAATCTATAGAAAAGGATTTGGACGTACTGACATTTTCACACAATGCCACCAACGCCAACCAAGCAGCATAAAAAACATTATGGCTGTGGTGGGTAACTGTATAGAAGCCATTAGAAATGAAAGCAGACAGCACGATCTCTTTTTCTTTCTTTTTTAGACACACATAATAATAATAATAGAGCTGATGCTTTTATTTTGAAGAAATCTGGCCACCAGTCATAAAAGATACGAATCCAGGACACATTAAGGTAGGATTTGTCAGCCTGATAAAAAAAAAAAAAACAACCCCAAAGAAATTTGTTGTTAATATAATATTTTTTGAAATTATTTTCTTCTACATGGAAAACCAGACTGTGTTTCCAGAGTCAAAGATGATGTCTGACATTTAGACCAATAATTATATTATTTTTTTTTAATCCAAGAAGCTTCCTTTCATCTAAGGTTTTAAGGTGTTTGAAAACTTTGTTTGGTGGATGTTTCTGTGGACAGAATGATTTTGCTCGCTAGTGCTTGTTTTTTAATGTGTACTGTCGAGTGGTGCTCAAACTTTACAGAACAAACTCAGATCAGCTACAACACCAACAAAGCAGAGGCAGTTTTTGAACCTTGTCTTACTTCATAGACACTTGATCTGAGCAAAGGTTTCTTGGTGTCATTTTGTAGTGTTTTTTTGTTTAAAAGTGAACGCCTCTGCACTGCCTGTCACGGTCTGCCTATCTGCGACTGGATGTACCAAAATATCTCTCGGCTAAACTTATGCAACCTGAGGCCACCATCACTGCCAAGAACATTCATTCAGAACCAAACACATTCAGGGAAACTCAGCTGTCCCTTGGCTCTTAAATCCTCAAGCAAGGACATGTCGGTTGTCCCTAAAGTCTAGACTGAAAATCAAAAGGTGAATGTGACTTTGCCATCCGGACTTCTTGTTTATGGAACAATGAGCTGGCATAGACTTGCATCTTCTGAACTGCCTCACTTCTGAATTTCTTATTTCATTTTTGCCCACTGGAATTTAATGAACTTTAATTGTTTCAGTTTAATTGTTTCAAAAATAACTTGAGTGTTGCAGCAAAAGCTCTGACAACTGACAAAACATCAGCATTTTTAACCCTAACCCTTATTATTATATTGTGCACGTGTGCTTGTCTAATCTGAGCCACACCTTTAAGAAGACACTTATGAACATCCCTCCTGCGGGGATCAGAGGTGAGAGATATATGAGCGAAGGGGGGCTTTCTGGTAGGATTGAGGTGCCTCGTGTGAAACAGCTCTCACTTACTAATTGGCCTCCTGCTTTTTACACCGGCATTTCCATTTCAAAGGGTTCCCAGCAGCTCCTGATTCCTGCAGGATATGCTGTACGATCACCTGGGTTGCTGCTGGGTGACCATTACATCTAACCACCACTGTCACTACTTCACACTTGAAAAATGAGACTATGCCATTGTTAATGTGATCTGAGGTGCAGAGATAGCAGCTGTTCTTCAAACAACCTGAAGGCTTCTTACAAGTAGCACAAGTACTGCTTTTGAAGAGGCTCACAGTATAACTGTATGTAGTAACTGTAGTGAATATGGTTTGAACACAGTGCAATTCCCTTTTGGTATGTGGGTTTGTGTATGCACAATGAAGCAAGCAGGAAATCTTTTCTTTCTGGCAGATGGCAACGTTACAATGTTTGGAGAAATCGATTCTCAGGTGACTGTATGTTAAGTCTTTTTAAGCTTGAGAGCACACTCAAGCTTCTCACAGACAATTCCCAAAAGAAGCCTTGATTTGGCCAGCGACAAAAAGTAGGCAGACTTGAGTTGTGTTTTGTTTTCAAAAGGTAAGTCTGGTGATCATTTTGTGTTTCTCATTGCCAACAAATCCCATGAAGAGACCAGATACTATGAAATTAAGCTAAGGGTGCTTTGATGGGCCCCATATGTTATTTAAACAGTCATAGATGAGAAATACTTGTATGAAGCTATGAGTTTCTGTTTCCTGTATATGCAAACTGCAGTAAACACCCCAATTGAGAAGCATGTTCCGAATGTGCTGTGTACATGTCCAGAGACCGCTTCTTAGACCCAAATTACATCGCCATCTAACATGTCTTAATCAGAATATACTGTTTTCAGACTGAGGCCAAATTCTGAATATCAAAATGGAATATTCAATATCTATATCAAATCTGGATATCTGGACAAAAGTTCAGTCCATTAATAAAAGAACACAAAGAAAATTATAACAGAGAAAATAAGCCAAGGTGACACATTTTTTTTAAACGTGTATGTGTTTTTCAATGGATCGAACATTGCAGGGCTGCTTTAATAAACGCTATTACTGATTTATCTCATATGGTACTCATACGTGGCTTTTGGCTCTGACCAAACAGGCTTTCAGGTGGTGAGAGATGGATGTATCAGTTGGTATTGGCTGAAACTCGACCCTGATGTCTGTGCCAATCAGGATCCAGGCTTTATTCCTGCCATGCACCCTCACTGTGCATTTATCCCACAATCATTAACTCTTCTGCAGAGCATCCTTCCCCCAGAGTTTCTTCGCTTCACAGAGTTTCTTCGCTTCACAGAGTTTCTTCGCTTGAAATTATTGTTTGATGGGTTCAGGGGCTGAGTTTTTCAGAATAGTTGGTGAAATTGCAGAAAAACAAATAAAGCTGTGAACATCCTGACAGCTTTCTTCCTTTGTCATCAGTCTGAGACACAGAGTGATGATGGGGTTTCTTTAGCAACCAAGAATATTTTTAACAACTACTTTATTCTTTGTGCCATCTGCCTTTGAAAGATTTTTGAAATGTAAAAATACATTTTCAAAGTTTAAAACTATTTATGACCCTGCATTAATTGGTTAGTTATACCTTAACATATAACAAATACATGTTGAATATTTATTTGTTTGTTCTTTTGGTAACACTTAAGGATAAGGGTACATGAAGGACTATGATGTCATGCATGGCTTTATTTATGAAAAGACATAAAGTAATTAATTTAGTACTTCATGAGCTATTAGTAATGTACATGTATTAAAGTAGGTATCATATACTACATATAAGTATGCCTCAGAGAGGTGGTAACTTCCTTGACACTCTGATTCCAAAGGGAATGAAAGAGGAGGAGCTATTTTGGTGTGAGGTTTTGTTAGTATGAGGCCCTGTGTGGTCCTGGCCTCTCTTTGAAAAGGATGCAGTTCCCCCTATTGGGATGTATCTGTTGTGCAGTTTTGTGGAGTTTGACTGTGAATTTGCCAGAACACGCTGAAGAAGGGAAACGAAATGTCTGTGAGGCAAATAATAAACAGTTTAATGGGAGTGCGGGCCTTAATTTGTCTTTTTGATTGTATGATACTCACAATTTCTTTTCCTAACTGAGTAATTGCAAATTAGATCAGAATTTTAGATTTCATAATTAATAATGTTAATAAAATAATAATGTTAATAAAAAAATAATAATAATGATAATTACACCACTTTCATTCAGCAGATTACATGTTCACAGCTGTGACTAGTCACTAGTTTTTTTGGCCTGTTCTAATTTTTTGGCCTGTTCTAATTTTTCTGTATTGTTACTGCATTAAGTCAGGCATTAGATACTATTAATACATTGCTGAGGTACTAAATAAATGATTTCAAGCTTCTCCATGCATGGAGTCCTACATGAATTCATGATAATTCATGTACCCTCACTATTAAGTGTTACTGGTGCTTTGTAATAAAATCAGCCTCTTTGTTTCCTCCCGTAAAACGTGAAAATATTTTTGATACCTCAGTGACACAAATCTAAACACTGACATGTGATAACCGGACTGTGTCCTCGCAGGTTGCAGGAGATAGCAGAGCAATATGATCATGGGTCAGGGAATGTCAGTCTGCAAGAAATGTGTGTGGCTTTGCTCTAATTTATTAATTCCTCCATCATCCTCCCCCTTCAGATCTAACAGTGTGGAGGATGGGGTTCTGGATGAGGGCCTACCGTCCTTGACAATTCCTTCAATTATTTTGTTTTTTGTCTTTAGTCTTTATGTTGCTTCGTTGTGTTTGGATATCCATGTTCATCTTATTGTTTTTGTATATGTTTATTTGTAGTCTGAAGACAAGGTCTCATTGAAAATACTGTCTTCTATTCATGGGCGCATTTCACAAAAGCAATTTGTGTTCCCTGCTTACAAGCAAATGAAAAATGGCAGAAGAATGAACTTTCACAACTACAAGCTCGAATGCTTTTTGCTCGCAAACTGATAAATCATCAGTCACACAAGGCTCTTGTGTGCTCATGTATAAGTTGCATGTATACTATTTGTTTTGATTCATGATAAATGTCAAAATAATTGAGAGCAAATGATTTCATGTAAATGATTTCAAGCTCGAATGTTACAAATCTGATGTAATGAGTCACACGCTCACACAAAGGTAAACTATCCAACACAATGTCTTCTGATCAAAAAAGGTTCAAAGGAATAAAATAAATTCAATCTATAATTATGGAGATACTGAATAATATAGTTTTGAACCCAAGAATGAGGATTTTTTGCTTTTGCACAAGCAAAGTCTTCCAAGGCTGGTGACTCATGCAACACTGAGCGATTTATAATGTTTAAACACCCCCTAAAAACATGTGTCAATAACAAAACGTGATCATCTGAATAAACCCTCAGATCCACATCAATGTTGCAGTTTCCTCTTTCCTGTGTCTTAATTCTTGCTTAAAACGTTTGGGACTTTACCAGCAAGAAGAAAGACACCGAGGAATTTTCGAGTCAGTCCCCAGCCAGTTCCAAGGCTCAGAATTCATGTAGTGACCCTGGAGGTAAAGCTGTCACTGTGATTAGCATCCTGTCTGCACAGTCACTGGAGACAAGCACCCTGCTGTGTGAACACTACTTCAGAGGGAAAAATGTCTTACAGATGCTTGAATACTCTACCAACCCGAGGGGACTTGCTTTCTGACTTCCTTTTTGTTATTGTAGATAGGACTCAATGTTTTTTTTTTTTTTTTTTACAAAATAACAAAAGCCTGTGGTATAAAACGTTCAAATTATTTTCCAAACCAATTAACAACATCATCTGTTAAGTCAAAAGGCAGAACATTAATCTCGGAGGACCAAAATGCAGCAATCAGGGATGGATAGGACTAAATGAATTCTTTTGATTAACTATTTTCTAATTTTTCTCGAATAGAAGCAGAAATTAGACCGAAAGCAGTTTATTTTGTGCTGCTGGCAAGGTCAAAAGTAACATATATTCAGATTGAGAGCAGCAAAATTTAAAGAAGGTTTTAACTAGCAGTGTACACATAAATCCCGGTTCAGTGTGAGTACAGTACAGCATAAAAGAAACAACAACAAATACATTTCGTGTTGCAATTCATTGCAATTCATAAATCCATATTTCTGAGTTGATATTCCTGCTTCCCGATCTAAATGCATCCAGGTGCATTTGCATTTGTTTGTATGGCAAGTCTGTGGACTTCAAAAGCAACTACAGCAGCTGATTTTACAGATTAGGGCACTTAATAAGAGACGACTACGCTCGTACTGCATGCTAGCAAAGACTTCTATCAAGCACAAATCAACTGAATGAAATGAAAATGGCAACTACAAAGCTGTTGTTACAGCACGTTTCACAACATATGTAATAGAATCTAGAAAAGTGAAAAAGTGATGAAAAGGTATAGACCATTTTCACCATGTGTGCTGCCTTACTGCTGTGATGTCATGCTTGTTTATGTTGTGAATACAGGCTTCGTGGATCTTGAGTTTCCAGCTTGGAATTCCAACTTAGATGACCGCTGAACTGCTCTTTTCTGAGTCGGAGATTGTTTATTACCGAGTTGTACCAGTTGGACTTTCTGCGTTGCTGCTGTAGCTGACAAGGACTCTGAATTGTTCCCCAACAACTGATTTAAAAGGTGCTTGCCATAGTTTGTTGTCGCATGTGACCAAACTCGCGCTAACTGTTGAGCTAACTTCAGCATGTGTTGCTAATGGCGTATTTCTAAAAGTGCAGAACTAGCAATTGTGAACCTGTGGTTGCACATTATATGCATCAATAAACGTCCCGTTGCGGCAGCGTGCACCGGACCGAGACCAGAGAGTCACAAAGACAAGAATTGCACAAATATTAGACAGTCCTGATTAGAGGAACATTACATACTCCCGTTTCAGCGTAAAATAAAAGCTACAGCTGAGAAGCACTTTTCTGGTGGCATTTTTCAGACGTCTCCTTGAGCTCCTTATCATCAGTGACAGCAGTACTTCTTCTTCTTCGACAGATGAGTCAGTTGTCAATTCAGGCATTTCAATGAATAAGTCTTTGCAGTTTTATCACATTTCTGTGCTCAATCGTCTTAATGTGATGTGCGGTTCACAAAAATGTTTCAAACCATGCCAAATGAGACGGATGGATTTCCAGGTGGCACGAATGATGAAGACACATCTACTGGAGTGAAAAATATATCTATTTGAGTGAAGGTTTGAGACTCAACCTCATGAATACAAAAAAGATAAGAAATAAAGAGACAGCCTGGAGGAAGATTAGGAATCTGAAACAACTTGAGTTTTATAAATAATATATAATTTACTCTGTAGTTCACGACAGCAGGCAACTATCTGTATCTGAATAAACCTCAAGTGTCACTTCTCATGACTGTTTGTGACGAATAAAATGCAAAAACAATCCAACCCGGTCACATTTGTGCCAATTAAGAGAGATAAAAAACAGCTTCCAATTTAGTCTTCACACTTCTGAAGGTATCCAGTGTTAGCTGTGATTCATACATGTTGCAGGCGAGAGGGTGAGACCACTGCTAGAGGCCTTTTAACACATTTAAAAGTGCCTGGTGTTCGCTGTGATTCATACATGATGTAGGGGAGAGATGTGTAGGACGAGCCACTGCTAGAGGCCTCTTAAAAGCAACAGGAGCACACTCATGTACAGTAAGACATGTACAGTCCATTAAGATGTCGTATGTCAATGGAAATCTTCTATAATCTTTTGTTACTCAAAAAGCCTAAATTTGTCTTTTCTGAAGTCAATGGTCCTCTGAGTCACTGCCCTCAGGCGATTGAGAGGCCCTCGTACATCTCCATTAGTAAGCTAGTTAAATAGCTCTCCTGCTGAACTTCATTAGTCATATTAGTCATACTGGCCAATAGCTATTTATGTTAAGTAGCTCTCCCGCTAACCTCCCTGAATCTTGACTGCTACAGTCATGATTTAACAAGGATGTCATTACCATCTTGAGTGCTGTTTAAGTATATGGGCAGAAACACTTAACACGTCAACTGCCACCGGCTCACTTAAAATGTGCTGGGAATAAGTCACGTTCGTGCGTCTAATCACAGACCAATTAGATAATACCCTGATATCTACAACGTTAATGAGTTGTGTAAGGTTAAAAAGTAAAGTCAGAGGGAGACACTTCAAGTGAGAACAACAAGTTTGTCGAGCACTGGTCAATTTTAGGATTTTGGGCTATTTTGCTTCATTAACATGGCTTCTTTCAAATTCGTTGAAAGAAAATATCCAAATTACACATTTAGATGTTTATGTTTCTGTTCTGGACATTTCTGAAAATGATCACATCTTATGAAAAACACGTACGCCGAAAACACTCCCCCCTCCCCCCGGAGATATCCGAGAGGGGGGCGTTCACCCCCGAGGTGAAGGTCGGTGTGTCCAGCGGTAAGATAGCAGTGTTTCGCAATGTCGTCGCTCAGAGCTAGACACGCAAATTGCTCTGTTGTTGGTTGTAAAAATCAACATAAGTGCCTATACTCTGTCCCAGCTACAGAAGAACAGAAGAGACAGTGGTTGCGTTTCATTTTTAACAACAACGTGCCGGCTACGGTTCGTGTAAGTCTGTTTGTGTGTGCTAACCGCTTCACATCGGACTGCTTCAGTAACGAGGGTCAGTACAAAGCTGGCTTTGCTTTGACACTGACCCTCGTAAAAGGATCAGTCCCAACCATACGGGACCCAGCAACTGCACCTGAGCCACAGGTAATTGTGTCGCCACGTTTTGATACAGTTGCCTAAGAGTATGGTGAAGTCAGAACTATAAGTTACCTTTACCGTTAGCAGGAGCTAGCATTAGCTACATGGTAGTAACTGTAACAACACATACGAGCCTTTTAAGTTAAAATTTTTACCTATTCACCATTTTTGGTCTAAAAATATACAGAATCTTGATTGATTTTTTCTTCACTTTGGTAGCACTTCACCAGACTCTCCTTTTTTATTCCTGTCTGTTTTCTGACATGCATGACATACATGAAACATGGCGAAAATCTTGAAGTGATAAAAACATATATCCAAACTTCTCTCCATAAAAACATTCGACTATAATATATCAACCAGTTGTGTAATGAATTTTGATCTTGGCTTTATCCAATGTTTAGATTTTATGTTCTTGAATTTTTAACCACGTAATGCCTCATTTAAACATCAGATCTCAGAAAGCTTGTATTGTCTTAGTGTAAGAAATTAAGTTTCATGGTGATATCAATAGTCATGGAAAGGCCAACAGCGCCTTGACACATCTTGGGCACAAGGTACACATTTAAATTAAATACTAACTAAATGTAAAATTAAGAAAAATGATTATAATAATTGAAGGTTTCCATGAGATCAAATCATAACATTTGTCGTTTTACTAACAAAAAGTTACGTACATTCATTAAGGAGCGCCAGGGCAATGACAGCCAGCTGGGTTAGGCTCGTGTTAAGCATCAGCCATCCAGCCTGCCCTATGACCAGTATAGTCAGCTGAACCTTGTTGAGAAGAGGTTGATATTATTATATTATGATGAACACAGAACTCATGATCATGTCATGTGAAACCACATTTGCCCTACACGTTGCTACATGTTACTGCGAGTGGACGAGAGATAACTTGCTCTTTGAAAGAGTCCCATTCTTTGACCTGTCTGAAAGTAAATGGTACAACACTTTCCCACCAGTGTCTTCAGAGACAGAGTCGCTGCCTGTGGGCCCAGTATGCCAAAAGCAGCCAAGACAACGGAGCCATTGATGGGTCATCAGGCCATTCAGATATGGATTCATCACCTGATCAAAACAACAATGAGAAAGAAATCAGTCAACTACTTTCCTAATAAGCCTGAGCAGCAATGAATTAGTGAAGGCTGCCTAATCACACCTTGTACAAAAATCTTTGCCAGGAAATGCTGTCTGTTCCCTGGTTCATTCTGTCCTCTTCTCCCTCTTGTCTTTTCAGCAGTGATGCTGAATGCCCCCAGTCCTGAAGGGTTGTCAAGACTTTGGTTCAGCTTTCCTTAGTGTGAGACAAAAGGTTAATGATCCCAGCATCTTTAACGCCTTTATTAAGGTCAGTGTGACAGAAACCTGGGAGAGGACTCAAATTGTCTCGGATGAAAAGATCTACTGCAGTAACCTATTTTTATGTAGCAAAATTAAATGCTGTAGCTAAACCGATTTGGCAAGTTTTCTAATCTTGCATTATGCCATTTATTTTGGTTAAACTGTCAAGTTTTCTCTTGTTACAGTGCTGTACTTATGCTCTGGTTAGGTATAGGCAACAAAACACACTTGATTAGTGTTAGGAAAATGGTTTGGCTTAAATTACCTGTTTTGGTCGCCACAAACAAGGTCCCAAGGTCTCATCCCACATCCGGCATCTCATAGAACCAGTTTCATCGTTACACATGTTGAAACACAGACTCACATTCTGGAGCCTTGTCCCCTACACATCCCAATCCACCTCCAGTCATAAAAACATCAGGTTATGAACATGTAATGTGAACGTGATATGACATACAGACGTATCTGTGCTTTGCAGAAAATTTTTATCCTGGTGACTGGGCTGTTAAAAATAATCTGCTCTGTTTCCAGGATGATGACTTCCTCCCTTTGGAAGATCTGAGAGGGGCGTGCCAGGTGAGGGAGCACATCTGCTTGCAGGTGGAGGGCCGAAATTAAATGATGTGTAGCGAGGAATGAGTGCAATACTTAAGCAACAGGATATCTGCAAATCTCTTCTCACACTGACTTGGCTTCCCTTACCCTACTGATGTTTTATTAAATAGCTTCATGTTGAGACTCAGTGACAGCCAAAACAGATTAAACACTTTAAGCTCTGTTTATTTGACAGAAATGTACCAAATGCAAGTAAATCTGCATGTTTCATCTATTTCAAATGATGACGACTTATTTAGCTTAGCTTTCAGCTCAGAAACCCAAACAACCCCTGCTGTTCCAAAACTAAAGCTGTAGCTCTTGTCAGTGATCTTTGAACGTTTGCATGTACGACACGTCTTCTGATGCATCGTGACAGGCTGACGTCTGACGAGATGCTGATGATACACACTGATGAGCCGTGGCCAGTCATAAGTCAGTTTTTTGGACACTCCATTGTGATTTCCTAGTGCATGACATCTCATTTAAAAAATCCACTTAATGACAGAGAACACATTAGAAATCCTGTTTAGTTCTACATAAAACAAAAAACAATAGTATGATGCTTACCTGTATTAACTGCAGGACCAATAGTCCCTAATCCAGAGATGGGTTAATCCTTAAATGACTTGAGGAGGTCTTTCATGTGCATGCTTTTCATCACTTGCTGCTAATGAGTCTGCTTCCCCATCTGTCAGTTATACGAGATTTTAATGAGAATAATGTAAATATGTCATGATTTTATTGAACTCAATTCCTACCTCATATGGCCATTAGTTATTGGACACTTACATGTTGCTGCATAAACTGCCTCACATGAATGTCCAGTTGTTTACACACAGACATCCATGCTCTTGACCATTTCCAGCATCACTGTGTGATAGCTGTGGTTATTGTTGAATACCTTCAAGTGTGTTAGATTTTTGTCAGACATATTAAGAGAAATATTGCTAGATTGTTTAGTCTGTGTTTGAAAAAGTCAGAAGATTATGATCAATCACTCAGCTCATAAATCATTTGTAACCCTTGAGACTCAGTGAGACTGAGTGCTGTTGCACATCCAAAACCCTGGCTAGCTTTAATGTTGGCCTTAAGTTATTCAGAGCAGCTCTGTCTAGATAAAGTTTTATGATTGACCTTCTATAGTTGAACTCCAACGTACTGGATTTAAACTGAAACAATGACTGTGAACATTAAGTGCTGACTCAGTTTGGATTTTAAGGCATTTGATGATTATAATGATAAAATTTAATTATTTATCAACCTGGATACTAAACATATAAATGAACCTAACCTATAAATGAAAGAGTGAACAATTTTATATGCCTTGATGAAGCCTCAATGGCTGAAACATGAAGACCTATTCAACATTAAAGGCTTTTTAACTCATCGCCCTCTTGAGTGCCTCGGACCTCTTTAATAATTGAAGGATATACTGTGTATGCCTGATTTAAAATCCTTTTAAATGCCAGTTGGAAAAAAAAACGAAAAGAAGGGGATGGCCAGACTTGGATCAAAATGAAGGTGAAGTACTTTAATGAGGCGTTCTCAGGCATTTAGAGCTGATGTCGGGACACACACACACGCACACACACACACACACACACACACACACACACACACACACACACACACACACACACACACACACACACACACACACACCTTGAGCCACAGTAGTCATAGTTTTAGCAGCTTTTCAAATACTCCCAGCTGTACGGACCACCACACTCGGTGCATGTAATACACTATTATTCTCATGCTGTGTTCATACTGTGCAAAAAATAAGAAAAGCCAAGCTGTACCTGTGGGCATCACAGGATGTCATCTGCGATGCCAGACTTCCCACTTGTTACCATGGTGACTTATTTGAATTTGAAGAAAAGCAAGGAGCCTTCACAACAAGCATGTACAGCTTTAGAATGGGAAGAGTTTTTCATCTGGGTTGATTAGACGAATGAGCAACTCAAGGGCTTGAGTTGAGTTTGTCATTTTACAGACTCTAAACCTTTGGTTGAAACAAACATTTTAATGAATAATCCAAATCGGATGTCTAATCCTCACTTTAAATGTGTATATTTGGATTTTATTTTGTGGAAAAGTACTTTGGAAAAAAACTTCTGTGGATTAAAAGATTTAATTCTGTCCCTTTATGTTCCTAATGCACTGTACAAATAAATAATAAACAAACATGAAAGCAGAGAAGATAAGCTCATTGAAACAGAGATAATGGTGAACATCATTTTGATCATCAGATATGGCATATTGGACAATTATCTTTTACACACAACAATCACTACACTGCATCTACAGGACCATATACACCACAGAATATAGGACTATTATTTATAATTCATGCTTGAGTACCTTGTTTACTCATTATATATCCTGTCAGGCCATTTACAGTAATCACTGGCTTCATGGTTTGACTGATGTTTGCACTTGTAGGCACAAAAGTGTTGCTTGTTTGTAGGGAATTTTCAGTATTTTCAAATGATTCAAAAGACTACCCAAAAGTTTTTGAATTGGTCAAGCAGATCACCTCAGGCAGAAGCCGCAGCTGTAAATGGCTGCTATGTAATCATTTGGGGCACTGCGACTTTCAAAGTTACATCAGGTAAAAGTGCTTGTTTTTGCCACTGGCAGGCTGTCTGAGGTTGAGCCCAGGTTTAAAAATAATTGAATTTCCTTTTAAAGTGTGTTTTTCTTCCCTTATTTTTCAGCTATTTTTCTGGTTCTCTGTCTGTCTCCTGTCAAATTTGGTACCAATGTCCACTTGGACTCAAGATCATTGTGACCTCATGGCGTCCCGTTATTGTGAACACCATATCTAAAGAACACATTTAGGGAATTTCGTCACATTTGGTTCAAATGTCCACTATCAGAGGTCAGAGGTCAAGGTCACTGTGACCTCACAAAAAGCATCCGTGGCCATAACTCAAGAATTCATCTAATAATTCCAATACAATTTTACTTACAAATGTCTAGAAGGATACAATGGTGAAGTTATGACATACAGAGGTTAAATGCACTGTGACATCAAAATGTTCAGCATTTTTGTGGCCATTAATGCCACAGCCCTGGTGTGCAGAGGCATACAACCGCAATGGGGTCATTCTATTCTGTAAATATCACTTATTTACAGGCACCATTGGTTTTGATTCCTACCTAAGTTATTCTCTATTTTTGCCTTGAATAAGTGTTCTTCAGGGAAAGTCTATTGCAGAAGAATGATGTCTCCTTTCGACTGAAATTTGTTCAGACTTTACATTATGTCTAAAAATTCAGCCCTCAAAAGTTAAACATGGTCCCATGCTTCAAAAAGCAAGGAAAATTCATGGAAAAAGGAAAAGTATGAAAAGATTACAAAAAGGCTCAAAAGACGTCTAAAAAGATGAAAACACACAGACATAAACAGTGCTGACAACCAAAGTGAGTTCAGACGCGTCTCTAACCCAGCTCAGAGGGACACAGTCCATGAAAACTGCATAGAGCCAGCTGGCTGACGTAAACCCCCTCTGGCTGGCACTGCCTGCTGCTGTCTCCACATCAGTATTGGACTGTGATGGCAGACACTTCCCGGGTAGATAGATGGTGCTGAAGGTTGGTAACATGGTAGTAAATATCTGCAGGTTGTGCAATCGCAACGAAATAGTTCAAACGGCTTCTTATTATGCAGAGCAGGTTAATTAAAAAACAGATGGCAAAGTCAATAAAACATGCATCTGTGTTTAATGAAAACGTGACACTTTTAATTGTGCTTTTTACAGCATTGATACTCACTAGGATGCAAAGTATTAACACTCGACCATTAGGCCAAAGTTTGACCGTCACCACAGTCTTTTAGAAAGGAAAGAAGTTGCAAAATGGACAAAAAAAGGAGGCAAATTTAGAACCTAAAGCAAATAGAAAGAGAAATGTACAAGTAGCCATTGAAAGAAAAGCAACAAAGCACAAAGAAACGAAGTTAAAGGACCATGAATGAATATGCAGGTTTAAATTTCAAGAGGTTGGGCATAATGTATCAACCAATTCTGTGAATGAAAGAGAAGCCAAGCGTGAAGTTGGAGCCGAGCCAAACATTGCTCTGGCTCTGCATCTTTTTTTCTCTTGCGCTCTGAAGAGCTGAGTTTTGCGTTATCATTTGCTGCGGCTTCATAAGATGAAACAAAAAGAGCAGGAGACCAAATAAACGTGTGTGCATCCACTTCACTGCACTCAAATTAGTATTCAAATCCATGGAGAAAGTTTGAAAGCTAAACCTTTTCTCTAACCTGCAGGTACAGCATCACTTCATCTAAACAAGATAAGAGTCATGAATGAGAATGCAGCATGTTTTCAACAAACGAAACCAGAGCTGAACAGTACATTGATCGAGCTTTGTTTTTGACTTACTGCCCACAGGTGGAGGTGTTCTCAGAGGCTTTTATCCTTTACAGCTCCTAAAACACACTTAATATCTAGTTTTGTCCTGCTCCCTGTGGGTCACTGCGACACTGGAATTAGTTTTCAAACTCTTTACAGGTGTGAAATAACACAAATCTTCCATCTGCACTTGAGCCCCAAGAGCCCACTAAAATATTCAGCAAGACGCCACATGAGCAAAGTAATTCAGAGGAGAACTGAATCGACTAAAACCCTGCTACATCATGTGTTGGTGATGGTGTCCTTCAAGATTTTGAGGTTAGTTAATGAGCTGGGATGCTAAAAAAATTCCCATCACAGTTTCTCATGACTTTAGACTCCAAAAAAATAATAATTTGTTTTGCTTAGTTTCTAAAGCTGCTCCCTCAGAGGTGTTATAAATCAAATGGTAGTGAACATCTAATACCAGATGCAAGTGAAGCAGCTGGGGGCAAAACAATAGGACAACTAAAACTCAAACTATTCTGATAATTGTAAGGGAAATTCTCCTTTGTGAGGTTGAGAGTTGCTAAATCTCAGAAGAATTGTAGACTCAGCGTGATGAATCAGATCTCTTTAATACATGCAGCATGGAGAGAAGACCTGAAGTGTTCTCTCCCGTCTTTCAAATGTTTCTGACTTAAATACAAAACAGAGTGGGGGGTTACAACATTTCTTCCCAGAACAATGACCCCTTGATGTTTGGTGGATCGTCTCTTTCCCAGGACAGTGACCCTTTTGCTACTTCATTAGAATGTAAATGTCGTCTACCATCTATCTTCCTGTAACACCTCAGACGAGAGGCAATTGTCTCTCGTCTGACTCTATGACACTTACAGCAAAAGGGGTTTCTCCCCTTCTGCTCTCACATCCTGATATGGTGTTTACAGTATATTTCTTACTGAATGGAAAACTATTTAATTTCTCACATTCTTTTTATAAATTATATGTTTCAGTAAACTTGGTGTTGCCACAGACGGTTTTTATTTAAATCAACAAAGTTAAAGACATATGTAATAAGATGCTTCACAGGCTTTGTCATTATATACAGGGAATAAGACCCCAAGTTTAAAGCAACATTATGTAACTTTTTTTAACCTTGAAATTACAGCTTCAAAATCATTTTGATGGTACAGTGTCTTATAATAGGGTGAACAGCGTCCCTGTCACAGCCCCCCCATCACTTGCTTCTGCGGTGGAAAAAAAGTTGCTCGCCTCCACATCAGCAGAATGTATGATTTAATCGATAACAGTTATCATTTGAGTTCAAAGAAAATCTGGTTTCAGCGCTCCAAATGTAAAATTGCTTCAGATTTTTTTTCTGTAAAGTCAACACTACTCGTCAGACGAAACAAGCAAAGTTCCCTTTAGGCTGTGACAACTTGTGTCTTCACGTGTCAGCATTTATTGACTAACTTAGTGATTAAGATTAAATAAAAGTTATAGATTTATTGATAATGAAAATAATCACAACCATTCTTGCTGGAGTATAAACTGGATAATGAAAATAAAGGATGGCTGACAGAAACAGAAATATCCGACGGGAAATGCAGTGTATTAAAGTAACTTATAGGCTTGTCTCCAAAACACTGTTTTAGGAGGTGATTAGTGACATGACACTGACTTCTGCCGCCAAAGCTCCTTAGGCACAGCAAAGCTGAGTGCTGGCAGAGGTGGACAAGAATATTTAAGCTCGATGTTTGTAGAATGAGACAAAGCGGGGAAAGAAAAATATAGAAAATGCATATAGCTGCATGACACAGACTATCTATACAATGGATTGCACTGCATTAAACATTTGACAGACGAATATTTTTACCCACACGTGGAAACAAGAAACGTGTTGTATAATCCCACGCTCCTCTATTTTATATAAACATTCACATTCTGCACATGCCAGCTTGTTGAAGGGTCCACATCCACTTTAGCAACACCAGCATCTCGCTCAGACCAAGAGCGAAGCTTAAACACATTGTTACACATCCACCTTTTTATCCTCTCAAACACTCACATTCAAAGAAACATTACCCGATGAGTAAAACCTTTCTCTCTCCGCAGGAAGAGAAGGTTTTATATCCTTTTCAGTTTCTTGGTGCTGCTGCTTGTAATGCCACAAGCTGACAACTGAACACAGAGTCCATGTTGCTATGATTAATGTATTCAGCTCTACTCAATTCAATCAGCGAAAACTCCCAAACTAAGCTGAGTTGGATTCATGGAAGCAGCACTCATGTACTGTCAACCCATCAGTGGGGCTGATTTTGGGTTCAGCTGAGGTAAGCCGGAGCATCAAAACTCTCATCTGTTGTGCAATATCCCACCTCAAAGCTGCCGTGTACGTCAGCATTGCAAGGCTTGGCTCAGGCATGGTTTCTAATGCAAAATGAAATAATGAGATAGAAGTGAATTAACAGACAGGGGGAAGTATCGGCTCGAACTGTCCTTTAAAAGGGCTGGAGCCATGTGGGTTGATTAAGAGTTTACAATTCAATCTATTTATCAGCCACTATCCTCCACTGCAGGTGAAGCTCAAAAGAGGGATTCAAGTGAAGGCCGAGTACACTCAAACGGCCACGGCTTGGTTCTCAACTGAATGAGCGAGATTCCTACTGTGAAGTTCAAATCACGTTGACTAACCTTCACTAATGTTTGACCTTATAAAACATGATGGTCGGATTGGTCGCTCCACCAGTTTGATCTAAAATGAAATATTTTAGCAACTTTGGACGGGTGGATGATGATCGATGACGGATGAAATGTGGTTCAGACATTTATGGTCCCCTCAGGATGAATTGTAACAGCTTCAGTGATCATCTCACTTTTTTTTAACAGCATCTTCAGGTCAAAATTTTTATTTGTCCAACATATTTTGGATAACAAGCAATCACCTGCAAAACTAGTGACGCCTCCGTCTGCCTCAGCTGCACTGTGTTTAGTTCTAATAAGCAAATTCTAGCATCCTAACATGCTAAACTAGGCCGATGAATAACAAACATCTGCTTAGGTTCAGCATGTTAGCATGTCATTGCTGTACAAGATGTGTATTATAAATTTGTTGAGCTTTATATATCTTAAAGGCCAATCTAGGGATCAGCATTTAAAATTAACTTTGGCTATAAATGCTGTAGCGTGTGGCAGGTTATGCTACATACTCGTCCCCATACAAATAAGCGGTAAATAAATTGCGAGCATGATGCCATAGCAACACTCGCATCAAGCATTTCTGCATCATTATGATGTGCAGATGTGATCTTCACATCTCTATAATCAGCAACAATAAACTTGTTTATATCATTTTCCCAGCTTGTCAAATGTTAGTATTTGCTTTTCAACTCTTCTGTGTTAAATGACTTAATATCTTTGACATCAGGTGATTAAACAAAACAAGCTGTTTTTAAGTTGTTATTTAATTAGTTTTAGTTTTTAGTTTTATTTATTTTGCACAATTAAAAAAAAATACACAAAGAATGACAAAGAATACAAATAACATACAGTGCAGGGAGAGGCAGAAAACCCAGTGGGCTTATTTGAAGCCTCCACCTAAATGTTAAAATTTCACAATGTTGTAAGGAAACACAAAATTAACATACAAAAAATCATATGACTACATAAAAGTGATAACAAGTGATAACAATTAGCCCTAGTTAACAAACTGGATGGTCAGATTTATTGCAACAACCTCTCACAGTGAGACAACAGTGAGGAAACTTTAGGCAGCTGCTGCCTGCGGCCGTTCATTTGCAGCCTTCACACTTCACAACTCCTAACCACATCACTTTGTTCACTTTCATATTGACACTTTAAGCCCTCAGGGGTGCAGCTGCTATCAAAGCTTTGTTCTGAAGCAGGTTCAGATATAAGTCCTGCTCAGCAATTTAAACGTTGTGCCCTTCAGGCATTACAGTTCATTTAAAATTCAATTATTCAAGGTCATGATGAAAACAAGTTCACAAAAAAGGAATCATAGAAAAATGATCATTAATTTACAATTGAACATTAGAAACACTGGAAACAATAGAGGCATGAGACAAATAGTTATAAGAGGATTATTTAAATTTGCTGTAGGCTAGACTTTATATTAATTTGTTTAAATTAATTGATCCAGGGGTTTATTGTCTGTAGCCCTACACTAGTACACACATTGTGTGTCCTAAATCTAAACATGTGTTAAAGTGCTATGGACACAACCCTCTGTCTTACAGTGATTGAAAGAAAGATTAGTTATAGGTTTAATTAATTACTCATTTTAAAACTTAAATACAATCTCATTTAATATTTCCACTAGAAGATGGCACTTTGGAGCTTGACCAGGTTTGGGGTCAACAGCTTCAAATTCATTTAATTTGTACATTTTCAGACTGAATCGTCAGCAGCGTGATGGTGTGGTGCCCTCAGCATCGGGTGTTTTTGCAGGGGGAAGCAGTTCTGGCCGTCTTTCCAGTGAAATGTGCGCGGCTCCGACCATCTGTGACCTGCCCTGCTCACTGTCAGCATCACATTAGACGCTGTTGTTGTGGGTTTTTTTTAATAGCTCTCTTGACATTTCAAATAGAGCAGCTGGGAGAGATCACGGGGGGATCTCACTCAACCATTAGCCTGTTAATCCAGCTCTCATCCCACCCCTCCTTCACTCCCGACGTCACCGCATCACATACGGACGGATCCGGCTGTAAATCGTTCACTTGCGCTCTGAGCGGCAGTCTGAGCGCATCCCGTGCCACATGAAGCGCTCCGCGGCGACGCACATGAAACCGGACTGACACCGCACACCGCGGGAGGGACGGAGCTTGACTCTTTATATTTTTTCCCGTTTTCTGTGTTTTGTCTTTCTCCTTGATCTATGTCTCATTCAGAGGAAAGTGGACATTTTTTTCTACTTTTTTTTATTTTCCTCAGAACACACAGCCCGTCGTCAGCTTGATTTGAAATAAACCAAGGTAAGACAAGTTTATTGGACTTAAGTGTCAACAAGGCAAGAATTATGAATAAATGGATATTCATGGCATTCATTTTCAAAAAACTTTCTGTCTCACTGAATCAAAAACTCATTAAAAGGTTGTTTCAGGCTTGTGGACTTTTTTAAAATGTATTTACTTATTTTAGCCCGTTCATCCTGCTCTCCATCCAGCCAGCTTCCTCTGTTTGATGCGCCGATTTCCACTTGGACACAGAAACCTTTGTCCATAAGCGGTCAGTCATGCGTGCTCTTGCGCGCAGTCAGCTCCTCAAGTTTGCATCCAGATCACAATCACAATTTAATGCGCAAAGCTCCCAGCAGAGGAGAGCAATCGGAAGCAAAGCAACTGTGAAAAACATTTTTTTTTTTTACCCCCCTTGAGCGCATGTGAAGTGCAGCGACTGCTTTGCGCGCAAGCTTGGCACAAAATTAACATCTATATTTTCTGTTTCCCTTAGAGCTGCTGAAGGGAAATTCAAGGGCGTAGCTACAGTACGTGTTGGTCACTGAAGGCTGGGGGGTGAACCTGGCTGAGGAGAATCTGGGGAGTTAAAAAAAAACAAAACAGAAAAACTTGAAAATACTGAAATACTCATCTTCTGGTGCCTCAAAGGAAACCATCCTGTAGGTCAACCTGAGATATGTAGATGCATGCAATTACCTCTAAACATCTCCTGATCATTCCCACTGCAGAGTGTCATACAGCCTGGGAATCACTGTGGTAATTTATTACATGCACGTTTTAAATTAATCTGAGGCTGAGTTTGCAGGCAAGTGCTGGATTAGACATGTTATTTGATGTCCTCAGGACAGTTTAAATTATTCATTAGATAAATGAACAGTGATAGCCGAAGATCAACTTTGAAATCATCTGCACTGTTCACACGAGCCTGGTTGTAAGCTGTTAATACTGGGGAAGCATCAGGGAAGCGAGACATAATGAGGAGCTTGTAGGAGGGAGATCATCCGCTGATGCCCTCTTCTGCTGTTTTAATTATCAGGATTTAGTCAACAGGAGTCACTAAGCAAGCTTCTCAGTCCTGCGGTCCTGCTCGGGGTGAATTGGTCTAATGACTGCTAATTTATGAAGTTTAACTGACATGGTGGGTAAGGTCCCTTTAGAGATCATACTGTACCTGTGCAGGTAGATCTTGTGTAAAATTTCTGTCAGCCAAAATGAAATTCCAACTACAAAATATTTTTCCCCTCTGTCCTATAGAGCACAATATGTGAGCATATTGCAGTAATCTGACGTGGTAATCTTTCATTCATTAAGTGCTACTGACACCAGGATTTTAATCTCTAACATGTTGGGCTCACACGGCTCTTCCCCCCATTCCACCTCCAGACTTATGCTGCATATAAATGACATGAATATATGCAACTAGAATCCTCACCCAGCCTGGACCAGTGCATAAAAGCTAAAACAAGGCCATGAATTAGAGTTATTAAGTGTCTCTTGACAATGTTACTCCTCTCATTGTGGAAAAAGCCTCTGAAACTACCTATTCTGGATACTAATGATTTCCAATAAAGCCCAGGGAGAGGCACACTTTACCACACAACCCAGGGACTGACATTCTGAGACAGCCATTACCATGACCCACTATAACGATTTCTCTTTGGTAAAATAATTGATACAAAAATTCACCAGCTGTGGGTGAAAGAGGATCTTCCATCACATCGGCAATGGACCCCAGAAGCAACTCGCTGAATCTTATGAATACAAAATGCATGAGGAGAAAGATGCCATTTTTTCAGCAATCAAGGCTTTTATAATAATCATATTACAATGCAGAGATTTCAAGATGAACAAAAATGAGCAAGATGGTGCTCTTCAGTAGGATGCTATTTGATTGAGCTCATTGTATGTAATGGCACTCAGTATAGCACATACTGTACCTCGTCCAATGCCCAACAGTCCCCGTTTTCAATCAAGCCTAATTTGACAGCCGGATCTGCACCAAATGTTAATGGGGTCTATTCCAGGCCAAGACCTCCATTTTCTTTGAAATCCCTTCAGTAGTTTTTGCGTGATCCTGCTGACAAACCAACCAACTCTCGGACATGGGTGAAAACATAACCTCCTTGGCAGTGTTAAAAATATAGAAGTAAGATTCCAGTAGATGTATTGCATTGCCTCATAGGGCAAAGCTTTGCCATTTCCCTAAACTTCAAAATCATCAATCTGACACATCAATCTTTAAGTAAAGGAAGGAAGTTAGGTGAAGTCATATAAAGAGCGACAAAGTCTGGACAAGGTTGTGGTTGGGGTGAAATGTCAGGTTAAACAAGCACAGGACTTTAAACCAGTGTCAATGGTGAGTTCTTTTTACTTACTAATGAAATGAAGTGACGTTGCATACATACGCTAACTGAAGTTGCTGTGTAAAGTAGGTACGTTCGTATCTTAAGTTACAGGCGAGTGCTAGTGCATGATGAAGGGTCAAGGGTTTTCGTTGCGAGGATTTCAGTCTGTAGGAGTTTCAGGGCTGCGCGAACACAAAAAGTAAATAACACAAAGAAAGCACATGTACTCATGTCCACAGGATGGAGCAAGCTTTTCTTAAGAGATTCAGGAAAAAAAGGATTGTGTTCAAAATCTCAGAAAGTGTAAAGTTTTATAGCAAAATTAGGCCTTACCCTTCACCTCAGCTCTTCAATTCTCAGATACACCTCATCCCACTTAAAGACCAACAAAACACATCTACATTTCTATGAATAAGTCATTAATACAGAACAGTTGGGTGCACATTAAATAGCAATGCATGACCTCTTTTTTTTGCCCAGTCGTGTTTAATTCACACTCGTTTTTTATTGAACTCATTCACACCATAAAAAGCAGCATGAAGGACACTGTGGTTCAACTCATCACCGTCACCGATGTAAAGAAGCGCTTTCTTCCAACTCAATGTTGCTATTGCCCTCCAGCATTGCTACATAAGTAACATCCAATCATTACCGCACTTATCAGACTTACTAAGCCGGACTAAGCTCTATAATTTCACAGGTAGATACCATCACTGCAGTTTATTTGCTGTTGATTTGGTGGAGAAATCCACTTTAAAACGTCTGGGCGCCTCAGAACCAGCTGTTAGAGACAGAGACATAATATTTTTCTGCTTTCTTCTAATGTGTCATTTTCCATTGGAACTCGACGCTCAGATAGACTCATGATGTTCGTAAGGACCACAGACAAAACTGTGAGAAAGAAATGGTTCCTGTTAACAGCGACTCCTGAATAAGATTTGATGTTGAAACATTCAATTCGCTTTACTGAAAGGAACTTTCAACAGAAATTTGAGCCTGTAATAGAAGTCGCCGTTCTTTTCTGCACATGGGGCAGTTTGAATGTTTAACGTTGCATACCGAGCCTTCCAGTGAACAGAAACCCAATTAAAACAAACTTTTACAAAATAATCTACTGTGCGGCAAGAAGCAAAACAACCCATTAAATGACTGTAGGCAGGTGTTTACCAAATTGTGTAAAAAAATGTCTACTTTGTTTTAGTTGATCATGATCAATTAAAACAAAGTAGACATTTTTTTACACAACCCTGGTTCAAAAAAGGTGTGGACGCTGTGTAAAAACGTAAATAAAAACAAAATGCAATCATTTACAAATGAACTAAGTGTTCCAGAGGCAATGGCCGTGATGACCCTTTTTATATCAATCATGATACTATCACCCATAGGTGTCATTCACACTGGAGACACGTCCCCACCACTTTTTGAAATGGCCAATTTTGTCTTCCCATCACTTTTTAAAAGCACAATTTATGAAGAAATGTTCTGAAAAATAGCTTGTACCGAGGAATGTTAACTAATGAGAACGCTTTGCTCTCCATCATCACCTGGGAGCGCACGTACAGGGAGAGAGGAACAGAAAGAGCCGAGGCAAGCCAGTGTGTGGACAAAGCAACAGTGTGTAGGCAAACTTTTTTAGCGATTCTGGAGCCTCATTCTCATGCTATCAAAAACCAACACTTTTGGTTTGTGGCTCGGGTCTGATATATCAATCAAACTCAATCAAACCAACAAATCATATAGCACCTTTCAAACAAGTCAAAATGCATTCCAAAGTGCTGTTCAAGTGAATGAAAAAGCAATAACATGGTATAAAAACAGGTTTAGAGAATAATGCACACCAATTGCAATTAAATGAAAACTGAAAATAATGAAAGATAAAGAATACAAGATAAAAACAAGCAATAAAAAAAATTCAATATTGCAAGTAACATTTTGATTAAAAAACTATTAAAAGCTCATTATTTTGTTTATCTCAACAATCAAATGGCAAGAAACCAATGACAAAGGAGAGCCAAAACACTGGTTTGTCTAATGATGGAAGACAAACCACAATGCATCACAGCCCTCCTCCTGTGCGAGTCGCTCACTCTTGCTTCCAGTTTTCTCTCAAGGGAATAAAAAACCCCACTGTGCGATTGTTATTGTTCTCTCTTCACCTGCTTGTACGCAGTAAACAAGTAGTGCTACTTCTGTGGAGGCTGGATTATACTCCCAAAACAGAAGCATACACAGAGAGCTGCAGACAGTTCTCTGACTTCACCCTCTAATGTGAAGCAGTTGCTGTCGACTGACATAACGATCTGCCAGAAGGGCTTTACTGTTGTACGTACCACTAAATGGCTTTGTCCTACCACATAAATTAAGAACATGTCATATTGTCGGGGATCTAATGGTTGCTTGATCACTTAACCTTTGGCATGAACTTTTGATTGTTTGATTGTTTGATTGATTTGATTGACTACAATACTTCTACTGTGATGAATGTAAATGCTGGGACGACATCATACTGTAACTAAAAATGACTTCCAATTCACACTTGAAGCTGCACCATTCAATATTTTTATTTTAGCAAAAGTCCTCTGATAAACCCACTGTACACTACCTGCAATACATTTTTTTCTTCCTTCTCTTAACCACGTAACCAGGAAAGCAAGAAAAATAAGCTGATTCACCACTAAGTCATCTGTTCATCTGTCATTTCCCAGGTTTAAAATGAACGAAGGACTTGAGAACAACTTGACTCAACTCTATGACAACTGGACATTTTACAACTCCTCCCTGGAGTCCGTCATACCCAGGAACAACATCACCTATGTGGGATTTTACCTTCATCAGCCGTCCACAGCAGCCATCTTCATTGTGTCCTACCTGCTGATCTTCCTTGTGTGCATGGTGGGAAATGGAGTGGTGTGCTTCATTGTGCTGCGGAGCAAAAACATGCGGACTGTCACCAACTTGTTCATCCTGAACCTTGCTGTGAGCGACCTCCTCGTTGGGATTTTCTGCATGCCCACAACTCTTCTTGACAACATCATTACAGGTGAGTAATTAGAAGCTTTCAATGTGATGCTCGGACAAGTGATCTCCACTTGTCCACCACTTCAGTTCATAAACTGACGACTTAATTGCCAGCCAACTTGACAGCCTCAGCTGTAGTTAACTGTTAAGGTGCCATGCTAACATGCTACACAATCTAATCATCTTGGCCTTGAGCGTGAACCACAACTTGGGCCAGCACCTGACTATCTATTACCCACAAAAATATACCCATTTGGGATCAAAAAATGATATTCATCAATCTAAATGACCCATGTTTTGAGATGTCACCTTTCATTTATTTCAGACTTTCTAATATTAACACTGTAATGTTCACAACTACTGTAGATTAAACCGTTCCATTGTCTCTGCTGGAATCAAGCTGGCTGATGGTTTTGCCGTTGCTGTTACTCAGCTTGTCAGGTGGCAGGAGTCTGGTTTGTGTGTGTCTGGATGCTGGATGTTGGTTTCACAGGAAGTTGAAGAGGAGCGTATCCCTATTGTAAATTTGTGACGACGATGATGACACATTCATGGTCTATTCTGAATGAATTCTTCATTTCCCCCACTGGGAAAACCAAACAAGACAGCATCGTTTTTGACAGATCCAAGTGACAACCATGTTGTTGAAATTTTATGGATGATCCTCTGACGTCCCATTCCTTGGAGGGCAACATGGAGCAGCTGCAGAGAGCTGACAGTAACACCAAAGCAAAGAGCTGTCGCTATGGGAGCAATACACCATCTCGTCTAGCTGCATTTGTGTAAACTGGAAGCTCTTACAGTATGTTCCAGGTTTCAACTCCACTCTCAAACGCCCTGCAAACCCTTTTTCAAAAATATTGCTCCCATCCCCTTCAACGTCCTCTGAACTTCCAGCTGAGGAACGCTGGTCCAAGAGTTAGATCCAACAAAGTACAAGTGAGGTAGATGGATGTTGAAATGTAAGTGACAAGGTCAAGCTTTGACTAATAAAAGCTGAATCAAGGATGATAAAGCAGAGGTGAGTATAATGAGCTCAGCCTGAGGTATCCTAAAATGAATACTGTATAGAGAATAAACGGTTATATTTTTCTTCTGGTGCCACCATCAGCTCCACAGAGCTGCTAGCCTTGTAAATCCTTTGATAAACTTGACCCTTAATATCTAATCATTGATATCATTTCATTTACTAGAGGGTGAACTTGTTTTTCCAGTTTAGACTCACATTAATGTGCACTATAGGTGTACGGGGCCATGCCACAAAGCATGAACCTTGTTGTTTTCTTAGCAGCCTGTGGCAATCAAAAGTCAAGAAGGCTCAGAGGAGTTGACTTTGTGATTCATCATGTAGGCGACAGTTTTCCCTGCATGCATGAATAAGACCAGGGCTTTTTACACATCGTGCTGATTGGACCTGACAGTTGGCTCTCGATGACACAAATCTCACATGAGCAATTCTTAAGGCGAGTGATAGCGGCTGCCAGTTCAGATTGTTTATATGGGCAATCTGCTGTGGCTGCAGTGTTTTCTTAAAGGTCCACTTTGTAGACAAGTTGATTTTTGAGTGTCATTTTCGCTTTTGGTTTCCCAACTCGTTGAATACTGACGCTGTGGGATTTTTGGTCCGATCCATTGCCATGTTAAAGTGTCAGTATTTGATGAGCTGGGAATGACACAGAAAATGTTTTCTAACAGTGAGAGAAGAGTTTCTTCTCAACTGACTACAATCAAGGCCATAAACTTTTCAAAAGATGATAAACCCAGAAAAAATTGTACTGACAGGCATTGTCAGGCTTTTTGAAATTAGTTTGATTTTGGTCAAACTGAGCCAGGTTGAAGATAAGAAAATAAAACCTGCGAACATGTCTCTCTTTTGTTAAGCATAAGAATGTGAAGTGAATGAAAAAGAAATTTGTACTGACTGTGGATCAACATAACTGCCTCATTCAGAGATGTTCTTATCTTTCAATATATGACTAAAGGGGCTCTGGAGAACTTCTCTGTTGAGCTGAGAGCCGGTCGTTAGTTTATGAAAGCCGTATCCATTTTTATACTAACGTTTCAACTGCTGCTCTCTGTTAGCGGAAAGCAGAGCGAGGCACTGAGACGAGGCACTCGAGAACATACATTAAGCCACATCTTTTGCCTGTTGTTGAAAATCCGACCTGAGTCCTTCACAAAGAAATCTACAGTCCAGCAGCATTCAACAACTTAAACAAATCACACACAGGCTTGTATAGGCAACTGAGAGAGACGGGGAAGGTCTCATTTTTCAAATCATGTTACAATCTGCTCACATATGGCCAATAAAAAGTGATTAATACATGTTTAGTGGTACAAAATGTTGGCTAAAAGATATATAAATAATTATTCACCATTATCCATCTATTGCCTCTTCACAGGAACAGCCAATAATGTGTAATCAGTCATTGTTTGAATGAGAGACATGCTAGACCCTGGCATAGAGTTTGTGGAAACACAGCTGGTAGAGTGCTTTGTATGATTGAATCCCTGCTGCAATGACGTGACAAATGGACAGCTTGCGGCTTCCAGGAGTAAACAAGAATGAAAGCTTATTAGCTCTGCAGTAGATTATCGCAGTTAGAATCATGCAATCATGAGTTTAACAAAAATCTCTTTGGCATATATACATGTATATAAATACATAAATATATTACCTACTGTTGCAACAATCCTACTTTTAGTTTATGTGTGTATAATTCCTCCTGACAGCATGCGATCAAATACACAAATATTTTACCTGCCTTTCTGTTTGAGACAAAATAACACCGCTAACCACACTACACAACAGGCAACAATATATTTGATGCACACAGACAGTTCAATGAATCATGGGGTCAGGGGTGGATTGGGATAGAAAACAAACTTGACTTTTAAAGCAGAGTGGCAGACAAACACTATAATCTTCACAATATTAACTACAAATGAATTTTTTTAACAGAAATGGTTTGATGCCTTTGGCAGTTTACATTTCTTTCAGAATTTTTTTGGTCATGTGAGCTTTTTCCATATTTTTTGAGATTGTAGCTAGAATACAATATGGCACTACATGCAATCAACAGGTGAACTGTACAATGTTTAATGTCGTACATTCCTTGTATCAAACAAGGGAATATTTCAGAAAAACACATGTATACTTTAGATGTCAGCATAAGTTAACTGACTATGTGAGGATGGTTAGGCATGTTGAAGGAATCTGGCACGGTTCATCTGTTTAGCCACACTCACTCCTCTCATGTCATGTCAATCTACTGTAATTTGCCCTGTACCGGCTGCACCCGCAAGAGAAGCACTGCAGTGCATGGGGTATCTTCTGTTTTTCAGTTACATGAGTACTTAGTACTCACACACACACACACACACACACACACACACACACACACACACACACACACAAACTATTGAGCCCTTTGTCTAGACAGTGAATTAAAATTCACTCAAATTCCTCTGAAAGGTGTTGAGTTAAAATGTGTCTGTTAAAAGGTCCACAGCTGCCAAAAATATTTGCATATTCATGTAGTCTTTTTTTTGCAAGATGAGCAAGAGAAGAACTGGATGTGTTTCTAAGAATTTTAAACTAGCTAATTTTTTCGGGGGAAAAAAGACTTTTATTCAAAGCAGATTGTTAAAAACATGTCTTGAGGAGAGTTGGGTAACACTTCATTTTACAGGTCAGCGAATTTCATGGTGAGTAGGTGGTCAATTAAAATTCCCCCCCAATTACCAAAATAATTACCTCAATATGTATTGAAAATTTACCCCAAAAGATCTCAGAATAATATTCTACAGGTCTATTGGTCAGTAAAGTAAAGTACATGTTTTAATTATTTACATTTTCACCAATGTTTGTAATTTCAGTGTGACAGAGAAAGAGCCTGATTGTTGAACTGGTGAGAATGTAAGCGGTTAAAAGACGTACTTAAATGTACTGACCTGCCGAAATTGGACAGAAACTAGTTGGAAGCTGGGCTGAAACAACTCACCCCCGTTCAGTGGCCTGCTGAAAGGAAGTTAAACTTGTACCATCAGCAGATGTTAAGCAGTAACCAGCTGTAAGTTTCCCGGAAATGTATTGAGGAAATTACCAGCTATTTATTAACTGCTTGTTGAAAAATAGAATAATTTTATTCTGAAATATCAATAGAACGATAGTTTATGAGGTAGCCATCATGGTGATTGGGGGGTTAATGTCAAAGAAATTTCAAATATGTTGCTAGGTAATTATCACCCACTTACTGTGACATTTTCAATGCGAGTGTGTTTCCGAGATCTGTAAAGGAACATTAAAAGCTTCATCAAATAACCATTTTTCTGTCCGGTCATTTGTTTGATGTCATGTGAAATACAGCAGAGAGGTAGACATTACAGAGAGGGGAGGAGGGTGTCATCGGTCATTCCAGTTGACTGACATTCAACGGATATGGAAGACCTTCCTCGGGGAGGAGAACAAGAAGCGAAGGATCATAGGCAAAAAAAAATCTTGCTCGAAGCAAAACAGTCAGAAAAGCACTTCTCAAATCTGAGCAGTGTTTGAGTAACAGAGAAAGTGACACCTTGAGAAAAGGGTCAAGGCTGCCGTTTGAAAAAAAGGCACATAAAAGACTGCGAGCGCAGGAGGTGAAAGCCTTGTTGGTGTCAAAGAGATGAAAACTCAGTCACTCAGCTGGAACATGAAGCACTGTGTCAGTCAGAAACTGGGCAGAGCTCATCACCAGTCTCCCAGCATCCCTACCAGGAAGCTCTGTGGTGACAGCCTCATGCTGCACAGGGCCTTTCAGCGGCAGGGAGTGGGACATCCAGACAGCCAGTGACATTTGATGGGGTTATAAATCAAACTTTAACAGGGCAGTGACACTTAGCGGGACAAGTCTTGGTTCAAAGTGCAGTTTCTAGACGTCTGTGCCTTCACAGAAGGGGTACAATTGGCATTCATTTCTGGGTGAAAGGACTCTGCAGCGATGAAAGTAAGAGATGTATAACTGTAACCACCGTACATCGTCACTGGCCTCCATGGTGCTTTTTGGCACACCAGAAAAACAACAACAAAAAAATGGAAAGACAAACTCGTCTTCTAGAGATGGGAAAGCAGTCAGTTGCCTATTTTTAAAGGTTTTCCTGTGTTTAAAAACACGTATATACTGTATATATGCACATTCTTGTGTAAAAATAGGATTTGAGGATTTAAATCTCCCTTGCACATGTTTATCATTGTGGTGATGTGTGTGTCATTCTGCCTCTGAGTGTTTTTGTGGTTTATGTTGTTGATGAAAACCCAAGATGAGAGATCAGTTTTACAGAGCATTATGTGCGTCTTCTTGTCACTTTGTCTCCAGCCGCTGTGACACAAGCCTCTTGTCTGGCCTCTGAGGGCTCTTTTAAAACTGGACAATTCGCAATCTGCCATTGTCTTTCAAAGACAGCTTTCATCTGATGCACCATTAGGATGTTTACGGCGCATAATTGAAGATGATGGAGATTTTTCACCTGAATCAATGCTGATTGGCCCGCCGCAATTTGTAAACCACATGAAAGAAGCATCGCAAGGAACTGAAAGTGACGATTTTACTCCAGAAAGTTCTCCATATGTACTGAACATGGATCATTTAGTTTTAAATAAGATATTGTGGATAGTGGGACTGCATATCATGCTGCAGATCTGCTTCAAGCTTAATAAAGTTTTCTTAGAATAGCACCACTTACCCATCAGTGTTTAAAATCTTTTGCATTTTTGTAGATAGAAAGATAATAAGAGTCGGACCATCCCTGTGGACTGTGCAACCTGATAAGCATTTAGTAGGCAGCTCAAGATCTAAAGAGCTTTGAGGCAATGGTAATGTGTATTTTTTTGCCCACACTGAAGAAGAAGACATTTTGTTCTGCTGTAAGTCCAGGTTTCCGTTCTCACAATGGATGAAGAAGCTGTTTGCATATAGACAAAAGGAAAAAAACTGCTTAATGTTAGAAAGAGAAAAATGAATAGGATGTGAAAGCATAAACAACAGTCGAAGAAAAAATAGGTTCATTGTTACTCTCATCCTATTATCTAGCACATACATCATCCCACCTCACTCCCACCTCTTTCAGGCTTCCTATGACAATGTTGGTCCCAGAGATAGTGTGTTGAGCTTGATGCCAACACATCATCACATGATTTACATAATTTCTAAACAAACATTGTTTAAAATCATACTGAAGAAATGCACACACATACCTTTGAAATTGGACCAATCTATCTTTGGAAACTCGGAGATGATGTCTCCACCTTTAAGCTTCTGATTGGACATTCTTAGAAAGGTCAGCGATCACCTTCAAATAATTTGAGCTGCAGAGCAAATCTGGGCAGTGGAAACAACCAAGCAGTGCTGCCTTAAGCTCCAGCCTTATTACTCTCTGTATTGGAAAATAAGAACTGAAGCCAACACAAAGCTTACTGATACAATTTATAACCACAGCTATGAGCTTCAGAGCGCTAGACGTACAGTATATCCCCAATCACCCTTTATTATAAAAGCGTATGGCAATTAATCCAAGCAAGTGTTATAGAAACTGAGGGCTATTCTGATGAAAGTGTGCAGTCTGTATTTATTTTGAGTCTGCCACAATAGGACACCTACACTGTCAGCAGCTCTGCTACTAGTCACCGGTATCCCTGATTAAGTGCTGCAAAGAAAAGGATTGTTCACCCTTGGGACACAATACATCACGCCGAGTTCCTTCAGCTCCTCCTGTACTCTGATGGGTTTGTGTGTGTGAATCTGTATGAGTCTCAACAGGTGTCCTATCTTAATGTGTTGACTTAGCGGTAAATCAGCTGATTGCATCTCTCCCTTCAACAGGATGGCCTTTTGGAAGCCTGGTCTGCAAAATGAGCGGCATGGTTCAAGGGATCTCAGTGTCAGCGTCTGTCTTCACTCTGGTCGCTATCGCTGTTGACAGGTACAGAGGCTGTATTTTACTACCACAGTACATTTCCTTTTCCCAGCAACTTTCACATTGGCATTACACGTCACAAAAAAAGCCTTGTAAAAGCCTTAACCAAGGCTGCACAATCCTATTAAATAATGAGAAAATATAAAGAATTCACAGTTCATTTACTTCCTTCTTCTTAGAGCTTTAATTCATATCTCACGGCTGCCTTCTCCGAAGATAAGAAAAAGCTCTCGAAAAGGATTGGAAGCTACACTGCAAACTGATATGCAATTTGTTTGTGTTAATGCAGCACAATCCAGGTCAAAGGATTAAAGCTTTGTTTATTTCCTCGTTGCCTCATTTGTGTGACAATACAGCCAGAGCTTCATCCCTAATTTTTGCAGATTCAGATTTCATTAACTGGAGACTGCACATCATGGTGTGGCCTTCAAACACAGAACGAAACAGTACAATAGTAAACAACCAGAATCAATATTTAGCACAAATTACAATTAAAGAAATGCATCTAGTTTATATCCTATCTTATAGTTCAGTCTGTAATAATAATGTAAGTTTTACCATAGACGGATGATTTACAGAGTATTACGGCAGATACTTGTTTCTTTTCTCTGCTTGTGTTTTTACGCTCATATAAAGCGTGATATTAATCCCACAGGCAGTTGTCATCACATTAATTACTAAATCTTATAATCCCTTTCAGACCTTTGCATCTTCCTGTTTGGTGTCATAATCACAATAATAGTTGGCACGATGTTTCCCACTTTGCAGAAGCAAAGAGAAAAACTAGACTTGCACTCAGTGGAGCGCATACCTCCGCCAAGTACCAACAGTCCCCTTTTGCAGAGACCCGTCCTCCATCCAGATTTCATGTTGTTTTTGTGTGAGCCTGCTGGCTGACAAACTAACTGACAAACTGACAAGATAAAAACACAACCTCCTTGGTTGAGGTGATAACCGCCAAGCTCACTGATGGCAAAAGGGCATGCAATGCATCAAAGGGACAGTTCATTTTAGGGACATCCATCCCCTGAGACAAAGGCTATTTTTTTAAGTCATAGTCTATAATCATTATATTGGCTAGAACCGATCCCAGCCAGTCCTCGGACAGTAAGTGTACCTTTGGTGTAGAATAATTTAGCACAGATATTGTGTTCCCAAGGTCACATGTCCTTGAATCTTGAAAAATAAATGACCAAAATCAAGTCACTCGATCTTTGATCCTTTTACCTTATTTTCTAGCACTCTAGTCAAATGAGCAGGATTGTGCCGCATTCTCATCCTCATCTTGTATTCGCACTCTTTTTAACGATTGTGCTGAACTGCCCAGCTGTTCAGCGAGATGACAACATGTGGATGGAGGAGGCTGCAGAATCTCACAGTGGGGAATTATAGTTTGTCGCTAACACTGGAGCCCAGCGAGGTAACACACCCAGTGGAGTTACAACAGCCCTCCAAACTGTGAAAACGAGAGCGCTGGTATTCTATCATCACCTGGTCCTCAGGCGCTCGACGTGCAGTGACGGCACTCTGTCACAATTTGTAATCACTGGAGGGTGTCTGCGCCTCTGGAAAGGACAGTTGGAGTTTGAAATGCTCTGACATCCAAGATTTAAAGTCACCTATCTATCAGACACATGATAGGAATTTGATTTGAAAGAGGAGATCAAGAGTCCTGGCTGCCACCCTTTGGACAGATACACGGATAAGCCAGACCACTAAAGAGTCTGTATTTATCCCGATGTGACCTTATTGCTCTCATACCATTATCAATTATACCATTATTCTAAATAATATGTTGGGATGGCATCGGCTTGATATCTTAAAGTGTTAAAGAAACACCACAATAACACCAGCTACAGTAATTCAGGAATACATTTCTTGGTCTGGATGTCTCTGCATGTCTCTTTTCTCAAACTAACAATCACAAGATTCTTTCACAGTGAGAGCTTGTGTCAATCCACCTCCTGCCTAACATGGAGATGCCAGTTGAGTCTAATGATAATGATTCCCATCTCTCACCTGCAATGTCTCCAACTGATCTGCTCGAAAACAAGTGTCCAATGAGCAAATCTATATTCAAATCAAGTTTAAAGTGATTTTACCCTCGGTGTCTTCACTCCATCACACTCCTGCAGCTGCTTCACAGTGAAGGCTCTGTTTTCTGCTGCACTTCTAAGACTGGTCGAATGTCAGTATATTCATTAAAACCACAAGTTAAATATATATGTATACTTTACTTGAGTATTTCTATTTTCTAGCTTATACTATAATACTTTTAATCGAATAAACTATGATGAATTGTCACTGATTAAACTGCCAAAGTTGTATAAATCAGTTGAAATTTGGATACAAGTTACTGATAATACGTCTGTACCTTGGCTCAAATATTCTGAATATAGGACTATTTCTTGAAATACTTCCTCCATCGCTGCCAAATGCCGATGGAAAGTCGGATGAAGTTTTGTAGTCCAAAAAACATTTCCGACTTTTTCATCAGCATGGTTCAAAGAGGCTGAAGAAGATGTGTTTTGCAACTCAGGATCAAATGAAAAGATCATGAGCAGAGAAGTAACTGTTCCGATGTAGATAAAAAGAATGATAAACATTATCACTCAAGTCAACTTCATATTTATACATATAAAGTATTGGTCAATAGGCATCATAGATGATGGCTGGTGAAGGGCAGACACATTTTTGAAGGCTTGAGCAGTAGCATTTCAGAAAGCCAAGAAAAAAAAGAAAACATTGGCCAGAGGGTCACTGATTTGGTTAGTCATACATGTTTTCAGCACTCTACAGTGAGAGAAATGAAGATGGATGGATCTGACTTCAAAAGGAAGGCCAAAAAGCGTATTAGCCACCCCAACAGTAGACACACTGCTGCTGGCTGGACTGTCACAGACTGCATGAGACACTGCAAAACTAACATATAGCACTCCTATAAATGCTGATTTATAAATACCAAAATGTAAACTCAGTGCAAACCTCTACACTTTTCAGAAAGTTTAGAACGTGGTGCGTTCAAAGAGAAATCGTACAGAACTTCAACAGAATAGTCATTGAAAATCTCAAGTGTACAATGGCCTATTCATGACCATTTGGCAAGAACAGCTTGCTACTGTCTCTCTGGTCTTCTAAATAGGAAGCACAAAGACAACCTTGTGCACAATTTGGCACGATCATTACATACCTTTTGTTAACAAATGACAATAAAGTCACAGATTACAATGGAGGTAGAAAGGGGAGCTGTGTTAATTACACCCCTTTTGTTTTGAAATTGATCAGCAGTACAAATTGGACGACACAGCGAGGAATGGTTTAATGAAGCACAAACAGTAACGTCATTGTATTTTTGAACACATTTTTAATTTAAAAGCCAAATCACTTTTTCTATTTGCTTACATTGTTGTTGTTGTTCTTCTTCTTTTCGTAAATACTGACTAGCAGGCCATCCAAAAGCTCTTATTTGTGCTCTGACTGGAGTGAGGCTCAAGGAGCGAGGAGGAATCTCTGAGGAATAATGAGCGAGGAATAAGAGACCAGCTGAAATGACCCCTTATTAGATATCAGCTTTAAATACATATATTTATGCACGAGGCACAGCCGCTAAACTTAATTTGTTTATTAATGTTTTGTGTCCTTCACACACACAGTCCAGATTCATATAGCAAAACTGTTTGGAGTAAAGCAGCAATCCTAATAAATCCTGAGCTCTATCAGCACTCTCTGAAAAATAATGATTTATTTTAATTGGTTTAATTTCCACTGGAGACTTTCTTCTATCACAGTCACATAATTAGTTTGTCCTTTATAACAGAGCAAGGCATTACAATAAATTATTAGTTCAGTGTTACTATTTTAAATAAATATAGAAAGTCCCTTCATGCATTTTTGCCAAAATGGTTCATTATGCCCCCTGAACAGGTGCAAATTGTGCCTGTGGAGAAAACACTGCTTCTTGGTACTGATAACTGTGTGTCTCTATTAGTACTAACACAGTGCACGTGTGCAGACACAAATTGTTCAAAAGTATGGCAAGTAAGGTGTTAAAGGTGATCCCAGCAGGTTTCAGAGGCTGAAATTTGCCATGGAAGTTGTGAGGTAGTGCACATGTGAATGCATGAACGAGTGGATGCCTGCGCATACCTGGTAGCAGCTGTTGCAAATTCATGCTTGTTCTCATGTGCAGCCCTTTACCATAGGACCCTGTGGTCCCTGGCAACATCCCCTCCATGTGATAAGAGCCCGGATGATTTACAGTGAATCTAAATATAAAATGTTGTACCATGTAAAGTAAATGTTCTTTACTGTCACTCAACTTCCTGTGGAAAAAAGCTATGTCAAAGTAGGTTAAATTTCTCCTTGCATCTTTCTTATCCAGTCTTTTTTTAATCCTTTTGCAGATTCAGATGTATTGTCTACCCATTCAAGCAAAAGCTGACCATATCCACAGCCACCTTGATAATAGTCATTATCTGGGTTCTGGCCATATCCATCATGTGTCCCTCTGGGGTGATGCTACAAGTGACCAAGGAGCAAACCATTCGGGTGTTACTGGGCTACGACAACAAAACAAGCCCGTTTTATTGGTGCAGAGAGAACTGGCCAAACCAGGAGATGAGGAAGATTTACACCACTGTCCTGTTTGCAAATATCTACCTTGCTCCTCTGTCCCTCATCGTGATCATGTACGCCCGGATTGGCATTACGCTTTTCAAAACAGCAGTCCCAACGGGAGGGAAGCCGGGCCACGAGAACCGCCACACTGTGTCAAAGAAAAAGCAAAGGGTGATTAAAATGCTTCTTATAGTTGCTTTGCTTTTCATCCTTTCCTGGCTGCCTCTGTGGACCCTCATGATGTTGAGCGACTATGCCAGCCTGACTGAGCAGCAGTACAGAATCATCAACATTTACATTTACCCCTTTGCCCACTGGCTGGCCTTCTTCAACAGCAGCGTCAACCCCATCATCTACGGTTTCTTTAATGAGAATTTCCGCAGAGGATTTCAAGCCATTTTCAAATTCAGTCTGTGCACGGCCGACGGACAGCGGAGGAAAACCTACTCGCACAGGCTGCAGGGAAACTCTGTGCTCCCAGCTAACAATGCACAAACCTCCCTAGAGCCCATTTCCCTCAACAGCCTCGATAAGAACACTTCCAGGCGACTCAACCATGTCACTGAACAGGACTTGGTGATGGAGGACCTGGAGAAGGCATCTTGCAGCAGTGGAGGTGTGACAGCAGTGTCTATTTGAGGAGACACGTAGAGACAGTCTTCTAGGTGATAAGTAAAGGTGTTCACACTGCAGGGAAATAGCCCTCATCATTTAAAATAAAGGCCTCTGCTGTCAAGGCTCACCTGAATACATTTTAGAAGCTGACGTTTATGTTGAATTTGTCAAGGTAATTTTAATACTGTTGAATAAAACAGGCAAAAATGACAAAAACTGGGAAATGGAAATGACATGTAAAGCAGAAATCTTTCCTTTTGACTGTCCTTCACCACTTAATTCATGCAGCAACAGTGTTTGCTTCTGAAACAAATGAAATGAACTTTAAATGACCAATTTAAAAAAAAGAGAATACTCATTTGGTGTGAAGATTTACTCATCACCTTTAAGGTGCACAATCTATGTTGCACACATTGTGCTGTGTTATAAATGGAAGCAGGTTGCGCTGTTGGATTTGTGTCTGTCAACAAAAGGAAAACAAATCTCTTTTGCAAATGCATAATTAATCCGTAAGGATTGGTTGATATTGCATTGATAACAGGCCACTGTCCTGCTCCACGACATACAGTACCTTATGAAACCTGTATGTATTAATGTATAGAGATGCATCAAACACGTATGTACTTTGATGTTTGCAGAGCAGATTTCACAAGAAAGATTTGACACATTAGATTGAACAACCTTCCCCGTCTTCAGTATTAATCACTTCTATTGAGAATGGGAAGTACTTAAAATCATTTAAGACCTTGAATACAGAAAATCATCCATGGCCTGTAAAATTAAGCCATATCACCTTATTAAGAAATCAGATTATTTTAAAAACAAACTTTTTAAAAAGTCAAAGGCCTTGAACATCAAACTGAAGTAAAAATCTTTCAGTTATCTCGATCATGAAGCACAATTATTTCCATGCCCACAACTGTTTTGCAGAGAAGCAAACTCTACAGAGGGATACTGACCTTAAGAAACTGATCAAGGCTTTCATCCCGTTAAATCATTGTGTCAGCAGCTTGTCTAACAGACTACAGAGTTCCTTTGATAAACAAAAGTTCTTCAGTACTGGCAATGCATTTGAAAATAATGCTTTTAAAGTTCACTGAATATAATTAACCCTTGGCAATGCAACCTAGTCTTTAGTTGGTCTGCCGCTTGCAAAGTACATTATTATACAGCCTTTTAGGCTACTTATATCACTTCACTGTATGAAACATTATATATTATATAATATACCAGTCCAGTGAAGACAGTTGGGCATTGCCTTAAAAGAAGATCTTTTCAGTCTTTCCAAAAAGTTGAAACCTGTACCACTGGTTTTCTGTCTGTATTATAGGATAAAGCGGTATCTGCTCCTGCCACCTTGTCATTTTAACAAGAATCCATGAGGCTTTGACAGCATGCCAATGACTCATCCTACTGATTAATGAGTTAATTATCCCTTGGTATGATTACTGTTATTTGAAAGACAGAGGCAGAAGCCGTGGGAGCGGTTGCTTGGAGCAGTTAACATTTGTAATGTCGACTCAATAAAAACATGTTGATTTAATAGTTATTTCTGAGTTGACTTACAAAACTTGTAAAGCTGCAGCATTCTCAGTGACATTTTCTGTCCATATTATAATAAATCCCCGGCATTTTTTTTCACCGCCATAGTTTTTTGTTGATTGGCTAAAGAAATCGGGGAAATACAATTCCAAACACAATGTCAATGCAATATGGCAGCTACTGTGGTAGAAGCTGCTAAATGTCTCGCCATTGGACCACTTCTAATAAACTGTCTAACAATAATGTGGTAATGATATATTGAAATGTAGGACCTTTTCCTTGAAAAAGACTAACCCAAGCCATTGTTAGTTGTGTCAATCAGTTAAAAACTTCCCTTAGTGATAAAATTATATCCAATCAGAAAGGCAGGAAACCAGATAAACTGTGAACAGAAATGTAAAGGGCCAGTCCTGCAGGTCACACAAATGATAACACAGTTTTATCAGCTTACCCATTCAAGGCCTCTTCATGCAGAGCGACAGGAGAGCTATGATTGTATCGTACGTGAGCCATATACTGTACATACAAATGACCTTTTCGTCCATGCTCTTACTCTGAAATCTGCTCTTCAAACACGTACATAAAATGTAACAATGCTGAATTTAATATAATTTATTCATGATATCTCATGAGCCTGTTATGAATGTGCCATGTAAATCTCAGACGACAAAGTGTTTTGCTTTCATTTTATTTTTATCTCTCTATGAACAGTCTTGTGCAGATAACCCATATAGCAAATGGGAAAAACAAGAGGGCCTGCATTGACCCCAAAACATGTATCGTCCGCTGTAAGTATATGTTACTAAGTCTGACGCTTAGATTACAGGTGATAATGTGAATCTGTCTTTGTGGGGTGGTGTGCTGAACAATCGTTGGTTAGGTATTTTACAAACTTTAAATCTCTTCCGTTGGCAGGGACCATTTTGAAACTTTAGATAGCAAAGATGTAAAAAATGTGTAAAAAAGGAAAGAATCATCAGCAAAATCATAAAATGAGTCAAGGGTGAAGGTTACAAAAAGCGACGCACTGTTGAGGAGCAGTGTAAGGCTGTCATATGCTATCTCTATATAAATAACATGCACACAATGATGCACATTTTACTGAGAGCGTGATAGATTCAGTAGCAAGGTTGAGTCTGCAAAACCTGGCAGTCTTTCCTGAAAACTGACAACGTGCCATATAGTATATATACATTTGTTTACAGGCCTGTGGGACAGTTGAAGTTGTAATGAGTGGGAAGTATGATGCTTCAAATCTGTTTTCTCCATCACATGTTCCACACCAAATGTGAAAATATTGGCCACTTGCTGCCGACATTTCTTGTGTTACAAGCAGAAATACGGCGGCTCATGTGGTAACTGATGCTTTTTGACTGTGCTGAGCTGATTGTGACAGCCTTTTGTTGCTTCCAATTTTCTCTGCAGTCACTCGATTTAAATGCCACTAAAGCTGTTTTCAGGGCAAAGCTGCTCTCATTAACCTGCAATTTAGTTTTTCATGATTAAAAAATAAGCAGCAGCTTGTTAATGACTGCTAGCCAGGATTCCATTTCATACTACTTATTACGCAACAACAACAACAACAACAAAAGTAAGTGTGAACAACTACAGTATGTTTTGCATTTGGCTGCCTTACAACACAGAGCAGCTGGATTAAACAGAGGTTTCTTCCTTCTGTCTCCCTAAAAGTGTGAGGACAAAGTCAGACAGTAATTAAATGTATCATTAAAAATTCATTTTAAGTGGATTTCCCATAAATACAGTAATTTATATACATTCTCAAGTAAATTCCACTCACGAGCATCTGCCTGTGTGGATTGCGCGGACCACTTCAACAGCAGATTTTTCTTATTTGAGTCACTGAGAGGTCTGCACTGCTAATGCTCACATAGGGGAAAAAATATGGCTCAGCCAGCACTTAATGTTGACACTTGTCATAAGCTGATACCTAAAATCTTGACAAGTTGTCCACTAAGATTCTCCAGGTCATTGGATGTCTGGTCCTTTTGACACTTATCCAAATGGCTGCATCCCTTCTATTGACTGAAAGGGCTTCAGGCACTTTAACCCATGTGTCACTTCGGTGTCACATAATATTTGCTGAGGTCACACTGTCATATAAGACTTAACTGAGTCACATAATGAGGAGTTAGACGAAGACCAGGTCAGTCTAAATGCTTATAAAAATCTGTGAATTTAAGAAACAGCACAGGGATCACAACACAATCTCCACAGAGGACCAGACGTGATAGCCGAGAGTTTTTTCTAACACCTATTGGTCTCTCAACTGTATTCAGTTCTTTCTGCTTATTCTGCTGTGCCATGTTTATGTGCCCTGATCTTGACCTCTCTGCTGAACAGGGTCCATGGCTCCCCTTTCAGTGTGTCTGTGTGATGTGTTAACACATACTGAAGAGAGGCCCCTATGTGACCGTGGTTTGACCGCTCCTCATTGAACACTTGTAGTGAGTGTTCCCATTTATTATACATTCTGAGAGATTTTACTTTCCCATGATTTTCTGTCTGACTGACCTTCTGGGGACCTTGTTCATATTATCTGGTTTATAATTAGAGGTAATTCCTATAAGCTACTGAGCACTCCGAGAGTATCCATGAGTGATTTTATGTATGCTACAAAGCACTGTGAGCCATAGGTCATGCTTGGAGTTCGGTAGCATTTAATTGAATCTGAATTGGTTTAGCTTTTTGAAATTTTAAGATGAGCTTGAGATATTAGGTATTTTACCAATTTAGAACCTGTATCCAAAGTGAGACAAGCACTCAATCTCAGTCTAATTTAGGAAAAAGCTACAGCATGAAGATATTAAAAAGCAATGTCAGTTTGCTGCCTTTTAGCCTCACAGCTTTGGCTAGATATTGTTTAAAAAATGTTTTGGTACTGATCCAAAGATCGTTACAACACCATATTTAGGGAAATGTAAGCGTGTTTTTTGTAAAAAGAACTTACACCTACAGACACAGTTTTAAGTTTCCTGATTTAGATGAGGAAACAAACTGATCAAATAATAAGTAAACTTGCCCAAGAATCAAACCAATCACATGACACCAACTTTTAATAATCAACATTATTATTTTTTGGGCTTCCAGCCTTTATATTGATGGGACAGCTAGAAGAGTCAGACAGGAAATGGATGAGAGAGAGAGATGGGCAGCAAAAAGCCACTGATGAAATCAAACTGATGCCGCTGCTGAGGACTCAGGACACATGCTCTACCAGGTGACCTACCGGGGTGCCCACAACAATTTTTTTTAACTCAGTGCTAATAAAACGCATCAGTACTTACTCATACTACAGCATTGAGGTTTATAGTGCCCTGCTTTATTCACAACTTCAGCTTGTAATTCAGCATTTCTACACAGTAAAACCAAAAATTGTCATTTAATTGAAAAAAAAAAGTGTTTTTGTTGAAATTGTCAGTTAGTTTTCTAACAGCGGTGGTGTTTTCCTGGATTTTAGGCAGCCATTTGCATTGATTTATTCCTGCCAAAGATGTCAGGGGTATCTACAGTCATTTGAAACACTACAAGACTCAAGATAGCATTCGAAACATTGCTTGTGAGACTTTTGGCACAGGCAAGATGTTAAGTGTTACACTCCAGTATTGAATGTAAAGAAGTTGTACTTTATGGTGCCTGTGGTAAAAAAAAAAAAATGTTTTTATGTCTGCTTCTATTTTCAAGTATGTAAGTAAGGACTAATTACTGTGAACTTTCTTTGGGACCTAGAGACTACCTTTGTATAGTCTGCATGTGAATATCTTGTGTACTAGCATGTGTGGTTTTTGTGTCTTCTCCTACATGTTCTGAAATAATGTTGAACAACAATTTTAAAGATTTATTTGTCGGGACACAAGTGCTGTCTGCAGGTTTTACAGGAAGTAATATTTTATAGAAACTGAGCGAGTAAATGGTGTCCTATTTATTTGTGAAGGGCTATTCATCACATTATCTCTTACCTCTGTGATTGTCTGCACAAAATATAATTACATGGTTTATTGTCAGGGTTCTGAGTATTAACAAAGGCTTTTTAATGCCACTGCTTTGTGGCATTTGGTTAATGAATATTTTCTCTCCACAGAATCTGCTGTAATTTGCTATATACTAAGGGGATTTTGAAGTTAATTGATTAGATTTAAAGATTAAAAATGATAAAAACTGCTGTGCCTCTGGGAAAAGGCCAACAACAATTTCAAACAGATATTTCACAAAATCTCTGATACAGTATGAATTACACCGTTGGCCTAGTGACAACATTTACATACAATGACTATATTATGTTCGCCTGATAGAGGCAATAAACTGAATATGAAATCAAGGACAAGAGCATTTCTTCAGCTTGTAATTGCGTCTACGTTACAAACAGCAATCTTACAGTTTGACAACATACAGTATGTGCTTTCACAGTGGGGATTCAGACCAAGAGCAGCTCCATATTTAAACAGTGCAGGGAGTTGCGCTGGCCAGGGTGTGTTGTTTTATTAGTGTGAGACAATGACATACAGTCAAAGAAGTCCAGTTGGAGTAACAGATTTCATTTCAAAGCTATCACTAGCCAGAACACTACATTGTATTGTATTACCCACAGACAGGATTTTACACTCTAACAGTGGAACCGATGGTTGTGAGGTAAAAAAGTAGAAATTTGGTCACCCAGTGCCAGATGACATCATGTTGAAGCAAAATTCGAGCCTGGGCAACCCTGCATCGTCGTCCAAGCTGCGTAGCTGAACAGACTCCTTTCAAATGAATGAGAAGCTGCGTTTTTTTCACACAGGCCCCAAGTCGGTCTGAATGTGGCCTTACAATATTTGCTAAAAGTAAAAGAAAGCATTTGTGGGAGAATACTAAAGGGTAACTGACTTTGCAATGAAATGTAGAGGGGCCATCATGTAAGCAATGCACAATGAGGTGTTCTGATTCAGATGAAAACAACACACGAGGTGGAGAGTGGAGAAAGCATTAGGAGAAGCATTTCCTCCACCAGGTTTGTTATGTTCACGTATCAGAACAGTTCAGAGTGGATTATTGCTCTTTTAACGTGGCAAGTGACCAAAGAGAAAGGTAGATTTTTTTCAAATTGTCAAGTGTGTTCGTAGTTGGCTTATTGTTTGTTTTGTCCGTGGGAGCTTGCCTGTATTGTATTTTAATGAACTTCTAGTTGGGTATCTGCAGTTAAATAAATCTTGCACATTGATTTACACCAGCAGTTAAACTATTATAAAAAACACAACTCACATGATGCCCGATATTTTATTGTAAATTGGAATGTTAATGGAATAATTTAACAAGCATCTGATGTAAAGTACTTATTAAAATAAATATTCTGAATGAGCTGAATAGTCAGTCCATGTTAATATCAGTGAGTGATTAATCCAGGTTGTCTGGAAGCAGAATAGAATAAAAAGCACCGAGCCTCATAGTGACTTATTCAGGCCAAATCCTCTTTGACAACCTACTGGACAACTCTGGGAAGCATTTATGAATCGCTAGAAGCCATTTGAAGATGACTAATTCTATGAGAATTAACAGTGCTCTTAAAAAAAAAATTTAAAAATGAAAATAAAATTAAGGAGCAATTTCTCAAATTAAATAATGAGATAATTTGAAATCTTGGCCAAAGCAAAATAAACATCCTAAATTGTATTGCATGATACTGCAGTTTTGCTCAGAAATGTGGACGGGACAAACATTTATGTTCTTTTGCTGCAATGGAAAAGAAAGAAACTAACCTGAGAGACGGTAAACACAGCTCCAACGTTAATTCCTACTGTTGTTGTATTATGTATTTTTTATAAATTACAAGGATATTCTGTTTTGTTTCTGAGAAAGGTCCCAATGTGTCATTTATCTCTGGGGGAACAATAAGGCTGCGCCTGAGATCGTTCACTATTCAGTCTACTAATTCCTGTTTTCCAAGTGGTGTCCAGTTGTGCAGTGAGAATTAGTATATAACTTTAGTGTTCGGACACTGCCCTGCAGTATAACCAGAACATTTGAGACAGATGGTTAGTTTCAAAGCACCAAGTGCCACAACAGAAATGGCTTTCGACACAGAGCCAGGACCAGAAAATGGCTTATATGTCTCACACCTACCAACACATGATAGCCCGTATTGTGAGTCGGGAGTAGTGAGCGATTTCTGAAACAAGCTATTTTAAAAAAAAAAAATCTTTCCTGCTTTCTTCTCAGTCTGCCAAGCTGTAAAGCTTGATGCTTGCTTTCTGTCTGTCTGTGTTCCATGTATATACACTCAGTGACGAGAAAAACAGAGCCCTGTTGAGTCCCAACTTGAGCAACTTTTGGTCCACATGAAAGCTCTGAAGTATTGAACAAAACAAGCCTCCTTTAGCATCCAGGATGTCAAAGAACATGTCAAATCTGCTTTTTCGAGGCTTATGTTCTGTTCATGTAAGATTCCCATAGAGGCAATAAGGTTTTCAGTCTTTCCTTGAGAAATACATAATGCCTATGAGTGGATGAACCTGGACAGATGACTGTCAGACCTAGTAGAGGAATGAATGGTCTTCTGAAGGGACAAAGGTTTCATTTCTCTGCTCACTGAGTGTATTTCCTATTTGACAATATGTAGAATAATGAAAAAACCTATTGCAGTTGTATGCTTTTAAAAATTGTCAAGCTCATTTCTGTCTTGCCTTTGTATCAAGAGATATTTCAATGTGCCCAAACTGTGAGGGTGCATATATGTTATTGTGAACAGCAAAATGTCCAAATGGTCATTAATGAAGATATTGGTCTTAACTCATTTACAATAAAGTATTAAAATCTCTCTCTGGCTAATTTCTCTTTTCACCATGGTTCATGTGTCATCTGCCTTAAGGTTGGGTACTACTGGGTTTTACTTTTCACCAAAAGTACAAAAAGTGGCATCAGACAGTGACAAAAATGACAAAAACAACAAATTGGCTCATATAATTGATTTCTTTTAATGAGACAAAGGAAAAAGTGATTGAAAAGTTCCCACCCTGCAAACATGTGATCAGTTGTTTACAGTTTGCTTTATCACAAGATGTCAGATTGTCTGCATTATAATGTTGCTTACAAAAGGTGCTATCAGACAGTGTCGTGCAAGGGAGGAAACATTTCAGACCTCGCCAAGCCCAATAAGGGCTCATTGCAGAGCCAAATGAGTGGTCTAACTCCACCTCTCTGGTACTAGTTCAGCTCCACCTTACTGGGCCAGGGCTATGGTTAGGGGGTAGGGCTAGCACTAGAGATAGAGGTGGACTATAGGCCAGAACACTTGTAGGTTCTGCAGTGAGCAGTCTCTTGCAAAGCACCTCAATGACAGACATCAAGACCTCCACAAGGCAGAAAAAACATAACAGGTTAGTGAATAAACTAGCTGGCTAGCCAGCTGGTAGGATGGTGATGAGCTGCCAAATGATATGTGATAAGAAGCATATCAATTGCACAGTGTATCAATTTCAACCCATCCCTCTATCGGAAATAGCACAACAAGCATGTTAGAAGTTTCAAAATGAAAAATCTACAAAGCTCATTTAGAGGTCTAAATTTGTTGTTTTAAAAACTGTTAAATAGTATAGGGCTACTAGCTATATGTCAAATAGTTAGATTTCATTGCAAATGTATTATGTACACTCTGAGGGTCACTCGTGGTTTCGCAACAGCATCGGCTGATCTATTAGGTATCACATACCCAATCAGTATTGTTTTAGTTTCAAGTTCTGCTTTTGTATTGAGTCTTGATACTGAACTTGGTACTAGCTTCAAAGTCAAAAGTTGGTATCACTCTATTTTGTGCATGGTTATACACGATATACAACAGGCTGTAAAATGATGTTAAGTTTATTCATAGTGTCTGACGTCAACTACAAGCTCGAACAATGTGACCATGGCTGCTTGAAAAAACAAAACGCAACAAGTCAAAACAAACAAAATGAATAAAACAGGTATAGGTTTTGATGTACCATGCAAGGAGCAAGTCCAGATGGATCACATGAAGACTGAGGCGGAAAAGGAAAGGTTGGTGATGCTTCTTGAGAGAAGAGGCTTCACTGTAGAGGCCAGGGTAGGGCAGCTGCTGCACAGAAGTCAGTGGATGCAACTAGAAAACGAAGGCACTCTGTGAAAAAGATGTCATCTGAACTCAATGAGCTTGCGAGAGTTACAATTTCCTTCTTCACAGTATAATTTTTGCTACTCACTTCAGTTTCAATGGTCTTATTCTTACACGCAAGGCACTTCAAAATGTCAAATGGCTGTTTGTGGCAGTTATCCATGGTCCTAAAAAGGGAGTGTCTCATTAATTCCAGCTTAAACTGTGTCACGAAAAAATGAAGGTTGCTGCATTGTTAACAGCAGTTTCTATTCCATCATTCCAAATTGAACCCAAAAGTGTTTTTCTTCCTCAAAGCGTTTCCGGCTAACATCTCTGTGTAGATGACAGTTTTAATAAAGACAGGAAGGATTTTGCAAAGGTATTTGAAGGTATTATTGTCAAAGCTAAGTTTAGGTATAATGCCATATTGAATGGACACGTTAATAATAATAAGAAAATATTAAAATCTAGAAAAAAAAAGAAGAAGAAGAATCTACTATCATACCATGGCCATTGGACCATTCAATAACAGTTTGTCAATAAATGTCAATATGAATATTTCTTATAGGTTTAGGTACTCAACAAATTCTAACCTGTGAAAAGAATAAATCTGCTTCACGCTGATTCGATTTAACAGATGTTGTTGTACTCCTGGAGCATATCCCCTCAGCCAGCGTGTTCAACATGTGAATTATAATGCTAATAAAGCTTTTGTTGACACGTGTCATGAGGATGCAGTCAGACTAAGAGCTGCGGTACATAATGACATGGAGTACTTACCATTTCACATGGGAGCAAAGGCGAGGAAACATCTGTGTAACATAATGCAGAGAAATTAAAATAATTACCGATAATTTCCTCCATTCACCGTGGCTCCATTCTTCACCAGAAAGGAGTCATACAATGCAGTGAGTCACGCAGTTCAGTGAAAAGGTTATTACATCTTTTTCAATTAATTAATAAACCTTTACAGTATAACTAAAATATTTGGTCTCTCTGTTTCACCGATCTTGATTTGTTAAATCCTAACGTGATGGTTTTGTGACATTAAACTACTGACTTCTGGCAGCCATGTTTGGATCACAGCGACTGTTTGTTCCTCACTGCGTAAACTAGGAACGTGATGAGCTTAATATTGTTTGCATAAATAGATCTCATAACATCAGATTAGGAAGAAAAAATGACATCATCTGCGCAACACAAGCTACACGTTGAACAGCTGGTCTCTCCAACTATACATACAATTATGTGGGCTAACACAGCAATCTACACACAGCTGACTGTATTTCAGCTAAAAACCCGCCTCCCACAGACTGAAACATTAATGATCTAGATATCTGATTCTGTCTGCTATCATTTTACCCGATTAACTAGGTGTGGACTTTGAGTCAAATGCTTCTGTAAAGTAATGACAATGCTATGTACTGTTATTTAGTGTATAAAGTTTATAATGTGAACCATCTTAAATTTTGCATATTAGTGTGAGGCTTCTGGCAATGGCTTCTGTGACTTGGGTGGTCCCCCCAGGTATATGAACAAGTATGTTTGTCGACCCGTTTCATCATTTTATTCTTTTTTTGTGTGTGTGTACTGCCAACAAAGAAAGCAGATAATGTTGCTGATAGAAAGAAAATCAGAAAGGAGAGAGAAACAGATGAGAGAAAGATAGGAGAGGCAAGTCAATGTACGTACAAAAGGTGGACAATTAAAGCAACACTATGTGATGTAGGCTTATGAAAGTGGTTATAAAGCAAGATAGCCAAAACATAGAATAATTCTTCCTTAAATTGCAAATGTTGGGGTTTTTGGGTCATGTCAGGGTGAGCATTTGGGGATTTTTTTTAAATAAAACAATTAGGACGGTGATGGTTACACTTCACTACATTGGAAACTAAACTAAAAGATTCATGAAAGCATAATTGAAAACTCATTCATTCATGAAAACAATCTTTAACTGCAGCCATTGCCACTGATGTTAAACCATGATAATAAGCTTTCTTACTCCCAATATGAGGTTTTGTCTGCCCATCCCCATGCGAAACGTCTATCTGTCCAGGCAAAGAAGCTGTGTTGAACCATTACACTCCAATTACCATAACAGCCTGACTGAAATAATGTTATTCTGCCTTGGTGGATTTAAACTCCTTTGACAGTGACGATCCAGTGGCCTTTGCCCACCTGGTGCCTCAGTAAAGAAGACAGCTGCCATCTGTCAGGAAAGAGAGAATGGAATCAGATCTGAATTTGATTTTCAGCATGGAGAAAGCATGTTCCTTGTCTGCATAGGAGACCTCTGGGTGCTCCGCTTTCTTCAGGTTAGAGCCAAAATCTATAAATTACTCATACGAAAGTGTGACATAAAGTTAAATGGAGAAAGAATGGTTAATTGTACAGATTCCACAGCTCTGTAAAGCTATGTAATAATAATAATAATAATAATAATAATAATAATTCAATATATAGCTACAGTATAATGTTTAGCAGGTGAAATGTTAACCAGGTCCACCATCTTAGTTAAGCATGTACAACTGAGGATATGGATCGCAATGTCATTGATCTGCAGGTATTCTGACCTATCAACCTAGCTCATTTTACAAGACGAGAGAATACAGGGCTGGTTGAATACTCAAACTGACTACGAGGAACTTTTCTGTGTTTATGAAACAGCCTTGTGATTCCTCTGATGATAATAAATGACCTGTAATAGCAAACGAGCCCATCAGCGAAACGACTGCTTTTTTTATATAGTAACTATTAATGCCTGTGCTCTGGTCCGATCACATATATTGCATTGCATATGAAATCACGTATAAATACATTAACTCATCGCGATCCATCCTGCGATCTCTCTGTCACTCGCTCCCAAAACAAATGCACATGTCGCTGGAACACGCTAGCAACGATCTTTACAACAGATCGTACCAATTTTGTCCAGAGGGGCGCTAGTAGCAACATAAACTGAAAGTTCCTCGTAGTAACTTTAATTAGTATACTTTGATATATTTTGTGTGTGATGTGCAACTGTTGGCCCATAGAACAGCTCCAACTAATTAAAAGAGCTGATGACTGCTGCCCTACAGGTTTCAGCGTGACAGGGGTATGCATTAAACAATGCAGCAAAGCAGCAAAGCAACAAACATCTAATTGCCAGGTCCTTAGGCTGACCTTGAAGTAGCTGTGCTTTCAAATGGAAAATAAAAACTGCGAATGGATTAGTCTTTGTTGGCTTAACATCACCCCCATCCCTCTTTTTTTACACCGTGCAGTTGAATACTACCACAGCCGGTTACTAACCACAGCTGAAGCGAGTATGTCTGCATGTAGCCACTGTGTCTAAAATACAACTGTAAACATTAGGAGTCATCCATTCCTCATCACTGCACAAACCCAACCACAGTGCTGAGGAGGAGAGAAAGCTGATGCTTCGGGTCAAACAGCCTCCTGGGGAAACGAGTGCTGGAGGAGCTAGAGAGGCAGCAGCTAACCGTGTCCGATGTGCAGATATTGCCCAGCTATGCCCGAAGATACTGCGCCAAGATGCCACAACAAACCTCTAGCATGACCTATGGCAAGAACTGAACCACAGTGATCATTGTTTAACGCCATATCCGCATTTTGGAAACGTTTTTGAGCAGAATTATCAGTAAGAGTTCATACTAGCAATTTTCTTCAAAGCAAATAAATACAGGCAGAATTTTCATCACTCTTGAAGAATCTCTTGACTTAAAAAATGTCTCCCACAACACCCTCTAACAAAGGCCTGCAAGAAATTGTGTGCCCTGTGTGGCCCAAATATCCATGCAATTTCCACAATTTGATACATTTTGAAGAATACAATGGACAACGAGTGAGTGACCTTCAAAAACAAGACCACAAACAGGACACAAAGGTGCACGTGCAATTTCATCACAAATAAACCGGCTCAATCTGAAAGAGATTTCATTCCATTTGAAAAGGGCGGGTTGTGACTTTTATCCCATCAAAGGATAAAAATCTTTTATAATCCAAGGACATCATTCCATTTTGGTAAACCTTTAATTGGAAAACAATCCATCAAGCAAAATAATAAAAGCTAATTATCACACAGGGATAATATAAGACATTTCTATGCTTGTTTTGTTACATTTTGCTGAGAATCGAACACCTGTTATGAGTGTTTGTATAAATAAATAATCTAGAGTTAACCTGTCTACAGTAGGCTACATATCACAAGCTGTGCCACTTTGAACCAGTACAGGGATGCAGATACAGCTACAGATTTAGCTACAACTGCTGTGTAATTATCTCTTCCAACAAGTACCTCAACGATTAACTCTGAATACATTTTCTTTAAGCGAAGATTAGTGGCTTCCTTTCAGTCATTCTGGGGAGACAAATTACTTGGTTGCAGGATTATATACTGTAGACATCAAGCCACAGCTAATTCACAAGAAGGGGTGACCTCACCCTCCCAGCAGGCATACAGCATACATTCTCCATTGTTATTATTGTTAAAATGAAATACAGTCAAAAAATTACACAAAACCAATATAATGGAAATCAAATTGGCCAGAGTAATATGAAGAATAAAAAGCAACCAGAATGGAACTATGTAAAGTGAAAACTGCCCAACAGTCCCCTTTAATCCAATCAAGCCTAATCCAATATCAAACTAAATAGCTCTGTATCACTCTAAATGTTAAACCACCATAACTGCTCAACTATATGTTACTGTAAGCTCTTTCACCAGGATCCATGCATTAATCCCTGCAAAATGATCAGAACTGTTGATAGATAAAGCCCTATATGGTTCTGTTAAAGAGTGAGAAATTCCAGGATCTATCCCTTTATCCTATCCACAGTAAATGTTAACGGGGTCTATCCTGGGCCGAGGCGTATCTTCCATCCAAGTGGAAATCGCTTCAGGAGTTTTCTTTTTGTGTATTCTGATGACAAACCATTCAATTTACATTGGGGTGATGTCATTCAAATAAAAATAGCTTTTCCAGGCTCTGGGATGGTTTTACAAATGTATCAAAGGCGTTAAAATGCCATAAGAGTAATAATTCATACTGTTTGCAGTTGGAGGTGTCCTGTCAAGAGTTACAAACGTCTTGTTTATACTGTAGTAGTCGTCTGCTTGAGGCTCTTTCAACAGCTTGGAACGTATTTGCTTAATGTGGCATCAACAAATTTTGTTGTTCTGCTTTGTGGAACAGCTAAATTAAAAGAATCGCAGCAGAATTTTAAATTAATCGATTTATTGTATGTTTGCAGTATTCACAAATCAGAATGTGCTCCTCTAATGTACAAAACCTTCTGCTGTCGTCTACCTGGCTTTCAAAAATGTCCTTTTGAAATGTGTGCTCCTTCACATTGCCAGGTCTGGCATGAAGCACAAAAGCAATAAGAATATTCACAAATTGGTCAAGGATTGTCATTAAGAGCGAACTTGACCTGTTCTGACCCGACTTGCAAGTGAAAAAGAAAGGGAAATATCAAGTGGCAGTTTCCATTGCATTTGTCCATGACTGTGTATCAGACTCAAATTATGTGCAGAACTGTGTACCTTCACAGCCTGAGAGTGTCTATTGGTTTAGTTTTAATAAATAAATTACACAAGATTAAAAAAGCTACGTGTACTGTATATATACAATGAGAGCGACAAGTTGTTTTTATTTTTCTAAAATATCCCATGATACAAATTTACATGAATCCAGTATCTTCAGACATCTCATCAGCACTCAAATCATTAAATGAAATAAGCGTATAAAGAATAGCAGTGGAATCTACTGTAATGTGCTCAGATGTCTGTCTCACTATAAACAGAGTATGATGCATTGTTATTTTCACCTATAGAGAGTGTGATGTTTTTCCTTTTATCTTTATCGGGCCATTAATCCCTCCTTTCCTCAGTAAACAGCTCTTTCTTTTCACACCCTTTGCACTCAAGTCATTTTCTCAACAACAGTGTGATTTAGTCAATTTTAACCGTGTCCTTGCAAGAATGGATTTCTCTCTTCACAGATACGACTGGAAATGCAGTGATTTGTAGCTAATTAGCAATGGACCTGGGAAGAGGAGCATAGCAAATTTTTTGTGAGTGTTTAATCACTCAGGAACCCACTTACAGCTCTGCACTGCTGCATTTTGCACCAGCTGATAAAATATTAATAGACTCAGTGGTAGGAAACTTTCTTGTGTCCCTGAAACAGTGATGGATGACAGCGCGATGCCCCGAAATACCATGTTACCTCATTCATTGAAACGGCTGCAATATTAAAGTCTGTTTGTCATGTTTCATAATTTAAGGAACCTGCAGGAGCTGGTGCCTTTTGAACCTAGAAGACAGAGTAACATAAACAAACCCCACAAAAAATCAGGGAAATACACATAGACATGTTACAAACCAAACTGGGCACTTTTATGTTTTTTGGCAGATTGACTGGAGCTCCATTGTTCTCAAACTGTGGTCCACGTACCAACAGGGACACTCGGAGGAATCCAACAAATATTCTTTTTAAAATGAAATAAGTTTTAAAGATTAAAACATTAAGTTTTAAATAATGTAACTTCTCTATCAAAAGAAATTAAGTCACAGATGTGAATAGGGTAGAAGTTCAGAAAAAAGGCTTGTCTGAATTCAAGACTGATACAGCTGATCTAAAATTCCTATTTTAATAAAAGCTGATTAATGGAAGTTAAATGAACGGAAGGAGTCTAAATTGTGCATACAGGGTATGTATAATGTATAATATAATAATGTATAATAATGTGATCCTGTATGATTTAGTCTTGACCTCGTCCCTGAACAGAGCTGCAACAGAGTGCAGTAAAGTGCGAGAAAGCAGTGGGGACGTGGAGTGCTCATAAAATTCACAAAAGGTGTCTTTTTCTTCACAATACAACATTTTCCATTGAGTACATTTTTCAGGGTTTTTCCTGACATTATATAACAAGAGACTTAACTAAAAAAAAGTATGTTATTTTATGTATGTAGAGGCACAATGTCGCTCGTTAAATTACACATATTTGATAAATGTGGCTATTGTTTAGACCACTGGTCCTCAAACTTCAGAAGCATTTATCAATCCTTAACAATACTACGGATTAAACAGCCATTGTCTAATTTAAATGAAATAAACAATCGTTTCCAATCAGCAAGATAGCCTTGAGTTACAAATGTCCAAGATTTTTGCAGGTTATGCAGAAACTGTTGCCTGGTTCAAATGAAATACCTTCCCCACATTATTGACTAGTCATGCTCTGCCATAAATCCCAACTAAATCTGTTGCAGGGAATGCTGAATTCAATTGATCACCTCAGCAAAGTAAAGTCACACACACGAAAACACATACTACATCTTTGCAGGGGTGTATAATTCCTTTCTAACAGCTTAAAGCATTTCTGCAAAAATAAATGTTATGTTCCCAACAGGTGTGAACAGTTGTACTCACCACATGTGTGACCGTGTTGGTCAGTGCATCTCATGTCAGCCTGTTAAGCTGAACAGACGTTTTAGGATGTTAGGGCATTATAACTGAAGGTTAACTGTTAACTCATAGTCTGTCTCAGTATTGAAGTTGCTCTCTTCAATTAATTAACATTAACCAAGTTAATATATAGCCTAGTTAACTTGTAGCGGAAAACCCAGTAAGAAGACAGACATTTTAATACGTAAATGCACTTTAGATTAAAAATGTAATCATTTCTAATGACAAAACATGGGAATATTGGTAGATATGTTTGGCAGGCGTGCAGATATTTAGGGCTCTGACATGTGGTAGATGATCTTCCAGTCACGTCCGTTTTTGTGGGTCAGTGCCCTTCTACTTTCGTCTGGCGTACGTCCGCTGAAACGCGCCCAGATAGGCGGAGTCACCACTTCAATTGTGGCAGTGTTGCATAATCATCATTATCCAATTTTCTGCATGCCTCGTGTGTGATCCACAGCCGTCTGGATTTGGTTGAACGCTTAACTCCTTCTTGGCAGCCTACATCAAAACTGAGCATCCTGGTGAGCATAAGAAATGCAACCTTAATCCCTCTCTCAGTACACGCCCAACCTTTTAAATTTACATTCATGCTATTTGATAGAATTATCTGATTACAAATGTCTTACATTTGAGCTGTGCTAACATAACTGATTCACGGTTATCAAATTAAAACTCATTTTTGAAGCAGATTGCATTATATTGCATGTATTTTTTTCATCACTTGTGTGTATAATTTGATGTATCACAGTCATACTGCGAACGTTTCTTTTGATCCCTTTTATTACCTCTTTTAAAAATATAATACATGTAATTAAAACAAGCTTTTCTTAAGAGGAGTTCAAACCAGGAGTGCATCACAGCGTTATCTCTAATTCTACTGAACTCCTACTCATACAAGTGAAGCTTCATAACAGACTTAGACACAGTATAGCAGCATGGCTCACTACAGTTCATCTAATAACCCAGATTAAAGAGAAGCTTTATGCTGCGGGTGACGGGGGGGACAGTGGGGTGGGTGGGGGCTCGGTGCAGTGAGGCTGAATTGATAAACCGAGCGGATGAGCACCAGCTCTAATGGTGTGAAGTCAAAGCAGCCATGCACACAGGATTCACAACACAGCTGATACTCCCATGTAGACTTTCATGAGTCATTCGGGCCCAGTGGAGTTTACAATCACACAGTCACTATTCAGTTCTGATGAGCCACATTTCACAACGACAACAGTCAAATGACTTGACAAAAAAAGACCAGGAGTTTCAACAAGGGACCAAATTTTGTAGTTGCTATTTTGCGATCATCAAATTATAAAGTTTAGGGACAAACAATACAATCAAAGAAAAAAAACACTTTTTTGATGTAATACTTTGGCCTTATTTCCATTGTTTTGGATTTGATTTTGCCTCACATGATCACATATCATGGCTTTGCTACAGAAGCATAGGCAGGAACAAAAAGGGTGATGAGTCCAAATCGATCCAATGCATTCATAACGCCCCCCACGCTTTCACTGTGACTGGAGGCTAAATCCTCCACTTGTTCGGTGCAAAAAATACATTCTAAAGGTGATCTTTAGGCAGCTGTAAGCAATATTCTTAATGAAGAGGTCACTTGTAATCATGAGCCGACAGATAATCACAACTCAAATCAACTCCCTTCAGCTTTATGGAGCTCTCTGTTTAACTCTCCAGCCCACAACTTTACTGTTTTCGCTTACTCTCACCGCTCTCATGCCGTGATTTTTAGCAGCAGCGGGCAGCTGTAAACTACCTGTTCAGCACCAAACAGCAGACGATTGAAGTTAGAGATAGCTCTTGGACATAATGGAGCACTTAGCAGCTAAAGAGCCAGATATTTACTTTAGGACTTAAAACATGGCTGTTTATATTGGGCTTACATTATTTGGTGGACAGAAACATGACAACAAATGAATGGTAAACTGTTGGATGAGTAAATAAGCAGTTGTTTGTTGTCAACAAGTTTATCCTGTCAACTGTCAAAAGGTGATAATATGTCATCTATGATAACATGACAACATGTTTCCTACCCCCTAGTGCATGGCCAAGTATTCTCGACACGTTGGATTCTTGTTGATCTCAAGAATCCATTGAAATCACATCAGGAAGAGATCTGTTAATGGGCAGTAGGAACAGGATAAAAAATGGTTGCGAGCAAGACTTATTTTAATGCTCATGAAGGCACCTGACCCTTGTTTTAAGACTTGAAAAATTGTGAGCTTATCCTCCAGTTGAGAACGACAGGATGAAATGAGACACTGGCCTGAATATTTCAGCCCTGGAACAGCACAGCTGAGTAGACACAAAACACTGTGCCCACCACAAAACCACAATGGACCACAGTTTACTGCCAATGAGCATGGGAGTCAATTCCAGACCTCCCAGTCTGTGGAAGAGAGCACTGAGGGAACAGGAGGACACTTCTGTTGATTTATAATTTTTTATAGTGAAGCAGCGTGTAACTTTTTTTTGATTATGAAAATCCATACCCAGGTGCTTTGATGTCATCTCAGAGCATGCAGAAGATGTAGCTCGTAATGAGCTGTAATTTATTTTTTATAGACCACTACATCAGTCACTAATTTCCCACATCGATCTCCCTGGATGAAATTTAACAACTCCCTCTGTGTGAAAATAAGCCCGTCCGTTTCAATAAAATGTTGATGCAAGAAGATATGAATAGTTAATGAGCACTGGGGCCTTTGTGGTTGCAGCCACACCTTACATGTATGTGCAGCGTTATGGTCCACTGAAGCCACTGTGTGTGGATGATGAATACTCTTTCATGACAAATTTCTCCCTGCGTGACTTCTACTGAACATCAGAAAATGCAAAAGGGTTGCAATAGAGTTGATGGACGTCATCTTAACTGCTACGATCCACTCAGAAGTGCATTTGAGGGTGTATAAAAACATTTTTTTTACATGCATTCTGTGGTTTGCGAGGCTGATCACTTATTGAGACCAAGAGCAACAGATGATTTTTGAAGCATGGTGAGGAGATGCATTTTTTTCCTCTACATATTGTCATGTAAGATTTATCCAGAATACTAGTGTGAATATAAATTTTTTGGTCTTCTTGGTTGAAAAACTAATATCCCTTTCACCACGGACACAAACCCACTAACACCCACTGACATCTGGCTTTTGCCTTCACTGGAAAAAGGTACAATCAGCATTCACTCAAATGTCAAACACCTCCGCAGTAGTTACAGGTGTACATCGGTCCCGACTCCGATCAGCTGCGATGGAAACATGACAATTAACAATATGACAGCTAATTTTTGCATCTTGCTCTATGACATGCATTGAAGCTAAGAACAGCTGGCACAAACATGCTTTTCCATCCGTCGCCTTTAAAGCAGAGATCGAACATTGTTCAGTCGGTGTTGAGCTTGAAAGAGAGAGTGAAGTAAAAGATGTAAAAAAAAATAACCGCTACAACGTCACTGATCTCCTGGTCCGTACTGCACATGTGCAACACTCAACAGTGATGAGAAAGCAGCGAGATGGCTCACGCCTGAGCTAGCTTGAATGCTCTTAATTAAGTAAGTTTGAACATGAACTCTGATGTGTTCAAGGGCAAACTTGTCCACCGGCACTAAGAAAATAAAATTTAATTTAATTTTAATTTAATTTAATTAAAAGGAGTTGATTGGTAATTTTTAGCAGGTTTCACTGTGTTCAAAATGCCCAAATATTGGTGTAAAATTGCTAATTTATGGTGGAAATGTTTTCCTCTCCTTTACATGGACATGATCTACCTAGTGCTATATACCGACGTCACTGATCTTGCATGGAGAGTTAATAACAAACTGGAAGAAAGGGCCTCACTCCATCTTAATTGGGAGCAAAAAGGACCTGTCAGCCTCTTCTCTCAGCAAACAAAGGACAAGCAGTCACTAGTCAAATCACAGATGCTTTACCACACGAAATGATCATTATCTCGCAGAGAGTTTGACAAAAAAAAGAAAAACCTTGCGTGTCTTCCGAGCCACTCACCCTCATTTAGAGGAGCTCGCACAATTGGAGTCACTGTCATGCAAATGTTCACACCGGCTGAGCCCAATTGGCTGCCTGCCACTAGGATAGACTGTTGCTACGGCTGCAAAAGCTGTAAATACGAAAACATCTATCCATTCCCCAACTGGATGCTTACAATTACCACAGCGATCATCAGTACACTTTTTTTCTTGGTAATTACATTGCTCTTGTACATGTCAATGTGACATGTAGCCTTGAACACCTGTGACAAAGTGCTGTCATTGTCTTTTCTGGAGGTGGAAATCAGTTAGACAAAGGCGGTCATGAGCTTTTGAACATTTGATACAGAATCGTTTGGTCACTGTCAATCGAATCAGATCAGATCACACACATACAATCCTGATGGAGCAGAATAACTAAACAAGAGTGTTAGAACTTGAGTGTTAAATTCTGATGTATGTTTAAGCGTTCACTTTTCCGATACGTTATAGGAGCGTGATGTCGTGATTGATGTGAATTTGATACTGCCACAGTCCACATGTATATTAATCCAGCAGATAACACGTTACAGTAGAACAGATTATCTAGTTTTATTATTATTATTATTATTATACTTACAACAATCCAAATCAAACAACAAAAACCTAGGTTTGTCATACCCAGTTTTCTGACCTCACTATCAGGGAGACGACGACATTCATCTGTGCCTTTTTTAAAAACAATCCCTTTTGTAAATCGAATTTGTTTTACGATGTGATGGCACTACAGTTAGGGTTAAGCTACGTAGGTTGAGGCACAGAAATGACTTCGAGAAATGTTGTGGTTTGGGTTAAAATAATGGAACAGGAAATAATTTTGCTCAATGTTTTGTTGACCCTTCCATTCACTTCCTCACCATGCACACTTTGCCACTCCATTACACAACAACTGACTTCCTCTGGTGCTCTTGTCATTATTACTACGGCCACTGAAGGACTTTATTTGAATACATTTGAATGTAAACTGACATAGCTTTGGGGCACTTGTTGAAACGACTGATGATGTCTTGCTTCACGCGAGGAAAGACTTTTTTTTAAAAGTAGTGACATTGAAAACAGTAAAATTCTGTTATAAAAAGGTGTTTCATATACCCACACTTAAAATGCCATGCCATCGGTATTTACTGATTCACTAAGAGCCATCTGTTTCTGCATTATCTAGAATTAATGGAGGCCATTTTTCACAGCCTGAATAGTGATTTCTTGTCATGGTGAGTACAGCTCCAATAAGCTGCCATTGATCGCATGGTCAATCTGTTGTCTCTTCATACCTGTGGACATCACACTCTTTGACAATAAGGTTTGGATTGCAGTCAGCATTACTGACCCCCATGAATGAGTCTCTGGAGGGAGAGTCCAGTTACCCCAGCCATCCTCTGACTGACTTTTCTCACTCTTTAAACTACTACGTCAGAGGGGCTCTTCAAGAAGTGACGCTGCAGGACTACCTACAGCTTAAAAGCTGGAACTTAGAAGTGTAGGGCCACAGACCAGGCTGCTGTATTTGACACGTTGGGAGTAAGAATGGGCTGTACAGTCCAGTGGTTTTGAACACAGAGGTTGTGTTCCCTCCAAAGGGTCACAAGATAAGTCATAAGGAAGAAAGAACAAAGCCTCTGCTACAGAATTTATATTCATTTATTTGTAGACTTTTAAGCTTTGGTTTTTAGAAAATATCAGATAATTTCGGCCTTAAAAAGTTAGTGAAATAAAGGTCTAGATGTCGCAAAGAGTAAGTCAAACATCGGCGAAGGCTTGTGGCTTTTCTACTGTAGGCTTACAGTACCTCAGAGTTCCTCTGCAGAATCGCCAAAAGCAGCCACCCAAGTGCAAAGTAGTTTATAGTGTGTCAGCTCAGAGGATAAGCCCTCATCAGTCATGCGGAGTAGCTGCTGGCTCAGTGTCAGCCGGCTGATCTGTGAGCGCTGTAGGAAAAGCAACACTATGAAAGTAAGTTGTATAATGCATTGCTGGTTGCTCATTAAAAATACTACTCTTCATGAAACATAATTACACTGGAAGGACAAAAAAGAAAAACTCAACTGGCTTTGATCAGAGTGGCCGTTGTGTTTTTTTCATGTATAATCGTCCCCTCTGAGCAGGGCGGCTCTGGCAGGAACAGTCAGTGGTGTCTTCTTCCATTCTCTCTGCTCCTGTGTTTGTGGCGGCTCTGTCTCATCCGATTTCTCACCTCGAGAGATTTACATGCACTGATGTATCCAGCCATGGTACCTCGCTTCTCCTTGGCTTTTTCTATTATCTATGGAAAAGTTTTCGATGCGTCGCTCATCTCTCCTCCACTTTTTGAAAACAGCTGCAGCTGGAATTCTATTATTTCTTTTGTGTGTTTGGGCAATTTTTGATTTTCTCATAGTTGTATCTTATATAAATCCATTTTGCAGCTAATCTCAGCTGAGCCAATTTAGAATAGCCATCTGCCGCCATACAGTAAAGTGTTTGGATTGGAAAAATTACATCGTTGCTGGAAATAATCGAGATCTCTTTTAAAAGGTCGAAATAGCCAACCAGACTAATCCGGTATTAATTTATTGTAGTCCATATTAGCTTTATACTATATATAGGATTACAATGCAAGCAATCTCATGGAGTGTATGAGGATATTAATACCAGGGATGTACCCGCTGCTCTCCAGCATACAGGCACACTCAGCTCTTGTTGCTGCTGACAGAATTTTAATAACCACAGTCTGAATCTTGCTGTGCAGGCAGATGGAAAGATGTGCACATATTGTATTTTGTTGTTGTTTTGGTATTTTTGTAAAATTAAGAGAAAAATAATAATGAGGAACCAAAAAGTTAAACATGTTGTTAATGAAATGTCACTTGATACAGTACAGTTCATCAGACACTTAAAACCTTTCACTTTAACGAATAAAGCCGGTCATTAAAACGTCTGAAATGTGTCTCTGCGAGCCATACGACGTGCAAACCATGTTCAAGAGTCTAAATGTCAATCACCCTGATGTAATTATTTACTGTAAATCAATGAACTTATTAAGTCGGAGATGTGATTAGTGCAGCAAATGTCACTTCATGTTGAAGAAGGGGAGGAACTGATGGTAATTATGTGTAATGATCCCTGATATAACGCTCAATGATTCTAACTGATAAACTTTGCTGTTAATGTACAACCCACAGTATTTGTCCATGTGGTGCAGAGGACCAAACAGGATGTTTTTTTTCACCTTTAATTTATTTTGACATTTTACTGTCCTGCTCCAACTGTACTACAGTTTAATAACGTTATGCACACAAATCGAAAAATACAGCCGAGTAGTGTTGAAGGGACATATGGCAGGACTCGTTTTCATTGACTTTCCTCGTAATCAATCATACAGGCTGGTGCTGGAAATAAGGATGCCGTTTGATTAAATGAGAGTCAAAGAGGATGAAACAGCTCTGCAAAAAACACACTCCATTTAGTTTTAGATTAAAAATGGTGGTGCGTGAGTAATTATGTCTGACATTTTCATATAGTCAACTGTCTCTCACCACCCCTGATGTACATGACAGTGATTAAAGCAACAGTGTAATATCCTTCCATCCTTCATTCATCCATCCATCCATCCATCCTTCCATCCATTCATTCATCCATCCATCAATCCACCAATCCATCCATCAATCCACCAATCCATCAGAGGTGTCACAGGACTGCCAAGCAGTTTAACTGACAGGACATCTCCACAGCTATGAGTAATAAATTAAGAAGTAACCTACTATATTACACTTCCTGTATATCCTTTGTTTTTCCCACACTAAATGCTCCTTTATATTTGGCAACCTTCAGGTTTTCCGTTTTGCAACCCCGATTTCATCTTTTTAACCTTTAACAATAAAATTAATTAATTCCAGTTATTCCTCGTTTAAAATCTTATAATCCCCTCCTCTTTCAGATATACAGCCTTTTAATTAAATCCAGCTCATGTATATCTGAACAAAATGTCAAAAGTCACCATGGAAAAATGAAAATGCTCCATAGGACTTTATTCTTGTGGTTGTTTGGACTGTCTCCAAAAGCCTACGAGATGCCATAAAAGAAAAAGCCTGACTTCTTGTGGTTTTTTTTTTAGTTTCTAGTTTTAGAAGTTTTGGTAAGAATATGTAATACATATTTGCACTTTAATCTACTACTCACAAGGTTAAAAGGTTGTTTTTGGGCTACAGATATCAGACTTAATTTGACTTAGGATGCAGTACTGAACCTTGCAAATGCATAAATGATGATGGAGAAAGCCTGAAAGCAGGAAATCAGACTAGTTAATCATATCTTTTATTGCTATGTGCTCCCCATTACAACAAACAGCATCAGTAGTGTACACTTCAATCTACACAAATACATAGAAAAGCAAATAGAGCAGAGAGTGACTGACAGTCATGACAATCATAATACTTCAATGCATGGATAGCACAGGGGTATTGATACAGTACATGGAGAATCCTATGCAGTAATATCTGTCTGAGGCTCAGGGATTGTCAATGTAACATCTACAGCTACCCTAGTTTTCATTACAAGCTCTGCATAACAAGCAGCAATGTTGTATAGGCAGCAAGTAGGCTAAAGGATGTGAAAAGGACAGGGGAGGAAATGGTTAGACAACACTGACAACTACAAACAGCATAAAAACAACTTTACTGTTACTACACTAATAATGTTTTATTGGTTAAAATAAAGCATTTGTCTGCCAGTACATGTTGCTCTGATGTAACAGCTCTGTTAACAACTTCTACGAAACAGCTGTAAAAAGACAGCTTTCTGACGACAAGTAAAACATCTCAAAATTGAGCATGTATATTTACATCTAATTGTTTGCAAAAAACAATGTCAATTCTAGTCTATCATGTTTTTTTGTTTTTTTTTAAAGTAGAAAGCCATTTAAAATTTGAAAATGTGGCTGAAAAAAGAAAAGGGCGTCATGAATGTGATCAGTTTTCAGTTGTTTAATGGCTGCAGCTTATTGACCAGCTGGCACTGCACATACTGTAAAAACAAAGCAGAACCCTTTAACTTTCAATAAATATTTATGTACTCAATGCTATATACATGTACTATACATTGGCACACAGGAGTGAGTGTGAATAGTTGCGAGCTATTTCTTTGCTGAAAACACAAATCTGTGTCTTTGCTATTGCAGTCAGATGCATGGTGGTTGTGAGGAATTCCTTAAAATTTTAAATAAATAGCTTTCTCTCTCCTGAACCTTCTTCCACCATCAAAAAAAAAAGCCATTTAGGAAACACTTTGGTAAAAAACCATGTTCCACATACAGTAATACTCCTCTGAAGGTCCAGCTTCTTGTGCTTACAGTGAGGCTTTGTTCCTGTAAACACAATATATTCAGTACAACCTTATTCAGACTGAATGTGAAAGAATGTAATGAGCTTAAAGCTCCATTAAGCGAGATTTTTGATATAAAAATTGGACTAAAATGACTCTGTGTAATGGTAAAGGGTCTCTCACAGAGATTAACCCACTGAGAATTAACACCCAACTCTACAGCACTACACAGCTTATAGCACATTAGTCAGCACCAAACAGCACCGAGCTGAGGAGACAGATTTCCCTCAGGAGTTGGTAAAGACCAAATAGTACAGACACAGGATTCAATGAGATGCTCATATTGCCCTGTTTCTGCTGGATGTGCAAACATGCAGCTGTTTGCAGACAGGTTAGCCAGTAACACTTGATAGGTGAATGGGCACATGCGGACTGTACTGCGAGTTTGTTTGAGAGTCTTTCCCCCCCTAGTGGTCAAAAAACGCTTAATGAAGCTTTAAGTGTTTGAAATCTAATTGTTAACTTATGTTAACATAAAACTTAACACCAGAGCACATTTCAAGTTGCGTGTTTGCTTATTTTGTGGTTTCATCAAAGTAGAACAGAAGTATACATTTTTGAGTTGCATAGTGAAAAGTCACGTCCTTCTTATAGTCTGTCCAAGCTGAACAAGAGTCGGCTGTATCTAATATACAGTATTTACACGTGACACGTATTGTTAAATATGTTCCCTGGTTTGTTCCCTTCTTTGACCTAACAACTTCAACCTTTCTGAGCAAAAACTTTGACAAGAGGGCAATACAACGTGTCAAAAAGGTTGCTGGCTAGCACCATAAATACTTCTGATGTAGAAAAGGATAAAGGCTGGGATGAAGTAATGGGAATAGTTTGATATTTTGGGGAGTGCACTTTATCACTTTCTTGCCAAATGCTGCAAGAGAATACGAATATCACTTTTATTTCTGCACAATAAACATAAACTTACAGCCAGGAGAAAGTTATCTTAGCTTATTGTAACAACTAGAAACAGGGAGAAACAGCTGGCCTGGCTCTCTCCAAAGATAACAAAATATATTTTTTTTGTTTTTAAACTTCAGCTTTGTACGGAATAAACAGAATATAACAGATTCATTAATGAACTAGTGCTTCCAGTCTTTATGCGAAGCTAAGATAACTGTCTCCTGGCTGAAGTGTTGTATTGACTGCACAGATATGAAAGTGGAACCAATCTTCTTATCTACTCTGTGCAATTAGGCAAATAATCCTATTTCTTAAAATGTTGAACTATTCTTTTAAAACATTACCATGGGAACCTTGCACCAGCATTTGAGTGTGTAACAGTGACTGTTAATGTCCATTCAACACTGCTGCTGAAAATGTAAACATTAGAAATAATCATAATATTCTAATTGATTGAAAGGGTGCTTGAAAATATCCTTAGCTTATTAAAATAATACTGATATTTTCATGCACAGTATTTACAGGAACCTTTATAAATACCCATTTCCATACAAACTGTGGAGTGCCACTAAACAGACGTCACTGGATATCAAACATCTATACAACTAAAACCATTTTCCTAATGGTTTTCACTTGTTTATCTCTGGCCACTTTCCACATGTGGCCATATAAAGTCCGGTGGATGATACTGTATATGCTATGACTCCTCAAGTACTGGGACAGCTGGATTCTATATGAGCCAAGCTTCAATCTTGAATTTTTTGGCAAGACAATGGCAGTTTGTTTCAAGTAAAAAGGGGATTTTCAGCTGCATCAGATGATCTGTTGTCATGAATGTTCACATTGTCACTTTAATGACTGCACCTGCTGACATTTTCTCTCTCGCTATCCGCAGAGCGTTTGCCGGAGGACCTGCTGCAACGCTCCGCAGTCATCAGGGCCTGATTCATTAAATGACAAAGCCAGAGAAAAGACCAATCAGAGGGGAAATGCAAGGCTTCATGACTCACTTGTGTCAAAAAGTTAAGAGTTTGGTTGGAATTACACAACCATTTCTTTGTAACATTTACTGAGATGTTTGAAGTTTGGAGCAGTGTAGAAAAATAGATTATTTAATTTAATTTAATTTAATTTAATCTGTCCTTTGGCTATTTTGAACCACCATAATTATTCACTATGAACTACTGCAGCTGTGTTTCATTAAGCTTTTCATTTGACACAGATGAAAATTACCTTTGGTCCATTTCCCCCTTTACCTTAATATGATTGTAATATTTTCTCCTCTCAATATTAAGTATGAAAGTCAATATCAGGGGCAAAAGGAAAGGGAAAGTCTTAGCAACAAAGTGAACCAGCACTTTTCTCTCTTTCTCTCTGTTTCTCGCTCTGTGGTGTTTTTGGTGTGAAAAGACTCAGGATGAAGCTGAATTATCTACTGTACATTAAGAGTTCAGATGGGAAAAGGGCGTCACTTTCATCTCCCCACGTCAGAATATGTAGGCCACCGACTATCTGTCAAGCTGCTTGACCTTTGACCCTCAGTAGGTTCTGCCAGGGGGAATGTTGTCATGGCACGCAGCTTCTTGCCAGTGAGCCCGATGTGTCGTGGTACCCGCCTTGGTGCTGTAGTGATCTTCGCTGGGGATTTCTTAAGTGGAGCAGGGGTGGTGACCTGTTTCGCGGCATTGCCTGTTGGGGCAGATCCTTTGCCTGAGCCTTGTTTCCCACTACGAGTGCCGTTGGCCGCTACAGAGGCAGTTAATGTCTCTAGCAGCTGGGAGGCTGATCCAAAGCGGACGTGCTCCTCTGTCTCAGCCGCGTCTGAAAACAGAGACAGAGCTCCGCTGCGCTTGCTGCAGGAGTCGCAGCACAGTTTGTTGTAGCCTGGGATAGAGCAGTACCGTGCTAGGACCTCCATTTGGCAGAAGATGGATTTGTCTCCATTACATGGCTCATCTGAAAGGCAAAGAGCATACAGTGTGAGCCCAGTGCATGAGACACAGTGCTGAAAAGTGGCGAGAGGGAGGGGATCAAAAAAGTGGCGTGGAAGTAGATGCATTACAGAGCACTACAGCATTGCTTTTAGGAGACTGACAGCTGAGTGTTTGTGCCACAAAAAAACTATAGAACATTTCATGCAGAGCACATTCAGCAGAGTGATGGACACTCAGCTGAACTCTCTGTGAAGAGGAGAGCTGTGATCCCAGATCCATACCACTGCACATACCGGTGCGCAAAGTGGAAAAAATTGCTGGTTTTCCCCTTATTCACATGTTGGCGAGTGGCGCTGCAGTGATAGATAGGTTCCCTTTTCTAATCACACAGAAAGACGATCTTTAAAATGACCTCATTAATTTTTAACTAGAGCCTTTAATGTGTTCCTGGATAAGCAGGACGTTGCTTCTTCTGGAGCAATAGGCATAGACCACCATAGACATAGACTACATCAAACACAGAAACAGCAGTGATACTCTTTCTAATAGATTAACAGCGTGCTTTCTTGCCTGACTCGCTTGCCGAGAAAATGGAACAGATGTTGAAGCGATCGTGAAGGGCATTGTGATCGTAAGCACCGGTAAAGTACCAGTTAGTGCCTTTCATGTGTTAACATAAGCATCACCTTCTAATAACATTCATAAACATCTGTTTCTCATTTGAAAAGGGTTGTTGACGCTTACTGCTGCTCTGAAGGCTTACAATAAAAAATATATTTTTAACCTGTAAACTGTGTGACTCCAAATCCACACAAAGATGGTAGCTAATACCTACAATCTTTTTTATTGTGCAGTGGACAGAACCTTTGTTAACCACTACATTGTTAGAAGAGTCTTTGAGGAGGCTGACGCAAGGGAGGCACAAAGTGGGTTGTACAAAAAAATGTGCAAATAATTATACATAATATGGCATTGGGACACATTGGTTTGTTTCTCAGCTTAAAAATAAAACACTAAGGACAAAAACTACTGGAAGCAAAACAGATATCTTGAGTTTCAGACTCCTCATTCAGCTGTTTTAAAATCTTTCTTCTTTTTATTGACCTTTCTAATTTGGATGGTATAAATGCACTACAGCATACTGTATGAGAAGTTGCTGTTTGCTTTCAACTGAACTCACCTCATCAGTATGCTCAATTAAATATCCTCAAAGTATGCACGTTTATTATGTATTGATGCGGTGTAATCATTACTCTCTGTATATTCAGTGCCATATTGATTTTAAAGCTCTTGAGAACCCTGTAAGTAATATTTTTGAGCAGCCACGTATACTGTGGATCAATACAGGATATACCTCACGTGCTTTTATGCACAGATGAGAGGGTGTGGCGTTTGCGTCTCCATCCTAGTTTATCCCTGTATCTCGGTTGCAAATATCAACTTGGCATTTATGTTTTAACAAAAGTATTTGCATGTGTAGACATTTGAGAATGACAGTTATATATTAAACTGAGACTAGAAAATGCTCTTTTTAAAATGAATGCTAGAAAGGATGTGAGGCTATTTAAAGTAGATTGTAATTCTTTGAAATTTCCCCTTATTATCCAAGTCAGCTGTTTTAAAGCATCGTCATTAGACAACCTGTCTCCTGGTGAGGTGCTCTGTGTTTACTTCTATTTTATTTCCGTCCATGCTTAAACACAGCATAAAAAGAGCCAAAAATAAAGTCACCAAGCTGACTTGGACATTTCAGTTACACAGCAATATCCACCTTAAGTTTGCATATTAATCTTTGTGTCACACAAAGTCACTATTGCTCTGAGATGAGTGCAGGCATTTCTAGTAAATCTGCACTTGAACTGCATTTACCATCCAACAATAATGGAAGTAATTAATGCCGACTTCATGTTCACTGTGATGAATCACGAGTCTGCCCATCGATTTTTATGCCATACAGAAATGAATGAAAACCAAAGGCTGCTGGAAGGTTGGAACAATACATGATTTGAAGAAGCCAAAATGTGCTGAAATGTTGATCCACAGAGGAGGTATTCATTTGTCTTCAGTTCTTAAGAAATGCTGTTCTTACCATGGCAGGGTCCCGGTCTGCACTGTCTCACATTTTCAGGTTTGTCTCCGTTACACTGATCTCCAATCCGGCAAGTGACCAGACGCCTCTCCATTCCCTCTCCACAGGTCACAGAGCACTGTGGAAGAGCACAGGCAGCGACTTACTCACACACTGTGAGGGAACACAAGTGAAGGCAGCTCAAACAGGCAACAGGAAATGTCAGGATAGGTGGGTGGGATAATAAGCCGACTTAAGGTTCAGCTGTCACCATGAAACATAATGTTTGGCTAGCTGCAAGAGGTGAAGTCTATCACGTCCTGCTGAAACATTTTGTCCTACGGATAACACAAAGCTTACTTTATTGTTGCTTGTTTGGACATCTCAACTTCATTTTACTTCATTTTCTGTAAAGTCACTGTAGAATTCAAAACAGCTGATAGACTAGCAAGCTGCAATTTATATTCATTTTAATATATCTCCATCTGGCAGCTTCGAATACACACAGTGATAACCCAAATGTAATCTGGTAAAAATAAAGCTTTGCACAGAGATGAGTTGGGTTTTCAGTTAGTCTACCTCATTACCACTGATCCCATTTAAACATATCATTTGCTTGAGTGCCAGTGATATATATATATAAAAACCTCACTCAGAGTAGATGCACATGCCTCATAGATTTGGTTGTATTTGCACTATGCATTCGAGAGTTAGTTCAGGTCAAATAGGCTACGCCTACAAGAATTTGTCAGCCAACTTTAGCAACACGTTTTGGCATCTCTAAAAACAAGTGAACTGCGAATCACTTTGGACTCATCCAAATATGCTATGTGCCAAATACGCTGGAGTCTGAATAACATTTGTTGGAGGGATGATGAAAAATGCTCTGGCATAAAAGGAAAAAAAAAAAACCCCACACACACAAAAAAAACTGTGCTGACAAATTTTTCTTCCGTTTTTTCTACCTTCTACTGAATTGCATGTTTGTTGTGTCGTGGCTGAAACCTTCCCGTTATCTAATATTTATTTCCAGTTCCCACTTCTCTCTCTCTTTTTCTGTTGCTGCTTCTGTCTCTTATCATTAACACCATTGGCTCACAGAGTGCTCAACACTGCCAAAAAGATTAATCACCCCCTCTGTCAATAACTGTCAACTTAAGTGTTGATGGCAGATATGAACACTTTTTCCTTTAGACGGGGTCTAAACTCGCATTACAACACTATTGTTAAATGCAGTTCAGATGCCATATGAGCCGGTAAAAGGAGGAACTTGTGTATTTTCATTTTCATCATTCATGTCACAAGGCAATTTATAAGAAGAAATTAAAAAACTGGAGAACTACTGTCATGCTCATATATGCAGCTATGCTCCAAGCCATGCTATCAGAAATCTGACCACAATTCACAAATTAACTGCTGACATGAAGAATTGCATTTTATTAGCTCGTATCTGCTCTCCACTGCTGAGCTGGATGTCTGATATATTGGATTTTTGGATGGTTTCAAAGGTCTCATTTGGATGCAGGGAATTGGTTGACTAAAACCGCTGTGTTTTCGGATGAGATGTGACGCTGCTTAAATCAAATATCAGGCATGTTAAAGCTGCAGTTGCATTGACACATTTACAGGAAAATGGTGATCTGGTAGCGAGTAAGCCAACATAAGTTAATTGGAAACAAGATGACATGATGATTATGATCAATCAGATGGATCCGTGGCTAAATGATCCACACCCAGATGAAGGAAGAACAGAGTTTTAAAGAAAATCTCTCTTTCAGCCTCTTTCAAGTAGATCATGTGGATACTGTACCTCTGACCACGCTCCGGTCCTCCACTGGGCAGGACATGGGACTCTGTTACAGGGCCTCCGGCTCTCTGGCTTCTCCCCGCTGCAGTACTTGCTGTGGACGGAGCGGTTGGTGCTGTCGTGGAGGAACTGCACACACCGAACTGTCCGTATCTGAAAGCCCAGGCTGCCGCAGGTTTTGGTACAATGCTCCCATTCCTCTGAGATCCATCTGGAGAAATCAAAGTGAGGTTATTACTGAAGACATGAGCTACTTTTGACTATTTTATAAACAGTTCAGTGAGGGGCCACTGGAATTATCAAATGTTTGGCATTTTTTGCCTTCAAACTGATTAATAGTTATTATAGAACAGTTGCTGATTAATTTTCTGTTGATTGACTACTTAATTAATTGATTAGTCATCTGGCAGCAGGAACCAACTTCTTCCTGCATGGGAACATACATCTGATTTATATCGGTACAAGTTATAGTTTCAGTAAAAGCTGAGAATATTCTCCTCCAGTTTAAAGTGAGCAGAAAAGTTAACTTCAAAAGGCTGATTGAGGATATATATGGAACTGTAAATATTCAGAAAGACTCTTGGACTCCATGTTGCTACATGTTTTTCTTTATCTTCACTTTTGTTGTGTTTAATTTGATGGAATCTGGATGAATTCAAGATGAAATCTCTCACAACGTTTATGAATCTACAATCACATCGAGGCTGTTGAGACGGTAAATGGGTCTTCTGAACGGAGGACAAAAAGGGGGCACAATGGAAAGTGATGCATTTCAGGCTTCTTTGCAGGCCAGCAAAGAAGAATCGATTGGAATTCAGGAGCAGATGTGAAGAGCTTTAAACATAGCATTCATTGACGTAGGATACAAATACATAGAGAGAATTGGCATGCAGCTATGAGATGTTTACTGGACACAAAGCCTGAGCGTTCTGAACGCTTCCCAAACTTCTCCTAGAAGTTTAGACTCACCCGACACTTCCCAGACCTGAAGCAGCACATCCATTTCAAATACTGAAAGCTGTCATGCTGACTGACTAGCACTCTCAAATCAAACATTTGTATTAATTCCCACTTATAAAAACATCAGACACCAGCTGTGTGACTGTTTTCTTCCCCCGAGTCTTTCAGTGAAGTTGATTTTCCCAGAAGGACTGTATCTGTCTGTGTGGGTGTGTGTGTGTATGACAGACAGAGACAAGGCATTAATATTTAACAGAGGATAATGACATGATGTGTAGGTAATGGAGAATACTTGATTTTGTACTTGGAAGCACTCGTAATGACTCATTAAATTCTAACAAAAGCTTGATCGGCCATGGGTGTATTTTACAAAGGGTTAGTCTACTCAAATCATAAATCCACTCCATGGAGTATATTTTCCACTTTAACACTATCTCTTCTTACATATTTTGATTTATTTGTAGAGCCTTTGCACTCCCATTAAAGATTATTGGCAGTGAGTAAGTATCTCAGGGGAGACAGAGACATTTCTGTTGGGTTTCTTAGTTTTCACTGAAGATGCGTTGTATAACTAGAATTACCGCCTCACGGTTGTATGCCTCCACGCACCAGTCAAGTTGCTGTTCTTGCACTATGGTGTTGAATAATGGGCAGAACATTTTTTGCAGAATACTATAATGTCACATTGCATTTAACTTCTGACTTTTTGGATATTGAATGTCATAACCTTATCATTTTATCCTGCACTCCTGAGATATGGTGTTCACGAAAATTGGGCACCATGAGTAGTAAAAGTAAACATTTGTACCAAATTTGAAGAAATTCCCTCACAAGAAGAGAGATCTCATTCCCAAGAATTGTATGGACAGACGGGTGGGTGGGCTATGGGATGGAAAACCGGAAAAACAAACAAAAATTGCTGCAAATTTAACCCAAACTGATTGTCTAGATAGGTAGGGGGCATGCAGTGCATTTGAGATTTAGGTGAAATGACCCTTTAAAGGAAAATATTAGTAAATGACAATCTCTTGCTCAAGATAACTGATAAACATAAACAGTCAGACTGGTTTTGAACAAGCCAGATCCAGATGATCTGACCTCAGATTCAGAGATTCAGAGTATCTAATCCAGATTAATTAGAGGCAAAACCAAAAGTTAGCACAATCTAAATATTGGCAGTTATCCTAATGTGCAAATAAGGTCAAAAAGGTCCAAATAGAAACAAGTCGAACTATGATGGATGATTACAGCAGTTAGTTTGGGTCATAACTTTACAGTTCAGCTGGATTTCTTAAGCTGTGATATGATTTTGCCTCTGCCGCATACAACATCAAAAATTCAGAGGCTGCAGTACTGTAGGGGTACAGAAGTGGTCAAAACTCCTTGTTAAGACTGACAAACCCATCTGCTTTTTGTTCTCAGTGCTGCTTAGTCGTTTGTGAGGATTAGAAGTGTTTGTTCAGGACTTTTTCTAAATCTTTTGCATTATGATGGCAAGCTTTTAATGTCTTGCACGGTAACCCTTTCTCTCACACTGCTGTGTTGGGACGTATCCAGCTGTTGTTCTGCCTATTTGCATTTGTTTGTGTGAAAAGGATGTAGCAGTTTGTCAGATTTAATGAGCAGCAACATACTGTATGAGGGATATAGATTTAACGCCAGAGACCATTTTGATCACACCAGCCGCGACTAGCTTCAACATGTTCACATTGTGACCAATTACTACTCTGTAGTGATTACTGTCAGTACGTAAGATCTCAGCACTCATGGGTAGGACTATGCGCATTCTTGAACTTGGCAGTTGTCAAAACGGCTTCTGTGTTAGTTCCCGCTACAAAAGATGTCTTCAGGCACATATTTTGCCATGATGACACACATTACCAGCTGATGGTGTCACGGCTGGTAATCATATGTTACCCTACATCGTCAGGGCCCGGCTCGTATCTTTTTGAGGCACACGGTCCCACATCTCCTCCCTGGCATTTCTTACTGTATCTCCTCTGCCTCCGCTCCTCTTCTCCTTAAGTTTGCCTGAAAATCTCAGTCATGATGCAAGGTGGGGAGTCCAGCAATGATGAAAGAAAATTTGGCCAGCTATTGAGGGAATTCACCTTTCTTTAAAGTCTGTCTCCTCACACAGACCGACTCAGATACCAAAGTACAAAGCCAGTGAAAGGAAAAGTAGCGCACATACTCGGAGAGCACATACCTCCACCAAGGCTGCAGCTCTCATAATCTCTCAAATTCTTTAAATTGCACCAAAACAAATTTTAACTTGGTTTTAACATGACGCTTTAGGTCTAGGAAGGTGCTCAAAGAGAAGTCCCTTAACAGCAGTGAGTGAACGCTCCATCCAGTGTCAGATCTCTCTCCTCTCTCGCTCCTTTGGTTTGAAGATGAACACAGCTGCCGGTGGGTAACATTAGCACATGCGAGGTCTTGCATCATGGCCGTGTATTGACCTAAAGAAGCAGATGCTCATGCAGCTGTAAGATTTGGATGGATGATCTTGGCTGCAGTTTTTTAAGGGCATCTGCCTTTAAACTTCCCTCTCGTCTTGGTGCATTCACAGCCTGCACCATTCATCAGCTTAAGCAGCCCTCTTTAATCACCTGCAGGCCTTCTTTTGTCCGGACCGTGCATTTAGACTCCATCACCTCAGTCGACACATTCATTTCCTCAGAAATGTACTTTACTTCCATACCCCTGCTTCCATAAGGAGTGTAGCAGCTTGAGTGTGTCCTCACCCAGGGAGGCCGTTTCGCCCTCACATTGTCTTGTTTCTAATCCGTATGTCCTTGTTTGGCAAAATATAAAGCAGACTGATATCTTGCGACAAAGCTCATTCTCACTCAAGTCACACTGAAAGGATGTATTGATTAAAAAGTAGACCTGTCTAGACACTCTGCACAGGAAAATCAAGGCTAAACAGTGTACAATTATCCCTGTGTCAGTATTTTGGTGGCTTTACTGACTGGCTGGGTCTCTGAAGGTTTGAGTCCATCTAGATTTAAAGCAGCATTAAAACAAACATTAAGAGACAAGTATAAATACAGATTAATGCTGCTGCTCCGGACACAGTATGTCAAATGGGAATCACTAATGTAATCTGTGTTGAAGTTGGGAAACTTTTTTGTTTTTTTGTCAGCTGGATGTCAAAAGTATAGCAGAGACACATTTAATGCCCCATGCAATGACTCCATTAAGTTAGAATGATTCAATTCCTCGTCTGATCGAATTTTTTCCCAATATTTCTGATTTAATCTTTGATGCAGTTTACAAGTTTATCTATTATCAGCCTATTTCAACACCTCTAAAGGGGCACTATTTATTATTGGAGAAGAACTTCAAACTTTTAATATTTAGAATATTAATGAGGTAATAATACAAACTCAGAAATATTTATTTTTTCCATATCTGAATAAACAAATTGTTCTCAGAGGAAAATAATGTCCCTAGAACACTGTTTGAAGCTAGAAAGGTGGCAGGGTCCGCCAAATATAAACACAGTTAAACAGTATGAAACTGTGTTGTCCTTTAAGGTCAGTTTGTTCATTCAGTCATGAAAACGAAGAGAGTTTGTTTATTTAATTTGTTCAGATAGAAAAAAAAGCCAAAGTCAAAGTCGAAGAACATCAATTTCTTCCCCAAAACTACATAGTGCACCTTTTAGTTTTTAACCATTGTTAAAGGCCCTTCAGCGTGACTAAATCTATCTATTGACTAAATGACCTCTACGCTCTTTGTATTTTTAATCTCTTTCACAAGTCTCCAGTCTTTATGGTAATGCAGTGCAAAACTGGGAGTATGAAGAAAATTTTGACTTGCATCTCTGAATACAAAACACACTGACTGGCTGATGGTCGCAGTTTAGCAAACTTGCAAAAATGCGTTGGAAGCAGGATTGTTTGAAAATGATACTGAATGTATATCTTCTTTTGAATTTGGCAGCAGTTGTACAAGGTGTTCAAGATTTGTGACAGTTTCTGAAACTTTTATCCTGTTCTGTTTTACTCTCGGTTTGAAAGCCCATAATGATCATACTTAACCTCTCGATGTAACAGAGCAGATTTTGGAGAGCCTTCTTTCTCTCCATACCCTCTCTATTGCAGACACCACAGTTAAGAATAAGCTCATTTAAATTCAGCTCACACTGAGTGGAGACACTTTAACGTTTTATCTTAATAGACTGCAGCTAAGTCCCAGTTTGAATCTAATCAGCACTTGTAATAACTCCTCAATATATTTTCCTTTGAGTGAAGTTGGAAAGTGTGTACTCACTGAGGCTGTGTGCAGTCCTGAAGATTACACATTCTGCGGATGGGTTTTGGCTTCTTGCCGGCGTCGCAGTAGCCTCGATGGACCATCTTGGTGTCGCCTTTCTTTCGACAGCCATACTTGGTGTACTGATAACCTGTAAAAGACGCAAAGGTGAAACAAGGGAACATTTAAAGAAGCAATTGTATACATTTCGATCATTACCCAGCCATTTTTCACAGGCTGGAAATTCAACCGTATCAAAACTTGTCAAGTACCAAAAGCTGTGGAGCATTGAATACTTGCTCAGATTTGTGGTCTCCTTTATTATTATTCTTCCTTAATGGCGCAGAGAACAGCTGTGCTTGCAACTGATTTTCTTAATGGCATTAAGTTGTTGTTGTCTCGAGATTCCAAGAAAATTAACCCGTTATCTCTTACTACTTATAACCCTTTTCAGAGATCAGCAGTGCCATGTCAGCTCTACGCATCAGAACGTACTTAAATCGTACTTATGTGTACGCATACTTAATTAAACCATTCAAAGACCCACCAGTGTGGGGAGTTTCTTCTCTGGTTCCCCCATGCCAATGAGAGTTCAGTTTAAATTGACCACTTTATGTACGCCTATCCCTTACAACAATTAGCCAATAATGTACCTTCATGTCAAATCACTAGGTAAAACATTCTTAAAACAAATGGCAAAAGTTTATAAAAAAGTTAATGTGGTTTGCTTTGCAACTTCCAAACCCGGCCCATAATTCATGAGCCACTCTTATGAATCTAATTAAGTCATTTCCTCGTATTAAATTAACTTGTTATCCCGGAAAATCGGCTGTTTGTCTTCTCAAGATAACAGGATAAATTAACCTGTTATCGTGAGAAAATGAGCCACGTTATCTCGAGCAATCATTAACCCATGATGTTGAGATAACGGCGTTAAAAAAATAATTGCAAGCATGGCTGTTCTTAGCTTCAACACTTCTCCATTCACTCAATACAGATGTATGTTCAACAACATTTAACATAAACAAAAATATTTTGTCTAAAAGTATATTTTGAGTTCTATTTTATATCATAAAACATTCATAAAGACTCAAACAAAACTCCTATTGTTTTTTTTATGTACTTTTGAATCATGTGTCCATAACTATCATCCTTTCCAAACAGGAAATACACTGCAAACATAATGTATAAATAAGATTATTAATATAGGTGTCGAGCAGATGTGTTTGTGGCGTCCTGCCAGCTATGAGACGGGGGATTTGCTGTATCCAAAAATAACAAGAAGTATGTAAGGTGTACGTCTTGCAGAGAGATGCCAATCATATTACAATCGCTAATGTAAAAATCGTTTTTTGAATTTTTTAATACAACCGCCCTGAGCATGTGTCTACAGACATACAATAGCAGGTCATTAAAACACACAGCTCTTCTTGTTTATTCCAAGTTGCATTACCGTTAATTTGAAGGCTGCCTATGCCTATAATATATTGAAAAACGTTTTTGTACAAGAAAGAAAGAAAATAAATGATTCATCTGTTCTCTTCTAATTTGATGGTAATTTATCTCTTACCTCCGGCACAAGGTTTGGAACATGGAGACCAGCTCTTCAGAGCCCACTCATATGTGTCCTCCTGGATAACATTGTTGTTGTTGACAGGCACTGAATCTTCATGGATGATGTACTTGTACATTAAAGTGGACCGTGTTTCATTGTCCTTGGGTATAATCTGCAAACCAGAGGAAGAAACACAGTACCTTTATAGCAACATCCTCTGTTTAGTGTATTTGCATTAGAATACTTGAAGTGCAAATTAGTGCAAATAAATGAGTTACGTTTAATCTCGAGAGCAGGGAGCATTTTCCATAAACCCACTCGAGGTTCTAATAAATCTTAAGAGTTCATGAACAACAGAAGACTGAACACTGGTCTACGGAAACCTCATCTGCTGTTTCTGAACTTTTCTTTGGATCACGTATATTTTACAGGGATGTTGCAGAGCGGATTAGAGAGTTCAATTTCAAAATGAAAACAGCTGGCTGAATAAAACACTCTGCAGGAGTACCTAAATGGAGAAGCTTAAAATCAGGTGTTGTTGTGGATATTGGGTTTTGAGAGATTAACACACATACAAATTACTTTAATTATGCTACCACCAATGCAGGCTGAAAAACTATAAATATTCCACATTTTCTTACAAATAACATGGAATATCATACCTTTTACAACATTATATAGTACTTGTTATCAAATGGCTGGCTCTATGAAGTGAGATTAAAATCATCACTGAAAATACCCCGCACATTTAGTCATGTTATCATTATAAACAGGTAGAGAAAAATCAAGATCAAAGACAAATCAAGCAACATTTTGGCCAGACATAAACTCCTTTCCCTTAAAGAGATTCCCCAATATTTCTCAGTGAATGTGCTCTCATATGGCTGACTCTGGCTCGCTGTGCAGTGGGTGGAGGAGAACAACAGCATGCTGAGTTTACCAATTATCACCCAGACAGAAACATCAATGAGCTCCAATCACTAATCTCCACCATTTTTCAGATGAACGCCCTCTTCTCGGTTTCTGTTTTAAATGAAGTAAACTGAATTTACTCCAGTGTCTGGATCCTCCTGATTCACAATATGTCAGTTCCACAGTCTATACAAGAGCCATTACACCATTAAAGGTTTTGGAAACCAGGTAGATTGTGATGCATATTGATGAAGTTGACAGCGATTAGTTAGAAACTAAAGCTATTTAAGCTTAACTTCATTTTTTAAACTTTAATCTTGTAAATCTTGTCTTTGCACAATCATGAAAGCAAAACTCATAAATTATCTTGGATATTAAAGATATTCTGAGAAAGTAAAATGTACAAGGTACAGTAGGTACCCTCTAACCTGCTCCATTATCAAAAATATTAACGTTCCCGCATGTTGTGGCTGGCGGGTGCTATCTTTGGACCAGGTACACATTCACAGGACTCTGCATATATTGAAAGATCCGTCTTGGAATTTAAAGAATTGATCTTAGTTAATCTTTACTTACTAAAAAGTACGGTTTCATCATTAAAAAACAATAAAAGGCTTAACAGGTAACATATAAGGTTAGTTAGTTAGTTAATGTGTTTGTAATGCCATTATAAACGTATAAGAAACTCATAAGGCTGTTATTAATGTTCTTAAGCGTCTATAAACTGTTGACAAGTTTCTTTTAAGTGCTTATCAATATCTCAAAACTGTGTTATATACAGTAGTCTTAAATAAGGATATTTTAAGACTACTGTATATTTTATTTTATTACCTATTAACTAACACTTATTATAGACATCAATGTATTAAGTATATCAATATCAAGCCTCAGCATGAGGGCAAAAAGGTGAGATGATGTGTTTTGCTCAACAAACCTTTAATAAGAATGAACATGTATTAAATACACGACACAAAAGTCTCATAAAGCCTGTGGGATGAGAAATCGGAAAGAAACCACAAAGCAGAACAAGAAAAAAAAAGATTAATCCAATTATAGCTCATCTTGTCTGCTCCATCATTTAATCACTTCTTTCACAAAAAAACTTTTGAAGTTCCCACTGATCGGATCCAAAGGATGTCACGACAGACGAAAAACAGATTAGTCCTTATAGTACATCAGGTTGGCAGATGATGCATGATAATAGCCACGGGGTATTTTCACTATTTAATTATAATTTTACTGATTTGTCTGTCTTTATGATGCTGGCCATAGTTTTATTAGGAATTTTACTCTTTCTGGGCCTGGGGGAACTCTTTGGTTGTGTTCCTACAGGATTCAAACTATACACTTCAGTTTAACAGCCTTCTATCTGAAAATCTAGGTCTTTTGGGCAGTAGCTCTATTTCACTCATTAAGTTGCATCTCCTTGAGAAGCCTTGTTATGATTTATTTTAATTAATATGCAGTTTTTGAGAGTTAACCTTTTTCCAATTTCTGTTTCGCAAAATTGGGTATCTTTGGCCTTAGACTGTTGATTGGACAAAAAAGGCACATACTGTATAAGTGCCACTTGAGATCTGAGATCTTTGTATGCTACTTTTCATTGTTTTCCGATGTGTAATAGACAAACACATTTGACACAAGGAATCTATTAATCAAGGAAATAATCTACACTGTTGTTTCTTGACTCATGCCCAAGTACCTGAAGTGATTACAATCATAGACACATGTCCAAGATCAAGTATTTTTTTCATTGGCAGACCTGGAGTAGGTCATCCATGCTTTGATCTACCAGGTTTGATTAACGCAGTAACTCACTCAGGTCTCAGCAGGAGAAATACCTCCCAGAGTTCAGAGAGCTGTTGCCTGAATACTAACCCGCTCCAACAGAAGTGACCATATAACCCCAAGTCCTTGCTACACTTCACGTCCTGCCTGTCAATATTGGATTTAATTCAAAGCTTTTACTGAAGGTTTTGACTCCTACTTATTCTATAGTTGTGATTTCGTGAACTGTCTTAGTGGGATTGCTGCGTAATATTCTTTGGTTGAGCCCAAATCTTGCCTTGTCATTTCCCTGGACCTGAGTTTTGACCTCATCTTTTGCTATTCTCTCGTGTTTTTATTTCAATATTCTCTTGAAATTCTCTTCATATTTTTGACCTGTTTTTTGTTTTTATATTAAAAATGCACGTCATATTAAAAAAGAGTTTGTTATTACTGGAGTTTAATAAGTTTAATCCATTCAAATTTAACGGATAGTGATAGAAGATGAATGAGAAGGATGGAGGGCTTGAACTCGATGGCCGACCTGCTTCTTTTACCAAATGAATACTGTCAAGGGAACGTTTGGTTTGGTTTAATTTGAAAAGAAGCTTTGATAGAGAAGGAGGTATCATTACCAGAACCACCACGGGGTCATGCAGAGGTCCGTCGGTGTGTAGCGTCTCCACGTCCTCCTCGATGATGTAGTGCCACTCAACGCCCAAGTCAATGAAGCTTCTGGACTTGACCTCCTCTCCTTTTCCGTTTAGGATGTAATGCCCCGTCGCCTGGTTCTTGATTGCTGTAATCAGTAACTTGTTATGAGACACTGACAAAGTTGAAATGGCTTTCTTCTGAAGTTTTGAATTATTCACAAAGAAAAAGCCTCAATTTATGGTCTCAAAAGGGTGACTCATAGAATCGTATTACCCAGGGCACTTACTTGAAATAATTATGCGTTAACATTACAACCTCTCATTTGTTCTCTAATTCATTCTGAACCTGCTGCCAAACCACTTATGTAATGAAACTTGTCAAAAGTGAGAGGCTGAAAGGAAAATGGGCGTTTGTGTGAAAAACATGCCCATGGGGCAAAATGAAAAGCTATTACGACCCACGGATCATTCAGTCTGGTGAGCCAGTCTTACACTTATACTGCATGACACTGAGGGATAGCAAGGAGCCAGCCTAGTTTTTATTTGCTGACCCACATGTTCATTCAAAAGCAAACATGACTCAAACTAACTGCAACTAATGTCCCATTACTGGCATCAGGTTCTCCAGTGATGACCTGTATGTCATATGATCAGTACACAAAGTAGTGTTATTATCAGCCTGGAGCGCCAGGAAATATGATTTTAAATGCGTCAAAACATTCTGTTTTCCTTCAAAACTTGTGCCTTAAGTTTTTAGATTCAACTCTAGCTGTGAAGTAATGATGAATACATTTATTTGGTGCTGCCTGAGTATACAAGAAATATTGACAGACACCGACAGAAATGCAGAACTAACAGCAGGAAACCTTGAAACATAAGCAAGTCAGAAAAGTCTACAGTGATCCATCAGCACATGTCATTTCACCTGATAATGACAGTGACAGGAAGGACGGATGGATGCTGTTTACAAAACTACAGTTCAGCAGAGGATTCATTCTGATGCTAAATAAATGAACCTTTTTTCTAGCATAAGATGTCAAATGGTCTGAAAAAAGCCAGACATACACAAAACCTTTATATTTAGTGCTTTTGTGTATTTTTCATCATTCTCTCTTCTCTCTGTTAAAAACAACATCTGCAATGGAGACTTCCTTTTTTTTCATCCAGAACCGCAGGGTTTGGTCAAAATAAAGCCAATCACATCAAACAGACATTTCTCAGTGAATGATGCTTTGTGATGATGGAGGCTATTTCATCTGGCACAGTCTTGCTCTCTCCCGACACACAGAGCCAATATTCCTTTTGCAGTAGCCACTAACATTCACACTGACCGCTCGCTGGGCCTTTCAGCGCCGTGATAAGGCAGGAGACTGCTCCATCACAGCTGGCTTGAGAAAGCAACGCAATAGAAAGACGGATGGGTCAACTAAAGATCAAACTTTAACATGCTGTTTGTTTTTGTGTTTTCTACCGACAGTCACGATTGTACCCGAGTGTTCATAGTTGTTCCCATGACAACTGAACTTTCTGCTGCTATGGGGTCTCTCAATCGAAACAATGAAGTCAATTACATTTCTGATTATGATAGAATATTTTTTGCTTTTTTGTTTGAAGCTTTTCTCTAATAGAAAATCACTGCAATTGCATTAAAACTCGTCGTCGTACTGTTTAAATTCTGCACATATAGTGCAGCTGGTGACGCTGGGATGCAACTCAATACATCTCTATTGCAAAAAGCCACAATCCTTGACGTTTGAATGCAACAGGACAAATTGCTACATTTCTACAAGATTTACATCATCTACTAAAGAGTTATCACCAGCAACCACACAGTTTCTAGTTTGGACATTGATGTAGGCAGCTAAGGATAACTGGACTGATTCCATAAGCTCATCCACCCTCCCCCCCCCAGTGATACACCAAAATAAAGTATTTAAAAACAGAATAAAACCTGCCTATCCTTTAAGCTTCTGCAAAGTCGGTCTCCCAGGCGAGTATTCTCTCTCAGTGCAAATGATGGCATGCTGTAGCTCAGGGACATGAGTCTCCACTGGTCAGGGTCTATTACTGCATTATTCAGGTCCCCCGGTTCATCTTTATAAAACGACAAAACTTAACGTGCATCGACCTCCTACCCCGACTCTGCTGTTTAAAGAATTTGATTAAAGTGTTTCTGAAAGGTCAAGTTGTTTAGGAGGGATTTAAGCCTTCTTTAACATGAAAAAGTCATTCTAAGGGTGAGGTTATCACTATAATCCCTATTTTCATGCAGAATTAACAGAAGTAGTTTATAGAGAAGACAAAAGTTACACGTCATAACACAGGACATACATCAGTAAATGCATGCCTATAACAATTTAAGCATATTTCCTTCCCCCCCCCTTTTTTTCATCCCTCTATTCATGTATGACATACAAATCAGTGTCTCTTCAGTATATATCAGCACACCCTGGAATCACATATTTGGAATATCTGTAATTGACTCTGATTGGAGATTGAGCTGGAAAACTTCCCCCTGTCTGTCAAAGATTATCACCCAAGCTACAGTCAGAGCGAGAGCAGCTATTCAGAGCCTCTGATGCATCATCTTCACCCCAATCAGCAGAGGTCAACACCTTCTAATGACGTTTTCAAACACAATAAACCAAACCTGAATTTGATTTAACTGCATAATATGAAAAATGGAAGGTGACTGTCACCATACCTTGGAAGTGGATTAACAAAGGTGGTGACAGAGTGGAGGGACACACTTCTCCTCACTAGTTTTTGGAATAGATAATATTTCCAGAGCAGGAAATAAAAAGACAATCTCGATGGCTCAAGGCAGATATAATTCATACATCGCTCCCATGCATGCATAATAGGAAGTGATTATTAAAATTTTGCAACAGTTAAAGTCCCCTGAAGAAAAGCTGTGAAATGTGATTTTGGACTATATAATTAAAATTAATTTGACTTGATTAACAGTCAAACTCTGAGAAGGGAAAGATGTTTTATTTGATATCACAGTGCTGGTATTGTTCCTGGAACACCATAATTAATGTCGCTCCAGAACAATCACTGCAATTTACAAAACAAGTCAGCCTCTGTAGCGATTTGTTGTGGCTGAACAGGTTAGTTATTTTCTTTACTTTGGGACAATTTCTTGCTGCGTTTGTGGTGACAGAACCAGGTATTCTACACCAAAATGGGATCTTTTCCCAACTCTAACCAAGTGGGTTTTGTGCCCGACTCTAACCAGTCCATAAACACAGTGTTGTGGCGACGTAAAATTCAAAATGGCACCTCAAGTTGCAACAAAAAGAAATGAGAAGTTAAACATTTCCGTGGTCTGCAGAAATGTACATCGCTAACATTTATTCTGGTTATTGCGTTGAGTTTTCATCATAAACTACATTACATGCCGTGTGAGAGCAGAAAGCTTGGCAGGCTTAGCACCAGTGACTCAGGGGGCGCAGGGGTTTGCTAAAAGTCAATCAGCCAACCTTTTCTGGAGAAAACTGACATCATAGCTTCTTTTTTTTACCTTTGAGAATCTTCTACTAATGTTTAAAGGCCTTCACTGCATTCTTGAGTTTAGATGAAGCAACACAGAGCCAAGAGAGCCTCACTTTGTAGGTCTGTAAACTTCAAATCAAGTTTTAAAAGTTTTATTTCAAAATCATATACAATCTGACTGATCCTGAGAGAATGTCTCTCAGGCCAGTGTGTGGTTATACAGTCCCTTTAGATGTTTGTTCCTGGAGTTTTCAGACCGAGATTGTACCAATATCTTCACAAGAATGTCAGCCTGTCTACAGTACATTCATTACATCCTTTTTTAAACCAACCTTTTACCTCAAAGACTCCACACATCAGTTTGTTTCACTTCTTTTAGTTATGTAGATCTTTATCTTCTTCCCTCCGCCCTTCTAACTCTATCCCAGGACGGGAGTGTCAGATAAATTACTTAAGCATAAATGATTATTTTACAGAGTTCTTTGAAAAACACACTGCCTCTGGCGGAGGAACTCATGCTGACCCGTTTCACCTGGTGCTGAATAAATCATGCTTTCCTCGGGCCACTCACGGAACAAGAAACAAAAAGATTCATCGGCTCTTTCATGCCTTCAATCGCCTGTCAGTCAAAATCCTTAGAGGGAACCTGGAGGGTTGTTTGTTTGAAGGGAAAAAGGGAAATTCCTGAACTTTCATGTTTCTACTTTGCTTTCAGTTGTATACAGATGTGCACAATTAATAAGGCCTGATAAGTTGTGTTTGTTTGTTTGTTCAAAAGCACACTAGATGAAATAAAAAAACTCATAAAGAATTAACAGCCAACTTTGAACACGGACAGAGGAGCATCAACTGGCTACAGAGCCTTTCACAGCAGAGCTTAACAGAGCTGTGATAATGGAGTTACGCTCTATACGGCTCCACATTCATGTGAATGCTTTTACTGAAACTTTAACCATTAAAGCCACGACTGTCTGTCAGCTTGTTTTAAATCAAGGCAGCATTGATAGAACTTAGCAGCAACATTGCAATCTGATTGGCTAACAGCAGTGCCTATCAATATATGGTCAGAAACAGCCCGGTACCCATGAATAGTATACTGCGCCAGCAACTCCTCCACTTTAAACAGGAAATTACATTGTTTACCCGTAAAGAAATGATCTTACATTGCTATGGTAACATTTTGGCTAGGATCAGGCACAAACTCTACTTCAGCAGGGTTGAGGAAAGATCATGGTTTGGGTTTGAATAAATACTTTATCAAGTCATAAATAACAACCACTTGGTCAACATGAGGAATGATTTCTTTAGAAGAAACTAATGTTGATAGTTGGTAGGTAACAGGGTCAAATAATGCAGATTCCCTCTGAAAATGCCTGAGTATGACTGTGATTTCATCTCACATCAAGAAAAATTAAATGCCAAATAAATAAATAAAAATGCAGTCCCATTTTGCAGTACAGAAAGAGCCCGCTAATCTAGATCAATGAATAATGAATGAACAAATTGAAGAGTAATTTTCTCAGCCTGGGAGGTGACGACTTAGAGAATAAATTATTCATAGTCTATAATCTATGATTTAACAGTATAGCCTGTGTTTTTCATTAGTCTTCCAGGGAAGCATGAGGAAGAAGGTGTTTTATTAAATCCTCTGATTTCATTCATGCGTTTGTGTTCGGGCGTCGGACTTACCAAGAATTTGAGGGGAGGCCTCATGTTCTTGGATGATCACATGTCTAGCTCCAGGAGGAATGAGAAACATCTTAAGGTAACCTTTGTGCAGTTTGCAGCAGCGTCAGCAGAAGTAGAAGAGGGGGGTTAGGAAAGATGAGAAAGAGACAGGTAAGTTAAGCAGATACAAAAACAATATTTTCGTTTGCAGTGGTGGACATCACGCATGTATCAGAAGTTTGGTCCACTTTGCTCTATGAGGTGGTTTGAAGGAGAAAAAAAAAGAAAATGGTAAATGTCTACGTCAGCTTTCCTCTGCCCTGTAGAAGGCTGCAGCTAAGAGTTTCATTGAAAACGGCCTCTCATTCACATCCATCTGTTGTGTCATCGAAGGGTCTTTAAAAAATAGAAAAAACATATTTGTATTGCTACACAAATGAAAGCCTCTCAAAAATAACTCCCTTTCCGCTGAATTCATAATGAACATGTGCAGACAGGATGTGAATGAAAAGAGCCCTGAGGCATGTTTCAATGAGGCAAAAGTAAAAGGTTTTTCAGACTAAAGTTCAGCAAAGTCACCTTCTGTCCGGGATGTCCACCACTTACAAACCTACCGTCACTCACCAAGTACATTTCTAGAGTCTTCAGTTTCATTTAAAAACACATTTCGAGCTCCTTTGGGCAAAGAGAAGGCTCCTCTGGTCTTCCCTTCAAAATAAAATCAATGAGGTAGTTAGTCACACGATGTTTCCTCTCCGGCTCACCGTCTCATTGTTTCTCTGCAACATATCACCTACAGTGGAGGCATATTTATTTGGCATAGCAGGTACCAGAGGAATTCACATTGGATGAGGAGCCAAACTGTTGTTGCTGGCAGGGTGACGCCTGTCAATCACCAGGAGTGAACTACTGGCGTGTAATTACTCGCCCTTAAATTTGACAGCCTCCTGATGCAGACTCGGCGGTGCCGCTGAGTTGATTATGAATGCGACTGGCACACCGTCGCAGGGTTCAACCGAGGTCACAATAGATGGCAGAGTAGCTGGTGCTGCTCACTCTAAATTATTCTGAAGACATAAATTGCAAGGAAAATGGCAAAAGGTGCCCTGTCATGTCTGGGACAACATCATCTGATAGCAGCCAATTTCAGAACCCCAAGTCGGAAATTACATACTGATTTCAGAGTTAGAGGATAGGAAATACTGCACACAAGCTAGTTGTCTGAAGACCCTGTGGGTGGGTGCTTGGGCTGAACCGAGCACCAGCGTGCCAGTTGAGGTTCAATCAATCAGGCTGTAAATGGCCAACAACATCCCAGATTGCCTCCAAAGGTCTGCAGGTTGATTTAATGTGACATTTTTATCTGCACAACAACTTAAAAGTTAGTTTGTTAGGCTGTTGAAGCAACCGCACAGGAGACATTTACATTAAATGACCATACGTATAAAAAATATTTGACTGTGTAAAGATCCCATGACAGCTAAGGCAGTTGAGTCAGACCTAAACAGACACTTGATTAGTAACAAGGAACAGCAGAAACAGCAGCATATACAATATAACTCGTCTCTCTAGGTCTCTACAGCGTTAGGCATCCATCTGCACTACAAGCTGGACAGAAAATGCTAGAAAAGAGGCTGTGAGGGATTCAGGAACACTGGATACTTGCATATTGTGTTTTCCAACATAGGAGTTTCTTTTTGGGCTCTCTTGCTTAACTGTTTCCCTGTTGAAAAACGTGAGTGGTTAAATGAGAGTGAGATGTTAAGGGAAATAAAAAAGGAAATGATCACAGTTTCAACAAAGCACAACCTGGAACGGTTTGATGAAGCCGTCATGTCCGATATCTCAGAAAGTACATTTTCCTTTTTCTGTGACGCTCTCCATGATGGCATCATGAAACCGATACGAGTTACTCCCTTCATGCTGGCGGTCGATGCGAAGACACAATTTCAAAAAAGGAAGTAAACCACTTTCTCGCACTCATTCAGTTTAACACTGCACAGCTGTTGAGTTTTGCATTGGCAAGCAAAACATCCAGCTTGTTTTCTAATTGAGTGTGTGTGTGTCTGTGTGTGTGTGCGTGTGTGTGTGTGCGTGCCCTATGTAGCTGCAGAGGGGAGATAACCTGAAGGATGACGCTTGTATTAAAGTCTGTATAAAGGTAAAGCACAATTCATAAATGAACTTGTAAGGATGATGAAGAAAACAAACTTACTTTATTGATAGATACATAAATAAATATATAAATAAATAAAAGGGGGGCTTAATTATTTCTCTGCTAATTAGTCAGGGTCCTAATCCAAATGAAACCAACTGTTCGATGTGAAGGCTGTGAGAGCTGTCAGCACACCGCCGTGTCACTCTGCACCTTCCTTACAGAGTCATTCATTAGCACGACTGCAAATTCTGATGTGATCAAAGAGAAATGAAATGATCTACACGAGGTGGAGGCTTTTCAGCACATCTGTGCTCTTGTGAAAATCAGTATCCCTGTAGGGCTGTTCTTTTCATTTACAAAGACACTCAACAATATCTGGCTTTTCTCCTGCAACAGTACAGCTCACACATTTAACATTACAGATGTGACCCAGCATCTGTAATTGACAGGTATAATTAAAGGTGTCATTAGTAAAATATGGCCAGAATTTGAAGGCAGCTCCACAAACATAGCTGCTGCTCTTTGCTAACTATCCTCGGTTTTAGCTATCTACCGTTAGCTAATTGACTCATGGCTCAGTCAGCCGTGAAAATCGCATGTAGAGTTGGAAAATGTTCAGATCTTACTCAGTGAATTAGCAATTTAAAGGTTAGAATAAATAATTTATTTTGAGCAAACCAGAGGTGGTTGTGGAATGACAAACCAAGACTATTTTGGTGCATTTTATTTAGTTAATGTTGTGTTTGAATGAAGTGCGTTTTATGTTGAGTTAATAAATCAGCAAACTATATTAAGCTTGTCCTAGTTTGGTAAAAGGTGTACGGTTGTATTTTACTGTTTGGCAAAAAAAATAGATGTAAGAATGTTTCTTTTCTTGACATTTTGTGAGTTTATTTTGTTCGCTTATTACACTAAAAGCGAAGAGAGCTGAAATTATGTGGGCAATCAGACAATCTCTAACTTCAGTAGATATCTTGGCAACACAATACATTGACCTCTTTAACATAACGTCAACACTGTTGTGTCTTCACATTCACAAGTTAATTTTCTGAATGTTTTAAACTAAAATTCTGGCCATATCTTATAAATTCATCCTTTAAACTGTCTCTCTAAATATTCACTCTTTGTACAGTTTTCCATTGAAATAAAACATACACAGCTGTACATCCTTTGCACCCTGCAGAGGCAGAGGAGTGGCATTAATGCAATCATAGTCTTTTCGCAATTTTTGACTAAAGCTCAATTGCAGCAGTCAGGTTGATGAATGTATTCGAGAGGTTCTTTTTGTATTTGCTCCCAGTTGTATGAGTTCTGCAGAGTTACCTGCCAGCTCTCTCAATATTTCTCATTTCAGATAAAAGAAAGATGGTTAAATTCTTTATTTAAGCTCAGCTGCACCTCAGTGAGCTCTCTGCTCAGTGTGTTATCACACGAAGCTGAGATGTAAAATCTCTGACAAGGCCACTCGACACTTTTCCTTTTCACATTAAGAGCAGTTTTTCACCCAAACAAAATTTTTGCTCTGAAAGAGGAGGAATGTTTTTGGTCCACGTCAGTCGTGATGACAGTGAGTCAGTGCAATCAGAGATTGTTTGTAGGGGTGGTTAAGATGTGAAAAGAACCAGTGAAATGCTATAAATGAATGCTTTATTAGTACTGCACTCGGCCTGCTAATCATGATCTGTTTTTCAGCACTGGCCTCTTTGCTTTTTTAATCACTACTTGTGGGATTGGATGCTCTTTTAATAGTTAGGGAGGTGGAGAAAAACTGCACTCCCCTTTTAATTTCCTCAAATTAGGACCTTTCAAATCAAAAGCCTATATTATCAGGAAGAAACAAGAAAGTCACTTATACTGAAGGGACTCTAGCAACAAACAGGATGCTATTAGACAGGGATGAGGCTGGAGCTGAGCTGTATTTGTCTTACTGTCGACGAATCCCACTTAAAAGACCAAAAATGCCTGTTGCCTTTTGACTTAACCCCAGATACAGCATACCATATACCATTCTGCTGCTGTTTATACTTTAAACATGTTTGGGGCTGAATGCCACAGACAGGTCACTACTGACTAAAGCATTGTTGGTTTTGGTCTTGACGATAAAAGCAATGATAGACTAACACCAGCCTCATCATACGAGTGTAAATCAGTACAGTGTACAGTGCAGCATCTGTATGTCTAATTAAGGTTAATCACTCACTCTCAGCGTTTGTCATTGATTATAAACATTCATTGTTGAAGACAGTCTGCCGAATGAACAAACTGAGAAAACATGCAGGGAAAGAATTAGGGAAAAACTGTTCATGTAAAAAACAGAAACAAATCTGTCTGTGGATGTTTTGTTTCTACTCGTTCCACGTGCTCTTACCAGGTTTTTTAGGTGTTCTGGTGAAGGTTCCTTTAACGGTGCGGCAGTGGGAGTTGTCCCCACCACAAACGCCACATTTGTCCTCGACTTTGGTGGAGCCGATCTCTCTGTCGCACCCGACTTTCTGGAGGGCAAGAAAACGATTAGACAGGTGAGCTGAAATTCATTTTAAGCCTTTGAACTGTAAAATTTACAACATGTCTTTAATGAGAAGCTGACCTGTCAGTTGACTTCATGAGTTTTTGGCTGTGTTGGGATTTAACTAAGTACAATCTGAGTACTATATCGTAGGCAGCTGGACTTGTTTCAGTTTCTTGATGACCTTTCACCTCTCATCAGAGATTCTTCTTCTCTTCTAACTAACAGGAGGGGAGGTGCAGGCTTTTAAACTCTGTGTGGGAGTGTCCTTACAGAGTCATTAAGGACACCTGTGAGCTCTGAGTTTCAGAGTCATTAGGGCCACTTGTGGGTGGTTGACTCAACTGGCCTTCATGTGGGTTGCTGGGGCTAGGTGAGCCCAGGTGTGAATGGTTGTTAAGCTGTCTGGGGAGGGAACTCAGCACTGCATTGTAGGTGGGTGATGAGTAATGTCGTAGGCCACCTCCTCCGTTCAAAGACGGTCATTCCAGCTTGACATAGATGGATTCTTTTATTCCTCTTTCAAACCATCTGTTTTCTCTGGCCAAGATGTTTACATTGTTTTCCTCAAAGGAATTACTTTTCTCCTGTAAGTGGACAGCAGCGTCTTGACCTGAGGAGTTGGCCCTCCTGTGTTGTGCCATTCGATTACGGAGGAGAAGAATCCATCTATGTCAAGCTGGAACCACAGAGGAGGTGGCCTACGACATTACTTGTCACCCACCTACAATGCATTACTGAGTTCCCTCAGTGTTTGCTTGACAGCAGTATATTGCCAAAATGCGTTGACAGATATTAACGTCATAAAATTTTACTGAGGGCCAATAAAGAAGTTATAAATATCCATATAAATATCGTGTGGGCATTCTTAAGGTACTTTATATTATGTGACTTATAACTCTTGTGTCATGGGTAATTAAATTACTTCCCTTCTCCTTCCATAAAATGCATCAAATCCCCGTCAAATTTGGTATTCAACATAGCTGTTATCATTTCTGCTTGACTGCCTTGAACACACTGTGAACAAGCAGTTGCATGAAAAAAACAAACAACATGAATAATATGTACCTACATAGGAATCAAAACATGATCATAAAGCTTCTGTATAATACTCAGGAGCGAACACTCAGGAGCACCAACATCACCCTATGTCATATCATTAGGTCCCGCAGTGCTTTCAAAACAGACTGCAGCATCATGTCCATGTTAAAACACGTCCTTACCACACACTCTCCACGCACGCAGATACTGTAGGCATCTTTGTAGGAGCATCGTGTCCCATCATGCACCAGCTGCTTCATGTACGCCACATCTCCTGTTTCCTTCGACTGGCAGTACAAGTGGCATCTCTTGTTGGCTACAAATCAACAGATTAGATTATTAGATTATTGGATTGAAAATGCAACTGGGAAAATCAAGAATATCATGTTTTTTGATAATTTCTTACATACTTTCTAAAGTAGAACATATTCGATGTAACATTAAAAGATCCATAAATCACATAAATAACAGAAAGCCTTCACCTACTTGAACCAGTTTATGTTTCTAAATCAATGCAACTTTTACTTGGTAATGGCTAGAATGACCTACAGTTTTAATCTTGTCAACCTGCAGAAACCATTTTAAATAGTCAGTGTCTTTTCTATATTTCGATACTTTTGACAACACAACTAGCAGGCCAAACGCATGTAAAAATAACTGTGGACACAAGCTGGCTTGAGAGACACCCTCCAATAAACCACCATCAAAAATTGGTTGATTCTGTTGTGGTCTCAAAATTTCACAATGATAAAGCAAGAAAATGCAGCACACATAAAAATCAGAAAAACATATAATGAGAGTGAGACATATCATAGAGGGGGTTAAAATATTAACTTAAGTTTGCACATGTTTTGAAAACCCCCAATCTTTGTTTTTTACCAAGTGTAATGCTCTGCATATTTTCCACCTAAAAAGACTTTGTGAGACATGATTGATGATGTTACAGTTCAGTTATCACTGTGCCAAACTAATGATTTATGCGATGTTCAACACGTTCTCACTCCCAAGTCCTCAAATTCTGCAGCTTGGTCAGTAGGCTTAAGCTTTAAACTATGTATATATTACCCAATATTGATTAATAAAATATATTCATTTGTGCATACACACCAATCTTATACAAGAATATTATCAATATACAGTATACAGTAAGCACATATATGACCATGGACTTTTTCTTGTACCTCATACTTGATTGTCAAATCAAACACTACACTCTCCTTTTCATAGAACAATGGGTTCCTACTTCCACTACTGTCTTGTCTCTGCAGTTTCTCAGTAGGATTTCATATTTCTTCTCTACATAAAAGACTTTCAAAATACTTAGGTTCAATAAGTGACAAGCAGCTCCACAGAGCGAGGCTGGATAAAAGCAACGTCTGAAAGAGTGCAGACTTTGAAATAGGATACAAGTTTTGTATCTACACTGTAGAGATGCATCGCCCATGCAGAACGGGCACATTTTGAGCTCGGGTGGTTTTAAACTCTGATTATTGGCTCAGTGATGGGAAAGCAAAAAAAGAGAAAGAGAAGGGGAAAGGACGAGAATGCAAAAACTAAAAGAAAGACACAAAACACAATAGAAAATGCTCCCTCTGCACGAAATAGCGTGGTCAGTATGCGGAAACTGTCTAAAACAGTGGGGAAAATCCCTGTTTTGGATATATAATATGCTTCTTAAGATATTGTTTTCTCTTGCTGAGAGAAGACAGATCCCCTGCCCTTGTTGACTTTCATTGTTCTCTTTTCTTGGCTTTAAAAAACGAACCCTCACACTGGAACAAAAAGATCTGTTTGACATTTTTCTGGCGTACCATCGGGATGCTCGTAGGGCAACCAGTGGTGCTTGGCATTTTGGAACTCAAAGTGGGAGTTGCGTAGCTGGCACTGCTGGGCGCGGAAATCTTCGAAGTGCTTGGGGCAGTCGTCAGTGTTACATAGCTGATACTCGTAGTTCACCCCTGGGCAGTCCTGGCCACCGTTGGAGGGCCTGGAGGAAGGAAGCGGATGAACATCAGAGGAGCCGAGCACACAGTGTGCACTTCTTTGAGGCCAAGGATCTGGAAATAAATCCTGCTTAAAAAACGATGCTAAAATGCCAAGAAGCTTAAATGAATCATTCTAACGAGGTGCTGTCTGTCATGGTGTACAGAGCAACTAATTGATCATTACCAATACCACACATTAGTATTGCCCACCTTTGTATTCAACTATTACATGTCTGTTTTCTGTGAGGTGCTTACATGATGTATTTCAGCCCTTCATATATTTTAATGTGTAACGAATGATGCAAACTGAAAGCCTGTATGCTTACCTGCACCTCTAAAGCTCACGTTCTAACGTGTTTGTTTTGTCCGTACAAAATCTTTGGCTGGTATACAAGAATGGTTTCAATCTTTTACTCTATGCAGACAGTAACACTGCAACTTAATATATTACTTTAAAATGAAAGTAACTTGTAATATGTAGTATATTGCATTTTGCAATTTACAGCAATGAGCTAAAATAACGTGACAATCTATAACATGATAAAACATTTGAATACAAAATGCCAATTTCCACATAATGTTGCTTTAAGGTAAGGGGAACATCATCGTCATGGGTGAAGTTAGGAAAACATTGTTGTCATGCTTAGAAGAAGCCACAGTTGAATGTTGGTTTGAGATAGGATGCAAACGGCGGCTTTCTGTCACATGCTGATTTGAACCCACCAACAAGCCCAACCTTGTTCTTGAGACGTTTTCCCTGACACATGACACGACTTAAAGAGGGCAGTCATTACTCTGAAGGCTGCAAGAGGTTGCTTGTCAGTGTAGTGTAAAGATGAGTCATTTTCGGTGTTTGAAAAATGTGCAGTAAAATAGTTGCACACTTGTATAAAAATGTGTTATTAAAGTACTTTTATTAAAGCATTGAGGCTTCTGCTTCAATAAAGTCTTATTAAAGCATTTTTTTGTAGCGTGCAATTTTTCTACTGCACATTTCTGTATTCCTCGTGGTCAGCACCACGGTGTGCATTCCTCCTCGGCCTCTTTCTGTTTTTTTTTTTTCTGGAGAGAAAAATCTCAAAACAAAAGTAATATGAATCTTTTATTCAGTATCTGTATGGAAGGATTCTTTCTAGGTTTGGATGCCTTCAAAATAAAATGATCTGATTGTCACTGCCATTTAAGATCAGTATCCCCCATTACTTCATTACTTCTCACAAAACCAAATCATGTCATTATTGCTTTTCTACTCACGCTGGGTTGTTGCACTGACGTGTGCGGAAGCGAACTCCAGTTCCACACGAGCGCGAGCAGGAGCCAAATTTGCTCCAGGAGCCCCAGACGCCATCTTGCTTGACCTGATTAGGGTTCTTCCACATGCAGTGACCTTTGTAGCACCACTAAAAAGGATGGCAAGGTAGAGGAAAGAGGAAAATACAAAAAGCAAAAGCCTCTTTACTTTCTACACTCAGTAAATAATAATATAGGGATATATGAAAATACACAATATGCTTAGTTTGAAGCTGTTTTTCTTTTTTTCTGCTTACGATTTGGCCTTTGTTCCTTGGTTCCAGTTAAGGGAAATTTAGATTTTACATAATCCAAAAATATTAGATTCTGTTAACATTGTGCTTCAAACTTCGTGTCAATGGTTTTGGGTAGGGCCCTTTCAAGGTCTCTAAAAAATGCTTGCCCCAGTTTGGTGTGAAAGAACTTGACTGGCCTGCCCAGAGCCCTGACCTCAACCTGGTCAGTGTTGAAAACTTTGGACCTGAAAGGGAAAAAAATCCCTGCAGTCATGCTCAACATTTGGTAGACCTTCCCAGAAGAGTTGAGGTCCGTGGTTTTGGAATAAGATGTTAAAGGTCATATTGATCACATTTTTATGTAGACAAATCCCTTTTTTAAAAAAAGGCTCCCATTTTTCATGAATTTCAGTAAACGATATGAGACTCTTTCTGTGCACATATGAGGCTCAAGTTTGTTAGTGAGCACTTTCTCCTTTGCCAAGATTAAGAGGAATGGAGAGATGGTCCCTAACCAGACAGTCTCAAGAGATCACCTTTCCAAAGTGCCTTTTATACTGATCAGTCCAACGTACACCTGCGAAATAAATCATGCTGTTTATTAAGGATCTTATGCCACACCAGCCAGGTGGATGGATTATCTTGGCAAATGAGATGTGCTCACTAACACAAATTTTAACAAATATATGCTCAACATTTAAGAGAAAAATGTATTTTGTGTTCACAGAGAAAGTCTCTGATATTTTATTTCACAACCAAAAACAACAATAATGTGTTGATATTCTCGAGTGTAACTGACTAACTTACTTTTCCAGGAGCACACTCAGTCCCGTCGAGAGGGGGTCCCTTCTTGGTTTTGCAGAAGTAAGGGTTGTCTGGATGACTGCACCACAGCTGTTTACATGGGTCGAATGTGCGAAACTGAAACATAAAAAAGAGGAAAAGCTAAGTGAGCTCATGTACTGTGTATGAAAATTAATAATAGTTTTTTTAAACTAATACAAAAAAAAAAATCCAGCTGTGAAATGCTTAAATGGTATTGATACAAATAAATCTGATGTTATAAAGTCTGATACAAGAGGAAGTTTTACTTAAAAGTATGTACGTATTTTACAGTCACACTCTGATCGACAGGTTTAGAGGTGTTCAGGGCTCCACTATCAGAGGTACTAAAGATGAAGGGATTATGAAAGCTTGCTGTGGGAACAGTTTATTGTTGGACCCTCTTTAGAGAAGTAGGTCAGACATTATCTACAGGATTAGAAGAGATTATCAGACCGATTTCAGAGAACTCAAAAATGGGTCTCTTACCTTCCTGGTGCATCCTCATACCTTAAGGCTTTGTGGACAACATGTGCCGTAAAATGACCCTTAAGACCTGTCAGGTTGAGATGTAGCTGATTTTACTACCATAGCCACAACCTGGTGCTAAACTATAAATCTGTGCTCTGCAAACTATTTGTTTTAAGAGTGCTGTAAGATTTTATAACTGTCTCAACCAAATACATTGGTTGTTGTTTTTTGAGCATCAACTCTTCATAAAATAGACAATTTGTTTGGATCTGCTTCCCTGATGTCCACATCCTATCTATCTTGACTTGATCACGTCTTCTGTCAAAATACTCCGCTATGCAGCTGATGCTTAATAGTAGAAACATTGCCGAGCAGAAACTTAACAAATTGGGGGCGGTTTGGCAATGGGCAATGTGATTAATTTGGTGACAAGTGAAGTTAAGACCGGGATCCAACATCGCCACCTTGTGGCCATTTATGAGATCTTTATGATGTGGTAACTTTTAAGACAAAGAAGCAAAAGTTTTGTTCAAGACAAGCTGTATGTTTTTACAAAAAAAACAACATAATTTTCACCTCAAAAAAATCTTTTCTACAATATCTGATGGGGGACACACCGGGGGTCAGTGTGTAGGATTTAGTGGCATCTGTTGGTGAGGTTGCAGATTGCAACCAACTAAATGGACCAAAGACAAGATAAAGGACTTTTAATATGTTCAATTAAAATGTAATGGTCTTTGACTGGCAGGTGTAGCAGATGATAACTTAAAACTGACATAGCTCCAGTCTGACTCACTTTAGGCTCACTTACACTGTTAACACAATTCATCCTTGATCAAATCTCTAATGACTCTGGATAAGATTGAAATACTCCCCATGGCCATCATCAGACAATCAGCATCATTATCTATTGTTAGCTGTAATCTGGCACCCTGCTGAATGTCTTGGAGTGTTTTCTAAGTAAATCTGTCATCAAAATCTGTATTAGATGTATTCAAGTACATTTCTTTCCATTTGTGCATTAAAATACTGGCATGACACCACTTCAAATGATCACTGATTGATATTGATAAAGAAACACTTCATCTCTCCAGCTCATTTCTTAGGATTTAATAGAAAGACGTAACGTACTTGAACTTAGAATTGTGCAGAGATTAATACGAGCCTCCGAGCATGTCTGGCGCAGCCTTCTGGATCAGTTGCTCAGGCGAGTGGCCTTTTGTTTCAGAGGCACACAAGGCAATTAGCTAGATTGAATGACTTCTTTCTATACGAACAAAAAACTTTGCAGCCGGTGACACAAAAAGAATCCAATTGGCTGTGATAAACAATTGCTGTGAAGGGGCTCCCATCACTCCCAACTGCAGCTCTGGTTCTCTGTTGTTTACGTGGGGTTCAAACAGAGGAGTCTGGGAAGCTGCCTTCACAAAGAGAACCTGAATACATGAGGTCTGCTTCCAGGTATTCATCAAGAGACGCACATACATTCAGAAATTCTTTAAAAGTGCCAGGTGCTGTCTCATTCTTAATTCTTTCATTCGACACACGTTATTTGAAGTTCGGACGACAAGCGACGAAAGCAGATTTTTTTCACTCTTTTTTCAAAAAAGAAGAATTTGGAAATAAAACAACAAGGAGTCTTTTGTCTTTGTAGTCCGCATGGGTCTGGTGCTTTTATGTACATGTGTGTAGGATTGACTTTGTTCATGAAAATATCCCCTTTTTTTCCAAGTATTCAGAGTCAGCAGCTGAGGCTTTTCCAGCACAGAGGATAGGCTGCTCCTGAATTTTTAAAAAGTTGAGGAGTATATAGTGATGCATTGGACATATTTCAAGAATCTATCCAACAAAATCCAGGGAGATGCCATCATCAGGTTTATGAGGCAGAAGAGCAAACAAGTTAGTTTTTAAGTAAGTTCCTCCCGCCATTAGTTCAATTTGCAAAAGTGCTCAGAAAAACTAAAGGAGAGCAGTGTGACTGCCAGTTTTAGTAGAGTAATCCCAGTAGAAGGAGATCATTGCTGTTACACAGTGATCTCCAGCAGCTTCCAGGGTATTTCTGGTAATAGTCTGCCGATAGAGAATGAACGATTGGAAAGATTTAAGATTAGGGTTGGACAACAAACTGAATTAAGCAAATAACAGACATTATGCATTACGCTCTTTCCATCCTAAATTGACTGAAATGGCACTTTTTAAGCAAATAAACCAACAACAGTCAGAACAGCCAACCAATCAGTCCACCGTCTGGTATCTTTATGTGGTTATAATGGAGCATTGTGGTGGTTCACATCTACATCGTATCTCTAAATGTCCTATAAACATTCAGAGCTTATTCTAGCTCCACACAGCAACCCTGACCTTTGCATCCACGCTGCTACACCACAGCCTGCTGTCAGCACACGCTAAAGCAACCATTTATGAACCAGACGAACATGCAGAAATTGGCCACAAAGTTCCTGAAATCAAATTGCTCTCTGTGCTGTGAGATATAAATGGCAATACATTGTGCATCCTGTGTGATTTGACAAATCCTTGAGTCACTTGAGCCTTCTGCCTGGTAATTCTTTGAGGTTGGTTTTGCAAACACAAAGTTAGCCTTTTGAGTAAAGGCAGCTTTATCTACTGACCTTGGCAATAAATGCACTTTGTTAAAGTATTTTTTAGGAGTATTTATTCCAGCTCAGAGTCTGTAAGATGTGTTATGGTCATTAGTGGAAGGCACATTTACTATAGTGCTGTTTGTAAGAACAGTAGTTCAGTACAGTGAATCTACTGTACTCAAATATTTTCATTCTATGCTTCTTCATACTTCTGCTCTACATTTAAAGCCGCTGTAGGTGTTATTTCCTTATTAAAATAAGTGTTAAATGGCTCATGTCTCTCCTCCCCCTGCTCCTCTAGTAAAAGAGAGAACACATGTTCTGGTATCCCTGGTACCTCTTGTTCTGGTTCTTGTTTCTTATTTAGCAACATTAGGATTCATTTTGTGTGGATAAATGCTCTACTATGTTCACCGGGGAGCTGTGAACTCCTATTTCATGCTGGGTGAGTGGCCTACAGTGGGTTATCAGAGACTTTTCACCAAAAACAACGGCAATAAGAGCAGAGAAATCAAACAAAATAATTATGGGCTGGAAAACCCAAACAATGAGCCGAAAGATGCTGGAATGCTGTGTAGAACTGAGGAGAGCTGCAGGGTCAGGGGATAATTCTCTGTGGGTTCATCATTATGAGCAACTACTCTTACATACAGTACATTTCAAGAAGGCTTTTGATGCGTTTTATGTATGTAATCTAAAAATAGACTACAACAGCGTTGAAAAGAGGATGTTAATACTGGTAATGGATACTGGAGTGAAGAAAAATGTAATTATCCTTCCTTGGCAGTGGCTTGTCTTATCAGTTTTTGTGTTGGTGGATCAAAAACTAACCTTCAAAGTATGAGCAAGGACAGCCAACTGCAACAAAAGCCCTCTGGGTTGACTGAATGTACAGCAGGTTGTGATTAAACATCAGATGAAGCCGTCTGACCTCCTGATTCTTTTATATGTGGAAATCAAACAGTGCAGCCTTCGTCCCCAGTGAGGCAGTGTAACAAACGTCGAAATCAAAAATGCTTTCAAAGAAATTCTGACCTTGATTTACAGTCAAGAGCTTTACTCTTCAAGTAAAGGTTTAAGTCAGACCCCCCCGCCTCTAGGTCTCTGCCCGGTCCGCACAGTATAAACACATTCTCTGCTTAAATTTAATTCCAGGATGACTCATTCGCCTGCAGGTTTTGGAGGGTTTTTGAAAATGATGAATGACAGCAACGGGCCTTGATGAAAGGGCGTGGTGTTTTGTGCCTGGCTTGATCAACAGCATCATCAAATCAATTATTCATCAGGTGCTGCAATTTCTGAATTTTGAAACTCACGTTTGTAGGCTGCACTCTGTTTTGGAACAAAGACTTTCCACTAATTAGAAAGTCATAGAGCAACAGTTTCAACTATTCACCATTCAACCAATCCAAGTCACAAAGTATTTTGACTAAACAAAAAGCTTTAAAACTTTCCCCAAAGTCTAAAAGGAAATAAGAAATAGTACTTTTCTGGCGTTTTGCAGGCTGGAAAAGGAATTTTTATCTGTCATGACGTGACCGGTGAAAAACGAAGAAAAGCTGAACTGAAGATAAGAACATTTATGCACAGAACTAGCCAGACAGCAGGTGTGACTGTGTTTAAATAAGCACATGTCTGAAGTTATAACTAATCTAGCACTTGATTCTGCTCGTATGAGTCTGCTGATATGTAAAAGAAATTTTCTCAGGGGGCTGATAACATCTCCTGCACGTCCTTCTGCAAAAAACTCACCAGAACTTTCGCCTTGCTCACCTCAAGTATCATTTCTACAGCCAGAGATAGTTTCAGCTGGACGATATCTTATTTTTCTTGCTATTTGAGAGTAAATTAAGTTTCTATAGATTCCATCTTTTCCATCTTTCTCTGCTGAGCTTCACTTATGGACGTATTTCCGTGATGGGGCTCACACTTTGCAGGTAGCGTCCGTCCACTAAATGGAAGCCCTGGGGGCTGTACTCACTGAAGTGCAGATCTTATAGCCCACTCCAAAGTCAAATCGACACTGCTCATCCATCGAGTAGTTGATGCCAGGTAGCTCAGGAAGCTGCGGCCAGTCGTGTTTGAAGGGGTCATCCAAGAGACAGTCATATGTGCTGTCAGGAAATGAAAAAAGAGGCGACAAAGGTGTCAAAAACTGAACAGAGACTCCTAATAAAGATTTTAACTTAATGTTTTTAATGGATTTGTAACCTGGGGCCTTTATTAACCTCAATGGTGGCCAGACCTTTAGTTTTAAACAGACTTATAATAGAGCCAAACAATCTGGACAGGTTATAGACAGGTTTGGCTGCATGTGTTGGGTTGAGCTGCAGTAAGTCCCCTGATTCTTTTCATGGCGAGTTGCACAGTTTATCTCTGCCCAGAGTCAGCAAGACATCTGTGCCTTTTGTTTGTGTCAAATTATTTTAATCATCCTATAAATTTCACCACAGCAGCAGCAATGCAACACTTTATCTTGTATGATCCTACATTATCATAGTGCAGTAAGACTTTTCATATGATACTATACATTGATTTTTTTTCTGTATGGTGATTGATTGCACATTGTCATCTCATTTAATGCAACCTAGTTGTGTGGTGACCACGCTCTGCTGAGCTTATCACAAATTGATTCCTTTACAGCTGACTGACAACCTCGATGCCTGGGAACCGAACGTAGGCCATGGATGCATGAGCTGAGGCTCAGACGGGCTCTCAGTGTCCTCGCTCAGTGCTTAGTTAAAGGAACATTCTGTATTTCACAGCTTCAGTTACTTTAGCTGCTGGATAATGATGTACATTTCCTCAGAAGATGTACAGTAGAGTTTTGAGTAGAGTTTGTTTTTAATGCGGCCTGTTTGGATGTGAGGTGCTTTTGATGTACCCTTTACTGCACATGTAAGCAAAGACAAATTTATCAAATCTCGTTCACCTACAAATCCTTGAAAAAATGCAACATTCAGCACAACCTGTGTACATGAAGTTGAGCTACTGCTAAAAGTTTTCCTAACATTTTCTAGCACTGAAACAACCCATTTGAATGGACGTGTGGCCTTGCACTCCATGTGAGACTTTCAGCGTCATTCTATGACTCTGGCTCCGACATTGTTCACCAGTGCTATTAAGCAGTAAAGACAGACTTGTAGTCAAACAAAGTCAATCATAGATCTGCATTCCTGCTCTTTTATGCGACTTATTATTAAAGCATCTTTGTTAACTGAAAACATGAACTCACTGGATGTATCTCTTCAGCTCCTGTCCGCTGCACATGGACCAGTGGTATCGATGGAAGGCCGCCTGCACCAGAGGAGCCATAACACTCCCCATCGCTGTTTCGTCCCCGCAGCGGTTGCCTTGACCGTCATGCTCCATGCCCAACCTGCTCGACCAGGGACAGACAGGATACAAGCAAATGATTACAAATCTGCAGGATGTCAAGATCAATCTTCACAGAGTTTTGATCAAATAAGCAGCTTTTAGACTATTGGACCATAATACACAATCTTTTTTATGGACAGAAGAGGAAAAAATTGGCAGACCCTGTCATAAAGATCTCCATCGATCATAAAGATCCCGTAAAGGGCGCTTTTGTCCCGAGTGAAAGAAAGATGCATTACATATTTTTAATACTATTTTCTTGATGAATGGTAATGAGGTAAAGTACGTTTTTTGTGGATATGTAAAATCAATTACTGTAAAATGACGAGGGTGTAAAAAGTAAGCTTTGTTTTAGTGTCGTACCCCCAGACAGCAGCTTCTCTCCTCAGGCTGAGAGACTCCTCAATTCATCCTCAGCACTCCACTATAAACTAATCTGATAATAATGATTCCAGGTGATATTAAGAATAATTATAAAAACTATTCAGAAATAGCCAATCTTCTCATAGTAGTATGTTTACATAAAGATTTATGATCATTTTTCCATTTTAATTATCTTCCCTCTTTTTTCTCAAAAGTTTTTCCATCATTTTCAGTCGGCCGTCTGTACAAAAAGAACAAAACTGTTCACTGGAGGAAGTGAAGGACAAACAAACGTTTTGACTCTCTGTACGAAACTCTCTGTACGATTGGAAAGGGATGATGTTTTGGTTTGTTGTTCTCCACGTGACAGTGTCTCATTATACGGCAGGTGTTACACCTGCTCAGACATCAGTCCAGAGGAAACATCACAATCAATTCATAACAAAGATGGGATTTTGGGAACATGACGTTTGCCTGTTTACAGAAAATGATCAACATGTGTTGTAAATATTCCTGGTATGTTGCTTTCACACCTGTAGTTTGGTTCAGTTGTTAGCCTAAGGGCCTAAACCGTAAACAGTTGAATCCTGTGTTACGATGGACCCACATGTGAACATTACATTTAGATTACATCTATACTGAATACATAGTGTATTATTGGAACTAGTGTGCCATGGAGTTTAGTACAGCTATGACAGGAGAGACTTCTGCTGGATGGGAGCAGAGTACAAAATGTGACCAGGGTTATGTGCAATGCAAGTGATGACTCTTTTATTGAGATACGAGAGGCTGGGGGTTGGGAGACCGATGATAACGCTGTACTTTACTGCAGCTGATGTGTTCATTTATCTCCTCTATTGTCACAAAGCTCACAAAGTGATAACAGATCATGAGCGTCATTAGTCCAGACTGCAAGTGGACCTCATATATCATAAATAACACCAGACAGGTGTTATGGAAATATTACAGGGGCATATTCACTGTCAAAACTGTTTTTTGTCCATTAAAGCATGTAAACTTATTTTAGTAGTAACCCAAAAAAAAATTATCAGCCTGAGCATGAGCGTAATGTGTCTCCTTTTAACTTACTCTACTTTACTTCAATGATTTCCCTATTTCTTCAGTGATAAATATTATATCTATGATTGTTGAAATTATATTTATAATCTAGTTAATACCACCAGTGTAAACACCTGCGAGAGGAGAGGATACAATGCCCAGAAAGTGACTTCTCATAAAGACATTTTGTGCTCTGATACAGACTTGCAAAACAGAAATGATTAGATTCCTATTCAGCCAGGAGATATCATGCAAAATTCAACACTCATGAATAACCAACATTGACATTCTGATCTGTATTTGTGAGAATGTTTTTCTGCAGAACTTCTTTTAAACATTTCAAATGTAGACAAATGATGCAGTGCAACACTTCAGCTCTGAGCTGTTAGTGGATTATGAGGTGGAGGCCATAAAATCTTCCTCATGGTCTTCTTCACTTCAAATTCATTAAGAGCAGCTACTCACAGTGAGTCTAAAAAACTGAAATAGCTGCAGAGGCAAATGTAGAAATGTTGAAACAGCAAAGAGTTCAAATTGAGTTGAATCAAATGTCATGTGTCATTTTTTTAAAAAAGTATTCCTTTAGAAATTTTGTGCCTTCATCTAGGAGTTGACAATAGAGAGATGATTGAAGATGATTTGCGACAAAGGTTTCCAGCTGGAGCTGAACCAATGTCACAGTCACCATTTCTTATTTGCCAATCTCAAGAAGGCAGGTCTCGCCAAAGAGAAGATGAGTAGAAGAAGAAGAGACTGAAAACTCTTTAAAACTCTTTTTGCTGAGACATACGATAACCCTGAAGTTCAGCTCTGTTTTTCGATTTTATTAAGTTGCTGCATCCTCTTGTTTATTTATTGTACGTCACCCAGCCACCTTAGCGCCACCTGCCACACTGTAGTTAACTGCTGTTAATGGTCACGACATCTGCTTACGTTTTTTCCTTCAGACCCGAGCAAACGCCATCCACTGATGATGACTGGGATATTGTTTAAAGTTTCAGAGAAAGCTAATTAGTAGACCCGTACACTGTTTCCAGGGTCAGGAATGAACTTTCATACTTCAAAATGTCTAAATAAAACAGAGATAAAGCATCAATAATACAAAACTTAAGTAAGCTCAATCCCTTCAAACTTTGAAATGAAGGAACATTTCCGATGAATTTCTTGATCTTCGTCTCGGCTTTGAAGGAAAAAGGAGGCTTCGGATAGAATTTAGAGGATAAAACCAACAGAAGAGCATTTCATACGGATTCTGAAGAAACTGTGCTGGACACGTACGCAGAGTACTGATATCTGCTGCCGCCATGTTCTTGAGAATAGACATTTTCTTATTATGAGAAACTGAACCCAACGAACTTTGTTTGTCAGATGAATATGCAAGGTTGCTTATGTAACTTATTAATACCAGACAACTTACAATGCACTGCCTTGAATCGCTACAAAGAGTTAGTTTAGGAAGAAAATAGACGGTGAATTTAGTTTTTGAGCTTTTACTGTGTGGTTCCTTTGGGCTTTAGCAATCATTACGCAGATGTTGCTTTAATTTCTATAATCTATAAAACACCAAGTGAACATAAAGAAAGAAGTTTTGTATTTGAAACTACATTTGTAGATTATTAGAGTTTTTATAATGATATATCATTTTTTCTAATCACCATACATTTTGGATTACTACTGATGCATTTCTGTTGTTCTCTAATGTTCAACACACAGTCTGATTGAACAGAGAACAATAACAACAAAAGGTTGCACAGCAGCTGATGTGTCCATTACGCACTGCTGTACATCCTGTGCTGTCCCTAATCTGAATGAGGTCATGCATTTAACATACAGTGAGCATCAATAGCAGCCTGTGTCGGCAGATGAGGCGTCAATACTGTGTGTTCCAATGTCACAAGTTCCTGTTCACTTATTTAAGGCATGCATGAAATGTTTAAGCGTTTGTGCAGCTGCGGCATCGGCTTGTAAAATTATTACACATAATTATACATAATGCTCTGTATAATTAAATCAGTTGAACATTTACATTGTGTGTAGGAGTCAGTTGAACTTAACTGTTGTAGTTTGTTACATATTTTTTGTTTTTGGTCTATTTAGTGCTTTCACTGGGGCGTTTTTGGCATGGGAGCAGACAATCCTACAGTCACATTTTATCAACAATACTGATATTTAAACATGTACTGCCTCTGGCAGAAAGATTGTCAACATCAGAGAAGAAAGGGGTTGTTTTGGATGACGAGCAGTGCATTTGAACCCATCCAACCTGTTTGGACCGACAGAGCACAGAACTACAGCTGGACGAGGCGAGGTGGACTAACGCTGATGCTTGCTGCTCACACACAGTTTAAGTTGATGGACTGTTTCCTCAAACTTTTGATGTAAAGATGCCACCCACATTATCTTGTCCATCTTGTTTGCATATGTATATAAATATGTATATTTGTATATAAATTACTGTATATATGTTGTGTAATTTGTGTAGCATGAAATGAACCCAAACAAGGGCAAAGTATGCTTGTAACAAAGCAGGTCGTGCTACGTGGTATATGGCCGAGTCTGAAGGAAAGAGTATTCAGACTTGAAGGTTAGATGGAAAGCAGGCCATAATAGCCTCCTCACTGCTGCATCACAAGAAAAACTTCTTTGTTGTGCTGTTGCAATGAAATTGTATGTCTTTTCTCCTTCATACAAGCAAATTGTGACAGAGGTAGTGTGGTAAAGGATGCAAACTTAGAACTTGGGAAAGTTTAAATCTAATTCATTGGACTACCATACACATATAAAACAATTATCAATGCATCTGAATGCCTCACAATAATTGAATTCTATGCATAATTATTTTTTTCTCACTGAATCTTTGCTCAGAGAGAGAGAGAGCCAAGATGGCACTTGTCACGACAGATGTAACACTTCTGTTGTGACTATAGATTTAATGTTGTTTTGATCTCAGCTGGCAACTTCTATGCATCTCTAAATGGTGCAAACCTGTGTAAACCAGACTGTGGACACGCCTCGTCTGGCTGGACTGACTTTTAAAGAAACAGGTTTACACCGAGGCTTACATACTGTAACAGAGCTCAGAGCGAAACACATGAAACACATGTTTACATCCGTTATGTTTCACCTTCCAATAGGTTCAGCTGTAAGGAGCGCACTGCCTGGTCTTATAAAGTTGTAACCGGTGATCATAATTTGGAGAATTGGGTTTTAAATGTACGATTTACAAGAAAGAATCATGATGCACCTAAAAATGACGTTTCCCCCCCACTCATTCCTCTCACCCTGCCAATCTCTGAGCTAAGTGGATGTGCTCATTGGTTTTGGAAAGCTAACAAAATCCTTGACATCTGACAAGTGTGGGGGATTCAACTACCAGGAGTGCTCTTAAGCATACTGATGCCCTAAAACTGAATACTGACAAGCTATGAAAAGTGTCATAATTTGAACAGGTTTTCTCTTTTTGAAACTTTTTAGATGACCATGCTACAGTATAAACAACAAAACACTGAAACACTTAAATAATCCACTCTGTTTCAGGTCGTGGGGTTCAGAACCTCTCACATATCAGACCACTTTATCAGGTGTCGTCGTGTCATATGGTGATGAAAACATCTTTTTTAAACAAAAGGACAAGTGCACACTCAGACTTAACAGAATGTGCAGTGTGGGTGAATACCAGACATCTTGCTCATGACTTCCTCTTTGTTTGGTTTTCTCAGTGCATCTCTTCAATGTTACCCTGTCTGTCTGATATCTGACTGCCGTTAATTAAATCAACTTCTCCTTGGACTTTCATTTTGCTGTGACAAAGATCCCCTGTGAGCCTCTGTTAAATGTATTGTAGTGGCATAATAACATAAGATTGTAAGGATGTACTGTGTATGTGTTTATATAGACAAACTGAAAGTAATTGGGCCTTATTTTTACTGTGAGTTACATCTGAAACATTTTCTCTTTCTGGATCCATGGTTACATGATTCATTTGATTATGGTTACCAAGAAACAAGGGGTGGTTTCACTTGATTATACACTCAGGCTGCCCCATTCTCCCCACCAGATTTACACTGTATGCCTGATCAAATAATGATCTGACACTAGGTTATAAAGTTTTCCACGAGGTCACATTAAATATCCTAACCATGGCAACGGATTAATTGAAAACATGATTTCTGTACTTCATATTCTGTGGTAGTGCTCACTAACAGTGACAGTGGGAGTCTAGTGAGGAAACAAGGGGATCCTGCAGCTCTACAGGCTCATCTCATCACCCCAATATAACTATTATGAACTTTTTGCATGATATATATATATATATATACACACAGATATTCAGGATGGATTGTAAAACCTTCTCAGCATTAGACAGCTGTGTCTGTACAGCACAGCTCCTGGTTACCAAACTGTTTCATATGATTCTTTGCCTGGGACGGTCTATTGATCCCTGAAGATGAAACCGTATGCTCACTTGTCTCCAGGGGAAGCCACAAAGCAACAACCGTGAAGTTGGAGGATTCTGTGTCTCGCTCTGGGACATTTCATAAGGACAGATCCTTGCTGTCTCAGCTTGTTTACTCTGTGAAAGACAGCTTCCCTTTTCGCTACATCACCGTCCTCCGTCCCTTTCTACTAATTGAATTTTCAACAAGCTTTAAAAAAATTTGCTTCAGCAAATTAAGACTGTTAGATTCGACCCTGGAGACGGTGGTCGAATCAGCTGACTGATCATTTTAAACCTAATTTAAGCAGAAATGGAGGTTGTTTAGGTAAAGGCAACAACTCCAATGATCCCACTCTACTTCATCAAAGTAGGTCTTTGTCTGTAAGATGTATTCAAAGGTCAGAAAATGGAGAGCAGATATAAAAACAAACAGTCAATGAATCCTTGTGCTTTTAGACATATGCTCAATAAATAAACCATGAAATTCAACAAAGGCTAATATGTTCACTGTCAGAGTGCTAAAGGCCAATCTGCTCAAAGGTCTCTCTTGCCACTTAACATAGAGATCAAGGGGAAAAAATGCCCCAGGAAGATGCACTTGCAGACTGACACTGTTTTTTTATATGGAAAGACAACAATCTCCCTCGCACATAACATAGAGTCACCCTGGCGAGAGGAACGTGTGTGTTTAGATTCAAACACCGACAAAGTCAAAGAAGGAAGAACATATCAAGAACCTACACATGTCCGGTCTCGTGAGCCACAACGAAGGCTGAGGAGAAGCCGTCTTCATGGTTGAGAGTGCAGCTTCGGACTGGGTGGCACATCCCTGTGACCGGAGCGTAACCTGAAGAACAACATGGAAGAAGGATGAATGTTGTTGTCAAAAACTGAGTGAAATGAGTGTGTTTACTTGTGCTTTCGTGTCCTGGTTATAATCTTTTTTTTTTTTACATCTCTAAAGACTATCCACCACACTGAGGAATATATGTTTGTACCAAAACTGTGCTTATACTGAGTCTCTACAGTGTTTTGGTGTCATTTACAGACTTACTGCCTCTGTTCTCTGCTGTCAGTCTATGTAGGAGCTCCTCACACACAGCTAAGGGACGGGGACTTCATGGTGCATTCAAGTGCACCTGATACACCAAATTAGAAAGTGTCCTGTCCAATTTACATCATCAGTTCTCACAGATTTTCTTTAATAACCAAGCAAAATAGGTATTGTAACTGATATATCCCTAACTGAATGTGTGGTTGGACATATGACACACTTTGACTTTGACACCAGAGACTCAGGTTGAAAGACTTCTCATGTGTTGTTAGATTTAAACTTTTAAAACACTTACATAGTTAGGGTCAGGGAAAGTGGTGGCTTTGGTTACATATTGTGTTTTAAATCAGGATTTGGCTTCTTCAGTATTCAACCAAGACAACAAGAACAGTACTCATGCTTCAGTTACCAGGAGAATGTGGGGAAAACAACTTAAATACACTGGCAGTGATCACAGATTCGTTCGGTGTATCTTGTTTTACTGCAGTGATCAACTCACTGAAAACGACAGTGGCTTGTATTTTTTTAAAAACTATGTCCTTGTAACTTTGGAAAATCAACAGACTTTGCAGTTTTTTAGTGAAAATACTACTACTAACGAAATGTCCCTAATATCTGGGGATTATTCAGAGAAACTGGGACATTGTGTCTACAAAAAGATGTTGCTGCTAAATTTAAATCGTAAATTTCCAATGAACGAGCCCCACAAAAGAAACCCCATTCCCCTACATTGGAGTGACAGCAGAAGTTTCACAGGCAGATATCTCGAAATTTAACACATAAAACTGACAGTACCCATGTGGCTGAAAAGCATTTGAGGTAGGGGCGAACTTATTCTTTAAGTAGGACAGATATGTGCATATTTCTGTCTGTTGTGCATGTTTCAGTGTGTCACATGTATATAAGGATTGCGACAATGCATGTGATGATGAGCTCTGCAACACAGCAGAAAACAGATAATACAAACAAAGGACAAGGGAGAGGCACAGTGGGAGATTCAGCAGGGAGATCTTCTATGTTTGTCACCTTCATGATTATTAATTATGACTGAAATTCATATTTTTCCTGCTTCTTATTTGCATGATGTTGCATAAGCCATGCAAATACATTGTTGACATTAATAACTGAGTGCATGAAAGCAGCAGATGGTAGCACTGATGAACCTTAACTGTGCCAAAATTAGAATAAACATGTGCTTCCTCATTTAGTCCCTGCTCTGCGCGGCTGTCTTGCCACTTTACTGACAGTTACACACTTGTAGCTGTAACATAACGATTAACCCTCTTTGGCACCAAATCCCAAATGCTGATAGATTTAACAAGAAGTGAACAACACACCGCCAGGCAAAGACACACACTAGTGAGTTTAGAATATACATGGTGCCAGTAATTATGGCCTCTCCTGACTTTGAAATAAATCACTTATCGTGACATACAAACTGCAAATTAAACTGGACTTTTCATCATTTCTCATTCTGAGAGGGTTTTTGCTTTGTTTTCAAAGAGTCATCTATTATCATGGCATAATAAAGAATGAAAGTATGAAACCTGAGTGAATCATGAAGATCTGCAAAAAAATAATAAAAAAATTAAATTGAAGCTAAATGTAACTGTCTGTTTTTAAGAGACTAAGATAGTTCATGTTAAGTTTCTTGTAGTCTAATTGAAAAATCCATCCACATCATTACCAATTTATGACTTAATTACGCCTTAGACGATATATCTATTACACAAATTATATTTCTTTTAAAGTTATTAATCATTAAAATAACTCTGTCTCTACCAGAAATTAAAAAAACTGGAGCTGAAATTTCATTAAAGAACGAACCAAAACAGAGAAAGAAACTGACATTCAAGTCAAATTAAAAAAACATGCAATATTGAATAAAGACTGAAAGAGAATTGACTCTGCTCTGTGGGATTCGGGAGGGAACACTCGCTCAAACACTCTCACCAATGCCTCGGACAAACATAATTGACTGCTCATGCATTATGCCTCCCCATGGGTGTAATTTACCTTGGGATTTAGTTATCTAAATCTAGTTTTGTACCCCTTGTATTTAGAGTTTGGGTCACTCTCTAAACAGTGCCCTCTTTCGGTCCAGCTGTCATAATCTAGACGAGAAAACTCTCACGAGAGTTTATAAATATCCAGATTAGTTCATCTGATTGCACCCTTTATCGTCACAATGCACTCACACCAAAAACTGCAGCAGACCGCAACCAGGAAATCAGTTTTAAGGCCAACTGGGGATTCATTTTGCTGTGCCATATTATGCAACCACTGTGTGTCGTTCAGAAGTAATGGTGCACTAATAATACAATAATCAAGAACATATCCATATCCTTAATGGAAGAACAACTATGCTGACCAATTTAATTATTACATGAGCTCATTTTAGTAGATAAGAGCTCATATGCTCGCCCTAGAGCCTACAACCACCAATAAGTTACATTGTGTACAAACAAATAAATAATTCAGTGTGTTCAAACTCCTATAGATAAATGATGGAAGCAGTTACGGCTTCTGACAGTTTGGGAAAAAAATCAACTCATAACCTTTCAAAAGAGCCCCAAACCATGCATGTACTCCAAACTGTTCAACAACTGCTTTGAATTTACTTTGGGCTAGACTGGGACAGGCCTTTAAGGATAATTTTACATACATGAATTTACATACATCTCCAGGGATTAGAACAAAGGTTAAGGTTTAAAGGTTTCATGATATCTTGAATGTTCCTCAACATGAAACAGTGATGAACTGAAAATGAACTCTTCAAATATTGAGACAGGTCCTAGGAAAACATGTTGTTTTTTTCGTCAGTTCCACATGACAGATTGGTTTAAATATTATGATACCGATGAGCCTCAGCTGGCGTTGCTATGGTGAAAGAGCAAGTCAGGCCTGAACCAAATTTATAAATCTCAGCTCTATAGTTGCTACATGTGACCTAAAATTGACCCGGAATCCGAGGATGTATCCCTTAAATGAACAAATGAACTGACTTCTGCTTGCTGTCAGCAGTGTGGCCTACATACCAAAATATTATGCTAGGTAATTGGACATTTCTTACTAAAATGTCCCTTGACAGTCATGAAACAGGCAGATATTTTCTAACACAGCGGCTATCTTTTGCACTTATGACTCAGCCAGCAGAGTTTCATGACCATCCTCGCCCTCGATGTCCAAATGCCTGCCATCTACAAATGTTAATGCAGAAAAATGACTGGACTTCTGGAACCTTTTTGCATCTAAAATGTCTCCTTGCACTTCATAGTATACATATATATAATTGTGCAAGCAAATGTCATTTTGCTCATTTTTAATGAAGATTTTGGGAGCATTTTATTCACCTGAGTGACCTGTTTTATTTTCAAGCACATTTTCATAGTTCAAATAGACATTTCCTACCTGGTGTAATGTGATACTTCACTTTTAAGCCAATAATCCATTGCTGAAAACTGTCAGAGCATCAGTCCTACCTCTTAAGCAAAGCTTCAATATCTTGAATGACAAAACTAGGATGAGCATTTTCTGCAGCCCCGTCGGCGGAATAAACAGTGTAAACCACAGGTACGTTAAATTGTGTCCTAAGCGCTGAATCATGGTTTCAAGCTTGAAACCACTAAATATTTTTAACGAGAGGTTGGGACTTTCTTCAGCTGTGTTTGTAGCAACAAAACCAGATGTACAGTATTTGAATTTTTAACGAGATGTTGGGACAATTTCCAGCTGTGTTTGTGGAGACAGAAATAGGTATTTTAAGCCAAAACATGATCTTTTTTTCTAAACCTAACCAAGTGGTTTTAGTGCCTAAACCAAACCAGACCATAAACACAGCATTGCCATAACTTAAATTTGAAGATTAAAGTAAAATTGCAACATAACGAAAATATAAACATATTTGTGATTGGCAAAAAAAAGTACACTGCCTTTTACTGGCAATTTGGGTTTCTGCTGTAATATTGTTAACACGTATTTATCATTTACACGTGAACCAAACAATTGTTGGGCTTTTTTGGAGAGGACTGTCTCTAGTGTGATAAGAAAAGTGTGAAGGGTATCTGATGTTTATTACGTCTTAAGGCAGATTTACTGAAGGCTTAGGAAATGCAGGATCACAACCTTGACAGACGGTCCAGCGTAATGTCGAGGGAATAGGTTTTGTTTGTTTTGATGGTGTTTGATGGGTTAGATTTGCTATCTAGGGAAGGCAGACCTGGCGCTTCGGTTTCATCTTCATCAGCAACTGTTTCTTTCGACCTCTTATTGTCTGTTCACTGTCCGTGGGGTGAAATCTGGTCAATTTCTTTGTTTATTTCAGCCTGTGAAAATGACTCAGTTTCAAAACATGTCACACACAGAGACAAGCTTAATGACAGCGTGCTTACAGCATGGCTCTGTGCTTAATACAATCTAACAATGGCCCTAGGGAAGACTGCAGAGAAGTGATTGTAAGATGTTTTCCCCAGACAGCATTGAGATAATTCTTCCTTTGATGAGTGAAGTCCTACAGGAAGCCATGAAGCCAATCATACTTTAATATCCTTGATGGCATCATTGAAATCTCAGCGCTGCTTGGTGTGGGAATTTGATTTATATAAAACCAAAAGTGGGAAGCCATTGGTTTATTTATCCTAATAGTTTTCATCTTGAAATCCCATTTTATTAATTTTTTAATCTTTAATTAAAATAATTCTTTAATAATTAATGCATTTAGTACGGCACACCCTGGGTCTCCATTAAAAAAAAGCATTAAACACTGCTTTTGACAATTTATTCGCCTCACATAGCAAATTCTCACATGCTCTTTTTGTTTATTCTAGTTACCACTAAGAACAGTGATACACCTGACAGACAGAAATAGCACGTGTTGGCATCAAAAATCAAGCCCACTGTACCGTAAGTGACTGCAGGCAATAAGACATTGGTTTAATGGTAAAATGTCTCAATGCAGCTTTGAACTCGGTTCAATTACAGAGTATCTCCACAGGGAATAGACCACTAAAAGACAGTGTCCCCTGGCGTTTATAAAGTTCAGGAGTCACCAGCTGATCTTCTCACTGCTGCTTCAATTCTCCTGTGCACAGTGTGAAACAGATGCATCTCTTGCTGTAGATCAAAAATGAACAAACACTGACCTTTCTCTATTTGTGTCAGGCCTAGCAGGGGGAGGAAATAACTCGCACATCCCTTTTGTATTTTTCTTAATGTAATCCCTTTCATATGAAGCGAGAGCAGAGTGAAGATGAAACACATACAAGGTTTTGTCTGTATGGAAAGTATAGCACCACATTATACCACTTGCAGTACGCTGGCATGTACTGATTATTAATAACGCATGAAGTGTCAGCTTGTGTCCCTGAAATCTTTCAGTGTATTGCTCGTGGGATCAAACCAACTGGAAAACACAGATACAATCTTTTATCACAGTATTTCATTATACTATATCGCCATTGACTGAAGTTGAGAAAAGCAGATGTTGATGCATAAAATAACCAGATATGAATGTCCCATCTGTTTCTTCATGAATAAAATAGCCACCTCAAAAAGAGAATCTGACTTTATTTGTATTGTAGGATGGTGTATTTCCTCTCCTTTTTGTAAAAGGATAATCCAGTGTGAGTTCAGAGGGGAACTAGGAGCACCCTTCGTTAGCATTTACAGAATTCAACCAGCTGCCACTGGGATTTCACTCAGTTGGGAACTACCCTAAGCAAAAAAATGTAAATGTAATCACAAGGATATGGTGGTCAGTCTTCCTATCTACTGGTAAAATCAAGAAGGTCTGCTATACTTGAGTCGCACTGGAGGCTAATGCAGCTTCAAAAATACAATCAAAGCATATGATTCCACTACCAGATCTAGTTTAGCCATTCCTGGATGAAACTGAATACAGTATCTCAGATTTCAGGACTGGGCATGATGGTGAATACTGGGTTTGTGATCATTTAAGCCTCAGCTGCATCGCAGCACCGTGTGTACCTTATCTATTTTACACATGAACAAGCTGAAAGCATGAAACCACATGTACTGCACAGGCTGTCTTTAGCCAAAAAAACAGCAGAACATTTTCATTTGCTGTTTTTTTTTATATTTTACACTCCCACTCTGTAAATGAAGTGTCATGGACTGACATGTAGACTGTTTACTGGTCTGAGCCTCAGCTGTACTGCATGTATGTATCTATTTAGTGCTAATTAGCAGATTTTAGCATGCCAACACACTAAACTAAGACATATTATTGCAAACATACCTGCTAAACATCAGCATACTACCATTATCATTGTGAGCTAGTTGGCATGCTGATTTCAGCAATTTTTATTTCTATATTATACACATGTTGTGTTTAAATCTCCTGAGTGTATCACATCATATATGATAATAACACATCTACTCCACCGTGAGTTATGTTATTTTTCCTATAAACTTTCAGTCCTCTTAGCTTTTACTGAAGTTTACATTTTCAACTGAGTGTGTGCTTCAGTCCAGAGTGTGAAAAAGATTCCTCTGCCAGTCGAAACGTTGAATACACACACACACACTAACATCAGGACCACCGCACACCCTACACAACAATAACAAACACACAGGAGACTCCATTATCATCCGATGGCGCCATTAAACGGCTGTGAAACCAGCTGCTTTTGTTTCTTGAGTCAAAACATATCAGATTCCAGTCTATTTAACTTCAAATTCATCGACAATGTCTACAGCGATTTACCTCCTCTTGCGTTTATCTTAGATACAACTCAGTCTTCCAGCTGTGGTATTTTGTGTTTTAAGGAGTTTCTTTGTTAAGTTTCCTGTAAATGGCTCAAAATATGTTGTCGTTCTGAACAAAGAGCACTGCAGACCTGGAAAACTTTTATTTTATTGATATACTTATTGGCACAGCTTTTAGTGGGCCAAACAAAGCAGTAGCAACTAAATAAACTCAGCTAAAACTTGGCTGTTGTTAAAGCACCCCAATAACTCTGTCATAATGCCACTGCATCAGTGAGGTCTACAAAAGCTTTGGTCTCGTCAGGTAATGTAGAACATGTCTGGTACACGCCTGTATACTGCAGATAAATCCCTTCTGATTGGTCTCCACAAAAAGGACGTAATTAGCGGATTAGCCAAAGTGCACAGTCGTCTCTTCCAAGTGAAAAATACATGCAGCTGCTGCTCAAAGGGGCAAATAAAAAAGACATAAAGCAAGATGAATGGCCTTCTGAATGGACTTTTCGTCACTCTCATTGTTTCAGTTTGGCTGCTGTAGAGAAAATAAGAGGTGGGGCGAGCAGTCAATTTCAGGCAGACAGTGCAGATTGCCTTCAGCTTCAAGCCTTTCCAATCATAAGAAAAGAAATTAAGAGTAGGTGCCAAATATGAAACACAAAGGACATTGGGGTGGTACCTATACACGACCGGTCATGCTGTTTGAGCTCGATATTGGTGATAAAGAGGCTTGCTGATTGTTCCGGCCTCTTTTTCATGGCTTGGTATTATTGTGATATTGCAGACTCATCAACAACAATAATGAGACGGATTACAGGACTGAAGTGGAACATCTAACAGCATGGTGTGTGGGTAATAATCTCATACTGAACATCAAGAAGACCAAGGAGATTATTGTGGACCCCCGCAAAAAGAGACAAAACAGCCACCTTCCACTCTCTATCGGCAGCGAGGCGGTGGAGAGGGTGGCACACTTCAAATTCCTGGGAGTGACCATCACTGAGGACCTGTCCTGGGGCATCAACACCGCCTCAGCAGTAGGAAAGGCCCAGCAACGGCTCTACTACCTGAGGCAACTGAAGAATGCCGGGATCCAGAAACAGCTGATGGTGAACTTCTACAACTGTGCCATCAGCAGTGTTCTGACGTACGGTTTCCTTGTGTGGTTCTCCAGCTGCACTAAGGCCGAACAGCAGGCACTCCAGCGGGTGGTAAAAACAGCGGGGAAAATCATGGGGACCATTCTACCAGAGATCAGTACCATCTACACCTCCCGCTGTCTGAAGAGAGTGCGTAACATCCTGCATGACCAACACCACCCAGCCCATCACCTGTTCCACCTGCTGCCCTCAGGTAGAAGGTACAGGGCCTTATCTGCCAGAACCACCAGAATGGCCCACAGCCTGTACCCTCAGGCAGTGAGGCTGCTGAACAGTGCCCCCCTCCTCTCTCTCCCCCCCTCACATGGACAGTAACCACACTCCATCTTACAATAACTGTGAACTGGTCTCTGCATTGCTGCAGCACACACCATACTACCTCTGACAATGTACTCTGGCGCCCCTTGTGTTTTTGTCCTTCTTTCGTGTACATGACATGCCCGTGGGATTCTGCACCATTGCACATCTTGCACTTTTTGCACTATGCACTTTTTCACTATGTAAGGTTGTATGCTCCAACGGAATTTCGTTGTTATTTATGGCAATGACAAATAAAGGATTGATTGATTGATTGATTGATTGATTGATTGATTGTTTTTCTGTGTTTTACCTTGTGCAACTGGGGCACATAGAACTGTTACAGCTGCAGTCAGGGAGAATCTGCACAGTTTACAAATGAGACCTGTGTCTTACTGTGTCATTTCTCGAAAACAGCTCGTTAAATGTACAACATGAAATCTACATAATAGTTCAACTTTTAACATAAAGACAGGCCGTGCAATCCCTTAAAATTAGTCGAGGGCAGTCTGAGCCTCCCACGACCATTAATGTCAAGAATAAACCAAAGAATCAGTCCTGATTAACAAGTTGCAAATTTTGGAAGACAGGGTGTTTTACTGCCATGTAGTATGTTGAATAATCTCCTGCAGCTGTATTCAGATCACACGCCAGGGGCAGGTCAAAATGCCGAAGGCAACAGCAAAGCTTTATTGGAACCACTGTGTCCTCCGGGGCCTTACCCTGCATCCCTGTAGGGCCGAAGCCTTGGCGAGTGAGGAAAATCGCATGGTCGTGGTGTTCGGCGTGATCAGGGTCGCCTTTCTGTTGCACAAAGGCCCAGCGGCACACATTCTCCAGGCTCCGTGATGGGTTACCTCTTTCAATGAGGTTGATGGACTGACAAGCAAGACAGAGAGAGAGAGAGAGAGAGGGAGAGAGATATGCTTACAAATGAACCGTGACTGTTTGAATGAATGCTTTAGTATACGTTAGTATTCTGTCAGCAGCCCAAAATTGAACAGATAGTTTTCCTGATTGGAATGGGTAGTGCTCACTGTAGACACAGAACAAACACGGGTGATAATAGTTGGATGTCAGACTGAATTTCTTCTCTACAATCTATACGAAAACTAAGGTGAGTATAAATGAGATCAACTCATCCGGGGTACTTTGACCTTGCATCACGTCCCGCCTACCTTTATTAAACGTCCAGGTTTTTTTTTTTGTCATCTAAAATCTTTTTTGTCATTAAGACTTTCTATGTTACTGTTTTATAATCTGTCTATTGGACTTTATTGTAAACAATTCACATCGCTGTGGTGAGGCAGAACCACCGTCTCTGTTTTGACAGCTGTTTATGCTTCATTTCGTGACCGTTGTTTACTACGAGCTGAGAGGAGGTGAAAACAGGTCTGTTTAGCTCCACTTCCAATGGTACTTTACGCTGTTTACAAGGTTCATTATTAGAAAGCAGGTCAGCTCAATTTATGTGTATCATCCACATTAAAACAGCCTCTTCTCCTGGTAGTCAGTCGAGTAGACGGACCGGTAAACCAAACTCCATTATAAAAGCAGGTGTTTTATAGTAGGGCCTTATTTTTTCACACTAGAAACTGTAGTTACAATTTCACAAAGGCATCGTACCATCACAGATTACTGTGCATACTTTCTGCATGCAAATGTGCATTTTCACAGTATGTTTTGCAGAGAGCGAGAGTAGCTGGCCCCTGCAATCTGCACACATTCACTTCCCTATTTAGCATCACTGCTCCATTATTAATGGCTGTGGATGTGTCCAGGAGTTTGAAAGAAAACACTTTTCTGAAGCTTTATGGGAGAACTAATGAATACAGCGACGAGGAGGAGCATCTTATCATCGAGCTCTTGTTCTTCTGAGACCTGGTTGCCATACTAAAAAAATTACAAAAAGGAGTCTAAATAAGCATCTAAATGATAGAGGCTGGAGTTTGTGCAATCGCAGGCTTTGAAGAAAAAAGGCGATTTTTGTTTGATATACTTGTGTGTGTGCGGATGCATAGCTGGCTGTTTGCAACAAATACAAACACGCTGTGGGCATAATGTTTACAATCTATCTAGAATGTTACCTTCCTTTCTTTCTTAAATATGGGGTTACAATAATATGATATTAAACTGAATTTCCTCAGAAACTAAAGGTCAGGCGAGCTAACATCACCAGTATACAATTACAGATTTCTTTGCATATTTTCTACATTCAAACAGAATGTTTCAGAGAGAGCGAGAGTGGCTGACCCCTGCAATCTGCATACATTCACTTCCCTATTTAGCATCACTGCTCCATTATTAATGGCTATGGATGTGTCACCAGCATGCTACACGAGTATGAAATAACAACCCTTGTGAAGCTTTTACACACATACAGTATTTGATGGTATTGGTATTATTGTGATTAGGGCTCGCAGACTACTTTTAATTGCAGGCATGAGACTATTAAAGCATGAGAACATTTAAAAACATTAAAAATGAGTTCAAGCGTTGAAGGCTGAAGGTAGTCCCCCCAATCTCAGCATTCATTCCAGTACGAGCAGACCAATTACACTGTAAGCATTTTGATGAGATCTTTTTTCTCTTTTCTGTTTATGCCAGCAAAATATCATTTACTTTATTTTTTGAAAATCAAATCAACTTCCATAGTTAAGAAAACTATTCATGTACGGTATCAACATTTTTGATTTGCAGCTGTGATTTCTTCAAAGCTCTGACTTGACTTATTTTGATCATCATGAAGCTCTGGAGTAAACTTCCACCTGACAGTTAAGATACAGGTCTTAACGGTGCGTTCATGTGCTGTCGGAATTATCTGAAAAACAGTTTTCCAACTGGTAAAATTCACATGAATGCTGTGCTGGAACAAGTCGGAAAGTCTGTGAAAATATTGGTTGCCGATTTGACGTCATATGACGCTGAAACATCGTGGACGAAAGTAAACATTGGGTTGATGGCAAGAATTTTTTACTAAAGGTCATGTATTTTATAGTCATCGTTAAGGTTGGGCCAATGAACGGTGCCATTGTCCATTGCTGATTGCTGACAGCCATGGACTACTAATCCCTGACCATTGTAACATCGTGATTTAAAAGACGCCCCACCAGAGAGCACAATTTTCACTGTAGACATCGTCATATGCCAGTTTGGCAAACATCGCCCAACCCTAGTCACTGTATCACTTCCTTCGCACTTCCTTGTCAGTCAAATACTGGAAACAGCTGTCAACGTGTTGTTGTTGTACTCTGAGAGATTAATGTTGCTCCCACGTTCCAACATGACATACATGAACGCAACAAAGTCAGAAGAACGACTTCCCAATTTGGGAAATGGGATTATCTGAGGAATGCAGCATTATTTCCCAGAATATTTCCAAACATTGTCATCTCCTTAAAAACATAGAATGAGTTTAAGAAAGGTGGTTGTGATAAGATGTTTTTATTTTCTTTTTACAATAACCATGTCCCTCGCTCGTAAGTTTATCTGTGATTTTAAAGAATTTACTTCCAGGCTTTTCTTTTCCTTCTCAGCTTTATATTTTCTCTTGCTCCCTCTTTCTCCTGTGCTGTCCATTTTTCCTTAACTCTTAATTCATGTTGTTTTGATTTGTATGTGGCTGTGACCAATGATGTGTGATAACAGACGGAAAATATAGGTTATAGGTACAGGTTAAGTGCAGTCAGGGAGCTGAGAGTCGTCAGTTCTGACTGTTGCTGCCCCTTGCTGTTTCCTCTTTGTTTCCTCTAGACAATTTAATGCCTTGCAGAAGCGTTGATACTGTTTCGGGTTCTGGCGCTGTTTATTTGTCTGTTTGCCACTGATGATGGGTTGGTGCTTTGCCTCTGGTTTAGAGCCAGCACACAGGGCACACAACAAATTGCTGTGTACAGACTTTCGGTGGGGGGGGGAGCATTTGTGCTGGGTGCTTGGTCGACTTTTAAACAGAAAAAGGCTCGACATCCAACACAAATCACAAAGTGTGTGTGTGTGTATGTGTCTGTGTGTGCTTGCTGGTTTAAATGATTCACAGATGAATCACTAAGGAAAATTATCCCCGGCTGCAGCTTTGTTATGAAGACTGTTTGACTGTTTCAGAGCAGAGATGTCAGTTTGCTTTTTGTGATGTGATCAAAATCAAAAGTGTGAAGGAGCCGTTTTCCATCTCTCGGCTGCAGCACAGTCCTCTCCCACACAGCGTGCACTCTCTCTCTCTCTCTGGGGCAAATTCTGCCTCGACTGATCTTCTATCATTAGTAATCGACTGTGAAACTCACCTTGGCGTACCCCAGCATGATCATCCTCACCAGGACCACGTTGATGTGGACTCCAAGCGACTCGTCGTGGTAAATCTCATTGACCTGAGAAGCAAGCGATTTATCAGTCAGAGGACTATCAGTAACACACACGTTTAAATACAACAAACAAACAAACAAATAAATAAATAAATAACATTCTTTTAAGGTATCTGTATCATTGACGTTACACCCCCTATCTTGTTAATTCTGGCCTTCTGCTTTCCACTCATCAGAGGAAGAGAGCGCGAGAAACAGAACGGTCTTTACAAATCACTCCATGAATGACCGTAATCACAGAGCAGTGCAATCACTATTCTGGGTCTTCACGCACGAGCCAATGAATACAGTGAGAAGGAGGAGGAACGTCCCATCACTGTGTGCTCATTCCTCACTAGACCTGTTTGCCATATCAGATATATGAACAAAAGGAAAATCAGCATCTAAATAACAGAGCCTGCAGCTTGTGCACAGGGAGGAAGAGGAAGGAAGAAAGGAGCTTTTTGTTTGATATGTACATATGCACAGACGTATAGCTGGGATGTGACAAATAGAAACCTACTTTACAATCTATATATCTATATTATGATTGTCCTGAATGTCTATTGCATGTCTGTCCATCTGGAAAGGGGATCCCTCCTCTGAGGTTTCTCCCATATTTCCCTGTTTTTTGTTTTTTTTTCATCCGAATCAAGGGTCTCAGATAGAGGGGGTCATATGCTCCTAAGTGCACAAATCACAATTGCCTTGAGGCAAAATGTGTGATTTGTGGTAATTAGCTATATAAATAGGTCTGACTTGATTTGACTTGACTATGTACAACAAGGGAACATGTGTTTCATGAGAACACACAAAAATGCAGCTTTAAAATGATTAGAGACTGCAGAGGAGGAAAAAAAAAAAAAAACGATGCAGAGAGGTACAGAAAGAGCAAGAAAGGAGCATGTTTAGTATTCAGACCGTTAGAGCTCCCTGCAGCCTCTGAAGTAGTGTAAAGAGAGGTGTTTAAGTCAGGGAGCCTGGCCAGCGAAAGACTCTACAGATATCCTGAGCAGCGTTTTCCCTCCGCTTCAATCTGTGAGCTTTTTTCAAGCGCACAAGCTCCAGCTGTGGCCCTGTTTCAAGCAGTCATCACGCTGTTTAACACCTCGTTTTCTCAACACTGTTATCTTCCACAAACCTGGTGGGTGTCATCTGGAGGAGATCAAGTTTCACTGTATCTGCAGGTATATGGGAAATGCACTGAATGATGGCTGTGAGATTATTCTGAAGATAGAGAGCAAATGGGCCTTATCTTCCTCTCCTCCTTCTTCCCATTCTTCTTCTTCCTTTTCTTCTTCCTCTTCTTATTTCTATTCTTCTTCTTCCTCCTATTCTTCCTCTTTCTTTTCTTCTTCCTCTTCTTATTTCTATTCTTCTTCTTCTTCCTATTCTTCCTCTTCCTCTCCTTCTTCTTCTTTTTCCTCTTCTTCCTCCTTTCCCTTCCCTTCACCTTTTCTTCTTCCTCTTTTTCTTCCTCGTCTTCCTCCTCTTCTTCCTCTTGCCCCTCTTCTCATTTTTTTTTGTTGCAGAACCTTTAGAGACACCTTGTATACAATTAATGCCAGACAGTGTCCACATTTATTTTTCCAATAGAGAAATTAACAGCCAAAAGAAATGATGTAAATTATATTACATTATACTTTATATGATATTTGACTATATTATAATCTTACTAGCAATGAGGTTTGCTGGGAGAAATAATCTCCCCTTACAAATACATGAATGAGCCCTTATGTCAACACAGTGATACACAGCTGATGAATGAAAAAGTGTGACTCACACTTCTAGAGAAAATATGATCGGTTAGTTAAGAGGGTGACCAGGTATGTTGTGGTTGATAGAAATGACTTTGCCAATTTTGATGGAGTACTTTGACATTTTAAGTTTATATGGTAAAGAAGTCGTGCCTGTATCAAATGACCACTGAATACAATGACAACATGCGTCTTATTGACAGCTGAACTTTAAAAAGGCTCGGTGTGTGCTCGGTTGTTTTGTCACTCACTGATTGACCGCACAGTTAGTACCAATCGAATCAGTGAACAATTCAACATCTTGTCGATGCAGCTCACTGACACTATGTGAGAAGACCTCATTAGCATTTGGCCTGAAGCGACATTCAGCCTCACAGTGGGTCTCATTTTCTTTGGGCCACTGATTTCTCACTGTGCTTATCCGCCACATTGCACAATATGTCAGTGTTCTCCACTCAGGGTATTTGAAGTGGAAAATGATATTCCAGCAGCAAATCATTTTGTTCTAAATTGTCCTCAGAGCATTGCTTTTGCCGCATCGACTTTTTTGGGTGCCGTGGCGGAGGAGCAGGTCAGAGCTCCGCCTTATGAAACCTAAAGCTCCATCAAGTTGAGTTTGTTGTTGCATACTGTATTATTTCCAGTGATGGTGTGCGACTACAGAAAGTGCTTTCTCAGGTGCTGCAAGTATATTTTGTGGTTATTATATGTTACTTGAGTATTTACATTTTCTGCTAAAAAACTGTTTGCAATAATCCGAAAAATGCTGAATATCTGATCCCATAATCTGCCATAGTCGGTCAACCCATAGTATACGTTATATACAGTACATTCATGTAAATATATCGTAAGCAGAATTTACTTTAACTTGTACTTTTGACACATTAGAACATTTATTGCCAGAAAATGACTTTTGATACTCAGCAACATTTAAAAGAACACTATTTTAGAAAAGAAGACAGATAAACGCTGCTGATCCTAAACTTTCATCTCGTAGTAGAGCAGCTCTGCTCTGCTGACAGTAGCTGCACTGTGAGCCTCTCCTTCAGGGCTAGCTAAAATTACACCATATGTTATCTTTTTCTCCCACACACTGGTCTGCTTGCTGTCAAACTAGGTCATGTGATAATGATGTACTAGACAGCGACATCTTAACAGTGTCCTCCACACATTTACAGTCGGACTTCCTCTGACTGTTTGTATTCAGCCTCACATTTTGCTCATTCTGCTCACGCAACCTCTAAACAGCTTAAAATGGCCACAATACGTCTCTTCTGAGGGACGCTGGGGATGGATGGGGTAATCAATCTATAGCACTAACTTGATTGCTTCCTCAGCTGCTAATCCCAAAACGTGTGTGCAATCTGTTCAGGAACAACAATAGTTTTCTGGTGTCTGGTGTCAAGTGTTGTCTTCATGTTGGAACTTTTGTATTAAATCTATTTGCTTTTTGGGCCAATAAAACCATTCATTTTCTGGTTAATCTGAGTGGATGAAGGTGTTAATAGGACATTAATACAGCTGTTCACACTGAGCAGGATTTCCTGAAAATGATGCCATCTACGGTGTTTCATATGGCACATAGTAATACAAAATGAAATTTCTTAATCACAATTCAGTGTTCCATCACAGCTGACTTGGCAGCATCATGCTCTGCCTCCTGCTGTGTTTTCTGCCCATGAGATGCACATGAGTCACACAGGGACGAGTAGTTGGAGAGAGAGAAACGGAGAGTGTCTCTGCATGTGTGCCAATCAAACTGCATGAAGGCTGTTAGTTCTGCTGTGTTACAAAGCTTTCTACGTTGATCGACCATCCTAACATTATAAGAGAGAAGCAGAGACCATCTCTAAGAAACAAACAATGGTTAAAACCTAAAAAAATATCAAAACTGACCCAAAATCAGCTCCTGTTACACTTTTATGCTGTCCAAATGGCCCAAGGAAGTAAAAGAAAAGAATACAGGTAGGAGAATGGATTAAGGTGCGAGGGCAGAAATGAAAAAACTGCTCATAGTGGCAGGCTATTATCATTGCTAGCTCTTTACAAGATGCATGATAAGTGGTGCTCAGTGAGTTTCAGAGAGCTATTGTGGAGAGAGCAGAGTCTGCTCTCATTGGCTGTAGCTCATCCTTGGCTTCCCTACCCGTCGGCCAGTAAACCAGATATTTAGCCAGCTATATATCCAGTCGGCGTCTGCAATGCGTAGGCAAGCTCCCGGATCGCATCGCTGATGTACCTCTGATCTGTCTGCAATATCAAAATACCATCAGCGAGTGGAAGATTTAGGCCAAAAAGCCTGCAGTGGGAACTTTGCTGAAAGCATATTTCTACTGAAGGAATACAAGATGTGGACAAAAGTATAAAGACACTCCTGTCTGCATCATTTTGTTTATTTCAACCTGGGGCTTTTTCCACTTAAAGCTAATCTTAATGCTACAGCATTCGTTGATACGTTAGACCTGACTGAGCTTGCAGCTGTGTGGTAACAGTTTGAGCCCCGCTCCTGTTCCCTGCACTGACCTCAACCCTATCAAACACCTTCGCGATGATCGCTGACTGTGAGCCAGGTCTTATCTCCCATTGCCAGTGCTGGACCACACTAATGTTCTCGTGGCTGAATTGGGTCAAATCACTGCTGCCAGGTTGCAACATCTGGTAGAGCAGATAAATAAATGGAACAAGAATTTTAAAATGATTTATGACTGTAATGTTCAGGTGTCCACATACTTTTGGCTGTATATGGGAGAGGTGGAGAGATTATTTTTAAGTGGGACCCAGTTTTACAGAAGCAAGCATGCAACACTTTCTCCTGCACTTTCTACGTGATGCTAATGCAAGTGTGAAATACACCTTTGTGATGTTTATAATGTTTAGTTTATGATGACACTGTCATAGTGGAAGTACTGGCTTAACTCTATTGTTGTACTAGACTGAGAAATAACTTTCAGTACAGAATATTGAATTTTAGTACAAAAAGCAGTGTTAAATGATAAAATAAACACTTAACTGAAACAAAGCTGTTGTACTGGTTTGCTGCAGTACCTAAATATCAACAACAGGGGTCCATAAAAGTCATGCATTCCTTTATGTCTCATTAAGAGGACTCATTAGTGAATTCAGTAATGTGGGACCTCTGCTTCCAGCTTGATCTCAGGGGTGGTTTCTACTATTTATTTTCAATGGCTATAGATTCGAGAGTTTGACTTGGGTAATTTCACACATAAAACTCTTAATATGTGCACAATTTGAATCTGTTTTCTGATTCTGAAAGCAGAAATGCAGATTACAATCTTCCCAAAGCAATTCAAACTCCCCACTGGATCTTTTATTTCAAAGTTGCGAGGTGTCATTTCTGGAGATAGCAGATTGCACAGGACATAAAATTTTTCATCGGAGTCTTTTATGGCGTCTGAGTCGATGTGGAAAAGCTTTCGTTCGAGACTTGCAGGAGGAATGTAAAGCAAATATGAGTTTGTTATTGATCTCTTACAGCCTGAGAGAGCAGAAGCTGATGCCAACAGGGGAAGCAATTTCTCATGTGTAAACCAAAGACTGAAACAACCAGCAGCTGACACAATCTTAGTGCAAGACTCCAGTGAAATAAAATCCAAAAATAGAAATGGTGTGAGACCTTCAAGGCACGAATCTCTTTTGCTGTAACACCCAAACTGGTCAAAATAGTTTGCAAAAAAGGAGAGAAATGCTCGGCATAAAACTCAAAGCTTATAAAATCAAATTTATAAATATTCTCAAATGTTAAGTGATTACTAATTTTGCATACTCAGTGAACATCACAGAACTAAATGAACCATGCATTTAACTAAACTGGATCACAGATAACAGCAAGGACATTTCCTGAAAACGGGCACTCGGTTCCCGTGTTGAGCTGTGATAAGAATGAAAACCTGCTGTGCTCGCTAATGGAGTCTCATTAATGACGAGGGATGTGATAATAAAAGAGGGGAGATAATTCTTATCTCATCACAAAGTGATTACAGTATGTGTTGGTTTGTCTGTGTCTGCAAGGGTTTCCCTGCAAAATACATTGTTGTTGATCAGACTGTTGACCCTAGTGTCACTGGTAAAGATGCACGCACACACACACACACACACACACACACACACACACACACACACACACTCAACAGATACAGTAAATACATACAATTATCCGGAGGTCAATGGGGAGAGAGAAGTAGAGGCTCTCATGAGCAGAAGAAATAAAACAGAAAAAGAGGAGAGAGGACAAGAGATGAGAAGGAAAAGGGAAAAAGAGAAGATTTGTGGATGAGGAGAGAGGAGAGAAAGGAAGACAGGAGAAGAGAAGGAAAAATAAGTAAGCAGATGAGAAGAGACACGAAGTGAGAAGGATAGAAGGACAGGAGGGAAGGAGGGAAAAGGAAAGAGGAAGAGTGAAGGGGAGGAAAGGCAAAAAGTGGTAAGGTGGGGACAGGAGAAGAGAAGAGAAGAGAAGAGAAGAGAAGAGAAGAGAAGAGAAGAGAAGAGAAGAGAAGAGAAGAGGAGATGAGAGGGGATTGGACAAGACACCAAGAAAGAAGGGAGACTAGCAGAATAGCGAGGTAAGAGGAGAGGAGGAAGGAAAAAGGGATGGAAGGGGACAGAAGAAGAGAGGAAAGGAGAAGAGAGAGGAAGAGTGGAGGAGAGATGGGAGGATAGAAGGGAAGAGGAGAAATGAGGGAGAAGAGAAAACGAGGAGACGAGAGGAGAGTAAGGGAAAGAAGGGGAAAGGCAGATGAGAAGAGGAGAGGCGAGAAGGGAAGAGAAAAGAGATGAGGTGAGGACAAGGTAAGGAAAGAAAAGGCTGTTTCTTAGAGTGGAGAGTAAAGAGAGAGAGAGAGAAAGAGAGAGAGAGAGAGAGAGAGAGAGAGAGAAGCGGGTAAAGGTCATGATAAACAAATATTTGAGGCTGGAACCAGACACTGTCAGTCATAATCAGTGTTCAGCGGCCACAGGATCAGCAGCCTCCAGTCAGAGCCAACTGGGACCTCTACTGGAAAACACCATAAATAACCTCAGAAATCTCCACAGCCGGCCAAAGCAGCAAAGTGGTCTCTGCTCATCAGGGGAAGCAGACACAGAAATGCACTTTCTCCTCCATGGTGAGAAGTTCTCATCACTACGAGATCTACACTCCTGAGAAACAGCCAATACAGTAACAAACTCACCAACACTGACCCCAGAAGAGAAACTTCTTTGTCTTGAATTTTGGCAACAACATGTTTTTTGTTCATGCCAATAATATGATTATTATTATGGTATCAAAAGTCAAGAGATAGTACGTCAGTGTTTTGACTTGGGCGTAGAGATGCACGGTAAGGATAATATTGGTATCTGCTGATAAAAGCTTAGAAATTAAACGTTGGTGACAACACCCTGAAAAGAACATTTCTGTACATTCGACAGGTCGATAAGACGAAGCTTTAATTATGTGCATTAGACACAAATCGTTGACAAAGTACTTTCCTTATTCTTCTCAGTGAATATGTATGAACATATTGAAAAGCTTTGTATGTCTACATCTTCCAGTGGGCCAACATGATAACAGTAGGCATGATAACATGTTATTGATGTTCTCTGCAATTGGGTGGCGTAAAAAATGTGCATATATCAATAATAAGCTAGCGAGTGCAAGAGAAGGAATCCTATGTTTTTCCATGTTCTGAGAAAAAAACCCACAAAACAGGCAGAGGACTGCAGAGAAAAGACCGTAAGAAAATTGTTCCATCACTGCTTCAGAACGTTTGCATTTGAAAGGATTATTCTTTGCAGACTTTTGTGACTCGAAAGGATCTTGATACATTTCTGATCCAGTGCCTTCACAGAAAACCCATGACAGGCCATCAGGGAATACAGCCAGTCCTTTCTGCAACCAACAAAATCGTAGCAAGTTGAAACTCGACACACTAGATGAAATAAAAAATAACTGCAGCACCATCCTGTTCATGTGCGGTGCGAATATCTCCTGCTGATACATAGAAGCGTCCAGATTCAATACTGTAACCTGCATGTCAACGATTAACTTTGAGTCATTGATTTTGTCAGCTCGCTGGTGTCATGGTTCAAGGATAATTCTTATCACCGACAACATGTCATCAAAGGCAGAAATGAACATTACCCACTGCCTTTGTGTGTATCTGTGGCACACAATTATCTTCAACCCATCCCAAGTCCCTCAGGGAAGCTTTCATTACCAGACCTGTTGCTGAGAAACAGCGGCAGCAGCTTCCACAGTCAAGCCACTATCCATGGAAGGCATGAAAACAATGTGGCGACAGTAATCTGCCTGCTTCTGCTCGGCATGAAAATGCCTCATTAAAGGAGTGCCTGGCCATGAAGTCGGCAAATGGTGGCACATATGGCCCATTTCTTCTGCCAGTAGTAAGCTTTTCTGTGGCATCTGCTATGGGTAATCACTGCAATTCTTATATTCCTACTGAGGCAAATGACCGTCAATTGTCGAATGCCAACAAAGAGCAGCTTAATTGAATGACCCTGCTGAGGTGCGACTACAGCCAAAACAGATGTAGGAGGAATAACGTCTGCTCGGGACTTGATGACACACTCCTTAGTGTTTTAACGGATGTAACCATATCTAGAGAGGGCAGTTTGTCCTGATGCTGATAGATGCATTAACTTCCCTGCCAGCAGCGTGTTGTCTATGATCACTGTGGATCCATCGATAAAACACTGAACCACAGCAGAGGACTCAGAGGGCAGAAGCTGTGGTAATAATGCTGACAACTCATATATTCAGATCATGACCACTTGCAAACAGTATGTGATTGTCATGTCAGATTAGGGGGGTAGTCTAACCTCCTGTGTATCGTCTCTGGCCCTGGGAATCAGAACTTAGTGCTTACTGATACTGAGTCAGCTCTCAAAAGACATGAAAAAAACAAGTTAGAAAAGAAAAGCTCAAGTTGCTGTGTAACGTCGATAACTTTAATCTAAAAAGACTTTTAATGGACATTTGGATAGTTAATTATCACTGCCTCCTTCACCATGATTTGTCCAGTGGAAGGGCTTCTGAGGGCACATTATCACATTTTCTCCACTGGAAAGACAACCTAGCGGGCACTTAATCATGTTTTCTACACTGGAAGGGCACCCTAGAGGGTGCTTGATCATGTTTTCTCCACGGAGAGGGCACCCTAGAGGGCATTTTAGTATCCAAGGAGTATCCAAGAGGGCACTTTCTGAAATGGCTGACTGAAACTCTTTTAATGATGATATGCTGGTATACTTTCATGCGAGCTGTAATTGTTTGCTAACAAAATAATTGTTGTATCCTTATGTTAAGAACATTAAGGTTTCAACTCCTAAAAGAAAATCCTCTAGTGAGCATTTATCTTAGACAACGGATGGCAATCCTAAGGAACACAAAGGTAAATTAATACAGTCTAATAAACCTAATAAAATCACAGTACCTTATATACTTAATGAAACGCCCACTCCTGTTAAATTATGTCCAGTACAAATACATTTAAAATACGAAGTGCATTTATGTACATGTATTACACTGAAACTGGAGAATTAAACTAGTAACAAAAACAAGTGTCAGTCACTTACAATATTCATGAGAGTGAGGAGGTAATTCTGCACATGCTCCTTGCCGTGAAATCGAACCACAGAGTCATCAACTCCCAGCAGGATTTCAATATTGTAGTCGTCCTCCCCGGCATCGCGGCGGCGACGGCGGCGCACTGTCTCATTGACCTGCCGGGATATAGAGTCGAGAGTCCCGGGTACATCCAGCTCTGGTTCTGCAAAGGGATCAAGACAGGGGTGACAGAAGAGTTAACATGGACGTGCAGAAGCTGGAATTCATGACAAGCTGTGTTTTGTTTTTATACCAGTCTCAAAATAACATATTGGATATGAGGAACATCACAAACTGTAAGCAATTACCAAGAAACACAAACGTTTACTTCTACAACAATTAAATATCAGAGAGTTTGTGTTAGAGGTTACATTTGGGGGATTCCTCATTGTTTATAATTTACTTTTATATTATCTACAAACCAGGCAACCATTTGTTGATTCAAGCAAAAATCCCAGCTTCATTTTCAGGGTCCAGCTTGTAAAAGGAATGTCTTTATTGCATTTATCAGTTTTATGTCATGTAGGTTTTAGACTGCTGGTCGAACAAATCACACAATGATTAATGCTCTAGAAAACTGTGTTGGCATTTTATTTTATTTTATTATTTTAAATTTTTTCTGACATTTTATAGACAGCAACAGCAACAACAACAATGTATCAGTATGTCAAAAAGGAAATACATGACAGGTAAATGAATAGTTTATAAAGGTCATTAGTGGAAGTCCAAAACTTGATTAGAAAAATCAAATCTATTATGTATAACTCACATAAAATGGACTTGACAGAAAATGTTTCATTTTTTCATTTGACAATTTAATGTGTTGACCTTTTTTTTTCATCTTGTTTGACTTCATTTCATTCTATTACTTTATTTATTAGACTGACACTCAGGCGAGTGCATACCTCCGCTAAGGCCCAACAGTCCCCTTTTATTCTATCAAGCCTAACTGACTATCAAATAAAACATACAGAAATCAGCTAGATCCAGATTTGTATTCAAACAGGTATCAAATTGTTCACCAGCCACCAAAAAACATCTGATTTTTTCAACAAGATCCAAGCATTACTCCCTGAGAAATTAACAAAAACGTTGAAAAACGTCCTATCGTGCATTGTTAAAGAAAGTGAGCAAGATCCGTCCCTTCCGGATCAGCACCAAAAGTAAATGGGCACTATTCTGGGCTGAAATCCATCCTCCATTGAAGTTATTTGGTAATCCGCTCAGTAGTTTTTGTGTAATCCTGCTGACAAACCAACCAACCAACCAACCAACCAACCAGGTAAGAACACTCAACTGCTCTTATACATGATCAGGACCAAGTTCATCAAATAAATATTCATTTGTAACATTCTGACTGTATTTTTCATGCAGTTAAAATGATAAGAAACCACTTATATAGTATTTCACATCCATGCCCTGGAGTAAATGACCAACTGTGCATTTCTGTAACATACCGTATCGCACACAGTTGGCACGACTCATACTGTGTGTTCACTGATAATGAAAGCTTCATGCTGTCGGCTTTCTTAGATAAGCATCAATTCACTGCTAGTAGTAACAGCATAAGACAACCTATATCTGTAGCTGTTTTGAAGTATTTTTACAATTCACAGATGATCTGCTGTAGTTATGTAACAGGAAAATCAGTATCGACTTCAAAGCATGTTTCTGCCTCCACTCGATATAAAAATGAAGTGAATTATCTGACTTGACAGCACGGTCCCCTCTGAACTTGCTGAATCAGACCATGAAATTGCTAATACTTGCCGTTTTCGATGGAACGGTCTCCCAGTACTTAACGTCTCCCTAATACTGCTTAGCTTTACACTCTGATGGAAGGCTGTCTCTGTCAAATCTTGCTGGGAGCACTGCTGATATGATATCCATCATCTGGTCCCCTCGGTAATCCCTACCAGAGTAAACAACGCCTACCCCGAGAACTGAAGTGGCCACAGATATCCCTTACTTTACACTTTGCTGCTTTACAGTAGGAGATTACCATTTTCTACTATAATAATGACTGAAAGATCAGCAGCTCAGTCGGTCATAAAAGCAACCAGCAGGAGAGTTGCAGGTTGAAAATCCGGCGGGGAAAATCTTGGCAGGGATGTGAATGAATCATCAGGGTGTCTTTGAGCAGCACTGTTTTGCTTTGCTGGAGCCGCTGGCCAACAGTAGGGCTGTGATTATGCCTACTGTTTGTTTTGTTTGGTCTCGGCCACAGTGGAAAATTACGCTTTTGTTGTAAAATTTTGTATTTAGTTCATTTTAATTTGGTTTGACATAATCTCAAATGTGGCGGTTGAACCTTGCGTGCACTCTTGGTGGTTTAAAATAGAGTTTCTCAAATGTTTGCAGGCGGAGGAGACTGTTTTCTGAGACCTACCCTATCATTGCAACATAAAACAAACCAGTGTTTAGTACTGATTGCACTGAACGGTTTATTAAACTTTTCACTGACACAAACACTGCAATTTGGATCTTGTTAATGTGTCCAACACCAATTTTCTCTTAGCTGCTACTGTGTACTAAAAGTGTTTAATCCCTGTAATGCTTCTATAACTCCTAACCACTAAATTAACTTCAAAATCTCATTATATATTAACAAAACCTCTCTGACAGTCATCAGAGAGCCAGATCCACAGAAAAACCAACTGAATAAAAAAATACTCTTTCGCTTTAATCATAGGCCCTTTCAAAAAGCTTTATATTGCACTTTGATTACTTTAATCAGCACTCTGAAACACATAATCTATAGCTAATTACTTGTGAGAGCTAAACTGTTTGACTTACACACACAATGGTACATGTTTTGTATTGAACAGCTTGGTGCAATGGTCCCCACTTGTGACGTTTTCTGAATAAATCACACTGCAGACCTCTGGCTGTGTGTGCGATGGGCCTCCTGTGGTCCCTTTGCATTTGTTTAACACCAGGACATCTTTGCTCCGATCCTCACACTGAATATAAAAACTGAAAACGATGGAGTCCATAAAACTCTAGCTGTAGTCTGCGAGCAAGACACTACTGGCCTTGAAATAAAAAAAGTGGGTTCATGTAGGTCCACGCCGCCCATTTACAAACAAACCCGGGTTGGTAAACAAAGGTCACATGGACTCACAAGTAGCTCGTGTGTTAAGGAGGGTCCTCCTCCTGCCGTGTTAGAACATTTGGCAGCGGCGTGAGTCAAAACAAACCATGTTCCAGTGCCTGTGAATTTAGCTAAACCTGATGGACGTGTCTGCGCCGTGTACTGGCTTTAACCTTTTGTGGTCTACAAACCAGTTGAGATCACATGACGAATCAGATTAACAAACGCGTCTATTTGCTGTATAACGATTCAACCTCATGTCCCGGTAATGACAGAGCAGTGCTTCTGGAGGAGGACAATATCAGGTGTCTCAGTGCAGCTTTTTGACGCTCTCACCTCCTCAAAATAATTGAATGTGAAACCAAACCACCAAAGCTACTACTGCTAAGACTGGAATATATGATCCCCCCGAAATCTTCTAAGTATACATGTCTGCACCTGAGGAAAGGAACGGCCGAGCATTTTACTGAAGAAAAAGCTCCTCTGTGCTCTATGAACGTCCGCTGAATAAATAAATGATCAGAGCAAGAAATTCACAGTTTTAATATTTTATCCACATTGGGTGAAGATACTGGCAAATACTTGGAAATCCAAAGCCATAAATAAAAGCGCAGGCCATTTTTCATTTTTCCAGGGATGCTTAGGGCCACAGACAGGGCCAGTGATTGAGTGGAGAGGGAGCTTAAATAAATAGGAAGAAATGGCTGCCACCTCAGCCCTGGCCCAGCTCCGACAGTGTTGGGATTGTGGAGTGCATTCCTCCTCTCCGCCGCTCCCGTCATGACACAGGCATTCTTGTGCAGCGGGCCAGCTTCCCCCTCCCCCTCCTGAGTAAACAGGCTTTCTGAGGTCCCTACTTCAAACGCACAGGACTTCCCCTCAGCAGCGCTCCTTAAGACCACTAGTGTGCTTCAGTCAGCGGCGAGCCCCCTCCTCCTCCTCCCACTCCTCCTCAGCCCCGCCTCGCCCCACCCCGGGCCCACAGCCCAGTCCCAAGGGAGCCCCGCCATACACCAGCGGCAGCAGTAGCAGCCTAGGAGATGGGAGAGGCCCCCAGCCAGCCAGCGCCTGCCCACACGTGGCACTGTGCGGCAAGGTGGCAACGAGGCCAGCCAGAGCCGCCGCAGGCTAAAAATGGCACAGAGGTAGGCGACAGGCAACTCGCCATCAGCCTGGAGTGGAAATCTACTGTGTCTGGTGTGACGGCATTGATATCCACCATTCACAGACACTCGCAGTCCAGAAATGACGCAGATGTTTTGCCGGACTGATCGTAAATCGTAGAAGGTGGGCGGAAAAATGAGGAGTACAACAGAATTTGTTTGTTTTCAGGCAAGTGCATAAATACTTACGGCACAGCCTCCTCCTTGAGAGCACAGATATGTATGTATATTTCTAATCCAAAATGTCAGTACATAACAGAAAAAGCATCTAATTTATGGAAAAATGTGAAAATATCCTGGGTATTTCATCCACAACAAGAAGCATTCTGGCATTAAAATATAGCCTTTAATCCTTTTATCTCATTCTGCTATGAAGCAGAGTGGCAGGATTGGCCTATATACTGTACTTTGTGTATGAAATGATACAATATGCACATTTTAACTGGTTCTGGGAATTTGCATCAAATATGCTCTGTAAGCTGATGGTAATTTGTCTCATGCGGCAAAACTTGTAAGGGGTAAAACAAAGTGGACAAATAGACCAAGTGAGCGAGCTGGATTTTTCTTTTCTGCAATCGTGTTGTTAGAGCAGGGTTCAAATATCATAAATTCATCAATGGAGAGACTGATTGCATTTAAGTCACGAGTGATGCTTGACTTCTGATTCAGAAATAGTGAATTATCTACAATCGGACGTATGTCGTGCACTCAAACTGCTCCCAGAGCGTTTTGAGCAATTTATATGCCACACAGCTTCACACATGGCTTCCCATGTGAGCAGATAAGAAAATAGGTTTAAAGCACGATCTGATGCAACTGTGAAAAAAGCAGGATCATGGGCAGGTTTGAGCATAGCCCTGACCGCTGCTGCTCAGCGGAAGCGATCTCAGTGATGACAACAATTCATTTGAAAACATACAATCCTGCTTCCAGCCAGTAGGTTTTTGAGGCATCATTATGTGTTTTTTTTTCTTTTCTAAATCATTTTTTTTATTGTGCACTTCACTCAAACAGTTTTTTGATTGTGCATTTTAAGAATAGTGTTTATCTTTTTTTGCAAACAAACTCTCAATTAACTTCCAAGGTGGGAGGAAATTTAAAAACTCTGGGAAAAAATCTGAATGATACTTGTACACTTTTATGGCCAATTTGCTTTAATAGTTCGAACTAGGTGCCGTTTGTGTGGCATATTGCTTCATTATTCAATGTCACATGCCACAACAGGATATTAATTTTTAAGTTAAGTAGTTAACAAGTACGTAAGGTCAGCAGTCTTTCAACAGTGTTGCTCGATTCGCATTTCCGCTGTATTTCAATGAAGGATGCAACTAACCTGAATTAAAACAAAACCAAAGGCTTGACAGTTTCATCATAGGAGGTAGAGAAAATAAAATTTACTTCAGTTGCAATAAAACACCCTCCCCATTGGCCAATCCATAAGGATATTGTCACTATAAAAAGACTGGGGACCCTCCATCTCCCCTGCTTAGCTTACTTATCCAGAGCTGCATAAGCATGCATTTGATGATTTGCAGTTTTTATGTTTCATGTTTATTAACCACAAATAACGTGGCCACACCAACTTAAACACACTATACATGGGAAGCACAATCCACCAGTCAACCACAGGCAGCTGACATTAATGGCTGCTTGGCCAGCTTTAATACTGGGACATTGTTGTTTAAATCATTACAGTGATTTGTGGAACATGGTGCTGATCAGGAGTTTATTCCCTTCATGTATTTCTTTATATGAAACACCATAGGAGGTGATGCATGTTCTCTTTTTCACTGTGTAGAAGGAAAACAATGAGTGAAAAAAAAATCCATTACTGCCACATCTTTCTTGGTTGACATCTCATTTTACAGTAGCCTATAACAGAATGCTGTTCCTGCACAATATGGCTTTCACGGAGGTATATGCATCAGTGAACAACGGCCTGAAATCGGTTGCCCTATTTCAGTAGAAATCCCACATTAGTATTGAATAGAAAAAACAAAATTAGCATCATTTGTAGCTCTATCATGTTGGTTGGGTGGTGGTTCCAGCATGAGGGTGTTCTGAAGCTGCAGCTGATTTAGCGCTGGCAATGTACTTCTTGTCGTGTAAGGGGATTTTTGACCCCCTAGGGCACATAAACCCTGGGATAATTACACTGGATTTTACGAGTGAGGCAATATTGTTTTAGCCTTTTTTTTCCTCCTGCCTCAATAGAGTTGAAAATGAGCGGTGACAGCAGCAACAACAGCAGCCTAATTACCAGCAGCGCACCACAACAGGAGAAAAGATGCTGGCCGAGGCATTTCACATGGTGGAGACGCCATGCAGGTCTGCGGTTCCGTGCTGAAGTGCGGCGGAGATTTTAAAAGGCGCGTTTGTGTCTACGTGCATTCTCCATGGCCCACCCGAAGCTTCTGAAGCGCTATGAACAGGCTCATGGGGAGTTTTAGGCATACAATTAAAGCCAACACTGCTGCTCCCACTGGGCCTTATATTAAAGCATTACTAATGATTCTAAGTCTTGGCTGCTATGGCAAAGAAAATATATACAGACATACTTTAAAGGAATGGGTAAAAAAAATTATTTTAATGTGTAGTGCTTAGCTGAGGGTTGATATTGCTGTTTGGACACAAATACGGACACAAAGTGTATTCGTGTCATCAATAGTGCTTACTACACCAAACACAAACCAAACTAATGTTGGATACTCGACTTGCTGCTTGAAGCAGTTTTCTAACAGTTCCCATCCAAGACAAGATTGTTCAGAGGCACATAAGCTGCTCTAATCAATAATTTTATCTTAACAAAAGGTCAAACAACCACGTTAATGTGAAAGGTGTCGCTAATACCATGAAACCCAACTCTAGGCCTATGTTCCCCTTAACCTCCAATCAGCCTAGCATATTCAGTTCGACAGTAATCTCGGTTTTACAGCCCACAACTTATCTCTAACAGTCCCCACAGGAGCTGACTGAAAACTGTCACAAACATGATTCAAAAAGGAAAGCTAATGTTGCTCTTTGTGTGCAGGCTGTAATAGTGTTTGCTATCACGTCCACCACAGCAACATTTAAAGGTGATAATAAGTGGATGTTGAGTTTACAGCTTGAAAGAAAAAATCAATTAACAGCTTTCTACTTTTAACAACACCAGCTAGAATAGACACTAGCTGTCCCGCGAGCCAGTAAGTGAGCTTGGAAAGACTAGAAACCTGCAGGACAAGACAACAAAAAAAAGCATTTTTATTTTTCTATTCTTTAGTTTATATTCTAACAAAAAGTATATTTTTTCTTTAATTCAATAGTGGAAAAAGCAGCTGAAGTCACACATTTGTTAGCTGCTGATGCAGCACACCTACGGGATAAGCCAGGAGAGTAAAGGTGGATTTATGGTGATTTGTTATGTGTTATTTGGACTGCATAACAGTTTTGAACTTTGGCGCCCACCATTCAACTAACAAAATTAAAACCACACTGCCAACATAGAGCAAGGATGTTTTCAAATTACCCGCAGCAGCCTAATATTTTGTAACACATGAGATTATCAAGGCTCAGAACCAGTTTGCACCAGACTAAAAGTCAAAATCTGAAGACTCCAAAGTGCAAAAATAAACACAAACACAAAGCTTTTAAAAAACTTGGATGGGTCCTCATTAAAATAAAATGTCACCCCCTCATTAAATTTCAATTTAACCACCTGCTGGAGGCCTGAGCTTCAAAGTTAATATCTGTCACTAAAGTCATAGCCATCTCCATGAGCTGCTCTATTATCCCGCCGGAGCCAAATCATGTAGTCATGGCTCTTTGTCAGAAAAAAATGTCACGTTTTCATGTGAAAACCTCCACAGGATTGTGGCTGACAGTCAGCAGCAGTACCAGTAACATAAAAATGTAAAAATAACACATCAAATATACTGAAGCAAACAGACCAAGGTGGTATCTGACAATTTCACAATGTATCTGCTTCTAAAGGAGCAATTTTGCATGCCTCGAGGACCCTGAGAGCTGGAAAATAAACTCATGGATGCTGCTGGTCACACTGGGGAGCCAACTCACCCAAAATTGAAGGTTACGCTTTCTGGAAAAAAAATACATCTTTCACCAAAGTAAAATAACGGTGTGTGGTGAGTCTTCTCAGTGCAGAATTGTCATTTACAACAGTTTTTATATGACAAGCACTGCTTCTGAGAACTTTGGTTGTTTCTTTAAAATTACTATAATTAAGACACCATTCTTGCTGCAATGGTTTGATGAGCTTGACAGTCCATCTGTGGCTCAGTCAGCCAATTATAAATAATAGTGTGTGTATTTTGTGTTGCAAAGGTATACTAGGCCTACTTCCTTAAAACGTTATGCTGAAAATGTTGCATTTGTACTGGCTGAGATGAGTACAGTGATGACTGGACCAGTCATCTCAAGTCTGAGTTTAAATAGTCTCTCCAGCGAATGTTTACAGTGTTTTTAAATTCATATCAAATCAATAAAAATACATCAGCAATCTAGATCAATTTGGATCTCATTAATCTGACTATGGATTGGCTGCTGCTGACCAATTACTGTTACTGGTTATTTCTCTTTACTTTAGTATCTGTTGACCTTGCATTAAGTCTTAGATGAATGATTGATAATCAATGGTATAAAGAGGGAGCTCAACTACCAGACCAGTGGAAATGTCAGAGCCACAACCCAAACATATGCCAAAATACAATCACATGAAGGCACGTGAAGTTTTTAGGCAGCTAGTTTCAGTCATCTGTTAGTGTGAGTAACATACACTCTTACCGAATGTTGCCGCTGAATTCCTGATCAGATTCCTTGTGTTAACTTATTGTTTCATCAAATATGCCTTGAATTAAAGGTCCCATATTATGCTCATGCTTCATACTTAAATTTTGGTTGCCTTGTAGAAAATGTTGAATGGTTTAATGTAAAAAAAACACACATTATCTCTTCCTCTATTCTGAACCTCTGTCTGAACTCTCCATTTTAGCTCCTGTCTCTTTAAGGCCCCCCTCCCGAAAAGCCCACTTTTCTCTGATTGGTCAGCCGTCACAGGCCTGAGCAGGCATCGCACACCATGTTTCCGCTTCAGCTCCGCCAGTGTTTTGCAACTGTGGCTGAGAGCGGTGAGTGTATAGCTGTGACATCACACCCTTACAGAAGTCTTGACGGCACATTTAAAGGCACAGTTTCTGGGCTGTGTGGAGTTCTCCATGGATTGAATGTTTTTGATACTTTCGCAATATGTATATAGCACCTAGACCTGCTTTATAATAGTCGTTTGTACCAATTAGTCCGTCAACTAACAAAAATAAAGAGCAACAGTTTTGATTCTCAATCATTAAAGGCACTTGTAATGCTTCTAACATGTGAATAACCGCTGTCTTTCTTCTAGTCTTCTATGGTAGTAGGTTGAATAAATTGTGGTTTTGGAATAACAGTCAGACAAAACAAGGCATTTGGAGTATCAGGTTTGACCTTTAAAAACCCAGAGGAACAAAAAGAAAACCTCAAAATACAAAACTGCACGGGTCAGGCCCAATTTCATAGGTTTGGGCATCGTCTTAATGCTCCTGTTTCTTGGTCCTTTTGGCGTCTTTTCAGTGATGTTGCCATGTTCCAAGATCTCAGCAATTACTTTAACAGGAACAATAATATACTTTTGCCAAAAATTAGATTCAACTTGATGTTACAAACTGCAGTTATCCTTCAATGAGTGGCCTGATGAATAATAGCTCGAAATGCTGTGTCATTTTCATGGTCAGGATTCAGAGAACTCTTGCAGCTTGACTTGCATTGTGACTATGAAATCCTGAAGGATTTCAGACTTGAGGCTTGTACTGACAGACAAGACGCTTGACTCTGACTTGTTTTAAAGCACTTAAAACATGTTTCAGAAAAGAAAATGTTGTTTGGGCACTCCTAGGCAGAGAAAAATATATCAAAGGTCTTTATTTAGACGGCCCGTAATTGTTTAAATCACCAGCAGGTCCCTGTGTTTTGAACCATTAAACCTTTTTCTCCTCGTTTTGCTTAAGAGTGCCTGAGGAGTGTTTTTCTTTTTTGTGACCTGTCTTTTCAACTTCAACACCACCTTTAAGCACCCTGAAGTGATAGAGCACTTGTCACTCTGCATTTTATTTGTGTTTGGAGGACGCTCTCAAAAACAACACTGACACTGGCACCAGACATACAACCTGCGCTCACCCCACAAGTGCTTTATTTCTGTGCAACCGTTTTCACATAGAGAGCCTGCTGTCTTAAAGTTTTTACTGTCTCTCTGTTGCAAACCTGCTTATCTGCTGTTGTGCTGTTGAGTAAAAGAGTATCAAACATGTGTGGAGTGTGTGTGAGTTAAGAGAGGCAGAGAGAGAGAGAGAGAGAGTCTTGAGGCAGACAACGGTACGCCTTGTTGGGGTCGGTCGGTTACAACATGAGGCAAAACTTAGGCTTCATTCATGGAAGGGTGCGAACTGCCTTTTTGGAAGAAATGCTCACTGTATTTCCTTTCAGGGAGTTCAATATATTTTGGTGACTTGCATCCGTTTTTTTTTTCCTCTCTTTCTTTCAAAGAACAAACAACCCAATGTCACCATCTTAAAGGTCAAGTGACAAACTGTTTCCACTCTGAACCCGCCCAACACGACTGATAAAGTAACAGAAATATCAGAGCTTTAAATACTAACAAATTAGTTAAAGGTTGAAGGAGATGTAAGATTGTGAATGGAGCCAATCTTTACCTCTGCCATGAACATTTTGGGTCCTGTTTGTTTTAATTTTAGCTGGCAGAAAACGTTCAAAACTACAATCACATTTTGTGAGTTTAAAGTCAGGACTATGTAGATCCAGATGGAAACAAAATAACGTTCTTGGAGCATAACCAGAGCTCTCTAGCTCTTTTATTTTTCATCATGACGTCATGCATTTTCTATCCTATAATCTCATGATCCAATGCAACATTCATCTAATTGCGATCCATAACATAACCTCCTTGGCAGAGAGGACAATAGAAAGAGAGAAAGACCAATTTATCACTGTGGCATCACTCATAGGATTGAGACTCAGCCAGTTTTTACAGATAATCACTACCGCAACTGATTTCACTGATGATGATTTCCCTGATGAGTTTTGTTCGGCCTGGCTGATGAGATTACAGCCCAGCAAGACCAAAAGTGACAAAGCAGCCAGATAACGCCACCGTCTCACCCTGCCAATCAGAACTAGTTATTGTGCTTTCCATAATAACATGACAGTCCAACTGCTCCCTACTTTATTTAGTTTCCTTCATAGAGACCTGTTACTTTTTGACATTGTTGTTTTTCCACCTTCACTATACAGAGTATTGTCCTTGTGTTGTCTTGTCCTTGATTGATGTGTTTTTAGGAGAAAACTGACTATCAATAAAAAAAAAAAAAAATCCAGTAAAACATGAAGGACATTCAAATGAGGTGCTTTTTTCAGCCGTGAGTATCTGTGGAGTCTTTTTAAAAAAAAATAATAATAACACCCTCTTAAACATTGTACAGCTCTTTTCATTGTAAAACAGATTTAACATATTTTTGACTAAATGACTATATATAACATACACCAGTGTGAAACCAGCACAAGGATTTCGATATAAATATATATTTTTGAAAAAATACCGACCCTCATAGCTGTGACCCATTGCTGCTTGTCATCCCCTCTCTCTCATTCTGTTTCCTGTCACTCCTCAGCTGTTCTATCAAATAAAAAATCTAATAAAGCCACGAAAAGGCCAAAAAGATTGTTCTAATTTTTTTTTAAAACTATCAAATCAAAACCTAGGCAGGCAGAAGAGCTAAAGCTGGGTACAAAATACATGAGGGCAGTACAAAAACCCAACAATCCCACATAAACAAGTGAGAAAGCAGCACTTGAGATTAAATCAAACAAACAAACAACACTGAATCACAAGACGAGTTCTGGGCTATTTCTCTGATGTGCATGGTGTAACTTCCAGGCAGTATTATTTCAGCTCTCAGATTCTTACACAATGCGAAGATATCTGAGTCAGGCAATGGAAATGAAAAGTTTTGCAATACTACACACACAAATCTCCTCCTGTGCCCTACAAACAGCTGTTGACGTTGCTTTCCTCCTTTTTTTTTTGGATGAGCATTTCTCTGTAAAGCACACGGTGGATGTAGTATCACAACAGGCAACAAGAATTTTAAGTATTTGGCTCCAGCGAGCAGGCAGACTGGATGGAAAGAAGAAAGAGATGCTCAGGAGCCCCTTCCAGCTGCCATGTGACTTTTGGAAAGCAATACGATGAATCACAGCGAGTCGGGAGAGAACAAAACGTAGCGATTCTCGATTCAAAATATTGCTCAATGCTTCCAAGGTCTTTTCCACCCTCGCTTCAGATCCTTGGCTTGGGCCGGAGTCGCTAATTATCACCAGGTTTCAAATGGAAAGAAATCATCTGACGCATTCAGGGTTCATATTTCCAAAGAGGCGAGGGACTGTAGATCATAGCTTCCCAATCTGCTGGTTTATCATGCAAATAGGGACGGGTTGATATCAGATGGAGCGTGATTAGCGTCATTAATGAATTACGTAGTTTACTGATGACAGTGTTGTTGTGTTCAGCACGTGTCTGGGTTTACCCTGCATTGATTTGGAGTGGATCTGCAGAAGACTTCAAAGCTCCCTGTGGTCGGTTTAACTTTTCCCACACACATATGCACACATGCAAGAGTGTTCCCACCTCTGACATTGTTAAAACTGCTTCTGTTTACAAACCGTTAGCGGATCAATCCTAACCAACATGCATGAAGCAAACCTGATAACCTTCATCACCTTAACCTTATCTTAATGTTTCATTACTCAAGGTAAATTGCTTTCCCTATCGTTAAATTCTCACATCCTCATACCGTAATTCAAAACACATGCCTCACGTCCCGACAACAGAAATCAGATGGTGATGTACCTTTTTTATGACTACATTGGCGTCAATCGTGTTCAAAGGGTGGAGAAAAGTGCAGATGTGTTTTTATGTCTCAAGGAGTAGGTACCTGTGCAAGGAAATTAAAACACTGCTGAGGGTGAAGAAAAAAAGCCATTAGCAGCATCTGAGGATTCATTTTCTGTTATCACAAGACGTCCAAACACAAGCGTTTCATTAAAGGAAGCTGAGGGCAGCAGTGAATTAGGTTTGTGCAGAAAGAGCAGCAGCTGCATCGTCACATAAACAGCATGCATTTGCTGAAACCGTGTTGGCATATCTTTGTAAACTGAAGATATCTGACACAAACAAAAATTAGCTGTCGCTGTGGAGAGAGGCTGAAGTTCATCAGGGCACAAAAGAACCAAAACAAGCAGAAAACAGGTGGCAAGCACCACAGAAGCAGCTGTACACCAACAGCTGCAGCGTGATATCAGCCCTTCACCGGCAGACCTGGATTACCTGCAGCCTACTTTCTCTGTGTGAGGAAGATTCAAGAAGCTTAGGAGTATGGACAGTGCAGCTCTGTAACCTAACGGGGCTGGTTAGGAAATAAAACAATCTTTTAACAGGCAATTGTGGGTTTTCCTCAGCTGATACCTGACGTGTAGTTGAAGATGTTCTGACCTACTGTATAAGTCGGTGGCTGTGTGAGTCGGTGAGATGCTGAGTTGGGGAACTGCATGAAGTTGTGACAAATCGTAGAAACAATGTGAATTGTGATTCATGATTAGCTAGGAGTGGTGATTTGAGAGCGTTGCAGAGGATTGGGATGGACTTGGACGTTAACAACAGATTTGCTGTCCCAGTTTTCACATTTACAATAATAATCCTAATCCTACAGAACATACACTGCAAAAAAGGGAAAAAAAGAAGGTAGTATTTCAGCAGCAGGGGGCACCCAAGAAAATACTGTCAAAGAGAAAATCGGAGAAAATAATCATCTTGTAATTTTCCGTAATATTTTATTTAATTTTCCATGAGACCCTCTTTCTTTTTTGGCCCTTAAAAATATTACGCATCATTATGTAGAAATTAGCATTTTGTGTTTTGGCACTCCCCACAGTTTCTGAGTGCAACACCACTGTCATAATTACACATCCCAGGTCTGTAACAATTCAGACGTAATGTAGTTGCAACTACAAACCAAACTCATTACATCAAAACAATGTTACGTGTTGTTGATGAAGGTTCTCAGTCATCCAGGTCATGGTAAATCTAAGTGCTGTATCGTAGGCAACTGGACTTGTTTCAGTTTCTTGAAGACGTTTCACCTCTCATCCAAGAGGCTTCTTCAGTTCTAACTATCTGTCTTCTCTGGCTGTGTGTTTGGCAGGCTTTTAAACTCTGTGTGGGAGTGTCCTTATAGAGTCATTAAGGACACATGTAAGCTCTGCGTTTCAGAGTCATTAGGGCCACTTGGGGGTCCTTGACCCAACCGGCCTTCATTTGGGATGTTAGGGCGAGGTGAGCCAAGGTGTGAATGGTTGTTAAGCTGTCTGGGGAGGGAACGCAGTACTGCATTGTAGGTGGGTGATGAGTAATGTCATAGGCCACCTCCTCTGTTCGAAGAAGGTCGTTCCGGTTTGACAGAGATGGATTCTTTTATTCCTCTTTCAAACCATCTGTCTTCTCTGGCCAAGATGTTTACATTGTTGTCCTCAAACTAATGATTTTTCTCCTTCAGATGTAAGTGGACAGCAGCATCTTGACCTGAGGAGTTGACCCTCTATTTTGCAATTGAAACACCTACAACTACGAAGGACCACTGAGCAGTTTGAGGTGACATAGATCGCAACAAATGTTCATAAATAATACATTTACGGAAACTTTCTCAATGAATCAATTAACTGTTTCCATTAAATATAAAAATTGTGAAAAGTGTTCATCACAATTTTCCGGAGCCCAAGATAACCTGATGAAGGTCTAAGTACCGAAACATCGTTGTCATTGAACTTAATTGTAAGTGAGGTAGACAGTGTGCTGTCCAAAATCCAAAGACCAAAGACTGACGATAATTAATTGATCATGAAGGAAATTGGTGATTAATTTTCATTCGATCCACTAATTGGTTGATCAACTAGTCATTGCTGCTCTAGTGACATACCTGTCTCAAATGAAAATAAGAGAAAGATAAGTGAGCTTTCATCCTTACTGCAGACTTTCACCTCCATCCACTCATCTACAATCTTGCGACCCTTCTTCAGGTTACAACCCTCAGAATCCACTCCATCTCTTACAACACCCGGCAAGTGACAAAGATCTTCCAGTCCTTCTTTCACACACACAACCCTCCTCAGAAAGAATGAAGCACAACCTCTCTAGGCTTCACGTGGAAACACATGGTCAAACAGCATTCATCTTTCACCCACATCACATGGTTGATGCAGACCCTTGGGAGGTTTGTGAGCTTTCGCTCTGGAAATCAAAGGAATACTGAGCCTGCTGAGGTAAAATGACTTTTTTGATGCTCCCACAAAAAAAAAATACAGTATCTGCATTCGAAGTGGGCCAGGCAGTGCACATTCAACCTGCAACACAAAGAGATAAGGAGAGAGCAGTGCACACAGGCACCTTGCATAAACCCTTTCTTCCAGCCGAGGTTTGCTGAGCACACATGCTTGCGTTTAGCGGTGCCCTACTTTGCATCGTGCACATTCACTGAGCAGCTTAAGTCGTTCATTTCTCTCCGCCCAGACGAACCAGAATTCAAGAACTACAATAAAGCAATTACCTGACCCGACCTCAAAATCAGTCTCCTAACAGCTGCTGGTGAAACGCTTTTTGCATACATTTTCTAACCAGGCTGCGGACTGTGCTGTGATATGTAGGTCCAACAGCGGAAAATAGGAGCTTTTACATTTAATCAGCACTAAAAAGTACTGAGATGTACCTCTGCTTCAGATGCAATAGTGAATAGCTTAATAATTACAGCAGTAAGTAGCTTGGCAGTGGGGAAAACACCTTACTCCAACCTGTTTTGTATTGCCAATTACACTTGCTGAGTCTTTCTCACTCCCCTCCCTGCTAAATCACATTTTCAGGTGAATTCTAGCAGGATTACAACGTAAAGACTATTCTCTTTTTCCCTTTTTTGTCTCTTCCCTCCCTTGAGTGTTTTTCATTCCTGCCAGCTCACAAAATTCCTCTGCACTCAGCCAGCCCCCACTCTGCTTAACACATCTGTGTGACAAATATAAATCACCGTTTTCTTTCAGGATCTCTCTCTCTCTCTGTCTCTCTCTCTCTCTCTCCAAGTCTATCTTTTTTTTCTTCGTCTGTCTCTCTCAGAGCTTGGGCTCATTTTCCCAAACTTCACCCAATTGTGAAAGTCATTGATACGCCCTCAGACACGAGGCTTTTCACTAGATTCTCACTCCATTTTCACTACCATGTGAAAATAAAACCTCATATCCAAGTGCTGCTGAGGGTGAACCCCGCACCTGGGCGTCAGGCCAGATAACAGCAGATCAGATCTCAGGGGCACAGAGGAGTCCAGACATTTGCCCCACTGTAATTCTCATTTCCCCAGGATCACACAAACATAAAACACACACACACACACACACACACACACACACACACACACACACACACACACATATCCATCTGTCAGCGTGATTAGCCCTGTATGTGTGCATGAATGAGAGATTGAAATATATACAGTCAAATACACATTATGTGAGGGTACAGAGTGTGGGCCGTGTGCTGTGTGTTTGTCTTTGTGTGTTAATCTGATTATTAAGGTGTTCCAGGCAGCATTTTAAACCTCTATATATTATCAGAGCTGAAACTGTTAGCGATGAACCGATTTTTGGACTGACAGACAGTTATCTGCAACAATTTTAACAATCATCATCTATCAAGAAGAAATGTCAAAAATATGCAGGAACCAGTTTCTGAAATGGGAAGATTTGCTGCTTATTTATCGTTTTATGTTACTGTATAATAACTAGAGCCAGACCGACATATCTGTTGGACGATATTAGCAGTTGATATTGGCCTATCACATACAGTATATTTGTTGGTTTCTGCGTATATGTTGCCCAATATGCACCGATAAAATCTTGTTTTTTTTATAGATTATAACGCACATGAAGATGCTTGGGATGATATGATTACATTCACAGTAAGTTTACTGGGTGTCATTTTAGAGAATAAAGATTGACATTTAACTGTAAAATATCCTGCCTCCCCTACACATTAGTGCTTGAGAAAAACATTTGAAACAAACGTATGTATATTGGTGGATATATCCATATCAGGATTTTTTTACTTCCTGATATCGGCCGATATCCGGCCCCCATACTGCGTGGAAATATGGCACTTAGGCAGTCTGCAATAGCATGGTCAGATGTCAGCCAAGAGTGAACCAAATAAACCAGAATTGACCTAAATCTGGGCCACAGTTCATTCTGTTGTGGTGGGCTGGACCTGGTTTATTCGGTTTGCTTTTAGCTGACATGTGGCCACAATATGGCATGCCTATGGCTCTGATCTGGCAAACAGGTGCCATCTTTCCATGCAGTATGTTGGACCGATGAGGGTGTCTGACACAATTTTGCTATCTGAGAAAAATTAGACATCGGTCCGGCTCTAATAAAACCAGAAATACCATCCTTGTGATAGCAATTTTTTCCACTTTCTGATTTTTTAAAGGATAGGGAATGGACGATTAATGAATGAATAGGAGAAAAAATATTGACACATGAACAGATTAAGAAAACAACTTGTTGCAGCCCTATGTATCATCAACTGTTAGCTGTACTGTTGGCGCTGGTTTGTAAGACTACATGACCCCATAAACCTTCTTCCTTCCCGTCGCAGCATATCACAAATCTCTCTTGGTTGTGTTATTTCATGTCCGCTGGTCTTTGACTTTTTTAGTTATATATATACAGTATTGTCTAACAAACAACAAGGAATTGCAGATTAGAAAATGCCACAAATATTTGATGATTGATATTGGGTGATTCAGAACAAGTGTTTCCATTACACTATGTGTCCACCAGAGAGCACTGACAAGTATATCTCTCAACTGCAAAATATCCCTGTCAGTACATTCGATGTCTTGGACACCACTTCCTTTTTCGAACAATGTGCAGTGTTTTGTTATGTCTTAGTTCTTTATTTTATTTAACTTTTTTTAATTTCTTTTTTTCTTTCTTTCTTTTGTATGTACAAATAGTTACATACATTTTTTTTCTTTTTTTTTTATACATGTTCAAAATAAAATTCATTCATTCATTCATTCATTCATTCCTACAACCAACTTAAAGGAATCCTGGTCAAATTTGTTTTGCTAATGTTACGCAGTTATGTACAAAATAAAAAAGAATGTTGGTGGATATATTGTGATCTTTAATTAAAAAAAAAAAATAGCCATATTGGTATTGGCCTAAAGGATTCTGTAAAATTCAGTATCGGTCAGTTTATGATGTTAAAATGCTACATTTCAAATGCTCATATGCTCATGTGAAAAGTCGTGCTGACACATTGATTTCCATGTTCAGCACACATCATTGGGAGAAACTACATTTTATTTTACACATCCATTCATGTTTTAATATTTTATATAAACAGAAATGTCCATATTGTATTGCTGGCAATGAAATGAACGTACTCTACTGCTCCACCTGACCAGATGTGTACAAAACCAAGTTAAAGTGAGTGATGACTCACACACACACAACTTAACTCAACTCAACTCAACTCACAAACTGAAAACATCACCGATGCTGTCGCAGCTGGTAACAATGTATCCATAAATCTGAAAAATGTCATCAAATACAGGGTGATATAGACCTTCTGTATACGTGACAACAGGGTGACGTCTGCTGCCATTCTGTTTGACTACTAACAGCTCTCTCCTCAATCATTCAGCGACATTGACTGACGCATCACTGCTGGCTCTTTCAAGGGAGAAATCAGAGAAACTGGAAAAAAAACAACATACGTCAGAAGCCTGAGAGCCTGGATAAAAGCAGGAGAAATATAATGACAATCTTCCTTTATGCCTTTACCTTGGTATACATACAAAGCTTCTTTCACATGTGTGTCCCCAAGAGACTTCTTCTCTTCCACATGGGAGGAGAGCAGAAGATGCGGAAACACTGCCCTGGCAGGCATGTCAATTTATCAGCAGCACAACCAGCCCCGTTCACTTTGTGATTCCAGGCACGTTTTCCATTTGTTTGTACCCGAGTGATTTTGGTTCCAGGAAATGTATTAGCTCAATTTGAACTTTTTAACTTTTTTGTTTACATTTGAGCCTTCGGGGGTATTCACCCACAGAGAGAGTGCTAACAGGTTGTGATCCTTTGACTTCTGTCAGGATGGATACAAGACTGCGGTGTTATCAGAATTTGGTTATTGTTATCGAAGAGTCTTTACAGACACAAAGTGTGATTACACTTTACAACTGATGTACAAACACTATTTGGTTGAGCAAACAGGCTCTCCACAAGGTCCGTTTAGTAGCCGCCCTGCAACCTTTCATCGTATCACATGGTCTTCATAAACAGATGGAGTTTATTTGTCGACATAAAATAAATAAAACTTTTAACTTTTTGTTAAACTTCCACTTCCTCTTAACTTCCACCCCTGGGGCTGCTGTTGCAAAGACTACTGAATGTGTCTGAGTCCCAACTACCCAAAAAACACAGGATAAAACATGAGCTTATTCATTCACTTAATTCTCTAATGGAGGCAAGAAAGCAGATAGAAATGGAGGCAAGCTGCCAGCCTGACTGGATTGCCAGTCAGCCTTAATTGTCCCTGGAGATTTTGTGCCTGTTGGCAGGCAACACTACATAGAGAAAGCAAGGTTTATAGGGAACCAATCTAAATGATTATAGGCTTCAAACTATGCAATCAACATTTACTTCAAAATGAAAAGTTAAAGCACCACTGTGGCTTTTACACCTGACTGACGCAGTAAGAGTTACGTCTCACATACAGACACGGTACATGGTGACTCACACTTTCGAGAAATATCAACATCTCTGATGTCAACCCAGAAAAGTCTTTAAATCCACTTAAAAATCATAGAAAGGGAAAATCTTCATGCCGTCAGACCTTAAGAATCATCTTGTTTGGAAGTTTTCCTCAGTAACAACAATTTCACTTCCTCAGTTGCACTATTGACACATTTGTTTGATATAATTAAGTATATCCAGTCAACAACGTCCTGGAACCTGTCAACATACCGGCAAATCTTATTTTATTTTATTCACTTAATATTTTCAAACTGTGGTGGATCTACTGCAGTGGGAGCTTTACAAGATAATGTTCAGCTAGCACCGGTTCATGGAACTGTATTGTTCGTTAACCTCTTAAAAATAGCAGAAGATATGTCCCAAGTGAGAAAGTCTTATGGCAAATTTCTTAACTCTCAGAGATGGAAAACATTATGATGTTGTGAGAATCCTTTTCAGATAAAAATCTCTTCCATGTATCAAACTGTTGATCCGCTGGGGCTCTGTAAAGAAACAGTGTTCTGGCGGATTATTAGCACCTTTCCATGTGTAATCCTCTGGCTTTTGTTTGCTTTCTTTGGCATCTCATATCACAGAAAATTGTTTTATAGAAAAACAGAAAATGCTCACAGATGTTTTACTTGCAGGAGTGTCAGCAGAATCATGTTTCTGCACACTGAATTGTTAATACTGAGAAATTAAGAAAAGACGTAGAGAATTATTTATTCAGAATCTTGTTCCACAAACGGCAGGATAATCTTTTGTTATAGGCGCGGCCGTAACAGGCACGATTCCCACAGTCGAGGTGACCTTAACAAAAGTTGAGCGTACTACCTTACCATCAGCTGATAGAGAAAGTCAACCCTGATCAGAAACAATGCAGAAATATACACTATATGGCCGTAAGTATGTGGACACACTTTAACAATTCTACAGTCTTGTAGTCCCAACCAGGTCCAGAAGGAAATGAAAAATGAAAATTTCCTATTTTGGTGTGTATAAACTTGCCTGGCCAGCCAGGGCCTCGACTCCACTCAACACATTTGGGATATGGGATTTTTTAAATGATTATGTTATAATGGATGACGCTGCATTGTGTTGAGGTAAAAAAAAAGGATCCAGGCCCAAATTTTTTTGCTGAATGACCCTCCATTTTTTAGCTGCATTTAGAGTTGGGAATGTCTTTTATATCACTGCTGTGTTAGTTGTTAAGGAGAGGCCCTTTACTGTTCCGACATGACAGAAGTGGGAAGTGCTAATGTCCGTCTGAAAACAACCTTATCGCGTAACATCAGTGTTGGACCTCACTGATGCTCTTGTGGCTTCCCAAGGTCTTTTTGGAATGAGATGCAATTACATGTGTGCTCTAGTTTCACACATGAAGTACTTCTTAAACATGAAGTTATAGTCTTGACCTTGGAAACACTGTGATGATTGCTATATAATATCATTTGCAACATCTGTGGTGAACACTAGTGATGCACATTATGGATTTTCTTCAGCTGATACCACTAACTAATCATTTACCTGCTTCTCATGGCCAATGCCAATCAGATAACTAATAATTTCACACTTCTGTATTTGAAAGAGAAGCTGCAAACCTGTAACGTATGCACCCCTGAAGGTATGAGAGGCAAAAGATATAGTATGCAAAGATGAATGTTAGATGATAATTCTTCGTCTTCTTCTTCTTCGTGTTTATTGGTGGATCGTAAACCAACTTTCATGCACAAGTATTGTAGGTTAAAGGAAAAAAAAACCTGTTACTGTCTTTGTTACGCAACTTTGTTGTTCCAAGTCACTGTGAAGAAAAGCGTGCCGTTCCATCAGCACCTTTGTTTTCACACAGCTCTGCTACTGTTAATCTGACTCTCAGGCCCCAACAGGAAAGACAAGGTGCTGAAACATACAGTACACAGCTTCTTAACCACACACACAATACTGAGCTCAGGAGGATCGGAAGCAAGCAACAGCTTCAACACTTTCAAGCCTTGCCTCTTCTTCTCTGTTCCTGTGGATTCACAGTGGATGTTGCCTTATCTAACACAGCCTGCAGGAAAACTAGCACTTGGGGTGTAAGCTCATGGGAACTTTTCAATATCGCTGACGTTAAAGGGTGAAAAATCAGAGGCTATAGAATCAGCTCAAAGTGTGGTGAACAAACGTACACAATGCAGCCTTGTCTGATCAGTAGTGAAGATGCCATCTGGACAAATGTGTTTATCCAAACCTTTCACGTGTCAAGTACTCTAGTCTTTATATTAAAGTACAAGAAATGCAGTGAAAATCCTTGTGTGGATCCAGGAATAACCATATACATTTAGAGATTACTGATAGAAATGCCAGGAAGACACACCTGAAAGCTGCCGAGGACACCTGCTAGGACAATTTCACCTGCTGAGCAGCTGCTCAAAGGCAAGATGCACCTTGCTCAGAGGTATCGCAGCAGTGCTTGCTTGTCAAGAGAAGGGAGGAATTACTCATCCAATGCCATCACCCACAGTGAGTCTGGAAAATCAATCTTACAATCCTCTAGTCGCTGGGCATTACAAACGTGAGATTGGTTCAAGGTATGAAATCCAATCAACACCAAAAAAATCACGAGAGGAGCACGGCCGAGAATCAAACAGTTATGATGTCTCTGCTGCACAGTGCAAATAATCTCTCACAGCACCTGTGAGGATCGATGTTAACCCTTTATTAACCAAGACAGGAAGGTGCAATCGTTTTTCACTTGTTTGTTAAATTATTACATGTAACATCTCATGTAGCTACATTTGTTAACTTAAAGCAACAGGTTACCTCAAAGAGTTGTTGAGTATTGAACATGTCTGCATGTCGTTGCCATGTGATACTGGTTAAATACTGAAAAGCCTTTATCAAAGACATTTTGCAAGCTTCACAATGTAGACAGCAAGGAATACATTTATATAAAAAATGAGGTATAGAACAACTGTCGTCCGATATTCAGCATTTTCCTGTTTATCGAAATCATGGATTTTCTGTCAGATTGCTGATAAATTATACAAATTTTAAAATGTGCTATTTTGGCTCTGACGCTACATCCTCTCACACAATGTCCCGCCCACAACCCTATCTGATTGGTCTTCTAATAATCTGTATCGGTATCAGTCCATATCAGTTGACCCCCCCCCCATCTAAAATGTTATTGAATGTCACTGTTCAACATTTATAAAGGCAGAAAAACAGACCAAAAAAAAAAAAATATGATGCTACTGGCATCTGCAAATGTCAGTGTTCACAGAGCAGATAAGGCAGCCAATGTTCCAAGAAGCAAAGGAATCTCCTTGATAAATTCGGAGAAATCACATTTTTTACATCAGTTTGATGTGGAGAATTTCTCTAAATATGATGATATCCATGAGCCTCAGCTATTGTGAAGAATGCAGCCGGAGGCAAACATCTGAGAAGCAGCATTTTTTCTGAATGTGACGTCATTGCTATCAGGAATAAAACACTCCATGAGGCATTGCTTGTTGCCTCTCAGGAGTTGTAGTTATGCCAGTATTTTATGTTCACATAATTAAATTTGACATTTTCATGCTTCATGTCCATCTAAGCCCAATATACCTTTACTTCAGATATCACGGTCGCCTGAATAACCTCTTCTGCTGCCTTGAATTGACAGCTCTGTGTGAGATGTACAAAAAATACCATGTGCACCAACAATACAGACTGATATACACATATTTTACGTGGCCACCTCAAAAGTCACCTGGGCTCCATTTAAACTGGTTTTCCCACCCAAACTGCACAACATCATGGTCGAACGGAGAGCAGTGCCGAGACGTAGATCCATGCTGTTACACTGTTGTGACTTGCAACCGCGTAGCCTAAACAGTGCATTATAGCCGTGCGTCTATTCTAACAGCTGATAATTCATATTAAGTGGCATTGAGAGGAATTGATTTTCTGAGCAAATGACACAGAAGCAGAACACAAATCTGCTTAAAGTGGAACCAGACGTTCAGGAGGATTGTGTCGTACGCAAGATCTCTCTATATTTGAGCGATTGAGGCACAGCAGTACATAAACATATTGTTTACCATGCCATACACCGCATGCTAGCTCTTCGATGCTTCATCTCAAAGACGTGAGTGAAGACGAAAAAGAGGTAACAGAGGGGAGTCCACAATAAGATGAAATTTCTTATCACGCACTCCCAGCCCCATTATACATTGTCTGAATGTAGACTCACAGTGGTGTAATTAGCTACCGCTACAATGCAAACATTTCCCTTTTCCTTGGATATTTGAGGGAAATAAATGTGGGGAAACAGTCTGCCGAACCTTAAACAGGATCATGTGACCACACATCTGCCTGCTGCTAGCAAGGGACAGAAGGACGACCTGAAGAAATGGCCGAAGGTAAGCTCACTAAGCCAGCGCTAGCCTACTTTATTGAATCTCTTACTTCCAACAGTGAAGCAATTAACAACCTGAAAAGCTCTGAGGCTTATCAGTACTTCCATGGAAATAAAGTAGGGCACGTTTTACCAAAGGAGGTGGAACAGGACTTTGTCTGTTTCAAAGCAGACAGAGCCAAGTCCCATCCTCAAAGTCCCACAGCACTTAGCTAATGGTTAGCTAAGACCCGTTCGGACAGGATTAACAATACGGGAGGGGGGTGAGGATTGAAATTTTAACTGTGCTCCTCTGTGATTTACCTCACTGTTCCGCGCGGCTTTTTAACTACCAGGAAATGACCGGATGTGATCTGTAATAGATGTTGATATGTTGCAGGACAATGAAGGACAAGTTGAGTCAAACGTCTCTTCTCAGAATCATAACTCAGTCAGATCTAACTTACAAACACGTAAAATCAATGACTGAATGAAAAGTGAGAAATATTACTTTATGCCACAGACACTTTACACTAGAGGGTGAATTATTCATTGGTGTTTTCTGAGAATTAAAAATTAAAATTAAAGTAAATTGACATAAAAGTGCTGTTTTTTTTTATATATTTTCATTCTTTAAAAGTCACCAGAATGCAGGAAACACAATCCTTGAATAAAAGAACAATATACTGTTGTAGGGACTCTTTCAAAACTTAGAGCATGATCATCCAACCGAATGTTAGACAAAGAATAATGATCATATTGTGTCTATGGTGAAGGCCACTGTGCTTTAAAAACCCCTGGGCGAAAACAATAGCAATGTCTAAGTAATTCTTCTTTTATTTATTTAGCTTAACCTGCACAGGGTTCCTAGCTGCCAGACATCAGTTATTATCTCATCTGTACAATAATTCTGCCCTCTGTACAATCAATTATTTAAAAAAAAGCCATTATGTATGATCATTTGTCGGTTGGTTGGTTTTAGTCTACGCTGTCAGGATAGCAAAATATGGATCCTACGCCTCACATGACCTCTTAGAAGTCAGTCATGCTTGGTGCAGACTATGATGACGAACATGGGGCTTGACTCACTAAAAACTATGGTCTGTTCAAGCCGAGTTGTTTCGAATGCACCCGTAAGCCAAGTTGTGTATTTTATTTGCTGAGCTTATGGCCTTAACTGTTGTGCAGAAAATGAACAGGCTTCCAGGCTTGCTGACTCATTGGTAGATTTGTAAGTGCGTCAAAATTGCTTTAAAATATATGTACTGTAGTAATCCATAATCAGCCCACTTTCATAGTGGCTATGACTCACGTACGTATGATAATTTCAAGCCTCTGCTATGAACATTTATAGCCTTGTTAGACCTTAGGTAATAGACCTTTGATAATCATGTGCATTAATGATTGCTCCTCTAAGTTTTTGAGCTATTTTGAGACATGAACTTCTGTAGTAAAATGCTAGAAAGTGCCAGGCAAATAAATATTCATATTGCAATTTTCACAACTTCTGTGCCAGAGTGTGGAGGAAAAAATCTGAAGTGTAGTTGTGGAATTACAAATTGAGCAGCTGATTGCCGGAGCACTATTTGCTCATTTTGGGGTTGACTTTTTTCTTGTCAAGTTTCAGTTTGCAAAGGCGTGAAATCAGAAAAAAATAGTTGACATGAGAGCAATCAGGGCAGATATCTCCAGATGGTAGATGATTTTATTTACAAATGTCAGAGGAAAAGCAACGTTTATTGACTCCGTCAGCAGATGGTTTGACAAGTTACAGGCATCATACTGCTGTGCATTCATTACGACAGCATACACATGCACATCATGCACATGATGATACAGCCCGTCTGGCTCTAAACCAGTATTTCTGCTCTGTTTACACCACAGCAGAATCCAGACAGACCACGACTCAGCAGAGTACATTTACCAACTGACCTTGACTCTCAGTGGGAGGTTTGTTTTATATTCTAACTCAGTGGAAAAACAATTTATCCTGTCGTTGATGAAATGTTTGTTTATTTTAAATTGAAAGATCTTTTAATATGAATACATTTTCCATTATCACTTCTCCTTACAGCCGATTGACAAACCATAGAAAGTGACTCAGGAAGTTCTGTTTGTTGTTCCTGAACACAAAGTGATTCACAGGAAGAAGTTGTGGCACAAGTCTCCTTCACATTGGATGTGATGCATTACACATTCGTCAGCAGCAACAGTGACATTTGTTTGGTATAAATAGAGGGCGAGCTGGGTATTTAGAGCAAGCAGCGACAGCTGTTAGCATTAATGATTATAGTAGTAGCAGCAGCAGTAGAAGTAAAAGCAGTAATTTGTGTGTCACTCGCTTTTTCTGAGTCTTTACCTGCATTTCACAGCCTTCAATGGCAAACAGCGCTGAGTCTGGTTTCATCATGTGACCAATGGAACAAATTCGAATAGGTGGTGAGGACCATGAGATGCGGTTGAAGCTAATAAGTTGACCTTTAAGTTGTACATTTTTGTCACACATACTGTAAGTCAGGTCGACACTAGTAACCTTTAGACTGCCTGGTGGTAGAGGCTGCTGTAGTAGGAGTTGCAGTAGTAGTCAATGCTCAATTTAAAAGGGAGTGGAGGGGGGCCAATCATAATCATGTTAGATGATTTCTGATTGGGAGGGGGGTTGTTTTGTTTTGTTTTGTTTTGCCCTATGCAATCAGTAGCGACGCATCATTTTCAGTCAACACAGAGGCTATGGAAGTGGTTGAAAAGTTGTTATTTCAGTGTAGCTGTCTCAATCTCATGTCAAAGATTTGGCAATTTCTGGGGTAATTTTCTTGTCTCTATTTTTCATGAATGTAGCTATTTTCCTGGCTCTGGCACAGAAAGATGATGTCTTGGATTTCAACTTTACAAAGCCATCAACCCCAAACCAATGTGAATCAATGAGAAACTCCAGGCACCGTTGCTAGACCCCTTCTTGAAAATCTTTTTCTATTCCTTTGCATTCAGACCAAGTCAAGTAAATTTTATTTATATAGTGACAATTCACAATAAAAATTATATCATACCAATTTTCAATTGCCGCATGTCTTGACCCTACTCTAATAATTTTTTCTTACAGAGACCTGACATTTCCCCCATGAGCAAGCACTTGGAGACAGTGGCGAGAAAACAGGCCTTTTAACAGGCAGAAACCTCTGAGCAGACCCGGGTACATGGTGGGCGGCCATCTGCCTCAACCGGTTGATTCTGACACTTCAAGTATATCAGCATGTTTTGTTATATTAAAAGGTTGGGCATAAACTTGTCTGGCTTGGTCCAATTTTTTTTGCTTTCCATGAGGGTGGAAGAAAGATGAGCACTTGTTGATGTCCCATGTGCAGCCCATATGGGTGGTGGCACTCCTTTTAGTCAAGTTTATCTGGCTCGGCACACATCCGCCAGGGACTTTCTTACAATGGAAAAACAGAATGGCACTCATTAGAGCGCATACCTCTGACAAGAGGTACAAACAGTCCCCTTTTGCACTCATTCATAATTACCAGCCACCTAAATATGGCTATGTTTTTTTTTTTACCAAGATCCATTAATCCCTGAGAAATTTAGAAAAATGTGAAAAAGTCCTGCAATGTTAAAGAAAATGAGAAAAAATCCTGGACGCACACCAAAAGTTATCCTTTTTGTTTGATTTGATGTGAAGTGGTGAGCGATTTATGTTTCTTTTCTGAACAGTTCGAGAGAAATCGGTAGTTTTTCTTTTTCACATGTGCTCTTGATGTTCGAACTTGGCAGCAGCTGAAAGTAACTACTGTATTATATGACACAGGTTAATGAGATGAATAAGCATTGATTAATTATAGAAATAATAGATGGATGATCTACCAAAGAACCCTCCTCACTTCATTTTCAAGATAAAACCACATTACAACCGGACCACTGGCTGTATGAAAAGTAGGTTCAGCGTAGTCATAGCGATAGTAGGAGGAGTAGGAGTAGAGGTAGCAGCAGTACTAGTAACACCCTCTGGACTGCTATCTGTTGTATTAGCAGTAAACGTCATGGTTGTGGGTCCTACCTTGTAGCTGGTAGTCCACAGAGATGTCGGAGGGGGCCTGCAGCAGAGCCGACCTGCGGTAAACCACGTGAACCCTGCCCTGGTCTTCCAGCTCCTGAGTCCCTCTCTCCAGCGGCTCGATGAAGTATTCATCTGAGTCAGTGCGGATCATCCCGGCCTGAAACACAATACCAGGTCAGTCATTAATCATAAATGACAAAGAAGAGCGGCAAATCCTTAAATTTAAAAATGTGGAAAAAAAAATTTTCGCTTGACAAATGAATGAAACGATTAACTGGATATCAAAATAGTTGGTAATTAATTTCCCTTCAATGGGCAGTTTCTTCTCAAATGCTTGAATAGCATAATGGTTCTGACATCGCCACAAAGAGGTATTAGACAAATGTCCTGCCATAATGAACCACGATCTATTATGCAACAAATATGCTAATAAGGTTGAAAATCAAGATAATTACTGCATTCAGCTGATAGCATGTTAAATAAAGTGTTTTTATTTATGTAAATGTATGCAACAAGGTTCTTAAAATATATGATAATGAAATGACAGATGTGCTAACACAGTGTCTCTGAGTACTAATTGTATGATTAAAGGTATTGAGTCTTTCAGTGTGACACTGTGACATGTTGTTTTGACTCTTCCTGCAGCATATAGTGTGTTTGAGATTAACAGCCGGTAACCCGAAAGCTCCACATCGTTAGTGGCACATTGGAGTGAAAATTGCTTTGTGATCGCTTCAGATTTCCTCCAATAAGGAGTGGATCATGCCCGCAGTAAACGGCGGATATAAAGAGTCGCAGAGTCCAGTTAACACAACGATGCACAAACAAGCTGAATGTACAGCTCATCCAATCCCAATGGCGTGCTAAAGCAGGTGTCACACGCATGAAGGCTGAGGAAAGCTGCATCTTGAGCAGCATGTGACCTTGCTAAACCATCTGCAGGCACGTTCCTACGACAATACTACAAATGTGCCCTTAAGATCTATCAAAAGTGCAATTCAGAATGCTAATGAGGCCTCATGTTTGATGCATCGAGGACATAAATGTAAAATGCAAATATGTGCCGTGCAGCTCATAGCATGCATCACTCTGCTGCGAACACCTGCAGCATCGAATGAGACAGGAGGAACACACTAATCACTTAATGTTTAACAATCACATTCATCCATTAGAGAACAGGTTGCCTTGGCAGAGAGAAATGCTCTCACAGACCTCCAGAGGAATTTTATTTCAGCCCGTCGGTCGGTCCAGCTCCACTGCTGCACCGCTCCGACCTTACCTCGCTCCGGCCTCTTCACTAACACTCTGCTGGACTGTGCACATATGGTGCTTTGCAACAACATACACACTGAACTCATTTCCAGCTCCCATAGTCCCCGATCAACTGAACACTCTCCCCTCTCTCGCCTCCTGTTTACACGCACCACCGGCTAGAATCCAATTTAGGTTCTCATTCAAGTTCACATGTAACTTGGATACTGTGCGACTGAGTTACCTTGCGGCCATTTATAAACACGTGAGCTGACTATTCATGCCCTGAGGTGTGCTGCACATAGATAAACAGTCAGCCAGTGAAATTAAATAAAAAGATTCAGCCTCCAAATGACCTCTTTAAAAAATGTTGCACTGCTTGATGCCACTTTGTCTCATCAGAACATTACCGTATGCTGTGTTAGTCGGACGTGATGCAGTTTGTCTTCTGACAACACAACCTGGTTATGATGCTGATGGACGTCACATAAACTGGACTATTTTGATTATTATTTACTTATGAATGAATCCTCAAACCTCTGCTTTGCCAAACACTTGATAAAATGAGTTGACACAACCTGGAAGCCTAAAAAAACAACTGTTTCCCCAAAAATATGTACAATTTCAACAGGATTGAATTTTGTGCAAAGTGTCCTGAGTTTCTGAGCATTTTAACCTCTACAGCTTATACTTCTACATATTTCTGTATCACGATGTGGCTGAGAAATATTATTTCTGGCCAACATGCTTCAAGTAACAAGTTCTACAATGTTATGTTTGAATTGCAATTAATTTGGGGTAATTAAATCAGGGAAGACCAGTGAAGTCTGCACCCCAAGTCAACTCGAGGCCCTTTGAGCACTCACAGACTTCCCGTGAACGCAGAAGCCTTTATCTTCCTGTTTTTCATGTTTTATGCCTTGAATGCACAACACATTCGCAATATCGCCCTCTACAGTTGGTATCAATGCGTATCATACATACTCCCTTGTGTATGTTGTAGCATTGCAAAAGATACAAAAGAAGGAAACAAATACGGGGCCCACTTATGAAGACATTATTTACTATTTGCCAGGAATCATCAGGGTCCCTTTAAGATCTCGTCCTGATTCAGCAAAGCCAAGCTTTGCAAGTTTTTGTGGAAAAATGCACCTTCAGGTGTAGATTCTACAACCGCCTCCAAGTTTCGAACCTGAAATTACACATCTAGAAGACTGAGAAATGAAAGTGTGAGATCAAAAGCAGATAGCGACATATTTAATTCACACGAACGAAGGGCATCTCTCCTCTCTATTTCTAGGTTATCTACGCCAATCTTTTACTTGAGAAACTGCACAAACGAGATTGAGAATGGCTGATCCAGTCATTAAAAATCACTGCACATCCGCAGGTTTATATGAGAGCCATGCAAACAGCTTTGCTCAGAGCATGTGTGCTCACATCTCCCTTACAAGAATTTGACTATTGCGCGTAAAACCTCAGATTACCAGTGAAGCTTTCTTCTATCCACACGTTGCTAAGCAATTGAATCACAAATGCATGAATGTATGTTGCTCACAGTAGAGAGGATAAAGATGCGTTTTTAAAGAACATCTGTATCATAGGGACATTTTACAGCAGGATATTATGTTCACACTCAAATGAAATCTAGATTCAGCTATGATGGCAGCTACATGTTATCGTCTTTCTTATCAAAGAGAACAGCAACTCCTGCAGAGTGATGTGATACAGACAACATAAACCAAAAGTTCATGTGAGAGAACATTTCAAAATTCACATTTCTCTCATTGCCTTGTTACTTCTGTATATATGCAGCAGGGATTTCCTCCTCGGCTTATCGTGTGCATTTATCTTACACCTGCAGGCAAACACGGATTAGAAGTATTCTGTATGTCAGCATACATTACCAGGCAGTAATGCTGTTTGCCTTTCCTTGTGCCAATTACATGCACTTTTATTCCGAGACAAGTTCTGTGGATAATGCAGCCTAAATTATTCTCTGCATTACACGCATGACCACATGCTGTAACTTAGTTTTTTCTTCCATTATTTATTCTGAACATGTCTCCAACCTTTGTTGTCTCCTGGCTGGTAGCTAAACAAATTTACCTTAAGACAGGCATGTTGACATCAGCTGAGCTTGGAAGCTTAATGAAACTGTAATGAATTCAGTATGACTCTCAACCATTCGCTGACTGAGAAAGGAGATAAAGTTCAGCATTTCAGAAGTTAATAATCTCAGATATTAATAATGTTAACAAAAACCTTGAGAATCAAGCCTTCAATAGATCAGTTATGATCAGTAAAGCTGAAGCATGTCTCTCACAATAAAATTAATCCCTCACACACGTCATGAATTAGGCTGCTGGCCTACCCGAAGCGCCGCTTTGGGCTTCTGAGGCTGTGCAAGCAAACGGACGGATGGATAATTGGATAAAATTCTTGAATCCATCCAGTGTTGCTGTTAAATACTGAGACTTTTTGGGAACGGAGGAGCTGAATATGCCACCTGCTTGTTAAGGCTTGACAGAGGCAAACTGTGAGGAGTCATGGTCTAGCTTTAAAAACACCAACGTCATGCAATAGTCCACATAATGAGAATGAGAGCTCACATTTTATATTGATCAAAGCTGCTTCACAGCATGACGCACAACTGGGAACTGCTTAGTCGATATCAAAGATCTTTCTATGTGTAAAACAACAAGGAACACTGTCTGCACTTTCATTGAAAGATGCTGTTATTTAAAAAAAGACACATTTTATGTGCAAGACTTGGGGGCGATTACTGGGCCAGCGCAGCTAAGCTCTAATCAATTCAGTCAATACTGGGTTCTTTTTAAATATTCAAACCTTTTTTTTTTTTTTTTTGTCTAACAAAACACAGAAAATAGCTCATTAAATCCCTGCTTTGCTTCATGTAAGACCATAAAAAACAGAACAATGTCTTATATGCATGTAAAACAGTCTGAGCTTGCCAGGCGTTTCAGTAATCTGTGTCGGCCAAAGGAAGTGCTGAGCTCCAACTAATTTAAATGAATGGAGACATAAGCAATTAGACACAGCTGTCCTGAAATTAAATTTTCACGTATCCTTAAAGCAGAGATATGATTAACATTCTCAAACACTCGGAGGAGAAAAAGCTTAGACACACATTTCAGCTTATTGCAAATTGTGTTTTCTTTCAGGCCAGGATGAGCTGAAAATCAGTTGGAGTATTCATGACATGACTAGGGATGAGACAATATTTTTATCATGATCCCGATAAAAAATACCCAGGATAAGCTGGTTGCAGTAAATTTCCATAGTGATAATCGTGAAATGGGATAATCGGTAAATATTCTTACATGAGTGACATGCCACAAGATGTGTATCACATCTGTGATACAATCAAAATATTTGTTTGTTAACAAGATGTAAGAAAAAGTGATTCCAGTATCTTTTAGTGCCAATTTCAGAGTTTTAGGCCCATTGTCGTGATCATCGGGATGATATCGTAAAATCGCAATTATTTTGGTCGTGATAATTGTGACATGAATTCTCACATTGTCCGATATAGACACGACATCATCTGACAATACCTAGCCCCCAAATGTTTTACCCAATCCTGCGCCAATGCTTACATCATTACCACTGGTAGGGTAAAAAGGTAGAATGTGGTCTGAGGGCAGTGCCAGAGGGAAGTATATGTTGTTGTGTAAAGGAATTAAGATTTAGCATGTTAGTATTGGATTGGATTGGAAAGTCCTTATTGTCTCCAAGCGGCAATTTGGTTTGCAACAGTAGAATAAAGCTCTAAGAGTACATCAGTCCTTTGTTTAGTGCAAAGTCCTACAGCCTTTTTGGAAGCCCACCAGCTAATGGAACAAATGATCTCAAAAGTCAGTCAAAACTCTGCATGGAGAGGGTGATGACGGTCTGCCAGAATGGCCTTGGACCTCTGAGCGGCTCTGACTTTATAAAAATGACCCAGATCATTAAAATTCACTGCCAATGTTTTTTTGGCAAACATTTCAGCATGGTTAATATAGTTAACCATGCTGAGGTTACCAAACCAACAGATCATTGTTCAAGTTGAAAATAACTCAATAAAAGATGAATACAATGTTTTTAAGATCAATTTGTTGGCGTTAAATACCTCAACTTTCTCAATTGAAACCGTCTCCGATTGGCCTTTTTGCAGATGGAGTCAGTGTTGGCGTCAAAAGTCACATGAAATGGGTAATTGATCTGACTCGTCCTGCACTAAATGTATTAAAGAAGCTTTTAAATCATTTTATGGGAACATTTAATAAGGCAGTGTTCACTACAGACTGATATTTGCCCAGTTCAGTGGAGGACTCAGGATGTTGGAGGGGCAGGGGTGGAAAAAAAGGGCACGACTGTATGTGGTGGGGCACCAGGGCACAGAAAGGGCACTGGAGGGTACTTTATCATTTTTTTCTGCCATAGGGGCATCCAAGAGGGCACTTTGGCAGCGTTTTTTTTTTAAACATGGGTTTTTGTGGTTTTGTGACTCATAATAATAACCAACATTTGGAGAAAATTTCATTACAGACCTTATTATGTTACATCTTGTCTCTAGAGGGGAGCTGATCACAGCAAATTGTCAAAGTGACATTGCCTCCATGATACAGTTAGTATTGAATAATAGTATTAGTTGTGGCCTTTGGAGGGATACACAGGACCCTTTCTGAACAAAAGGACATGAGACCGCATCGATCAGCCACAACAAAAAAGCCACCGACAGGCAAAGTCAATAACCTTGGTAATCTTTTTTCAGTGGTGTCAGTCAAGGGGTTTGATATACAGGCAGTGAATGAACAGTTGGATGTTGAGGGAAAAATGGGCAATCGTAACAATCAAGAGAGAATGAATTATGATGGCTAGATGACTGGGTCCGAGCATCTCCAATATGGCAGGTCTCGTGGTATGCAGGGGATAATGTGCGTTAATGTGTTGTCGGAATTATCAGAAAAACTTTTCAGACTGGGAAAATTCACCGCTCAAGTCGAAGCAACAACTCAAGCTGCCCAGTTGATGCCATATAATGCCGAAACATGCCGGACGAAAGTAAACAGCTGTCAATGTGTTGCTTAAACGCTCTGAGTGTTTAAATGCAAAACAGCTACTTTTTGGCCTCATTGTTGCTCCCACATGACAAGAGTGGCATCGACACAGTCCAGTGTGTATCTTTATCTCAGCATTTTTCATTATTTATGTGTAAGCTGCTGTTAAAGACAAACAAATCAAAACAATAAAGAGAAGAAATAGAAATGAATGAAAGAAGAATCTAATGAGAGTCTTTGCACAGCCAGTTTCTCTCTAACACACACATGCAGAGACACATCTTTATAAAGATGGAGGCTGGATGAATAATTGAAGGACGTCCTTCAGCGATTATTTCACCTAGAATCACATAATGTAATTATCTATGAATAAGAGAACTGAGCAGTGTGATTGGTACTGTCGCTTCACAGTTAGAACGACTGAGTGGCTCACAGAAAGAGACAAATCAAGTGAACGATCCATCCAGATAAAATGTGATGAGCCTGCCCCCCACCAGCACGATATCAGAAGAACTGTGAGTAGGAGAGCCACTCATATTTAAAACAGCATGGTTTAAAAGTAGAGTTGTACACTTGAAACTGCAACAATGCCTCTTTTCTTTCATTTATGAGTCCAAAATCTCCGGGGAGCACATTTTTTGAGCTCAACACATTTTTAAATACATTTTCAGGGCATATAATCACTCATATAACCACTCAGGACAGTTCTCTGCCCGTTTAAACTATTTGTGGTTGAGTTCCAGACAACACGAAAGAGAAACTGTTGCTGGGAGCTACAGTGTAAGATATCATTTCAGTCAAAGTACTGGATGAAATGATGTACGAAAACATTTTTGACAAAAGTGGCAAAGCTGTTTCTAAAGTTTTTAACAGCTTGACACTTTTATTCTTGTTTTATTTATTATATCATGTATGTATGATTAGCGCCTTGGGGGAAAACAGAGGAAAAATACAATATAAAGAGTTTTTCTCATGGGTTATCATGAAAGTTTTATCTCCAGGGCTCCAAATGTATTCAAATAAATACATAACCTGTGGAGATAAGTGCTTACAACTGGTGACAAGGCGTCTCAGCTAAAATGGTAAATGTGCTGAGCAGCCGAAGCACTTCACAATTTGGCTCTCATTCACCAGTCGACAGACCGCTGGCAGCGAGCAAGACGGGGTTCATTGTGAGGTGTGCCATATTGTATCAGTCACAATATCGGTGTGGTTTTTAATATCATAAAAAAGCATCATATTGTGATGACAGTCTTACAACTTGTTGACGTAATGACTTCATACAGTTACGCACGTCGACAATAAGCACGGGTGAAAGATTGTGTGTTGCTTTGAACTTCTACTGGAAAATGGACAATTTTTGGTTTTGTAAGCTTCAACACAAAATATGAAGAAGACTATTTAGTTTTACATCAATAAATGCAAGTTTGCTCAGACAAAACCTCACACCCAGGCTTTCAAAAAGGAATTGGAGCGTTATATTAAAACAATAACCTCTACAAAGAACAGGAAAGCAGCAAGAAACTGTGCGACAGTGCTTCTATTTGAATATTTTCGTAAATTATTATATTTACATTAACCCCTGGCATGTTGTTTTTGTCACTATTTCATATTCTATGTCCTATTTACATTGTTTTTTTATGAATATAACATTTATTATCTTTCACTATTTATTTATTTATTTATCCTTTATTTGCCTGTACAGTTGATTTCACTGTTATTTGGTTTGATTGTGCTTAATTGTTTTTCTTTTAGAAGCAATGAAATGAAGATTTTTTTTTTAAAGCATGGCTGAAAGTGAAAGTAACATTGCTATCAGCTCCACGGTGGAGGAGCGACTTTGCTAGTGGGAAAGAGGTGTGGTTTAAGTTAAGTTAATTAAGTACAAGAAGAGCTCACCAACTTTTGCGTCTAAATCAAAAATATTTTTCATAGTTTTGTCATATGGTCAAGAATATCGTTATAGCCAATATACCCTAAACTATCAGGATATCATTTTAGGACCATATCACCCTCCTTTAGTTCAGCGTCTTGCTCGAGGACACGTGGACAGGAGGAGCCATATATTGAACCACCAACCCTGTGATCAATGAGATGTCTCCCAAAGTCACCTCTAAAGGAGATGCCTCAGCACATAAAGCTTTGTTTCAAAAGGTCATAAGCAAAAAGGTTGGGAACCACTGGACATATGGATCAATTGGACAATGAAAACAATCATACACTGCAGCTTCAAAGTGATCGAACCCACAAAGGTAAAGGTCGTGTTGTGTCAAGGTTGTAAAAATCAGACTTATTGCACTGAACAAAAGGAGATACTCTGCATAACCTCAAACTAGTCTGTTTTTCCAGTGATGAAAGCCTTAATTCAATCTGCTGAATATCAGCGAGATCAGCTTGAGGTGAACTGATGTGTGGAGCAAAGCATGCATGTGATAATCCCAACAAACCAGCATGTACAGTATTCACGCATCACGTCACCCTCATCCAAACTACTTTAAAATTATCTTCCAGGAATCTCTTTCACAAACAAAAAACATCAGGAAAATCCTTCGCCAGCTGGAAATGATGTCTCTGGGAGGGCATGTCTGGGAGATAAAATGCCTTGTGGATGATTATTTGGCAACAGTCCCATAATTAGCGTTAAAAAAATGTAGCGCAACAACTGGCTTTAAAAACACTTTCACATTACGTCAAACCTGGCTGCCATCTCGAGCTTGGCTCCACAGCAGAGTGGTTTCTGATGGCACATTTTTTGCCACCCAGTTGTCGGTGTTGTCCAATATCAGGGGGAGACAATGGCAGGTGTCTGACAGAGACTTTAAACACAACCCTCAAAAAAGGGATCAAGAGTGCTGTGTTCCATCAGTTTAATATCCCCAACATCAGCCTCAGCCAAGCAGACAGCACTCGTCTGCCAAAGAAAACATATGGGATTCAGCTGAAGGGCTCCAGTTTTTCAAAAACAGTCTCTTTCAGTCTAAACTTCTTAAGGAGGTCGGTATGAACGTGCTTTCGTTCAAAAAAAAAAAAAAAAAAAAAAGCTGAGGTACTGCAAGGATGAAAAAAAGGTCTGAATTCAGCCAGGACACTGCCACCTTTCACCCTCGGTGTTGTTCAAAGGTGTGTTTGCTTTCAAAAATGTGAGCAAACCTTCGTCATCATTACCTGCCATTTTCATCCCCAGGCCTTTAAAGAAACTTTAAGGGGAAAAAACACACAAGTTAATTTCTTGTGATTTGCAGGGACTAAAAGTCTTGGTGGAGAAGTCTGAACTATTTTGGAGAATGCTTAACAATTTGCGAAAATATTAAACAACTTAAGGGAAATTAAAACTATAAATCATCTTATCCATATCCCCAACACATTTAGTTTTTTCAGTGTGTTTATGTTTGTAGTTGAACCTCAGATGTATTTAAGCAGATTTTGTTAAAATAAAATGAAATATTAGAAAGTCAACAACGTTTGCTGATAACAAACTGAAATTTAAGAGTTTTTGGTTAAAGTGCAGGGCAGGCTGCACTTTGAGAAACAATATCAGAATTTATTTCAGCCGAGTCTTTTTGTGCTGCTCCAGCAAACAGAGCAAACATTTACAGACGGCTTTGAGGAGGCGGTGAGGAGTCCGCGCTTGACTTAAAATAAAACCTCTCGCTGGTGAAAGGCTCCCAATGTCTGTCTGTAACGACAACAGAAAATGTGGGCTCCTCTTATGTTAATATAGGTCATGATTAAAAATGCTTCAACACATAAATATCAATAAAAGCACCCCTGCAGTACACACTGAGCTGAACTCTCGACTGCTGAGGAGAGATCTTGGAAGAAACAGCTTGGCTTTGCACAGCCTCCCCTCCTGTACCTCAAACCATATACCCAAACAGCTCTGGGGTCAAGCCTCTGCAACAAGCCTTGGCTAAGTCAACAAGAAACATTAAGAACTATTAGTGAATAAAACTCTTGTGCCCGACTACAGTTCACTGCAAAGAGGAACTGGCTCACTTTCTTTTTCTAATCAAATAGGATATTTTCTTTGCTTTTTTTTCCCCTCCACGGCAGCTCCAGATATGTCAAGAGCTGTGCACGTCCAGAATGCTCTTTTATGTCTCCAAGGCCAAAAGTTTAGGCCACTGAACACACGTAGCTCTAAGCAAAACATTAGCATATCTTATTTGCTCATTTTGTCACTCTTCATGAATCTCAGCGTTGTAAACGTTTCCTCCAAGGCGAGGGGATCAGGAGAGCGTTTCAGCTAAAATGTCCTCCATCATGCAGGCTTTTGCTCTGAAAGGACACTAACTGGTGCATTACCCATCGGGCCTGCAGTGTGTTTACAATTGCGAGACTCACATGCCACAGACACAGCAGTACCTCAGCCTTTTTGGCTGGTAGAGCTGATTATGTAACATGACACACATTAAGAGGTGTCCAAGTTTAACAGAGCCGCTGGCAAGGTAAAGGTTAATATCAACAGTCGGTGCTGCTCTCAGGTCAGCTCTGCCTCTGACTGTCTGTATCTGTCGGTCGATCGGTTGGTCTGTCTGCCAAGGCCTGCTCACCAAAAAAAAAAAAAAAAAAAAAATTATCTCCTTCATGCGACTCGGGATAAGAGGAGGGTTTTGTTCCAGCTGTCCTGCCTCATGGAAACTAATGAGTGGGGCTGAAGCAGTATTTCATTGTTGCTTTAAGGCATTTCCAGGCAGCTTACAGTTTGTTTGTCAAGATGAAATAAAAGCTGCTGTTCTTGGTCTGATTTCCCCCCCCCCCCCTCTTACACATGACACAGATCTGATGATCCGCAATCGACTGAAATTAGAAAAACCTGCTTGCTGCTCTGAACCACATGGATATAGAGCACCAAATCAAACAGATTTCTATTTGAACACTCAAGTCACAATCTGTCAGCGATGCAGTGACAATAAGAAGGGATGTCACTTTTTACTGAATCACTGCATATTTCCCTACATAATACAGCTGTAGCTGCGTTGATGGTCCCCCGAAAGTCGCACCTTTATATTACATTAGCATACATGCAACAGCTCTCAATTAAGACAATACAGCGTGCATCGCAGCTTTACTTCTTTCAAACACTTCCTGTTGTGGGTCATATCGTTTCTCAGCCCAGTCGCCAGGATAAAATGTTGGCACTTAACATTTCTGCAAACCACTGACGCGTTTGTGTGTGTCATTGGCTACCATATTGGTCTATAATACCTGTCATATCACATCCACATTACATGTCCAGGCCCCGACTTCCATATCAGGAGTTGAAGGGGAAGGTGGCGGAGTTACAGGCGAGAAACCTGAGAAGCCAGTGACCACAGTTCAAGACTGCGTTTCAACATTTGTAAGCATGAATCCACATGATGTGTTTTTAAAGGAGACATAGGGGCGATTTCCAGCTGTGTTCCAGTTATTTTAGCCAAACGGGATATTTCCTAACCCTGAACAAGTGTTAGTTGTCTGTAAACCTAACCACACAACACCACAGCACTGTCACAAGATAAAATGAAAACTGAACCTAAAGAAACGTTTCAACATATCAGAGGCAAACACACATTACCAACATATATTCTAGCGATTGGGTTAAGTTTTGACCATTCTTTAATAAAAGCATCACATTAAATGGTTGGCAGCTATTTATTAGCTTGTTCACACACTCACATCGTTGTACAGATGTTAAGACTCCACTTGGGCATGTATGGATAAGCCTTTTTTTTTCAGGATACGTCAATTTATATCTGTGTAAAGTGAAACTGGAAAATCAATTAAGAAACAGTTTATATGAAGCTCTGGCGAAGGTTCACACTACTCTACTGCATGCTTAAGAAGGTAGTTTATTTCTCAAATATCCTGTTGTTCACTCCTGTCACACATGCTCATTCATAAACTCCCTGCTGTCACACTCTGGGGCTGTTCTCATCAGCAGGTCACATCTATCCAATAGCACAGCGACACACCTACATTGTTAGCCAATCATCTGGCTCTCCTTTTTTAATATATTTCTCTCCCTGCCTTTAATTTGTTCATGCGGCTGTTGTGCACGCCCTCCTCCTCTTCCCCATCACCATCCAATCTTCACAGATTTATCAGCTTCATCATTATCAGTCTAGCAGTCGCAGCAGCGTTATCAGCCACCACCATCACCAGTGTCTGGACTCCATGGGGGGAATTATCTTGCTGCTGCTCAGGGCAGACATCCCTCAATTACAAAATCTCCCAGTAGAGTCTAATTGCCAAGGGCTTTATGTCAACACTTAACCATCGCATGTCATATGTCATTTTAAAACAATTATTTTCTTCATTCATTTGTTTCTCATAATTGAAATATATATAGGAGCTTGGAGGTTCATTCTTGAACTCGAAACTCAAATTAATTTCAACTTAAAGGTCAGGGAGATGTTAATATATAATGTGTTGGGAATATGTGAGTTTGACTGATTCAGTGAGTTAAATACCTGACAAATCAAGTTACTTCATCATCATATTGATGCAAAAATGTTAAGATATTAAAGGAATAGATGCCATGGTATAACAAAATCTCTACCAGTTTATAAATCTATGTTATAGACCCAACACATGCTCGTTTGCCAGTGACTTCCGAAACAGCCTGACCCTTGGAGCGTACCAGGAACAGCAAACCAGACCTTCATTGTACATTCACAGTTTGATTAGGTGTAGGCAAGAACACTGCTTGGTTAGGTTTAGGGAAACATCATGGTTTGGGATAAAATAACTACATTACTTTTGTAACTTCAGTTACGAACATACCTACGTGGAGTGCGTGACTTCAGTTGTGTAACGCAGATGATGTAACTTGACTACATTACTTAGTTAAAATAACTCACAATTTGCTTTCACTCTCACACTGGACGTGAACAGTGGTCTCCTCAAAGTTGTGTCTTTGTCTTGCCGTTGCCCTGATTTCCTCCTTTGCTGCTGTAATGATTACTACAGCCACTAGAGGTTGCTGCCTAACAAGAAATGTAGATATGGGTCATTTTTCTGATAAGGACGGGCTGCACACGTCACCAAACCCTGGTTCTACTGTGTAAATAGTGCCCTTTAAATATAAATGAGTTGTTCATCTAAGAGAACACATTAGTCTATTTCAGTAAAGCCGAGCAAGCATTATGGTGAAAGCATTACAAGAATAACAACATTAAGACATGCTTGAAGCTTAGATTGGTTCCACGTAGGCACAGAGATGCTTTGAGCTACATGTAAATGTTAACATGCTGATGTTTAGCAGTACATTTACCATGTTTACCATCATATTTTAGCAAGTAAGCACTAAGTATCCGATAGCTGCCAAGACCATTCACTCAAATTCTCAAACGTCAACCTCATGGTGGAGTTTTAAGCTTATTCCTACTCTGCAAGGGTTTCATTTCAACACGGCTGAAGTCAGACATGTGTTTCATCCCAGAGGACATATTAAGACTCATCCACAACAGGCAGCACCGGCTCTGCATCAGAGTGAAAACAAAACTCAATCTCACTAGTGGCTTAACATGTTTGAATATTTGCCTCTGAACACTGTTTATTTTAAATCAATGTTTGAATGTTTTCAGGCCTGGGGCTATATTACGGTTCATGCCATTTATAACAGCATGAGGGAGTTACGTATCCCAAATCAGATTATTAAATTCATACTCCTCGATCATCTCCCCTGCCCTGCGTAGCTGGATAAGAAACAGACACAGAGATTATGTCCTCAGTCCTTAAGTCCAAAAATACATCAGACATGAGAAGCTTCCCCTCTTTGCCTTTCAGGGTAACGACTCCTCAATAAAATATCTGCAGTATGTGAACCATTAAGGTTGTGACAAGGGAACCCTGTGAGCGCATGAGGAGAGGCCAGACATGGGCTTTGAGACATGTTGGGGGAGGAGGAGGATGGGAATGATACAGTACACATCCACTTCTGACATCTCGAGGTCAGTCGCATTCCTTCGTTGTTTTGCTCTGATGCTTTTTTTTTGCAGCATGCTTTATGTTTCATCCACGTGAAAAAGAAACAAGACTCACGTGACCAACCATCCCTCCGAATGTTTACGATGGACGTACTGTACTCGTAAAGCTATCATCCTTTCACAACAAACCTCCTTACAGACCAGCTGTGTCCCGGATCAAACACTGTCATTATATCCCATAAACGGAAGCAAATTCCTTCACTGAGCCACATATTTCCAAAAACAGTGACAAAGTTGAAAAGACAGTCCATGTTTTAAAGATTTACAGTAGCTCGTATGTCTGCTCTTTGATCTTTACTCAGGAAATACAGAAGATAGTAACAGGCTTTTTTTTTTTTCTGGATCTTTATCAGTCTAATCAATCTTCATAAAGCTCCAAATAGTTTGTGAACCACACAAGGCTGCAGTGTTTCACTCAGTCTGGGGAAATCACGCTTCAATTTCAGCCAAGACACCAGAGCTTCTTCTTTTCATGCATACGTCAGAGATAATTTAAAGGACGCCATTAGAAAGAACATGCATCCATATGCATCAGAATTATTTTTGTAATCACAAGATTAAGTTTGTTATTTGTCTTATTTTTTTTTTTTTTTGTTAAAAGCGCCTCAACTTTCTTGACCATGTCAATCTGGACTGGACACCAGCACCGTCTAGAACTCTCTCAGAAAGTTACATAAATGTGAACATGTAAACGACGTAGAACTGCTTAGTACAGCTGCTGATTAGATTGAGTCAAAAGGTAAATATAAATATATGTATCGAGATATTCAGTTCCTCTTTCTTAGTTATTGAGGTCAACGACAAACTTCCAGCATTCTTCAAAGTCTTATTTTCAGGTCCAGCTGCTGAATACCCAAAAGTATAGAGGCAGCACACACACAAATCTTCAGGAAAGAGTTGACTGAGAATCAAACACAGTAGCCTTCCCATATTTAGGATTACAAGAGGCTCCCCCTCAAAAAGTCAGACTTAACATTCAAAGCCTTTACTTTGGCAACAAGTTGGAAAATGAGTCAGGCCTTGTATCAAAATTCTTATCACTGAACATTGGAGTGAACGTGACAAATCAATGTGCTAATGTGCTGACATTCTACACCTGTTTGAATGTGACCTCTTTTCCAACCCTGACAGATTAACTTCTGCTCCAGACATTAGACGTCAAGAGGCAGAAAACAGAGCTGAGCACTGGTATACTTCATCCGCCTTTAGCAGAAAAAATCCCTTGTTTCTCTGACATGCATGCAACATGAAGGCTGTCTCCCACACAGGCCGGCAAGGATTACCCTAACTTCACCCCCACGCTGCTGCTGAAGCAGAGGAAGTATCTGCCTCATAAGCATTTAGCAGTCAGCCTGCCTGCCTGCCTGCCTCCTCCAGTAAATTCTTCCAGACAGCAGCCTGGCTATAATTAAGAAACAGTAAAACACACACCTAGCGAGGGGCTAGGGCTACCACTTGAGATCAAAGACCACTGGCCCTCAACAACAAGCTTTTTCATCAGCAACCACTGGTTTGGTGAGTGTTTGATCTCCAGTTATGCAGTCCTGCAAACTTTGCATTTAGGCTGCAGACAGATCATCATGTTCAGCATCAGAGCAAGGTTCAGAATGTAGTATATCGAGAAAGATATGGTACTTTTTCTGGTTTTCACTGATGTTTATCCAAAAATATCAGAGGAGACAAAACCCAGTTTTATGTCCTGATTTGTACCATTTCGGTCATTTTTACCGATTTTACGCATGTCCCCGAACATCTTAATTTTGTTTTTGGTTTCTATTGTAACACAACACTGATCTTGACATTAAAAGAAATCCTTTTATGATGTTGACAGTTCATGTATCATGTCCAGAAATACCATGTAGAGAAAAATGTTAACCTGGTCTTACATCCCTGAGCATCGTATGGTCTCGTACATGGCAGACTTCTCTAAAGAGCAGATCACTGTTAACTGATTATTACCCAGATTTTATGAATCAGCATATCCAAAATGTGTTGTTTCTTGCCCATAACAGGGCAAAAAAATGAGTATTCGAGCTGCAAAATGCAACAACTTTTAAATTCAGACTTGTATTATTGAGTGTTTTTTGTCAGATTTGGGTATTCTTTCAAAAAATAGAACGACCACTGACAGGTTGGTTCACTGTAGTATGGCACCATGCGGTGCTGCAGCAGCAGACTTTTCAAATCAGCATTACACTGAGCAAAGTGCCTGACCCTTTGATGGCTGTTGGCGTCTTTAAAGTGACATCCTGCCACGACAGTATTTACAAAGCAAAACTCTCACATCCTGTGTGGCCCCCTCTTAGGCCAGCATCTCCTGCGAGATTCAACTATAAATGTCTTAGAGGGACTGAATCTGCCCAAGTGATGAAGTGCTTCCTCCTGCTCCAATCGAAGGAAATGGCCAAATCCTGCAGCTCAGAGGAGGGATTTAAAGGTCAGACTGGTATTATCTTTGAGGACATGTGCTTGACATTGCCATTGTATTTACTGTGTTTATTTTTAGAGATTATATTTGGGAGTTCACACAAGAGACACTGCAGTTGCTCAGTTTAGAAAGAAGAGAGGTGTTTTGATATTCTGTCAGTTCACTGTCAGCGGCTCTGACATTCAAATATCACTGCATAATAAAACATAAAGAGTGAATTCTGCTTGAATTGATGAAATATATCTAGTGATATGAACATATTGTCCCATGAGGATCTTAACTCACAAGCTCGCTTACAACAGAGTTTGAAAGGGAGGTGGCTCACAGCGGTACAAGCATCCCAAAGAGCCACCAGCAGGCCTGTCAGGATTTCCAGTGCGCCTGATGGACAGCCAGACTATGTGACTATGTGTGAATCATGTGTGAATCATTTGGATACTGTCTCTACTTTTTGTGTGTCGCACAAACAAAGTTAACTTAAAGCGCCAACAGAATAAAGCAGACAGGCGATAGTGGGAGGGTAAGTGTCACATATTGCATGTAGTGGGAATGCAGTTTATGTAGGCCATTTACCGCCCAGAAAACCTGATATGGTGAGGGCAGAAAAGAGCAGCTTGTGAGAATTGTGAGAATTTTGTTAAGCAAAATGACAAAAATGAGCTGATTTCATTTTCTTGAATGTGGAAACTTCAGTGTTTCCCACACATATGTTTTACTTGGGCGGTCCGCCCAGGTATATTAATGGCTGCCCGAGTATATTTGTCCGAACCATTTGAGCATTTAATACTTTTACAGCCATTCTGTGGAAAACACTGAACTTGCTGTTATTCTTGATAGCACACTGACTATCTTTAAAATTTGGACTTTAGGCTGGAAAGACCGAGAACGGCCATAAAAAATGTCAACTAGCATTCTCGGAAACTGCAATGGCTATTTTAGGTGACATTTCATTGACCAAATGATTCATCTACTGAGGAAGAATGAGGTCATAATTGAAGATGAAGATGTTTACCAGGAAGTGTAAGAGCCTGTTTCAAGGAATCCTTAAAAACAGGAAAATGGTCATTTACCATGTTAGTCATCTCTCACTTGGACTGTTATTTCTATTGTCAGGAGCTCTTATTTCAGTCCGATTACTGGAAGATTTTAGCCTGAACCTGTGAGGAAAATACTGTGCATTGATTGTCTGATGGTAAACTCACATTTTATGCAAAACCCAAAACAAATGCTGTCAGCTTTTTGCTTGTGAATCAACCTGATAGTCTTCCAGGGAAGTCAGCCTATTTTTTCATAAAAATCTCCTCCCACCTCTATAAAAAAATTAGATAAACATCACACACTTGCTTCAGCTTTTACTGGCCAGTGACTTGCCCCTGCCTGCATGTGAGAATCTCTCTGTGCATGTGCTGCCCTGTTAAAAGCGTTAGAAACCTGGAGAGAATAAAGTGAACCCCTGCAGAAGCACCTTTGGCCACCCTCTGAGAATAAAATCCTGAGGGGATACACACACACACACACACAATCTGTGCTCTGCTACGTCGCAGTGGTGCTTTTAGCTATATAGTACAATCAGCATGCAAACATGCTCACAATGACAGTAATAACATGGTAAGGTCTGGCAGGTATAATGGTAGTTCTGTGTGCTATTGAATGTCATTAGTTTTGCAGGCATTTGGTCAAAGAAGTAGCACCGTATGAAATGTCAGACAAACTAAACATTTTGCCCAGCTACTGGGGCTGGATGAAAAGTCAGAGGTTTAGAGGAATGTATCAGAATTCACCCTGCAGGGAACATTAATTCGTGTATCAAATTTAAGGGCAATCCATCACATTTCTGCAGAGACATTTCACTCAAACCCAAAAATGTCGACTTGCTGGTGGTGGATGAGGAAATGAGTGTCACCAAAGTCAGTAGGATTCATCGTCTGGGAAGCGTGGATGTCTGCTCAAAATCTGTGTTTTTGTTTTGTTCGTGTTGTGTTTCACTGTATAAGTGATGAATTTGTCCTGCAGTAGTCGCAACATTAAGAGTCATCCTCAGTGAACCATGAATTGATGCACAAAAGCATTGCTGTCACAGCAATTCATCAAACTGACAGTCATGTCATTCCTGGAGCGTCACCACCGGTGTGGCGCCGAAAACATAAAGGGGCTATATTTTATCATGATAAACTCTGTAAGTCGAGATGAGTCTGAAACACAATGAGGATGCATTTTGATTGCTGAAGTTATGTTAGCTATTGTGTTTGCGTTATAAATGGAATAAAACAAAGTGCTCAGTTATCTAATTAAGGCTTCCCTTTGAAATGTGCCAACTTGCAGAATTATTAGTCCATTCACCAAGCAATCAATGATCAATCAATCAATCAATGATTGCCAATTCCCAACTCATGTTGCAGTGCAAGATAAATTCACTTGAGTGGTATCTGGCTACAGACCGGTCTTGTTAGGATAAATCATCACAAAGTTCTTACACCAGGTTTATCTTTTTAACATGGTGAATCTTTGCTCTGTCTTTAAAGACTGCAGCGTTTCAGCCTCGAACTTCCTTTGAAGTTCTTTGTTTTTGGCTAACCGAGTATTTTCCTTGAATGCAAAGATGTTTCGTTGGCCTACTCTGAGAGATTTTGGCCCAGGTCATTCCCCAATTACTGCTCAAGTGTTTTATGAGGGGTGATGGGGAGGATAGGATTGCAGACTTTTGTGGAGCACAAAGGAAACTCATGTTTTATGTTGGGAAGAGGTTCGGGGGGAAAATCCGTTGGGTTTGTGGCTGCAATGGTTGGCCACTCACCCGTGACAAACTTCTGTACAAAAAGCTATTCCCTCTGCCCGCCTGAAGAATATCTCCAAGAACAATGTGCTGTAAAAATGCCGTGAGTGCTGACGTAAAGAAAGGCTAAACTCAGGAGTTACGGACATCTTAAATCCATTTGTGTCAGTTGATAAGGTCATGGCACTTTTGTAATGAAGAAACAGGGTTTGAGGGGGTGGGGGACTGTGAGCTTTATGGATGAGAAGGACTTACCAGTCCGTCACAGTTGTTAATGGCAACCGCGGCCCCGGGGACGTCTGTGATGTCACCAATAAAGGTGCAGTCCGTCTTTAGCAGCTCACGGCGCAGTATCCTCTCCGTTGCAGTGGTGGATTCAGTCTGGTTGAAGCCTGCGCTGGCATCATCACCAGTGCTGTTGCTGACATTCCCGAAGCCTTCGACCTCATCGTGCCACTCCACCATCGCACCCGGCGCCACCAACTTGTTGTTTGGGTGCAAACGGAGGTGGAACTCCTTCCCGAAGGCGGTGATGTTGAAGAAAAGTTTCTGTTCAGAATCACCAGAGGAAAACACCTCCCTCTTGACGCGCTGCTTGTGAGTGGCGGAGAGGAGGTGCGACAGGTAGTGTCCATGGGAGTCGGTGCTGAAGGGAGTGACGAGGCCATACTCCTTCAGGCGACTCCTCAGCTGATCTGTAAAACAACACAATGACAATGAGAGCTTTTTTTTTTCAAGCCAGAAGGAGGGAGAAACATCAACAACACACTCCTGCATGTTTGTAAAATAAGTTCGAAAACTTTTCAGTCTCTTTTTCAGACCAAACTTTATTGTGATATGCTGTGAACTCTGTGGCTCCATGCAGCAAAGACCTACAGGGTTGTGTTTGCAATGTGTTGTGCTGTGAAAACACACTCTCTCTCCCACACACATCACAAGTTTCAAAGTCAGAGGTAAGATGATACCAGAATATATAAAGCTTCGATACAATACTAGAACAACACTCCAAACCAAATCCAAAGGTAAGCACCATGCTACACATCACAATGAATTGTATTTGAATTAGCCAGTACAGCAGACCTTGGACAGCTCTTAAGCAGAAGTTTAGCCCTTACTGTCACCCTGCGCCTCAGGAAAGATCCTACGTTGTGCCATTCCACTGGTCTTTAACATAAATGTAGAAGCTGTGACTTTTTGCACCATCTCATAGCCTTGTTCGCATGATGTTCTTACAGACGGGTATGACCATAATCTCACCAAGACTCGGCCAGTGTCTCTATCAAAGCATGATGCTTTTAGATCCGACAATACAACTACAGGCTTAGTTAAAGCGCAGAGAAGTCTTCCCTCCAGATGTTCTTGATAAGTTGTTGTTACCCTAAACATGTCCAAAATACATACCCAGCACAAAAAATATGCATCCTTTACTGGATGGTGATCAATATTATCTTGGCATAGTGCTTCATTTGCCCTCAGGCGCTTGTTCACTGGCTAATTTGTGGTCAGCTCAATTGTACGAGGAAATCTGTGGGCCTTGAAACACTCTCGGTTTAAAGGAAATTTCCACCCAGGCTTAGTTTGCTTTTCCACATGTGTGCAACGGCAGACACATTCAAGATCTTTGGGTTGAGTTTTGGTTGGGAAAAAATGTAACATGAATATCGAAACCTAGTCATTATCTTGTAGGTTTTGACTAGAAGACATTTAAACAGGTGTCAATGGTGAAACTCAAATTACATGGCTGAGGAAATTACATGCTTTACAAATCATAGTGTGCATGCTCTGGACAAATGTGATTTAAAAGAAAACAAGCTTTTGAGAAAGAGCACGCAGTTATTAATCAGCCATTTGATGATGATGACGATGATACCGACGCAACACATTTAGCTGTGAGGGATGAAAGCATCCTGATGACGTTTCTCTGAAACTTTGAAAATTTTTGTCATAAGACCAAAACCAAAGCAAACTGCAGGCACGTGTCTGTTTTTAACATGCAAAGGCCTTTTTATGAGGGCAAATACCTCGCAGTTACATCCAGTTAACTTTACTCTTTCTGCAAACATGAGTGACACAGAGTTATTTGTTTGATACTAGTATATGAAAAAGTTGTGCAGGTCGTGTGCAGGACTGATTTAAGTTTGGACTGTGGCATTGCATATTTCCCCAGAGTTTGTTTTTTGCAACTTTTTCTACAACTTTTTATTGACAGCATTGTGACTTTGTTGGGCTGCTCTGTAAACTAAAGGAGTGTTTGTTGTACAGTATTTAACCACCCTTGCTATTACCATGGTAATCACAAGTTTCGCCAAATCAGCTGGAACTGAAATATTTTCATGATTACAAGTTTAACCCCACAACAGTCATTACAGTACATCTGATTCAAATGTTGCTGAATTTGATGACATCACGTTTTTCACTTCAGCCTCACCCAGGTTATACAAGCTAAAGAGGAGCACAGACAAACACATGACTCCTGGATTCTTTCATGAGAAATAACGAAAACTGATCTGACTTTGGAAGATAACAGTGTAACAGTGTGTTCATGAAGAAGCTCGCTGCTCTAAAGAGACTCAGAAACTACTGATTGAAAAAATATTATTTTATCCAGTAATCCATCAAAGCAAGGCCTAGCAAGTGTAATGGGATTAGAAAAAATTTAAAGAAATGATCTGATTGAAGTATTTCTGGACAGCCTTACATTTAAAGGAGCATCAACTTTGAATAGGCCTTAAGTCTTGGCTTTGCTCTAGAGGTACTATGTAATATTTGCTGAACTGAGCTGCAAATGTTGAACCTTGTATTGGAATCCATTTATTTTGGAAGAAGGATAAAAGCTTACTTTCAAAGGAGTACAATTGGTCTGACAAACTGAAAAACCCAGAAGTTGGAGGTTTGCAAGGTTACATTTTAAACCTGACGCTGTTCGCAAAAGAGGCACAATTGCTCACAAGTTGGAGTGAAAGATAAAATACATTCAATGATTGGCGAGACCAGACAGCACTTAGAGTCAACACATTATATTATTCTAAAAGACCATCTAATCATTCACTGTGTCACCCGAAAAGAAAATGAGAAAAAGGATTTGGCACTTCAGTGCTACAGTTACATGCACTTAGAGTACCTCTCATTGTTTCTGAGTCTATTCAAAATGATACATTCTGTCAAAGTGAAATGGCAAGGCCAAGAAATGTGGAAAGTGTTTGACTCCCTCAATGACATCCACAGTTACAGAGGAAAAATTCCATCTAACATCAATTTAATCCAAATATGAAACACTAAGGACACATTGCTGCAGCTTATTAACATACATTGTTGAAAGGGCTAAGGGTAAGGTTGGGGTTGTTCAGTTTTTACCCTGCAAATGATTCAATTCGAGGACACACTAAATAGCTAGACAATTGATTTTTGTTTTATCTAATCTGGACATTTCAAACCTTTCTGTCTTGATCTTTGAGGATCAAACGGCAGTGAAAATGTCTGAATAAAATACTGAACTAGAAGGAACATCTGCAATTTAAAATAAAACGGGGTTTTTTTGCCGCCACATATCTCTACTTTCATGAAGTAAACATCTGATTGTTGCAAACCCTCAGAAGCATCAGATAGAGATGACAGGAGTGAGTCCTATCCATCTCTGCCACAGTTATAAGTCCCATCAGTTCATTTGTATGGTCTGCTTTGTTTGTTGTTAAAGAGATTTCTGCCATAAGCCAAGATATATATGTAATTACTTTGTGGTGCAGGCGGCGCCACCATGTGGTCATTAATGAAGCACATAAGCTTATGACTCTTGATCTACGAGGTGTAAATATAAAACCCTCTCCTGGATTGTTTGGTACGAGACAAATCTTGATGTAAAAACATGACCAATTCTTGCCTGAACCAATTCTGCGCCGTTTATCTTCATACAACCTTCACCTACTCTGGCAACCATTTCCCAGTGAGTAATCCCATAACTCATTGCAGAGGCTGCTTATCTGACATGAACTGCCATTTCTCCTATATATACTGTAAAATGTTGATGGTATGACCACACACGCAGTCCGAGCAATCCCGCATAATTTGATGAAATTCCATCTATAGATGAAGAAGATGATGTTTTAAATAATGAATTAATTCTAATTTAAGCTTTACCTTCCCTGACATTAATTCATTAAGTCGGGCGATTCTCTGTTTCTATCAGTATTCTCATGCAAATTTGGATTTGGTTTTTCTCTTGTATTTTCTTTCCTCTTTTGTCTTTCTTGTATTATTTTTTTTTTGTCAAATATCAACTTCACAGCTGAAATAGCGTGAGCTGCATGATTAATTTCATTGTAGTGTGTGACGGCTGGTTTAGCGGAGCTAGTGTGGAAGAAGTATAAATGGAATTCTTAAGCACAGCGCTCGGTCTATTTTCTGCTACCGTGAGTGGACAAATTGCTCTCTCTGCTTCTGCTCTGATGGATTTGTCCATCTGCATGACTGCTGTACTACAAAATGGCAGCTCTCCAAAGACACACTTCGGTTCTTTGATTGTGAGGGTCTAACACTGAATCCTGACATTTATTGCAGAGGTTTTTACTCGCTGGGAGAGCTGATGTTATCAAACCAGCAAAAATTGTACCTGCCTATCTCTGTCTATCTCTGTGCAACATCCGTTTCGCCAGGTGTCCACAGCAAGATAAAAAACAAACCCATGAAGGCAAAGTCACAATACAAATCACCAGTAGCTGTTTTAAAGTTCAATAAAATAAATATACATACATATTGATAGATGGACTGATGTGCAGATTTTGTCCTACAAAGGCTATGCGATCTGCAGTGTAAAGAGAGCGCTATGACTGTCACTACCACTATCAGGTAACTATGAAAAACACTGCATTCACCTCACCCATGATGACAACCTTTCACTCAATAATCTGAATCTGCAAAGTTACTCGTAACTAGTTTATCAAATAAATGTAGTGGAGTGAAAATATAAAAGGAGCAGAAAATGGAAATACTCAAGTAAAGTACCTCAAAATTGTACTTAAGTTCAGTACTTGAGTAAATCGTAGTTAGTTACATTCCAGCACAGGTTATTCTAAACTAAATTTTTACTGCAAATGTATAAATATAAGTTATTGTTCTCTTTGACTACTAAAAAATTGGGATCCCTGCAAAAACCATATCAGTCGACCCCTAGTGTTCACACCATGATTAGCACTGACAAAGACTGATGCCTCACCTCTGCCTGACAACTTGTGAACCTGAACACACCACAGAGACTTACAGCTGGTCTGATTACCAATATCTGAAGGCAGCGCAAACGGGAAAGCTTGAGATACATATATCAGAACATTTTCAGACACAGCTCCTGGATTCTGAGGGCAGAATGTGTACGGTTAGCTGGGTATAAGCCCTGACGCTATCCCATCATCCAACAAGCACTTGGGTTGCACTGATGCAACACCTAAACTTAAAAGCTTGTGAACTTGAACAAACCGCTTTAGCCAACGACCAGCTGACCACCAGGATGGAAGATGGTGCTGTGCTGATGTGAGGGGAGGAAACTAGTCTGTGTTTCTACCACTCTACTATGCTACACACCTCGCCAATCGCTATAGAATAAGCATGACTGCTGAATAGTCTGATGCCGATTTCACAGCCAAAAAGGTGCTTACTTAACCCTTCAGGTTTTAATTAACTATGAGTTTAAAGGGGCACTATGTAGTTTTGGAGAAGTAATTCAAACCCAAAATGTTGTATCTAAAACATTAATGAGGTAATAATACAAACTCAGAAATATTTATCTTTACCGTAACTGAATAAACAAGCTGTTCTCAGAGGAAAATAAGGATAATAATAATCCCTCCAACACTGTTTGAAGCTAGAAAAAAGTGGCAGGGTCCGCCACATATAAACAAAGTAAAAAAGAAAGAAATTGTGTTGTCCTTTAAGGTCGGTTTGTTTGTTCAGTTTATTCAGTCAGGAAAACGACGAGAGGCCTCATGAAAGAGTATTTTCATATTCTAACCTAAACATCTCCTACTTTTCTCTGATCTCAGGTCAGATTCACAAGACTCTAGAAGCACAAACTTTTTGTAAATTACCTTGAAGAGTCATCTTTTCATAGGGAGACGACAGAATATTAAATAGTATCTGATGGTACACTGTTGGGTGCAACTTGCCTGAGGTCTGATGCCGTAATATGCTAATAAAATTTTAATCATAACTCTCTGTACGACAGGTCTGTACTGTGTTTCAACTTTAGAGAAAACTTAATATAAGAAAACTGGTGAATGCAACAAGTTCTCATCCCGCATCACTTGTGGACAAAATCTGTTCATACAAGTACTTCTTACACGAGCCCCGTGGACTTCAACTCATGACAGACGAAAACTGGGAGGTGAAAATCTCAGAGAAACCACACTAAATGGGCGAAAGGGCTGTTTTACGAGGCCGATAATGGCCAAGAAGAGCCAACGGTGGCCAACTACAGGGGACGGGACGACCACAAAATGCCAACCGCGGTCCGACTGGCAGCTGTCATCTTGCTGTGTGAGGGCCCTTGAGGTGTTCAGAAGATAACGGCGGGTGTAAAAGGATCCTTCGTGGACACTGTTGCAGCTCACTTGTTTCTTAACCTCAGAATGGGTAACAGATGTGCAGGATTTAGAAGTGGAATTCTCTTTCCTGTATAACAAAGCCCTCGAAGCAGTTTCGCTCGTGTAATATAAGTGTGTGTGCATGTGTGTGTGTGTGTGTGTGTGTTCAGGGGGAATGGTGGGGTGGTAGTAGAGGAGGGAGGTGTATTACAGAGCTCCTCACACACAAACCCCCCTCCCACTTTGATCTCAGTGCACAGGGGTTACTCTCTTTCTATCAGTGCCCGGAGGAAAACCCCTTACACTTTCTGCCAGCTCACATCTCATTATCAACAAAAGATGAACAAAAACATAAACAGGACTTACCCTCTCTATCTACTTCACCAGCCTGCAAGAGGAAAAGAAAAGCTCGTTAAATGCGGTACAAGCAAAGCCAGAAGGAAATCATAATGTGAGAGAGGCTGAGATGTCCAGCGGCAGCAACACTACCGCCCTGCAGCAGTTTACTGGAGGCTGAGCTGCTTGTGAAAAGAAAAAAGAAAATAACAGAAATGCCTCTATTTCACATGTGTTATGTAACAGGCTAAACTCATGCGTGTGCAGTGTCAACATGTATCTCACAGAGGAGGCAGTGTGCGCGTTCACACAGTCAAGAACGGGAAAGTTTGGAGACAGTTTTTTAAAAAACCTGTTGCTGTGTCGGCCCACTTTTTCCGCCTCGGGGCTGAAATCACTTCACACAGACGGGCTTCACTTTGAGAGGCGATGTTGCGCAGAGTTTAAAAAAAAAAAAAAAACCGAGGCGACACGGACACTTACCTTGTCAGCTGAAGTCAACACAAATCCTACAAGCAGTAGTGACGCTAGTGACAGGACAGCCATCACGAGTCTTAAATGATAAAGGGAAAAAATAAAAAAAAAACTTTATCCCAACGTGAGAATTAAAATAAAGAAAAAAAAAAAACTCTCTACGCAAGCGTGACCCGGCTCATTCAAAAAAAAAAGTGGCCAGGGTGGATGTGCGGACTGTGCCTCTGTTTGAGCTCAAAAAACAGAAGAAGCCTAAAGTAGTTCAAGTTTCATTGAAGCAGGAGTGAGGCGAGTTGCGACACTTTTGTCAGTCAGTCAGTGTTTTGCTGTTGACTGAGTTTCTAGAAAGTTTTCTTTTTTTTTTTCTTTTTCTTTTTTTTTTTTTTTTGGTGGAGTTAGTAGTAGGACATCCCCTCTGCCGCCGGCCCGGACAGAGCTGCAGTGTGAAGCTCTTGCAACCTGGCACTTGGCTCCCCTGGCTAATAAACGGCAAAGACCAGCCCTGCGTGACGTCACGCTTTCTTCAGCCTGAACACATGGAGGGACGGAGGAGGAGGAGGAGGAGGAGGAGGAAGAACTCCCCCCTCCTGAACCTCATCCCAGGACGGGACAGGATGAGACAGCAGGCTCAGATCCTTTACTCAAGTGAAAGTATTAACTCTGGAGTATCAAGTACTCCACTATTGAAGTTAGGCAAATATTACTATACACAACATTTCACTCATCAAGAATCAGACAACAAAACAAACCAAAAACTTCCTGTGAAGGATCCATAACTCGTGTGCAAACAATTAATACATTCTTGATAACACAGTATAGACTAGTGTTTGCATGTGTCTTACATTTAAAGTGACAATTTGTATTATTTCCGTGTATTAATCACATTTTACTGGCCCTATGTGAGAAGACTGAAACATGACGTGAAAAATGAGACCTTGCCTGTCTCTCTCGGTTGCCTATGCAAGCCTCTGGACGGTTTGTTGAAGTTGATTAACACTGCTGGACTGTGGATTTCTTTCCGAGAGACTCAGATTTTCCACAACAGCCCAAAAGATTTGACATAACGTACATTCTCAAGTGCCTAACCACTATCTAAAGCAACAACCAGCTTCTAGCACAGAGAAAGTTCAACAGAGCCCCTTTAACTTGTGAAATATCAACAAATTATTACATCATGTGAGTTAATCCCAAGTGAAATGTCAAAAAACCTCACTTCACTATATGTGAAATGGTTTTCCACATTTGATAAACAGGTGATAGATTGAAATGTGCCTGTTGATCAACCTGATAATCAGATTGTCCTTTTTGTCACATCTTTATTTTCTGTGGTGGGATGTAATGAAGTACATTTACTTAAGTACGCTACAAATTTGAGGTACTCATACCTCACTTGAGTCTTTCCAATTTATGCAACTTCATACATCTTTTCCACTTCATCTCAAGAGTCATATATTAGACTGTTTACTCCCTGACATTTGTCTGCCAGTGTCATTTTTCTACTTAATTTCCAGATTATTCATTTTCATACAATATGTGTTCAGTGATAACCACTTATCTCCAAATGTGGTGATTCAAAATAGAAGGATAAAGTGTTCCTCTATGGGTTGGGAAAGTTCTCATACTTCTTAAAGAAACACTAAAGAAAGTATTTAAAAGCCTTCATCAGAAATACATGATCAGAAAGCTGAAAACAAGCTGCTGAAGAAGAAGCTGAATGGACAGCGAGGCAACAAACATACGATAGTCTTACAGAATATGATGCATTGCTGTAGATGAAACTACTCAACAGGATTTCAAGTAGTTAAAAATTAGCTCACCTTCAAACTTCTACAGCAGAGAAATGCAATCTACACATTAATGCAACAGTAATAGTGATCCAAAAACTAGTAGTAGTAGTAGTAAAACACTGACAGGGAGCATTTCTCTGAGGACTTTTGATACTTGAAGTAAATTTTCTTAGCTTAAAATTTTAAAAAGGGTCAGAAGGTATAATTCCATGTTGAAAAATGTAATAAAATAGCCCCTACAGTATGTGAGGTCCAGGCATGCATGTTAGTGCGCGATAATACTGACCCCAGTGCTACTAGCAATAATGATTAATGCCTACCCTTCCTCATCTGAACACATGGTGGGACAGGAGAACAAGGAGAGGCACTCAACTTCTACAACCCAAACTGATTAGGAAACCTGAAAGAGGAACAAATACTAGTGCTGTTGATATTAAGGCAATACATATACACTATAAAATATATGTGAATCTGTATAAAATCAAATTTATATATGAATTCACACTAAAACTACTTTCAATTTTGACAGAAATGTGTGTTTTTGTCTGGCAGAAGTTGCTTCATAATAACTGCATTTTACCGCTGAACCTTCCTCTCTCCTCATGTATGTGACATATTAAAATATTCCAACAACTGAATACATTTCACATGAACCATTTGTCAGAGCCGCAGACTTTCTCTCTCAGTTGACTGACACGGTCTCGAGGGTGAGAGCTGCATGTAAAATCAAGATAGGTGGCGTAGCAATCATCTGCAATAATGTGAACCGTAGTCGTTTTCATTACTGACTGCACATCATTTACTTCTTTCTTTCTGTGTCTCTCCTTCCATGTCAGGGCTCTCTCTGAGGCAGAAATGTCATGATTTTAGATTTGGGTCCTGTCAGGCATTTAAATATTAATACAGAAAGCCAGCGCGAGCAAATAGGGACACTTCCAGCCAGAGCAGCAGAGACAGCTATAAGACTACAGGGGAATACATGAGCCTAAATGTCTCGGTTGAATGTCGGCGTAACAGACAAATGGTTTCGAGACACACTTTCTGAATAGCAATGACATTTATAAATATCCATGGCTTCAAATGAACAAGGAATATCCTATTTAAACCCCTTCAATCTTTAAACTGGAGTACAAATGGCAGCAGGAAGGTGTAGGGGGATCCGGTTTGATTTCCCAGCAGCAGGTAATGAACAGCTGTCGTCACCAGAGAAACGGATGTATAGGTCAAACAGCTTATTACAAGCCCACATATACATTTAGACCTATAGTGGCCATCGTAATTATGATGAAAGGAAAGGAGGAAGTCAGGTAATGTATAAACAGCAACAAAGTTTGCAGATGGAGGTTGTTGGGGTATATAAAAAAAGTATATAACATATATAACTTATTTTAACTGAAACATGATCTTTTCCTAAACCTAACCAAGATTTTTTTTTGTGCTTAACCTTAACCAAACTGCTTAAATTAAGTCACGCCCATGTAAAGTTACACAACTAATGCACTTTTTTTTTTAACCCAAACCATGATATTGTCCTAAACCTGTCCAACTAGTTTTGTACCTAACCCTAACCTAATGGCAACCATCTTAATGTTAACCACGTGACGAAGACGGAGGTCCTGCACCAATGTCACTGTCCAACAGTCACATGTTGTTTTGGGAGTGATTGCCAGTCGACCTATTCAGTTATTTAGGTATGAGGATTGGTTATTTAAGTCAAAGTAGATGTTCTGCAGATAATTGCCCCCTGACATGTAATAGTAATTCTTTAGATTGTCACTATTCCATAAATGTTGAACCCAACACATCTTTATATCAAAACAACTGAATAGGTTGGTGACTCCCAAAACAATATGACCATTGCAACAGAGCAGCGACAGGTGTACTGGGCCTTCGTTGTACTGTCCCAGTTTGATTAGGTCGGGCAACAAAAACATTTTGGTTAGGTTTAGGCACTAAAAATACTTTGTAAGGTTTAGAAAAAAACAATGTGGTTTGGGTTGAATCACTATGTTACTTTTGTAACTTCAGTTGCAAACATACCTATGCAACGTAAGTAACATTATGTCATTTATGCAACAAAACTTAACTATGACAGTAAGTTAAAACAACTCAATGTCAACTTCTAGTTTCACACTGGACATAAACAGCGGTCTCCTAGATAAAAGTTCTATCATTGTTTGAAACAGCCACCATCCCTGAGCTTGTCCTGGGACGAACTTCTCTCCCTTTATACTATTTCTCCTTATTTCTTCCTTTACAGCCATAATCATTACTACAGCCAATAAAAAAATTTTAATATGAGTCAAAACAACCTGCTTCCATAGTTGACCTATATCGTCGTTTTTCTGATGAGGACAGGCTGGTTGATCTAGCACTGGACTTTTTTAGCTGATCAAGATTAAGCTAGGGTTAATTACTTCAAATACAGTTGAATTGTTTAGTCTAGATTTATATACAGTAAGGTAGTTTAGACCAGAGGTTCCCAAGCTCAGGGCTGGGCCCCCTCCAGAGGGTCACAAGATACATTTAAAGGGTTAAGTAGGTAGTAATGAGGAAAAGGCAAAGTTCTTCTACACAAATCTGTATTAAATTTGGTTTGACCTCCTTGGACCTCGAACAATTTCAATAAAACCAGATGAGTTCAATTGTATTTAAAGTTTAAAGGGGAATGTCTGTTGTAAAACATTTCAGGCTGGTTCCACTTAGGCATGTAACCTTCCCCGATGCCCTGAGACAAGATAATTAAACAAGTTCATTAAATTTAAGAGATTAAGTTGTATCAACATCTGTTGAACATTTTCTCAGTTTGAGAAGTCACGCAAAGACCTTAACAACTGTGTGTGCTGTTGAAGCCACTTGATACCAGACATAGAAAAAGGCAAACTGTAAGACCTTGTACGGTGACCTTGTCAAGCATGTTAAAAAAAAATCACGCTGCAAGTTTCCATCATGCATGTTTTTTACAAACTACTAAAAGACCGAATGTTAGGATGTCTGTGAATATGGCGATCATGTTTGTTTAGAAATGTAATTTAATAAGTTCAGTGTTAAGAAACATCGATTCACCTCATAATTTTGAGTTAGGAAACTAGTGCCTTTAAGATTTAAGTCAGAACTTGACACTTATTTATACTGTTAAAAGATTAATTTGGTTCCTCTAAATTCCTGTATGACTTTTTGAAATGTGAAACGTGACAAGAGGCAGACACTGTATTTTTTTTGAGGGGTCACAAGTCAAAAAGTAAAAGAACCACAGGTTTTATCTTGTGTTTTATAATCTGCTTGCGTGCTTTTATTTTTTAAAAAAGAAGAAGATGAAAGAAGAAGAAATTGGAAATTAATCTAAAAAAAATAGGTGTCAAATATATGCCACAGAGTAAAATTTCGAATATTATTTTCAGATATAAAAAGGAAAGTTACGTATGGCTACCTCAAAACAATGCAGTGGTTGAGTTGATGTTACTTCCCACAACTCTGAGGTATCCTTCGGCTTAAATATATCAGCTAAACCTGCACAGAACCAGCTGACCCAATACCCCCACCCACCAGAGGATAAAAAACGTATCAAAACATGTCTATTAGGATACTTCTGCTGCCAGCGACACCGGCCTAGAACAGTAGTTGGTCCCCAGGCACCGTGCGGTGTCTGCACACTGCTTCTTCTGCTTCTATTAACCTCTCTGGAAGGCGAGTAAAGTACATTACATGTAGAAATATTCCAAAAGCTTTTCACCTTTGACCTCTTCACTTCTTACTGTTTGCAGCTTGCGTTGGTGTTTTATTCTGACGAAAAGCCAACATTTCCCACTCGCTGTCAAGAACCTGGGGGGTATTAGCCCAGAGTGTTGAAGTAGCTTCAACTCTTAGCCAGAATTTGCTGTATGACTTCCTCTCTGAAGAAATCTCTTTGATTGAAAGGCATTTCTGTTGAAGGGTTAGAGGGCTTGTTGAAAAGCACCAGCATAAAAGGAGAATACATAAAAGGCATTCGCCTCATTTTATGTTTGAATTAAAGAGCCAGACGAGACAAGACGATCAAAATTATGTGATTGTTATCCTCTAATTAGACCATATTATACATCAACCTTGTATCATGTACCTTGTGTCATTAACCACAGGCTTTAATTAGCTAAACAGATGGGAGAAAAAAGAGAAAGTAAAATAATTAGACAAATAAACAAAACAAAAGTAGTGCTGTGTATGACACATTTTAAGATTTGGACCAAGTCACGATAAGGGGGGTTAATTCAATGTCAGTGTCGTGAGGTTTCAAAACTATATAGACTATATAGAGGAAATGAAATGCAAGCATAGGTCTGTGAGCATACTGTGTCAATTCATGCTGTACTTAAGTGTCCTGTTAAAGCATTTTTTGTGGATCTAAATCAACTTAACTCCAACTTCCCAGAAAGTTTGGTTCTATACGCATTCCAGTTGCCGGGAGAAAATGTTGACAGTTAACCTTCCTGCAAACGTCACATTTGTACATGGCCACTTACCTTAATGATATTTCAACAAAATGTGTGTCATACTACGTTCACATTACATGTTATTGACTTTCATATCAGGAGGTGAAGGGGATGGTGGTGTAGTTACAGACGACAAGGCTGCCTAGCCAGCGACCACAGTTCAAGACTGTGTTTCAATATTTGTGAGTGTGAAACAACAGGATATTTTTGAGGAGACCCCTGGGCAATTTCCAGACAGGTTTGTGATGACCAAAAACAGATATTTATTGTGATAAGTCGAGATTGATGGGTTAGGTTTTACAACTGATTTGTAACAGAAAATATGTTTTGAAGGAGACATAAAGCAATTAGATTACATTTTCTAATAACATAATGATTTTATGGTGATGTTAAGGGATATGGTCTGGTCTGGTTAAGTAAAGAAAAAGTTTGAAGTGACCTGAGAAACAACTTTGCTTTGCTTTTCTTGTCTATACCTTAACCACAGATGGTACCCAAGATGTAAACCGGGACTCTCGGGCCAAAGTCTTGCACTCGCAATTTCCCTCCATTAAAACCTCCCTGTAACTCCTGTATGGTACATATTTGTGGGACAGGGTCTAATCACAGATGGTTTTGTGTGCTCTACAAATTGCACAGCTCTCTGAGGCAAATCTGTAATTTTGAGCTATGTAAACAAAATTGACTTGTCGATGTGGATCATATCAGTAATCACATTGTGAGACTTTGGACCCTGTCAGAATTCTGGCACTGGCTGAATCAGCTGATTGATGATAATAATCATACATTTAATTTATAGAGTGCTTTTCAAGATCTTTCAAGATCCATGCACATTACTCTCATGACTGGACTTTTGTCTAAAACAGCCCAAAATCTCACAGCATATAGAGGATTTTAAGTCACAAAAATGAAGACTTGAGACTTCACACAGTCTAAATATCTAATCATTCAGCCTATATAATGTAATATGTAGTATGACTTGGTCAAACAGCTTTGAAAGTACAATGTTCTTTCATTTTAATGATCAGCACTGTTTGCATGTGACTTGGATTTTCCCCAAAAGGACTTAGATTAGATTTGATTTTGGACTTTTTTGTGTTCAATGTGTTCTTAGGTAACGTTTTCATTGAAATATCATGATGTTGAAACACATCAATCAATATAGACATTTAAAAATGACAACTTTTGAACCCAGATTCTAGAGAAATGCTGGCTGTGAGCCATCTTTAGTAATGTTTTGTTGACCTCACACAGTCTCACCTGTTCAGTGTAAACAAACCAAAACAAGAAGATGCAACAAATTCATTTCCAAGTTTGTGGTTTCTCCCCCGTGGTTTGTTCCGAGAGAATGAACTGTCAGATTAATGGAGCCCTGAGAGCCCTCGCTGTGTGAGTCTGTGCTTGGGCTGCATCACACATGGAAGACACATGATCATATATCACTGCTTTTATTGGGCACAACGAAAGGGTCGTTAGAGGTCTGTGTCAAGACATTCTGTTCATTTTCCTCACTCTCGCAGCCTCTCTTTACCCCCCTTTTTTTCCTCCCCCCCACTCTCCGTCTGCACCGTGATGACATGAAGCTGCCTTCTCACTCTGCTGCAGGTTTCATTAAATGACCTGATAACAAAGAGGAAATATAACAAGACTTCCGTCGTCGTTTGCTGCTGCTTGGGTCTGTGATTGAGCCCTCCCAGACCTGCCTCAGCTGGACTGTAGGTGAGCTGCCTGCAGATAAGGAAACCTAATTAACTGGCACATCTGCAAGCCTCATGGCCTCACAGGCGAGCTGGAGGAACGACAGGCAGAGAAAGGTGAGAAAAACTAGGTGACGGGTTGAGCAGAGGCAAGACAAGGGGAAAAGAAATGAGGGGCCAGAAGGCCCAGACTTAGAGGTGAGGTGAGGGATGAAGGAGGGAAAGAAATCAGACGAACAGAGAGATGAGGGCAGCTGGGAGGAGAGCAAAAGTGATTTTTTTTTTAAGGAGTCAAGGTTTCCTGGTTTGTTAGTTTATCAACATCCTGTTCATCCTTGACCCGCCACAGAGACACAGACCCTCTGACTTCCTTCATCTGGCCTCAGAGTCCAACATCTGGTCTTTCTCACAACCACAGATCCAGACAAATAAGTTGCTGTTACAATTGGCAGTGAATCACATGAAGCAAATTGAAAGCAGGCCTCTGCGGCAAAATTGGATTTCAATGCAGATAGCGCGATAAAACATTTTACTCTAGAGGTTACAGGAAAAGATTTTATTGTTTCTTTTTCATACGTTTTTTGGGAAGAAGTTCTTGAAGGATATCGCTCGAGAGAACAGATGTTTTCTGCTTACACAGGTGCGGTAACAAGTCCCCTTTCACTTATCATCCATCACTCAAGCAAGAAACACACTTGTATGATTCCTCTGAGTGGGACAAATTTAATTAGTGCTGAATTGTTTCACTGTAAAAAAGTCTCACAAGATTTCTGCGTCATTACATTTTATATAGGCTTAAAACAAACAGCAGGACCCGCTCTATTTCCTGTTTTTCATGCTGTGCCTATAAAACTCCCTTCCGACTGCCATGAACTTCTTCATTTGTCACTAAGGATGCACTCACACTTGGCCCAGTTGCTCTGCACTCACATTTCTTTGGCCGCAACCGGGCCTGAGCAAGGTTAGCTCTTGAACATATGTCATCATGTCATAGCAGAATGGAGAAACACACAGAGAACATGACTTTACTGACTTTTTTGTGTTGTTTTGGTCATGGACAGCCCTCTCAAATTCCTGGATTTGTTGATCATGCAATGCGGCGTAGTACACATGATTATACTTCATGTCCACGTTGCGCATCCGTGCTTGTGAGCAACCGTACCGCACCGAAGCACACCTACTCCAACCGTGCCAGGGCCAGGAAAGTGTACCGTGCTTGAGCGCGTTACAGAGCACTCACACTAGTGCTTTGGGGTCAATCATGCTTGGGCACAGTAGGGATTGCCTAGTGTGAGTGCGCCCTAATAATCAGTGTTGCAAGTAACTAAATACAATTACCCAAATACAGTTCAATTTTTAGTGTTTTCATTTCTTGCTGCTTTATACTTCTACTCCACAACAGTGCAGAGACACATATTGTACTTATTACTGAACTACATTATAGTGAGTAAATGATTAGCTTGCAGATTGAAGGTGCACTACGTAGTTATGGAGAAGAAATTTTAATCCAAATAGAAAATTCTTCATTGAGGGATTTTCTATGCCTAAACCAACCAGATAAACAAACTCTCTTCATTTTCATGGCTGAATAAACTGAATAAACAAAGTGGCCTTAAAGGACAACACATTTTCATACTGTTTTACTTTGTTTACTTTGGTCCTCTGAGACCAGCTTGTTATTCAGTTATGGAAAAGCTAAATATTTCTGAGTTTGTATTATTACCTCATTAATATTGTAAACATTATTATTATCCAAAACTACCCTTTAATGTTTATCCAAAAAAAGGAGTGCTTATGAAAAACAATGCTACAGGAGTCGGAGTCCTTTGCCCCAAGATGTCGATGTGCAATTTCATGCATTAAATCTTATAAGAACTTTAACTTGGATTGTATCAAAACATTATACAAATGTGGATATAAATATATAGATATATGTGTGTGTGTACATTGGGCATATATTTGTGTGTGTATATATAAAATAATAAAAACACTCTTTAAAAGTGACAGCTTCTCTCCATGATCCAGGATGGGGAGCCAAATGTAGCAATTGCTCCTTCAAATAATACTTAATAGTTTCTAACTGAATGAAATACACCTGGAGATGTCTTGAAAAAGACAATTTGTCGTACTTGGAGTTCTCATATACTTCAGCATTTATTTTGCCAGAGATGAGAGAAAATCTATGTTTATAAAGAGAAGAAAAGAAAAACAAAAATTATATTTGTGGTGGGAACCTATTGTTTCAAACGTCTTTAATGACAGCCTGTGTGTGCCTCTGGTTTGGGCAACTGGTATTCAGTCAAAGAAAATGAATACATAGCTCTAACACATGCGTCTAATTTGTGTAATTTTGCCAAGTGAGAGTAATCCCCATGAGAGGACAGAGCCATCAGCATGGGGAACGGCTAACCTAATTACAAGATGTAAGTATGTGCTTTGAAAGTAGGTTTCTCTAAAACGACAACTATCACCGCGTTCGAACAAAGCTGACCCCCACTTGCATTATAAAAGGGGGCAAGCTGAGCCATTTCAGAGAAGGCATCTGGATTGTTTTCTTTTCTCTCTTTCACGCTTTGTCCCGAGACACAAAAACGCACCCACACAATGACTTGTGACGTCTAACAGCGAAGTTATGCCAGAGTCACAATGTGCATCTAGGTGGTGAGCCAAGCAGATGCCCCCATGGGGTCAGCGCTGGTTTTTGTCCCCCAGTGTCACCACAACAGAGGGAAGGTAGGGTAATAAAATTCCTTGGCGCTAAAGGAGACATTCCAGCAGAGGGAGGGGAGCGTCGGGATTTGACATAATTTAAAACATGGTTGTCATATTATGAATGGGAGCCCCCGCTCCCTCCTCCATAGTGGAAACCATTTCTTTTTTCTGTTTTGTTTTCTTACGTAAGCATGAGCGCCTCTAACTTGCTTTGTTTGGGAACAGGACAAAAACAATTAAGTTGAGGGCAGAAGGGCAACTGTAGTGTGTTACAATAAGCCTGTGAATAGAGGGGAAGTGATTAGACACAGAATCTGCAAGGATGGAAAGCACTTCATCTATTCAGGAGGGCAAGGTTTATGAGGCAGCACCATTACAGTGTCCAAATCAGTCTCTCCTTTATTTTGCATGATTTCTGTTCATCATTATCTCCAGATTCAGGTTGAAGTATAAAATATATTTCAAAAAATTATAATTTATTTATCATTTAAAATCAGATTTCCAAGCAATATATTTGGTTTCTCTTCAAGTGCCACCGATCCCTCCAGGTTTATGGTGCACAATATAAAAGAGCATTCTTCTAAAGGTCAGTGGACAGACTGATGACGTACAAAACACAAACCAGCCTCCAGTTGATTTAAGAATCTAATTTGGTTGTCGTCTGAATCTAACCTGTGCAAGTGTTATGGCCATGGCAATTTTGATAGATGTTTTGGTCACACTTTATATTAGGGAACACATATTAACCATGAACTAGTTTCTTATTAGCATGCATATTAGTAGCATATTGGCTGTTTTTAAGCCATTATAAATCACTTACTAATGCCTTATTCTGCATGATCATATTCTGCAAGAGTTTTCCCTCAATAACTTCCTAATCACTGCTTATTGATAGTGAATTAGGGAGTTGTTGTAAACCACTAAACAAGAATAAGCTAATAAGAAACTAGTTCATGGCTAATATGTGTTCCCTAATATAAAGTGTTACTGATGTTTTTTGAAGTGTGTAACACTGATTCAACCTGCTAAAGCTTGTAAGGATGGGGTAACGCAGGAAAAGCATGAGTTTGTATGACTTGTTGTGACTTGCGCAGTGAAATGCAGGTCATTGTCATTAGTCATTAAGAGGGGGACAATGAGATAATTGGTTGATTTGTGGCTAACACTGCACAATGAACATTCAACTAATTCTAACCTACACGTTTTCTTTTATTCTCAGCATATTTAGTTATTAATAGACAGCTATTGATATTGCAATACAGGTAGATGTCTATTTGCTTAATCGCTGTTTTTCAAATCTCTTCACAATTCCCTGCCTACCTAGATACTCTTGCTATGGTGGACAAGCTTGACAATAACAAAAATGGTGACGCCGATCCCGTTTAGCCGGGTGCTGCAGTGTTTATTAGATGATAGTTTTCTTGAAATCAATATAGTTTCAAGAAGTCGAAAGCAAAAGCTACAGTACTCAATGGAAGGATATATTCACAATATAAAAAATTACATTTAATATCATAAAGGGAAAAACAGAGACTAGACTAGAGAAAATAGTAAAAGAAAACAGAAAGATGTCACAAAAAGAAGAATGTTGTCACTTTAAACAACATACTGGTCTTGTCTTGTTCATCCAAAAAGTATTTCAGCTTACAGTTACATGGTTAAGCTAGCAAGACTGCTTAAAATCCTGTTAAAACAAACGCCGTGCCTACCGTGGATAAAATGTTGTAAATCCCCATGCGTTAAACTGCATGTTTGTTTCAGTTGTTCTCGTCTATTTATATGTATTCTAGAGAACCCTGAAAGCCCCAAACGTGTGCCTTTGGGTGAATGGATCACTTTCTGTCTGCACTCCTATTTTACGCTAACCGTATAAAAGAGATCATCTCTGATAGCAGGCATTAGCCAATTATCCACTGAGCCCAAATCCGAGCTGTGGCAATTTTTGTCAGTCAGCTATAATCTCCGTCTAAGCTTGGCAGAACCTGTGAATTTTACCCTCTTTATTTTGTTCAATTTTTCTCTCTTTTTCTCTCCTTTATTATCTTTGTTGGTCTTGTTTGTTATTGGGGGATAAGCACATTTGGGTTTTTTTAGCACAATAACTTTGTTTTCCTTATCTAAGACGTAACTATCATGCATTGTCTCTTATTTGAAACGACTTAGCAGGTGATGTTTCTCCACCACACCACTTTGCTGTTTCTTCCCCATTAACTGAAGAAATAAATGGATCTCTCTGCACATGGGAATGCAACCACTGGTGTCCTGCATTCCTTGATTCCCCACCATCCCTCTGCCGTTTCTAGGGGAACAGAACCAGCAGAGCCTCTGACAGTCTGTGAATTTCAACGACCCTCAGCAGCAGAGGATTTGATGCAACCCTGGCAGAGGCAACAGCCCCCGCAAAGACTTGCTGACCAGGAACATCGTCATATGTCACTGAAAATAGCTCAGAAACACTGTTTTCTGCCTGTCTCCATATACACTGAATAATGCTCGTTGGATTCAGTGAAGCTGAGGAGGACTTTTCTTTCACATTAATGCCAGAGTGACGTCAAAGTGCCTCTAAACACTGTGACATCAAGCATTGGTATGAGGCCAGTGGGTGCGACAGAAGCGCTGCCATTGTTGCTCTGCCTGTCAAGCTTTCCAAACTTGCTCTAAATGTATGAGAATAACATGCAGTGGCAGATTAAATGCTGGAAATGTGTTAAAATCTGTCAATAATTTGAAAAGGGAAACAAAAGCAGAGTTATCATTTTTAGTCTGGAAATACAACTGTTGCTGACAGATTTTATCAGCTGCAGCTAGCTAGCTAGCTGACATAAATACCATGAATTTGTTGAAAACTCTTTCTCTAGCTTATCTTTTAATGTTTCAGAATGAAAGTGAATGAATTTGATGGCTACATACATGATACGACGCTAACTCAGCTTTCTGCAATGATGCTAATTTCAGGAGTTATCTGTTATGGTGGTCACTATGTCAGATTAGGGTCAATAGTCATGAATTCTTACCGTGACTTTAACAAGAGAGCTGACAGACTACACGAAGGTCTCTGACCAATTATACCATACCTTTTTTCATGACCTTCATGATGTCATGAGGAAGGAAGTGCTACAGATCAAATCACTGTGACGTCGTGCCAACAACTACCAAGCCCCCAGGATAAGCGGCAGGTCTTGAATCCATCTTGCGTAGTGGCCAAACTGTGTAATTACAATGTCACGTGATGCTCTGGGGCCCAAAAAGACATTTTTTTCCTCACGCTTTCATTTCACTGTGAACGGTTGATACCTTTTTTACGTGTCACGACCCCTGTGAAATAACTCAATTCCCAATCATAACTTGATGAAGGCTGCAGAATAGGGATCCGAAAGACAATGAGGAGGTCGACAAAAACAGGCACATCTTGTCTAAAATTTGAGCTAGCGTTTGAGCTAGCTCGCGTGGCCATGATGATAGTGTGCGCTCAGAAAATGCAGGTGTTTTCAGAGTGGATATTGTAGCATCACTAGATGCAGCAGTACAAGAACATCTGCAGAGTGCTACTGTGTTTAAAGGAACATCTAAGACAGAACAGAATGAACTCTCAGTTTGAGTCATCAAAGAAATTAAGAGTGCTGACTCAAGCTAAAATGTCAATCATTTGTTGTTTCCAGCTTCTTGGATGTATTTTTTTTTGCTGCTGTTCTTCTTGTCATTTATTAGGTTTTAGGTTTTGGACTGATGGTTTGACAAGCAGAGCTCTTTTAATTTATTTAAATTGACCGGTATGATGCACCAGTAGGGTGCTTTGGCGCGTCCTACTGGTGATACATGGTTATAGCGCATCTGACCAATGATGACCCCCCCCCCCAAACAAGTGGTGGTCACCAGCCACCACTTGTTTTAGGGTATGTGGGGCTGGAGAGGGCGTAAAGGGGTTTGCTATTATTCGACTCCATTTGCTACTCGAGGAAAAAAAAAAAGACTGTCTGGCATACAAAAAAATGCAGAAGTATAATTTGTAATTTGAAAAACAGCCCTGTGGTCAGCAAAAGTCTGGCTGATGATGCGACACAACGCGTCATTCGACTGACTTTTGCTGACAAATCTGCAGCGGGCAAGATGTGGGGAAGTTAAACATTGTGCACTTTCGTAATGCTACCCAAATGGGCAAAATTTCCATTTAACTGCTTTGTACTAACTCATTTTCAAACTGACTATCATCACCGCCAATCAAACTTTACAAAGCTTCACCAAAGACTCAAATATAAACTACTTTTGTATTTGAAGAACTCCCTGGAGTTGTTTCTCCACCACACATCATTTACTTTAATAACATGCAGCTGTGAGCATCTACTCTCTTTTCTTTGTGCATTGCATTGTTTGACAGCAGTTTCCATCAACAGCATGCAAAAATGTGTTCTTGTTTTTGTAACTTTTTTATTATACATGCTGTTTTAAGAGTGCTAAATTCCAGTGCATTCAAAAATCGTTTCTAATTAGTATGCAGTGTTGGCAGGAAATTAAAAGAAAGTAGCTGTTTCTCTGTCGGGCTTTAGATATACATTTAAGTGGCTCTTTAAACACCTCTAGTTTGGTTCATTAGGTCCAAAACAAGGGAAAAAATGTTTGCACATGAGTTCTTCTCTGATTCCTGTTAACACCGACTTTTTACAAATGCACCAACAGGTATAAACATTAAGTAATACAGGCAGCTCATTAATTGGAGAGTTTAGACGATTCTGCATCAGCAGGACCTACTTGTATGCTTCTGTGATACACTCCAGTCTTTACGAGCAGCCTCAGGCCACTGCCATGTGTACGCTCATGCTCTCACTAATGAGGCTAACACAGGTGGTTGAAATTTATCGCATGTAAATGCAGGATTGCTCCAAATTTTCAAGTACAGTTTGGTTTTACCTGTTTTTCCAGCTGTACGTGAGTATAATAATGCTGAAATAATGGAAAAATAACAATAATACAAATATTTCATTATGTATAAGCCCGCAAACATGTTCAGAGCTTAAAAGAAAACAAAAACATGTTGTTTCGTCTTCAAAAAGGGCCCACATTCAGCTGTTTGTTTGTACCAAATGAATATATGAGGTAATCTTTATTCAGCATAATCATCCAATAAAGCATAAAACACATATATTTAGCGTTTCCCTGCCATTATTAATGTTTGCTTTACTCAGAGGCTCCACCTTTTTCATTCAGATGCAGGTTTGCTTCCCAGAACATGTACAATAGGCTCCACATGTTTTTGCAAAATCCAATAAAAACAGCTTTCAGGGAAATGAGGCTCAGAATCCAGTAAGTTTAATCATCTCTTTCTTCACTTCTTCTGAATCAGCTGACTCTGGGCAAATGTTCCTCTTTCAGTTAACGTAACCAGATCTTGTGTGTGTCCTCCTTAGGATGGGGATGGGGTGCTGACATGTAAGGTTTTAACATTATATTAGCTGGTGATTACATGACAGTGCATCCAAGGCAATGTTGCCGAGTAACAGAAAGTTAATGTAACAAGGAGTGTAATGAATTACTCCATACAGGGAGAAAATTAGTGAAGTAATGCACTACTTTTTTCAAAGGTGATGAGTAATATGGAATGAATGACCTGTTTTGAGCAACTACCCCAATACTGGAAACCAAGTACTGTTCTTGTAATACATGGGCGCTCTCGCTGGACCAAATGTGAATCACAAATATTAATGTTGAACCAAATGACTCCAGCTGTTGCTCATAGTGAGAAATATGCCTCCAGAGAAGCAGATACAAAGATCTATCATTCTTTATCAATCCTTTGTCTCCTTATACTGACGAAGCAACGTCTCCTTTCTCTTCAAAAAGAACCACCAAAGCTCAAGCTTCAAATACTGATTTGAACTACCATGACTACAATGGCAATGGTAGAAGTGTAGAAGCTGTGTTTCCCATTAATTACCACCACAGTCGAATTTGTCCCGCTAATGAACCAAAAATATTATTCGCTTTTCAAAACTGCATTGATGATTTCTAACATTGCTTTGCGCCATCGCCGTTGCTTCGAGGAAACTATTTTGTTGTCTCTCGGTCAAGTTTTAGTAACAAATCTTGTTGTGGTAGAAGCATTTGGGTACGCTGTAAAAAATAGATGTTTTTTGCTATCACATTAGCCATGGGGGTGTTTTAAAAGCAATGTGACAGCAGTGTGTTGGCTTGTGGGTGGAGGTTTCCTGTCCCCTAGTGGCAAACATTCAATTAACATAGCTTTAATGTAAATATGATGTTTCAGGATGGTGCTGAAACAGGCAGAAACATAGCAAAGGTACTGTAACTTATTGAACAATATGGAAAATGTGTTATAATACTCTGGAGCTGCTTCAATTAATAGTACTCAACACCTCACTCATATCTGTTAAACTTAAAAATCAGCATATACAATGAAAACCCCTCAATTATGAACTTTATTCACCTTAAATGTTTCTTTTTCAACTAAAAGTTTTTATCACCTTTGTTTACTTCATCAATCCAGTACGTTTTAACATCTTTTAACTTAGAGTCAGAGTTTTTGTTTCATTAATGCACAAACTCTTGTCAGAATACATTTCCTGATGATGTTTTGGATTCTGGATACACACATTAAAGACATCCCTCCCGCTGTCAATCAGCAGCTTTTTTTTCGCTGAGCACAGCCATCTCTTACTTCCTCTGCCATGTCACACAGACCACTGAGACAATGGTGAATAATGAGAGTTGAGCGGTGCACTCCCACCCCTGTCTCGCTCTGCTTTCATGGGTCTCACTTCAACAGGAGAAACCCAGCGGAAACAGCCATAAACTGTGCCCAAACTGTGAAGGAGGTGAATTAGTGGCCCCCATATGGAGTCAGAACTGGGTCATGGTGCCCTGTCTGATCGTTTTACACGTCACCTTGTAAACAAAAGATGAAAAAGACATACCACCCAAGCATTACTCATCTCTTCAAGCTGCTGTCTTGTGCATTTCCTCTGGTACTGTATAACACGTCCGCAGTTGATGTTGACAAGGCATTTAAACTCAGATTTTATTGTGTCAGAAAGTCTTCGTAAGCCTGTGTGTGTGTGTGTGTGTGTGTGTGTGTGTCTGTGTGTGATGGGGCTGAGTAAGGGTGTTTTCAAGTCCTACCACCATAATAGTGTTCCTCGAACTGCTGCTGCACACGTGGACTGTGCAGCATAGTGAGCACAATACTCCCCGAAAATACTTTTTAATGATGTGACTTCAAGCAGGTGTGACTTATGAACACTTGAATGAAATATGTATTTGTCAATGTTGCTGATTAAAAATAAAGAAGTGGTGAGCACAGTGCAAAACAAAGGTTTTTGACTCTGATATTTCAATGATTTATTCAATTTATTGTCTAAAAAGGGTCAGAAAACAATAAAATATGTTACTTAAAGGTTTGCAGAGTGGAGGGTGATGTTTTCAACTGATGTTTTATCAATGCAACAGTCAGAACTTTGAATTACAAAGATTTAAAACAGAGAAAAGTGGCATTTGAGTAGCTGAAACTTGCTAATTTTTGTTATTTTTGCTTCATGATGGGTCAATCATTTGTAATTATGTGGCACTATTAACTGGATAGCAACGTATTTTTGTGCCTGCTTTATAGATAGGAGTATTTGATAACATACTGGACTCCCTGCCCCCTCCCTGGGTAGTTGGTAAATGGACTTGCATTTATAGAGCACTCTACTGGTCTACCAACCCCTTACAGTGCTTTATAACACTTTCCACATTCACCCTTTCACACACACATTTACACATCGATGGCAGAGGCTGCCTACTCCTGCATCAGGGGTGATACGGTGCTTCCTAATCAAAGCGCCCTACAATATGTCGATGCTATACCACTCACATGCTGATGGAACAGCCATTGGGAGCAATTTGGGATTCAGTGCCTTACCCAAGGACACTTTGACATGTAGCCAGAGCCAAGGATCAAACCACTGACCCTCTGATTAGCAGACAGCCGGCTCTACCTTCGCAGCTACAGCCGCCCCCAGGGGTACAAATCACATATGAAGATTATTAGTGCAACATGAAAGCCATAGAATGTCACTTTTTTATTCAAAATTACATCTTCAAAATCATTTTAATGGTACAGTGTGTCATAATAGGGTGAGTGGTGTTTCTGTCTCAGCCACTCTGCACCCCATCACTTGTTTCTACGCTATGTAACTTCAGTGAGAGGGCAGGATCACAGCGTTACATACATACAAGTTTTCAACACATCACCTTGTTATGATGTAATGAGTTGTGTTTGTAATTAGCACCTACATTACATCTGATGTATACCAGTTGTTTGCTTTTGTGTAATACATTTCCCTAAAAATAATAATAATAAGAGTATTTGTATGTTATTTTGTTTTACAGTGGATGTTTCTTGGAACACTTAATGTGTAATGTTGTTGGAGTCTCCCCATCGCTGCATTTCTATGTGTATTTCAATGCAGAGTGAGCTCAAATAGCAGAACATGTTCTTATTATTACTATAACACACTCTGTTATCTAAGAAAAGCCTTTTAGCCTTTGTGCCGATGGCAGACAGACAAAGTTAGCTGCTGAAACTAAAAAAATACACAAGTCATTGACGTCACTGTGATGTTGACCGCACTATGACTCATCTTCCCCTCAGAGCTTCATGACTTTGTTTATTTCTATACATCTACATATCATATAAGGGTCTCTCTGATACTGTCTGTTGTGTTGTGTGGACATCCTTATTTATCCCTGTTCAGGAAGACTTCCCACACAGCTAACCTTTGAGAAACAATCTCGAGCAGGCCTGCCCACCTTCCACCCCAATGGAATATTTACCAAAAGCAAGGAACATTTTTACATATAACCAGCCTAGGGCCATGTATTCAGGCTGATGTTTATGCATACATTAATGATGTCCAAGAAAGAAGGACATTATTCATTCTTTAACTGGAAGACAGTACAAATGCAAAACAAGGCTCCTGTCATGAAAGGCTAAAATGAGTAAAGGCCACAGCTTTAATAAATAAACATACCACGTAATCACACACACACGGCAGGAAATGCAGTCAACCAGAGAGAGGAAAAGGGCAGGAGCGATTGCCAACAACCTGGGTTATTATAGCTTGAATTTAAGTTTTGAATAATGTGTTGTTCCCATACAGAGTTTTTATTTCAGTTTCAGTTCAGTGTCAGTGTGAGTTCAGTAGGCCGGTTTTACATCATTTTTAGGCTTTAAAGTGCCTGGTAAGGTTTATTTGTAAAGGTGGTTGACTAATAAAACAACACCTTTACAATCTAATGCAGAAGGCTGTGTCAGGAGGTGTTGATTCAACTAAAGTCTTTGGTTCAAATATTAATAAAAAAGAACAAGATAATACAGAATATGATACTGTTAGAACAGGTGGACATGATTTTGATGATTTTGAAGCTATATAAAGGGCAAAAAGGGACAAAACTTAAGGGGTTAAATAATACAATACAGATAAGAGACACTAGAGACACATTCGGGTCTCCCTCTGTCTGTTTCCATCTTGTTGAGTATTTTACACCATTGCATCATGCTACATCTGCCGTGCTTGATATGCGCTGATGGGTTGAAATCCATTTTGTGATGATGGGAAGATGGCGTATACTAAATACTCAAGAAAAGTGTGTATACCTGAGTAAGTACATTTAAAAAGTGTTTATACTTCCCACCTCTAAATACACATGATTGCATAAGTCTGCTACAGACTAATTTTATAAATGACTTTCCTTTGGAAGATCCTTCTCCACTATGAGTCACCTTATATTTAATTGTGCTTGAATTACGATGAGTTATAAAGGAAAATATTTTATTACCCACCTCCCACTGGATCAATTATCCTGTCTGGAGATGACGTGTGCAGCTCAGGTTCACCACAGGCTCCTCTTTGACTATAGTTCCCCCCCCCATGCAAATTCTTGCATATTGCACCTTTAATAACATGACAACTAGTGAAGGTGGTCATCTGCAAAGATAATATAATATATAATATAATAATCCTATAATAATAATCATATGACTCGACAGCCCCTCTCAGGATCGGACAGGACTTTGTTTTCTGTCAAAGTCTGGTAATATCTTAGTGTGGTTATGTGAAAGAATCATAATTCTTGGCCTCACCCTATTTTCCGCATATGAACGTACTATATGTTAATGTTGTGTTTACCTCACAGCCCCATAGTGGTAAAAGAAACAAAACAGTATTTGTATGCCTGTTCATATTCAGAAGAGAGACAGCATGATCAGTGTAGGTGGAAAAGTAAAACTCATTTGTGGGCTTGAATGAGGGAGAAAACACACACAGAGTCCATCCATTTTCCTATTATAGTTAATTTCCTATTGGCCTTTAGGCCAGCACACATCCTTCCAGACATTATTAAATCACTCATGAAAACGTAGGTTATTGATAAGTCATGCTGCTGTGAACAGTGCATGTTATTTTATTCTGAATATTCCCTCTAAATGAGTGATTTGTGTGCATTAAAACGTGCCCACACAACTCACCACACTGCTGACTCTGAGTCCCTGGTGGAAAAAGCACACATCAAAGTCTTCAAGTATGAAACACAGTCTGGAACAAGGAAAACAAAAAATATAAAGCAGGTCCCCTCCGGTGTCCTTTTTTGAAAATGCTGCAAATGAGCAAAGAAATACATCAATCCATTAAGTCTCATTAAGTCTCATTAAATCCAGTTACTGCTGTGTAAAACCTTGGACATGAGTAATTGGATTAATTGAGAATTAAAGACAAACAGACGGTTGAAAAGACTGAGGCTGAGCCATAGTTCCTGCCCTGATTTCACTGCAGAGAACAAATGGAAGAAGTGGTAGGCAGCCCTCTTCATAGCAGGACCCCCAGCTGACTGAAAATTAATTGACAACAATTTTGATAATCGATGAATGAAGAAAACATCTAATGTTCACATGTTCCAAATTTTCAAATGTGAGGACAGTCACAATGTGGGGACCCACTTTACTTATGAGGACAAAATGCATGTCCCCATAATGTCACAAATTTTTAGGGGGGAGACTTGGTTTAACGTTAGGGTAAGGTCACATTTTGGTTCATGTTTGGGTATGAGTCACATTTTGGTAAGTAAGTGGTCGTTATGGTTACGGTTAGGGTAAGTCTCCAGAAAATGGATGTCTAATGTCCTCAAAAGTGATAGAAACATGACTGTGTGTGTGTGTTCCCTAAACCAAAACCACAAGAGCAGAGGTGTAAGGAATTAAATAAACAGTATGTTTATCTGCTTTAGCGTTAGCATGTTCAGCTACCTAGCTTGGAAATGTTACTTCCAAAGCAGAGAAGTAAATCATTGGCTACCTAGCCTACAGTGGTTAGGCTAAATAACCTAGCAGTAGTAACTTAGTTAGTAGTTAAGTAATTTGTTGGGTTAAAAAAATAACCCTGTTCATTTTTGGGATTTAAGAACAGACATTGGTTAATAAATGTTGTAGTGAGTTAAAGGGAAATTCTGGTATTTTTAGACCTTGGCACTGGATTTATAATGTATTATAATGGGCTATAACGGTTGCAATGTAAACCTTAGGGCAACTCTGACCATCAAAGTTACGTCCACTGAAAGTGCTTGTTTTTTGTCACTGACAGGAGGGGTTATTGTTCTAAGTGTCTGACAACATTATGAAACAGTTCCTACAGAGAGAGACCTTTTTGTTAAATAATAAGATCATTTTTGTAACCAGAAACACAAGTCTCATTCAAGGAGAAGTCTCCCTCCGAAATCTCGTGAGACGTGAAGATGGTGGTGGAAAGAGTTGGAGAGAAGAGTTTAGAGTTTACCTATTTCTGGAGTCATGGCTGAATATCTAATTTTGATGTGTGGCGACAACCATGACAACTCATCATGCAAGATTTCAAAGCGAGACTTCTTGAACGAGACCTGTGTTTCTGGTTACAAACAGGATCGTCTTATATAACAAAAAATGTGGATCTCCATAGGAATCGTTTCCGTAATGTTTTCAGAAACTTAGAATAAACACCACAACTACAATTTCACATGAATTACAAATTGCTGCTTAGCTTACATGCTTAAACCTGTTGCAAAGGTTAGATCATTCTTAATTATGTTTTATTTTCAGACAGTAAGTTTGGCTTTTACTGTTACTATAATCTTCCTTGACTCCCGGTTTGAACCTGGAAGGTGATGGATGCCTTAGGGAAGCTTGTCTGTGTCCCCAGGCAGCTCCTAGCTAAAATCCCCATGCAGCAGCAGAGAAGAGCAGAGAATGGTTCATGATACCCAGGGGCTAAAAACTCCCAGACTTAATAAGCAAGTCAAGTATTGTCAGCTTACTGTTTGTGTGAATTTGCCCCGCGATAAACACAACCCTCCATTTGGTCTGCATGTGGTTTGAACACCATATGTGGTTTGAAATTCATCAGCTGTGACGAACAGCTACACCGTTGGTAAATAAGTTGTTAATTGGATACAAGAACTTTGTGCAAATGTGTAAAAATAAATCATTAGTGGCAACAGCACCAGCAAGTCTGTAGGGTGACATTCTCACATTTTCTCTCACTTCTCAAGCTGTTCAGGGTTTGAATTGGCAAGGAGGTAAATGTATGTGTGTAAGTGTGTGTGTGTGTTTGAAGAAGAGGATGAAGAAACAAATCCCATGTGGAGCCAGAATCGCACACATGATCCCAAAAAACATCCTGTCACTCATAACGATTACAGTAACCCTGACAGGGAATTATGAATTTACATGTGTGAGGCCAACAGAGGATCACAGCTTCACACTGATGTCGCTCCTACATCCACAGACTGGGCAGAGCCTCTCGCTGCCCTCGTCTCTTTGTGCTGATGTTGGCACAGAGCAGTCGTCGCCAAACTGGCTTCAGAGGAAAATCCAATATTTGAACTTTTCAGTCTCTCCACAGTAGTGTGGATTGGCTAAGAGTGGGTCTGACTACCAGACAGAAGAAAAAACAGACTAGATTGTCAGTGCTACACTTACACTCTCTGCACTGCTCTGGGGAACATGAGTTTAAAAAGAGCTTAAACCAGTTTTGTAATAAATAAATAGATAAATAAAAGGCACGTTTTCCTTCCACTAGCTTTACTTCTCTGCAAAGTTAAAAGTGATTCATACAGAATCTGTTGTCCACAGCTGCTGCTTTATGAAAAGTTTCTTCTTCGGTTCATTAAATCACTGCAGACATCTGGACACAGCAGCACAGATAAACTGATGAATCTGCCAGTGCCATGCCAGTGCGCAGTGCCATTACACACAGCTGTCTACGGTGTTTACCATCATTAAATCATGTGCAAACGACACCCCACTGCCACAAAATAAGCACCGTCTTCAGACTGGTCTTTGACAACTCAGAGATCTCTTTTGTGAAAGATGTCGGTTTACTGGAGCTCATTAATCCTGTACGTCACATCTTCCTTTCCAACACTGCTGTGTTACATTTTAAGATATAATTTAACCATTTGCAACGTGACTTACAGTAAAATTATGACTGAATGGCCAAAGTGCTTCATCAATCTATTCTTTATTGTTTGCTTCTATCATCATTGCACTGATTAGCCTCTAACAAACTCCACACCTGCGTCTGGCTGCGGGTTTGTGGCTGTGTTTGTTCACGTCATGCTGCTCTGCACCATCCAGACAACAATATGATTCGCCAGGGAAGCCAGTTCAGTGTTTGTTGAGCTTTTGTCTTCATGCTTCACTGTGATTAGCTAAGCTATTTCAAAGAGATTAAACCAGTGATGTGGCAGGTATGCTGGGAGACAAGCACACTTACCTGTGTGCCAAAGACCTGGGCAACTAAAATAGGGACTTTTAATACTTTTTTAATATTGTAGAAATGTGTTCAGCCCACTGTGACATCACAAATGGATGTGTTCGTTCAACTTTGACATCAGTGTTCAGTCCACTGTTTCACCACAACTGGATCTGTTCAGTTCAGTGTGTTACAACCTGGCTCTCTGGGCCATGAGAAATTTGGGAAAAAACACGATTTTACACCACAAATGGACTAGTTTCTTCCACTATGACATCACAATTAACAATATATTACTGATATAATAAATTACCACCTTGCAATAAAAAAACACACATGCTAACATGCGTCTCTTTGCCAAATCACTCAATTCTCTCAAATCTTTTCTACCTTCTGCAGTGTTACTGTCCCTACAGTCAACATTACAGCTCTGAAGCTATAACACAATTACTTATCATACTAAATGGTTTAATGTACATGTTCACAAACCATGTTTTTGTTTTGAAATGGCTAAATATAACAGTGTTTACTCCCATGCACAAGCCTTTCTGCTCCTACCTTTGATTAGTGAATAATGAGCCACATTAAACCTTTCTGCTTTCTGTTGGCTGGCGCTGCAGATGCTGTGGAGATGTCATTCTTCAGCTCGTTTTGTCAAAACAAGTCTATAAAAAGAGAAACAGTGGTAGCAGCTTTGTCATCATGATGACCTCAGAGTGATTTGTCTAGATCTCATTTTCCTAGAAGACTGGATGTGACGGTGAAATGAAACTGTATTTTTGGGGACGCTTCACATCCCGTTATTTCAATAAACCATATAGCATGAATGAAATTGACTCTTATCGTGAGACAGTTGAATTTTTAATAAATACAGTTCTTGCACCTTAAGGGAACAGAGTGCCATGAATATATTTAACTGTGGGAGTATCTCTGTTTCCAGAGTACCTGATATTGCCTGTACATAACTCAGGTTTGAACAATCACTATGTATGATGTGATTATGATTATGATTATTTTGGTACAACCCTTCACAAGTACTTTAGTTTAATTTCTCTATGAGTCACATGCAGTCGTTGGCAATGAAATGCTTGTTCTCAGGCTCCCTCCAGCGATGCTCATACAAAATGTGCAAAAGACAACCACACAAATGTAAGATGAGAAAAAGAGACTCTAAGACAAAGCCATAAATAATGAAGAACAGTGGATCCCAAAGTTGTTATAACAGAGGGGGCATGGCAAGGCGACTTAACAAAGACAAGAAAATATGACGGCATATCTCGCCTGGGGCTTGAAAATATTGTTCTCTACAAAAGGACGGGCCCCAGAGAAAAAGTTTCAGAACAATTGATAATAATATTTCAATTTTCAGCAGAAAAGGCTATATAATCTAAACAGGATTATGTGCTGGGAATCAAAAAGGCATTTCATTTGTTGTAATACAGGAGTACTCTTACTAGTTATTTTTCTCAGTAGGCTGTAACGTAAAAAGTTACTTTTCAAGCATCATTATGTAGAAATTGGCATTTTCTGGGCGTCCCCCACAGTTTTTAATGCAACAGTCGTAAACACAATTCCCAGGTAACAATTTGTCAGATTGACAGTAATGTAGGTGCTAACTACAAACAAAACGTCTTACATCATAACAGTGTTAGGTGTTTAAAACTTGTATATTGATGTAAACATACATAACGCTGTGATCCTACCCTCTCACTGAAGTTACACAGTGCAGAAACAAGAAACACCATTCACCCTATTACAAGACACTGTGCCATCAACATGGTTTCGAAGCTGTTTTTCTAAGGTAAAAAAGATACATAATGTTGCTTTAAGTGGCATTAATCTTATAATGGAACGAGTTCCTTTCAAAAGCAATTTTTTATATATATATATGTGGTCCATACAGCAGCTATTACCTGCATTTTTATATTTTTATTCATATTCCCTGCGCTGTTACATCCTATTGAGGAGAGTACCTGCTTGTTAAGATTGACGTTGAACTTTGCTTCCTCCCACACATAGTTATCCATCAAATGCTTGTTATGAGAGCAGCATATGAGCTGATCTAAAGTCAGAGATAAAAGGGATTTATGAGAGTAGCAGAGAACGGATATATAATGATCCCACTGTGTAGATGATAACACTTCTTGAAAATCCGAAAGCCTCATCTACTGAAAATGGAGACTGACTCTGACCCTCTTTTCTACCGTCTTTTAAAGCTGCGGCTCATTGCATATCATATTTCTTGATTAATCATGTGCATGTAAATGGGGACCTCAGAAGGTTTAGGGTTGAGTTATTGCATTAATAGGAAGTGAAGATCCAGGTTAAACATTCAGTCGGGGATAGGGCTGTCACTTTCTACTTAATATTAATAAATCTTGTCAAATGTGGAGAGCTTGGTGACATGATAACACTGTATAAAACATAATTCGCCAAACATTTGGTCAAAAGGTTGGGTCATGACATGACACTGACAAAACATTGCGTTTATTTCATGAAGGTGGCAAATGTTATTGCCTTTTGTCAAAGTGACGGTTGAATTGGCACCTTCTTTGGCTCAGACATTAGTGGTTTCCACACAATCAATTCTGCTTACTTTGGTGATACCCTGACTCTTCCTCTGTTGCAACCATGAGGTTAACATTGGATTGCCATGAAATTTGGTTCACCCATCTTTAGCCCAGTGAGGATAAAACGACATTCCCCATCAGCCTAAGCAGTGCTTTCAGTTTGATACTACTTGGCAAACCATTCTATGCTAATGCATTAAACACTGAGAGCCAGGAAGGGGGATCAATATGTGGCTCTGGCTACACCTCGGGCAAGACACTGCATCCCAGACAGTTTCTATCTGTGTGAGAGTGTGTGTGAATGGCTAACCATAGAAATATTGTGGGGCGTGTTGCTCCTGCGGAGCAGGTCGGCACCTGCTTCAAAGCCATCAGTGTATGAATGTGCGTCTGAATGAGTGACTGTGATGAGTGTTGTAAAGTGCTCTGAGTAGTCATAGGTAAGAAACGCAGTATATAAATGCAATTCCATTTACCATCCCATTTACATTATGTAACTGTACCATTATGAGAGAGCTGTTATCAAAAACAGGTTTATCATGCAGCTGAATAACACAGAAGCTGAAGTCAGAATGCATGTTTGGTCTTTTTCATGCAGCTTCAACAGAATCAACACAGTAACAAAACCACACCAGGCATCAACTCAACCAAAACAACCACAAAAACAAAAGAAGAAGAATATTATCTGAACAACTCGATATCAGATCAGTCCTAAAATAGAAGCAAACACTGGTGACAGTGACCTGATAGTGAGAGTGCACTTTCTCTCCTGGGACCTCAGCTTTGAATGAACAGATGTAGAATGTGCAGTTTTTTTTTGTTTTCCTCTCTCTGAGGAATAAGCTGACATCAAGCAAAGCTGAATATCAATAACAAGGCATATAACTGTTGTTGAGGAATTATTTCCTGCTTGCGTTTCCCTGGCTGATTTTGAACTGACACAATGCCTCTGGACACAAAGGGTTTGGTTCTTGGACAGCTGAGAGTGAAACAACTGAGTGGCGTGTTCTGTGAAAGAGACTGGAAAGCTATTTTGTGTAGTGCTCTAAATTTACCCTGCACATCCTCAAGCCTGGCTGTCATCCTCCAGTTGGCCCTCTGCTAAAAACATAACAATTTTCCTTCATAAACTATAATTCACAGCTGCAGGCTGAGCATTTTGGACATTGAGCTAATGTGTTTATTTATAGAAGGTTTTGTCTTTCAAAATAAACCTATTTGATGGTGATTTTTTGTTCGTCTCGCAGAGCAGCATTTGCTTTCAGAAAGTCTTCTTTCACAGTCCTCATGTGATCTCCATGAAACTCGCCTTTCTGCAGACCCCAGAGGATTGCAGGAATGCAGATAGATGGTTTCCCTACATGCCTGCTGAATATTTGGTCAGGAGGGGATGTGTGGGCAGGCTGCAACATTAACTTCTGTCTCCTGTCCAGAGGCAGTTCATCTGTGGCGAGCCATTCACAGTCAAGTCTATTTAACAGCTTCTCTGATTACCTTTTTTTCCTACATTTTTTCCATGTGCTATATGATCAAAAAAGTGTCTGTTTAAGAAAATTTTTATTGGTGTGAAATATGAAAGTGTGCGTGTGACCAGTTTCACCTGAAAATAACTTCAAGCAAGTTCAGCAATGAGTCACTGGCATGACACATCCCATGTACTTCTGCCCATGCTGAGTGACTCACTAGAAATACCTGTTTTATCATGACCATGGCACAGACCTCGTCCCTACCTGCACATATTGTTGCCTTGTTCAGTCTACACTCACAATTTGAAGAATTGCAGTTTTTGTGACTCTTCACAAAGGCTCTCCTTCAGCCTCAGCCTTCAGCACAAAATTGCGACTCGTCTCTTTTGAGAAAAGATAAAAAATTAATCAAAGCAGGTTGATGGCACTCGATGGCAGTCTGAACACTTTTCCACACTTACAGTATGGCTGACTGACTAGTCAAAGACATACGCGTGTCAGGCTTTGTGTAAAGTGCAATAATTACAGGTGGTTATGTCTTGTGGAAACAATGCAAGCTGCTTCACTCTTGTAGTCGGAACAAACTTTACAGACAGATACTTGATGATAGATTTCTGTAGCTGCCTCTTCAAACTCCTGAGAAACTTTAACAGCCTGAATGTGCTCACTGACTGATTCTTATTGTTAAAATACACTCATGAGATGATCCATTGGAGGCACGATGCTTTTCGTCAGCTCCAGAATTGTGATATTTTTAAATTTTGTGGTGTTTTTTCTCTTTTTTTAAATTTCCTTTTCATTTAGCTCTTTCTTGTCTTCTTCTCTGTATTTGTCTATTCTTTCTTTACCCCATGTATTCCTCATTTAATTCCTTCCTATTATTCCTCCCCACTGTTTGTCTGTACAATTTTCTCATTTCTTTGCCTACTTTCATCCCTCCTTCCCACTCAGTTAAAGGCTCTACTGAATTTGAATTTATCAACTAAAAGCCAGTTACAGGTTACAAAGTCAGTCACAAAGTAAAAAAGTGCAAAAGAAATTAAGTAAGCAAGTGAAAGTGCAAGGTTTTGCACCGAGAGTTGAGCTAGGTTCACGTTTTTGCCCGGCTGACCCTGGAGGTTTCCTATAGAGCCTTCTGCAGTGCAGTGGCTGCCATTTTTTCATGTAGTTGTTACGTCTGAACACAGTCTAATTCTTGGGTGTAATAGTCACTTTGGTTTGGTCTCCTGCAGTTTTGGCAATTCCACAGGCCAATTCCTCAAATGGCTGCTGGAAAAACTGTAGTGATCTTGGATAAATATTATCGAAGAAATATTTTACAAGTTGTAACAAAACTTCACTGCTGGACAGCGTCTTATTTTTCTTTGTACTGTCTGCATCATTGTAAAATTGCACACATAATGCTGCCTTTCTCCCTTTTTGTCAGCATTGATCAAGACTGGGTTTTCTTGTGTGAAGAGAACGACAAAGGACCCACTGGGTGTTCAGCGATCACGTACAATGTGAGCATGAAAGCTGCAGGCCCTGGCCCTGAGTTACAAAACTTGCAAGATTAATTAAAATGCACTGTCTGCCAAACTTACTTGACCGAAGTTCAAAGGACTTTACAGGCCTGTTCATTAATGCCACAGTCCTATAAGCACTTATATTCAATTCATATTCTGCCACCTTTTTTTAACCCCTTCAGTAAACTTCCACCCTTAAAAAGTTGTTCTTCTAAAGTTCAATGCAACCAGTGAGATTGTTCTGACTTCCTGTACAGCTTTGACTCTTAAGGTTAAAACAGGCTCCTGGCAGCCCAGTCTGATGCTAATACAGACTATTTATCACTGAGCAGCTTCACTTAAAAGACAAACTGTCGACTTCTTTGTGTTGGAAATGTCACTGCGACTATGAATCTGGTTTAAATTTCCATTTTTATAAGCAAATACAGAATCATTGTTTCCCTTTCAACAAGTCATTAACATTATAAATGCAGGGATATCAGAGAGTTATGTCACCCACCATTCATCAGGAGAAAATCGTCTGATTGTTGAATAATTTTAGCAATTACTTCTGAAGGAATGTGTTTCTCAAAACTCATTTTCTGACCCCTTGCACAGCAACACATTTTGCTTTGAAGCATAAAGAGGCTTATCACAGAGCAGTATATCTCACAAAAGGACAAATTACTTCTTCACTTTGTCTGTTGTGCCAATACTCTAATTGCTTATACCTCCCTATACCTCTTTTCTTGTCAGTGGATCTTTTCTACTTCCGTCCATTACAATTATCTCGGGATACGTGAAATATAAATAAATTACTGGAACCGACAACGGAAGATTTCCATCAATGGTTGTTGGCAGATAATGGGTTAGGGTTAGGGGGGTTAATACAAGACCAGAGCCACACATGTCTTCGCTGGAATGGGCGTTGTTTTTCAAGTTCAGAAGGAGACAACACAATTGTAACTTGCAATACGTGTTCCCCAAGGAGGGAAAAAGTCTATGAGTGTGGGGGTGTGAAGTTAGAAAGAAGTGATCTCACACTTGAATTAGCCTGCTCCTCATTGCTGCTTGAGGCAATAGTCTACATTAGCTGTTACTAGCAATACACATCCACACGCCTAACTCAACTGTCAGTAGACGAGTTGCATTGTGGGTAACGTAGGTGCCAGGTTTGAAAAAGAATATAAAAGGAAGATCTCTGGTTCTGCTGCATCGACTTTATGCTGCGTAGTGTAACGTTAAATCAGTGACTTTCTTCGTGCTGAAGTACTAAAATACAAAACCCCACTCATGACATTTCAGGCACTCACTTTGTCTTGGCAGAGTGAAATTTGGTCGAGTGGTGAGGTTTTTTTGGCTCGTACCACGAGGGCATTTGTGGCACCACTGTTAACAAACTGTAATGACAAGAAGAGAAATCAAAGCCCAGATGGTGCAGCTGCAGGGGAAATGTTATCAAAAGGTTGAACCACTGAGCCAACAAGCTGCGATCGTCTCTTTCTACAATCCGGCCACCTGCTTCGGCGAACGTTTCAAATCCCGCTTCTCTTTTCAGACCTTGAATTCCTCCTGAGCACATCAGGGTCAAACGGTTGAATGCAGAGATGATTTGAAGTCTGCCCACATGCCAGACCTTCTTCTGCCCTTCATCTCTCTCCCTGCTCCCTGTTCTTTGAACCCACTGCTGTTTTGCAGGTAAGAGTTCAGCCACTTAACACGCTGCATCCTAAGCAATTCTCATTCATGGTGCTGTTGTCGCTGCGTGGATCCAAACAAACATATCTAATAGGAGACGATTCTCGTTCATCACAGTTGTATCATCTGTCAATGCTGATATTCCTGGTGGTAGTTTTAATCATCAGCAAAAGGCCCTTGAATAAGGAGTGCTGTTCAAACTGTCACCTCACGCAACTTTTTAAAATAATCTTAGTGAAATCTGAATACCTTTATGCAACCTGTAAATGCAATATTTTCTGTATGCTGCGATGGAAAGTTCATTCTTGACCTTCCTCAGCAGGAGTTTGCCCAGTGGTCAGTTGCTGATGTTCACATTTCCATTTTCCTGCACTTCAACACTGAAGAGTCGACATATTCCAACATGGATGAATAATCAATATTTTTTCTATTAACAACGTATAAAAAGACAATGGGAAAGGGGTCGCTCATAGTGATGAACCCACAGAGAATAGCCACTTTAATCTGCACGGCTTTCAGGAGCTTCATTTCAAGTTCCAGCTCACTGTTCAGCCGTCCAGCCAACAACTTTGCTGTTTTGATCACCGCTCTCATGCCATCATTTTTAGACACAGCAGGCAGTTGTTTTCAGAAAAAAAAGGATCTATAAACCCACTGTGCTACAGCATACATCAGACAAACTCTGTTAGAGACTAGCTGGTGAACAAAGATGAACATTTAGTAGTTATAGAGTCAGATGTCTCCCTCAGGAGGTGGTGGAGACAAAAAAAGACTTTATAGACTTAATATCTGATGATGTGTCAATATTCACAGCTTGTTTAAGTTACTGCAGTTTTTAGGTGCTGTAAAAGTGCTCAGAAAAATGGATATGGAAAATGGGGAGACACCATACTGTGGAAGATTGTGTGATTTGACTGAAAGCTCCAGAAGAGCGACTAGATGGACCTTGTGGCGAGATCAATATGTCAAATTATATATCCTATTGACTTATTGCTTATAAAGGCTTTATGTATAAAGTGCTGTATTATTCCAAACTTACTTTTTCATTTTGACCCACTGTATCTCAGCACAGTTTTGTTGAGCAATGGGGAGTTATTTCAAGCATTTTGGCTTCACCTCAAAATCAAGTGGTAGGATAGTCTCTCTTAACTGTTGCCTTGTTCACAACCTGTCAGGTTGTCAACCTGGTGTTTCTTGACCCACTGGAATAGTTGTAGAGATGGCACTTCGCAATTTCTTTGGGGAGTGTAACAAGTGGAAACTAGTGCCAAAGCTATGAAATTCAGGCCAGATTCAAGAATATACCACAAGTATCCTTTCAAAGAAGGTATGAATTGTTGAGATGATTGTAAAGGCATGAAGGAAACTGCCACTATCTTGTTAGAGTGCTTAAGTACACAAAAGTCAGAGTGTTCTTAAGTTGAGTGTTAGAGCACTTCAACAACAGTATTACATTTGTTACAACACAAATTAATATGAGTGTGCTGTCCCCAATTCTGCATGATTAATAACAAGCTATCTGCTTTTTAATTTTTTTAATCTCCTGCTCGTTTCAAGGACACAAGTGATTTAATGTGAGTACATTTTTAATGAATTTATTCTCAGTTCAAATCCAAACATCAAAAGTTAAAGCATGTTTTCATGGAAACATTATTATTTTGAAGAACCTGAGACAAACGACTTTTACAGAGAAAGAAAGAGAAAGTGTGTGTTTGCGTGTGTGTGTCATTACACACTGTGGCCCTACCCACTTACTGAACTGACATAGTGCAATAACAAATAATAGGGTACAAGTGGCTTATCCTGATGCGTTACGTAATAACCATCTGGAAAGGAGCCCCAAATATTGGACGAACCATCTATCAGAGGCTAGCTTCTACCTATCAGATCATCAGAGTGTTATCACCAGATGAGCCAGTTGGTAAATCAAACTCTCACCACAGCCAGTCGAAAAGAGTAAAAGCCATCAGTGCCGTTAAGGCCAGCCACAAGTGAATAGCTTGAAGCTGGCAAGACGGATTTGCAAGATCTGACGATCATGTGATCTCGCAGCACAACACACCACTACTCAGCTGATTCCTCTTGTTGCCGGTTTATTACATGGCTCCTGTCCCCTGGCCAAATGTCACAGCCTTCAGACATAATCATCTCACCATCTCCTACAAATGGTCATCCCATCATGTTGATGGAATTGATGTGGGCAGCTTTCACACTCTCAACACCAGCTGAAGGTCGGCACATGGTGGTGCATGAAGCCTGATGTGATGTGCATTACTGCTCCAGATCCTCGTCAAAACCATGGGTCTGGTGGTCATGTTTCATATGAAATTTCTCTCGCTGTCAATCGCTGCAGCAGAGAGGCCCAGAGGCCAGCAGAGGCCTGAATCACTAAGTCACTCATCTGCCATTTTAGTTTAAATCACTGAGCTTTTCCACACCAGCGCTGCATCTCAGCAGCATTTAATATTATTTTCTATTGAGCTGATGTTTACCTGAGGCTGTAGGTGGGAGGGACACAGAGTCAAATATCGAAATAATATTTAGCGGATGCTATTTCCGATGGTTTAGATAAATTTAGAAAGAACACACCGTTATTACCGTTTACCTCTGTTTGTTGACAGATGCCTCATACAGACGCATATGTTTACATGCATCTTTACTAGGATGACAGAACAACTTCCACCAATCAGAGGATCAGAAAGCAGCCTGCTTGCAACCTGAAAGGCAAAACCCAGGTCAAAAAAGAGCTGGACTGTACTGAAGATTTCAGTGAGTAATTCTGACTGAAACTTTAGAAGTGATACAGAAGTATTGGGATACTGAAAATCATTTCCCTCTAACCCTCGCAGAAATGATGCCTTGTGTGGATGAAGACCTTATTGATGCCTGAAGAACAAATAGTCTTTATTTCCTTGTCTGTTTTCAGTCAATACCACTGAACACCACAGATGAACTGCCTTGAGTACCTCCTCCCTCTTTTTGGAAACACACGCTTCAAAAAAGATGACACAGGTGCCCTGAAAGTGATTAGAAAAGTCCTCACTAACCTCTGCCAGCAAAAAAGTTTCCAGACTATGTGTACAACAGCTTTTATCTCTGAATGGCTGACAGACTTCTTTCACATGCTACGGTTGAGGCCTTTTTCACACTTGGACTAATTGGAGACATTTTCCAGAACCAAAGGCTGTTTTCAGAAAGATTTCAGGTTCATCTGGGGAAGAGCAATAGTTATTATCAAACTTACTCACGTTTCCTCCGTGAACAAAATAATTGTTCTGCAGTAGACACATTAACACCATCCATCATAACACATAGCACAAATGACACATTTTTTATGATTGTGCTGATGCCAAACTCTCACTCACCTCTGCCTCTTAATGTACTCGAGGTCATAGTCCCGGCTGCTGTATATTAACTCTGTGCTGTATCTGACCTCTGTCTAACTATGTTTACTGGGAGGCTGCTGAGCCCGGCTGAGCAGAGTCCCATTGGAGATTGAGCTACAGCTAGTTAGCAAGCAAAGAGTATAGAGGGCAGCTGTTGGTGCTCACTCTGGTGATATGCTGCTCCCCATATATTTGGAGCTATCTTCAAATTCTGGCCATATCTTACATGTTGCACCTTTAATGAATATATAGTTCAACCCTAACTGTTATGTAGGAATACTGAGAACAAAGTTTAGGAACAATAATGAGGTTTCAATTCAAATGTAGCAGACTTTTTAACTGAATTTCCAGGAAATACATGTTTCTATCTGCTACTGTTATCTTAACATTAAAGGGGAACTCCGGTTTTTTGACACCTGGACCTTATTTATAGGTGTAATTATGCTCATATCTTCACACAGACAATTGTAGTGCAGCTTGGAGTCCTTCGGACGTTAGTTAGATCCAACCGATCATGACCGCAGCGCACGGGGGCCACGGCAATGGAGCTTCTACATAGGAATTATCTGCTGCGAAACTCACTCATTTTACCTACATTTTGTCATGAATGGCCAGTGTTATCATCACGTCAGCTCAGCTACCTTGTTGTCGTCTGGGATTTTTTCAAACAAACTTTTGATGACGTCATAGACATGCGCCGCAAAAACTCAGCTGTTTCACTTTGTTTTGGTCGGCTATTTCTGTGCAACATGGCAGAATATTTATCTGATGTAGAGGTGTAGGACGACGACTTTGAGTATGATGGGTGTCCTTACCGTTTTGAGCCAGAATACACTGACGAGGAGCTCCATGAAAGGAGGACGCGGAGGCAGAGAGCCGAACAGCTGGCCCAAGAACAAGAAACCGCTGCACGTCCACGAATAGCTGCTAACTGGTGGTGCTCTTGTGGACACTGCTCACCGATGGCAACAGAAGAGGAATGTATTTGCTGCTCAGAGTAGGACTTGAGACCAGGAGATACACGTATTGATGTCTCCATAAATATATGTCTGACTACTCTGGAGGATTTCTCGGCAATGATAAACCGGGCTGTGGTAGAGACTTTTTTCCATGTCCCGAAAGTAAATTGGAAGACCCAGCCAAAGCCAGCAGGACCGAACGGTCAACTTTCGATTGAGTAAGTAGTCTATACATGCATAAAGGGTCTATTTTCCATGAATTTGTTTGCTTTATAAGTAAATAACTTGGCGAATTTAGATATCTGTACTTCATAGTAATGGCTTGTGTAGAATACAGACCACAGACTGAAGCTATTACGCAGGAGAAATAAAGGAGAAACAGGGTTGACGACAACAAGGCAGCTGAGCTGACATGATGATAACACTGGCCATTCATGACAAAATGTAGGTGAAATGAGCGAGTTTCGCGGCAGATAATTCCTATGTAGAAGCTCCATTGCCGTGGCCCCCGTGCGCTGCGGTCATGATCGGTTGGATCTAACTAACGTCCGAAGGACTCCAAGCTGCACTACAATTGTCTGTGTGAGTATATGAGCATAATATACACCTATAAATAAGGTCCAGGTGTCAAAAAACCGGAGTTCCCCTTTAAGAGTGGGGAGCTTTGATATAAACAATTGGTGATGTTAATTCTCTATTCAAGTAGGCCTGCAATTTAAAGACACATGTTATGCACAATTTCAGGTTCATAATTTTATTTTGGGTTATTACTAGAATAGGTTTACATGCTTTAATGCTCAAAAAACACATCAGTTCTCTCATACTGTCCAGTGCTGTACAGCACTGTATTCCCCCTCTCCAAAGCGCTATGTTTGTCTATCTGTCTCTTTAAGGCCCCCCCTCCGGATTACCCAGTCTGCTCTGATTGGTCAGCTCACACACTCCTGAGCCAGCACAGCTAACAACAACAGAGCAGCTGTGCGAAATTAATTTTTATGTGCCAAAGTAGCCGCAAGGCAAAAATTATGTATGACATGGTGACATAGTGTGATGTCACAACGTCACAAGGTTAAAGGGGAGATGAGGCATTTCAGGAGCAGTGTTTTCTGTGGGAGAGGGGAGCTTCTGTTGGTGCGGAGTTTGTATTTAACAGTTAAGAACTTTTACATTCACAAGAACATAAAACACTGAAGGTAAAGGAAAAAACTAAAAGTATACCAGGTCTCCTTTAACTATCGAGGGTTGAGGATGTAAAAAGACGGTGGCACTAAAAGAGCTCCAGTCAAACCTCAAATGAACAAAAACAATGTGGAAAACATTATGGAAATATGGCATGTGTAATTGTTTCGTCATGTTTTGTTTTTGCCTCTTCAGTGGTCACTTGCTTCAAGTTGGTTTCCATTTTGTTCACATCTGTCGAAACTTTTTTGGGATATTCTTTTAAGTGCTATTTTGTGACACTCAAGTGTTTGTTTTTTTATGTGCAAATCAAAAATGCATCTAAAAACAAGTGAATAAGAAGCACACTTGGTGTCTTGTAGTCAGAGTGCAGACGACTGAGGGGAAATTAGGGACGGAAAATAACTTGGTATGTGTTTATCTGTCCAAGTTTGTGAAAGCAAAACTCCAATCTGACACTGATGGGGATCCAGGCCCCACAGGTTTTAATGGAGGACTGGAGTGATAGTTTGGCACAGCTCTAGCACATCTGCTTTTCATATCATAGGTGTGTGTGTGTGTGTGTGTGTGTGTGTGTGTGTGTGTGTGTGTGTGTGTGTGTGTGTGTGTGTGTGTGTGCGTGCGTGCGTGCGTGCGTGCGTGTGTGCGTGTGTGTGTGTGCAGAAGGACCTCCAGCTCAGACTTTGTGGGATGTCCTTCAGTATTCCTCTGTATCATTAAATACCTCACTTAAATGTTCAATTTAAATAAACGTTCACTGATTAAAGGTGCACTATGAAGTTTTGGGGAAGACATTTTAATCAGAAGAGAAAGATCTACACTGACTGATTTTTTAATGCCTAAACAAACTAGATAAACAACATTAACGTCTGACTTTGTTATCATGACTGAACAAACAAACTGACCTTAAAGAACAACACAATTTCATACTGTTTTACTTTGTTTATATTTGGCGGACCCTGCCAGCTTTTTAGCTTCAAACAGTGTTCGGGGGAAATTATTATCCTCTGAGAACAGCTTGTTTATTCAGTTGTGAAACAAATAAATATTTCTGAGTTTGTATTATTAACTCATTAATATTGTAAATATTACAATTCTGAGTTTGAATTTCTCCTCCAAAACTACGTAGTGCCCCTTTAAGTATGGAAAAAGAGAATAACTGAAGTCTGTGACTAATCCACAACTTCAGACAAGATGACGGATCAATTCATTAACAATAATTAGTGATGATAGGAAGCTACTACAACATTGCAGCAAACAGCTTATCTGCTTTAGGCACAATGGGAATGTGAGCCAATGCAGCTGTGAATTGGACCAGCTGGGCAGAACCAAATCAGGCTACTTATCTCTGTCTGTTTACAAGGCCGTGCTCTGGGATTATGGGAGCTCCTTCCTTAAGCAGTATGTTTTATTGTAACACTTGAGTTTGAAATTCTAAACAGACCAATTTATTCAGTAAAAACATTTAATTTTCAAGTTCATCTTAGTTATTTTACACTCAAGACTCTATTTTCAACATCCCACAGCTGCGAGTGGACAGACTTTGCTCCACAGACCTTGATGGACCTGCAGAGCACCTGCCAGCTTTACCCTCAGTGTTCATCAATTCTGAGACACACAAGCCGGGTCAGATATATTGATCGCGACGGGGTCCTCTTGATTGTAGGGTGTGTTGAGGTCAAGACAAACTGACCAAATGGAATTCATTTAAGCTTTAACCCGAAGAGAGAAATGTGTTTTATCTGTAGCACTGACACAAAAAAGAGTAGTGGTGAAGTTTGAAGCTTCTCCAGAAAAGCTATAAGTTAAAAAGTAAGTAAAAAAATCTGAGCTTCAATATGTGTAGCTGTCTGCCTTGAGGCATGAGACATTTGTTCCTCCACTCTTAACATTTTGAATATGCAACAATATACCCAAAGAGTATTTGGGTACACTTTGGATAAACTTTAATAATTCATTTTATCAAGTTCTGTAAAATCATTTGATAGGTGACTGTAAAGAAAGATTAAATTAACAGAATGTGGCATCTGACGCAAACACATATTTGATCACAAAGTGTTGTGAATCAGAAAAACTACTGAATCAGAACTATATCTGGAGGGAAAAGTGAAAAAATGACTATATTTCTGTCATCTCTTGACAACGACTTCTGAAGCATCCTTGAGCAACTTTTAATTAAAATGCCCAGCCCAGTTGCCTGGATTTAATGTTAGTAGTTAATGTTTCTGCAAACCACAGATACGTCCAAGGTTGACGTGTACCAAATGTGTCATACCATTTCACATTAAATGCTTATCAGCAGACTTATTCATCAGGACGTGGAGGGATGGTGGTGCTTTTACCACAAGCGACTCTGTGTGGAGATAGCAGGCTATTTTTCATTGTGATGAGAGAGAGAAAGAAAACTCAACCTAAACAAATATAAAGTAGCAACAACAAAACATGTTCTAATTCCTTTATGATTTCAGTAGGTACTGTACTTACCTGACACATAACTCATTTGTTGACTAACATTTCCACAATTAAATAACATCAGCTACAGCAGTGGGGCCAGGTATAATTCTGGGAGCACTGCTCAGTTACAGCAATATAAAACCAAGCTGCGTGCCTGTGTGTCATCTGCTGTGTGCACCGTGCCTGGTGGCTATTTGAAGCAACAGGTCAAAGAGAGTAGGAGGAACAGGTCAAAGAGCATTGTTGCTCATTTTCGCCTTTGGGGACTCCTGCTGGGTTCATCTGACCATGCAAAGAAGCCCGTGGTTTGTTGTGAGGGGCTCCAGCTGAGAATGTATGTAACCCTGTCATGGGTGGAGGTATGATGTTGCAGTGAAATGGTCAAAGGTTTAGCATTACAACACCGGAACAGAGAACAAGTAAAACATAGTGCCTGTGTGATAAAATTCTGAAAACGTAATGTTTATTCATGTGTTTGGTTGGTTTGGAGCTCAAATTAAAAGCTAACATTTCAGCCAAATTGTCATAGGTAACTATGGGTGTCTGTTCATCACAAATTACGTTAAAATAAACATTGTTCTCTGACTCATTATTTCAGAGCAGAGGTGTGGGCTGTGGTAACAATTTTAAGGGAAGAAATTATTCATGGGCTCTTAGGAAGTGGCAGTTCAAAGACGTTATGAAATCTGTTGGTATGCTGTGGCAAATTAGCTCTCATTTTGCACAACTGCTGCTGGTGGGACTGATTCAAGCTCCAAGGAGAGGCTCATCCGATGACAAAACACCGGGCGCCTGAGGAAACAGGAACATTTTAATTCCCATCACTTCCACTGGTGAAATCATCCACATCTGAGGACCTCAGGAAAATTCACTTTGTGTTCTTGCTGTTACTAATCTATAAAACATGAAATGCATTCATATCAATTTTCTATCCCCGGGAAAATTGTGGATTTGTTTCCTGTGAATGTATTCATAACATGGTGTCGAAAGTTGAAACATTGCCTCTCTTTGTGCAGCTGTCGGTGAAAATGAGGTAGCGCATCACTTCTGACGCTGTTTTTTCAGTGAAAGCACGCTGAGCTGCATTTGTACGGAAAATTGATGTGAAACACTTACTTACAATAAACTCGCAATTTAGTTCTGTTAAAATAAGGTATGAGAAGGGAAGGTATTCTTAGAGTTCAAACACTGGTGAGTAGTGCGAGTTGGACTGTGTATCCTTTGTAGCCATCAAAGCAACATTATATAACTTCTACCTTAAAATAACAGCTTAAAAATCACGTTGATGGTACAGTGCCTTGTAACACGGTGACTGGTGTCTCTGTCTCTATCACATGTTTCTGAACTATGTTACTTCAGTGAGAGGGTCGGATCACAGAGTTACATACATGTTTACTTCGACATACTGTACAAGCTTTCAGCACATAACATTGTTTTGATGAAACATTGCACTTTTTACTCTATACATTTATTTGATAACTTTAGTTACCAATTACTTTGCACATTGCATGCTGCATCTGAGCCAAAGCAGTACATTTTTAAATCTGCAATTGGATAAAAAAACAAAAAACACTGATTCTGATAATCAGCAAAATGCTGAATAACGCCAACGCCAACAACTAGTGGATGGATTGGCATTAAATGTGTTACAGAGATTTGTGGTTCCTAGAAGATGACTTTTCATGTAGCACGATTAACAGGTAGATTTGTATTTGTCCAATTCTATGTAAGTTTATATGATCAAATGCCTACAAAACTCAAGACATTGATAGTGAAAAGGGTAAACATTATACCTCCTAAAAATCAGCATGTTAGCACTGTCATTGTGGCTTGGCGATGTCATTAAATAGAATACAAAACAAGGTGGAAATTGGTTAAAACCAATAAAGAATAGATTATGTACTGCAATGTTCTGCCAGATAATGTAATAATTCTTTAAAAGGGGATATAATAAACTGTCAGCCCACCTCAGCTGACTGCTCTGACTGTAAAGAAGACACTGAGGTTCTGCTGAACCTGTCAATCATTATTATATCACCAGTGAATGAGTGAGTTGCCCTTTTAAAAACGATCATCTTGACATTTCTGTATGTATGATCCCATGCTTTCAGTCACCACACAGAGCTGTGGCTAAAGCTGAGGACAATGACTGAGATAACTAAACAGGGGGAGGTGTTTACTTGCATCAGAGGTCTCAAATGCAGACTGTCAATGCTGCTGCTTACAGCCCAAAACTAAATGTGCTTGATGACCTGTACAACACAGGACACTCTCTGTCTTTAGAGTCTGGCTTTGGAAGGAAAAACACCCCAAAAAGAGCATCAATGAGGAGAAAACAAGTATTGTGGAGAACAGCAGAAGAATTCCTCCTTTGAATCATCCGTAAAATTACAAGATGGAGGAAGAGGATCGCAAAACACAACCCCAATTCCAAAAACATGTGGATGTGGTGTAAAAGGTATAAAATAACAGAATGCAATTAATGACTTGTTTTCCCCAGCAACGGTCTTACAAGAGGAGGGTAAACATTATACCTGCTAAAAATCAGCATGTTAGCACTGTCATTGTGGCTTGGTGATGTCATTAAATAGAATACAAAACAAGGTGGAAATTGGTTAAAACCAATAAAGAATAGATTATGTACTGCAATGTTCTGCCAGATAATGTAATAATTCTTTAAAAGGGGATATAATAAACTGTCAGCCCACCTCAGCTGGCTGCTCTGACTGTAAAGAAGACACTGAGGTTCTGCTGAACCTGTCAATCATTATTATATCACCAGTGAATGAGTGAGTTGCCCTTTTAAAAACGATCATCTTGACATTTCTGTATGTATGTATGATCCCATGCTTTCAGTCACCACACAGAGCTGTGGCTAAAGCTGAGGACAATGACTGAGATAACTAAACAGGGGTAGGTGTTTACTTGCATCAGAGGTCTCAAATGCAGACTGTCAATGCTGCTGTTAGATTGAGTGTATAAGTCAACAATTTTGTTACAGCCCAAAACTAAATGGGCTTGATGACCTGTACAACACAGGACACTCTCTGTCTTTGGAGTCTGGCTTTGGAAGGAAGAACACCCCAAAAAGAGCCTCAATGAGGAGAAAACAAGTATCGTGGAGAACAGCAGAAGACTTCCTCCTTTGAATCATCCGTAAAATTACAAGATGGAGGAAGAGGATTGCAAAACACAACCCCAATTCCAAAAACGTGTGGATGTGGTGTAAAAGGTATAAAATAACAGAATGCAATAAATGACTTGTGATCACCAGCAACAGTCTTACAAATATTCCTTAAAGCATTCATGTGTTCTGCAAGTGTTGAACCTTGCCCCATCCTTGCTTGTGAACGACTGAGCCTTTCGAGGATGCTCCTTTCACACCCAATCAAACCTGTTACCAATGAACCTGTTTACCGTCAGACTTTCCCAGTCTTTTGTTGCCCCTGTCCCAACTTGTTTGAAACATGTTGCTGCCATCAAATTCAGAATAAACATGCACGGTATGGTAGAACATTAAATACATCGTCTTTGTACTGTTTTAAATTCTTAAAGTCTTTGTCCAACTTCCAGGTGCTGCAAAGCATTGTAGCATTGTAGCTGTTGTGGCTAACTTAAGGGTTTGCAGAGTGTTATTACAGGCTCAGACATTATCTTTGAAAATGTATATGCTTGGGGATGTTTAGCATGTTGCACCTATAAAAGAAACTTTGAAAAACAAACAAAACAAATCAATTGATTATCGATCAACGCCAACTATTTTGATAAATGACTATTGGTTTACCTCATTCATCTCACAAAAAATCTGAATATTTGCTTCAAATGAGAGGATTTTCTTTGTTCTTTGTAAACTGGATATCTTGTAGACAGTTGGTTGGACAGAGTAACTATTTGAAACGTCACATTGTTGGTGTAACGAACCATGAACCCTGTTCATTACAGAATCTTAATCTGGCTGTATGCAGTTTGCTGTATTTACGAATGCTGAAACAATTATTTTGATTAATGAGTCAATTATACACCAATAAGTTTGATAGCTGATACGTCATTTGTAAATGAGAAGTGGCAAACATTTGCTGTGTCCAGTCTACAAATGTGAGCACTGGCTGCTTTTGAATTGAAATGTACGTATTAAAATGTGTCACCAGATGCTCGAAAAATGTAATATCTTTCAGGACATGGACATTTTTCACTATTTCCTGACATTTTGTAGACTAACTGATTGGTCAGTGAGACAAAAAATAGACATTTCCATCAGTGATGCAGACTGTTTGTTGCAGGAAACAGGTACATATGCTTTTGTATGTTTTCTGTTTCTTCACAAAACCCCTATTGTCCTCGTGTCTGTGATGCAGATTTTCAGCTTACCGGGACTCAGCGTTGCAAAGAAAAATGAGCCTTTTCCTCGATCATGCGTTAAACTGATAGTGAACCCCGGAATCCAAAGGGAGACAAAGCCTTTTCCCGCTCTTCCTTTTAAGTTGTGCAAGAGTTAGCATTGATAGCGCCTTGAATGCGGACGGGTTACAACACCAGATAATACTGGACTCTCTAATAATAGAGAGCACCTGGCCCTTTCAGATCACCATTCATGAGCCATTAGGAAGGAAAATTCCTTGAATCAGTTTGCGAGTGGAAGGACCTGCATCTGCTGCTTGGAGAATGTGATGATTCCGGACAAAAGCTACAGAGGAATAGCAGAAATCGCACTGGCACCTGACTTTTTCCAGCTGACATCTCTGGCCCTCATACAAGGATTAACATCCAATTTGGCCCTCTCTTCCTGGGCTCAAGTCTATCCCAACAGCTCGGCACTTCAAAGAGGGAGATAAAAAGAGGGCGATGGATGGTCATTCTTCAGGGGGAATTGGCTTAGTGAGGCTCTGTTTAAAATGGCAGGAATACAAAAAGGAAAGCTGTTTTGATGTGTGAGGGTCGGGCCAGCTGTACAGTGTGACGGCCCTTCTTCTGCCCTCCAGTGTCTGAGCTGCACAATACAGCTGTGATGCCATGAAATACAGTATTAGCCCACCAGTACAGACCAATCAGTGCAGGGGTTTGGACAGCTGTGTGGAAATGTCATACGGCCTGGGTCTTCAACAGCAAGTCCTTAACCCATCAGGGCTGCCAAATTATTGTTTGATAATGTTTTATTTAGTTTCTGTCACGGCCCTGTCTCCTCAGTTTCCTATTATGTGTGATCTTTGTGGTGTGTTTTGCTACTGTATGTTTCCCTCCTGTTTTCTTGTGCTCCTCACCAGCCTGATTTTTCCTCCACACCTGTATTGCATCTGTCTAACTAGCCTGTTCCCGGTGTTCCTCCCTGGTCTGCTTTCACTCCACACCTGCACTGCATCACCTTCACGAGCCCAGCCATGTTCCTAGTGTTTTTCCAGCCTATCAGCTCCTTCCCTGCTCCTAGTGTTTTTCCAGTCTATCAGCTCCTTCCCTGCTCCTAGTGTTTTTCCAGTCTATCAGCTCCTTCCCTATCAATAGTGTTTTTCCAGTCTAGTCTATCAGCTCCTGTCGTATGGGATAAAACTCCTGAAAATAAAATAAAAGTAAAGTTTATTTGGTTGGTTTTAAAGTTTAAATGAAAATAAAATCGATATATATCTCCAGTGTGTTTTCAATTGTGTTAATTTTTCTGCAGTAGTCTTCACTCCTATAGAGTAACTTGTGTTGTAGCAAGAAATCCGAGCCACCATGTTGCATCGCCACCTTTCCACAGTAGTTCAGTTTTATAGTATATACTGTAGTGGCTGAAATTCCACTTTCCCCATCCCCACTTTTCCCAATCATTGATCTTTTATCTTCTATTTTAATCTGATTACAATGCAAGAAATTATTGTCAGGTTTGTTGGTAAACGCCCACTAAATGGAAGGCTGACTCAAAGTCCACAGTAAATGACAGTTAACGCGTCTTTAGCTTTTATGTTGGATTTTGAAGTAAATCCGTGGGCAGAGAGCCATTCTGTGAGGGATCTGACTGAATCATTCAGGGATTTAATTGGACTGTTCAACAGCAGCTGTGGCTTAGTGAGCATGAGTGTCTGAAGAATCACATTGACACGGTGCTGGAGATGACTGTAGGCCTCCCTCACCCACATTGTTACTCAGGACATGAAGGACAGAGAAAATTTGGATAAATAAAAATGTGTAAGAACCCAGTTTACAAATGTAAACAAAGTCGCTTTGCTCTGATAGCTGCTGCAGCCCAAGGCCAAGGGTCAAGTGTGGTTTACGATGGACGTGGTTAACTCGGTACCCGGAATCACATTTGATTGTCTTCAAAACATATTGAAATGTTTCACAGGAAGACATTGATTCAAGACGTAAGGATAAAATGTTAGAAAATATTTTTTTTTACATTTAAGCTGGATTTCGAAGTTCACTCTCCCAACTTGTGAACTTTGTTGACACATAAATAAGAATTTATTACGTCAGTTACAGTGACAGCATGGCAACATGTGACCACTGAGTTAAATGCTTAATCAGGTGAATAAAATCATTTGACCGTTCACGTGTTCAGGGCTAACAAGGAAGACTCTTGGGTTCTGGCGGAATGAGGCGTATGAGCACATTAACATTCAGTTTTTAAATATTAAAAAATCTGACGATAATGAGGAAATTATAGCTTAAGTGATAGATGTACTGCAATGTCGACTCCAAAGCTCATCATGAAATGAGGTCACACAGTAAAAGAAGTAGTAGTAGTAGTAGTAGTAGTAGTAGTAGTAGTACAGTATGAAAGTTCAAGAAGCCCTTGGTGCATTTTTCACCTTAGCCACAGTGTACATCACACACAGCCTCGACGCGGGTGATCGTTGGCCTCGAGCAGAGCAACAACATGCACAGTCCCAGATGAGATCATTTTCTCTTTCCATGATTCCTTCCATCAGGTTTTTTTTTTGCCAGACTCTTCTCTAACCCAGAAATGGCAGAGGGTACAATATGAAGAAGAGTAAACAAACATACCGTAAGGAATACTCAGTGGATCGCCTCAGGTCAAGAGAAAACAGTCTAAACAAACAAACTGAAGCCATGCTATAAGCTCTCTCGGGCTGTAATGCTCACCAGAGAGAAAAAAAGAACGAATGAATAATGAAGAGATGTGTTTAGTCTTTCTGAGATCGATTCTGAGATTTCCAACTTAAATTCTTACATATTGCACCTTTAATGCTAGACATAGCATGCTAACAATCTACAGCAAACCTGTTAAATGCTTTTGTATGTAGCATTTCATTGGCATGTCAAAGTACAGCTGAGTTTAGTTTATTTCACAGTGATTGACACTGTGCTGTCTCCTTAAAGAGTTTTGATAACATTAAAGACAAGTTAAATCAAGTTATTTTTTGCCAAACTTCTAGAGAAGATGTAGCGCATACATGTGTTATCAGTATGCGAGGTTTGCAGTGCATAATTTGTCACAAGGCTCACAGCTCAAACAATCTTCAATACTGTCCAGATAGTTGTGTTGACAGAGATGGAGGTGCTTGAAGAGAGTAAAAGTAGACTAGATTGACTTAAAACAGGAACTCTGGGAGTTTGATCAGCTTATGGCACATTTAAGATGTTTAAAGACATTTGCCATGGCAGCTAGTAGGGACAAACAAATAAACAGGGTAACTATCAACACATCAGATGTCAGATTGCTCATTCTGTCAACACAAGAGCAACACAGGATTTATTTAAGTGTATTTAAGAACGTACGTTTTTCAAACATCCTGTTTCTAAACTAAAGGCAGCAGAAGTTAAATAGATTTCCAAACTAGATTTGTAACAGAACAATTAAATGTATGTAATGTATGTCTTTGTGAGAACTTTCCAGTTTGAATGACGTGTACAAAAACCTCTATTTCTACAAAGTGTGCATTACAAAATCAGTTACACTAAAAGATGGCAGAAATGGTTCCCAGCATATGAGATACATAAATCAGAACACATTGTTTGTGCTGAAAATCGGTGTAATTTTATTTGCCCTGGGCAATGATATACAACCACAAAGACACTGTGCAAAGAAAGCAAAGATTAAGTCACACTTATGGAGAGTCGGCAAGCACATTATACAGACAAAAATGATGTATCTGCATGTACACAGTATATTGCCAAGAGTTCATGCTACAAACATATAAACCAATAAAATGAGGACTCTAATCTAATACAGGAACACACACATAGAGGAACACACCTCAATCCAAATGTATAACTCAATACATTGTTCAAAACATAGTTATATTCACTGTCATTCAAATCTGATTTTTAATCCCATAACACTTGTTTTTTATTTATTTGTAATATTCTCCTGCAGTCTACTGTCTTTAATAGTCTGCAAAAATCCAGCCAACACTTTGTTCTTTACAATCCGTTTATGATCGCATGGTGCAACATGCAGATGCTTCAGAAAGCTACATTTTATGCTACGATAAATGCTGGTTTTAATCAACAAGACAAGGTGTGTTCGCATTAATATGCTGCCCAAAATCAAATACTGCGCTAAGGGAACAGCTTCTCAATCAAAATAACCCAAACACTGCTTTCTGAGTGAGAAAATACAGTTCACACAAAGTTCAAAGCTTCTGCTCTGATGCACAACATCACCAACACATTAGAAGAAAGAATACATGAAACACATGGACCTACCTAAATGATGTGCCGCGTACATAATGTAAAGGTTACACTTCTCTTAATAAAAGCAGTTTAAAAATGCAGCCAACATTTATGGTAATCTTCAATACATTTCTCAGTCAGCTACAACTGACATTTTGTTCTGCTGGCTGTAAGAAAGATACTTAATAAATTGTTTCTCCGCTCAAAAACGTGTTGTCTCGCAAGTGACTGTTGGTTAAGTCCCACCCTTTGGAGTTACTGATGCTACATCTGTCAAGCTTTCCATGGAGCAGTTGTCAGTGATTACTGTGGCAGTTTTACTGTCAAAATTCTTGGTAAGTTTTGAAATAATGGGGTCCTGTGTTTCAGACACAAGCAGACAAAAGCAGGGCGTTAGCCTAAACTCTGAGGTCATCTTGGACCAGCTTCCACTCAGCAGGGAGTTTTATTGATACATCCAGATAACCCATGCAATAATGTAACCTAGTTACGGATGGGCTTCTTGGCTTTGGATAATACTTCTGTAAGATAGTTAGCTGGACATGCTAATGACTGCAGTATCTGTTTAACATACTGTAGTTAATGTTGAGCTCCTTGTCCTTGGCAGTAATGTTTGATTGCTACTGTATTATTCATAGTAACAATAATAGTACATTTTATTTGCATAGGACTTTCAAATATTTGCAGCTTATGTAAGAGCAGATAAGCACACGTTTTAATCCATTCCTCAAACTTTTCCCTTTTTCTTTTTTTTAATTTTTACTTTTGAAAAGCTGAAAAAAAAAAAGGCACTGCCCTCCAAACTCTTAAAATGCATCTCTCTTACTGCAGCCCGATACACACCACTTCAACATGTGGAGAACTCTAAAGCTGGACATGCCTGCTGTGCCTAGTTACGCTTACTAAGCTATGACTGCACAATCACTGGTCACGGAAGGGGTTCAACAAACAATCAGTTTCTCCATGTTCCAACATTTGGCACTGCACAAGGTGAAAGTCTAAAAGTTGATTGATTGCCTTGTTTTAATTACCACTGGCTTTCCAAATTAACTTGGAAGTCCTTGGCAACACACACACACACACACACACACACACACACACACATATATATATATATTTGTTTTTAAAAATTTGGATATTAATGTTTCATTTTCTAAAAGTGCAAGCAAGCAAGTACAAATAAAGCAAAAGCGCATGTAACATGACCTTTTTTTTTGTTCTTTTTTCAAACAGAATTTCAATCTTTAAAGCGCAGAGTTAAAAAATATACTACAAAAGTGTCTTAAAAACAGGAATAAGCAGATTGGTATTTGCTGTAGCTTATTGATTATTAGTAATACATTTCCAAGCTGGTGGGAGGAGGAACAACACATTTCGGACAGACAATAAGTAAAATAAAACAAATAAAAAAATACAGATAATGAACCTGAACAAAGATAATGGAAGCTTTTGTCCTTTTGTTTATAAGTGCTATAAACAATATCCTTGTCCTCAGTCATCATCGCTCTTGCTCTTGTCTGACTGATCCTGGAAGAGAGAGAGAGAGAGAGAGAGAGATAAAGGCAAAGACGCAGAGGAGAAAAGGAGAACGCTGTGCGATGAAGGTTTATTGTCTGTAGAGAGCATCAACAAGAAGTGGTGTAGGTCAACACAGGCAGAATATATCAAACACTCTTAAATAAGAAATAAAGATCTCCAGAGGGAAGGAGGTCTGGAGGTGAAGACAGTGCCCTTTCCTTACATCCACTCCTCTCTAGATTTAGTTTCTGGGCCAAAGCCAAGGGGGTGGTGGGGTGGTAGACTTGTAAAGTCGCTTTAGAAATTCAGGAGGAAAAGTTCAGTTTTTAACCTTTGGTAAAGTAGCGAGTGGCAAGTGGTATGAGAGATAAAAAGGACAGAAAGACCTTTCTTTGAACACCCTGCATAAAGAGTACAAGTACGTTACCACCAGGACTGATAGACAGGTGAGGAAATCACTCCCTACATTTGTATTCACAGAGTGATGTGGCTTTTGGCCATCCTCTCCTGAAAGTATAACTTTGGCTGAGCTGTTTATATTAACCTCAAACACCCTGCAGTTAAGTATCACCCTTGACATGACTAAGGCCTGCCTCAAGCTGCCCACTTATGTTGAATCTACCAAAATCTAATGGATGGGAAAACAACCTCTGATCCCTACAGATTTAATATTAAGGTGGTGCGTACTGCTGTTTTTAATGAAAATGTTTGTCAAGCTCTTCCACTGGACTCATTATTCTGCATTAGCAGGGATTCAGCCCTGAGCTAAAAGAAGAAAAAAACCCTGCAGAGGGCTGCATAGATGGGAGCGTGTTGTGAAAATGAGACAATACATTACAATACATTACAATCCAGGAAGTCCAGGTGGAGTAACAGATTAAGTGTTTAAAGATGCCAAAACACTGCCACTATACAACAGTTCGTAACACCCACAGACAGGATTGTAATGTGAAGTTAAAAATGAGACCTTCCCATCTCTCTCTGTTGTCTATACAAGCCTGTGGACTTTCAGTTGTTTAATGTGGCTGGACTGTGGATTTCCTTGTGAAGGACTCAGGTCGGATTTTCCACAAGGGTCCAAAGGATGTGACTTTATGTCCGTTCTCAAGTGCCTCGTTTCACTGCCTCTCTCCGCTCCGCTAACAGAGAGCAACAGTAGCTAACATTAGTGTTGAAATGGAGTCCGGCTTCCAGCACAACACTGAAGTACCACAGAGACCTTTTAAATGTGTGTTGAAGCATAAATTGAGCATTGTGTTGCTGGAGTTCCCTGCTACAGATTTTAGGGCTCAGGTTGGCCAGAACGATAACTGAAGGGGTTACACTGTATTTATGGCGGCTACATGTCTTCGCTTCATATTGCTACACTCCTCTGTAGCTGATGTACAGCTCCTTAAAAAAGTAACTACATGGTATGTTCTAGACTCGTTTTTCTCCAGAGGTGATGATGTAAGGTGGTAAGGAGAGAGACATCTTGCTTCTTTCTAATCTCAGTTGAGAGTAGCACAGTGCAGTATCGATCAGGCAGCTGACAAAGCTCAGTTAGTGACACAAAGATTAAACAAATATTTACGATTACAGCTTTTATTCAGCAATTATCTGCCTGCTCCTGGTATCCGAGGTGTGAAACAGCCTCTGATTAGACGACTGACAGCTGTTATTTACGTCAGTGTCTTTTCCATATAAATACAATAATATTAACTAATTTGCCCATTCAGAATCATATTCACACGAAGGAGACCTGCTGAGTTTGAAAAACAGTGATTTTCCCAGATAGTGAGGAATAAGCCTTTTCCTGAGTGAACTGTGAGTTATTTGTGCTGAAAGGTGTGTTAACGATCCAGTGAAACGCAGCCAAGTGGAACAACCTACATTGTCATCCTGGTCTTCGTCGCTGTCGTCGTCGCTGACCACCGGCTTGGCCTTTCCTCGGCTTTGTCTCTTCTTGCCTTTGTCATGGCTACGTGCCTCCTTACTGAGCTTGATCTTAACCCGCACTGACTTAGCTGAATGAAGGGAAAGAAAAAAAAAAAAGAGTAGGATGGATTTAAGGTAACAACCGACACATCTTACATAAATGGTTCTGCTTAGACAGAAAACATAACTGATGCCCATCTAACTTTCTACCTACATGTAGGCTCAGAAAAAGAGATACTTATATTTACAAGCACCTGTTTGTTATTAACTGACAAGCTACCATAGAAATTATGATTGAAATTATTTTGGCTGAATTTCAAAATCCCTCTGGATGGACTGCAGTGGATTCAGATCACCTGTGTGCGGGGTGGGGAGACTGGCTCCTTCCTAATTAATGAGTGAAAGCAGCTTGAGGCATTCCCCTCCCAGCCAATCAGGGTGTGACGATGCCCTTTTTGTCAAGGCTTAAGAGAGGTGGGGACTGGCACCCAGGTTGGACTCATTCCCATTCTGATTCTGTCCATGACCCACTGCAGACCCAAGCCCCATAGATTGTCAGCCAGAAACTTGGACTGTTGATAACTTAACTCTAACTAACTAACTTTTTTTTAATTGCCATGTGGAGCAAACAATAAATCAACTAAATTGTTGATCTACTTTCAAGATGATGTTTGTGAACCATTTCAGAAACTCTTCTTAACGAAACACCTTCTCAGTGGCTTGAAGACCCAGTTGACAACTCCTCTTGACTTTTTCAAGGGTCAAGAAAGAAATTTCATGCGCAATTGAAATAAACTCCCCTCAAACTTTAGCTACAATTTCATTCTTCCTTCCTGTTTTTTTTTATTTTTAATTTCCTTCTGAGAAATCATTTAAAGGCAGCAGCAGTCAATTTTGCTCCCAGTGGGATGGTGGAAAAGTGAATCTCAAACCGCAGCAGCACTGCCTGGATTTACAAATGTAGAATTAAAATTAGATAACACAAGCGTGTTGGTGTGTTGTGTGTGTATTTGTCTGTGTTCCAGAAATGGTGTGTCTTACCCTCAGTCTCGGACTCATCGTCGTCGTCATCATCCTCATCGCTGTCATCTTCACTCTCTTCGTCCTTGACAATCTTCTGCCGGGCACTCTTAAACACAGACTGAAGGACAATGGAGTCCTCGTATATCTGTGGGGGAAACAAAAAGAAGACTGAATGAAAAAGAAGGATGGTAAAAATGGTTCTTTGAACAGCATGCATAAACGCCAGAAAAAAGGTGGACGTGGGTAGGGATCATAAAAGAGGAGAGATTAAGTGTAAATGGAGAGAATTTAAATGGGCAAGTAGGGGGCTATAAAAGGAGTGCTTAGCAATTAATTAATTAATTGGCACCTAAAAATGTCCAAAGAAACCTTTTTTGCTTTTATCTCTTTCTGTGGGTTGGTATAATACATTAAAGAATGAATATAATTTCCCTTGGAAATTTTCAAGGACAAAACCAAGCCTTCCCAAAAAATAACAAAGGAACAGAACAGAGGGAGGATATATGGCTGTCAAACCTTGAGCAATGGAGCATGGGACTGGCAAAATAAGTCACTTGAGAGGAAGGCTTCAATAAACAATCATATCTTTGATTAACTAATGACTTGGTCTGTTTTATAAAATAAGAGTTCGTAAAAGTGAAAAAAGCATTAAAAGCCTCTGGTTGAGTGGGAATGAATGAAGGCCATAGTGACACGGCACGCAACAAACAAGGTTGTTGTATTATTGGTATGAATCTTACTGAGATGGACATGGATTTATGGTCAAAGCCTGGCGCGTGGACTGTGGTGCATGCACAGAACGCCGAGGCCAGTTCAGGTCCAATTTAGGCTTATACATGAGAGTAAATAGTCCGACTTTTTTTTATATCATGTAAACGTAATGAGTGAAAAACCTGCACATCTGGCTCTCCATTCCACACTGATTGAACACTGCAGGAAGTAAATTTGCGAAACTTCAGCTACACATGGAGTTTCTGACCTGGGATCCCTCCAGGTTGAAGGTCTGGGCATTGTGACAAAGCAGCATCACATCCTTCTCCAGGTCGCCCACACTCCTGTATTTATGGTTTCTCACACGCTCCTGTTGACAGAAAACAGAAGCATGGAGCCACAGTTTGATTGACACTCATCACTCTCAGGTTCTGTGAGCCTACAGCTAATGAGATATTCAACTTACTTTCTCAGAAATATATATTTATATTTTTTTAAATCTCTCTTAATGACACTTACAGTTGATTAGGGTTGCAACGTATGATTATTGCTATTACCAGGTAGTCTGATTTCTTGATTAATCGGTTGATCCATAAATCTTAAAGCTGCAATGCTATATGAAGTCATAGTTGCTATGGCAGAACATTTATCATTGGACTGTTGATTGTATCTTTCTTATTCTGCTCACTTTCAACATCATAACCATCTTATCCCTCACTCACATTAATTGCTGGGTCGTCATAGTTGACATACCTTGATCTTTTTGAAGTCCACAGGTTTTCTGATTAGCTCATAATATTCTGGGAGCTCCTTCCTGGATGGTAACTGAACGAAGACCTCACTTAATTGTCTTCCTGACCTGTTAACACAGAATCATTTCACACTGTTATTAAATTCAAACTTGACCCTGTTTAAAGGGAGATCATTAGGCAAAACTTTCCTTTTAACTCCCCAAAATCTTGTGTGTTTGCAATTCTTACATATTAACGACTAAAATATTCAAGCCTTTAAATGTAAAAAAATATGGGTTGCCTTCATTTATATCTACAACAAAAGAAGAAAAAACATCGATACACAACATTCCAGTATAAGTTCAAATGAAATGGTGTCTTTTTGCCATCTTGGAAAATCTGAGCTGTTTCCTTTTCAGCAGCAAATAACATCAGAATACCTTATTCTATCCAAAAGAAACTGACTTCCTTAACTTATCCACAATTCAAATGACCTCAGGAATGCAGATCAGCCTCATTAGAACTAGTCTTTGATCCCCATTCTGGTCTTGAAAATGTCAGTATTTATACTGGAATAGGCCCAAAATATGTTACGCACACTGGCTGCAGTGGAGTTGCTATGCGATGTACTGGGCTAACACTGGGGAGCAACTGGGGTTTAATGTCTTGTTTAAGGACACTTCCACGTGTGGTTGGGAGAAGCAAAGAACTGCAAACCCTGCACTTGCTGGCCCTTTCCAATTCCTGAGCCTCAGCTTCCCATTAACCACCATAAACATGCAATGCAAAACAAGAAGAATATATGCCAAGTCAAACAATGGAGTAAAAAATTAATGAGTGGCAGAGAATGTATGGGTAGTGGCATGAACTGCTGTCTGCCAAAGTGTCTTCATGATACAACCACCTAGGGGCACCAATGTTTGTCAAAAATGTTCTACACATAGTGGCTTTAAATGTAAAGAGGTGACAAGGTGAGTCCCGATTGCAGTATGTATCCTCAGCTATCGTCTCTAAAGCAGGACCAATTAGACACACACTCTATATATAATACTATAAAACTCCAAGTCATGACTTTTGTGACTTTAAGTGCAAAACCTTTCCTTGGTGTATTAATTGCTGTTTGGCCTCATGGAGCGCGCTATGTTCAATCTGTTTCCATACATTTGAATAATGCAGCACAATCAATAATAAAGTGTTTATGCTCGGGGCCAGGGTGACTGCTTCACAGCTAGCGAGGTAAACAACAGGCAAATGAGTGCATGGAAAGAATTGCAATATGGCAACAGGAGAGAAAATAAAGTCAAAGAAGCTCTTACGAGTAGAATGCTGCATAAAAACCAAACACAGAGCTCTAACAGCGTTGGTCCTACAATTGTGCAACATATTTGAGTCGTTGTCTTTTTAGATTCCAGACATATGCACCAATGCTCCTCTGGCACAAGTCTGTTCTTTTGTTCCAAAGTGTAGGACAAAAACTTTGGTGAGGCAAACTTTCGCTTGTATGCTGGGAGCAGCTGGAAGAGTCTGCCTGAGGAGCTGAGAGCAAATAAAAAATTGAAATCGCAGGCTGATCCAGCTCATCTCTTGGACTCATAATGTGGCTCAGTAGTGTGTATGGCCCCCCAGTGCCTGTATGCACACCCGACAATGTCTGGGCTACTGATGAGTTGGCAGATAGTATCCTAGGGGATCTCCTCCAAGACCTGGATCAGGGCATCAGTGAGCTCCTGGACAGTCTGATAGTGTCAGATGCACTGATGCATAACATCCCATAGGTGCTCAATTGGATTTAGGTCAGGGAAACAAGAGGGCCGGTCAATGGCATCAATGCCTTTGTTATCCAGGAACTGCCTACATACTCATGGCCACATGAGGCAGGGCATCGTCCTTCACCAGAAGGGACCCATGGCCCACTGCACCAGCGTAAGGTCTGACAGTCGCTCTGAGGTTTTCATCCCGGTATCTAACAGCAGTCAGGGTACCATTGGCTATGACATGGAGGTCTGTGCAACACTCCAAGGATATGTCTCCACAGACCATCACAGATGATGTTACAGGCAGCATAACATTCACCAAGACGTCTCTAGAGCCTTTCATGCCTGTCACTTGTGCTTAGTGTGAACCTGCTCATCTGTGAAGAGAACAGGGCCCAATGGTGGACCTGCCAATCGAACTGCGCAGTGCTGGGCAGTGAGCACAGGTCCCACTAGAGGCAGTAGGCCCTCGTGGAGCCTGTTTCTGACTGTTTGGTCAGAAACATGCACACCGGTAGCCTGCCGGGGGTCATTTTGTAGGGCTCTGGCAGTGCTCCTACTGTTCCTCCTCGCACAAAGGAGCAGATACCAGTCCTGCTGCTGGGTTAATGCCCTTCTACGGCCCTGTCCAGCTCTCCTTGTGTAACTCTAGGTCCCCTGGTATCTCCTTCATGCTCTTGAGACTGTGCTGGGAGACACAGCAAACCTTCTTGCTGGACTACCTGTGCAACCTGATTGAGCTGCAGGTACCGCCTCATGCTACCAGTAGTGACAAGGACACTAGCAGAACACAAAACGAGAGAAGAATCAGTCAGGACGGAAACGGAGAGAGCAATCCTCTGTGGCCACCAGATGCAAAACCATTCCCTTTTTGGGGGGTTGTCTTGCTTTTGCCTCTTCATTCCACCTGTTGTCACTTTCATTTGCACCAAAGCAGGTGACAATGACTCAAAATCACTTGTGCTTCCTCAATGGACAGATTGATTTCCCTGAAGTTTAACTGACTTGGTGTTATACTGTGATGATTAAGCATTCCCTTAATTTTTTTGAGCAGTGTATTACTCAGCCCATACAAACCAAACATGTATGATGCACTATAATTTCAGAGTTATTCCAGGACAGTATGCTCTGCAAGTATGCTCACAACTGCAAAAATGAGCTCACTTTAACAAGGATTTAGAAATCACAATACCCTTGAATCATTATCCTCCTGCAGCAGAGATAAAGGTTCGCAGGTCTTTTCTTTAACTGTTATTTTTCTTGACTCATTTCCCCAGAGTGTGGGACTATAGGAAAAGAAGCAAGTTAGAGACGACAAGTGTTTGTTTTTTACGTCAACCTTGTGAACAGAGTTTTTAAATGTTCATGTCAGTAATACCAATCGCTGCTTATCTGCATTACTTCTGCCCACAACAGGTTTTCTACGCAGACATCAAGGTCTCTGATCCGTCTGCTTTAGTAGCAGTTCAATTCTGCCAACATGCCATTCTCACTGTTGTGTTTTGAGACGTTATTAGCATAACCCTAGTGTTTATTTTGTACATTTCAACAGAACTGTCAGGTCTAACAGAGATTATTAAGGATTTGCTTGCTGCTTCTGTGCCTGACTGTAGCTTAATAAGCAACAAAGGGCAAGAGAAACAGACCTCCGACCAGAAGAGTCTTAAGCCCCCTAAATCCTTTCCTTACCTCCTTACTTATCCTTAAGCAAAACATACAGTACACCTATATACTGCACCAAACATCTGCAAGGAGTCACGCCACTGACTTTCTGTAATGATATAACACAGAAGCATTTTCTGTGTATTAATTGAGATCAGTTTTCCCCTGGATTTTTATCTGTATGCATCCTAAATGTGTTGTTTTTTTCCTACAGGAAAATGATACAGATCAGCACAGTTAACAGGAAAAAAGATTCACTTTCAGTAATATAAAGTGATGAATGGAGAGAAAGGGCAACTTAACTGCTGTCACACCAAAGCTGCAGTGTGTTGGAAATACAAAATCCACTACAGTCTATCCACCTAAAGATTGAAACTGCAGCAGCAGAGTATTTTGAGCCTGATTTCAAGGCTGCTGATCTCGGATGACTTGGATATTGTACAATCATCCCACTGCGGTTCCTCTGAGTTCTGAATGTTCTGTGAGCTCAAATCCACTGTGTAAACTGTGCAGAAACCACAAAGGTGGATGGTATGTTGAAAATGGGTTTTTACATCTTTGATGTATTAAGTGTGATGCTTCCAAGCTCAGCGTTATGGCAGTGGGGATCTCTGGAAACAGACCCAATTGTTGACATCCATGAAAGACACTGGAATGAATGGAAATGGGATCACGAAGGCTTCAAATGTCTTGTGACAGAATGCGGTGACTTCAAAACAACCTGCAAAAGACATGCTGTGTTTGAAATCAGTGATGTCTGTTGCCATGCTTATTGGAGATCTCTACAAAGTGACACCTTAATCTAGCTGATGGAGGAAATGGAGCCTACACTGTTGCAATGAAGCGATATAATTTGTCTTATGGGGAAAAGGCTTTGCTACATAAGAGTCCTAAAGTCCTGGAATGGAAATTCTTGAGTCTGTCCCAGTCTAGTCAAGTGAGAAGAGTGCCAAAGCTATGATTGAGATGCTCTGGGATGAACAACCATCGACTGGGAGAGGAAAGAATTTGACTTCTGGAAAGGCAGGTAGCAGTTTCCTGGAAATGCTCCGGCGTAGTAGTCAGCCAGTGCATATTTGAGTAATGGCAACACAAATGCACATGTTCTTTCATGCACGGGTGAATATTACCGAGACAGACACTCGCATACTTATGATTTTGAACATGGCAGACAATGCAGACACCACAGAACCGACCACATGCACACACAGAGAAATACACTCACACACCAACTTTCAGGAACGTTGGACTGAAGAGAAAAAAAAGTTTATCACACATTATGTTCCTTAGACATGACTTCATGTCTGCTCATTTTTACCCTGCTGACCAGGAAAAATCGGGACTTTCCATTGAATAACCAAACAAACTCTCGCAAATTAGATACTTTTTTGCTCTCAAAAGCACATGTTTTAGAGATGTACCACAACAAGGACTGAATGGGCCCTCATGAGAGCGGACTTATAACGTTTACTCCACTATCAAATACAATGTATCTTTGCATTGCATGTACTGATTATGGTCTATGCTTGTATGTGAAACTGGCCACAGATTTTTGTGTGTGCTCCCGAGCGCTGCCGCCATTACTGTGGTGGCAGAGTTGTACCGAACAGAAACACGAGGTTTTAATGGAGGTTTAAAAGAGTAAAATTGATTTTGTGGTGCAAAGACGTTGCCTGCTTTCTGTTAAAACTTGACAGAATTGTGTTCAAAAAGTTTAGTGTTAAGTTTTATTTTAATGTCATTTGATAGCATTTTCAATGCGTAACTACTTCTAAAGGATGGCCTGTGCTCGAAATCGTTTACATACAGTACATTACAGTGCTCTACACAGGTTTACAAGAGTTGCTACTACTTGTGTACTTCACCAACAACTCAGATTTGTTTATTCACACTCCCATGGGCCTAAATATTGGCTGTGTAGTGGACAAAGCATGTCACCAGCACAACAGTAACATTTTTAGTCCTCCATCAGGGTCTACACTGCATTTGTTCAGCCACAGAAGCATTTTGACCACTCTCACAGTCCACTGAACAATCAAAGTATAGATCAATAGATTTAAGGTCTATCAAGATGCTGATGTTGCATTTAAATGTGTCAAGCATGAGCAATTATGCTGCTGTCAATACCTACATGTACTGTATCTGTTCATTCAGATAGACAAATAAAGCACAGTTGATTGCTGTCCTGTGTAGTCAAAGTGTAAGTGCACTCACTGTAACCGGAGAATTTGGTGTCCTTCCACAGCAGATGGTGGAGATGTAGCCAGAAATATACTCATGTGCAAGTTTATTAGGTGCACATAACTAAAACTAATGCAGGCTAATATAACAGATAGCTGTAATTCCTACCTTCATGAAGGTTATTATGTTCAGTTTTGCAGAAATATTCAACTTTATGGTCGTTTTAGAAGGCTGGGTTGCTGTAGAAATGTACTGAGTTATAGAGAGGTCTTTCTAATATTAACAATACCATCATACATGCTGAGGACAAAAGGGTTTCAGACCTCTGAATGCTGCAAACATATCCATTTTTTGTTTGTTCTCCCAGCTATTACAATAGTTTCCGTGTGTTGTCCATTGATGAGTTTCACCGGCTGAAAATCGAGTGAATCAGAGCCCTATTTAAGGATGAAGGTATCATTTTCCTGTGTACGAGTAGGAATAGCAGCTGCATTTCAAAATTAGCTGAAAAAATAGTCTCAGGTGTGGATGAGATCCACCAAATGGTTTAAGGTGGAAACAACTCTTAAATTGCCCTGAAAACATCTTCCAAGTGCTAACACAACTTCTGTGTTGACTAAAAATGATCATGGAAATATGGATATGTTATATGCTACTGATTGGTAAGTGCAAAAGAAAAAAAAAAAAAAACCCTTAGCAAACCCATTAGCACTATGACAGGCGGATTAATGCATTGAAATAACTCATAAGTGAATCAATCTTCTTACCCATCTCTGTAATTAATGACCGTATCGATGATGGTGTTCATTTGCTTGGTGAGTTTGGGGGGGTTCGGGGAAAGTTTCTCAGCTGGTGGACGCCCACGTTTCTTCTTGGCCTTGGAGCTCCCCTCATCTCTGCTCGACGAGTCCTTGTCCTGACGTCTCTTGCGTTTGCGCTTTTTCAGCCGGATCTCCTCTTCCATCTCTTCCAAGTTTCCATCCTCAATGGCCTGGAGTCGAAAAGAGCCAGAGCAAAGACAAGATTAATTCTTAACCACCTCAACTTGTCCATATATGATGTAGAACTGTGGAATCCCTGTCAATAAATGTGCAAGTCCGACTTGGCAGCAGAAAGCACTTTCACTGATTCCAGTATTTGTAATTCGGGCTGCTATTGGCTCCTACCGAAAGATAACTTCAATTTCTTTATGAGTGCATATTCTTCTCTGAACTTCAGCTTAGACATCCCACATACCCTGCTCTTAAAGTTTCTCTCTGTTCTATTCTTGTCTCCCTTAACACCTGAGCCACAGTCAATAAAATGGATCTGCCAGGCCTGACATGTATCTCCTGGGGAGAGTGTCGGAGTGTATTTGGTTTGGGTGACTGGGTTCCTTTTGGCTTAAGGAACCCAGTCGCGGTAAAATAAACTTTGGCTTTGAATCCAGTCATGGTTAAGGTCTGATCTGCTTACGATGGATGACGTTATTCCTGTTTTAGGATTTTTTTTTTTTTTTTAAATGAAACCACATATTTGTGACTGTTAAGATGTATGTCTTGAGTAGGAACAAATGGCCTCAGGGCTGAGAGGCACAGACAGGGTGGGAGAGTTAGACCACAAAATTGTTAATTTTGGTCTTTTTAATAAGATTGAAAGGAAGAAAAACAAACAAGCTACTTGTGCATTACTTCTCTTTCGGAGGGAGTATAATCCTTGATTTTTTTCATTTGTCAGTGTGAGCATAAACAAGCTTACAAAAGAAAAATCTTGTTTTGTTTCAGACAAAAGAAATCAAACTGGCTGCAGTTTGGCAGTTTGCTCATGGCAGTCTGAAATAAAGTGGAACATTCCAACAGGATTGGCGCACAAAAGTTTTATATCTCTAATTGAGTTTATTCAAATCAAATCAGTCAGGATATTACACAGAATTGTTATAATTAACTGCAGAGTGGGAAAAAAAAAAAAATAAATGTTCTCCCAGTTCCAAAGCCAATGTGCACTATTCATGTTTGCTCACTATTAGGATCAATAAATAACAATGCTATAGATTGCAAATCAATAAATACATAAAACATTTTAACACCATATGTACTTTAAATTTCTGAAAGGCTAAATATCATAGACTGACATATATAGTTAGACTTTACCCGTAGCCACTGTTTTTCGGTCAGCGCGTCACTGTAGTCCACGTCCCGACGGCAGCGCGATCCTCGGCCGAACATCTTCTCCTCCTCCTCTTCATACGTCAGACGTTCTACCTCAGCGTCGTCTTTGATGATCCAGGATGGCAACTCGTCCTCCTCCATAAGACGAGGCTTACGCTTTGGGTTCCTGGCGTGCTCACGGCGTCGGTCCATGTCCATGCGCTACAAAGGGGAAAAATCTCATCAGGTTGGAACAGCAAATGGAGACATGATTATTGGTTCCTTTGTATTATACCACATGAATGGAAACCTTCAGCTGAATTTACTGCTGTCCCTTTGTGGTGATAGGTATTGTCTTACGAATAAGTATCATCACTGCGCTGCATTTTTACAAACACTTCTGTCGTTGAAATTCAGGTGCCATCTCACCATCACACGATTGTCTAGCTATCAAGGAGAATAGTGATGCGCTATGATTCACTTCACACACAAACAAGTGGCTCCATCCCACATTCATGCAGCGCAAAAAGGAAAAGTCCTTCACAGAGAAATTCAAAGTCCAGGCTTCCATTGTCTACAGGCTTGTATAGGCAACCAAGACAGACAAGGGAGGTCTCATTTTTCATGCCACATGACAATCAGCTGACATACGGCCAATAAATAAGTGACTGCAAACTGGCATGGCTTTATGGAAGAAACAGTTCATGTAACTGAACATCAAAATATATCGATATAAACGTTATTGTGTAATTGTAAATCTTGTTTGAAAATATATCAATACACCGCTCAGCCCTACTTCGAATGAAGCCCTTCCAGAAGTTACCAGCTACCATATTATGCGGCTTGCTTCCAGATGCGTATGAATATCTGATATCTTGCACCCAGTCATCATTGAAATTAGGCGACACCACCAGGAACCCGTGAAGTAGCAAAAGTACGAGCATTTTGCATTTAATTTGCAGCTATAATTATCTTGGAGTAAGAGAACCAGCTGTCAGCTTTAGCTCTCTGGGTTAATTCATATTTCAGTTTTAGTCTGAAATTTAAACACCAATTAGATCTTACAAAAATGTGTGCTTTTCTCACCATGAAGAGCTCAAATTCATCTTCACTTCTGGCTATCATCTGGTTAAGGGTTTCATCATCGGGTACTTCATCTTCTTCCTGGAGTTACATTTGGAAACACATTAAAAGAGAAGACCAGTCTTTAACTGTTTCAATAAATCAGAAGGCACACATGCTCACTTCAAAACAAATCAGTTAAGTTTGGCATACAGATTCTATCAAATAATAATTAAATAACTTGAATTGCATTACAAATCCGAGTAATATTATAAGCGAAGGATGATACAATGGCTGATATAGATACTAATAATACATATCAAATGAAACACAAGTTACAAATTCAGATCTTACCTCATTCTGCTCCTCATGCTCTAAAATGGCCTGGAGGAAGACACGGCGCTCGTGGCCCGAGGACTTCTGGTCGAACATGCCTGCCTGGATGACCTTTTGATCCACATTGAGTTTGTATTTGGCAGCTGCCAGGATTTTCTCCTCCACGCTGTTTACGGTGCAGAGACGAAGCACACGCACCTCATTCTGCTGACCGATGCGGTGTGCCCGGTCCTGAGCCTGAAGGTCCTGGTGTCAACAGGTGAATCAGAAATTCGAGATCATTTAGATTGCCTCTAAATAAAAACCAATATTTTCTCTCTAAGCCAATAAAGTCAAAGCAAACATAAATCACTGTATAACATACAATCCTTTTGCCTGTCAGAGTACTGACACACCTTGCTGATATCAAAGAACGACTGATGAAATGCATTGTGTCAACACCTATCTTCTCTTAACACATGCAGGTACGCTCTGCACCCGTATAAGAGGAAATTCTAAGTCTGTAGTTTGTGTTTCTGCTCCTAAAAACATCAAGAAAAGACAAACAAAAAAAATGATTTCACTAGAAGCCACAATCTCTGCCAATACAAATTGTTCAATTGGGTTAACAGCCATTGATAAATGTTGACTAGAGATGACGTGCTGAACACATCACAATGACTAAAAGTGATTTTTGTCCACAGACACTCAACTACCTAACTTTCAACTTGTCATGTCAGGGTCCTTCAGGTACTTCTTTCATTTTGAAAGAGTTGCTAGTAAAGAGCTAATGAATTCTCTGTGGCTCCTCCTGAGGTTTCTTCCATTTTTTATTTTCCCTGTTGAAAGGTTTTTTTCTTTCTCAATATGGCAAGTTTTTCCTCACTTGAATCAAGGGTCTAGGGACAGAGGATGTTGCTCGCTGTACAGACTGTAAAGCCCACTGAGGCAATGTGATTGTGACTTTGGGCTATACTAATAAAATTGATTTGGATTTAATAAGATTCACTAGAGTAAGCCTGTGGCAAATTAATATCAGGAGCCAAAGGTGGTGCATCGCCGCAATATGTCTATTTACTGGGTTCATTAGAAAGACTAAAAATGTAAATGAGCCCAGTCACAATTCATTTGATTTACATTTAGTGCTTCTAGTTGATAAATAATGATTGGCTGTTTTGACACATCTGAATAGTAATGGAACATAAAACCAAAGCGTTTTCTGCTCCTGAACTACTCCTGAGTCTTGTTGGAACAATTCACACAGCTTGAGAAAAGAGAAAAAAACTGCATTGACCAGATTATCTGTGCAAACAACGTAGATTATAACATACAAACAGGTACCAATAACTACACTATAAATAAAATGGGGCTGGGCAATTTGACCTTGAAATAATATTACAATATCTTTAGGCTATATTGCACACATGATATATATCTTAGTATTTTGATATCTCCTAAAGATAATTTCTAAGAGCTAGGGCTGGCCGTCAAAATTAGATATCGATATTTATGACCAAATAATGCGATACCAATATTGCACAAATATTGTGGGGATGAATATTGGTACTTTCACTAAATGTTAACACAACCCAACTCTTAAATAACCATCAGTAATGTGAATATAATGCCTAAGTTGGTAAAGCCAAGTATAACATGAACAAGTAGATCAGTCGGGTAAATTTAGAAAATGGCGTCCCTTTACTGTAATGCAGCCATTAAAACTACGAAAAGACACTTGTGACATATTAGGATATAATGATATCCCAAATCTAAACTAACATACTGAAAACTTCCTATAATCAGAACAAGTCCTGTCAATACAGGTTGTAAATCTACTTGTGGACTTACCTGATGTGGGTTCCAGTCACTGTCAAAGATGATGACAGTGTCAGCAGCCTGCAGGTTGAGGCCGAGGCCGCCGGCTCTGGTACTGAGCAGGAAGATGAAGAACTGAGATCCTTCCTCATTAAATTTCTTCAGCAGCATCGCTCGATCCTCAGCCTTGGTGGTTCCTGAAACACCAAACATGATCGTTATGAAATATCTGTCAAGTTAACTTTGATAAAGTCTGCTTGAACTTCTTGTTCTTCTGATCCAAAACTTTTTGTTGGCAGGAAAGTAAAAATGTCACCTATACACTGTGCTTCATCTCTGACCAATTTAATTGTTTCAGAGGTTTCTGAAAGTGGCATGAAGTGACTCTAATTAAGCTGGGAAAAAATAACATTAACGACTAGTTATTTATGTCTAAATATATTGTGCTTACTATGGAGGTTTCACAAGTCTGCTAACTCAGTATGTTTCAGAAAGTGCTGTGTGGATAAAAGCTGACCATTAAAATGATTTACTGATTCCTTTCAAAAATGTATTTTTTTAGTTGTAGAAAATACTAATTATATGAAAGAATTGATTGTAACTTTCACCAAAGTAAAATTATTAAAAACGTCCGTCGTGGTACCTTTCACCTGAGCTTTTCTAAGCTTTTGTCAAATCCTGAATAACTACCCAAAAAACACACTAAACAGCAAAAGTTACTACAGGTTTCTGTGAGCCACACGTTGCTTTTATTTTGTCACATTTTCTATGCGCTGCTGTTTTCACTGCTGGGGGAAACACATCTGCCTCATTAGTCTCTCACGCACAGCAGTCGATGAAAAATGGAGTGAGAGACACATCCGGGATCACAATGCACATTTTATTTTCCCCAAAAAGAGCTTGAACATAACACTGAAAATCGATAACATCTCCTCAGTGAACTCGGGTCTTTGCTGCCCGTCCTAGTGGCAGTAATAGGATTGCCTTTTGTTTGAGATGCATCATGCTGAGTGTATGTGATGGGAATTCTCAGACACCTCAGTGTGACACGTTATTATTCGTTCAGTATGTCAAGTTTGAGTCAACTTAAATAAGAAATGAGAAATTGATCTTTTTAATAAAGCAGACACACAAAGGGATAAAGGGATTACAAGAAATCTGACTTAATCTCAGATTATGATCATGTGTTGTGTTGCAAGGACTAATTAGAAAAATCTTTTTATATAGTATTTCTCTTCTGCTTAGTACACACAAGGCGTTGTGTGTTGACATATGGTGGTTACTATACTTTATACACACAACACAGAAACTGCAGGAGGAGTGAAAAGTCTGTATGGACAGATTCCACCTACTTCCTCTGGCATGTAAGCAATAATATACTGAAAGGTGTCCTGATTTGCTACCAGATCCCAATCGCAGTCCTTTTACACTGAGTATCTGTCGTTTCACTCATTCTCTGATACTTATATTTACCTAAATGTTGATTAATTATCTACGTGACACATTCAAATAACTAATAACTAAGTCTGACACACCTTATTTTTCAAGAGACACTTGAAAAGTGGATGTGAAAACCATTAAGTTGATCATCTTAAATGATTGGAATGATATGAATTAAAGTTTAACTGGGAAAATTCAATTCCTGAAATTGACATGACGCGACCTGCTGAGGGAAGTTCTCAGTTGGAGCTGTGGGAACTACAGAAACACTCAGTCTACATCACCACACCATCTTTGGCTGGGAACAAACACTAGCCTTAAGTAAAAACTTTAACCAGACAACAGCCACGTTAAAATTAAACTTGTTACGAAGTCATTCACACAATTAACATTAACATCAGCTTTTCTGCTCCAATTCCAGTCTTTAGGATTGGCTCAAAACATCTCATATAATTAGAGTAGTAAAGGTGTGAGCTTACCGTCGAGACGTAGGTAGAGAAAGTTGCGGTAGCTGAAGTAGTCCTCCATGATTGTCATGAGTGTGGTCATTTGGCAGAAGAGCAGGACTCTGTGGTTGGTGGCGTGTAGCTTCGGCAGGATGCGATCTAAGAGTTCAAACTTCCCAGAAGCTCGATACAGATCATGCCTGGGTGGAAGTAATCAGGCAAACATGTAACAAAAGTCAAGAATACCCATATAATGATTGATAAAGATGCACTCTTTAGTTTTGGGGAAGAAAATGTATCCAGAAGAGAAAGATCTTCAGTGACCTGATCTTCTTTTGATGCCCAAACAAACTAAATACACAAACTCTCTTCGTTTTCACGACTGAATAAACCTTAAAACAACACAATTTCATACTGTTTTACTTTGTTTATATTTGGCGGACCCTGCCACCTTTCTAGCTTCAAACAGTTTTCTGGGGACCTTATTTTCTTCTGAGAACAGCTTGTTTATTCAGTTATGGAAAGAGATGGAATCTCTTTGTAATGTTTCTGTAACAAGACAGAGAGTCTACAGCCCTGTTAGCAGCTATGTGAGGCATTAGTAAAAAAAAAAAAAAAAAAAAAAGTCACTATTGATGGAGCAGTACCAGAGCTAACGTCTTTTTCCCTCCATGCATTCTTCTTCCTTGTCAAAACCTGGCACCTATGTTACCCACAATGAAATTCAAGAACCAACAGTTGGTTCAGAGATTCAGAGTGCTTGCCTCATTATTTTTAATTAGTCCTTATTGGGCCCTGTGTCACATTGCCAGCATGTTATGTTTTTAATACTCAAATCCTCCATCACTTTGACATTGTTTCACTGGTAAAGCATTTCACAGTGTTTCCCCTATATGCAGAGGAGGGAGGGGCACCGTGACACGCAACAGCTGTCAATCAACGACAATCGACAGAATCCCTCAGTGATATTAACTATTATTCATAATTATTAATTATACAATCATTTAAAAAATATAATCATATTCATCATCATACAATTAAGTAATGTTATCATTGAGTATGAAAAAGCACGACCCCCCCATCCTGAAAAAAATATAATCTGCCCCCACAGTATATCCCTGCAAACACAACTAGCAGTGCTGGCAAGAGCAATGTAGTTTTCCTTAGCGGGCAGGGTGTCACAGAACGACTTTTTGTTGTCCACCGCACTCTTGTGATTGAAGCAGAATTACATGGAGAGCACTAAGTGCAAAACCCTTCCAACAAATGTACTCTCACTCACCTGAAAATGGTTTAAAGTAGAAGTTTAACAATATCTCGCATTTTATGGATATAATCAACATAGGGCTAAATTGCACGCTCTTTGGAACGATTCTCTGCTGTGCTGCTGAGCTCAGATGTTCCTGTCTTCACATCTGGTTGTTTTCTGGTATTTTTAAACGCAACACTGCTGTTTTGTGATTTATGTGGCAGGTAAACCAAAGGGATAGAAGCCTAGTGGTTAATGTCCAGTCACAATGGAAATATAATGTGTGACTGGACTGTGACATGGTTTGAGTTGAATTGTTGCTATGAATAACTGCTATTGCTGCCAAGTACCTCTGCCAACTGCTGCAGAGATGATCTGACACACTGACAAAATGTCTTCTTGCATTAGATGTAAATGACTGTACTGTTTCAATGAGCTTTACACAAAATCAAGAGAAACAAGAGAAAGTGACAACACTGAACAATGATGCTACACACAATATTGTTAATAAACATAATGTGGATGTCAGTGTATTTGTGACTATGTGCATTTTGTTACGAAAAATCACATGAATTGATGTTAAGATCAAACAAGCTCATCTTGACACAATAATATAGAAAACTGAAAACATGAATGAAAGTCATGACTTGTCCTGTTTATATCAGTTGACTCTCCTTTATTCTACATTCAGAAGGTAAAAAAATCTGGATTTTGTCACTTCTAATGATTTTTAGCTTTTGTTGATAGGAAAACGATTAATGATGTGTGTAACTGTTCAGAACACAGAGCCTTTTTGAGTCCACCTTACCCACTGATGATGCCGTTTGGATAGCCCAAGTGCTCAGCAAAAGATTCCTAAAACAGAGAACAATTACTGGCTTAAATAAGGCAGTCCTGGGGAAAGGCGTCAAAATGAGTCTGAGCAATCAACTTCTTAAATTACTTGCTTAAATTACTACTTCTTCTGTTCGTTAACATTTTCTTGTTTAAAAGTCATAAACCTGCAGACAACTACAGTTCTTTGCTTGACGAGACTGTCAGGAGCAGTGGTCTTGGGTGAGGAGGACTCACCTCAATGTGCTGAAACATGTACGGGTGGTTGCAGATCTTCTTCAGCTGCATGATGGTGTTCATCAGGGCCTTTGCTCCTCCTTTGCCCTGCAGAAAATTAAAACATCAAAGCAATGAAGCTTTTCTTAATTTGAGTTTTAAACCTGATTTTCTTTTTTCTTTTTTGGCCAGTTGGGGGCAGCAGAAACAAGTTATGAACATAATGTTGACATATCACCCCTTTAATCTACCTACTGCGACTGAATTCGACACTATGAGAGCATTGAGAGTTAACCAAAACAGTTGAGTTGTGGCTGGACAATGAGCTGAAACTCTCTTAAAGATCTGTAAATCAGATTAAGATTATAATTCTCTGTAGATATATAACTATAGATATATAACTATAAGCAACTGCTTTGACATTCTCGCATTGTTTTCATATAATCTAATTCATTGTTCATATAAAAAAAACATAGATTAAAGGCATTTTAAGTATCCTTAACTGCACTGAAAACCTCAAAGAACCCCTGGTTCGTTTCAAAGTCATGTCAGGTAATGCAGGTATAAACTTGACAGATTAGGAGTCCCCGGGTGGTTTGGATATCAGTCTCCTAGCCTCAAAACTGCATTGAAGCTAGAAGCAAAGATGTAGTCTCACAATCTGAATTCCAGCACCATTTTCAATATAGTCTCTATCTTTAGCAAACACAATATCTTGTTCATTTCACAGCAAGCACTTTCTTAAAATCAATAGCACAGGGCAACTGTATAACTCCAATTATACAAGAAAAATCACGGACCGTCTGATGTCAAACAGCAGGAAGCAGTAAATATCGCTGTGCTCAGAGCTAAACAGCTCAGTTTGTTGGCATGACACACACTGATAAAACAAAGCAGACAGGTTGAGTGAAGCCACGGGGGTCTGGGTTAATTTACCTTCTTGTCTTTCTCTGAGCCGTCAGTGAGGAGGATGCCTTTCTGCATGTGGCGGTACAGAACCTTCTGTATAGCAGACATGTCACATTTAATGACATACTCCACCTGGATGAATGACAGTAAAGACAATGCATCAGTGAAACAGCTGTGTCTTTTTGGTGTCGAGGCTGTTTGCGCTGACAGCCCTCATACTTGACAGCAAGAGAAAGGAAATGACAGTCCTGAGAGGGAAAATACAAAAACAGAGAAGGGAGGAAGAGCGAAAGAAAGGCACCTTACGTACCTCTCCATACTATACAAAGATAAAAGGGGGGTTTTTAAAAGCATGTTTTCTATTCTTCTCTTGGGCCTTGCAGCCCTATATCGGTCGATCTTCAGAGTTAAGTGTTCTCTGCAAAGGCACTGAAATTTTTTAAAGAGTTCCCTAAAGCAGCACTTAAGATAGTTATAAGCTTATTAATGTTGGCTGTCTTTAGCACTGAAGATAAAGCTGAATACACTTTCATCACGTTATTCTTGGAACTGTTCAGTACAACACTGAATATTAATGTGCAGTAAACAGTCTACAGCCCTTTATAATTCATGGTTCTGGGTGTGAGTCACTTTATTAAAGTACACTTTGATTGATTTATCGAGCAGTCGTTACTCTTAAACTCAGGTTAAACCTTAAAATATATTAGGGAAGAAGAGGGAGAGGAGAAAGATGTCAACAGTAACTGGTAGATCAATCATTGATTTAAATTGTGTGTGCATTAGTTTAATTTATTTTCTGTCAACATTATGTCACAAAAAGAAGTGAAACAAAATTAATAAAATCAGTTTGTGAAACAACAGTACGAGGTTTCTGCATTGCAAACCATGCAGTAAATATAATCATACTACATCAAATCAAAGAAGTAACATTTTGTCTCAATCTCACCTTCTCTGGCAGCTGAGACTCCACCTCTTTCTTCAGTCTGCGTAGGAGGAAGGGGCGGAGCACCTTATGCAAACGCCGAATTATCAGGATGGTCTCCTCCTCATTCAGATCGACCTAAACAAGTCAGAGAGTAAAATGTGATTATACATTTCACAGAATGTTGTGTTAATACATGCAATAACTGCAGAATGATTAAGTATCACAGTGACAAGACTGTGACCTGCTGATGTGTCCTCATGCACTGCAGTATAACCTGTAATGAAAATAACAATACTGTGGGACTGGGCCAACCATTTGCTGTGGCCAGTGGTGAGTCTAGTTGTCACATTAAAGAAGGGGAGTTTCTGACAGTGGCAGTGATTTTTTACAAGTGGGTCCCTATTGTGTGTATAGCGCACAACAACAGAATGAACAGACAGTGGAGGCAGCACAATATACAGTCCTGATGCCTATTTCACACTATTCCACTGATCAACAGTGGATCAAGGGAAGCCATTCACCAAGGGAAGACAGCAAGTTAATACTGATTTAGCATTACAAAATTTCAAATATACTGTATATATATATTTTTTAAAGTCAGCTTTTGCAAACGTTTTATTAGGAAGAAATGCATTAAATATGTTAGTAAGGACATATTCTCTTGATCAGATTCATAAATATTGCACTGACCAATGAGCAGCAACAAACAATACCTTTTGTTTATCTGCTTTAATTTGATTTTAAGACCTGAAGGATGCACACAACGTGCTTTGATGAGTAACAGTAAATATAAACAAAGCTGGTGTATGTTTACAAGAAAAATCTGCAGAGCGCCTTTAATATGAATCCAAAATGAAAGCCTTTGAAACAACAATGGAGATAAGCTGTGTGCTCAGCTCTGCCCTGCAAAGCTCAAAGTCTTTGTTTCACTTGCCTTTTACTTTGTATTTTCCTTGCAGAGCAACCTGCAAGTTTGAGTTCGCTCCGAAACATAACTCAGCTAAACCTGCAGGTTGAATGTTTTGAGAGGTTGGATACAAAATTCTCTTTCGTTTACAGAAAATAGAGTTAGGTAGGAAAGTTTCATATCGCAAAACTACAGGTTTTAGGTAGACAGGAGTCATGTTAACATTTCACCAAATGAAGCACAGGCTGCAGAATCCAGGCTATTTTTCCCAGTAATTACCCTCTCTCCTGTCATGGCGAAAGGGGCGTTGAACCACTGCTCGAAGGTGCTGCAGCTCTTAAAGATGGTGGGCAGGAGGAAGTTGAGCAGGGCCCACAGCTCAGGCAGCTTATTCTGCAGTGGTGTACCAGTAAGGAGGAGGCGGCGGGGAGCCACATAGTGGGTGTTCAACACCTGGGTCAGCTTACAGTGATGGTTCTTCATGCGGTGACCCTCGTCCACTATCATGTACTTCCAACGAATCTGTGTTAGGAATAGTGGAAAACACAGAGAAACCATTTTCAGATTCACTGTGAAATAGTTTTGGTTACAAAAGTTGTGTGTGCTCTGACACGCACAACTCAACTGCATAAAAAAGAAGTTTCATATTTCCCCTCTTATTTCAAAAGTGTAATAACTGTGCACACAGTTTAAAGCGATGTGGACAAATCAACATGCACTGTTTCTTTACTAAAAAAGCACACTTTTTGCTTTGTTAATTATTTTGTTTCCTTGCCACCATCCACGCCTTAACACTTCAAGCCATGGACTGAGCAGGGTGCTGGACCGCTTTAAGGGGATTCTGGTCAATGCTTATGCAACAGATTCCCGTCAACCGTTCCATCTCTTTCCAATGGTTTAACAGCTACAGAAAACACTTAACGCTCCTATTTCTAGATCAAACTGTAGTGGGTAAAATTCTGTATCTGAGAACCAAACCAATACATCAGGCAACAACATCAAAGTCACTTACACTGCTGTGTATACAGGAGGAATTTCTCCCACGTTATTAATGCATCTGTGAGAATAGACACTTTCCTTTGAACAATACAGGCTGTGTAACAGCTCACTTTTCACTTGTGTTGTATGCACGTCGATACAACCCGCAGAGTACTTTTTAACATTCAAGTCTATTTCATTTATGTTTGCTGTGCCCGAAAGCATCTTAAGTACACCCTGGTGTGTGGACTGAAGCTGCTTCTAATGCTGCTTTGCAAACAAAAGGATTACATGCGTTAGATTGTATTTCAGCAAAAACCTGAAGTGACGATGAACGAACAGCTCCCACTTGTGTGGAGGACGCTGATAACTGCTAAATGTGCATGCAAGAGCTAAAAGTCAACTCCTTGAATTGCACAATTGTACATATTGAATGATCTCTTTATATTACATTTTCCAGCCTGTCTACAGCAGTAAGTCACTTAGTATGCAGCACCTTCGCACAAACACACTAAGTCAAGGATAAATGATTTCCTATATTGTTTGCAAAAGTGAAATGTAGTAAAACTGTGGGCAGGAGTGACTGTGTATACAAATATACAATAACAGCCTTGACACTTAATGACATGGATAAATGATCATTTAATCAGCCAAAACGTTTGCTGAGTCGGACCTAAGCACAATGTCTTCATTAGAATTCATTGAGGGGGGCCGCAGAACTCCAACTAAAACTCTTTACCTAACATATGATTCACTGCATGTATATTTGCTTATCATACATTAAATATGACACTGATGTGTGGATGATCCAAAATCCATCTAAGGACAACATTTTAGGCTCTAGATTTTCCTATGCACCATGAGCACATTTACACCTCCTGCATTAATTTATTACAAGTAGGATTGACTACTGCGGTGCACCGTTCTCAGGCCTCCCTGAAAAGTCGATAAATCAATTACAGCTCATACGGAGCGCTGCTGCCATATTTTAAATTGGAACCAAGAAGGGAGCTCCCATCACATTTGTTTTAAAGCTCAGCACTGGTGTCAAGTTTGCCTCTGTGAGTCAAATTATTCTACTACTTGTCTACAGAAATATTTAGCTCTGATTATAATGTCATGCACTGCTGTATGACCCTGTATGTTGCCTGTCGGGCCCCAGACTCCCTGCTCACTGTCGCAAAAAGTCAAGCAAAGACATTTGAAGAAGCCCCTCCTGAAATTTAAGCAAAAACCAAAACAAATAAACTCAATATGGAACTTTTTGAATCTTCCTTTACCTACAATCATTTATATCTGCCTTTACCTGGAGTCTGTTTTCACTACCTCGTTGTATTCAGCAGTAAGTGCAGAGCAATTCAGTTAGAGTGTGGGTCATGAAAAATAACTTTCAAACTCTGGCACTTACATGGAGAAACCTCAGGCATCAGTCATGTAACCACTGATTAGGAAAGTTGTATTGAAAACTTTGTAAAATGAATAAAGTGTGCTGATTGGCAATGGAGCTGAAAAGAGCACGTAAGTTATACAGAAAGGACAAAGCTTTGATCTCTTTCACCTTGGCCAGTATTTGCTTGTCCTTGATAATGTATTCATAGGTTGTCAGCAAGACATTGAACTTCCCGCTGCGGAGTTGAGGCACAAGCCCACGGCGCAAAGCAGGGGTGCCCTTCCATGGGACAGACACAAAGAAAAGACAGCTGTCAGTCACAAGTCATCAAAGAGCAATCACAATGGCTATTTAAAAAGGTGGAAATAAAGGTAAAAATGACATAAAAAAGATTTTTCTTACCTTGTAAGCAATTTTGACCACAGATGGTGCCCACTTGTCAAGTTCATAGACCCAGTTAGACAAAGTACTGGAAAAAAGGAAATCAATGAAAATCTCCACAACTGTTGCATGTAAGAACGTGGTCTCAATTCAGAGCAATCAAAGACAAATTCTTAGCTGCGCTTGGCTAAGACATGAATAGGAGAGGCAAGAGCAACTCGAGGCCAAGTGCTCATTTAAATGTCTATCCTCAAAATTCAAACATAATTTGCTGGAAAACACATCAGAAGAGGAAAAAAAGTCCCCTGCAGTGATTATGCACAACGCATTTCCAAAGGGTCAAATATATTCTAGCTCAAAAATGAGTTTGTTTTTTTTCTTGTGTTTTTTAAGAAGGGCTTTGTTCAAAACTAGGTCCCCCAGGAAGGTCGAGCTCTCTGCCCGTTAACTTTGATAGTTTAACTTCAAAGAGGGGAAGAGGGCAAGTTTAAGGCTAGCCTCCGCATTAGCTCGCTGTGCATATTAAAAAGAAAATTTAACACAGCCTCTGATGTGCTCTGTTTGACAACAAAAAGTAGTGCACCTCTTGGTAATAATGATAAACAGGTATTGGAAAAACCAAACCCATTGTTCATTTTAATCTTTTAACACCTGCAGTTATGAATAATTACACATAAACTAATCAGGTAAAATGTGTAACCGGTAATAACAACATCGTTTTTCCCAGAAATGTAAATCTCTGAGTACTGAGGCTGCTTTCACCTGCTACATTTTAGGAAGCTGAAAAGGACTCAGGAGCATAAAACCACTTCTGCTGCTTTAAATGAAGGCTGGAGTGGTTTGTGTTTGAATTATTTGAAGAGGTTAATTAAGGCAGCAAAAACAGCAAGGGAAATCACACATTTTGCAGGGACAAATACGTGATGGAAGAAATTCCCATATTTGCATCTCATGCCTTTATAAATACCAACAGATGATGGAGAATAATGACATAAAAGGAGTGCTGTTAAGACAACTTTGAACAATGAATTTTGACCCCACACAGGTCATTGATAGGTTCGAACAATTAATGCGTCCTTATTTTTTCTAATTTTAACAAATTTCATGGTTGCCCTAAACTCAGGCCAACACTGTAATACCTGATAACTATTTGAACTTCAGTGCCCATCATTTCTATGCTGACATATATATACACAGCACTCTCATGTCTTCTAAGGTAGTAATTGAGTTTCCACACTATACAAATTGGATGATAAAATATAGCACTAATGAGTCCAGCTTCGCTGGAGCAGAGAAGTAACTCACTGCTGTTTTATAGACACTGTTTGCTGTTTACTTTGACTCACCACTCCCTGTAGGCAGATCAATGTGCACACTTGGATTTCATTTGAGCAAATAGATGCATAAGTGTCTCAATAAGGGAAGGGACTCCTGACACCCCTGTGGACTATCTGTGCCCTATCTTGTGATTTAGACTGATAAGGTCTGTGTATTTTAATCAAATTGTTCCCAAAAGTAATTTTTTTTTAATACTGCGTTCATCGATCCTTCGCCAAAAATATTTTAGGATGTCATAACACTGCACAATAAGAGCAATGATGGATGGGAGATGAGGAGTACTGACGAGAGAGGAACAATGATGAGAAAGGGGCCGTTGATCCTCTTGTGATCCATCAGGTAGGTGATAAGAGCGATGGTCTGGATAGTTTTGCCGAGACCCATTTCATCAGCCAGGATGCCGTTTAGATTGTTGTTGTACAGGGACACCATCCACTCCAGCCCCTGGATCTGGATAAGACAGAGAAATAAAGGCATGCCTAAAAATATTCTTGCAGAGAAAATAGTATTGACGCTGCTTGCATCTCCGCATTTGTGTGTATTATTTCTACTCCTGTATATAAAAGATAAACACAAAACACCATGAGTAGTTCAAGGAAGTTATCAAGGATAAATCAAAGAGACTAAATTTTACCTTGTTAAATTGAATTGCTGTTGCTGATCGGACAGATGGCTGTTTGTATTTTAGGGCATCAAAACATACAGTACATTTGGCATGTCGTGTCCTACTATTTCTTGTTAAATCTCCTGTCACTTTTAGCTGTGACAATCTAAAAGGAAAAATGTTTTTATTATTTAAAATGATATATTCATGTGACGATTATTTTCTTGAGTAATTGTCAGGTTTCCCATCAGAAAACAATAAAAAAAAATGCCTGTTCACAAAAACAAAGGCGACGTTTTCAATGAGCTTGTTTTGTCTGTCCAACGACTATGAAGCCTGTTCCATTTGAAAAATGACATTATGAGTATTCGTTTATAAAAATAGCTGCCAAATAATTTTCTGACGATCTGCTATCTGATCACTCCACTACTCGTTTCAGCTCTACTAGAAGAAAATCAAAACCTGGACTTCAATGGTACAAACCAGTACACACAGTACAGAGAGATAGGAAAGGGCACGATGGGACAGGCAGCAGAAAAAGGTGCCGACAACCAATTACCAACTGCATGGTAGTTAAAGAAACGCCTGACAGCTCAGCTAATACCACAGAAAAAAGGCTGGCAGAGGGTAAAATTAATAGGAAATGATAAACTGAAAATTATCCTATATTAATGTTTAGCTTCTGTGAATTCTTGTTTACTATTCTGGTTTGTTACACAGTTTTCTGTTGGCACAGCAGACATTTGATCCAATTATTGTGTAGCTGAAATCTCTCCAATTTCCCCAGGGAGCTTCCACCATATCTCATTTAAAGGCTGGCACACCATAAATCAACACTAGGACTGCCACCTGATTGCAAGAAAGAAACATCCAATTGCCAGTGCCCTATCTCTTTTAATATACTTTCTTTTAATGCCATCTCAACTTATTACACACAAGAAGAGACTGTAGTGTCAAACACGAAAACAATGTAGTAGCATCATTATAAGCAGACAGTTGTCTTTAAATTAAGATAATTTAGCATTCAGTTGCCGAGCAGCAGACATGTTTGGTCACACCATCTACCCATTAGCAAACCCACATGACAGAAGCTCTTTCCCACCACACAGGAGTATTTAGGGACACTGCGTGATGCATGATGAGAGCTGAAAGGGACAGAGATGGTTCCTGTTTCTGTTTCCACAGCTCAGCTTCAAGTGTTTGTAAAAGATTAGAAGAGTAACACTAAGGAGGTTATTAGTTATTACTGTAAACAACCTGCAAAATACAAAATAGCTTTTCCATACACACAGCATCACAAAACACAATGTGTTTTTTGACGTGCGATTGACGCACGCCACGTTATGACCCTCGGCCCACCCCGTAGTTTGGGAAATCAGGAAGCGATGCAGCAGTAACGTTGTGGATGGCAAGCAGAAACAAACCTCCTTGAGCAGAAATGGATAAAGAAAAGGGTCTTTTGAACGGCAAGTTCAGCTTCAAAATTACAAGGCAGACCACGGTGGATAGTTTGCAACAGAGACGCCTGGACAACTCTACATGTGACAAACTTTCAACAGCAATAGCTAAATGGGTGGCTACAGCTTGCAGGTCAATTAACATTGTTTAGTTAACCTTTAAAAGTGTAAAGTTGGACACTACATTGTGTTAGTATTACTTATGAATGCTACATTCTTGCAAAAAGTCCATCTGTTGTTGCTTGTTGGGCTTGAGTTTGCCATGTTACGCTTTCAGCATATTTTTGAGCATGCTACTCTAGAGAATATTCTGGACGACGTTTGCAATTGTTTTGGATTGTTGCAATAATAATACGCATACATTTGCATAAAGCAATCATATTTGTCCACTCCCATGTTTATGTCTGCAGAAGAGTATTGAAAACTTGAAAACTATCCCTTTAAAGGGACATTTAGAACAGATAAAAATTGTGATTAATTTGCGCTTAATCACGAGTTAACTGTGGACAATCATGTGATTAAATTAAATATTTAAATAGATTGCCAGCCCTAATCAAAACCCACCAAATTACAGTAAAACTGCAATCAGTGGTAGTTCCAGCTACAAAAACAATTTAATGAATGGAAACTTGATTGTTATTATTCATTTCAGTATTTCTGTCACAGTCACATCTGTTTTGTTTTTCTTTGATAAATTACTGTCACATCGTTTTAAGCTGCCATTTTAAAAACCCTCCTCTGTGTTTGGCTCAAGGACAGTCATCATCCGAGATATGAGAGAAAATGGTAAGAAATTCTTTATTGCATTCATGAGTCATGTTGCTGGAAAACTCAAAGCCAGAAAAACAAACAAAAAATAAGTACTTTTTTAAGTACTTTACTTTCTGTAAAAAGGTTGTGCGGTGATAAACATTCAATCTATAACTCATTTAAAACACATAACGGATAGAAAAACATTTAAAAAATCTGAAATACCAACAACCCATTGCTCAAAACTGAGCAATCAAACCAGCAAAAGGCTGTTACAAAAGTCTACAAAATAAGAGCAAATGTAAGTATACGTGTATGCATGTGTCTACCTGGTAATGTTTGAGTGTGCCGTTGATCAGCAGGGACGACTGTTTCTCCACCCTCTCAATGACAGCGTGGGCCACTCCATAATAAGACGCGGAGCTGGTTTGTCCAGTGGGAACACTGTACTCATCATCCACATCCTGCTTGGCTGACCTGTGTGCATGATGTAAGAAAAAAAAAGGGAGTGAGAGGGATTTTGTCTGAGACCCCTCTAACACCAACTGAACTCTGCTCTTTAGAATTGATTTTAATGATCAGTTTCAAGACTCAGTTGGTCTGGCACCGGGAGCTCAGCTGGAGTGCAGCCAGAGATCCTCACAAGGAGCCCCTTTGGAAACGTCAAGATACGGTATAAGGTCTAACAGAGCTTTACTTATTTATGTGTTTATTCTATCATATTTTGTCTTTATTCTCAGTGTCTCACTGATTTACCCATACTTGAGACTCCCACTGGGAAAATGAAGAAGTTTCTTTGAAATCTTTTGAAGACGAAAAATATGTTTCTAACTTTAATGTTTTCTGTCTTTTGTTAACAATACCACTGAGCAAAAAAGATTTTTTTATCTTTGTTCTAACTAGCGCAGTTCCAGGTTGAAAACAAAAATATTTGTCCTGCAAAAAAATCACGAGATAGTGGGATAGTGAAGAAGTAATACAATACTCGATGATGTGCTTGGCAGCCGTCACATTCACTCTGTTTCCATTCGGATCGATCATCTTCTCCTCTGTTTCTGCCTTCGCCACCTCGTCTTCCTCCTTATGAGGCAAAATTGATAAGACATGACTGAGAGGATACATATAATGATAACAGACAAATTAACAAAGAAGCTACGAAGGGGATAAAACAAAAGCAGCCGAAACAGCATTATTTTAGAGCATACAGCTACAGCCCCCTGGTGGATTTTGATGTGTGTATTCAGTGTGTGTATGTATGTGTTGGTCTGACTGACTGGCTGAATCCCATTTAATAACATTTGCATGATTTGAAGAAGTGCAGACAGGGTGGCTGATCTAAAATCCGGCACTGTGGGAGTTCATTAATGAGAAAGTCACTGACCTCCTCCTCAAACTCAGAGCCGCTCTCCTCGCTGTCTGACCGCGGGGCCACTTCATACCTGTTTAATAAAGGATGAAAATAGAAAGCAGAGTATTTATATTTCTTGTCTGTCTGTCACAAATCAAAACAATGCACACCTTTGAGAGAATTAAGAAGCAGCAGCCTCGATGTGGGGTGTTTGACTTTATTTGAGATGGCACCTGGATGAGTCCTCATTGAACCTTGACAAGCTGCACAGCTTTTTAAAAGCACAAGATCAGACCACCGACCATCCAGTTAGTGAACAACAGCTCTACCTTTTGTAGCCACACTGATCCAATAACAACCGTACAACGATTCTAGGTTGATTATATATTTATTTGCCTAGTGTCTTTGTCCATTTTGACTCTGAGGGCACAGGAGTGTTGGTCTGTCTGCACTATTAAAAGGCTGCAAATCAGTATGTGTTGCAGTTCCTGTTTTCCTTTGGATGTGATTATTTTATTTTGAATATGACATTTTCAGCTTGTGCACAAAAAAGTGCCACTTGCAGTACAAAAATAACATCCGTGTAATGGAACGTGAGAGATTCAGTCAGTTTTACGCAGTAATGTGCCTCCTCACCCAGGGTTCATCTCGAGCCAGGCCTCCAGCTGGCTGGATTTTGGAGCATCCGTTCCCTGCAAAACTTTCCCAGTCTCCGTCTGAATCACTTTGACTGGCAGCTCACTCATTTGGCTGCTCTCATCCATGGGCTGCAGGACAAACAAACCAAAAGGACAAACATGAAGCATCAAATTCACTGGTCTATGTATATAAATGCCTGTAACGATTTGACTTAAAATGTATTTTTAACTAGGAATTAATTGTCCATAATGCCCTCTTTGTGATTATATCCACGTTGTTTTCATGCAGCCAAAGTTACAACGTAGCTATTCTTATTTGCATATTATTTTGTTTCTGTTGTGAGACGTTGGTAGTAGAGTGAAATTTAATCACAGCTCATGAATGCGACCTTAACCTGCAGTCATTAGCAAGCTGTTGCACTGCAGACAGAATCAATATTTTATGATCACTACAATGGCTGACAGAATGAACTAAAATACAGGTCAATGACAGCAGCTGTGCTGAGAGATCCGTTATATTGACATTTAAAATGAGTGATTACAGAGAAAGTTACAGAGCGCCTGATATGAAAATACAGATGATTGTCCAACCCTAGTAGACCCTCGTAAAAGACTTCATTATGTCAATAAAATGGCCTATATTTTTGCCTGCATTCAATTCAGATAAACATGATTAAGCTTTGCTGAGAACATTGTTGCAGTTACTCGATAACAAAGGAGGGGCAATAAATCCCAAACCTGTAAATGCCCCGCCTCATAAGAATCCAACATCTGGATCTACAGACAACTGATGGGACATGAATAAGTGTTTTTTTTTCTATATTTCTATATTGGCCATCAACTGTGTATCTGACATGAGACTGAAATGCGGCTGCAGCCCATTCTTTGTAAATTCACCCCTCAATCAGGAGACTTCCCAAGAGGGAACAATCATTTTATTGACACATACATAACAGGGATGATAAATGTGAAAAGACTTTGGCAATAAGACCTCATCATGGCATGTGGCTATGACAAACAGTGTGAGTTGGACTTTTAGTCAATGAGGGTCCAAGGTGGCCAATTTTGAGGCAAAAGAATGCATCTTACCTAGTTTAAATACATGCAAACAGGACCAGAGCACCATGATGGTATTTGCTTGGTAGCACTATTAGGGATGCATTTCATGCTTTGCAGTTTCTTTGCAAATTACTGTTTCTTTTTGTCTTATTCTATGCAATCCTTTTACTCGATCACCCCAGAGTAAGGAGAACTCAACTAAAAAGCTGAGGGAATCTGTAAGAAAGAACAAATAAATACTGCAGATATCGAGCGTTTTTTTGTTAATTACAAGACATTTGACTTGGTTTGGTTGTGCTATTACCTAGGGTGTTGTTTGCCTCTAGCAGAATAACTACAACTTTTTCTCATTGCTGCCAGAGCACATTATGAGGATTGAGGCAAAGTGGTTTCACAGCAGCTGTAATACATCAGTGAAAGCAGCAGAGATATGAGTATCAAAATAACAAGGTTTGCTTGACAGTGAAATATCCTCAAAGGAAGCAGGATAACCTCAGAGCCTGAGATCCATTTGTAAATCAATTAGTCACTCTGAAATATGAAATACCCTTCAAATCTGCAATAACTGATATTTGTTGCACCGATTTTCCACTTGGCCACAATTTTGGGCAATTGCTTACGAAAGGCCTCAGATCAGAGGCAGAGCAGCGCTTAGTAGCTCTCTGTACCCAGCCTTATTATGTATTTGTTTGTACAGAAGGGGCACAATGATGTCGTTTCTATCAGAATAAATTGGCATACACACAATATTTTCAGTATGTGTAACCTTGTTGCCAAACCACAACAGAGCTGGGAGCTAAAAATTACACATCCAACTCTCCCATCCATTATTTTTTCTATCTTTTATCAATTAAAATTTGAACAATTTGGACTGCACGTTACTTTTGTGCTACTCATGTGTGGTTTTGAGGTTTTTTTGTGACAAAATGTGGTTTGAACACCAGACAAATTCTTCAGGGATGCCTTCTGATGACAGACCTTGTAGTGTGTGACCCCGAGGTGCTGATCAGGGGGCCACACAAGATCGTATCGTATGGAAACCACAATGTCTTCTATGTTCAGGGGGGTGAGTCGAACATCTAAGGAGTTCATCTCTCTTTTAACCTGTTTTGGTCTCCACCATCTCTAGAGGGAAATATCTGGCTCCTAAGCTGCTGGATACTCCACGATGATCATCAGCTAGTTATTGACTCTGTATGCTGTTTGGTGCAAAGCATGTAGTGTTCAGTGGGTTTTTAGAGCGTTTTCTCTGAAAACAACTGCCTGATTCAGCCAAAAACAACAATGTGAGCGGTAACAGCGCAACACATCTGTTAAATTGTAGCCAGACAGCTAGCCGATGAGCTAAAACTTACTATAAAGCTTTGTAAAGCTGAGGGGAGCCTCATATTCAGGTAATTTGTTATTACATCTCTCAGATCACTACCGGGAGCATGTAACTTAATAGAATTCATTAATTAAAATATTGATTACAGCCACTTTCTAAAAGACAGCTACACATCAGGTATACAATGTTAAACGACCAAATATGACATAAAAACATAAGCACTGCAGCTCACCTCTCCATCAGGTCCAATGGCACTGGTGCCTTCGCCATCTCCATCCACCTTCTAGACATCAAGCACATAAATCCATTCAGCTGACATACATTACCAACAGCACGGTATGTTTTAAGTGAAGGTAACAGCAGCAGAGATTATATAATCTCTCAGTAATGCTTTTGGTTGGTTTTAATGGCATTGTTTCCTCCATTACTGGGTCAAAGGGCAGAGTCCTTCACTCTTAAGAGATCACAAATGGCTCTCCTACAGGATAATCAAGGATCATGATAGGTATCAAAATATTTTTTGAGGTGTATTACTGAAATCAACATCACATCAACTGAGCTGGCACAGTATGTGGCTCCAGAGAGAGCCTTTTCAAACGGCTAACGTCAGTGTCAGCGATCTCAGACCAGGTGTGCTGAGCAGCTGAGAGTCTGCAGGTGTTTGTTCCAGTCAGAGACAACACCAGATGAGCTCGGTGATTAGTTGTGCCTCTCGGACAGAAGGTATGAAATGATCTGGGTTGGCGTGCACTATCAGTCAAGCATATCACTGAGTTTGAGACGCTTTTAAATCACGAGGAGGCTATGTGATCCTCGACAATAACCACATTTTCATTCTAGAAGACACTTGAAATGAGGAAAATAATGAACCATGAGATGAAAGTAATTATAAGGTATAATTCATGTCACAGTGTCCTAGGGAAATTGACTTCATGCAAGGATATACGCCCATCTACACTGAAACTTACTACATAACAGGGTGTTTGCCTGGATTTTCACCCAAAATAATCTTGAGTAATTTACTGCTTTGGCCAGAAGTGCGAAAATATTTAGAAACATACCAACAAGTAGTTGGTTTTGCCCTTTGCATGCCTTGTTTGACTCAATAGGAAAAATTATATTCACCATATAAAAATCTATTTAACGTCTTTATAATAAACTAGTAGAATACAAATTTGACATCCAACAGCATGAATCATCATCCTGTCAATAATAACCACTTGACCATTTCTCTTCCTACCTTCTTTTTCTTCTTCTTCTTCTTCTTCTCCTTGGCAGCTTGAGCAGCTTTGTGTTCATACACCAGGGTGGTGAGATTGGCCACGTACTCATCAGTCTGCTGCAGCAAGTAGGCCAGTCGCTTGTCTTTCTTCTGGTCAATTAGTTTTCGGTAGCCTTCTTCATCTTCTGCCTGAGAGGGGAACGGTGACAGGAGGTTAATGGTAGAAGCAATCAATCGGCATAATATCACTTAGAGATTGATGACATTCATATAAAGCCAGTTAGACCACGTTTTGTATGATTAGTGCAGCTCTGGGGTGCGAATGCATCAATCCAATATGAGAGATCAGTGTTGGCTGCCTCGGATCATCAAATCTGACAAATTCTAAAGAACCGAAAGTCCTGCACACTGTCTATCACTTGTGTTCACTGTATTTGCAATACTTTCATTCTCCGTTCCCTATGAACACACTTATTATTTTTACACACTGCCATACAATTGCCCTTAGACTTTAAAGAGTAATTGCAATCATACCATATTGTGATATCTACAAATTTTATATTGAAAAATAAGAAAATATGTGCTCGGTATTCATTAAAAGATGCATCACTATTTAGGTTCATAGAGCAGACTATATTGCTCATGTTGCAGATTTTGTCTTACTTTTAATGCAGTGGAAGTAAACCATTAATATATCAGCTGTGCTGTGCTTTATTCAGTGTGTGTCAAAGTTTGCTGGGTATTTCATCTGTCATCTATCAGTGAGTATGGCTGTATATGGCCAGTTAATTCTGGCTTATTCTGACCTCTTACAGCTAATATTTCAAAAGAAAGAGTCAAATAAATCAATAGTATAAACTGATTTCTGCCTACTGCCATGACAAAGCTCAAGTGTACAGCTCTTAGGACTGTGTAATCATTTCTGAAAGGTGTGTAACAATGTATATTTTGACTTTCAGGTACTTACCATAAGTCTCCTCATCCTCTCTTTCTCGATTCTCTCAGTCTCCTTCTTCTGTTCCCGCTCTGTGTTGGTGTGCCAGTTAGCGACAGCTCTGGTGAGTTTCTGGGTTTTACCGGACACTGAGCGGTGATATTCTTTAAAGTCTTTAGCATGCTGAAGGATGCTATTGAGATATTCCTGAAAAACAAGTCACAAAACTTGTTGAAGCAAAAACAATATTTTGACAACATGGCACACTAGAAAAAGAACATTAAGACCCCACTTGCTTTGTCAGTTTTGTCATCTACTTTAGATGGTATCATTGACAGCTTGATGACACTGCTTTGTAAGCCTTCAGCCATGTTATTAAGATTTGTTTTGACAGTGGTTGTCCGCTGTCAAGAAATAGACTACGGATGTCTCTTTTTGAGACTTCTCTTCTTCAACTTTTTCAGCTGAAGCTTGCAGAAAACATTTGAATGGTCAAAGTATTGAAGTTTTCTTCAAACAGCAGCTCGAAGTGATAATGACTCACACTTGAATTTCAAAATCTCAGTTATCACAACAACGTTTCATGGCATTCATTGCAAATTAATGTAACAACCAGAACACGGTATAATAGATGATTCTCGTTCCTAAACCTTGAAACTGACATAGCTCTTCTCTGAATTCTATCAAACACAAGTGTGTGGATCACCTGATGTTTCTGTCTGCGCTTCTTCTCCTGCTCCAGCTTCTGCTGTTTCTCCAGCTTCTCCGTCATGCGTGCCTCCCTCAGCGTCTGTCGCTTGCTGCGTCTATAAGCCTTAGAGTTGAGGGCCGTCTCCAGGGTTGTGTCTCGCCTCATACATGCCACCACGTCCTGCCTCAGCTGGAGATACAGTACACACAGGTTACACATAAAAATCTAATTCAAGGTATATTGATGATAACAGTAGATTTTTTACATGACGCAAAACGGAAACTAATACATAAAGATTCAGGTTATGAGGCATCATTAAACTTTTTAATGGTCTCACACCAATTAACAACAACTTTGGATTTATTTTCTTAAAATTAAGGCAGTGAGGGGTGTTCTAAGGATAAAACTAAATTCGATCCAACTGAAATGACTATTTCACATGATGTGCATGAAGTTATTTTGTAGTATTTAACTGAAACTGGAGAAAGTAATAGCAAAGGCTGACACAACTCTATTGTTTTAACAACTACACTGTTAAGCTCCTGAGCAAGATAAAATGGTAAACCCAGGGCAAAAAACTAACACCTTCTGTGTGGATTCAATGAGCATGAGACAATGAGGAAAACAGCAGTATGTCCTGGTGCTCCCAACTGTAAGTCATTCTGGGTAAATTAATATTCTGTGCAATCACACTGAACATGAAAACACAGCAGCTGCTGCGTACCTGCCGCTGGAAGTTGAGTAGGCGTAATGCCTTGAGCTCAACTGTGGCTTTAGTCCTCAGGTCGGGGGGCAGAGAGCCCGGCAAACTTTCCAGTTCCTGGATTCGGTGTGCAATCCGAGCCTGCAATCTGAGGAACATTATGAAGATGGTAAATCAACTGGTCTTTTTGCAAATAAAAAACTAGCCTATAAAAACACATATTTAGTGTACTTTTGGACTAAAAAATCGATCTCCACCTGCTCAGGCCCTCATCCGACCAAGACAAGACAGGAAGGTTAATGCATGTGTGCACGCTATCATACCCAATTACCCTAAAAGGGATGAATAAAGAGGTTGTTTAAAGAATTAATTAAGTCCTTGTTTGTAGAGAAAGTTGCTGTTTTTCCAATGGTTTCCCAGAGGTACTGTATCTTCAGACAGCTTCGTTGGCTAGACAAGGTGAAGAGAGGTCTTCTGTCTCCGGTCTCTGATCATTTCCTGACCAATGCAGCTTGTCAATGGTGATCTGAGATTACTATGAAGAGATCATCAAAACAAGAGCCTTGAAGTTGTATGAAGAAAAAGAAGCCTCAGGGCCACAGCAAGATTAAGGCCTGTGAACCTTTCCTCATATCTCCATCTCTGTTCTCAGAAAAGGATACAGCCTGAGGGATACTATAACCACATCAGAGAATGGTGATTGTGTATGCACAGCATCATTATCAAAGACCTCAGAGGCTCCAACACAAAATGACGAAGACATTATGAAGTTCACAGCCAAGCCATGCAAACTGAACCCTTTTTAGACACGTACTTCAAAAAGTCTGAAAATTTCTGAAGCACTTCCTTCACAAAATCTAAATTAACTCTATTCAAAGGATAGGATACAGCACACCCTCTCTCTCTCTGTGCATGTGATTTGTGATATTGGGTTATGGTGAGTGATGTGAGTGTGACCCACAGGTCTCCTGCTAGGTTCCCATACCTACTTCGAGCCGTCCAGTGAATGAAAAAACACCTTTATCGGTGTCTGTAGCACCATTGGCAAATGTGGACTCAGAGTATGTGTTGCCAGCCTACATTACAACTGGGAGTCAAGAACAAGTCGATAAAAGTGCGACACTTGATTTTGTAAATTTATAAAGTTAAAAAAAAAAATGTCTGCAAATTAATTGCTGGTAAATCGTCTTTCACTTTAGTGCCATAAAAGTTGTGGTTAATTTGTTAGATTGATTTCCTTTTATCTTTGTCACACAAAAATATGAATTCATTACTGACATACTATCCTTACTTACAAAAAGTACTTACATACTTTTATCAATTATATTTATCTTAATCATATTGACTTGACAGTTATCTTTTTGTATGCGAGTATAGTATTATATGTAATGTAACATTACATATAATTCATGATTGTATGTGCAGAAGTATTTCTGTATGATGACACCAGTGCTAAATGGATAATAAAGATAAATACCTGTACTCTCTCTCTTGCAGGATCCCAACTGGGTCCAAGCCCTGAGGCTTCTGGATTGGTGTGACGCGGTTCTGTTTCTGCTGCATCTGGAGCATGGGAGACACCTGCTGCCCGGGAGGCTGAGGGGTCACTGAGCTGCCTGGCATGGGTCCAGCTGGCACAGCGGAGGCCTGAGGTGGTGCAGGGGACGGGCGTCCACTAACAGCTGGGGTGAGGTGCTTCTGAGCATTGGCTTGACTTTCACCACCCTGACCTGGAGAACAAAGAATTGTGTCAATTTTCAGTAGGACAGGCTGGACAAAATACTCCTTGATATGCTTTCATATATCTTATACCTTCTTTTAAACATTATGAAAGACTTGGATATCAACAGGTTTTTGGATATCGGCAAATATTCTAACAGAGACCTTGTCAAGAAGGTGGTTGGCATGAGTGAAAAAGCAGCACAAGCAGCACCAGTCGTTCCACTTTTCCATATTTTTATGTGATAAACAACATTTGATGCTGCGTTTATCTGAGTATGCATGGCCGTGCAGGAGGAATATAATCCTTTTTGGAATAAGAGCAAAACATGAATATCTTGTGCATGTAAACACAGTAAATGAAACGCAAAGCAGATGAAATATAACATTTAAAAAGCTTTCAACCAAACATTTCTTTTCTAGTTTTTGATCCTGTTGAGGACTGGTGGGCTGGGGATAAACGTTGGTCTTTTTTTTAATGTTTAGCCAGATTTTAGCAAAGCAGTGGGGCTTGATTTTGGGGGTTTAGACCAGCGACCTCCACAGCCAATATTTTAGCTTAAAGACATCACCTCACACACAAGTCTGGAAGTGGACAACTCTGTAGAGAAATTAACTTTGCTAATTTACACACTTAGGCAGGTACATGTCAGGAAGGGTTTCCTACTTATGTCATTTTCAGACATAGACTGGCAGGGCATGGGACACCTACACATAACATTATGCCTTTCCCCTCCCAGGCCTGGCTCAAGGGAGATCAACCTGTTTCGATGGTCACTCTAATCTCCATGTCTGGTGCTTCACCTGGAAACAATTTACCACCAGAGACCCTTCCCTTTGTTGTTGTTTTGACAACCTAATTTTTTGTATTTATCCAGTTTTAAATTGACCTCAGTGGGAATTGTGATTTTTGTTTTTTATCTTGGATTTTTAATTGTGTATTTGACTATTACTGCCGTTTTTGTCTTAACCTTTGTTGAAATTCAAAACACTTTACATACAATATATGGTGGAAATTTGTAAAGACTGCTTAGTTTAAATTAGGGTTATGATTGGAAAAACAAAACCTAACCTAAAGCGAATGCATACATTTTGGTGCATGTAGTATATATTGCTGCACCATATCGTCCAATGCTAAATCTTTCATGTCATTTCAACATGTGAGAGCTATCACCTGGGTAGATTAATATTCATTATTATGAATCTTTAAGACACTTAATTTATTTGTAAAGTACAAGATTTTCTACAAGATATGCATCAGTCACGAGTGGTAGACTGTAGGAATTTTACCACTTCGAACTGATGCAGACATGAGAAAAGCATGTTTTGCTGCTGGTGTGTGTGGTTGAACACTGGTAGATTACTCCGAGAGCTACTGACAAATGGGAGGTTTTCTAATGAATAAAATTCTCATGAATAAATTCTCTAAATCATCTTATTTTAATGACAAAAGCTTGGAAATGAAGGAAAACAGAGGGAAGAGGGAAAAAAGAAACAGAAAAGTGCTGCTTCAATGACAAAGAACTGGAGAATTTTGTTTACTTCCATCACTCATCCTGATGGGAATTTATTTCTCTTCACATGTATTACTATAATATTTTGCCCAAATTTCCATAAAATGACAGTGGGCCACTCACTGTACTCCGTGTCTCCTAGTTAGGAATCATGTCTTGTTCATCAACAGCGCCTGGCTTCACACTTTTCATGGCTTTGACAGAAAATTATGGCTGTCCAGATGGAGCTGTCCAAATGACCAGCAGCGTATGCAAATTGTTTGTGTTTCAGGCAGGGTAGAGTTCCCTCTTTGCAACAGGAAAAATGCAGTCTCTTCAAAGCCGCTGCTGTCACTCTGTATTTTAAGTCAACCTTTGATTGAAGCATCGTTCCACAACATCACATGCCACTCAAAAAATTCACTTTAGTTACCTTTCAAAGACACTCTGATGTAAGACTACACATCAAACAGATGGGTGTTGCTGTTCAGTCTCAAACCTTTCTCTTCCAGTCAGACTGGGTTATGATGTATATAATGAAAAAGTGTACTGTAAGTGAAAACTAATGCCGCTCATTGTGACTCTAGTCCACATACACATTTGACTTCTCAGCTCAGCTGGTCCAAAATATGCACTGAGAGAGTACTAATGCCCAGGTCATACAACACGACTTTCAAAGGAGTCCGAACACTGTACTGTTCACACTCTTTCTTGTCATCAGGAGTCATGAATCTGTGGTTTGCACACTAAATGACTTATTGGCGACACAGGGTCACACAAGATCACTAGGGGTGCCACAACTCTAAATTTTGCAAAACTAGCTTTTATTTTTCATCATCAAAGGCAGCATCAGTGATAACCATAACCCTAACCCTGCACGCGCTGGCCTGTGCACGTCTGCATGTCTTCCTTTCATGTCTTGAAAGGAGAAAAAACACATCAAAAACACAGACACAAAACAACACAACTAGCTTATCAGTAGCCTGCAGCTGCACTTCCATATACACATAGACACATATGATGTTGGGTTTATTTTCTTTTTCAGGAAGCCTTTATGATTTGGGAAAAAAGAGGGTTCACTCATGGGGGAAGAACTGAACTGAAGAGAACTGATAGCATTGCCACAGATCTTTTATTGATTTGTTTTGGAAGAGGTCTTACTCGGGACAGATTTGACAAACCCAAACAACAAACTTACGAAATTTCTAACAAACTAAATTCAATTATTTTGCTGTTTAATGTTAAAGCCCCACAGGGTAGTAATTTCTGTTTAGCTGTGTCATGGGAATGATGGGGCCAAAGCAGTGCAACTTGTTGGTGCGCACAAAAACAAGGAAGCGAAAGAAAAGAACATGAGTGAGGGACGGATCAGGATGCACGGCAGCCCCGCCCATCGCTGACTCAACCAATTATTTAGCCTGCTATATTCCCAGCGGGTATCGGCAACACATTGGCTTTACTTACCATCAGACCAAGGCTTGGGTCCTGCGCTTTGATTGTGACCTTGCATGGCTGGTGTAGGGCAGGGACTTGACTGGGGACCACCCATAGGTGCCATTGGCATACCTTTCAACACAATAACGATTAATATTTTAATAATTCATCTGTTGCACTTTCAAATTGTAGACAAGCAGATAATGTGAGCCTGTGATGTGCTACAGTAGCTACTGTTTGACAAAAAAACTTTAACCTTCCTGTCTGTTTGTTTCATCCTTTTATTGAAGAACAGTTTAATGCTTCTGAAAATCAAAGGGTCTGATTTTTTTCAACACTGTAAATGAATAACTTTAAGTTTTAAACTGTTAATCAGACAAAATAAGTTATTTGAATACGTTAACTTAGTTGTTACAAACTAGAGGCACCGACAGGACCTTTTACAAACTATTGTTATCGGCTTAACTTGGCTCCAATAGTTGCCGATGGCTGCACAGCCTCCACCGAGTGCGTCACCATTTTGCAAGGATACTCTGAGTCAGTCATCATCATTTGAGGGCAACTTCTGCTGAAAATATCTGTGTGCATGTGATTGACTCCTGATAATCTTAAGTAAACAAATTGACACAGACAGGTAACTGCTGTACATTACCGTTCGATATGCAGCAGCCATACATGCGCGACAGACATTTAAAATTAATGTCACATTTTTCCATGTAGCCTAAGAGAGATTAATGTTTCATCAGTGATATTTTGTTCATAAAGTAATTCTCCACTCCATGAAATACCTTCTAGCATTACTCTGGCAATGCGGTTAGAAAATATGGGCTACAGTTAAATCTTTGCGGTCCTGGGGTAACGTTTAACGTTTGAAAAGCTGATTTTACTGGAGGCTGACAAGTGTGGCATTCAAGTCATAGCTAGTCTTGCATAGCCAGACCTCTCTCATCTGACCCGTTTTCAGTTATTCTCCCCACAAGTTATCTAGTCTCGAATATATAACACAACACCATCACCTTCACCTTCACCAACGTTATAAAGCCCAAGTTTCACTGTAACTTATCATCGAGAGGGTGGGAGGGACTGGGGGAGAGAGAGAGGGAGAGAGAGAGGGCCCTAATGTTCAGTTAAAAAGTTTTAATGAAGTTAATACCAAAGATTGTTCAATTTTGACAGTGTTACATTTAAAAAAAGAAATACAAACATTTAAAATATGAATATAGCAATCATAACTACACAAACAACATCATTTCCATCACAAGACACATTTATAAACGAGGTAGAAATCGCAAATAGGGGACTTATCTGGTACAGAAAATTGTGAGTTTTACCATGAAAAACATCTCTGACACCGGAAAATTATTTAGATTGGATAAGCTTTAAATTTATCAAGTCTCTGGAAATTATTACAGTTGTCTTTTCAATGCAAGCTGACACGCTGCTCATGCCAGAATACGTCAACAGCCAGGTTACATTGCAGGCATGGAAGCTCTTAGGTCAGATCTTGTCCACACCGAGATATGAACCATCCATGTTTTGAGGTGGCCTGGCTCACATTTCATGGAGGACACGGAGCTCGCATTGAAGTGTCAAGTGTGTCTGGATCAAGTCATTGGATCAAGTCACAAAAAAATACAATCCTTATTCTGGATCTTTAAATTGAGAGTTTAAGAGACCATGCTCAAAAAAAAGAAAATCCTGCACAAATCAGATTCATCTGCTCATAATAAAGAAACCAACAGTATCAAAATAACCAGTTTGCATCATTCAACAACTGTATTTTATTACCTGCAGGCCGGTTGTAAGGACTAGCACCAGGTGCCTGCTGCTGCGGCTGCTGTTGTTGTTGTTGTTGCTGCTGTTGCATTGTGGGTAAGCTCCTCTTGCCCTGAACAGCCAGTTGGAGGTTTTCAGGCAGGGGTTGCCCACGCCCCAGGATCTTGTAGGCCAGGATCTGAGCTCTGAGCTGCTGCAGTTGGATCGGACTGAAAGCAGATGGTCCCCGCCCCTGCTGGCCCATGGTGGACATGTTGGGCATGGCTCCTTGGGGATCCATGGGCATCATAGGACCTGACTGGGAGGGAGGCATGTGGGGTGGTGTGGGTCCCCCACCACCTCCACCTCCTGACATGGGACTAGAGGCATGCTCATGGACACCCATGGGGGATGGATGGGGGGACATGTATCCTACAGTAGACAGGAAGAAGTTCACATTAGCACCCTTAAAGCGGTGGTTCCCAAGGGGTCAGAGCCAACCTGAGGGGTGGGAAATAGTCTATGGAGTCACAAGATTATGATAATCACAATCTAATTCACCTGCCTAGAAAGCAATTTAGCTTTTAAACCAAAGCATTTGTTACCTTGGCTGTGCTGGTCCATAGGGCTCTGTGGAGGCCCCATACCACTATGCAGGGATCTCATCCCCACACCTTTCATATGGCCAAAGTGCATCGCATCTGCCATGGTCTTGTCATTCATCCCCTCCATGGTCTGACAATAGGGAAGAAAAGATTCAGGGTCATGATCAATTTATTGTATACAACATTTTCCCCCACAACAGTAATGTAACCTGTAAATAATCAGATAACCTGAAAATCAAGATCTACAAAAAGTCTGTGGGGATGAAAAATAGTCTGTCAATCCAACATCCAACATACATTATCAATATGCCAGAGACTCATGCATTAATAAATATCTCAGAAAACTATTTAAAAAAACAATTTTTAATGATTATTTTGGGTATTTGTGTTGCCAACAAGCGAAAGGTTACAACTACAACCACAAACCCTTACAAATCATTTTTATAATAACCACATTTCATAAACAAATAAATCTATATATAAATATAAAAGAAATGTATTCTTAGTTTCTGTTGGACAAACTATGTCACAGAAATACATGCCTTAATTACCTGAAACATATCTTGGTATTTCTGTAATGGGATTTCTTGTTACAATATACCAACGCAGTGAGCCACCATAGTCGATATATTGGTCTGGCCAGTTTATCTGCCAGTCTCTTGTAACAAGGATCTCAGTCAAATTATATCAATGAAGTCATTTAGACTTCACAGAGAATCTAATATAATATACTACAATACTCTGCTTGTGCAACAGTGACATAAAAAGACACTAACAAACAGTCGGGATGCTGTACCTTGTGCATAGGATACATGCTGTCCTGAGAGTAATCACTTTGTCCCTGGCCCTGCATGCTGTGAGGTGCGTTGGGTGTTCCAGGTCCAGGGCTGGGTCCCATCATACTGTGAACAGAGCCTGGTGAGGGGTCCGGTCCAGGGCTGGGGCCCAAGATGGGCCCTGGTGATAAACCTGCCCCCGGAGAAGGGCCAGGATGGGACATACCACCTGAGGTATCTGAAGGGGTGGACATCGACTGAAATGCTGGGAGGACACCAGTCGGCTTCAGGAAACAGAGGAGGGACAGTATTATAATGACATGCAAAGTCCAATACCACCATAAAATGTCACATAAGTTAATATTTTAGCTGTTTAAACAGTCTCCTTTTTGTTTAATGAGCTGCATATCATGTATAAAAAGATGTTAAATAATGCTATATTATTATTTAAAAACACAGACCCTTAAATAATCAATGAGTTAAATCAACCACTCTTTGCCAGTGTCAATAAAAACATATTACGATGAGCTCCAAAAAGTGAACTCTACAAAATGCTGTTTCATTCGCTCCTATCTCCTAGCTTGTCAGTGTTACATTTTCTTTTTAGGCACTATGCAGTGAAAGATATCTGCTTTGGGTGTCATCTGGATTAAGATTGCCATGAAATTCTGTTTTGTAATATCTATTGTTTGTCTACCTTATAACCAGAGTCATTTCATTATTTAATTTAAATGTATTTTAACAACAAATCAATGTAATCATTTTAAATTTTAGCATTTTAAGATGACTTAAATTAGGGGGCGACCTGGTAGGATAGTGTTTGCAAAGCGGACCTTTGTTACATGTCATTCGCCCCTTTGTCTCTACCATCTACTCTCAATAAAGGCAAAAGGAGCACCTCATAGCTAGTGTTTCTTGAGGCCTAGCATATGTTTAAATGTATCTTCATGATAAAAGTCAATCAACCTTTAAGCCCCTTTATGAATGTGGACATTACATCAACCATAGCTTATGCACTATATACATAAAAGTGAATTGGGTATGTGGACTGCAAAGTTTAATGAGAGGAAATGTCTTTCTTCTGTGTTCATCACTAGTGACACACAAACATCCACAGCTGGACATCTTTCCGTCCACTTTTTTAAAAAAGTCCATCACTTTCTGCTGTCAACTTCAGGCACATAGCTTCTGGTGCACAAATGCAGATGATCACATTTGAATGATCTACAGTTTAAAGACGTATATTTCGGTTTTGTTTTATGCACAACACAATGATCCATCTCAGATATGCTATAGGAAGGTAATCGTGATAATCGTGGTCAACTAATGCCCACCAAAGGTAACGTTTGAACAAACAGGCCGTATTTAAAGCGTTTAAACATATGTCTATACGAGTCAATTACTAAAACACAGACTACATAGCGCGATAAAGATGATATTAACAGGCTAGCGGTCGTGTTATATCGTCGTTTTCTGACAACAACAGCAACGTTAGCTTGATAACATTAACTACCACTTTGGAGATCTCTGATTGGATCATGGCTTCCCCAAAAACTGGTGGCCATCACGGATGGGCAAACAAAATCAAACTTTAAATGAAAGTCAAGCTCTTGACATGACCTCGGCGACATTTACAGAGACGATAATAAACTTTAATATGACATCGAGAATCACACGGTTTCTCAAACTAACGCTCAAGACGTTTACGCTGTCTGCATCGCTCGATCGTTGGGGAACTTAGCTAACAGCTAGCCGACGTTAGCTAGGATAGCAACTAGCCTTCTAGCTAGTCCGAGTGACGCTGGCTTGTCGTTATAGAATCTCCTCCACGCGAACTGTGTCCATGTCAAAAAGTTTGGACAGTTAGCGGTAGACTAAACAGTTACGAGTCAAGATGTATCGAAAAGGAAGCGCTGCTGGTCAGTTTACCTTTGTGCTGAACTGTAACTGCACACAATTAGGTGAAAATATTATGTTTCTTAAAAATATGACTGCTGTCCATAAGTTCACTCCCCCTCGGTGTTGTTATGCTGACATATTAAACTTTTTCTGCTGTTGCCATTACTGATTTGTCAATGTCCCCGGAAATTCCGCCTACCTCCACTGCGATTGGCTGGACCGCACGTCAATCATCTTATGTTGTATTTAGGGGGGGGCATGTGTCTGCAGTGAAACCACGACTGTAACTTTCTGCCTGAGTGGCAATGGCTGCACGGTATTCATGTAAAAGTGAACCATAACTTGGAGATAATGTTTGGGGCCTCACCCGTGACGGGACTATTTTAATAACTTATCATTTGTAATGTTATAAGCACCCGCACAAATAGGAAAAGGGGTTTATATCTGCTATTAGTGCTCATTTCTCTTCCTGTTTTGGCAAAATATAAATAAACTGCTGTTTATACCAGCACTGTGTGAGGAAGTACAATACAATAATCTACAACACGCTTATAAAACATGATGATTTTTTATAGGTTGAATAGCTTATATAAGTAAGTTCAAGAACTAAGCACTTCTTTCAGCCTTGTTTGTTACCATTGGGATAAACATATACTGCACAATCAGTCACAATTTTATTTTTGCTCTTTAACAAAGGGTAAAGTAGCCTGCTCCATCTATAGGCAAACAAAATCTATGTTACCAAATTTCACTGAAGAAAGAGTCACATTTTATACCATAAATCTAATGATAATATCAAATATTGCTCTTTTACAGTCCAGTTTAGATTTCTGGGTATGATCAGGGAGTAAACTTTATCATATCAGCCACTCACAGCCCAAAACCCCTGATAGGGAGTCTAAAATCTTGATGTTTTTTATTCATGTTAGTCAATCAAAAAAGCGAAAGTGCAGAAGACATCCATTGAGTTTCTATTTGAAGAATCTGTGAAGCCACATAAAATATGTTGTCTAACAATTTCGCCCAAAGTGAGCATCATGTAGGCAACAATGAAGTGTTGAAACAAACGCATTAAAAATCCAATAGTGTTTGGATGATATGTCTTTCTAACTTTAAAGCTACTTGTGGAGCTACTTGGAGGGAAACCTTGAGGATTAAACGCTCCTCTAGTCCTTAAAAAGAACACAAGATGGCAGCAGTGACCAGCAGATGCCTCAGTGAACGAGCCACTGCAGCTCTCTGCCGCAGCACAGAAACACCTGGCAGGTATCTGAGCTCTAAACAAACAATGCCAAGCCGGGAGTGATTGAGTGCTAACTCTCATTTACATGCACTAACTTAGTAAGACTGACGATAGCAATGTGGAGTTTCAAAGGCAAGCCATGCAAATAACGCACAGGTTTAGTCAAGCTCCATTTGCATTTTTTCTGATATCAGAAACTTTGTTTTGTTTTCATTATGAAAAGATAAAGCTGTTTTTACTGCAGCAATTGTTTGTGTAAACTCCGCTGATATATGTTTTGTCGTGTTTTTTTTTCTACATAGGACAGTTCATCATTTGTCTGCATTTACATCAAGTGTATCCTTTACAAATAAATTAAAATACATGTTATAATGAGAACCCATGTTAGGACTGAAATGTTTCGATATTCAAAATGTTGCAATGTTGCAATGCAACTTGTTCGAGATCTAGCGTTTGCACAATCTTGTGCCTTTGCATTATAAAATCACACAAGGAAATAAATCTTTTAAAAGTCTTATTGCCTCGACACAACCAAACTCCACAGGATGCTGTAGAGTTTAAGTACTGTGCCAGTGAGAATAAAAGATATGTCTGTTCTGGAGAAAATAACATTTGTGAAGTGTGACTTTAATAATTCTTAGGAAAATGACTTAATTTATTTTTTTAAAAATGCTTATATTAACACAAGTATCAAGCATTAGGAGGTTACAATAGACGGAAAATGTAAACTTAATACTATCTATCTATCTATCTATCTATCTATCTATCTATCTATCTGTCTGTCTGTCAGAGATGACACTTAGATGACCTTGTATGACATTCAAAGCACTTCAGCCTGACAACCCATCATTTGAATACCTCACATATCAATAAACAAAGCTGCACATTTAAACTTTGATCTTAACTTCCCCTCCTTAACAATTCTGCCCTTTCTTATAGGTCTCCATAAAGGATGTGCGCAGGGTTCCTGAATGTAAATTTTACCCAAATAAACAAACCTAATTAAGTTTGCGGTAAAAGCCGCCGCCCCCTTCAGATTCACCGAGCCAGGAAAGGGCTCAGCCGCAGTCATTTGGCAGTGAAAGGACTAGTGGTTGTGGCTTCCATTCACCTTGAAACCCTCCGTAAAAGGCTCCGGTGAATCACTGGCGTGACATTTTATTCAAAGTCTACAGGTTTTTAAATGGATGGGCTGAACAATGGAATGCAGGTTTACAGATGCAAAGAAGGTCCCTTGAATTCATCTTTCTTCCCTCTTTTCCTTTGATAAATCATCTTATGCTTCATTTCTCTCTAGAAAGGCAAAATGAGGTAAATTTGACCTGAATCAAGATGCACTGAAAATGTAAAGCATTATGTACCAAGTAATGATACTCTAACAAACTTTCTTATGGGTTTTTCTTTTGTATTCTGTTGTTTATTCACATTTTATAGTAATTTATCCTGTAGTAGAGAAAATAATTAGTCCAATTATTCATTTTTTTTGCAAGATAAACTAGTATGATAACTTTACACATACTTCAGTAAGTCTCATTTCTCTGAGAGACTTTCATATTTCTACTCGGATGTATATTAAATACTTGGTGTTTATGTGTGATGACTGCCTTGTGACTGACTCTTCCTTTTTCTTTTACTGTATGTAATTTATTCCTCAAGGTAACTAAATGGGACTTTTTACAAAATCTTAATTGACTTTTTTTACAAATTTATCACCATTTCGACATCAATACATACTAATTTTATTTGTGCACATTTGTTTTGATTATATTTAAAGGCAAAATGAAACTGCATCCTGCGTTATTTTTGGGTTTTGCATACACCTATGGTCATGCACTTTCGTTGAGCAGCTTTTGGTGGACAATCGAAGCTTTCTTTGTAACTTTATGCACTGAATAATGAATGAATTCATTTATAGATTAATTTATGTAAAGTTAAAATAATCATTAGCTGTGATTCTGCATTCTATTATTCTATTTTATTTATTATTTTGTTTGTTTGTTGGGAACAGTGCTGTAAAAAAAGAAAGACCAGTAAATAAGCCAGAGTTTGTCTAGAGATTTTTGTATGTACCTGATTTGAAAGTGGTTAAAAAAGGCTCCCTAAAATACAATAAAATAAAATGTTTTACAAATTCACATGGACAACATAAAAATACAACAGTACCCATCCAACAATAAATAATGCTAGATATAACAAGTGGTAGTAACACAGAAACACATGAATAAAACATGCAGTAAAATAAGTTGCTTATGTAAATATCCTGATGCTTTTATCTGTAAGTAAACATTTAAATGAGAAACAAAAAGGATTTAAATAGACAATCAAACACAAATTTAAAATGCTTGGTGTAAAATTGCTAATCTGTTATGAAACAATAAAGAAAAACGTGTCTCTAAAATACATTTCAGGCACAAGTTTGTTTATTAAACTGTGATGTTGTGCCTTGTTTAACTTTAAGAGTTAACAACTGTGACAGAGGAGCAAAACTGTGAATCATTCATCTTCATGTATAACCATATTTTCACTCGATCATATTTCTTTACACAAGATGACAGGACTCTGTTCTTTTATTTAGTTTTACTGTCAAGCGTCAGACACAGGCACACACACACACACACACACACACACATACACACACACTCTGCCTGTGCATCCACAGGTGTGTGCAAACAAAGCGTGTGTTATAATTAGTTTTACATGAGCCACATTTGGCAGCGAGCTGTTTGCTTTTACTCTGTGTTATCTGAGAGTCCCATTTGCCTAACCAATGCTTACATTGTGGTGCACTTATTTTATTTGAGTCTGGTGATGAAGTGGTTGTTTAAACAGAAGACAGCTGACATCCAAATAATGAAGAGGCAGTATTTACTGTGACACGAGCAAACGTGCTTTAGTTTGATTTGTTGCTACTTGTGCAGGATAACTATTTTTCAGTCTTCCACATAGTTTCATTACAGTAAGCACTGCATACAAATTGTGATTGATATTAGCAGCTGAAAGGTTTTTCCTCTTCCTCGTGTCCTCCCTCTTTTCTTTCCTTTTCGTTTCTCCCTCCGTCTGTCACCCTTATGTTCGGTCTCTTCATCTTTTGCGCTCTCGTCTTTCTTCTAACTTTCTTTTTTCTCAAAGTTCTTCTTCGGTACATCCACTTGCTTCACTAGAAGTTTGGTAGCCAGTAAGCTACCTGCTAACACTGTAGCCAGCCCCGCTAATGCTTGTCGGTGAAAATAACTTTGCAAGCTTCTGTCCCGCGGCAAGCTTTTAATCTCAGGATTGATTTACTGAAAAAGGGAAAGGCTAACTAGCAAATAGAGCTAAGTTGATAACTGTAGCAGTCACAGTTTTTTGCTAACTGACAATTAGCAAGCTAGTTAGCTGTATCACAAACTTTTAAAGGTGCAATATGTAAGAAGTGGGCACCTGTCGAATTCATACTCAGAACAACAACATATCACAAGAGTGCCTGCGAACTGTAGCTGCCATTAGCTAGTTAGCTCAGTTGCTGTGCAGCTAACGGGCCGCACTGGGAGCTAGGAGCACCAGGGAAGTGTTGTTGTTTATACAGCTAGCACAGCAGCTTCGGACTAGGACGGGCCCAGTTTGACTGGTAAGCATGCTAACTTCAGGAGATATCTCTGCAACACAAAACACAGATGCCATAATGTCAAAACTGTTATTTCTTCACATTCTGTTGATAATTTTAGTTAACCTTTTAATGTTTTCAACTAAAATCTTACATAGTGCACCTTTAAAAGATGTATTCTGCAGGCTACCATTGACTATTGTCTCTGGTGTGACCAGGTCTTCTTTTTTTCTTTACAGCTGTTAATGCTCTCACTTGTAAATTATCATCATTATTATTATTAGCCAAACTAGCAATACTTTCCTAATTTAGTTTCAAAAATTGTAAGTATATGATATTATATTTCTTTGAGTACACAAAGTATCGATGTTTTAGGTGTAGCCTTAGTCATCCTCAAAATATTTGGCGTATAACATTGCAAGAGCAGTCCACATTCAGACAGACCTTTTTGGAAAAAATACTAGTTTAGTGTCTGCATGGTTGACTTTAGGATCTCAGAGGTGTCCGGTTTGGCCCCGGCTGTTGTGTCGTCTCAATGAAAGATTTCCTAAACATGATTCTTGGCCGTCTGGCTGCTCCCTCTGTCTTGGTTTTATCCTCTGGCCCTCTGACCAGTGTTTGTTATTTCCCTCTTCAAGTGCTTTTCCTGAAAGGAAAACTTCGTCAAGATTTACGGGCAGGTGCAGCGTGCCCTCCTCCATCAGTCCGCCCTCAATTTCTGCCTGCTGGTGCTCAATTTGCGAGAGCTGCTTTTGAGCTCTCTCGAGGGACTGGCATCTGGTCCAGAGCAACGGGGCTGAGATCTTTTTCCAAGATGGTGCTGGGGTCATGTAGGAGGCTGAAAAGAGAGGAAATGCTGTCAGAGGAAGCCTCTTTGTAGTTGCTTTTGTTGCAGGTGTTCTGCCATTCATTGTTAAAGCATGCTGTTTAATATTACAACCTGCCTGACATCTGGTGGCCCGGGCCGGACCAAAGCAGCAGCATGATCATCAGGACGGGCCCTGCCTGCTAATATCTGCTGACAGATTACCCATAAGCACAGATGTTGATTATTAGCAGATGATTTGTATGCATTCTGCACATACTGAAAAGTGTTCTGACAGAAAATCTGCCGCATTTTTGTTTAAATAAATGTTGCAACAGAAATGACTAGCTACTTTGTTACTAAGGTTAGGGAACAATTATGGTCATAGTTAAAAAAAAAAAAAACCTGACTGATAATCCTCTTGCACACAGGAAGAGGTGTATTTTGCAGCAGCAACAGGAGTGCGGCAGTTGAGCATGTCAAATAAGCAGCATTGCAAAGTTTGCAGCAGCAGCAGACGCCTCCTTGGCTAAACCTTTCTGTATGAAGGCAGGTGAATATGGCACCACAATCTCGCTACCAATTTGTCCCACTGTGATCAAAATGTTCCCCATAAACCAGCAAAATGAGAAGAATCTCTGTAAAACTGTTGACGGAACACCTGGGACTGCAAACAAGGTAAACTAGAGACCAACTAATTCTTCTTTTGTTTTAGTTCACCACTACAATATGTGTCATTAAGGCATAAAGTGGGCGCACCACCCCTCTACTTCCAGCCTTCTTGCTAGGGTGACGACCATCTTCGAAGTCAGCCTTCATTCTGATCTCAAGTACGCACCTGTAAAGTTTCTCGACTACATTGTCCATGGTTGTGATGCTATCACGCTGACACAAATCTGTCCACAGACAGACAGACAGCTATATAAATACCTGGGAAAGTGCTTGACATCTGTCAATGCTTTGGCATCTGGTATTGTTAGTATCATATTGTAGTATGAACTTTTAATCCATGAAGGCGTTACATCTGTAAAACCTGTGGATGTGCAGTGGACAGCCTATTAAAGACTAAATGAATGAATAAACTCTTTTTGTCCCGTGTTGTATGATCCAGTTGTCTTTAGAACAGCAACACCAACAATTCTACCACTTGGAAATGATACATTTCAGAGAGGATTAATATGCTCTGTACTTTTATTTATTTGTTCTAATTACTTTGCAGATTCAGAAACTCCAACTGTATAACCATTTGCATTCAAAAGTCAGCACCGATCTTTATCATCCAAGTGAGAAGACGTCAGAGGTCTGGCCAGAAAACTGTTTGATTTACAAGTGAAATGCAGAAACGAAGAACCTCCTTCTGATACATGTCTCTTAATGACATCTGTAATTGAGTTGTGTCCTCTTCTTTCACTGCAGGTTGGAATTGGATGAAACAGATGAAACAGGGCAGAATGGTTAGTTTGGCTCTTTTTACCCAAATGTGTTTCCAGCCCTTTCAACTTGTAGCAGAGGCTTGGCTGAAAGTGCAACGGCAGCATGTGTTTTGAACTTGTCACAGTGAATCGCTGCAGCTCAGGGGGGATGAAGTCAACCCTGAATACCTGCCCACCATCAGCGCATGGTGAGCATCTGTGAGCTGTTAAGACCACTTCATCTTAACCACATCCACAGGAGTGGGGTTAAGTTGTAAAGAGAATGGTACAATATGTCTATCTGTATTTGTAAAGGAATGTGTCTGTTGGTGAATATCCAGTGTTGAAGGAGAAAATGTATGAATGTGTTTTGTCTTGCAGTTCCTCTGAATTGGTGGAGAAAGAAGATACAAGAAGCTCAGACGTGATGTAGTTTGGTATGTGTGGCATGCTGGGACTAATTGCTTGTTTCCACTCACAAAGTTCAGCATTTAACGATTTAACGATGGACATATTCAGTCCACGTAATCGGCATTTTCAATCCCTGAATAACCCGTGACTGAAGGACTTCGTGATACTATTACAATACCAATAGGCAGCTGCTTCTGTTTTGTAAAAATGGCAGCACTTGTGAGGTCAAAATGTTTTCCACGTCTTTGACCTGCGTGAGGTGTCAAAAGCCAAAGATCAACATGTCTAGTGAATCTGTTGTATCTTTGGACTCCTCTTCACAACCAGTTTTTATACGTCCCATAAATTATTTCCAATTATTCTACATGTTGTCAATTTTCTCTACAGCTCTACAAACATGATAAAGAGTGTCATCTGTAAACAGCGTGTAATGAGCCCTCTAAATTTTATATTTTATTTAATCTGACTATTTTAATATTGATAGATTTGTTTTGAAGTCCTGCAGAAAGATTACAGTTCTGTTGATCATCAGGTTGTTGTTTTGATTGATTAGTAAAGCTACTTTCTATACTTACTTTGGTCCTTAAATTGGACTAGATCTGCTAAGATTTTTATCCAAATTTTGTGAAAATTTGAATTTCAAGCAAATCTGCAAATGCTAGTTCAGAATTATTGAACGTTTTCATCCACTATTGTTATGTGACAATTTAGGAGTGGGTGCAATGAGATGACAAAAAGTCGTAGAGTGTTTAGAGAACACAAAACCTTTTCAAAATATGAGGATGCAGCAAAATAAAGCAACATTTGATGTTATCTCTTCAGTGGAGCACAAACTTCAGAGGGTGTTTAAGACACATGTTTTATGTAATTCAGGATTTCTTTGCTGTTTCTGGTCTTTGTGCTAAGCTAAGCTAAGCTAACCGGCTGCTTGTGGTAGCTCAGTGCTCACCAGTGGCATTAATCTTATCAAACTCTTTGCAGAAAAGCAAATAAGCATATTTCCCAAAATGTTAAACCATTCATATAAAGTGCTAATTCACATGGAGGTTTTAAGTCTTATCTGTATCCAGATCATCAATTTGAAAAATGGACATATGCAACTTCCTGAAATATCTATCACATTTAGCATTTCTTGTCTGTTGTCTTGGCCTGAGCTTGTTCCATAGATGAACATAGCCTATGGCTAGAGAGTGGAAAATGTTTGAAAGGGGTACAAGCAGCTTTGTGAGATGATCTCCGTAATGTAGATAGACTGTGTTTAACAGAACCAACGTACACATGTTTGGAAATAAAACGAAAGAAAGATCAGGCATGCTATGTTATCTATGCTCCCACTATCTTGACAGAAGTGATGTGTTGAGGCATTGTGTAGTATATTTTCACGTGTGTTTTGACCTCTATGTGAACTCTGCTCTTTTTGTCTGCACCGAACAGTCCGTCACGTTTCTGTTGTGTGTCTGGCTTTAGGCTTGTCTCCGTTTGACAAGTTTTTATTCTCTTTATATTTTCCCATCATTTGAATTTTTCAAAGTTTGAACCCACAAATCTTTTTTTTTTTTTAAACTGCACATTAATCCATGCAAATTTGGCACAAATAAATGTGTGTGGTGAAGTGAACTGAAGGGAAAACAACAAAAAAGTTGCATTTAGGTGATCCTTAAATGTACACACTTACATTGTATTGTGTATTAGTGTTAGGCATTTATACAGGTTATCGCTTGCTGTAATGCACACCATTCTTATCGGAGTTAACAGTGTGTGAGAAGATGATGTATGTTTTGTCAACTCTGTACTATTTGACAGGTTTCGAGGCTTAACCCATTACCGAGGTAACGACAGACGTGTTTTTGACAAACGGGATCAGGCACTGCCTTCAGATACACCAGCCTTCATCCTTTCACTCGAGACTCAGCGCTCACTTTAAGAGAACAATACATGAGATAAGTATTTAGTTGTTGAATTCAAGCCCGTGGTATTTCACCTGGAACTGCAGACGAAAGCCCATTGACAGCGATGGCAGCCGCCCTCTGCTGCAATTAATATGTGATTCCTCCGCTCACAAAGAGCTTGTCAAAGTGCCCCACCTCGCTCCTCTCAGGCCTTTCACAATGCAAATCCCCACGCCATTCTCCAGGCTGCAGTTAAAGGCCTCCGCCGCGCATTCAAAAGGCACTCGGAGCAGATGTGTATGTAACTTTTTCACCCTGGACAGGAATCTTGTGATGACTTGTTGTCATTCACAAACAGATTGGTCTGTCATATTTGTCAGACTCATGTTTTGTTGTGGCATTAAGCAGAGAGAACGTTCACAGGAGTCAGAGATGTGCAGTGATTTGTTCAAACTTCTTCTCTGCAACGTGTCCAAGCTGATACATTTTGCTTTAGTGTCATAGGTAGATGGATGCTGTCTGTATTGGTATCTTTGTTATTGTCGGTGCTACTTTACACTTCTACACCACACAATATTTTACATTACATTCATTTAACAGAACATAATTTAGCTCCAAGTTACTTTGCAAATTAAAGGCTCTGCACACTCACACAGGTGTTTTTAATCACCCCAGCTGATTAGGGCCATGAGGCTGTCAATCAAACACTAATTAAGCAACAGAACTGGAAACACCTGTGTGGGTGGACAATAGGTGGACAGTGCCTTTAAGATTTTACTTTCAAATTATACATAAGATATTATACATTACTGAGGCCCTGGTGGAGTTACGCCCCTTCCAATGAACCTCCATTGGATGTTCAGAAAAAATATAAAACACTATAGAGCCGGTCCTGCATATTAACTAGCTCGAAAAACTCTTCTTCCACATAACTGCAGCTGTCAATATGACTAGACTTGCTTTGATTTTTACCTTTTATTACTCAGTCAAGCACTTGTGAAAATATCTGGGGCTCAAACTCCACTCATGTTCACACAATTTTCCCTCCCTGAAGTTAGCTCTGCACATCAGCTCCTCAGGATTATTTTCTTAAAGGTTCAATATGTAAGAGTTTTTGCTGAAAACATTCAAAAATGAGCTAAAATCATCAGCAGAACAGATGTAGTTAGCTGCATGGCTAGCTGAGCTAAACAGCTAATGGTAGCTACTGTTAGCAGCAGTTAGTGGTTATTCTGGTGATATGCTGCCCCCTATTTGTTTGAGTATGAATTCGACAGCTTACCAATCTTTACACACTGGATCTTTAAAGTTATACAGCAAATGTAATTCTATGGTGATTATTTATGACGTGATCGTCGTCTGCTGAGATAGAGAGTGTTAAAAACTGTCCATTCAGCATTGGACGTGTTTTTATAACTATATATCCAGAAAGGTATGACATCAAACCCTCAAAAAAACCTTCAAACGCAGAACCGTCTGCTCCGTCTTATGGAAAAGTTATTTATGATGGTGTCATTTGTAATACATTGAAAGCCTGTATTACCCTGCTATTCATCTCCTGACAGGTTTCCACTGAACTCAGTGTTACTTGGCTGAAAAGAAAAAGCTCGCACATGAACTGAATGCCATCTTCAATAGGTGTGCTGACATGAGTCAGTTTGATTCTATTTTTATGCTGACTCAAATAACACAAGTTACAGGAAGGAACATCTCTGAAAATCCGTTTGAAAAGCGCAAACATGCCTGAAATTGTCACAGTGATGCGTTTTCCAGAGGTTTAGCCGTACAGCTGGGATAAGTTTGTTCAGGCAAATTGCTGTGCGAGTCCATCAGTGAAATGTAGACAGGGCTGGCTCTGAGCCAGAGCATAGCCGGCCCACTGCAGTCATCAAGAGGAATTCACTTTGCAGTCAAAGCAGTGAGGAGGCAATGATTATGTGACCAGTAGAAACCTGTTGATGTAAGAAAATGAAATGTGTGAACACTATCAGTAAAACTGTGACCTACTGGAAGTTAAACGTCATACAGAAACAGTTGAAATTCAGCTTTTTTTTTTTTTTTTTTATCATTTGTCTTTTTCCCTGAAGAAATAAGCAACTCAGGTTTCATGTTCAAGTTTGACTGTTACTTATGTAGGAAAATATTGAAATGATAATAATAATATGACCCTAAACAAAAAGCAATGACGGGATAACACACCAAGAAATGACAATGTACAGCTTCTTCTTTGTTATCCTTTCCCGTCACGTATTGTCTTAGATTTAGATACTGAATCCAAAGATGTTTAGCGAATAGCCCAAATCTGGCATCCCTGCATGGTTGCCAGATTGTGTAGAATGGGCTTTTTGAACACTGATCCAAAGCTGGTCTGTGTGTGACTTCTTACTGGAGCTGAATATCAACTCAAATTGGCTGAAGTCTACTCCACGGACTAAAACTGGCACCTGGGAGTCAACGTGAATTTGTTTGATTGATATCAACTGCAGCCAGTAGATAATATAATGTAAACCCTTTAAAGGTGCAGCGAGCGATTCTGGATAGTTGATTGTTCAGCCTCGTTCCCAGGTCCTCAAAAACATCAAATCTTTCTCCAGGATCACTTACGACACCTTTAAAACCTCTTGAGTTGATTAATCACACTACGACAAGGTGGATGAAATTGATCTAAATATTAGACAAACCAAGTATTATTATGGGATAATATCAAATTACAGCTTGTAATTAAGCAACTCTTTAACTGATTTTCAGGAACAGATCACATGAAAATACCTGAATTTATTGAAACAAACAGAGGAGGCAATCATGACCCTATGGGAGCTATTTAAGGCAATAATGGGAGAGCATTGTGTATCTTGAATCAAAGTTTCTGAAATTGTGGTCAAATCCTCTTTCCAAAATGTAGATGAAAAGTTATAAAATAATAATAATAAAATAATAATAACTCTTGACAATAAATCAAGACAAATAACATTTTTAAAGAGGCTGAAACTAACCAAAAGCATAAAATATTAAGTTTGAACCAATTTGCCCAAGATGCTAATCGACATCCACCTTTGCAGCAGTGTGATCGATTTATGGTTTACAAATAAATCTGGTCAAAATGTTAAAATGAAATAAAAAGAATAAAATCCTTTAAATGAGTAGAGTTCGTATTATTTTGTCAACCACCTGTAGTACACCCCATTATTACAGTGTCTGGTTTTGGCTTGTTGTGTCAAGGTCAAGCTTCAAAGACATTTTTTCCTTCTGACAAAAATACATGAAGGTAATTTTTGCTCATGATGCCAAAGAATTTTCATTAAAATGATTCCTGTTTAACTTCAGACACATTGCCATAGTGTTCCTTCTCCAGTATTCATACTAGAAATTGAAACAAGTCAGACGATTCCTGTTGGTTGTCAGAGCCTACAAACACATCTTTTGGTGTATTTTGTTTAAGAATTAAAACAAAAGCATTTGATTGTAGCACAAAACTGCTTTTCTATCCTGTATATTAAAGCACCACCATCCTAGCACAGGCTGCGCTGCAGGGAATTGCTCGCCAGATGCTCAATACAGCTCTAAGTGAGCGTGAAAACGAGTGTGTTTTTAGTTTTCATATTTTCTCCTTTCAGCCACGTTGAAAGGTTTTCACTCACTGCTGCAACATGACATGTACTGAAACCCCCGCGTTTCAGAAAAACAGTCAAAGCGTTGGAAATTGTTTTCACTTTCAGCCTCTTCACTGACTTTCTATGGAGCTGCTGCCTTTTATTATCAGATCTTCACATGCATGAATCAAAAAGCTACAAATGTGTTATGTTATGCAAAACACAACATCTCTTTTCAGTTCTGTCAGTGGACGAGGTCTGAAATAGCATTTATAATGTGTTAAGAGGGTTTTCACCTCTTTTTAATGAAACCTCTGAGCAAAGACGGTTGCAGCAGACTCGCTGACAGCAGCGATTTTGCGTTTCTTCATGTTACTTTTAAAATATTCCGAGTTAGCAGTAACATGGTGTGACTTAACGGGGAACAGGTGGACCTCCTTAAGCTGTAAGAAAATAGCAAAAGCATAACAAGGCCCCTGTGGTTTCCTAAGTGTGCCCTCATTTACCATATATACCCGCATATATCAGGGTTATAATCATTAACAAGCAGTTCAGCAGGAGTTCAGTGTGCACCCTGAGCCTGTGGAAGCCTGTTCTGAATAGGATATTTTGGTTTTCCCTGAAACCACACGAGAGAGTCTGACCAAATGTTATGGTTTACTTGTTTCACAGAGCTCAATGGGAACTATTTCCTTTCACTGCAGGGAGAAATCAAACGGGATCGAGTTGCAAATAATGGCTCAGTGCTGAAAATTTCCCTCGATTGCAAACGATTAAACATGCATGACACATATTGGAGTTTTAGCAAAAAAAAAAAAAAAGGAACTCAATCTGATGGTACTCCTGCAGGCGCCATTGTCCCGCTTTGCCCCAAAATAACGATTAAGACTTCTATCAAATATCAGCCGGGATCTTAAGTGGCTCCGCGGCGTCATATTGTCTTCCGCACACCTCAGGAAACGTGATCGCGCCACACTAAGCGCCACGAGTGGAGGGGGGGGGGACAACAAAAGCACAAGCATACATGCGACAGTTGAATACTTTTAGAAGGTAACCATTAGACCTTTTAAAACATACAGTCACCTTTTCCATGCGGTGCTTCCTTTATATCCCTCTCTTGTGCTCTGCAGTGAGATCACCTAAAACCCCAAAGGGCCAAAAAATTCAGGAATTTTGCAACCGGTCAATCCTAAAGAATGACACCACATTTTTAAAGAAATTACACTTAAACAAACACTCAAGTTGAGTGCACTTGGGCTCAGACAGCCTTAAGAGTCCACCCCCCTGCCATGCAACAATTACCCCTTTTAGGATTGGCTAATCCTGAAATATGGGCCTGTGACTAATGGCGGAATTTAGCAAGAAATCAGCTCCAGTTTCACCGGGCTTTATTGACTCTAATGCATGATGCAGATACCTTCGGCTATGATGAATGAGCGTTGGGATACTGTCAACTTCACCCCTCCTCCTCCTCCTCCTCCTACTCCTCCACCTCCGCCTCCTCCTCCTCGTCTTTCACTGTTGCTTTTGTGCAGGTGATAATGAAAAGTGTCAGAGAAGCATGTAACAGGCCCTTTTCACTCGCTTGCCAAACGAATAAGCTGTCACATCAACAATGATGTTGAATGAGTACACTTGAGCTGTTTTATTTCTTGTTGTTTTATGGGGCGAGGTGCGTCAGAGAAGTTTTTCTTTCTTTTTTATCTCTGTCTATCATAAACTTCAATATTGTATCTTATTTTTGAGCATGTGCCAGCCTGCTCTGACATTTTGCTACAGGGGGATTGAGCACAAAGCCACAAGAGCAGGGTTCAGTGTACTTTACTGCACAAACAAGGTATCAATCAGGCTCTGAATGTGGATCTACGCCACATCAACAATGTCATGGATATTTTTATTTGACAGTGACAGATATTGTGCTCTTGAATCACAGCAGATTGCTTGATAAATGTCAACATTTGCATGGCTGCACCTGTGGATTGAAAAACATGGATAATTACAAAGTCATATAACAAAATCTTTAGAGTCAAGTTTGTTAAAATGTCATTGAATACCTAGGGATTTGAGATCATTGATTTCACTAAACCACAAAAGCAAAATACACTATAAAGTTATACAATATTTGCAGTTCTGATCGTTTACAAAATAAGCGACTCAATAAATAAACTCAAGGTCCGCTAACTAGCTTTAATTTGCAGACTTTCAGCCACATCTCGAGGCCTTTGTCAGCGTATGCTCAGCTCTGGGAAAGCTAGATGAACACATGAGCATATGGCAGGCCTCAGCAGCCGCTGATGAAGCATGTTAGATGCAGTTGAAAGGTCCAGGAAAAGCTAAGTGGACTGTTTTTATTCATGAATCAACATCACAGGAAAAACTCTATTTCTTAAATTTTTGATACTTTGGGTGCATTTTCTGCAAATTCGTTGATGTATTTCCTGGTACATTTTAAATTCGACAGGCCACTGAGGTATCTGCGTTGTGTTTCTGACATGTTTATTTTTGTCATTATTTTCTATTTTAAATCTATTTTTTCATCCATTCAATTTAATTCCACTCTGTATTTCTCATTTTTATTATTATCTAATGTTTCCCACAAGAATGTTTTATTAATGGGGATACAACACTGGATTTTGGGGGGGAAAAGTTAGTCAAAGTGTGAAAGTGAAAGTTGAAGAATTCTGTTTCTTTCAAATTGAACAAAACTTCACTTTTTGCAGACTTAACGTTATTTGCTAAGTTCTGCAAATTTTTTTCTTTTCTTTTCATTCCTTCCTGTTTGCTTCAGTGCACCACTGAGTGTTTCCACGCTGTGATCACTGAGCTCACGGTTACTCACTGAGCAGCAGCAGCAGCAGCAGCAGCAGAGAGCTCATCACACGTATTCCTGGAAAGTCTGAATACATATTTACATAATACACACGGGCAGCATTTGACCGCAACAGCTACCTCTGCTTCTTGTTTGATGTCAAATAGCAATTTCTGATGAAAGAAACAGTACCCTTTATAATAAAAGCTGTTGTATAAATACAAGTGAAACCTGCACCCTGAGGATTTTATTTTATGAATAAACAAGTGTATATATATTATTTCAACAACAGAAGAAGTATAAAAAGTGCAGAGAATATTGAGGCAACAATGAGGCAAAATAGCTGACAGCAGATAGATTTTATTTAGATAGATTTTGGGTCACTAATGATAAAAGTAGTAAACCAGTAAGATATGCTCAATCTATGCAGTCCTTCCAGATGGCATACTTTGAGTTTTCTCCCAGATCATTTTTTTTTGTTTCGTGTCCTGCAGAGGTTTTCAGTGCAGCGTGGAGAGAGAGATTACATCTTGGCAGTTGCAAAACCCAACTGACTGTCTGACATATAACAACAGCCAAGAGACAACACCAATGTGTCACGCTCATGAACCCAGAAGGCAAATATGATCAGGTGTCATTCTTAAAGCGATGCAAATCAAGCCAAAGTGATACATGTTGAAAGAGCTGTCAGAAATGTTTCTCTGCTTTGATCGGCACGCAGGACGACAGACGAGAGCAGAGAACCTCCTGAATGTCTTCATGTTTTTTTATGTGTTAATCTTCTATAAGCTGTAAAATAAACTTAAGTCTAAAAGGGTGTGTATCTGCCAAAATGTGTGTGTGCGTCTCCCGGATTAACCTCCTCTGATTTAAGTCCGTCAGCAGCCTCCTCTGCTCAGGAACAGTTAAGAATCGGCAGTGCTGTTTAATGACACTGGATCCCCCTTTATTGGTAATGTTAAGTACCAATATGAAGTCAGGAGGCCAGTAATGACCCCCTGGGGAAGGAAGCACTTTGGAGAATGGGGGAGATCATAAACTCCTGAGTATTAAAGTGCTCTAGCAGCTGCAGTGCTCTCTTGACAAATGCTCCTTTCTGAGCAGCCAGTCTTCATTATTTTTGGACAGTTTTCTTTTAAAGTTACAGGTCAGTCCAAAAAGTTATTTGTCTGTGTGATAATATGCATAAACCCCAATCATTTTTAAAAACGTAATGGATCCTCCTCAGCCCTCCCTTTGAACTTCATATCAAACATGCTGTAGTAGTGATATGAAAAGGTTTGTTTTTTTTCTTTTATTACAAGATAAATGGAAAAATATGCTTTTGTGTGTATGATGAATACCTTAAGTTTGGACCAGTTGCGACTGGAAATTCCACATATAAAACTTAAGTTACCACATCGCAGTTGCTTTCCTCCACACACCGGTCAAGTTGCTTTTCCTGAGCTGTGATGTTGAATAAAGGTCACTATTCAATGTCACAGTTCATTTTTAGCAGAATATTATGATGTCATGATGAAGTTGACCTTTGACCTTTTGGATATAAAATGCCTTCACTTCATAACTTTATCCAATTAAATTTGGTTACATACATATTATGAGTTGTTGAGTAACGGTCAAAAATGAGTTTTGTGACGTCACAGTGACCTTGACCTTTGACCCTCTGGTCAGTTCATCCTTGACGTTTCTTCCAAATTTGAAGAAACTCTCTCAAGGCACTTCTGAGATATCACGATTTTGCCTTTTCACACATTGCATTTTGTTCAGATTAAACAAGCAAGATATAACACGTTCATTGGTGAGGTATAGAGGTGCTGGTGGGTGCATAGTGTGTTCCCTTCTGACAGAGCTAGGCTGGCTGTTTCCCCCTGTTTTCAGTGTTTGTGCTAGGCTAAGCTAACCAGCAGCTGGCTGCACAAACATAAGACGTTTTATCTAACTTCCTGTCTGTTTTGCAGTTAGCTATCTCCCTTGTTCCTCTCTACATCACCAGACACAGCAGCAAACAGGAGGATCCTGCTCTCTGTGCATTCATGAGCCAACAGGATATATGGAGACATGGGTTACTGACCAAACACTCTTTAACAGTGACTACTGTTGGAATACAGAGCTATTTAACACTTGTTTCAATACAAATATATCACTTACAGCAACTTTAAATATAATATACAGTATATTAATATCTGAATCAACCTTTGGTCATTTTGGGATAATCACTGTTTACACAGTTTCTGTTCATTGAATGTTAGTTTTTATCGGTGTTCAAGAGATGCTTTCTCAACAACTCGCATGACTTCAAAAGTTACATAAGTTTATAATTTTCTCACTGAAAATGTGAAATAAAGGCTTCTAACTCTAAGTGCTATATCGTAGGCAACTGGACTAAACCCCATAAAGAGTTTAAAAGCTTGCAACTGCCCTCCAGTTAGTTAAAACTGACAAGTCCAGTTGCCTAAATACAGCACCTACATTTACCATGACCTGGATGACTGAGAATCTTCATCAACAAAGGCTTCTAATGTTTGTTAACCGTTAAGGAAGTATTAATTGGTTATGAAAGTAATATTTACGATATTAATAAGGTAATAATACAAACTCAGAAAGTCTAGTTGTGAAATACTTCCATATAGATGAGTCGTTTCTTTGAGGGGAATAATGTCCAGAGAAAAATCTTTGATTCCAGTTATTGATCTTGCATAGCCACAAATATATAATACCTCATCGTCATGCATCCTTCAAGCAGCTGTTTGAAACAGAAAAATTGTATTATTGCGCAAGCCAGATCAAGATCTTTGCAACACCAGGCTCACATCGCTTTTGTCCACGGAGGCGCCAGAATCAACACAAAACGTATCCTTATAGCTGCTTCAAAGCAACAGTGTGTGTACAGTAGGACACTGTTTGGGTTTTAGGTAATAGCTTTAAGATATTAATAATTAAACACGTCTCATTCACAGACACCTCATCACATCTCATCTAAAGTTATATTTTCTAAACATAGACAGTGTCTCTTCTCGGTGTGCTTTTTTCCCACAGGTTGGATGGTCATTTATCCTGCAGGCAGACCCTGGCAGTGTATCAGCACTCGTGTTGATAGACAGCCAATGGAGCATAGCCAAACAACATGGACGCAGGTGTTGGTGCTGTACATCTGAGATCTGAGGAGCCATCTTGCTGAGGTCGTGATCAAAGCGAAGACCCTGACCGGGGGGGATTTTTCCCATCTGCAAATCAACGAGCCAGTTTATCGTTCATGCTAAAATTGATAGGATGATGGCATTTGGATAGTTTGCAAGTCAGATAAAGATCGCGGTCGTCCATCAAAATGTTAACACATTTCTACTCACGTAAGCGTGCAAAATAAAGTATTGTATCTCCCAAAATATGGCTGCATCTCTGCTATCTCCTCTATCAGAGCCGGGCCTTTTGTTCGGGACCGTTATCAGCACTGGTCACAGTCAACACTTCTTCTTGTCTCCTCAATCATATCTGCCTTGGTGGTGGTTTATGATGATCGTTTATCATATATAAACCAAAATACCTGCATGCCCGCAGTGGAGAGTAAAGTAACACAAAGATGACTTAAGTTGTGACTTCTTCACTTAGTTCAGCAGGTTCCCGAAGAAAAAGATTATCTGAATACAACTTTTTTAGCATGAAACCTCAAACAGTGATGACATCTTCAAACAATTCCCAGAGAAAAAATGAGGTTCATAATGGCTTTTTAAACTATTGAAATACAAATTATTTATTATATCAGATGAACTGGGAATCTACATCCAGTACAATACACAACAATAAACTGATTTACTGACACGTACAGTATGTGTGTGTATCCAAAGCCTCTATTGTTGTCAATAAAATATTAAAAGCACGGCAATGAGCCATGCTGTTGCACTGGGTGTTACTTTATTACCATCAACACACACTGTTATTAATTTTGACTCAATCTCACATGTACTGCCATGCTGCCGAAAATACACACTGGAGCAATGCAGCTGAAAATAATCGAAAATAGTGGTTTAGTAACATTTGCACAAAACTACAGATGTTTAACCCTTTTTTAAATAGAAAATAATTTATTTGTGGCCTGTTTTTAAAGCAATACTATGTAGAATTTGATATTTTATGCAATTTGGCAGCCCCCACAGTTTTAAGACAAATCCCAGGTCTGTAACAATTTGTCAGACGTGATGTAGGTGTTTTAACTACAAACACACTTGAAAGCTTGTATGTTGAAGTAAACATGTATGTAACGCTGTGATCCTATCCTCTCACTGAAGTTACATAGTGCTGAGACAAGTGAGACACCATTCACCCTATTACAAGACACTGTACCATCAACATGGTTTTGAAGCTGTTATTTTTTTTAAAGTTACATAACGTTGCTTTAAAGAGTCTTCAGTAGCCAATAATGTTTGATTTAAGTGGCTCTTCATGGGACTATCAGAGTCAAAAACACTACATGCGGCACTACATTTGGGCATCTAGATATAACTTAATTGATCCCTGTGGGAATGTCAGAGCAGGACAAGAGACAGACCAGATAAAGATAAAATAAACAAGAAGGATGAAAACAACTCAGTGTACATTGTGAAATGATTGAATTAACTAAAAATAGCTTATAAAAATAAAAAGTCTGAATTAAATGATATTAAAAGATATATAAAGATACAATAAGTAGTGCAGAGTGAATAGTAAAAGAACAACAAGTATTAGCTGGCTACATTACAAAAATGCCAGTGTAAATAAATGTTCTTTATGTCCTATACATTTTTTAACATGTGGTAGCCTCTACTAAATCTCCCCCACATACAGTATCTCTTGGCAAAAGCTGCACAAAAATGGTCAAAAGTCAAATCTTTTACATAGCATGCTGCGTTATTGCATGGGTTTCCAGGCAAGATGCTACTGCAGTAACAGAAGCCACTTTACTTCAGACTTCTACACAGATTTGCCTCTTTACGACCTCCACTTTCAGCCCATTTAGACATGTCTCTACCCAGAGATCTACACATTTTTGACCCACAAATCACCAAATCTCAAAGTCTATACTGAGTAAAAAAAAAAAAAAAAAAAAGGCACTTTGTTTGAAGGTTAAAATAAAAGAGGAGTTGGTTGAACATGATTTATAGTCTGCACAAACAGCGCTTCCAGTCAGGGGTGTGAATGGGAGAAAGGTGGCACACATTTTGAACGCACGTGTTCAGAGAGGATGTGAGATCAAGTGTAAAAAGAGTCCGTGGACTTGGCCCTGCCGCATGCTGTGTGACTGATAGTTTGGTATTTCTACATGTGAAAGACGTACACTTTATTGATGTGTTGAGCCTGTTTCGCTCTCCTCTGGCGGTGGGAGGCTGTGCCATGTGTAGATTTGCTCACGCCTCACTCTCCATATGGCCACCCAAGAAAAGCTTCTTCTTTTTTTTTTACTTTCTTCAAATGCCAAACTCATTCTACAGTGCGGAGTCAGTGAAAAATAAGACAAAAAACAGAACAATTTTAAGATCTTAATGTTCTCCACGACATTTATTGGACAGAGATACTTTTCAAATTAAGACTCATTGAGCACCCATATGATCGGCTTTCAAAACACAATTACAAAGTCACAGTGAGTGGTCTTGCTTTTCCATCACCAGTTTCACTGCGCCGAGTTGAGCCGAGTCGCGTCTGCGATGGACCTGGTCCGGAGCGGGGCCAAGCCTAGCCCGCACCACCGCCAAGCTGGCATCTAACGACTGAGTCAAACCGAGTAGAACCAGGCCATCAGATGTAATGGAAAAACGCCTCTAGTCTGACCCCATCGTCTTGTCTTAGATGTCTCTGAGCCATTGATGAGGCTTTTCTCCTTTAAACTTTATAAATGGTTACATTTAAATAACAGTTTGAACACAAAAGGGACCAAGTTATCCAATATTTTCAAAGATTACAGAAAAAACAAAACAAAATATTAATAGAATTTTGTGTTGCAGAACTACAACCTCATTCATCTTTATCTCACAATCTCAGATTTATTTTGTGACCCTGCGGAGGGTCAGCCCCCATGTTGAGAACCCTCGGCTAAACTACCAAACTTAACTGAACAACAAATTGTAAAGGAAAACAGGGGTGCTCACCTTCTCCTGCAGTGATCCTTTGTGCAAAAAGTAAACAGTAGTGATGCCCCGCGGGCTTGTTCTAAGTGTGCCTCTGCTTGACCTTTGACCTCAGTCAGTTATCCTTTTAATGACCAGTAGCACTAAACACACACACTCACACATTATACACACCTCAGCTTGGAAACCCTGGCTCGTACAATGAAAGGACAACTAGGCTCTTTATACGAAAACAAAAGAAGCACTGTTCATCTGAACAGACACTGATGATTGTTCTGTTGTGTCAGCTTTTTATCAGTAACGGAAGAAGTAATTTGATCGTTTCCTTAGTAGAAATAAAAGAACAGAAGTATTACAGTCAAAATGTACCGTAAGTCAAAAGTAAAAGCACTTGTTCTGGGAATAATTTTTATTATATTATGGGATTGTACTTTCGGGTGGCTTCCATAAAAATGCATCATAATTTATCAGCTGGTTACTTTTCTTTTTAATTAATGATCTTACTCTGCAAAGTAACTAGTTAGTAAAACTATCAAAATAAATGCAGTTAAGCTAAATGTATGATATTTACCTCCCAAATAAAGTAGAGTTTAAAAAAATATTGAATGGAAATACTCAAGTAAAGTAACCTCAAATTGTATGTAACTAGAGTGCTTGAATACCAGGCATGAATTTCATGCCATTTTTATTTTTTTCATACACCCACAGTTATCTACGATCTTGTCAACTATTGCTACTGGTTGGAATTCTTATTATCTACTCCAAAGAAGAAGAGACATGCAGGCACAGCACACCTCCTGGTTGTTGCCGGACCTCCCATCACACTCTGTCAGGTAACCTGGAGGTGTTAGGCTGCGTCCCTGAACTCTGCACTGATTCACGCGTGTGGAAGGTTGAGCAGGAGGAAAGTGAGGTTCTCACACCTGAATGTATGAAGTGTTTCCTCTGGTTAAGAGTATGAAGAGGTGCTGTGAAAGGGCTGGTGGCTCATCCTCAAATGTGTGTGTGTTTCAGGGCTTCATTGAGTTACACGACCTGGTGATGAAGGAAGGAGCGGGGAAGAAGGGGGAGAAAACACCTGCCTCACCCCTCTGTCCAACAAAGAGGTTATGTTCCAGTGAAAAGCCACCATAAACCTGGACACGGGCACGCAAGCCCTAATCGACTTGATCCTGAGGTGTCCCGTCTTCTCTGAAGTTGCTGCCAAAAATCTTCACCTCCCCTCCTCACCCCATCGATATAGCCCGCTCCCCCACTGAGCTCAGGCCTGCTGGTGTCTCAGCCCGTCATCTTCAGGGGCCAAAAAACAAAGTGTGCAAAAAAAAAAAAAGAGGAGTTTTGGTGTGCATGCTGCCGGATTTACAGCTCATGTTTTAGTATGACATTCCTCCGGACCAGATCTCCAAAGATATCTCTGAAAATTAAATGAGATGATGGGAGGCTGTCAAGTGCGCATCAGCAGGCGTCTCTGTTGGCGGAAAAAAGGAAAAAAAAAAGAAAAGAGGATTGTAGCTTCTCAGATGGAAAGAAGAGCAACACTCTCCGGGGAGCGATCCGTCTTGTACTGGAGCTCTTGTGAAGTGCTTTTTAGTATCAGGTGCATCATCTTGAGAACACATCTGACATTCCAGGCTGAATTAGTCTGAAATTCCCACATAAAAAAAAAAAACCCTCGCAGAGCCAGGTGGCTGACCATTACGCGCACATGCTGTGTAGAACTAAAACGTTTTGCATGTCTCTGTAGGAGGAATGTTTGGGCAATTTTAAAGCAAGGTCATTTTTTACTCTCTGCCACAGATACTTTTAACTGGGGCTGTCAGCAGACGTGCAATCTTTTACCGACCCGCTCGCTGTCACACCAGTCGAATTCTTTATCTTCATGAGGAACATGAGAAGCATTTTTCCGTAACAGAACTTAAGCTAACGTCACTTTAAGCAGTTCAAAGTCAGATTTTGCTAATTTATGTTAGGTCCTTTAACAGGTTAAATGCTACATGTAGCCTTGTTGAAAGTGGATGTTCACTTGGCTTTGTTTAAAATTGCTCAAAGTAACAATACAAGAGACTAATATATTAAAACAGATTAATGTTTTGTTAGTTTAGGCTTCTACATAATTCTCATTTGACAAAATTGTCATGGTTTGTGTTTTTTGGTTTGTTGATTTCCTGTTTTATTTTGTAGTTATATCCTTTTGTGTCTTGTTGTCACTTTCTGCTTCTCCCCTGTGTTCCTGTGCTCCACCCGAGTCTGATTGTTCCCCCACGCCTGTCTCACATCAGCCTCGTTAGCACTGCCCTGTTCCCAGTGTCTCTCCACCTGCACCTCATCCCCTCGTTATAGTTTGTATTAAAGCCTGTGTTGTTCTCTCGCTCTTTGTCAGTTCGTCTGTTTTGCTTCCCCACATCCGTCCCACATCTCCTGTGTTCCTCGTGTTCCGGCCAGTGTCCCCAGTGCTGTTTTGGTTTATATGAAGCTTTTGCATTTCTCTTTGTTTTCCCTGTGAATTTGCCTGTTTTTGTTGGTTTTGTTGCTAGCTTTTTGGACTTCAGATTTACAGCAGCTTATCAAAGCTCACTTTTTGTTTTATCAACCTGTCTGCCTTAGGTGTTTTGCATTTGCGTCTTATTTTCATAATTGTGTCAAAAATAGTCAGGCTGTGATGATACACCCATATTTGGTTGTGCAGTAGTTGACATCATCTCATTTCTTTGATCTTATATACCTTCAATTTTCATTCAGAACTGAATTCATACACATCAATGCAATATCTGCTTCAGGAAAGAGTCAGTAGTCCCTTTAGATATCTAGTCTTCAAGTAATAAATAAAGGTGATAAAGTTTGACATGATGCAACTTGGAAACTTCAGAAGCCTGAACCTGAAGAGTTTAGGAAGTTTCCAGTTTTTCTCAGCCTATTTGAATAATAGAGCTGAAATGTTGGCATGCATTTGGATTTGATGACCCACCTTAAACAACTTTTGTTGTAACAAAGATTTTCATAGAAAGACAAAATATGGTAAAAACAAAACAAGTTGATATTCATGGCTTAACAGTAAATGTATAAAAGTGACATAAGTTTAAAACATCGACCACCTGGCAGTTATATCAATTAATAATAATCAATAAAACACAGCAACACCCAGCATTAGCATTAGCCACTATTAGCTCCACGTTAGCACAGGCAAGTAAGGCTTTAGAGGGATCTGTTGGGAATATAAAATTCATGATTATGTTTAGTGTTTAAATACCTGAAACTAAGATCTATTGTGTTTTCGTTTACCGAGCCTTTTATACCTACAGAAGGAGCAGGTCCTCTTCCACTGAGTCTGCAATGTTGTACCACAATCTAACTACGGTGGGCCAGAACGGACAAACCAAACGCTTTCACATTTTTAGCGACCACAGTAGGTGAGGGTGAGATGAGGGTTATGGAGTTATTTGCAATCTGAAACCTCACTGCTAAATGCAACTAAATCTCAAAGACTAAAACATTTGTTTATGTAATGATTTATTTATTTTGAATATGTTTTATAAGATGAGCAATAGCTATTAGCAGAATTAGTTCAATCCTGATGGGCGAGTCATTAAAATTAAGTCATGCTGTGCAGTCAAACTGTTAAAATCTACAGAAGTTTATGTCAGAAATACAACAGCTCAGAATTGCCAAAAATACTAAATGTGTATCTACAAAACTGACACAGATATGGTACTGACAAACAATCTTAAATGAGATTATTTTAGTTTAATGCTACTCAAAGATCAATAAAATGGATAGTCCAATTCCTGAGGCTGTTTCCAGTTATTCCAATAACGTAAAACGCTGTTATCTCTCTGTTAGCTGTCTGTCTGGTTTGTGTTTTCCACCTCCAGGATGGTAATTGTCCACATGTTGTTGTTCTCTGAGGTATTTCAACATGACTTATGGCTCGATCCTGAGATGGGACGCCTCTGTTGGGCCGTGTCCCCCCCTCAAAGCACCCACCCTTCCTCCTGTCCATATGGTTTGACTTGGTTACAGCGTGAGTGTGGTAAGATACTTGTTAAAATGTGGTATGTGGCGGCTGCACTTGCTGAGACTCTTCTTGAGCCATCTGATGTTTTGTTCTTCACTTCAGAGGGAAACGATACCCTCGTCATGGAGGGCTTCGCTACAATGAGGTCGTAACATTTTGAAAAATGAGGATAAAGACAGACAAGTATTATTTAATGCGCACACAAATTATGTGGAAATCACATTCCTCCACTTCAACTTCCAATATATTATAATACAAGAGATGTGGCGGAGTGTTTTCACCTGTTGGTCACAGAAAAAGGTTAGCCAATGAGTGTGAAGAAAACAAACTTGTGAATTATGAAGGATTAAAATGTAATTTTTCACTTTCAGAGTTTTTGGCTGGAGGATAAACGTTAAAGTATCCATGTCAGGTGTCTAACACAACAAAAACACATAAATTGTCTTCAGTGTAATAAAACTCCATCACAAAAGTATGTGCTGGCAAGAAGTTACACGGGACTCTGAGCCAGTTTGATGTTTCGAAAATGGCAATTGGCTTAAAATTATTTTTTCTGCTGGTCAATAAATCTGTCAATTAGTATGAAGTGTCCATGAACTCACATTAAGCTTGTTATCAAACCGATTTGATTCCAACTTTTTCTTCTTTTCTTTTTTCTTTTAGGTGTAAAGGTCAGTTAAATAGTTTGACTACAAAAGACTTACGTAACCTCCATTTGCTAGCTTTGTAGCTTTTGTTCGTGTTCAGTGATGTCTTTGTCACAGGAAAAGCATGAAAATGTGCAGGAGGAAGATCTCAATAAGAGCTGGAAAGTCGACCTCGAGTTACTTAACGTTTACAGTGTTAATAATAAACTTGCGTGGTCAATTTAAAAAAAACTCATGCATTGCATTTCTGATAATCTGCATAGAAACAATTATGTGTAACAATCTAAATTCTGCTAAATAACTATATCATTGCAGCCCTTTTTTCTTAAAAAGAGTAACATTAACATCAGTTTGGAGCCATATTTGTGTCGTTAGTCCAAGATTTACATTTGGCTGTTTAGCTGCTAAATGCTCCACCATGTTCACCTGCTATGTGCAATGTATGGTGGATATTTTTTTATGGAGGGTTCTTTTCACTGAAAACAGGAGCCTTCTATGCAGGAAAACATGGTTTATGAAAATGATGAGAGTGAAACTAAAAACTAAATTATGAGTCAGAAAACCAAAACGAAGAGCTGAAAGATAGGACAGGGTTTTGGGTGATGATCGACCACTTTTGGAATAATGGGTGTTCCTTGAAATATTCTTGTTTCTCTGAAAAGAGACTAAATGAGAGACATTTAACATATTCACTTCTTCTGGACCTTTTAACTGCATTTCTTGGTCTTCATCAATGAATGATGCTTGCGTAGTTGTCATGTGACCAAAATATGAAAGCTTGATCGTGTGTGAGGTGGTGATCGATCAAAGATGCGGTTAAAAGTTTTGGAAAACGCTCAGAAAAACCTTGTAAGTGGTTCTTGAGTATTTTTCTGTTACTGTCCAAGGTTAAGAATGAAATTTGACTCTCAAATTGGTTTACAAGAAAAAAATATTTGTGATTCAACACGAAATGCACATGGAAACAATGTGGAAACATGTCTAATTTAACAAATTACAGCACTATATCAAAACATAATCTCGGCCACAAGAGGATCATTCTGCTTGTGTGTGACAGTTTCTCAGTTGGTTGACTCTCTGGGATCGACTTGTTCTCCCTCTTTACGTTTGTGGTGAATCATCTCATCAGTTTCCTCTTGGATGCCATAAGATATTGGGGAGACACGAGGGACCTCTTTTATAGAGTTAGAGCTCTTCCCAGACAGAGATGCATACACACTTGAACCAGGTCCACAAATGAGTCAATCAGATTTGACATTTGGTCTGAGTCGAACATCTGAGTTCCTCATTTCTGCAGGGCTTTGGCACGATGCGGCCTATTGGCCTGTGGAGACTAATTGTTTTGACCTAACCGTCCTCCTTCTTCTCACTTTTAATATCATCTGGAGCACAAACAGCCAGAGGAAAGCTATTGGCTCTGCCTGTGCTGATCAGTTCAGAAGGGCTGACACCCAGATCAAATCGCATCGTTCCATAAAAAGTGTAATTTACGATCCATTACCAACGTTTTCTCTTTTTTTCCTCTCTCTCGCTTCCCCTCTCTTACTTCACATCAGCTCATAATATCCTAACAAAGTCATTCTTTGATGGCGGCATTTCTCATGACTCCCATAAAATGGCTGCGCGGCGAGGGAGAGAAAGAAACCGTGAAGGCCAAATGCGAGGAGGCCGAGATGGAAACTGAAGAACTCATCAAGCTCATTCATCTTGTCGGATGCGAGGGCCGAGAACGCCAAGCGGAGAAAATTTCACACTCGTCTTTCTCAACACGCTCAGTGAATCATATCAGGTAACAGGTTGCACTTGGAAGCCGCTGAGAATTAAAACAGATTTCTCAATAATTACGCTCTCACTCTCAAGGGGGATGGGGTTTGTTCAAGCCTCATTATGAGCTAAACTGTGATCCAGTCCCCCACCAGTTCCCCTCCTTGGCTTGGCAGGGGTTAGCAGATGCCTGGCCGACTATCAAACAGGTAGTTCAGGAGATTTATGTCTCTTTGTCGCCCTCGCCGCACACCGAATGGGACGGGAAGGAAAAGAGCGAGAGGCGAGACCTCACTGAAGACATTATCTTACTTGCCAAACATGCCAAGCTGTCTGGAATGCCCGGCGAAGCATCGAGTGGCCCAAACTGCTTCTGCTGTGCAGTATGTGGCTCCAGGTACGGATGAGAGAAAGGTGTGATCACTGAGAACAATGAACAGCTGACAGGAGGTAGACGTGGACGCCATGTGATCGAAATGTTGTTGTTTTGTTGTAAATGTTAAAATTCTTTGTCTCTATGTGAAGCCCTTTGTGTTGCATTTTATATAAGAATTGTACTGTAAAAATAAAGTTTATTATGATTTTATTATTTGGTTTCCTGATGATGTTTCAGCCCTAGATGATCTACCAGCATGCGACACCACAATATAGTGACCTCAATTCTTCAACGGCAAAACACTGTCAAAAAAGCAGCACCAGTCTCCAGGACCAAATGTTGACAGTTCACATTTCTGGACACCATGTTCAAATTTAGACTTACCATATTATTGACATTTGTACTAAACGTGTCATGTCATGTATTACCTGACTTTCATATCGTGAGGTCGAGAGGATGGTGGTGTAGTTAGAGGCGACAAGGCTGCAAAGCCGGTGACCATGTCTCTGTTTCAACATTTGTAAGTGTGAAACCACTGGATATTTTTTAAAGGAAAGTCTTACGTAAGGGTAAGGTCTAACTAAACAAACGTGAAGTTGCAACATAAAGAAACGTAATGTTTCAACTTATCTGTTGTTTTGCAGAAATGTATTTTGCTAACACTTATTGTGGTGAATGGGTTTCAAAAAGGTTTTCAGTCAAAGATTCATCCTTAGATATAATTAGATGTGACCTGAGCAAAGTTTGTCACAAACAGCAAAGAACAGCAGAGAAGAAAAATGTTTTATATTTTTACCTATTAATCTTAATACGTTTTAACATAATGGGTCTACACCACATCTTATCTGTGAACAGCTGGATCACCCACTTTTTATACAAATGTTTCCTAACATATTTTATATTTGATGAATTGGTTACTAATTTATGAAGAATTTATGTCATCATTTTGTTTAGGTGCTGCTTTGTTCTTCCTCTGATAGGCAGTCTTTTTATCTTTAAAAAAAAAAAAATGCTGTTTATTTTTTTAATATGTCCAGTTGTTCTGTATCCACCAATGACTGATGATCATCTAAGTCGGAAAAAGCTGTAAATATATTGTGGTCATGTGATATTTTCCAAATCGACACTTTTACGAGGAGCATCTGAACGCCCCATTAAACAACTGACCAGCGCACAGTGGGATACTGAGCGCTGCAAACTATTCAGTTTCCTCTAAAGTTGGCCAGGAAAAGGCTGCCAACCCTCTGTCCTCTAGAAATGGGACAGGCCTCGGTGACACACTAAAACCTTAATGCTCTTACAGCGAGTCAATATACTGTATGTGGTTACAATCTCACCAGGTTTGGCAGAAATCAGAACATTTTTAAACATCACTGTTATCGTTCTCTTTCTTGTCTCAAGGCCAAGTTAAAAAAAAAAAAAGAAAAATCCTCAAACATTGGAAACAGCGCTGGCAACAGGTGGAATAGCTTCTCCCCACTAGCATGAATAATCCTTAACGGTGTTTTATCCCAAAAAAAAAATCGTAAAGTGTGATTTAGTGACGTTTCTACTTTGTTTTGTTGCAATGAAACAGGCCTTGACTCCTTATAACATATTTAAAACATGGATTTTGTGTTAAGCCCATGAATTGGGATGCACAAAAGCTTTTAGAACAAAAAAAAAATGTGAACGCATTTATAAAGCAGTCACAACATTAAGGAGCGCTGTGTTACGTCAGTGGGTGGTGCAGGGAAATGTCACAAAATCAAAGAGCCAACATGTTCTGCAAAACCATTCAGAGAAAGGCGAGATGGAAGATAAAGTGGTCTAAATGCAACACAGGTGGTTCAGAGTCTTTCTCCATGGTGTGTGCTGTGGTCCTCTACCCTGTTATCTCCTGGGGCTCGTAGTAGCAGTCCATCTCTTTCATGGAGGAGCAAATCAATCCGCTGCTGTCATTTTGAGGATTCCACAGCAGAAGGGCTCGGCGGTGTGAAACGACACCTTGAGCCGAGGGGGAAAACACTGCAGCTTGGCCTCTGATGTGTTTCACCTCCCTCACAGCAGTTGTTCAGAGGTTTCAACACACACACACACACTAAAACACACACAGGCCTGCTGTCCCCCCTGCCATGACCACATCATGACCTCATTCCAGTCACCTGCTGCTGAGACCGTGGCTAACCTGCCCTCCTAACCGGAAAATCAGCCGCCCTTTTACAAACGCTCCCTGAAGCTGCACAGGTCAGAATGCGACTTGGACAGATACATACCTTAACTTTTTGACATGTTTGTGCAGCAAAACAGCGGGTGGAAATTGTTTTGTCTTGACAAAGAAAAGGGAGATGCTTTTGTTGCATGCAAATCCTGAGCTGAGACCGTTAGGAGAGTGAGAGGTTGGTTCGCTGGAGCTCGAGTTTGAATGAAAACCAGCTTGCAAAGTTACATCCTGTACAAGGAACAAAGACGGAGACCGAACGAGCCCCACGGGATCCCCTGGCCACTCTTAAACATTTGGAACATTTATGCTGCTTTAAATTTCTCTATTTTTTAACATCTTCCCCTTGATATTTGGCCCGTCGGACGAATTTTGTTTGCCAGAACAATTCCGCTCTCTGTTGTGAATACCTTTAAAGTACATGTGGGGATTTTGTGGTTGCAGTATTATGTTTCGAGATGCAATTTATTACTGCCTCAAAGAGGACGCATGAAATAGGTCACTTCAGCGTAGGGATGACTTGTGCTCACGCTGTTAAAGCTTTTTAAAGGAGTGCAGTGTAAATGTTATGTTTCCATGTGCTGTTTATATGTGCCGAGATGATGAAAAACTTTAAATCCCAGCACTCCTCTGAGCCACAAACACTGCAGCATGAAGGGATTTTGTTGGAGCTGCAACCCCCTCTCCACCCATCAAAATTATCTTTGTGTAACCATAAGAGGAAACAGGCTAATTCTCCAAGTGCTCACTGGCTATTTTAACTGCTAATAGCAGCACCAGGCAGCTCAGGCCATAGTGGCAATTCCCATGAAATCTCCCGATATTTCTTTCATTTGTTCTCCGTCCACAATTAGTCGTGGTCAGGCTGATCAAAGGCAGCGGTCGGGCAGTTGCATGTGAACCGGCGTCCACTTGCAATGACATCCACAAACCAGAATGAAATATGAAATATCAAGTTTCCACGGATGTATGGACTTGTAAAAAAGAATCTGAGGAATAGGAGGGTTTTCACACCGGGTAATGTGAAACATTTGGTGCGGATTGTAGGCCTCAGTAGAGGGAAGACGAGAGCCAAAATCTGTCTGGCAGTAAAACCAGAAGCAGGCAGAAGTTAAAACAACTGCCGTCGTTGAGTCCTGTTGATTTAGACGTCATTACTCTTCTCGGTGCACAACATTATGAGCCGCTGTTGGGTGCTTTACTCAGATTGCAAGCTGAAACAAAACAGGGCAACAAAACATATTTCTTGCAATTGTTCCTAATGCAACTGCTGATGTATTTAGACCCTCCCGTAGCTTATTATGTCACATTTTACTCAGAAAATTAATAAAAAAATATATATGACTGCAGTTTATGTCAAATATCTTTGTTGTCACATCTCAAAACCAACAGATATTTTGTCTTTCACTTATATAATCCTGTTTTGTGCAAATCTAAAAATCTTTTTTCTTTTTTCTTTTTTTTTCAGTTTCCCACAAAAACGATGGTGCAGTTCGTAAGAATTGGCCACCTGCCAAACTCCAAAAATGAGGGGGCGGTATATGATCACAGAAACAGCTAACTGCTGCTAATTGTCACAGCCATTAGCTGGTTAGCTAATGTACTGTAGCCGTGCAGCTAGCAGTCCAGACTGGGAGCTCAGAGTGGTATTACATGACCTATTAGCACGCTAATTTTGGTAGATATCTCTGCAACAGAAGACACAGACATCTTTGAGATAACTTCAAAACTGTCATTTCATCACATCCTGTTGTTACATGTTGTACGTTACAGTCAAAAATGTATTAAAATGATCAACATAATGTGAACAAGTTTTGAGGCTTGAAGTCTAGAGTTAGGTAGCATGCTAACCAGCTATCCTCGGCCTGTCCCGGGTTAATGAGGTAATAATACAAACTCAAAAATGTTTCTTTTTTCCATAAGTGAATAAACAAGCTGTTCTCAGAGGAAAATAAGGTCCCAAGAACTCTGTTTGAAGCTAGAAAGGTGGCAGGGTCCGCCACATATAAACAAAGTAATCACAGTGTGAAAATGTGTTGTAAAGTCAGTTTGTTTATTCAGTTTATTCAGTCATGAAAAGAAATCAGTCAATGAAGATCTTTCTCTTCTGATTAAAATTTCTTCCCAAAAGCTACATAGTGCACCTTTAAATCACATTGGCACACCTTTCAGATGTCCAACCTTTAATGTAACTTTACAAAACCGACAATCCTACATTCACACCTACAACAACTAAAAACACGTTTGCTTTCCAACATGTCGTACCACACATTTGTCTATAACTATTATAATGTCTATCTTCCAAAAGTTCCCTGACCTCATTTAGATTTAACTAAATCAACAACAGTTAAATAAACATAAATAACATCGACTTTTTGGATCATTACAGGTGGTCTCTGCTGATAAATATCATACGCGTCACCGTGAGGGGAGGCGCACGGACGTCCCGTTGACTGCTGTCCATGATGGATTGGCGGGCCCACAGAACAAAGCCTGTCTTGGACAAATAGTGTATCTGAACCAAATGGGCCACTTCATCATTCCACAGCAATTGGCAGTAACTGTGGTGTCGGGTTCCCATGTGTCTACCCACCTCATCTCACCATAAATACTGCACAAAAGCATACAGGTTTTGTGTGTGTGTGTATGAAGAAGAAGAAGAAGTCAGTGCAGCAACTAAAATAATTGTGTCCTTGTTGTCCCCAAACAAAGAAGCAGACTTTGTTCCAATTAGTGTTGACTGAGACAGGTGTTGCTTGGTTGTTGACCTTTACAGGCTGAATGGGCCACTGGAAAGCTGTGTAAGCAAATAAATAGCCAGGAGGGTTGGAGGTGGGGTGGGGTTGGGTGGAGCGGGGTCTCTGTGTAACAGAAGCTGAAGAAAGAGAAGCTTTATCTGTTTAGCAGGCGTCCTCCTGCTCCTGAAGTGTCAGGAGCGTCAGGGCGAGAAGCGACGGATGATCTTAGGCTTTTAATTGCTTCCTATGTTTTCTCCATCTGCAGGGGGCAAAGTACACGCTTTCTCTCCCAAAAGGCTCATGTTTCTATATTTATTACTGAAACTGGAAATCCTCCTTTTTGTTTTATCTCAGTGTTCATTGCAGAGGAGATCACCTGTCAGTCACACGTAGCTATGGTTACATGGACAATATTTAAAATTTCAACTTTTGTTGAACCGTTGACATGAACACTGAAGTGATCTGACAAGATGTGCGCTTTCATGACTCGAAGCAGTTCATCAGAAAAAAGTGGGTTTTTTTTACATATGTGTGCAGCATTTAATCTGCTGGAAATATAACAAAGGAAGAAGGATAAAAAGTTTGGGGTTTTTAAACTTTGTTGAGAAAACTCAATTAATTCATTCTTAATGGAGTGTTCAAGATGGACCCACATCGTGTCCTGGGAACAATATTTGTTTCCTGTGTGGTGTTTTCTGGCTTTGTTCGACTTTCAAAACAACTTGTTTCAAGCCTTGCGACCATCGAGGGAGTGAACGATCTTTAAAGGTCCAATTTGCGAAGAAAGTATATTTTTGAGTCTCAATGCTGTCAAATACTGATGACTCAAAAACCGTACATATTGGTCACAGCCGATGGCCATGATCATGTTTTTTTCGCTCCCTGAAGGAACATCACATGATTTTTTCCCCCACATGAGGCAAGGATGCACAGAAAGAATATATTAATTACAAACAGAGAAATATGATTGCATGAGTGAGTAGTGGATGTTTGAGGGGCAAGGGCGACAAAAGTCCACCTCCCTCGAGTCCACCAGTGGGATTGAGCATTCATACTGTATGGTTATTAGGCACTGATAATTTCCTGTTGAACCGATTATTAAAGGTTTAAACCTTTCAAACTTATCAAAAAATGTATTTCGATTATAGGCCAGATCCGATCCGATCAGTCTGCTCTGATTGAAGTGCTCAAATGAGGCATTTTTATTCTGATTCGTCCATTTTTCTGATTCCAAAAACATTTTCTCAGAAACCTGCAGGTGACATAACAGACATCTCTTTCTGCAATCAGAGTTTCAGTCGTGGTTTTTGAGTGCTTTCTTGTGTAATGGTTAGACGGAGTGCTTAAAACACAACCATGGTAACATTTTACAGCCTTCTGAAGCTAATAAAAGTATTCAAGTTGTCTGTTAAGTGTATATCTACAGTGGTTATGCTGGTATAACCTCCATCTTCGTGTATAATAAACCTCTTTGGAACCACTCAGGGATTCTTTGCATGCTACGACTTTGGATAATAAGATCTGTGCAAATCTCATGTTTTATCCCCGATGTAAAAGCCTTTGCCAATTTGCAATAATAGTTTCTGCAAAATGACATCAATGGTCGTAAAAGGTGTCTTCATATTGAGTTAATCTGTTACTATGGTTTCACTACTTAGGAAGTCATTAAATGCTATTGGCTCATAAAAGTGTAATATTGTATTTGTGCAGAAAAGGGCTCATGTTCCGATTTCACTTCCCAGTTTTGAGGCACTTTGCCGATCTTCACCAATCTGAATATTTTACTGGGGGTTCGGTAATAGACGAGAGCAGCTTTTTCAAATCAAAGAGAGCTTGAGGTTTAGAGCGGATCCAGGAGGCAAAGTTTCATAGTTGCCTTTGGAGACCGGACTCCATCTCCAAAATCATTACTCAGTCTGCGGGAACACATTCACTGAGTGAGTTCAGAGTGTTAAACATTAAAATCGAATAAAAAAGATCAAGAGTGTGAAAACCGAGAGCGCATCAGACATCATCTAAAACTTGGGAGGTATGGAAGGAATCAAACGTTAGCCTGCGTGTTTTTATCAAGTTGTGACTTGTGTGTCGGATCCGGATGGGAAATGTGCTCGCTGCCTGTTTAGGAGTTGGACGAGGATGATGTTTCTTCTCCTGTTACTATAAAGACATCTGACATGGATGAATACGTCCAGGAGGATTCAGCTGTGAACTGGGCTTTTTACCTCCACCAAGGAGGTTATGTTTTCAGCCGTGTCCGTTTGATTGTTGGTTGGTTTGTTACTACAGAATGGATTTCCACGAAACTTGGATGGGGGGTGAATACTGTGGACCAAATCAGCTTTTGATGCTGATCCAGGTAAATGGACAGAGCCAGGAATTTTGTCACACATTCTTTGACATTGCAAGATAGGGCGTTTTTTGACATTTTTGTTCATTTCTCAGGGAATAATGCATGGATCTTGATGCAAAAAACAGGCGTATTTAGGTGGTTAGTGAGTACAATTTGATACCAGGCTATCAAGTTTGACATTGGATTTGGCTTGATTGTATTAAAAGGGCCTGTTGGGCTTTGGCAGAGGTATGCGTTCTACTGAGTGCCACTCTAGTTACCAATATAACTGGCAACCAGACAATGGACAAACCAAACGCTGGCATTCGTGAGGCATTTTCCCGATTTTTTGCATTTTTAACGGCCATAATAGAGGAGGGTGAGTCAAGGGGTATTTCTTTGTTTGCAATCTGAAACCTCACCGCTAGATGCCACGAAATTCTTCACCCTGGACTTTTAAAGAGGTTACAGTACACTATTACTCGTATTACAACCCTACACAAATGTGACAAGAGTAAATGTGTTGCTTTACTTCCACCATTTGACAGACAGTATGGTCATGGGTGACTGACGTACTGCAACTTTACACTGAGCGATTATTAAGAGGATTTCGTTGACTCCCGTCCAAGCAAAGAAACCGTTTTATTCTGAGATTCAGTTCACTTGTTTCACTTTTAACAACACCATTAACTGTGCTCTTTCAGGTCCATCTCCGCCTGGGAAAGCCATGTGAAAACATGAAATAAAGATTCAGGAGGCACATTTCCAACAATGATTTCATCTCTTTCAGGAGTCCAAGTATCAAATGAAACAATAGTGTCAGCGTGGGTCTGTCGGCGTGCACTGATGTGTCACCTGATGCCTCACTGAAGAGATCGCTGTACACACAAGGTAGATTAAAGACGTAGTTAATTAACTCATAATTAGAATATAATTTTATGTAAATGTTGGGGTTTTAAACAGTAGTAGTTGGACATCCTTCTTTTATTTTCCCCTTTAGATCACACACATGCATTTACAGAGGGTGGACAAAATAACGATAACACCTGACAATAAAACACAAGGTGCTCGTGTTATTTTATCCATCCTGTACATGCATGAGCTGTTGTCAGCTGTTCATGAAACTTTGTCCCCGCGGTAGATGTAAACAACACCGAGAACATTTTACAGTACCATAGAGCTGAATCAACACCTCTTGGACAAGAATTGCAGATCTTTTCTTCTTTCTTTTTCTTTTTTCTTGAAGAGAATCCCTGGTTCAATCCACAGACTGTAGGACAGATCAGGCAGGGAAAGCAAAGGAGCACCCTGAGTGTGTTCCTGTTAATTTGTCGCCCCCTTGCATTTGCAAATTACATGAAAATGACACCTTTAACCTAAGGGCAATCTAGCAATGTCAGCGTTTAGATAAAAAGGAATGTATAAAATGGATGTCGTCATTGGTTTGTCTCCTTATAATCCATTCAAATCAACTGGCAAGTTATTTGATATACAATGGAGAATGACCAAGATGAAATGACTTAGGTTTGCAGATGGTGTTAAAGGTTTGTTCGGATCAGAAATGTAAACAGGAGACACAGTCTTATATATATTTCCATTATGATCAACAAAAAGTGTTAAGTCACAGTCGATATATGTGTCATTTTTTTATGGTCAAATACAAATTAATTACACTTTTAGTGTGAAAACCTTATGCCACTTATCCTCTCCAAACTTTATTCCACCATTTTATGTCATTACCTGCAAATGACTGACAAAAAAACATACGATTTATTGATTACTTTTGTGTTTCTGATACGTCCTTTCAAAAACGACTCCAATACAGTTTTTAATTTCCAGCAAACTAAACACTTTTTCACAGACACACTGTTTGCTCTGTGAGAAAAACGCTAGCAAAAAGCAAAGCTTAGCTCACAAAATGACCAATAAAACAAGGATTTTTGCAGGTTATATTCTGAACCTGCTGCATGTGAAGCAGATTTTGCAGCGCTGCTCTCAGACTCAGAGCTCCTCTGTGTTTCCAGCTGGTCGCTGCCGCCGCGGGACACTTATCGACCCTGACACCACTTTAGAAAGAGTACACGCACACACACACACACACAGTTATTGCTTATTTCCTCACATCATTTAACGCCTCTGTTGCACCTGGGGTTACCAGACATGGCCTTCTCAGTTACACTTGACCAGGTTGGGTCACTCCTCTCCACCAACTGCTCTCAAACCACAGAACTGTTTTATTTCCTCCTGCTCAGGATTAAGTTATATGAGGACTGTCAGCGTCTCTTTGATTCAGCTCTGAGACGCAGTGGAACTCAACACGAATGATTTCAGCATGTGTTGAAGTGTCCAATCATACATTGCAAGCGAGGTAGAGCCACTTAGTACTGTTTGATATGAATCAGCTTTTCTGAGTTTTTTGCTTCAGACCCAGTTTTTCTGACTGAATTTAGATTCATAAGCAGGTTCAAATGTGGAAATGGAGCCTCTATAGCGACAGCTCTAGTCTATGCAACGAGCTGACACTGTGTATATTATATAACTTTATTACCTCGAAATAACAGCTTCAAAATCAACGTACAAGTTTTCAACACTTAGCATTGTTATGACGTAACGAGTTAGCACCTAAATTACATCTGACAAATACAGACCTGGGATTCGTATTTATGACAGTGCTGTTGCACTCAGAAACTGTGGGGGGCGCCAAAGCCAATTTCTACATAACGTTCTAATCTACCACTGGTCTGATGGCAAAAAAAAACTGTTATATTTCCAAGATTGTACTTTGAATTAATTGATTTTCAACTTCATCCTGATCTAAACATGCAGGTGAATCCTACTTCAGACATTTTTTTGTGATCTAGCTAAAACCATATCCACCGCAAACTCTCTGCTCACAGCAATCACCTCCCCCTATCACAAAAGCGAATGAAAACATGAATTCTTTGGTCATTAAAAAATAATCATTGAATACAGCTGACAAATATAATTAAATCTATTAAATCAGAATCAATGTTTTTGCAGTTGTTTCTTCTCTTCTGTCTTCCCAATCCATCTCCCGCTCTCATCTTCTTCCCTTACCACTCTCTGGCTTCGCCTGATTCGTTCTGGGTGTGAACTGACTCTGCAGAGGGGAAAAGCTCCGAATAATAAAGTTGTTTTCTGTACCGAGCTGCACTTTACAGACCAATAAAGAAATCCGACCGCCCAGGAACACTGTGGAGAGCAGAGAGGAGGAAAGACCATCGTGTTACTGCACACAGCTGACGCATTCAGCTTAATGAAGTTTGATTGATTGGGCCTTTTTTTTTTGTAAATCTGTACTCTATTTTCACGCTGCATTATGTGTGGAGGATTATACATGGATGATTTTTTCCTCCCACATACCCTAAATGAAGTAATCTAATCTGATTATAAGGCTTTTCTTTTTCTAGTTAATGGTCAGATTGATTGCTGTATGATCACGTGACCTTATTTATTTTATTTCTATTGTGTTTATTTTCCTACATCTGGTTCTACTTTTAAACTGTTTCTATGTGCAAATAACTTTTATATTTTCATAGCTTATTTACCAAAAAGGTTAAAGGAATACTGCCTAATTATACCTTAATTATAGATTCCTCTTCCTAGCCCTGCAGACACAGTAAAGGTGCTTTGGAAATGCACTTCGAGCAAGCTGCTCTCATGCAGCCAGCGACACATTCATCAGTGGCCTCACCTAATATGACACATGATGTTTGAAATACCAACACAGCTTGTCAGTTTTTTCCACCGTAACAAGGAATGCTTGTCTCATGGAAACAAGTTTGAAAGTAGCCAAATTCATGGAAAGTCCCCACAGGCCGCCTCTGCTCGGGGCTGCTCCACACCCACCATCGCTTTCTGTTTTCCCCCAAAACATGAAAGATGTCGGCTGCAAAACAAAACAGGGCACGGCGGCCACTGGCTTCTCTCTCGCGAGAAGAGTCATCCGGATCGCTTCATCTCAATAAAGTCAGAGCTGAAGTCTTCCCCTGGGAGCAGTACAGCGAGGTATTAACCAATCACAGCTAAACTTTCACTCCCTGCAACCAGAAGGGAAGCTGGACTCACACAAGAAAGGGTCTGCCGGGGTCAGAAACATGAGAAGCGCTTGGCTTTTTGTCTTCTGAGCGTTGGGTAACACAAGCCGGTGGGAGAGAACAGAAGTATTTGCGTGTGAAGTATTAAAATTAATATGCGTTTCCTGCTTCCATTAGCACACATGGTTGTTTTGCAGGAGACTGTGTGACCTCCTTTTTTTCTCTCTTCTTCACCTCCTGTGCTGCTCTTATCTCTCTATGCACTTTTGACTCATCTCTCACATGTCCCGATCGCAGCGAGCCTCCATTTTCACATGTCAACAAAAACGCCCCCGCTTTCTGTTCCAATCTGAAGTTAAGATACCGCCTCGTTTGTCAGGATTTCCTTTATTGTTGCTGACGTCAAAGTTCAGAAGCGCGGCAGAGTTCATCCCAAGTAAAGCCATAGTGACATCTCGCTTTCGTGTGACGTCTACGATAGCAGTTGCAAAAATCAACAAAGCTGGCGTGCAGCGGGTGTGCACACGCCTGCTCTCTGCATCCAGTTACAAGCTATAAAAACCGCTTGATTACTGCTCTGTTGAAAGAAAACAAGCAACAAGTCAACATCTGTTTCTGTCGAGGTGAGCACATTCAAACAGAGCTGCAGGCACAATGGGGTTTAGGCTCAGATGTGAAGATTCTGACATCGGTAAAACGTGAAATTGTTTTCTAGCAATCTGGTTTTTAAATGGATGACTCAAACGGAAGACCTGGCAAATCACAGAACAGCAGATGAAGTAGTCACTCGCAAAAAGAGTACACTCACGCTATTTTGATTACGTTTTTCGACTGAGGTTGAGGTTCTGCACATTATGAGTTACACACATGCATCTTTTATTGTTAGTGTGTTGGTTGTTGTAAGAAAGATATTTCTTCTAATCACCATCATACTTCTATTTTGCTTCCTTGTAGTTGTTCTTTGGTTGATGTTGTTGACGATTGGTGCAGGATTCATACCAGGGGTCACACCCACAAATGTCTCACTAACAGCGTGAAAAGCCTCGGGCTGAAACACCTGAAACATCTTTCTGCTGCTGAACAATATCAAAAGCATGACATGCTTATTTGCGAGTGCTAATGTCATCATTTGCTATCTTTTATAATGAAATCAGATTAGCTTCCTTTGAAGGATCAAAAAGATTTTTAATCGGCATCAAATGAATGTTTGCAAAAAAAGGAGTGATGAAGTTGTAGCTGTTGAAACATCATTAAAAGTTCAAATAGAAATTGCCTGTGAGGTTCTTGTGAAATATTGAAACCACAATCAGCACTCAAGTATTGACTCTGTTTTTACAGCCTTTTAGTTAATGAGATCTACTGTCAGAAAGTAGGTTTTACCAGTTGAGAGCCTTCTACCTTTTCTGTCAGAGAAAAGATTTATAACTGCAGCCACAGCATCTAAACAGTGTGTTTACTGACTGATGCACTTTGCTGATGTCCATTTCCATCAAAACAGACAGATAATGATTAGAGTAACAGATCATAAAACCACTTGTTGCTTATTGTTTCAGCTGTTCTGCAAAGTTTATTCAAAGTTGCTCTGTGTTGTTTTAGGGAAGAAATTCTAGTCAGAAGAGAGAAATCTCTTTCATTGATTTTCAACACAATTTCATACTGTTTTTCTTACATTTGCAAGGCCCTTCTTAGTAGCCTATAATAATATCAATTATTACCATATCGATATTGTAAATCTTACCTTTAGAGTTTGAAGTTCTTTTCCAAAACCACATAGTGCGCCTTTAAGTTTCACCTTCAGTTTATAACAAACATTCAAATTCAAAATCACTCATTTGAACATATTTGGGACAGGAAGTGTGTGAAAAATTGTAAAAAATTGAAAATTAATTGGACATTTTCTTTAATTAATTGTGAAAGTAACAAACAAAATGGAGTAAAAAGTACAATATTTGCCTCTGAGATGCAGTGGAGTGGAAGTACATAGTTGCATGTAATCCCTTGCATGTTTTATCTCCCTTTAGCTCTACAGTTTATGCAAATGAATCCATCTGAGCAGGAAAAATCACTTGAACTTTTATCACCTCTATTATACAATCATCATTTGTATTTCTCATGGGCATTAGTCACATTGTTTCACTCTTTACATTTCTACTCACCTGTTATTAGCTTGTCAGTCATCTGTAAAGCACTAACCTGTATGAACGGTGCTTTACAAATAAAGTTAGAAACCGTTAAATATATGTTTTCTACCCATTTATGTCACCGTTGGGTTTCCATTTGATCCCCTGATGCTGTTTTATTTTCCTTTATCAGGTGTACAGTAGAACACTTCAGGTTGTATCAATGCAGCAGCATCCACAAGAAAACCTGTTTTCCACCAAGCAGAATGTAACTTACATAAGGTTTTCAGGGGAGCGTTAGATATTCATGGAGCAGTGAGAGATCTCTTTATGTAGAAGTAATGTTGGAAGCACAAAGCATATTTATCTGTCAGGGCTGGCAGAGAGTCAGACTGACCCTCAGGTTTCCACTGAGCATCTGAGATGAGGCCAAACTCTGATCCAGCTTCCCTTTGAGCTCCATGATTTACGGACAGAAACGATGGTTCTTTACAACGCCGATTTCTCTGCTTGGATCTTCATCGGGCTGCCGTGGCAAAGGTGAGATGACTTCCTCTGCCATCTTTCACTTGAAAGATGAATTTTTACAACCTGGATCTTTTTTTTTTTTTTTTTATCGTATTTGGCCATTGTCCTACTCAGTTATGATAAGATTTAGAAAACAAATGTAAACAGTGAAATACTCCATTAGATTTTGCAGAGAGCCTCCTGGTTGAATTCTGACCTTCTGTCATTGATGTCATTTTCTATGCAATGGAAAATCCCTGTTTCATCTCCAAACAGGTGATTTAGATAATAAAACTGTGGGTTTCTTTGTCAACCTGTTTTATCATCATCATCGTCAAACTGTCAGTTTTCCACCTGTATACTGGAGACGAAAACAGGAAGAAATCTGTCTCTTCTTTATAACGCAATACAAACATGTCTGCTCGAGTATTAATGATTAATTGATTAGTCGATCCACAAAAAAATAATTGGCAAATATTTTGAAAACCAGTTAGTTGTTTAAGTCTTTTATGTAAATGTGCCAAATATTCTCTGGTTCTAGCTTCTAAATTGAGAAGATTTGATCGTTTTCTCTGTTTTAAATAATTTTAAAGTGAATCTTTTTACTTTTGGACTAGAAGTTAGACAGAAAAAAAGAGCTTCGGGCTCTGGCAAATTGTGACAATTTTTTCTGACATTTTAAAGAGAAAACAATCAAGAGATTAATGTAATTAGGCATAAGGACTAAAATGTGTCACCATCATTGTGTTGCATCTTCAAATACAATGATGCAGCATTTTGAGAACATATGGTGCCATTAATTTGGTGTATTTCCTGTTAGAACAGGATGTTCTGGTTGGTTTTGATCATTCCCAAAAGTAACACAATAGGATGTTTGTCAGAGAGAAAAGGGCAGTTAATTTGGTGGGAGGAGTGAAATCTGTGGTGGTTTCCATGGCTGAAATATTTATGCGTGCTGTGAAATAACCACTAAATATTTTCCTTGGAGAAAAAAGGTCCAGAAGTACAATTGAATGCACGTTTGAATACGTTTTTGGGGGCATATTTCTAAAATGTATGTTCGATATCGTTGTAAGATCAATCTCAAGATTGATTTTTCGCTTAAGTATGACTTAAATAAAATAATGAAAACCCTCTGTCACTCCTGTCTTGTATCGTTCAGATACTGCAGAACCATATGAAAGAAATCAGCACAGAGGATACAGTGTGCTTTTATCAAACACATATGTTGAACCAAAGGCAACGGCAAGCTAATGTAAGCCCACGAGGGGGCCCCAAACAGGACTGAATATGTGATCTGTCTGTGTTCCTCGTATCATTGTTGTTATAAGTTTGAGTATTAAAAAATAGTGGGAGTGCTCCCATAAAATATTATGGGAGCACAATGAAAACAGTTGAGCTTTAAATTAATAGCTAAATCAATTATGCAAATGTTTTATGAGGAAGGAAATGTATTTCAAATGTTTATCAGACTTTGACAATGCAGTGAGAAAACACTGAATGTAAACAGAAATTCAGTTCATTTCCTGAGGAAACTCCACAAGGTGCCTGTTCACCTGGAATAACTAATTCAATTGTTTGTTTTTGTTTTTGTTTTGTGGCCACTTGGGGGCAGCATTTACAATTTGTGAACATAAAATTGACTTATCATAATGTTTAAGTTCTGGTGCACTTATTAGCAAAGTAGCACCGAATACTTACAGATAAATTGAGAACCTTACAGAGAACAAACAATTACATGTTTATAAAATAAGAATAGAATAAAATAGAAATTGTACACGAGCAGTTAGACTCAAAACGCTAAATAACAGGCAGTTCCAGCAATGGTAAAGTTGTAGCCAGGCAGCTAAACAATGAGCTGAAGTAATGAGTTATTACAACATGTCGACAATAGCTCCTTTAAATTTTAGGTACATTTTCATTAGGGGGGGGGTTAAGGTGCCAAATCCTGCTCAGGGCCCCAGAAAGGCTTGGGCCGGCCCTGTGTTGCACAATAATTATTTTGTCATCAGCGACACGTTTATCCATACATCAGTGGTGTCTTCTAATCTGTTTTCTTTATTCAACATCACACAACAGCTGAAGCTATACTCTCTCTTATCGTGTTTATCTGTGATAGTGACACATGGCAATAAGATGTTCGCTTGTTTGAAGTATATTTTATTTTCTCCCTCCATGTCTTTAACTTAGATTACAGCTTCTGGAGCTGGAAGCTGCGGCACATCTGTAAGCCAGCGGAAATACCAAAATCTTGCATGCCTCTTTGATTGTTACATTCAAGATATCATGTGTGCTACCAGCTCCGCTGCTGCAAACCATTAGGCTCAGTAACTGGTGGCTTGTAAAATACGTTTGGAAATCCTGGAGACAAGGCAAAGGGGATGAGATGGGGATTCCACATGGTTATCCAAGGAGATGATAAACAAAGGGAGAAGGTGATACAGTCTAAGTGATATATTGGGCACATGTGGAATAAAAGAGAGGATGAAAAAAAAGAGTTTAGAGGAAGGGGAGGGCAGAGGGGAGTCTCTTCTGATTTATTCAAAGCTTCGGGGCCTGTGTATCCGAGAACAAGATTAGTTCAGTAGATCACATCACCCTACATCCTTTTATAGATTTTCATCCCAGCCTCTTGCCTCACCCGCACCCTGACTGGAGCAGGGCTGGAATGTAAAAGTACATTTACTCAAGTAATTCATTTGATTGCTATTTCAAGGTACCTTTACTTGATTTTTTGTTTTTGTTTTTAGCTACTTTATATTCATCTGCAACTCATACATACATACATACAGCTAGGCACTAGTTCAGATTCAGATTGATGTTTTAAAACACCTGGAATGCTAAAATACAGCACATTGCTAAGAGTCAGCTAGCTCCCACCATTTTTGGCCTTGTGACCTCTTACATGAACCAGATGTGTCCAGTCCAGTCACCAGGATAAAATGCTGGCAGTCAACATCTCTGCAAACCACAAGTTCACATTTGCATGTGTCATATGCCCATGACCCATATTGATATTTCTACAAAACGTGTCACATCACGTTCAAGTTACATGTTTATAACCTGACTTTCATGACTGGAGGTTGAAGGGTATGGTGGTGGAGTTATACGCGAGGAGGCTGCCAAGCCGGTGACCACAGTTCAAGACTGTGTTTCAACATTTGTAAGTGTGAAACTACTGGATGTTTTTAAGAAGACCTCGGAGACCATTTCCAGTCATGTTTGTGGCGACAAAAATAGCTCTAACCAGAGCTCAAGCACAATGTTGTCTCAACATAGAATAGAAAACTGAAGCTTAAGTTTGCAACATATGTGGTTTGCAGAAACTTCTACTGCCAGCCTTTATTCTGACGACTGGGTTGATCCATTACCAGGTTTCCATCCAAATTCTGTCTGGATTTTGTTTAATCTTCTGTAATCTCCCATTAATCATCTCTCGATCCCTCAGATTTATTTTGTGACCTCTTCCTGGGGTGTCACTGCACCATGACACCAGATAAATGTAGTTAAAGCAGCTTTGATTTGGATTTTAAAGGGACTACATGACTTTTACCTGTAGTGGAGCATGTTAATAATGTTGTAATGGTACTTTTACTTAAGGATCTGAGTACTTCCTCCACCACTGGCCTCGACTCCTCACACTTATCCAAAGAGCCAATGAGAGGAGGCGAGGGGTCGAGGCAGCTTGTTAAACCTCGAGTCGGACAGATGCAGAGGTCATCGTCGCTCCGCAGGAAAAAAGACTCCCGGTGCACAAAAGGAAAACCTCCAGCAGAGATTAATGCACTGCTTTATATGTTCCAATCTAGATTCCAGATCCCGTTTTCTTTCTTTTTTTATGGCTTTGCGAGCATTCCTGTTCCTATTGTAACCTGCTTGCACGGAAATAGCTGCGTCATACTTGCCGAGGCTGATGATTTGAAATAGTCGTAGGAGCAGCTGGCCTCTGCCAAAAGGTCCAGATCTGGGCAGGTCATCAGCGAGCCCACATCAAGGAGCTGAAGCCCTTCAAATCCTCTGTGTTAACTTTTATGGCAAGTGTTTATGCAAGGTCATGCACATTGACTTACACCTTTCTTTTATGCAGGGTTGAAGGGACACATGTGTCAGATGAAAATGTATCTTGTTTGGTCCTCAAGACTGCTTTTTTCCCATTGTTCAGCTCCTGACCCGATCCATCTCGGTTATTTTAACAATCACTGTTTTATTTTTTATTATTCTAAAGATGGTTTTTCAGTTTTTACTCTGACTGTTGCCACTGTGTTCGGCGAATTCAAGACTGTTTCGTCCTGCAGTCTTTGTAGCTGCAGCCAGCTTTCTGAACCCGGAGACAGGAATGAAGTCTTGAGTTGACATACACATCGCTCTCTGTTTTTTACATAGCTGACTACTGTCAATCATGGCTCTGCTGATCATGAACCAAAATCCATAGCCGTCATCCTGACCTGTTCAACCTCTGTCCTGATTCACCCCTGAGATACTGTAGTTTAGTCCGAGTTTATCTTGAAGGACAAATCCAATAAACTAACTTCAGCTCAGTACTCAGGTCGTTTCTATGAAGACGCAACTTTGTCTTTGGGGGCCTCTTGTAAAGAAAAACAATGCTCTCTTTATGCTGATTTGCTGTAGGAGTTGCTGTTGGAGATGTAGCATGTTGATATTTTATGATCTTTGTTAAGAGATTGTATTTTAGTTCAGATTCTCATGATTGGGTTGGGTTCATGAAAACCATTTCAAGATAAAACCACATCAACAAGGTTCAATCAACAGACAAACAAAGAAACAAACAACAAGTGTCTGTGTGTTTCAGTAGTGCATCAAACTCCAACAAAAACTGTCTTCTCCTTTTCCCAGATGTCCAGTTGATCGATTCCAGTAACAAATTAGTCCAAAACACAGTATTCCATGATTAAATGATTAAAAACTACAATTGTGGATGATTTTTCATGCTTTCATCTGTAAAAAGACTCCGGTAGTTTGATTGACAGCTCATTTGGGCAGATATGAGCTCCTATGCCCACCCTTGAGCCTACAACTGCCAATGTATGATCATGTAGACAAGTGACCCACTCTTTCTTCTTTCTCCTTCCTCCTGAGCCACTTCTACGCCAGCCTCCAGATGTTTGATGCATGAAGCCAATGAGATACTAAATCTAGCAACACATAGTGAATTTTTAAAGCCCTGTCCTTGGACATTATGCAACTTTATGTAGTTTTTTGCTTTTGATTAGGCTGTTTTTCCACATAAGCACTTGTTTCTGATCATGACAATTTTAACTGCACAAAGATAGTGTAAATAATAAATTAATTAATAAATATAATGAGATTTTGCCCCTGTTATTCTCCATCAGAGGTATTTTGAGGTTACAAAATGGCTTTTTTTTTGCAGAATTGTTCCTTTCAGAATTAATTATTGATGCATTATTGTGTTCATCAATCTAATGTTGAAGCTGGTACAGGTGAAGCTCATTTAGCTACTGCTGCTTATCTTGCTAATTTCCCGCTGGCATCAAAAAAGTTTCATTTGAATTCGTAATAGTACATCGTAATCTATTTGTTGATTATATTTTGTGTTTTTAATCGTAAACATGCAAAATAACTAAACTTCTTCAATAAATATATTGTTGAAAACAGTACAATATTTGCCTTTGAACTGCAGTGGAGTAAAAGTATAAAAGTGCAGAAAATGGAAATACTCAGATAAAGTACATGTATCTCTAAATGCATTTTACTTCAAACTAGCATTTTACTGACAGGAAAGCAGAATTAAAGCTCCAGGAGGAGTTAAAGTACAACATGTGCAAGTCACCAATGCCTTCTTTTTCTTAATCTTCTTAAACTCTGTGAAATGAGTCAAAGCACCAGCCCTCTGCGGTGATCTGTGGTCAGGCTGCCCGGGCCCTGCGAGTGATTCACTGACCTGCATGTGTCTGTTCAGTGGTGTTTACTCAGCAGCTCGTGGACGCAGCTTGAGGGAATTCACAGGAGTCACAGATGAGCAGGAAGGTGCCTGGCTGAGAGGGGAGGACGTCTTCCCATCTCCTACAGAGCTGAGGGGCGCTGAGACAACCAGCTGCACACCAGGGAAGCACACACACACACACATATACACTCACACAGGCTCAGAGGGTGAGCGATACACAACACCACAGTGAAGCAGAGGATGGTGGGTAAAAGAAAACTGTAAGGCCAAAGGTTTACACAGGGACAAATGTTACAGTTTCACTCAATGTTTGTCTGATTTACTTTTATGTTTAGTTTTCAGTCACTTTTTTAGGATCATTTAGTTTTATTCTGACTGATTTTTAACCTAACCTGCAACAAGGACGGGGTGATGTGCTTCTCTCATCACAGTGCATGCTGCAATAGACACTGGGCTACCATGGCCCTGAAAAGTAATAAACAAGTCAAGAAAATGCTTAAACAGCCATAACACCCAAACAAACACACAGACTTGAGTCTCAACAACTTGCTGTTTAAAACCATATAGTAAACCACTGACTTTTCCCTGGTTGGTCTACACATCTCTGCTACTACAGTATAGAGTAACACACGGCCCAGAGGTTTGATAATCCCTGCAGTTTAGGCCGTTCGTATTTGCGTCGTCAGTGTTGGCCGGTGAGGTTTTGAGACGAGTCCTCTCCATTTCAGACCCTCTCATGTCGTCTCCTGGTGGATTACCTCGCTCGGCCTGCGCAGACTTAAGAAACGAGTAAAGCTAGATGGCAAAATGTTTCAGGAGGTTTAAAGACGTCAGCGCTCGGAGGATGACCTCAGGTTTCAAATGTGGAAAGATTTCCCGTGGGATGATGGTTCCCGGCAGGTTCACTAAACCTGTAGAGGGGACTGATGGTGAGGCGTTTATGGACATACACACAAACAGACACAAATACTCCCCTAGTCCCCGAGTCCTGCATTGAAAATGCTACTCAGTATAGGCCAATCCAGAAGATGTATTTATTAAAGTATTAAATGCAGATACACTTCCCTTGTGAGTATTATATATATTATTCAATTATTAATATAACTGTAGCTGATTGAGGTCGAGGACTGCAAGTAATGATTATTTTCATTGTGGATTCATCTGCTGATTGTCTCCATTAATTGATTAATTGTTTGTTTTTAAAAAATTCTAAAAGTTGTGTGAAATGCCATCACAATTATCCATATATATATATATGTATATATATATATATATATATATATATGTATATATATATATATATATATATATATCCAAATAATAGATTGAATGTTTTTGGAAATGTGCTCATGTGATGGATGTAATTTTGATGTTTGTTGGTTTGGTTGTTTCTCATTCTAGAGCAGCGTTCCATCAATCAAGATTGGGTGACGCCCCCTTGCCAAGTTTATAAAATGTTTTTGTACCCTGATGAAGACCTTCAAGGTCGAAACCGATCAGTGTGTTATTGTTCTGTATGTAGCCATGTTTTGAATACAGGCTTTTCAATCTAATCCAAAACCTTTTTAGCTGACACCAAATCTTGTTCAGATAAATACATACATATTGTTCTTTACATATTATTATTATTATTATTATTATTATTATAATTCCTATAAATACTCATTTATCAGCCCTGAAGTTCAAACAGCACAGAACAACAGAAGCAGCAGATGGACAGGATCGACACGAAACAGGAAGAACATCACCACTTGAAGAGGTGTAAATCTAGAGAGAGATGAAGGGAAAGACGGTCAGAAAGACACAAGGATGAGCAAAATCTGGTTACTATTAGTGTGTGTGTGTGTGTGTGTGTGTGTGTGTGTGTGTGTGTGTCAGGAAACCTGCTGGGCACCTCAGGGTACCACAGTGGAAATATGTGACTCTGAGAGAAACGAGGAGAGAGAGGGAGAGTGAATATCTGAGTTTTTATATCACAGCTGTGGAGAAACAAGTGTTAAGATTTTGTTTTGTTGATTTTGTCTGACGTCTGATCTCCCCATATATAATTATTCAGCTTGCATGCATCGCTAACCCATATGAAATTGTGCTTCAGTTACTAATATTAAGTTCAGACTGTGCTGGGGAAACAATTATTTTAACTTGACTGACGTCTTTTTTTACCCCTAAGCTCACACATCCGAATTTAATTACAGGCCTTCATTCTTCACCTGTCTCTCATCATCATTCCTGTTTCTCTACGTAGATGTAAAAACAGATTTCTTTTTTTGCACAACACCACAACACCAAAACACCACAACACTACGTGAAAATCAAAGTCCTGAAATGCTGAACTGTTCATAAGTCTGTGCACGACTCAAGACATACAGTAAATTCCTATGCACAGCATATACAACGGGTAGATTTTGGCTGTCTTTTCGATCATTTTTATTAAGGCAAATGCAAAGTTGACTTACATATCATGTAAACGGTTTCATTACTTTCTGAATATCCTAAATTCTCCTCTAAAAAGATGCTAAAAATCCAAAAACCTACAATTAGAGACTAGCTGATGAACCTAGTCGAGCATTTAGCAGCTAAAGATTCAAATATTGCCCTCAGAGGATAATAAAGATAACAATGCTAAAAGAAAGCAAATATTAAACTCCAAACAAATAGTTATGTTGCTCCATAGCTGCTGGATGTGTACATAAGCAAAACTTTGTTCACAATGGTGATGATATGTCAATTGTTTCCACTGCAAAATAAAAAATCAGTAAGTGCAGGTCTAAAATCTTGTGATATTTGGCCTATGACTTTTTCTTTCTTGAATTCTCCTCATACTCTGTTGTAGACTTTTGCTTTACCACCCAGTGCTGTTTCGACATGTATTAATATATATGTGAAATGTGACGCCATGGTACCACTGTGTATGGTCTGGATGAACAATAAGAAAATGGAGGGTCTATGTCAACATCCAAAAAAAGAGGTGCAGCATTAAACACTTTGGTGGACTGGCTTCGCTAAGAAGCTACGTGTGAATGTGAACTCTCTTTTAGGGAAAACTCACAACTAGTTTCTCAGAAAGTTGCTTGAAGTGACTGCTGTGTCGCTACTTATTTCAGGTTCTCAAGACAAGATTGGCTCTCCTAAGAATAACAAGTAACTGTTATTAAAATCTGGATTAGCTCATCCAGTTAGCGAGCACCTGAGTGGATCTGTGAAAGTGAATATTCACAATCCTGTCGTTCCCTGGAGGTAAATGTTAACACAGTGAGTTTTGGGAGTGGGAGCTCCAGCTGGGTGGGTCATCAAGCTGAAAGAGCTGGGCCCCACCGGACCCGGAGAGGGTGGAGTACAGATGGGGAGGTCCTCGTCTTTACAAGGACTCGGCCCTCCAGAGACCACCCTGCCGCTGCACTATCAAGTCATCTCACTAACACACTTTACAGGAGGTGAAGCTCATCGTCTGCCTCATTTACTGTCACGTCCCTGTGGGAGCATGTGAAGGAGGGAGGGACATGGAGGAACCTTTTTTTCTGAGTGCTTAAGAGCAGCCTCTGATTAGGCCGCACAATCTCACATTGTTGTGTGAAATGAGCGTTTAGACTTTCAGTTTGTTATGAATGTAAGGATGCCTGCTGTCCAACCACAAAGTCAATCCAGACTTCCATTTTCCAGCCGTTTTCTGCATCCAGTTCTGATTATATGTCCATGATCCAACACAAAGAACACAATGATTCTTAGTTTCAGGTGATTATAAACCAATGACAACAACAGTTTATAACAGATCCGTCTAAATCCTACATGCGGGAGCTTTAACAAATAACCATAATTGTAGTTGCTGGTTCTTGTATCATGGTGTACTGCAGCTCTACATGTGGTTTGTCCCAGCGATGTTGCCGTACCCCAACAGAAGTCAACTGTCAATACAAGTAGATTGACTTTTGATTTTGATAAATGTTGTGGACTGTTGAATGTTTCGGTTTGATTGCTTTTTTTATATATAGGATCTAATTATCTTCTTCTATATCTGACCTGAACCTGTACTGGGTACCTGTACTTTACTTGAGTATTTCCAGTCCACTACATTTTAGAGGCAAATATTGTACTTTCTACTCCACTATGCTTAGTTGAAAACTTTAGCTGCTAGTTACTTTTCAGATTACATGCTGCATCAAAGCCAAGGTAGCACAATACTCAGTCGACCCATAGCATATAGTACATGCATACATGTAAATATATGACTAAGTTACTTTTACTTGTACTTTTGATGCTGCTTACTGCTTCTAGTTGTGTTTCCTTCATGTGATCCAGTCCTGTCGGGAACATTTAGTACGACTACCCCTTTTTAGGGGTCCAGCCAGTGACACTTCTGGTTGCAGGATGTCACAACCAGAGCTTACACTAGATGGATGAGTGTTGTGCACACTACACAAGGGAACTGAGCGAACAGTCTGCAGCCCACTGAAACTGAAGCACATTATGGGGTCGCCCGCACTCCCAAAACCTCCCTTTCATCTGAGATTTTACACAGCCTGTGACATTTTCTCAACAAGGAATAGCGAAACAATAAACTGAAGCGCTAAACGTTACTAGGCTGTTATTGGACTGAGTTTGTGGATCTTGATGAAAGCTGTGATGACCAGGATAAGGAGCGAACGGGAGCCTTCCATCCACTTGCGTCACCAAAACCTCCGGAGAGTCGCCCCTTTTTTTGTTACAAGCTCTCCAAGTGAAGCGTGACGAGACTAGAAACGCTTAACCATCCTCTTTAAACATATGGGGCCTTTTAGGAGCGGTCCAAGCCGTTACACGCGCTTTGCTTTTCTCATCAGCTGGGTCAATTTGTAGGAAGTGACTGGCTTTGTCATTCTCCGCGGCCCAGTATTATTCTTTGGTTTTTTCCAAACAATACCACAACATATCCTGATGTAATGTAAAAATGGCTCAAATTGGGCCATTAAAATGCTGTAACCTCAGCTCAAACCCGCTGTCAGTGAAGGTAATGCTCAAGGCGGATACTTAGCAGTAATGGTGAAAGAATGTGGATAGGCCCACTTTAAATGGAGCCATCAGCATGGCACGGCAAGAGAGGAAAAGGAAAGGGCTTTTATGATTTCCTTTGAAAAATTGATTCCAATTTATAAGGGGTCCTGCAAGGGTGTCGTATACAGTCCCCCCTCTTAATACTAAATCTTTCAGGCAGAAGCTTTTAAAACTTCAAATGCAGCGAGATCTACTTACACATGTCATGCAATAGCCTATATAGCCCCCTTTCCTGTTCGGCCGGGCAGCTCAAACGTGTGTTTCATGGATGTGAGGTTTTTTTTCCAGCGAGAAAACAGAAGAGCAGCCCACAGTAAAACACCGCACATGCTGTCTGGCTTTCCCATCAATCCTGTGGACAGGCCGGCCTCGGCTCAGGTGGCTCCGGGTCCGTCCAGTCCTCAACACTGTATCAAGACAATCACTTTATGGTTGTAGAGGTGGAAGAAGTACTCAAATCTCAGTGGTGGAAAGTAACTCAGTACATGTACTCAAGTACCGTACTAAAGTATAAATCTTGTGGGACTTGATCCTAAATATTTTCTACTTCTTTTACTTCTACTCCACCAGATAAATGGGACATATTATTTTTTACTCTACTAATATTTTACACTACATTTTTAACTATTACTATTACACAGAATAAGCTTAATATACAACACATTTTTAAAATTACTTTTACTGAAAGTACTTGTGGCCCTTACGTAACAGCGGTGTCTAGTTGTGGCTTCTTGTCATGTTTTAGAGTTGTTGTCAGCAGTTTCAACAAGGAGACATTTACCCTCTAACCTGTTCAGAATTTCCCAAAAATAAATCAATCAACAAAAAGTTTTTTTGTGTTAGATTTTTCTCTCTTTTCTTCTTTTCTTTCCTATTACCCCACACATTTATCCTGTGACCCTTTGGAGGGGTCCAGCCTCGAGGCTGGGAACCGCTTGACTAAATTAGCCAACTGGTTTCTCTATAAACTTCGCTTTCACTGCACAATTTTGTATGCCACCAGGCACGAAAAGGGAAATGAAGGCTCACTGGTGATGCAGCCAGGCTGGCAGACTGGTACCTTTTCTATCTGCTGTCACGTCTCAATCATGGCCAGACAAACTCACGATGTGTCCTGTGTTGTTGGTAGTTGCTACTCTGAAAGAAATGGATAGCGATCCAGTTGTCCTTGCAACAGCAAAACTTGCAAAACTACAACCTTTTATAAGAAGTTTCCACAATATTGCATTGGTATGATGCAATATGTACACACTCAGTCTCTGTGGTTTCCTCCCTGCACCCACAGTTATTCATTCTAGGATCTTTGTGGGCTCTCCTCGCATGTTGGCCCTTTATACTGGCCCCTTTCCCTCCAGTCCTTGTTCTATGACTTTTTCACAATTTTTAAATGGCCATTTGAAAACACTGACACGACAGAGCATGTGCTACCGTAGACTAAAATTAATACCATTACAGCTCATTCCTAATCCAGGTAAATCTTTGTGGTTCCACATTGCGGGTCTTTATTGCACTGATGGGGATTTTGCTGATGATGGTCAGATCGGATTATTTCCTTTTTCATATCAAGTGTTCGTATATGAAACCTGCAGCTGTTGTGAGTGTGCAGTAGAAGCGGGACATGGCTGTAGAGTTGATCTCAGCTCACCTGTGGTTCAGCAGGGAAAAGGAGGCAAGAAGGTAATTATAGAGGTTATAGAGGAGCAAATCTGAAAGTGGAAATCAAAGCCTGCTCAGCCTCTCAAACTGGTCCAATGGAGCCATATTACAAAATTATATCAAACATTTCCAGTCTCATATAGCATGGAAACATGGAAGGTTTGAATAAATGGAACAGGTGCACATGAGCAGAGATAAGAAATCAGCCTGTGGGCTGAAACGCTAATTTAAGGAACTTAATAGTAGAGTAATTCAAGTCGTAAAAATCTTCAATTCTGCTTCTGACTGGAAGCCTGTTACAATACAGACCTCTTATTCAGCAGACACACGCTGCAACATGAGCTGTCTGTCATGGATGTCGTGGATAAAAGAAATCCCCTACTCAGCTAAAAAACATTTTCCCCACCATGAGAGAGACCACCAGTATTAAAGTAAACTTAGCAAAAGCGTTGACAGGAGACCTTAAACAACAAACAAGCTCAGTTATTGCACTTTAAATCATGGGTTTGTAAATCTTGAATGTTTAATATTTAAAGGTGCTTTTTTGCATGATGTCCATCTCAAAGTCTGTGGGACAGGATTTTCTTTTTGTCATGCTGGATGAGCAGCTTTCATTAGTGTGATGGGGGAGGTCCTGATTTTACTGAACATTATATTTGTCCAATTACTGTCGTACTTTGAGGTACTTGTACTTTACTTGAGTATTTCCATTTTATGCTATTTAATACTTCTACTCCATAACATTTGATAACTTTAGTTACTATTTAATTTGAAAATATGAGTACATTATTCCAGCTGTTCCACCGTTACCTGGAGAGAGTGACCGGGTAAAACAACGCCTCTTCCTGTTTTGGTTGTGCAATGGCAGACACACTTCCTTTGTGGTGTATTTCATCCTCTGTTTTCTGCAGGAGAAATCCATCCAATCCACTGAAAGCAAAGTTTATTGGGACCCAATCTATACGCAGGTGTTGTTATCTAACTACAGCCATCACACTGTACATCAGTATTTTACTTCAGAATGATAAGTTAAAGCAAACAGGTCGTCTATTGTCTGTGAAGTCGATAATTGAATACTTCCTCCACGACTAGTTTTATCATGTTCACTCCCCAGATTGGCACATCTAGCTACTCTATCTTGACTGTTTTTCTGTGTGCTAAAGGCATCATTTGATTCAAGGTATGTTGCACTTTATCCTTGAAATTGTGTTTTTCCGATTAAACACCAGAAAACACTACTTGATTGAGAACTTGCTGCCTTTGAAACTGAAGACTTCCCTTTTGCATACAATTTTCATTTTTGCTGTTTCACATTGAGACTCTTGTCTTCATTTTTATTCAGGACCTTTCTAAAACAATCTAAATGACGATGACTTATTAAGCGTATCAACACGCGGTCACATGGAAATTCTAACAGCATTTTTCTACCACACATATTTCACCTCGAGGACTTCTCGTCCACTCAAGAAGAAGTAAAAGCATTGAAACCGTCTGTTCACATGAGCACTGTGGAGACTTCAGCTGTCGACGCTTCCCTCTCAGGCCCAGAGGAAGTGGATATTTTTCCTGCCGTGGTTTGCTCGACCACTTGGGTCATTCTTAACACACATTACTTATGATGGAGGACAAGCAAAGCAGAGCTTTATTCCACCACAGCAGCAGGTTTCTGAAAGACGCTACCTGAGAACTTTAGGACTTTGGGAAGTTGTTCCATATGCAAACCACAGGAGTCATTAGTATCACAGATATATACTGTTACATCATTGAATATAATACGCTCCCTTGAATCAGAGCAATAATCACCCCGTAGGAGATGTGGCTGGAAGGGTATTTTTTTCTCGGAGCAGGGGTGTAAATCTTGCCTTCCATTTTTGTAACGTGTGCAGGCTTTCCTCTGAAAGGCAGAGCCGGGCTATAAGGCGAGCAGCTGAGATGCACATGTTAAAAGACCTCCTGCCGTCTTCCAAAGACCCTCTTGATAAATTTCCTACAGGTGGAGCAGATGCACAAATGTACACTATATGGTATTTTACAGAGCGAACATAAACCTGATGTTTACCCTGACCTCTGTTCGTGTTCGACCCTAGTGGTTTGGGGGCAAATAATGCTTGTTTCCTTGTAGAGCTGTTTCTTTCATCTCTGTACATCCGTCGTTCATTTTCACAGGGGTGATATAAGTTTTCACTGAAAAGGGAAAAGGTTCAAGTCTCTTGTGCTGCTGGAAAATGACTCTGGTCAAAGCGGGACCTTTTTTTCTGACAGGTGAGAATATTTTAAGCCTCATTGGTTCTTAATAATGAGTTCTGCAGTATGAATCGTATCGGAGGCCGCATCAAACCCCCTGTTAAACGTCGTGCTGGACAGGAAACTGAAGCTCCTGTTTCAGTGTTAATATTCAGCACTGTGTCGACTATTTAATGCAGGGCTGAGATGGTGTGTCTGTGCTGTGTGATGTTCAGGAGCAGGCAGCAGAGAGCGTGTAGGCTTTTCTTTTCTCCTTTCTCTTTTATTCTTTAATGACACTTTCACTTACACAGCCAGCTCAGTAACTCAGACTTAAGGTACAATCTTCAGGTAACTAAAAACTTTTTACTGCACCACATTTATCTCACTACTAGTTACTTTGCAGATTACGATTAATCATCTTGCCAGGTTGGAAAATAAGATGTCCTGTTGCAGTTTAAACTACACAGAAGTGTATAAAATAGTTTCTGACTCCACTTTGAACACGCTACATTGCTGCATTCTCTAAAACAACTGAATTTGACGGGGATCCAAGTCTCCAGAAGCTCCGAGATCCCACATTGAACTCACAGTCGAGCTTGAGCGTCCATTTTTTACATGTAAATGATGTGATGTGCAACGCTGTTTTGCTGTGAAGCTCCAGAAATGTTTGGTGGACAACCAAGCTTCACCTGACTTTTCATCGGCATGAGGGTGAGTAGATAACAACTGAATGACTTCCATCACTGTGCAAATACTTTCAGCATAAAAGCAGACAAGAGTCAACTCTTAAAGTCTACTTTTAGTTGTAATGATGTGATACAATGTCTGACCGTTTCTGGAAGTATTTCTCAAGGTGCATAATAATCAAACAACAACAACAAGGTTGAAGTCTTGTCATCGTCAGTTTGTATACTATATGGCCGTGCTTTGACTGAAATGTGACATGTGTGATTTGTGTTGTACAGTACAACAGTATGGAAGTATAACCCACCCCTCACCCCCTGAAACTGAAGGCACAGACAACTCTACAATGGCCCTGATCAAAGGCAGGTTGGCTGTCTTTCCTAAAGATAGACTTACAGGTGATGTATTGGATGAGTCAAGTGTCCGAACTCTACTTCAGAGGTGGTATCCCCCTGTGTCACGCAGGTTCCCCATAAAACACTTTCATGTAGCTCAATAAAAAGAAAGAAAAGTCCTGTAAAATTTTAAAGGTGGAGTCAAATGCGGGGGTTTTATTTTTCATCTACAGGCTTTGGATTTCATTTCTGACACAGAGTTTGTCTCGCTCAGTTTCTTCTGCTGGGACCAACTTGAGGACAGGTATCACTGACGAGAATTCCTGATGTAAACAATAATAAGTCAGTTTCACACAGGGTATCTTCAGCCTGGTTGGATCACACTTCAATTTAGGCTACCTTTGTTTTTTTATTTCATAACAGGACGTATTAACTTGACACACCAGATGGTTTGTTTCACAAAATGGTTTATAGTTTCCGAAAGCCATCTCGAACCGAGCCGGTAGAGACTGTTTGCACAAGGGCACCTTCAAAAACTACTTAGCAGGTGATCGGACAAACCATCTGTGTATTACTGCCTGTTACGGGCTGACTTCAACCATCAGATCAACAGACACCAGTTGGTAAATCAAACTCTTGCATTGGTCAGGCAGGAGGAGCATCCATGATAACCTCTTGAGGAGTTGTCATTGGTGTTTTCAAACAATCGGTCGCTCCCCTCGCTGGCTGTCACACCAAAAACTACAGCTGTAGCTGCTGCCTCTAACTGCCAGTGGTTCCTCATAGGACTCTGATTGGTTAAACGCCTGTGTGTTCGGCCACAAGCATAAAGCTTGAAGCGTGGAAAGATGGGTTTTTAAGACCTCATGATTTTGGTGAATCAAGTTGCCTCACATGACAGAGCACTTTTAATGATTATACAATTTGTATGTTGTATGTGGTTTTCCACTATTATCAATTTATCAAGTGACTTGGTAAACTTTCATGGTGTCAAACCCAAAGAAACACTGCAACTCAGGCTTTTTAGTCTCTTTTAGCTCATTGTTTTGTTTTTCAGCATTTGTACTGGACTAACTAGATCAATACTACAATACAAGACTTTGTTTCAACGTCGTCCATGTGGTTCATCAACTGGTGAGGCTGAGTTTTTATAGCTTGCAGCTTTAGTGCATATTCAAGACAGTGTTTCCCACCAATTTCTTGAGCTACCGTTAGCTTAATTTGCTAAGTAGCCACATTTTGTCATAATTTCAGCCGACAAAAACATCGAGTACCAATCAGAAATGAGAGGGCGTTTCAGGCTGTCAAAAACAAAAATGCGTTTTTATAAGAAAGTTTGATTTATTTTCTCAAAAACATAAATACAAAAAAAGAGAACAAGTGAGTCTTTGAGTATAGTTGTAGGTATATAGGCTTTTATTATTAGTGACAGGAAATGAGGGAAGATACGTTAATCGTTAAAAAATGTCTTATCAATATAAATTCAAGTGGATAACTTTTTACAAAACCGAAAATCGGAAAGCCATGCAAATACATTTTCTATAGGTGAGGAATAAAGACATTTATGACCCCTGATCTTTGGAGCTTACAGCAATATTATTCTTAAAAAGGTCATGTTTATATATGAGATCTTAGATCACAAGAAGAAACAACATCCTTAACCCTTTCTCAGTCTTTACACAAAGTTTTGGAACAAGCAGATTCTGTTTTATTCAGGTGTCAGATAAGCAAAAGCACAACAGCAAAATTACAGATAGATCGATCAGATAAGAGCGTTCGAGCGTCACAAGCATTAAAGTCTGACTGTCGCAGCAAAAGACGCCCGTCTGCACACTTGTGTGACATAAAATCCTTGAGCGACAACGTAAGCAGCCTCTTCAAACAGCCGGGCAGATAAGAAATGGAAACCAGTTTCTTCACACTGTATTGTACAGGAAACAAAATGTGTTGATGTGTAAACAGAGAGAATAGCACAGACTGTGTTGACTAAACAGGGCCAAAGTGTCACAGTGGCAACAGGTTTTGTCAGACCAACTCCAAGGTTAAAGCCTCGCCCTGCAACCTCAAGGGTCAGCAGGTTTCCACTGATGTTAAATGTTATTTAGGTAACAACTAGGACACCTGAGAAGCTGCTGAATATCTGTTAATCGGGTGAACATTGATATTAAATATCAGGAAAGCCAGGTAAATGGAGGGAAACACCACCACACAGGTGTTTTTAGTTCTTGTGGCTGAGCAGACCTGTAGCAGGTTGAAGTTGGCCTCGTTATGCTGGAACTGAGGGTCAGGTCACCAAACTCCAGCCCAGTCTCCAGGATATGCCACGTTTGGTACACATGTCAACTTAGGTTATATTATGTTCATGATGTAGCTCAACTACATTAATAAGTTAAAGAACTCACTATTGGTTTTTCACACTGTGCACAGACAGCAGAGTAGAGGTTGCAGCCTAAAAGGAAATGTTAATATGGGTCGTGATAACCTGCTTTTGCAGTCAACCTACTGTTTATCTGATAATGATTGGCTGCCCACTGTGTTCAGCAGCTAGTTGCTAACTTTGTCTGTCTGTTGCTTGGAGTGTACAGTGAACCTAAGAGCCTGTTTTACTGGAAAAAGCTGCCTGCTGCAGTGAAAGACAACACCATGAGAGCTGAGTGAACCAAACACAAGAACCACAAAACAAGGAGCTGAAAAAAGCCATAAAGTCACTTGGATGTGTTTGTGTTGCTGTCCTTATGATGTTTCATATGATCCGAAAAACAAAGATTTTTTTATCTGAGACCAGACATGATCCTTTGTCCCTGACGCCAAACGTGTTGCTCCAAACCCTTATTTTTTCGCCACAACACATAAACAGTACACTTAATCCTGCATTGGCTGTAAACACTGCCACTGGATGTACATCGCGTAGTGAAGCAGGTACACAGATTGTGATGTTTGAAAATGATCCACTGCTCACTGAAAGAGAAGTAACTATAGTGTTAATAGTAGCATATACCCAGCACTAAACCACCGGTGTCAACCCCTTCATTCACACATGAGCACCATCAGCTCGTCCAGATGAGCCGACTTTGATGGACCAGTAAAAGTGTCCCACTCTGTCCATGCAGACACAGGAAGTTCCAGTCTGGAGTTTGACTGCTGGTTTGAGGACAGATTATTAAATCCATCTTTCACTGTGGAAACTAAAACTGCAAAGTCAGCCGCCTGCATGACATGACGAGACATCGCTGTGCACAAGGTGCAGACTGGAATACTTGAACACGAAACAGAGTCGTTGTGAAAGCTCTGTGATCCAGCAGACATACGCTATTCACACTGTAGTGTCTGCACACTAAATCTATCAGCTTTTATTTACATATTAACATTAAGCCAAAAAACATTATAAATATGTGCCAACGTAGACACCAAAGATTGTTGAGAAAAATAACTTTGACATTTAGATACATGAATGTTAAGACAAATGCCAAACACATTTTCATGAGTCCTGCAGCCAACAGTATAATTCATTCATTCATCTAGCAGTTCATTTGGAGTCATGTCTCTGACCATCTGTCTCAGGGTTCGAGTTATGATCTGAGCTCTGTCAGGGTTTTTGAAATAACTCACACTCAGGGCAGAGATCAACAAAAAAATAATACTCATAAATAATAATAATAACACCTTTCACGTCATCATTCAGTTGGCATAATAAGAAAATTTTAGGCACTTACATGTTCGATATCCCCTTGTCATATGTAGCATTGTGACACAGTGTTACATCAGGTGTGAAGACTGAAGACTGCTCTCTAATGCTTCAGTGATCTATGATTTATTTTGTATTTGTACCAAATATATTGTAAAGAAATCAAAAAATAATTGATCGAGTGTCTTTTTTGGTAAAAGACAACAAGCACAGGCCTTCACTCTAAACATAGATGCTCTGTTTGCCCGGGGGAGGCTGTACATAAGGGAGTGTACATTTGAATACACTTTTATAAGTCTATGCAAATCAGAGCTTTTAAGTGTTAACCTTGGCAATCATAGTGTTTACTCTAGTTAGCGTAAGCCAGGTGCGGTGGTCATTTATCACTGTGTTACAGCTGCACCATCTGCGCCGACCTCTACATGCAGTGGTGCTCGTGAAGCGACAACCACAACTTTTTTCCATTCATACTGTAGCTACAAGACTGCTGTGAATAAAAGCCGAGGGAGTGCAGCAGGCGGCAAAGACAACAGCCCCGACAGAAACAACACTTGTGATAAGTGTGCTCTGTCCAGTGTGACAGTACATTGCAGAGGATCGTGATATTTTCTTTGGGCGACAATGCGATACAAAGTGTTTTTCCATAGCATTTACATGATTGTTTAGACTGGCAAATTCCCTGCAAAAGCTCAGCAGGTGGAGGAGATGTTGATGTTTGTCTCAAAAGACAAGTCACATTTGCACAAACTGAAAAATCAAGTAAATCTTACAAAATCTCTGAGGAACAGAAAGAAGGGATCAGTGTCATTAAATGTTACAAACTGTTGCTGCAAATGGACACCAAAGGAAATAAAAGACGATTGTTTTTGTCTTCTTGTTCTCTCAAGGTTCACCTTTCCAAACACCGGCTGCTCAAAGATTTACAACTATTTGCATACACTTGCAAATGTTGCTATCATCTGGATTTGAAGTGGCTGAATTTGCCTTTCTCCTTGATACTTGCGTGAATGTTTCAAAATTATTCCAGAGAAGACGAGACACACCTTCCGGTAGCTTCAACTTGCAAATCGACACAGGTTCACTCAGCCTTTACAAAGAGTATACAGAGGCGATATAACCTCTCCTCTCAAAAACAAAACTCTCTTTTGTCGTTCCCTCTCCCTCAGGGCGGGCTGTAGAGGGCTGATTGGTTTATGGACCTGAGAAGAAGGGGTTACTGTTTACTTTGAGCCACAGACCGACTGTTCAGTTGTCTTGTTTAGTGCTCCAAATGTCAGTTTGTGTTGCAGTAGTGTCTTTCTTTTCCTGCTGTGAGCAGAAGTACGGGGTAACACTGGAGGCTACTGAGACAACAACAGCAAGAGCACAGGTGCCGGTGGTAGAAATAGTTGTTCTTGACCCTCAGGAGTCAACAGGAGGCTGTACAATGGATAGATTGTGTTAATGTTGGCCTGTAGAAAGTTTGTGTAAATAACCTCTTAACTTATGTAACTGTGTTCTCCTCATTCAAAGTCACATTTTAAGTTCCCAGTTGAAATCAATGACATCTGATGTTTTAGAAGACGATGAACAAAAATCCATCAAGACGCGGAAGAGCGAGACTGTGTGAAATCATCCTAACCATCCCTCACTGCTGCTCGAAAGATGCAACGTCCCTGCGACATGAGTCTTATAAATGAAAGTCATAAACAACTAATTGGTATCAGCTCGTAAATTTTGGAGAAAATGCAAGTGTTTTTATATTTTTTAATCAATGAAAAGATGTTCAGATATTGTAACGATGTTTCATCTCTGTGTTACTTCCTGTCTTTGTCTTGTTTTCCCTGATTAGTTTTACCTGTCTCTGATTAGCCTCCTGTCAGTTTGGTGGTGTTTGCTCTGTGTTTGTTCCTCGTGGCTCACCTGCCTGTGTTTACTGCACTTTATTCAGTTTGTACTTGGTTTAGTTTTTGAATATCTTGTATTGCTTTGGTTCTTGTTTTTTTTCTTCTGCCTGCCACCTGCCTGGTTTTTTCTTTTTTTTATATCAGCCTTTCATTAAAGCTCACATTTTGTCCCACCATTTGCCTGACTGGAGTGTGATTTGGGTCGTTTTTCAAAAAATCATAACAGATATCTGCAAAAAACATTAATATTCAATATTTAAAATAGTTTTTCTCTGCAATTTTCACTCCTTACAACTCTAAACACTGATTGATTAATATGTAAGTGTTTTTAAGTTTAGGCATCTTTAGGCACTTATGCGGGAAACGATCCACTGAGAAATTAAAGGCCTCACATTATCCTATTGAAGGAATTTCTGTATTGTTGGCAGAGTTGATGGTTTTGTCTGCGTTTGATTACGTTATACAGTGTAATATGGTGTCCGTGTGCTTTCTGACATCTGGAGCAGCCAACAGAAAAACTGAACGCGGTCACATAAAAGGAAGGTTGTTACAAACCTATCTACGATCCCTGCAGTGGTTTTATGAGGGCATATTGTCACCTAGCAGGCACTCTTCAGCACAAGCAGCCTAATAAAACATACTGATAAGGACACCAGCAATAAAAAGGTCTGACAGTAACAATGACTCAACAGAACCAAACCTCCAGATTTCAACCATAACAACTTCTGATAAGACAAACAGCCATTTTGTGTGACACATGAATGTATTTATCATTTAACTGTTGTTTCTATGTATATGTTATGAGACCATATGGCAGTATGGGCGGGTGTCACCTGACCTACGATTACGAATGTGGCCACTAATTAAACTACACAGATCTAATGACTACACCTCCGTAAAACCATTTTTAAACCAAAATTACTGTGTATATGCAGGTTTTTCAAACTTGCGTACACCCACTAAAAATAGCTGATTGACTTCTTTCCAGTGGACAAGTTTGCCTTTCTGTTCTACTCTAGTGTTCGACATTCTTCATCACAAACGTGCGGTACAGGGAACAGTACACGATGACAGTGACAATGTTGTGGTTACTGTTTGATAACTTTTATCATAACCTATTTACACGCCAACATGAAGAACCTCATCGCGCTGGAAAAGGGCTGAAAATTAACATGTCCACCCAGGTGTTGTGTTTCCGTCCAAGTGAAGCTGTAGTCGATAAACACTCTACTGCATGCTGCACTACCGACTACGGAGTCATTTGACCTGGTAATAAATGTCACTTCTTCCCTTTCCCTACTGAAGAAGTAGGCCAGATGTGGTCCAGTGTGAAAGGGGTTTAAGATTAAACTCACAGGGAACCCTTTGTCACCTTCTCTTACATATTGGACCACCTTAGAGGGCACTTTATCATGTCTTATCTACCATAGGGGCATCAAAGAGGGCATGGCTTTTTTCTTTTCTTTTCTTTTTTCGCATATGGAGGAGTCCACACAACCGACGAGATCATTTTCTGCCTCCACAGCCAAACTGAGAAATGCTCAAACAACTATTGACCGGTCTTTATCAAAATGTATCATCCCAGTTCATGTCTCAAGTGTGCGTACATGTGTGTTTTCAGGATATTCCCAGACCCCCTTCAGCCGTGAACCACCAGCCTTTTGCCCCTATCGGCCCCCAGGCCTGTCAGCCCTAACAACATGGTAATTAAGTGGGCTCTCCTTGTCAAAATGCTGCAGCGCTACACATTTCTTATTGGATTACAAGGTGCTGGGAAGGAATGCAGGAACCGGCCGGTGCTCCTCTCCCCGCTGCTGGTAGAGTCGCAGGGAAACAACACGGGTGAATATGAATAGGGATCCTACCCTTTCCTTCACGCCCGCTGACCGCCAATGCAAAATACAGCATGTGCCATTTATTTCTAGAGTCAAAATAAGCCACCGTGTGATTTCTCTGTGAATGTGTGTTTGAGTTTGTGGTGCTTAATAGATTCTTAATGTGCAAAGGATTGTAGCGTATCAGATGGGCTGGGAGTTGCTGGCGTGACAACAGCAACAGTGGAATGGATGGCTTGCTTCAACACCTGGAGAAGGGTTCATAGGTGTGTGTGTGTGTGTGTGTGTGTGTGTGTGTGTGTGTGTGTGTGTGTGTGTGTGTGTGTGTGTGTGTGTCTTACGGGTTGAGACGACTCAGGCGGTGATAAAGCAATAAACCAACCACACAGTCACTGGCAGGGCAGCCAAATGCTATATGGGCAGGAGGGCAGAAGAAGAATGGAGCTGTTGTATCACAGCAGGGGAAGTCCGCACTACATATTTCATCTGCTAGCTGATCACATTACTTTTTTTTTTTATTTTGATGGGCTGTTCCAAAAAACTGATACATGTGACTGACTGTTGAAAACTATTTACATACACAAGACAGAGTCTACGCTAAGGCTATGCTAGCAGCTGTGTGAGGCAGTTGGAGGTAGTTTGAGGTAAATGCTACTGTATGCCCGCTAACATGCTCACAATGATCATACTAATGATGCAGGGCTATAGAGTTTGATATTGGATTACATTGAATTAATAGGGACTGTTGGGTCTTGGTGGAGGTATGCGCTCTACTGAGTGCCACTCTAGTTTTTGCAGGTATTTGGTCAGAAGTCAAACTATTAGACAAATGCAACAACATGTGGCCTGATGATAGTGCTGGATGAAAAGTCAGACAATCACCACCACTTACAAGGTCAACTTTGCTCCCTCAATGATGACAGTGAGATGTGACTGAAAGCTACAAAAGCAAATATTACAGATGGACCGTTGAGCTTATTTTGTTACATATAATGTTAAAAGTCATGAAGAACTTCTGTGAGAACATTTATTTGGATTTCCTTAATTGGAAGTATGGCACCATAAAAAACCCCAGATCAAAAGTACACATTAGTATATGGACAAAGATGTCCACATACTTTTGGTCATATAGTGCACATTAATATCTAGAGCACAAAAGCATGGACCTTTTTAATTTCATGTTTCCTTAACGTCTCATTAACTTCTTTCCTGTGTCAGTTCTCATTTTACAACATTTGTTATGGTTCTGTGTTCTCTTCACAGATGACACAATGCTTTGGATGTTGTATCATGAATTTGTTGAAAATTGGGTTAATTAAACTTGCGAAATCTCTGGCATGGTCCTTTAAATGAAGCTTCGTGACATTCAACACGATCACATTAGTCGGTGTAAGCAACAAACCGAGCCTTGAAACTAGAGCCAAAAAGAGAAAATTCCCACAGCGCTTCTCTGTGTGTGTGTGTGTGTGTGTGTGTGTGTGTGTGTGTGTGTGTGTGTGTATGTGTTTGTCTTTTCCCCACATCACAGCGTGAAGGAGAGTCAGTCAAGTCTCTAAATGGCAAAACGACACCTGCGTACCCCAAACAAAATGCTACTGTGTGAACTACAACTGTTGATAAGAGGATGGTGGAGGGAGGGTGGGGAGGAGGAGGGGCTGAGGTGGATGAGTCAACAAACCCGGTTCTCTCTGCTGACATGCTAAATCTCACACTTTGGGAATGAGACTTTAAGGACTTCAGCAGATACTTATCAGTGGCGGTTAGTGCAGACAAACACTGTCACCTTCTGCTCAGTAGCCAACTGCTGTCAGAGCGAATGAGCATGGACACACACACACACACATTCTCGCACAAAATAAGATGTATTCATGTACACACACGCGCGCACATTGTAAAGTCATAGACAAAACAATGTCTTCTTTGTGCTCTTGTTATACCTGCAGATTTGATACTTGAGGGCTGGAAATGTTTAAGACAGGTTTGGGGAGGAATCCTATTTTTTATCTTGCCAACAATAATAATGTGTGGACAGCAGGGATGGAAAGTGTTTTACTTAAGTATGATTTTGAGGAACTTCTTCTTGACTTAAATATGTCTGATTCATGCTATTTTATACGTGTGCTCACTACATTTCGGAGGGAAACATTGTACTATTTGCTTTTCTACATTTATTTAACTGCTGTAAATTACTTTGATTTTTATATATAATCAATTTAATTAACATGACACATTGTTATAGATTTAAGTGTGTCTTGTGTGCATAACATAAAAAATCACCTTAAAGGTGCTTTATGTATAATTTTTTAATTTTTTTTGAGTCCCATTCCCACCTAGTCCAATAATGATGCTTTGGGATGTCTGCCGATCAGTCCTACAATCCCAAAGCGTCTTTTTGACGAGTATTTGATGAGTGACTGCATAGTGAGACTTTTACGTCAATGCTTTAAGTACATTTTGATGCAAATACATAGCATGTACCTTTTTCTTAAGCACAGTGGTGATAACAGAGCATTTGTACCCTGTGCTATTGTTACTTTTACTTAAAGTAGAAACAGACAACCTTTCAAATTCCCCACTACTTGTGTTTCCCTGTGGTATTACTGTCGAGCACTGCTGTCACAGAGACACTGTTAGCAACATGGCTACCGCTAGCAGCCTGGCTACTATCAAAAAAGCAGCCAGCAAAAAACAACGGTAAAAATCCCACTTTGACCCTGATCTCAGTGCTATGAAAGCCTGTAAATAAACTGTCCCATATATCTGCAATGTTCCCAGTTTGAATCTTCCCTTCCTTTCCTACATTTCCTGTGATTCTCCTCAATGCCATCAAACGAAGCTTTAAATGGCCAAATAATCTTCAATGAGCGTCATTGTAGTAAAAGTCACAAGGATGTAAACCTAAGAAAGGAGTCATAAATTGAAGGTCACAAACAAAATGTAAGGTTTCACAAAAACAAAAGGGCTTCGTCATGTAGACGGCTCAGTCGTTATTACTGGTAAGAGGGGGGATGGGGGAGGGGTCTCAGACTAATATTTAATGAGATAAAGAACATTTAAAGGTGAAATATGTAAGAATTGTCCACCCGTACCAAATAGAGGGCAGCATATCACCAAAGTAATCGCTAGCTGCTGCTAGCTAGTAAGCTTAGTTAGCCGTGCAGTAAGCGGTTCAGACAGGGAGCAGCGAGAGAGTGTTAGTGTTTGCACCGCTAGTCGGATTTTTGTACCAGGACAGGCTGAAGCTAGCTGGTTAGCATGCTAACTTCAATAAATATCTTTGCAACACAATACACAGACATCATAGTGCCAAAACAATGTCGATGATTTTAGTTCATGAACGTTTTCAACTACAATGCTTACATAATGCCTACAATGCAATGCATACAAGCAAGATCATAAAAAGGTGTGAAAATATGTGCTTAAAGGAATAATTTATTACATTTTTGAGTTAGAGTCAGAGAAGAAGATCCATACTTCTCTCCTGCAGTAGAATTATTCCTGGAAACGGGGGAAACAGCTTGACAGGCTCTTTTCTAAGGGAACAAAATCTGCCTCTCTGATTCTCTGAAACTCATTAATCAAGATGTTTTATCTTGTTTGATTGATCTGGACAAAAAAAACAGAGCAAATCAAAACATGGTTACAGCTGGTTATGTGCCAGACTGTTTCTTGGCTGGGATCTGTGACTCAGTTGAGCTGCTACATGTTCACACTTAGAAATAACATGATAAAAGGTGAGCTGGTAAGCACATTTTTTACCACTGGACAGAATCAGGCTCGGTGTTTCCCCCTATTTTTGTGCTAAGCTAAGCTAACCAACTACCGATGGTAGTATAATACATGTACAAATAGAAGATTGGTTTGCGGTCATCTCACCTAACTCTCCTTGCAAGAAAGTTAATAAGATTATTTCCCAAAATTGAACTATTTATTTTAAAAATACACATTTCCAAACACTCCTATTATATATTTGAGGGGGCGAAAGTAAAACCAACAGAAATAATTAAACTTAGATGCAAAAACACAAAAAATGAAATGGGAACACTCTGACAAAAAGTTAAGACTCTCATGTCTCGCCTAAGAAGCAACTTGCACTTGTTCTTCCCTTTCTGTATTTCTCCCTCTCTCTCGTTCTCTCTCACACACACACACTGTAAAAAAAGATTTAATACCACGGGCTACTTAAAATGATGTCAGCCCTCACTGGTGACACAAAATGTCATCATCAGGCCAAATCCAATTACAAGAGCAACAACAGGACACACATCCACAGTCTCCTCCTGACATGAGACTTCTCAGTTGGCTTAAGAGCAAAGAAGGAGGGGGAGAAAAGTAAAGTGACATGAAAATAGAGCTTTTGTCAAAGAGTCGAGTGGTTTGGCTTCAAATTCATGCCGATGAAATGTGAACGTTTGTGCCAAAGAGAAGAGATTAAAGGCAGGTTGTTTTTTTTTTAACCTCTCGTCTTGTTCATTATTCCACGGATCAGTGTTCTGCAGCTCATGTGAAACCCATGTTTGGAGCTGTCTTTCAGCGTGGACACACACACGCACACACACACACACACACACACACACACACACACCGAGAGTCTGTAACTGGAAAGGAATGAGTGGAGAAATGCATCTTGAACGGATGAGATGATGCTGCTCACAGATTTATAGGGCCGATATCATGTTTCAGCCCCGAGAGAACACAGTTAGTTAAAATCCCCTCTGTCACATCCACACTTCATTTATGTGTTGTGTTTGCATAATGTGTGTTTATGCAAATACACAAAATCATAAAAGCAATATTCCTTTAATGACTCTCAGGAAGGCTGCGTTTTACATAAAGTTATACACCAGCTGTGAACATATGTGTTTAGACTCAGGTAGCTATTAAGGTAATGATCGGTGCAGAATCCAAAATAAGACCCTATATTCTGTACAGTTTGTTTCAGAGATAGATCTGGTGCACTTATTTTGATGGTTTTTACCCCTTTGCCAATAAAATATATCTGGTTTTAACACATAGTTACAATAAACTGAACCCCAAAATGAAAACAGGATTAAAATATGAGGTAACTCTGTCTGGAGGACTTGTGACAGCAAATTTAAAAAGTCAACAACAAGCATTTGATCTGTATTTTGTTATCTAAATTTACTTTTTTTTAATAAAGTATAATCTATTGTTTAATTGTTCTAAGTTCATCTGTCTGCTGTTGTAGTATTTCTTTTCCAACACATAAATCTCACATAAATCTTACTTTTCTCAAAATCTGTCAAAATTCAAGGTTTCAAATGAAGATCCTGTCTACAATTGATGCTTAATTTAACTTGACAAAAACAGTGAACTAAGTAACCATTTACCAATGAAAATAAAATCCTTTATTTTTGCACAACTCACAAAGAAATTAATATCAGACACAGTTTTCTATCTGCTGATATTTATAGGACAGATCAAATCTGAAATTGTTTGCTTAGTATGAAACTAAAAGCAGTAGTGATGTATTAGTGGATGCAGATCAGGGCTGCACAATTAAGCGAAATACTATTATCGAAATCGCAATTTTCAAATTGCAAGAAGCTGCAGTTTCTTTTAAAGGTCAAATGTGTTCCTGTTCTCCAAACATACACGCCACAACAAATGTGACATCATCATGAGATTTTTCAGTGAAAATAAAAAAACAATTATGCAACAATGATAATTCCCATTTATCACGAATCATATCGCAATATCATAGATTACGATAACAGATAATAGAAACCTGCTCGCAGTTAAACGTGTCACAATGTGAGCATAAAATGAAATACAAGACTTTTAATGGAAAGAGTTCAGTCTTATGAAGTTTATTGACATGAGGAAAACATTGAGATAATGTTTAAATACTCTACACAATAAAGTTATTAAACATGCACGTGTAAAATATAATATACTGTACATAAATATTACATGGGGGGGGGGGGGGTAATTTTTCTAGCTGGTCTAATTTCTGATGCAGTGCCCAAAACCACAACTGGAGATGTCCTCTAACTGAGACAGTCCTGAAGCTTATAGTGCAAGAAAAGACACAATGGAAATTAATGGAATGCTCGACTCATAGCGGGCGTGGGTCTCTTCAGTATGGCCTCCACAGAGAAGGACAAAGACTCACTGGACGCCATCTTGGTCCCCACAGGCTTGGACAGAAAGTCTTTGCCGTACCTGTCGGCGATTTTAACGGCCTGAATGTCCCTGGCGGAGCCCTCCCTGAACTTGCGGGCGGCCTCCTCTAAGAGCTCTTTGCAGTATGGAGCCCTGAGCTCCGGCCCGGCCCCGCCGCTGTTTTTTTCACTCAGCGAGTGCTGGATGAGAGAGTGAAAGGAGTTGAGTTTCATGGAAAGCTTAGCGCTGTCCTTGCTCAGCTTGTTCAGGACTTGGCTGGAGTTTTGGGAATGAGAGTTACTGGGGAAGGATTGTCCGAAGCTCCTCTTAGGTGGAGAGAAGGCTGAGCACTCCCTCTGCCCCCCCTGGGTCACACCGGGAGGTTTGGGATCAGCCCTTTGAAGGTCTGACGAGTCCTGCAGCGCAGCGGCTCGGGATCCTTCCAGTTTAGTAGCGAAAGCAGCCGCGGCCTCCTGCTCCGGCGGCTGGCTCTCTGCGGGCATCACCTTGGGCTCCCACACGGCGCCGGGCTTCATGTTCTGCACCGCCGTGGCATTGAACAGGCACTGCTGGTAGAGCAGGGCGTCGCTGAGGTTGGTTGTGCCGCGGGGCCACATCATGAAGCCGCCTCGTGATGGCTGCAGCGGGTAGTGGCAGTAGGTGGTGGCCACGCTGACGTTGGAAGAGATGAGCTCGACGTTGGCCGAGCCAGCGGGGTACTGCATGGACAGATCCAGGCAGTTAGGGCCGAGGAAGTTGCACAGCTCCTTGGGCTGCGGCTCAACTTGAGCCCCCTGCGAGTAGGCCGTCTTGCAGTTGTACTCTGCGGCGTGGTGGACCATGTTGTTGGGGAAGAGGAGCGAAGCTGTGGCCGCCTGGCTGTTCTCCAGCAGCTCTCGTTCTTTGTACTCCCGCTCCAGCATGATGGTTTCCAGCTCCTTGTCGGCGAAGGCCCTTCTCTTCCTCATGCGATCGCTCAGCGGTGGGGGCAGAGACGGGTTGGCCGCCAGGAAAGGATCAGACTGCACCGGACGATATCCTGTCATCAGAAGAAAGAATTCAAATGTGTTTATGACAGCCAATATGTTTTGGATTACCGTTGATGTCAAGCATGCATGCCGAAATGTTCACAACTCTGGTAAACATGCAAAACTGCAACAAAGGAGACGCTCCACTCTAAATATAAATCATGCTCAGTAAATAAATCATCTTTGTATGTTGTGACAGTGCTGGTAATTAGTGAACGTAGTAAACATGCTAAAAAGGTTCATCAAGTCACTGCTTACAGATGTTAATAAGTCCTTATCACTGTTTTGGTGCTGTTATTGGAAAAAGACAGAAATCCAAGACAAGCTACAGGAGAAGCAGAGGGTTTATCACGGTTAAAAAGGGACAGAGGATAGGCCAAGGGGAACAAATGAAGATCAGACATCTAATGCAAAGAGATGAAACATGTTTCTTCCTGTGAGATCTGCTGCCCTGTTACCTTCGAGGATGCTTTTGGCGAGCATGGTGGACGGTCGAATATGTCGCTGATATATCGCCCTCCTCTCTGCTGGAATTTGTTTCCCAGAGATCCCTTTTTTATCCTGATGAATTGAGAAAACACAAAAGAAATGAGTAAAGACTTGCTTCACTTGCTTCCAGGATGTTTTTCTTGTTCCTTTAAAAAAGGTAATTGCAAGGCCTATTATATTTTGCTCAGTGGCTAAACAATTTATAGCTGGTTAAAGAGCTTTAAAAACTGTAAGAAATGACCCATATTTTAAGTGGATTACTATTAAGTCATCGGATTATATTATCAAAACACACGTGACTTGAACTGTGACAAATCTGCCACTTTTAAAAATAAATAGTGTGCCTGATTTTTAAATGCTTCAATTTTTGTCATGTTAAAGATACAGAAAACAGAAAAATGACAAAAAACAGCAGAACTAACCCTAATTAGATTACATGAGGCAATGTTTTCACAAGACTGTGTATAAAAATACATTTAGCTTCACAAGCCAAGAGCACACACGACAAATCACACACACACACACACACACTAATCAAAAAAACATCCATCTGGTACCATCTTTAAAATACCACAGCTGACGCGGGTCATTATTTCACCGCAGACATTCTCAAATATTTGTCATCACCGCAGTCAGATCACTCAATCACACACACATTAGGGTCACAGTCCCCAAATAGATTTTAATTTGAGGAGATCATATATGAGGGATGGAAATGTATGACTGTGTACGTTGGGGAGAAAGCGAGATGGTCAGAAAAACTACGGACAAAACATTTCCCTTCACATTCTCGAACTGAGCTGTGTGAATAAACTGATATTTGTGCTGAATCGTGATTGTTTATTGGCTGGAACAACATGAGCTGCCCCTCAGAGAACCACTGACTGACATCCATGTTCATTCAGTCGAACAAAGACATAAAAACAAAGTACATTAAATAAATGCATTAACTGTCAGACCCTGAATCTTAATCTGAGCCACTACGTGCCCAAACTTAAAATCGAAACGAAGCCTGACCCTGCTCAGCTTGGTTGGAAAAACAAAACGGTAAGTTTTTTTAAGCAGCTATCGGTTTACATTTAAAAAATCAACACGGTGACGGCGACATGTTGTCACATTCAACACCAAATGAAATGTTACCACCGAGCGAAGCTGAAAAACACAGAGGACTGGTTGTTTACATCTGAAGCCATGCAGCATGTCTCATACAGATACTCCCAGATATGAGGAGCACATGAAGGCAGCACAATATCTGCTCTTTGATTTCTTCACTGGGATTGTTTTCTAAAAAATCACCAAGAATTATATTTCGGCCCATTGGTCAGAAAAACATTTTTGCCTTTTTGGGGCCTATTCTGGTCATAAATGTTGGCCTTGATGTTGCAGTGCAGCTCAGATAAATAAAAAGGGCATTTAAAAACAAGTTTGACTGGAATATGAAGACACTGACTTGAAAGGTCAGGTGTGAAGGTTACTTTAAATGCTCTTCACAGGAGAGCGACCTTAAATTAAGTCACATTTTCACCTGAACTAAAAGGCCTGAGGTGATTGAAAGCCAAGGATATCAGAGGAAGTACCAAACACTGGCCACACAAACACATGCAGTCTATGATATAATTGACAATATAATCTTTTCTAATAACATCTGATGATGATTTCTGTTGAACTTCTATCTAACAAGGCTTTAAAGACATCTTTACAAGCATGGATCTCAGGAGGAGGTGGACATTTGAGCCACTGGATTCATAAAGTAAATAAAGATCAACATCAACAACTTGTCTGGGTTCGATGTTTTGTGTTATTGCTCATGTTTTAGTTTAATCAGGACTCACAGGAGCTGACTTGAAGAGAAATAAACGTTTACGATGGGATCTATTTGTTGCTGAATAAAAGCACTTGAACGCACCAAAACTATTGACCCGCTCACACACACACACACACACACATCCGTATGTACCCCCACACACACTCCCGGCTCACCTCCGTGGCTTGCTGCCTCCTCAGGGCCACCTGCGCCGCCATCACCCGCTGTCTCTCCACCACCAGCAGGCAGTTGGCGCACTGGCAGTCCCTCCAGCGGCAGAAGCGCTTGTGCCCCTTCAGGCAGGACACCACGCCGTGGTTGCGGCAGCGGGCGCACTTCGGTGTCCGGCTCAGCTTCCTCTGGTCGCCCGAACACAGGCCGCTGGGGCCCGGCTTGTCGTCGGCCTTGCCGCCGTCTCCGTCGTCCTCGGAGGCGGCGGGGCCGAGCGGCTCCGAGCCGGGGCGGCTGGAGGAGTCCGGCAGGTCGTCGCTCTCCGTCTCCAGGCCCTCCACGTCGATTTCAAACTCGCAACCGGCGTTGTCTGACATGTCTGCCCGAGTCCTCCGCCGGCTGTCTTTGCGCCCAGTTTATGTCTGGAGACAAATGTGATTTTAGGTAACTTGACTTGACAAATCAGTGTGCATTAGGCTTTATTCTTATTTATTTTATTCTTTATTCTTATTCTTTATTCTTTATTCAAGCCCCAGTGACGAAGCTTCACTGTGACTTAATTAATTCTTTACTTTTCTTTTTTCTTTTCTTTTTTACCTAGATAGATAAACTAAAAATGTTGACACAGAGTAAACAATAAATAAAACAATAAAATGATTTGATAAAGGCCAGCTTATTTGAATGCAAAAATATATAAGTAATAAAAAGAGAAAATATAGGCTTGAAAGTGCACATGAGAAAATAATCCATGGACCTATATCAATATGAGTCCTGCAACTTATTCAACATCATATTGAAGATATTTAGATTAAAAATGTTAGGGTAAAAAATGGTAAGCAAATATTAAAAAAATAAAATATATCTATTATTAAAAACATGCAAATAATCATCTCATGGGACGATTATTATGATAATCCACTGATTTAATAGTCTCAGCACGCTCCGGTCCTCGCTCCTCTCTGTGCCTCGCCTTTAATTATTCGGTTATTTCATGCAGGAAAACATCACAGATTTAAGGTAATTAAATATCTTCCCCCTGAAGCTTCACCACCCGCCCTTTAAATGAACACAAACAAGAGGAACAGAGTCCGGCTCACCTCCTGAAGTGGGTTCAGCGGTCTGTCCCAGGGTGTTTTGTCCCAGCAGCGGTGGTGGGAGCGGAGGCCAGCACGTCGTCAGGACCGTGATGAAGTGCCACGCAGACAAACACGCGCTCCAGACTCCAGGCTGGCCCTCTAATTAGCTGTTAATTGAGTGGATGGATGAGTGTCGCACCCCGAACAGATCCAAGTTTCCTCTGAGGTGAAGTCGACACAGCGCCGCTCCTATGAACCGCTCCAGTCTGCGCTCTCTGCACGCTGATTGGCTGCGTCCAAGAGCGAACCGACCAATAGGATCAGGAGCAGTTATTCGGGAGGGGGAGATTTTTTTTTTTTATTATCTAAAATCTAAGATGGCTTGATTAACCTGAGGTTCACTGGTTTCTTTGTCTTTATATTGGAGGAGAATGATAAAATCGGTGTCTTCATATTTCAAGTTTTCCACTGAAGAGTAAACTTTTTCCTAAATTATTACTTTTTTGATTAAATGTGATATTTTATCTTGATTCTGATTTGCTACTGAACAACCAGTCTACAAACTAGCCTAATAATTAGCTTATTGATCAGCAACGAGGGAAGTCTGTACGGCAAAGACAACTTAATTAAAGGTGATAAACCTGGAAATCAAGAGGTTTTCAGCCTATAGTGTCACAGTTAAAGGTGCATTATGTAGTTTTGGAGGACAGAAAGGTAGTATTTACCTACAAAAATAATAATAAAAAAAAGGTAATAACACAAACTCAGAAATATTTATTTGATGAATATATTTCCACAACTGAATTAACCAGCTGTCTGGACATGTTGTTTCTTTCCCCCGTTTGTTTATTGTTTATTCAGTCATCAAACTCACTGAAGAAATTTTCTATTCTGATTAAAAATCTTCCCCAAATCTACAAAGTGCACCCGTAAAAGAAATGTTAACATAAAATGGCTGATAATACAAGCTACTGTATGCAAAAAGCTAACTTAGCCTATTTATGGTGTATGCTAAAGGCATAAAAAAACACTGAAATGCAGGTAATTCAGGCCACAACTAATCTTTAAATTGAAGAAATACATACACAAAGTGCTCGTTTTAGCACAACATATTTATTTTTAATTCATGAGTCATCCTGAAATTAATTAAAAATGTGTTAATAGCAGATTTAAAAACTGCAAAAGTGCAGATCCCTTGGAAAATAGTCTATTATTAAGGTATTTGCAGGAAAAAGATTAATGGAAGCTACTAGATCTGAATAGAAGTCCCTACTAAAGTATTAAAGGTACATTATCCTGCATAAAGTGCTGGATCTGTGTATTTACACAGATCACAGTTTAAAGTGTCCTGCCACAGAGCTGGTGAACAGGTGATAAATGTGTCCTGCAGGTTGTTACAGTCTGTCCTCCTCACTGAGGATGATTACAATGTTTTCACAACAATCACACCTGGAGAAAAAAAAAGACCATGTCAGCAGCATGCAGAGTCCCACACACAACAACACCAAAGTAAAACTCAGAAAAATAAAGCCTTTAGAGGCCTTAACCTTTTACTTAATCTCGTTTTAACACTAAACCCAAATCTTACCTTTGAACTTTATTTAAAAGCATAATAATAATTTTAAGAAGCCTTAACCTTTTAACAACAATAGACTATTAATCATATTTTAACCTTTAGAAACACAATAAATAATGTCAGACTGTAAGGATATTTTTCTCAGAATAAAAGCACAAGAACAAAAAAACACCTTTTTAATAATTTATAGGCTAATTAACTTCAATGTAAGAATAAATAAATAAAAGTCAGTCTTCGATAATATGATTGAGTTTTAATACAAGGAATGTGTATGTTTCTGTTCCGGTTATCGTACACTAAGTTTCCTCCACAGGGTGTGACCGATGGCTCCTGAATTTAAAAGAAGAATGTCGACATCTTTCTATGTTTGACTCTTTGTTTGCAGTTTGCTGACTGAAAGCTTAACTGGAAAAAAAAAAAGAAAAGAAAAATAGACATGGTATCATTTACTCAGTGCCAACGGACTTCCATGGGAACTGACAACAGGACAATGCAGACATCCACATACTGTAGCGTGAAACAGCCTGTTGACTTTAACCTTTTGTCCGTTTATCTGCTCGAGAGGTGAAATTAATGAACAAAGCGAAGGTAAAACGAGGGTATATTGTTTATCCCCTTCAAAATAAGGGCAGTGTAGAAAAGAGTCTGTGAGCATTAAATCAACATTTAAAGCTGTGGGATATTTTAGTGCTGGAGGTCTCAGCAGAATAATGTCTCGCTTTTATTTTCTTAATCTCATCCTGCTTTATTTCTCTTGTTTTTTGCCTTTCAAAGAAAACTAAAAGTCACTCTCACATTCTTACATTAATCCTTTTAAGGGTCCTAGACTATGTGGTATCCTGATTGCTTATCATTACTGTAAACTTACTTGTTAACTGGATCTTGAAGGTGTCCCCTAATAGCCTATAGCTAGTAATGCTAGGCCACTCAGTAGGCCTATTTTACATCAGGATTTTTATTTTAGAATAAAAAAATATAGGTTAATAATAATAATAACAATAACAATAACAATAATAATAACAAAAATAATAGGGTCATGAATAAATCATGTTTTTGGATGACAGTGTTTTCTTTCTTTGATATCTTACTATATTATTTTATTCGATTGCAACATTAATTTTAAATCAGCCTACCTCTCCCTCCTTGTCTCCTTCTGTCCTTTGTTTCTCTACAGTGCCTCTTAACGCTTCCTCCATGTGTTGGAGGTGAAGACGTCAGGCTTGCAGGTGCAGCTTTATTTGCCACTTCATCTTAATTTATTAGGGAGGTTACAGCCGGCCACCCCGGGCTGCCGCTTCCACACCAGGAATGCTTTGATGTGGAGAGCAGGCTGGACGCTGGGACAGGAGGATCCGCGCAGAGCTGGACCCTCCAGGTGAAAAGTGTTGTCTGTGTCCGCTGCCTCATCATGACTGAGCGCTGTGGGGCGGGGGGCCTCCAGAGGGCCTTGAGTGGGTTTCCAGGGGTCTTTTAGGATCTTCCAGGAGTATGTCAGAGGGGCTTTGGGAATCTAGAAGAGGCTCAATGGGACTTTAAGGTGGTTGTGAGTATTTAAGGTGCTTCCAGAGGTCCTGGAGAAGGCCTTGACATTTCCTTAAAGGGAATCATGAATTCCTACGAATGTCTAGAGACCCTTGAAGAATGCATGAGGGCTTCTTGTTGATCCCTAAATGGATTCCAGACATTACTGAACACGTTTCTGAGGTTTACCAGGGGCCTGGAAAGTGTTCCAAGGTTCCTTGAAGGGGTTCCAGGCATTATTGAAGTGAGCGTTTCAGTGGTCTTTGCTGGGTTCTTGGCATCTTTAAGAAGTCAATGGTTCTTTTAGGGATCCCTTGAATCCTTGACAAATCTGGAGATCCTTGGGATGTTTCCAAGGATCCTTGAAGAGGTTCCAGGCGTTATTGAAGGAGTTTTAGTGTTCTTTTAGAAGTTTTCAGGATCCTTGAATAGGACTCTGTCTCTGAGGGAACCCAGAATCGTCAATAGGTTTCCATGGACCCTTGAATGGATTCCAGGTATTACTGAACACGTTTCGAGTTGGTTTTGTAGGGGGTCTGGAAATCCTTGGGGATATTTCAGGAATCCTTAAAGTCTGGAGATCTTTGGGAGTTTTAAGGTTCCCTTGGGAGGTTTTCAAGAACCCTTTGAATTCCCGGCATTTTAAAGGAGTTGTTGGTCTTTGAGGAGTTTTTAAAGGGTTCCATGCGTTACTGAAAGAAGTTCAGGGGAACCTGGAAAGGTTTTTTTTAGGATCCTTGATGGATTCAGCTGTTAGTAAAGGAGATTCAAGAGCCATTGCAGCAGTCTTTGAATCCTTGAATGGATTTGAGGTGTATTTTCAGGGTTTTATTTGCGGGGATCATTTAAGTAGTTCCTTCAACAGGTTTTTTGTACTTAACATGGCTTTTTAAATAAACAGTGTGCAGTTTGTTTTGCAGGCACAGCAGGTATTTTTAAAACAATGGCATATCTGTTTAAAATGTACTATAACTAGCTCTTTGTCTTAATGTTTATTTAGGGTGTTGCCTATGGAAATTATTCCTTTAACTGATGATATGGTTTTACTGGTTGAATCCGTGAGAAGGCACAGACACATAATGACACTTTCTCACACGCTGTCCAGTTTACTTTTGGGGTTGATTGAAACAACAGCATCTTGTTGGAAGTGTCCCGCTGTGCAGGCCGTAAAGTGTAACAGGAGCTGTGTATAGACAGAAGAGCAGAGTGGGATCACTGGGGATCCTGTTATGTTAATTAGCCTCTGATGGACCGGTAACACATGCAGCTGAAGACAAAACCAGGCGGGATGACATTTGTCTCTGTCTGAAGGGGTCTGACACCTCGACCTCTCAGGGCTAATGTGCAACAAACAGGAGGACGTGTCCCCCGAGCTGTGGAGGAAGCATTGAGTGAAAGTACTAATACCACATAGTACTAATACTAAAAATCCTACATGGAAAATGTACTTAAAAGTAAGTACTCGATGCAGAAAAATGTCCCCTGTGACTGTTATGTCTAAAAGGCTTTTACAGTTGTAACTGCTTGAGGTTGGTCTCATTTAAACAGTTTTGTAAAGGACTGCAAATGATTGTGTTCATTGTGGATTAATGTGTTTATGAGATCATAACAACATTAATCCACATTCAGTGATTCAAATAATCAAATAATAATTTATGTCGACATAAAATGTTTTACAACTCCACAATGTGTGTGTTTTGTTCAACCAATAGTCTGAACCGCAAAATCATTAAAAAATACAATTAAGTTATTTAACGTATATTATTATTTAATTTAATTTAATTTCAAAAGCGGCTACTTGTAACATTTATGAAGCTGGAATCATTTATTTTTCAATGTTTTATCAATTTTCTGTTAATTAATTAATCAACTAATAGTTTCAGCTGTACTTGTTTATATTTTTTAGGTGACTGTAGTTAATTTTTAACAAAACATTTTATTTTTTAAGCTTTTATATGTTTTGTATGCAAAAATGTTAATCTGTAAATTAACTAGGAGACAAAACCATGGTTTCACTGGACAGGAAGTGTATGAAACATCACGTCATCTGAAAAGTAACTAGAAACTAAAGCTGTCAGACAAATGGGGTAAAAAGTGCAATATTTCTCTGAGATGTAGTGGAGGAGAGGTGTAAAGTATAACATGAAAAAAAAGGCTCAAGTGAAGTGCAAGTACCTCAAATTTGTACTGTGCCTGAGTAAAGTTTCTTTCCACCACTGGTTGTGGACAATTAACATTTATTCTGGACTCTAACTCAAGCTGCTCCACCATTTCATACCTATGGTTTATTATATCTATTGGTTTAGTCAGTCATGCATTCATTAACTGTGATTTTGTGGCAAATAACAACATGTCATTGTGAGGACATTTTGACAGGACATTTTATTTGAGGTTAAGGGGGAAAAAATTAATCCTATATTTGAAGGGACCTATTACTTCAAACTTCATCCTGTAAACACCCACATATTCTCACTTCATTTACATCATTATGATGTTACTTAGACCCACAACAAGTTCATCTTATAAAAGAAAATGGATATATATATATATATATATATATATATATATATATATATATATATATATATATATATATATATATGAATTAGATAATATCAACAATCTTCCCTGATAGAAACCTCTGCATCGTTTCATGAAGCTTCACCAGCTGCAAACACACAAATGTTGTAACAATGATGTGAAATAAATGATGCCATGTGACTGTTTACCCATTTTGCCCACTGGGTGGCAGACTAGTGCAAGTAAGTCTCAGGACAGTGAAGAAAACAGCATTTACACAGAACAGAAACATTTAGAAAGTGTATGTAGAAAGTGAATTAGTAACACAGTTTAATGGTTCACAACACTTGGATGAAAAATGAATACAAAAAAAAATTCACCACTTAAAAAAATATAACATTAGTCATGAAAATATCCTTTTTTTGTTTGTTTTTCGTTGGTTAATTTTCACTTTTAAGGACTTAATGTGGTTCTGCTTATAACTGAAAATATTATAGTATGGTTAAATATTTTATTACGGAAGATTCATTTCATTCATTTCATTTAATTGTTCATCTATAGTTCATCTTCTGGCCTGTGACATAACCATGATGTAGCTAGATTTCACCACTAGATGGCAGCAGTTGACAGGTTTAAACTACAACAACAGAGGCAAATATTGTACTATTATATATTGTATATTGTGCTTTTGACTGCACTACATTTATTTGATAACTGAAGATACTTTGCAGATTCAGATTAATAATGCAAAACCTATTCAAAAAATAAATTATGATGTAATATCTTAGATGAATCTAAGAGTTTATAGACTGATGAGGAAATTCACAAGCTACATGATAAGAAATTCAAAATAAATTAATAAATAAAATAATATTAGTTCAACATTTACCAGCTATAATATCAAAGATGATGATGTAAACATTAATGCATCAATAATTATAATATTATATAAATTATTCAGAAATGGCCCATTTTGAATAATGAGAATTCTTAATTTGGGCTGTAAGTATTTTAAAGCTATTACTTTTTTACTTTTAAATGCAGGAATGTAACTGGAAACAAACTATTTTTACACTGTGCTATTGATGGTCTTGCTTAAACGATCTGATTACTTCTGACACACACACACACACAGAGAGAGAGAGAGAGAGAGAGAGAGAGAGAGAGAGAGAGCAAGCATGTCTCATAATGTTGTGATCCAATGCCATAAATCATTATCCAGGAGGTGGAGGTGAAGGTGGAGGTGAAGTGAGATTACAAACTCTAGCTTTGTATATTTTCATGATTAAGTTCCGATCGTGTAAATGTGTGTTTTTCGATGAAAACTTTAAAAGCCACAAAATCCATACATTTTCTTTGCCTGCTTTTGTTGCATTGAGAGAATATCGAGAATCAGTGTTTCAGTGCACTAACACCTGCACAGGTAACTTCAGACTCCATACTTTTGTATACTTTTTATATGACACGCACGTTTCTATCTGGACCTATTGTAACTTGTCCTTAAAAGGGTCACTGTAGTCTTCACAACTGAATAAACAAGCTGTTCTCAGAGGAAAATATGGTCCCCAGAACACTGTTTGAAGCTAGAAAGGTGGCAGGGTCCGCCAAATATAAACAAGGTAAAACAAAAAAAATGTGAAATTGTGCTGTCCTTTAAGGTTTATTCAGTTTATTCAGTCATGAAAATGGAGATTGTTTGGAGTTTGTTTAGGCAAAGAAAAAAGCAGTCAAGATTTTTCTCTTTTCCCCAAAACTACATGGTGCACCTTTAAGCCAATGGTGAAATGTAACTAATTACATTTAATTAAATACTGCAGCTATGTACAAATTCAAGGTAATTTTACTTTACTTCAGTATTTCCAATAATTTTAGAAATCCTATCATTTTGACTCCAGTACATTTGTCTCAATTCCCCTCCAGCGGATCCAAATAGCACCGCTACAAACACATGATGATCTTATAGAAACTGATGTATTGCTGTAGATCAAACTGCTCAACAGTATATAAAGTACTGCACACTGAGTACTTTTAACTTGAAGTATGATGAACACACACACACACACACAGACTGCTGCCACAGACACAATTTACAATGTAGCATCTATTATTAATAATAATCTGTAAATGTGTGTCATTTTAATTTGTTTTAATAATAGGACGATACTACTTTCACTGCTGTCATGAAGCGTATAAGATCAGCTAAATTCATGCACTGTTACAATAAAGGCAATATCGAGGAACCTGCTGGGTTTAATTTATGAATGTAATGGTAAACACCGGATGATTACTGAACAATAACTAGAGTCACACTGAAGAAACCAATCTGATCCGTTTGGGAAAGTCAGATTTATTTGGCATACTCTTGACATGCATTGATGATCCTTACATCGAAAGTTTTTCACAGTACTAAACATGCTCACAGGAAATAGATGACAGATTTTTCAAAACAATATGTCAGTCCAGATACATTCATCCGTTTTGGTCGTGTACACGTTCACACTGAGCAGAGTCGTGTCCAAAAGACGTCAATTCACTGGTGGTTCAAAATGAAAGTGTCAGACTTCTTTCTAACTTCAGTCACAGACCTCTAAAGAACTTCTTGTGGATCAAAATTAAAGTTTTTATGGAGGCCAAATAAGGCCTGCACTTTACCAGGAGAGCTACTTATTTATCAGCTTTATTAAATACCATGTTTTGGTCATTCACCCTTCATCATGTAGGCTAATGTCCCAGGGTTGGAGGACCAAAATATGACCCTGCACAGCTCTCCTGGTAAAGTGCACACACCTCCTGCAGGACACTGAGGTTGAGGTTCAGGGTTTCAATCCTCCCTCTTGCTTTTGCTGCACTGAGTCAAATCTGGCCTTCATAAAACTTTAATTGTGAACTCTGTAATGACGTCACTGACGTCTTGTGGACACGATTTCGCTCAGACGTCTGTGACATCTTGAAAGCGTGATGTTAGAGGATTAACATCACCTTTATCAAAGGGCGATTGCTTGACACAGTTCAATTCAAACAAGACACCGAACCCCCCCTCAAAAAAACGCACTTTACACACACTGGATGTCCATTCACAATAACACATTTTTGGTGTCCCCTGCTGTATTAGTCCATCATCAGCTTCTCGTCTAGGTGGAGGAGCTCAGGATGCGGGAGTCCGCGGAGTCGGAGCGCTCTTCGTACTCCTCATCGGGGGAGTACAGGCCGGATTTGGGTCCCAGCGCGCAGCTCTCCTCCTGGATGCTGATGCGCTGCTCCTCGGAGGGTCTGGAGGGGAGGATGGGCGAGCTGCGGAACACCGACCCGCCGGAGCCGGCGGTGGCTGCGGGGGAGAAAGGCGACACGTACTGGGCCGCCGAGCGGAGCTGGTACTGCTGCTGCAGGGCCATGGTATTCCACAGAGTCACGTCGTTGTGCACGAAGGGGCTGGCCTGGCTGCGCGTCAGAGAGTTGCGCAGCATGAGCGGGTAGCGCGTGGGCTGCGGGAAGGACGGGTGCTGCAGGGGGACACCCAGCGCGCCCGAGGCCGAGTCGGATGCGAACCGGAGGGACTCGGGGACCCGGAAAGCGGAGCCCACCGACCACTTGGCGGAGGTGGACACCGGGTGGTAGGAGCCCAGCGTGTGCTCGAACAGGTGTCCGTTTGAGGGCAGCACCAGGGCGTCCGCGTGCGGGTCGGCGTGCGAGTGCGCGCTCCCGTCAGGACTCCGGCTGGACAGCAGCACCTCGATGGCCCCCACCAGGTCCCCCCCGCAGCCTCGGAGGATGAGCTCCAGGACGGGAGGCTTGTGAGCGGGGAAGATCTTCTTGAGGACCTCCAGCGGCGGCCGGTTGGTTCTGAGGCTGAAGGGCAGGTTGATGGAGCCGGCGAGGCCCTCGATCAGCACGCTCTGCTCCGCGGGGCTGACGGGATACTTCTGCGGACTCTCGGCTTTGGCCTCCTTCTCGGAGGCTTTCGGGAGGCTGTAGCGGCTCTCCTCGGGCTGTGAGGGGGGCTCCGGAGGCTCCGGGGTGTAGCAGGAGTTGGGTTTGGAGCCTTCGGGTGAGCTGACCGGGTCCTGCTCCTTCTCACTGGAGCTCCCCCCGTTCTCACCCCCTGACACCTCATCAGGTCCGTCCTCCGAGGGCTCTGAGTCAGGAAAAAGACAAACATTCAGCTTTCATGAGAGGCACGCACACATCTGTTGGGGTATTAAGTGAATTAAAGACACTAATCTGACCGCAGAAACATTTCTTCTCTGCGCTTTGACGCACACTCCTCAACTCCAGGGCCAGCCCGCTCTAAGCCCTCCTCAAGAGGAGACGTAACATACAATTAATCTCTTGTCAACTTGTCTCCAGCACAGAGATTAATGTGGATTTGCTGTATTTTCTCCTCTGCACAGCTGTTAACACAAAGTGCTGACTGCGTGTCGTTGAGGAATCTACCCTCGATGCCTTTTGACCACATTGTGTAAACAGATCGCTTGTTGCTCGGTAACATTTCATGTGAAGTTGACCTCCTGCGAGAAATATGACGATTACATCCGACTGGGGCCCCTGATTACACACCAATCAGCCCTGATGTGGAGTCAGCTGATCGGTGCTCGTGTCCAAATGTTTTAGTCTCAGGAGCGAACAAGCAAATGTGAGAAACAGTTGTTATCAAGCCGGGATGTGGGAGGAATACCGAGCATAAACACATAAATACACTGTAATCTGAGCAACAACGAACAGAAGGGAAAATACTGAAATTAAGAATAATTCATGTTGACAGGAAGATACGTTTTACAGCCTCCAAATGACCACGTGTGTCAGATGTTTTATAAAATAATAAACATGGAAACACAATGCATAAGAAAAGAAAAAATAACATTTTCAATAAAGAAATGAATAAATGTTTCCTTCATTACTTAAATAATGGAAGAAATGAAAAGTATTAAAAAAATATACCCAGAGGGAAGAAATGTCCAAATACAAAAGTGTTGCTTTTGTTTAGTTTTCCAACATATTTATTTTTTAACAAACAAGATTTTATTTACTTTAAGTACAATAACTTGATGTTTTTGTTTAATATTAGCCTCACATGTCCCGTGGTTTGTTTATTTTTGTTTACACATAACAGCATCAATATAGTTTAAGCAGCCTATAAGACGATTTCTTAAATTTGGTTTTCTGTTTTGTTGTTGTTTTTGCCTCTAAGCATCTCTGTTGTGCTGCTGTAACTGCAGGGCTCAATAAGTCATCTGTCTTATTTCATAATGATGTAAATAAAAATCATAACGCCGAATGAATCCTCTCATATCACCTCATTTGTCGTGCACAAAATTTAAAGGAAATGTGTTTGAGTCACTTCTGTACGACTAAAAATGGCCTTAAATGACAGAATTTAAAGGTAGTTTGGAGCACAGTGTGCTTCGCCGTAAACGCCACCATCTAAAAGCCGTTTGTACAGGTGTCACATAAAGATTAGATCAACATCTCTGAATCCAAATACTCTCTCTGTGCTTTTATGTTTTTTTTAGGAGTGCACTTATTATATTTTAAACTGAAATAGTTTTTGGACATCTTTTTTTATTGCAAGCTGGTGTGAAAGCTTAAAACAGTTCACAAAATAGCCCAAATAAGTCCTTTAGTATTTATAAGTAATAGTTTATAATATGGGTTATTATTATTTTTCTTATTTGTTTTTTTCATTCATATTTGTTTTGTTTTGTTTTGTTTTTTTGTTCGTTTCTGGTTCAAAAACAATTGTACAAAACAAAAACAAAAAATAAACATTTACCCAAAACAAATTTCAGGAGGAAGAAAAACTTCTCAATAATAACACAACATACTGTATATACAAAAACAGCATCTCTCCGTAATTTGCCTGATGTTGTCATCATTTTCCTTCCTTCAGAATAAAAGTCATTAACGCTCAGAAATGCAAACATCTAAACTCTCTCCATCCTCCTCCTACCTGTGCATGTTTGCGCCCCGGCCTGCACCGCCTCCGTGCTGCTCCACCTCAGCTCCAGCTCCTCTGTCCTCGGCGGGGCTCCCTGGTTCCCCTCGCCGGCTCCGGGTATGCCGATGCCGGGCAGCACCCTGAGTGACTCCGGGATGAGGCTCTCCAGGCTCTCGTTGGCCTGCTGCCTGCGGAGCGCCACCTGCGCCGCCATGACGCGCTGCCGCTCGATGATGAGGATGCACTTCTCGCAGGTGCAGTCCTTGAAGCGGCAGTAGCGCTTGTGACCTTTGAGCCACGACAGCACGCCGTGGTTCCGGCACCGCGCGCACTTGGGGGTCCTCTGGAGCGGGGCCCGGGGCTGAGACACCGGAGCCCCCATGTACAGGTAGGGGGACCCGTAGCCGTTCATTCTGTCAGACGCGGCGTGTTTTCCAGGACGCGCAAGTGCATCTGCGGAGAGGCGAGGCGGGGCGGGAGTGCTGTTGTCCGAGAGATGGAGCTGGATGGAGCTGCTCTGCCACACGCATGACAGGATGAGGATAAGAGGTGTTGGCTTGTTGCGGAGGATCCACCTTTCCTCCGGCTGACAGCACAGATATGCATCAGGCTGACACGCACTTATGGAGACGAGTAACCAAACGCTGTCATTCGCGTCAAAGCGCCTGCACGCTGCAAGAAATGTCCATGCGAGGCTGAAAGTGGGCGAGGAAAAAAAAACGTGCCGGTGAGGATCAGATAACCACATGTTTCCCTGTCAGGTTCACACGTTTGTAGAGTTTCAAGAAGACTAGACACATTGTGGTTTGCAATGGAAACAAATGGGCTCTCCGTGTATTTTCAGTGGTTTGGAGATTTGATCCTGCAGATACGAAATGTTGAGATTTTTTCAAAGGAGCATCAGCTCAGTCGCTGTGAGGCTGCACCAGTATCTTGGTCCCAGAGCAGGCCAGAGTGCACACAGGCCTGTAACATGACACTTTATCAGACTGTGTGCAGCAACTCACATCAGCTGTCAAAACTCACTTTAATGAAACATTATAGGTTGATAGAAAAACAAATCTCTGCACCAAATTGTAAGTTTTTCTTTAAAATATGAGGCAAAGAAATCTAATTTTAACAATAAACATGCATCACAACCTAACATTTAAATTGAAAATACCAAAAATAAAGTCTAAGTCTAAACTCAAATGGCAACTTAACATCAAAATAGGATCTGACATCCTGCTGTCAGCAGTGAGGCCTGATATGAAGGGAAAGAAACATCCCTGCATGAAACAACCAGATATAAATTTAAAGGACATTAAAAAACTAAATGCTACTGAAGTTTGTAGCCTACATTTTTAAATATATAAGATTAATTCACATTTTAATGACTGTTCATGCACCAAACGTTACATTTAAACTGAAAATAACACCATAATAGTTAAAAAAATGTGTAAATCTGTAGTCTGCGTCCAAACTGTTTCACTCAGCACCTGTTAAACATCAAAAATTTTAAATCCCAGCTGTCAAAATTGTGATCTCAGATTCAGACTCTTTCGACAGGCCGATAAATGCCCCAAAAGGTTCATTTTGAGGAAACAGCACAATCATAACTCAGTCAGAGATCACGCAAAAGTCAGGACATTTGTCTGTGTTTCCCCTCCCTGTTGTCTGCAGGCCCACGGGCTATGAGACTCTTAATTTGGACAAAACGCTCGCAGCTTCTCGCACCTTTTACACAATCGTACATAACTTAGATGATTAGGTCTCTACATGTATAAAAGCCCGTTGGGAACTATGTCGAGGATGCTGATATGTCCCTTCTGCCGGACTAATAGAGGGCATTGAAACATAACACCGGACAAAGCCGGGGCCCATTTCTGACCGTAAAAAAGGTTTATTCAAGCAAATAATGGGATCCGAGCCTGCGCGGCTTACAGAGAATAAGAGCACGGTAAACTTCCCCACATGAAGCCCGTCTCCAGGGCTATTAAGCTTTTAATTGGAAAATAGCAGAGGAAATTTCAAGGTGACTAGAGTGGCTTTGCAGTTTGTGCCGGCCGAGTAGATTTGTGGGAGTGGGAGTCGGCGGGTGCACGCCTACACCACAACGCATAATAAATTTATTCATGTTGTTCGTTGATAAAGAGTAAAACACAAACCGGAATAAAAGTTTATACTGCAGGCTGCCACTGGCGCAAGGCCGGATTTTTTTTATCTTGATCTTTTTATTCTGCACTGCGAGTTGAAGATTCACAAAGACTACAGTGGATATTTTTATGCTGAAATCCTTGCATTTACTATAAAAAAACACATTATTAATTTACAAGAAAGGCATGTTTTATTAGATATAGTAATGCTGTAGGCTATGTTAGCGAGGCAGTATACAAACATCACATAACTTAAACCATAAAAGGGAGAAATAGGCCTGCACCAGTGACTGGTTTTTGTATGCATGAACAAACTAAATAAACAAACTGACCTTAAAGGACAACACAATTTCATACTGTTTTACTTTGTTTATATGTGGCGGACCCTGCCACCTGTCTAGCTTCAAACAGCATTCTGGAGCTTATTTTCCTCTGAGAACAGCTTGTTTATTCACTTACGGAAAAAATAAATATTTCTGAGTTTGTATTATTACCTCATTAATATTTTTCACCAAAACTACTTAGTGCACCTTTAACCTTTAATGTCTATCAATTTAAATCTGTCTAATTTTGATGACCATTCTCTATAAAGCTTTCTGTGCTAACAAGCTGGCTGACAGTCAAGCCGACAAACTCTTGAGCTCATTAGCTTACAATGAGTTCAAGTTTGCTAATAGTCAGTTAGCAAACTTGTTACAGGACACATTTTATTCAAAAGACAAAATTTGTCTATCATTGCTGGTTTCTGGGGCAATTTAAGTTCGGTTGAATAAAAGTTAGTGGGGCAAGTCAGCTAATGTGTGAATGAAATTTCATGGAAATCCATCCAATAACTGTTGAGACATTTCACTCAAAACCACCAACATCAACGTCGTGGTGGTGTTAAAGGAAAAGTCAGATTCACCAGAGTGATGAGGATTCACCCTCTGAGGGCCATGAACGTCAGATTGTCATGGCAACCCGTCCAGTAGCTGTCACGCTGCCAGGGTGACTTGAAAATGAGAAAATGTAAAAGTAGATTTGTGTTAAAGAAAATAATCACAGTCCCACATTCATGGCCAATAACCTACAGGATTCCCTCAATAACCAATTTATATGATCAACACAGTCAACAGTTATTTTCCTATATTAGATAATAAAAGTTTTTATTTGGAACAAGATCTCTTTCTTTTTATTTAAGCTTCACTTTATTCTTTGTAGTCCAGTTCAGTTTAATTTTAGCTTTTTTATGTATTTTAATAAATACATGAATAAATAATTTTACTGTATTACTTCACATCAAGTGAAAAACAGCAAGGAAAATACTTGTCAAGTGTAGTTAATGTGAATGAAAGTGAGTGAAAGTTTTTTTAATGATGAAGTCACCAGTAGGCCTCGCAGTAATACAGTGTTATTACATAGATATATGAGTAATATAATGCTATGTCCCAGTGGCAATAATGACCATTTGAGTAAAGTCAACATCTGCCTGGAAGTTTCTGTTTCTGCTGAAGGCAAAAACAATCAAGCTGAATGTTAAAGTTTCTGATGGAGGAGGCAGGTGAAAGGACCAAGCACAGCATTCATGTTGTCTCATGGCATGGCTCTTTGATCCGTCCACCAGTGTGCACTGCTTTACCACCACTACTTTAATCCAGTCTGAAATATGTCAGCAACTTGGAAGGATTGTCATGAAATTATAAAACACCTCCTGACTTTTCCTCTAGCGCCATTTTTGGCTCTGAAAGTGGGATTTCAACAGCTTTCGGATGAGATAGCACGATATTTGGTCCAGACAGTCATGAATAAATTTGATAATCCCTTAACGCATTGTCACACCATCATCAGGTCGAAACTGAAATCTGAAAAATATTTAAAAGAAAAAATGGCTTTAGTACAATTGGGTCTTTTAAATAATTTGTCTTTGCCTTGATTGGAAAACTTGATTTTGTCTGATTTTAAAGATTTTTTTAAGGATATTTTAATGACACAGCAAATTATGATGTGTTAACTAGTTAACTAATCAGTGTTAATGCAGTTGCTTTACATTTCAATCAGTCCACATCTTGGATCTCATGTTTATATAAGCAGAGGAAGCTCCTCCAGCAGGGCCTCTTCAGAGCTGGAGGAGTGGCTGACCTCTGCTGAGTGGGGTTATTATTAGGTGCTGATTGGGGGCGTTGCTGCCACTCAGAAGTCCTGTCACAGAAACGCTGATTTAAGTCTCCCCGGGGAGGCGGGACACTGAGTTACTACAGAGGAATTAGCCGGACAACTGAATTAGTGAGACGTTTTTACAAAGCACTGAACATCAGTCAGCAACCATCGGCCTCCAGGGAAAAAGGAAAAGTCTGTGTTTTTTAAGGCCCATACAAATATTAAGAATAAGTTGAGGGCTACTATGATCACTAAATGTATATCAAAAAAATCAGTAGCTCTTATACTACATTTTTGAATTAGACGCAACATTATACAAGCTTGTGTTTGACAGTTCTTGCCTCTTTTTTAAATCAGTCAATCGACATTTTATAAAATATGAGCTTGGAGAAACAAGTAGCATGATTATTACATGATAAGTGCCATCAAAGGAAGAAATGTAAAGCAAAGCGCTTTTAGTGTTGATAAAAGTTTATTTTAGAATCCAGTTTTACAAGCCAAACAATTTATTCATTAAGTAATCAGACTGATCAATAATGAAATAAGTTGATTCCCTGTAAGAAAAAGCTAAAAAAAAAAAAAAATAGCTCCATTTTCAGAAAGTAAAACAATAAAATCCTTCTTTTACATCAATGCATCAATTAAAATAATCTGATAATATAATACAGAACAGTGTAACAGTCATAGTCAATTTTACTGAATGGAGTTCATTTTAGAAAGATTTTCCTGATCATACGAACAGTCTTTTACTACAGTCTTTAACATTTGTCAGGAGAGGAGTGACCCGTCGGTGTAAAGACACATGACGGGTAACGTCCTCAGATTAGTTGTGGATGCACAGCAGCGTCACAGCGGGCTGTTAAGTTGGTTTAGTCTGTCTAGTTCAGCCTGTTTATTGGTGCTTGGCTCTCAGGGCTGGACGTTTATGACGGGAGCTCTGCCTGTCCTTCAAACAGCACTGTGATCCTCAGCCACTGGGCAGAGAGTCAACTCTGTCCACGGCCTGATAACATACAGAGATGTCAGAATTTTAAAAAGTACTGAAGGGATAACTTTATGTAGTAATTATATCAGATCTTTTACTAAAAGGTGCATTATGTAAGAACTGAACATCTGTCGATTTCATACCCCAAGCAGAGTAACCGCTAACTGCTGCTAACTGTAGCTGCTCTAAGCTAGTTAGCTCAGTTGACCATGCAGCTAGATTTCCCATTGACTGACTGACTGACGTGGTATTATGAGACAGGATGGCTGCACGGCTAACTGAGCTGACTAGCGGGTAGTAGCTACAGTAAAGAATAGCTGCAGCAAAGAGTACAGTGAGCAGCAGTTAGCGGTTACTCTGGTGATATGCTGCCATCAATTAGCTTGGAGTGACCTTCAACAGGTGGCCCATAATTTAGCTACATAACATGATTAACTGTACTTAGTTATAGTCAAAAGATCACAGGCTAAAATTGTTCTCAATGTGAAAATGATGCTCACTTGTTTTGCAGCAAGTATCTTTAATATTTTCTAGGGCTGCTGAAATATTTCCCCCGTTTGCCTTCATTGTTTTTTAGATTTGTTTCATAGTGCGTCACAAGTAACTAAGTAAATTTGCTTCCATGTACTGCACTCGAGTTCAATTTTGAGGTACTTATACTTGAGTATTTCCATTTTCTGCTACTTTAAACTTCTGCACCACTACACTGCAATACTCATGAGCACTTTGAAAATGTTGGTTTAAGTCGTACACTTTCATCCTCGGGTACGAATGTACCTACACGGTTTAAAGTTTCCCTCTCCACCTCTGAGCTTACAGCGTCCTCTTCCGCACTTCCTGTCTGTATCGAGCGGCCATCACTCCACCTGGAGGTGTCACGGTGGGATCCAAGAAGATTTTATCTATTATGGGAGGGCGTGATTCATGGAGGCGGTGGCAGCTCAAGGAAAACCAATCCTGTGACACTTTCTCCCCTGCGCTGTACACAGGGCAGCAGCAGCTACAGAAGGACAAGGCAGCGGCAGCCGCTCGCCCCTGACAACCGTGATAAAATGGCCTTCCTTAACTAAACTCGTAAAGCACGGGGCAATAAAACTCAATCTTCTGTAAAATCCAATTAAGTCATTATCTGACTGATTGTATCTTTAATTGAAAACAGAAGTGACAGTAAATTTCTGTGATATATCAGGATCAATCGATACTGCTGTACAATCTGGTCTCAAGAGGTGATTTATAATGTCAAAGTCTTATAGGTAACTCCACATTCTTCTCTCTAAAACCACTGGTGGATGAAATTAAGAGTAAGTGCGTTTCATAAAAAAACAAGATGGTCACGTTATTGATTACAACAGATGGGGCAGAATCCAATGAATGTTCCCACAGCGCAGCAGAAAGAAAATACAAGTAATTTTCTTTGTCTGTTTTATATTGTTGTTTCCAGCACACCATCACATTTACACTCCATCACTGAGAGCGTTTTTATTTCCTGAAAACTTGTAGCGACATAAACTCCGAGTCTCCAAATTACTTTTGTTGCTGTCTTATTCAAACACAAACACAAATAAACACTTTCAAAGCATGCAGTTTAAAATGAATCTCCATAAAACACAAAACACATACAGACAATATACAGTACAGCAGTGTACTAGTCAGCTTCACAAAGGCAGAGAAGTTGGCAAAGTCTCATCTGAGTTGTTTTTTTGTTTTTTTTAATGAATACTTAAACAACACAACTCAAAAGTGGGCAACACACAACACAGTGGGATGCTTTCATTAGTTCATGAAGTAAAAAAGAACTAAAGCTTGTTATTGGGCTTAATTAAGGAATAGGTGTGTTGATCTATAAAGCGTCAGAAAACAATTATAAATGGCAATGTGACAAAAAAACAGCACACTATCATTTCAGAAGCTGAAAGCATACATTGTTTTTTTTTTGCATTTTTGCTTAAAAAGCATTTCACTAATCAAAATGGCAAAACTAATCGTCTCAGTACTACACATCACTGCTACAAACTCAGCACCTCAGCCTCTGCTGTATCCACAAGGCCTTACCAAAGTGTGTAAACAGCTGTAAACAGCAACCCGTGTGCACAGCAGACCTTCTGGCCTGAAAGGGTTAAATATACAATAGACATGCAAATTCTCTGGTATAAACGATGCCGCTGGATCGGGGCCATAAATAAGCAGTCGGTGCTCATCACGCGCCAACTCTACGGAGGGAAACATGATTCATGTCCAACCTGCCCGCTTGCCTTTTTCTCCCTACTAACCCTCGAGTCGCACGTCCTGCAAGGAGACGCCGTCAGAATGTTCTCTACTTGAAACTCAGTGACACGTTTATTTATACTGGAAAAGGAGAAATGCATGCACTTTAAGCATCTTTGAAATCATATGGGTTTCTAAATTTCTAAATGATGTGAAATCTAGGTCAAATTTAGTTTTAAAGTTTTTAATGCAGCTACAACGATAAATCATCCAGGCTGATTATGCTTTTTGCAGATATATTAATGTAAGTATATATGTGTGAGCTGATGACTAACAAGAGATTGCTGTGCAGAATTGCCAAAGATATGTTTGAGGTCATTTAGGAAAAAAATGTCACCAAATATCCTGACAAATACACATTATGGTCACAATTCTGTACAAACTAATTAAAGGAATCCTTATCAAAAAGTTTGTTGTGTGTTCCTGAATAAAACTATGACGAATCATTATCAGTTTTAAACTCTAAAATATCTATATATCGGCCTCAAAAATCCAGTATTGGTTGGGCGACCGCTTTTACAAATCTAGGTCGCTCCTATCCAGCCCTAGTCGCCAAAATGCTAGCATATTACATTTCTGCAAACCTCGTACATGTTCAATTTGTGCGTGTCAAATGTATCACATCACTTTTCTACATATCATATCATGTTCACATTACATGTACAGTATATAAGCTGACTTTCTTGGTGGCTGTGGTACAATACAGCTGGGCGAGAGCGCTGCCAAGCAACAGACCACTGTTCAAGACAGCGTTTCAGCATCTGTCGTTGGGACAATTTCCAGTCGTGTTTGTGGTGACAGAACCAGGTACTTTAACCCAAAACATGATCTTTTGCTAATCCTTACCGCGTGTTTACCTAACCAGACCATAAGAACAGCGTTGTCGTGACATACATTTGAAAACTGGACCTAAAGAAACATTAAGTTGCAACATAAACAAATGTAAAGTTTCAACATCAGTAGTTTGCAGAAATGTACATTACCATTTTTTTTCTGCCGATATAAATGTATATATACATACAATTGAAATTATATGTAGCTTAACACTCTTAAGGTCTTTATGTTGTTGAGCTCCAATGGTTGAACTTCTCTCCTCGCTACAGTGATGTACAAGTGTACTACGGGGTGCGTTAGGTCGGGGTCACATCCTAGTTGGGTGTGGTTACACCTGAACCTTACAACCAAAGAGGACAGTGAAACATTGCTTTTCCTCACTAACTCACAAAAAAAAGGGAAAAAAACTTTTACTTTTCATAAAATGTTGTCAAATTTAAACTTAACATCTAGACATCTTTCAACTTGCCAATCACTGAATCAATGTTTGCTCGGTTGGGCCTGGATCAACTTTGTCTAATGGGTCACTGGACCAAAAATTAACTAAAACAAATACTACAAAAGTATTTGCATGTCAACCAACTGATTAGGAAGAAAACAATAAAACAGTTTTTTGGGAAAAACCTTTCTAAAAACATTTGCTAAATAAGTGCGTCCAGTTTATTTATTTTTTTGCTCAATAGTGTCAAAGGTACTAATATCTAAATAATCGCTGCTCATTCACTGTTAACAGAAACACTTCATGACTGCTACTGCGTGAAAACTGCACTGCTCAAATTTACTGTAAGCTAGAAAGGATTTGCATAAAATTATTCTGTACACTGCGTCACTTTTTTTGGAAATCAAAAACATTTTGGTTTGCATTAACAGTCAATCTCTTAACAGGAAAAACAAGTGTACAACTGTACAAACACACAAGAACTCACCATCTAGTTTGAATAATCTGCTCCAATCTTGATTACTGATAATCAATAGATGTATTTACTGTATGTTTAGTCATCTTAAACATCATCTTTACAGAGGATCTATCCAAATGTTTCTCAAAAAATATTTGATTGTTGGTATTTGTGAATTTGTACATTTGTTTTTAACTTTCCAGGCACTTTCTAAGCCGGTGAACTGCCTTCAACAGAAGATTTAACAGCTTTGAGACTAAAAATGAACTAAAATCATGAAAACGACTTGTATTCTAAACTACAGTGTGTAATACAGTGTGGAAACCAGCTGCAACAGAGAACTGTGAAATTGTTTTGCAGGAACATCAAGTTTTTTTTGCTCAACTGATCTCACAATGTTTTTGTCGAATAATTTTATCCTTAGCTTCGTTTATTTGGTGGCGTCATCAGGGATGATGGAGTTGACGGTGAAGTTTGGGGTCCCGCTGGTGGCCTCACACTCAGCATGGATCTCAGCGTTTACCAGGGAGCTGATGGACCTGCAGGTTATGGTGGAGTCGTGAACAGTGGTGTTGATGCTGGGTGGGAAGGCTGCAGAGATGAGACAGACAGAGAGGAGGTCAGCTCATACACTTGTTTACAACAGTCATGGCTACTTCAAACAAGGTCTGGACAGAGAGCTTCTCATTTTGTGTTTTCATCCCTTAAACATACAATAGTCATGTGCACTTCCAAGTACAATAAGATGAATGCCTTTGAGAAGAATATTGACATTCAGGGTTCCAAGTAATTTATCCTAGTATTTCCTCTATTGCCATCATCAGGTCAAGCTTAGAATCCGTCTATTTGTCCATTTTTAAGACCAAATACCTTCAAAACTGACTTTATAATCTAGGACATATCTGCAGTCCATCACCATCAAAGATGCTCGATGTTCTTGTGTTCTTACTCGCCATCCTGATTGTTTGTGTACGAATTAGAGGATAACATAGAAAACATCAACTGTGAGCTGATCTGGTTTTGGCAGTGATGAGGGCTGAATTCATACTCTCAGTCAAAGCGATGCATTTATTTATCGTGTTTTTTTTGTTGTGGGAACACTAGAATATGTTACATCTGGTCCCTGATGCGAGATCAACATGTCAACATCTCCACAAACTGGGCCGTGACAAAATGTGTTTGCGTGAGGATAATTCAAAAAGTGGTCATTTTCAAAACTAGCTTGTTTTTTACTTCCTGCATGTATGTTAGCTTAAAATGTAATAAATATAATAATATAATAATGTCACAATCATTCTTTCAAAATAACATAAAAAAGTATCTCCATATATCATGGTAAAAAACATAAAATAAAACATATTTAAAACATAAATATGGTCAAAAATGTTTTTAAAACATTAGATTGTTGTCTCACCATGATGAAGTATGTTTATGCATTCGGAAAAAAATAAATAAACCTCAAGTCTTTCACTTCTCTTTCAGGTATTGAGCTACAAATCTTTTTTCTTGGATACTCCTCAAAGTCATTAATATGATAAATTCATATTGCCTCGGAACAGCAGCACACATAAAATATAAAATGTCTGCGTACTGTAAGGCGAGTAAATAAAAAGGAGAACAGAAATACTATAGTGAGACAGACAAAACAGCAGAGCGGTATCATCGGCACTGCAAAATAAATGGTCTCTCTGTTAGTGCTGTATTGGCCTGATATAAATATGACTGTACAGTAAAATGATTCTTAGCAAAGCTTAGGATTTATAGCAAATTGAATCAGTCAGCAAAAAGGGAAGACACTGAACACAAAGCAAAAGCATTAGATCTTTTACAGTTAACATGAGAGCTATGTGCAACCACCCATTTTACACTTGTCTACAGCTACTGCACACACTAATAACACTGTGAGGCCAGTGCACATTAGGCTGGTTAACAGCAATCTGTTGTTTGGTTTGTTACTAACCTTTAAAAACAATCAAAATACGTGTGATTCATTTTCTGTTGACTATCTGTTGTCGATTAACAAGCGAATCATTTCAGGCTTCTTTTCCAACAATTCTGAAAATGTTATCAGGTTTACAATAAAGTGATATATTTATCTATTATTTTTCAGTAATAATAATAGTGGATGCTGTTTCTGTGCTCAGATATTTTGATTCTTCAGTGGTATCGTCATCATTTTACGGCCTTTTAATAAGTGTTAATCCTAGCTAGGGATAGATAATATTTGACTTTTTTCTATACTATTTCTAGAAACGATAACAGAAGCCGATACCTGATACCTACTTTTTAATTGCCTTACATTGAGGAATAAGGGAACGTTTTGCTAATAAAAAAAAAATTCCTAATTTTATTTAACAAAAGAACCAAAAATTGAGTATTTTCTGAAAACAAGCAGTGATACAAGAACTTTTCCTAAATAAAATACAGTCTTATCTTATTGACATCAGGAATTACCTCATCACGGAATAAGTAAACAAGTTCACAACCATAACAAGACATTTGAGTTTAGCTAGTCCTACAAACAAAAAGTAGTAAAGTAATATTTTTTTAAGCAAAATCCAATTCAACTTAACATTTGAGTGTTTGCTTGTTTTTTCATTTTCATATCATTACCTCCACCAAGAAGTATGTTCACCTGTGTGTCAATTTCCATTTCATCCAAGTTGGATGTAGGAGGGTCTCAGCCCAAAATAGACCCCATTAACTTTTGGTGCAATAAGAGATGGATCCAGGACATTTTCTTTAATTTCTCAGGGAATGATGCATGGATCTTAATGAAAAATCTGGCACATGGTGGTATGCTGGTATCTATGAGTGAGTAAAATTTGTTGTGGATTAAGGTTAAGTAGTTTTGAGAGATTTAAAATTTAGAGTGATACAGGGCTATCAAGCTTGATATTGGATTTGATTAAATTAAAGGGGACTGTTGGACCTTGGTGGATTCTGGTTGAAAGTTGAATCACTTTGGGTTTTAGACAAGACATCTTCTTGGACTTTAAGAAATTAATGGATATTTTTTCACTGTTTTCTGACATTTAATAAGCCAAATTTTAATCAATGAATTCATCAGAAAAACGATCCGCAGATGAATCAATCTTGAAAACAATCATTAGTTGCAGCCCTTATTATAAGAGAATAAACAAACTGATCCCTAAAAGGAAAGCTGACCAATGGAAGAAAAAAGCGATTTTTAAACTAAAATAAAACAATCTTTAATTTCATTGTTTTTTAAAGATATTTGACAACCACCAATGTCAGATGAACCCTAAAAAAAAGTCAAGTTCCCTCAAAGCCTTTTACGTGTTCTGATTATGATGGACTGTCACATATATACTCAGATTAACCTCCTGATCAGGATAACATTAACACAAACAACTGCTGATGTCCAGCATTTCCCAGAATCCTCTAATTTGATTGGCCTCCCTCATGCTTCCTCATCCCTCACTTTCCACCATCCCTCTCTCTCCTCCTCAGCAGTGGTGGGAGGGAAAGGAGGAGTAATTTTTCTCCTCATTAACTTCCTGATTGGTTTCGGACTCCAATTTTTGCCCGTCTGCAGTTTGTCACCAATTCCAAACTGGCAGCCCAATCGTTAATACTAATGTTTGTGTAGCTAAGTGCACCCTGCTCTTTTTTATCCCTCAGCGGTCTTCTTGTACAGCAATAACAGCATGTGGGTGGGGGAGAGTGGCTGTGAATTAGCCCGTTCACTGTTAATTCTCAGCCTGTTCATCAGCAGGAAATCTATGATGTAATTAAAGGCTGAAAGCAACTGGACGTGTTAGTTTCACTGGAGATGTTAAATCACGACACACTGCCGTACACATGTTCTCCGCTGCTGTCGTCTGCTCTCCTGTTTAATACAGATTAATGTTGCTGAAACACCAGAAAGCCTTGTTCTCAATTAGCCAACGAGGACCTGTTAATGACAGAAGGCTGCCACTAATTAAACAATTAACAAATTATTATCAGTCAATTACATTTTCTGGTATTTGTTTGATATATCGATGGTTTGGTTTAAAAATTGTCAGTAAACTGTCAAAAGAGTTTTCAGATCTTAAAGTAATGCTTTGCAATTTCTTCTTTGGTCCATCCAAAAGTTCAAAAATATTAATTTTATGATGATATAACAAGAAACCACCAAATCCTCGCATCTGAGAAGTTGGCAACACATAATGTTGGGCATTTTTGCATGAAAAATTTGTATTAATTACACCTGTCTGTCGATTCCCTCATTAATCAATCGGCTAATGTAATCATTTCAGCCCTAAATGTCATTAGTTTGCTCCATTATTGATGTAGTTTGCAACCATTTTGTATAATAACTTACTTATTGTCTTAACCTTGATTTCTCCAATGCTATCATTTAGCCCATCTCTCTATAATAGAAACCTTACAATCATTTACACATTGTTATACTGACACAATCACAAGGATTCAAATAATTACAAACAAACTGCTCAGGAGCTGTGACTCCAGCCAAAAGCTCCACTTGTGCTGCTGGGTAAATGCTGGTTGTTGAGATCACATGTCAGTTTTTCAGAAACTTTTTTTTACTACAGTTCTTCAGTTCGCCCCTCTGCATCGCCTCCTTTCTCATCTACATTCTTTGTAGATAGTGTCGCTTAGTGTCGTTTTTCTTCTACTTTTCTTGATCACAGGATTTCCTTGCATTCCTATTTATACATGTATGGATGGGTATCAATCACATTTACAGACCAAAATTAGTCCGTAGTAGTATTGGAAACTGTCTCAAAATTGAAAGTCGACCCATGTGACTAAACCTTGCTTGAACCAATCTAAGAATAAGAGATCTATACTTTTTCAGCTGTGGTAGCACGATTCTTCTGATACTGTATGTTACAGTTGTGAGTGGTAATAAGTGCACTTGCTACATATCTCCTTGTGAACCATATTAAGAGAAGTTTGAATGTAAGATGTAAAGCTCAGGCAGTGTACAAAAAGCAGTTTGTAACAAAACACAGACTTTACCTGCTGGTGATGTTGAAAGAGAGTTTATTCTTCTGAATGAACTTTTGCCCTTTTCCCAGTCACTCAGCACTCTATATAAGATTTCCAAACTATTAAACAGTCTTTGTGTGGAATAACAAAAGGAAGCTTTTTTAACCTCCCACTTGTCCTGTTAAGAGAAGGAGGGAGGGAGTGAATGAAGGTGCAATCATTTCTGCTGCTGCCAAACAGAGGAACAAAAGCCCAGATGTGAGAGGAGATGGTAATTCAGTCTGATCCAGCAGGGATAAGCTCTCTCTCTGTGGGTTTCATACTCTACACTCATCCACCGTACACAAGGGTCATAGGGGTAGATAACACTTAAGTAAACACACACACAGGCGCGCACACACACTCACGATTCACCATAAAACTGCAGTGATGTGAGTAAATTGCTGAAGTATCTAGAAGAGCTGCACTATGAAAGAACAACTGCAAATATATTCACTTTAAATCAGTTTAGTGGAAAATATGCGTGCAGCGGATGTTACTCAAAATCTAACAACCATTCACAAATTCAGAAATAAACTGACATAGCAAAATGATAATGATTTGTTATCATTATACTATTTTTAGCAAAATATACCAATTCATTTAAATGTCTCATTCTCAGACATTCTCAGTCTAAAAGCAAAACATACAATATTTACAATGATGTAAAACAGAAAAGCTGCAAATCCACATATTTAAGATACTGGAACTTGCCATGATTGTGAATAAAATAACTGATGATGAAGACAATAATCAATCATGATCGTTTTAGCTTATCGTTTAAACAGCTCTGTATTTTCTATAACACATGGTATATGGATATACATGTATTTTTGTGCACTTTTGAGGTGAAGCTGTTGATATTGGACAGGCCTTTATATTCCAATTAATAGAAATCTTACATCAGGTCCATAACAGTCACACAGCCAGGCTCCAGTCTTCAGAGATGAGTGGAGGCTGTTAAAGCAGCAGATTAATACATGCTATACATACAGGTCACATATGTAACTTTAATGAATGAGAAATTCATTATGTTGACACACTTGCTATGCACCTGGGTGCAAGTTATTATTTCACTTAAACCTCATTAAAGGGATTTTAAATCCAATGTGACATTGAGTGTGAAAGTTTTCCAAAACAATCTTAACTCCATCATCATTCGGTAGTCTGTTCTGCAGCTTTCAACCATCAAGTTCTTCTTCAGCAGATATAATTTCCTCAATGTCACAATATTCAATGTACAACCTGTAAGTAACCAAAAAACAACAATCAACTACATCAACTGTTTGAATATGTCAGTGTTGTCCAGGGACAAGAACACTTAGTGGAGGCCATCATCAAGGGAACAAAAATTCAATCTTAAGAATGAAGAGTTGCCTGTCACATGACAAGGTTGACCTGGGATTAAATGGCTCCCATTAAAATGATACGAGCTGTGTCTAAACAAATACGTCCCTGGCCAGTTTGAGAGGGTCCCATGAGTGTCCCACTGAGGACGACCCTTGTATAGATGGACGCTCCCCTCTCTAGAAACGATATGGGCGTCTGGCTCCTCATCATCAGGCCAGCAGCAGGGTTTAATGGCCCAGAAAACTCAGTCAAAGAGCAGACAGGCAGGAAGGCAGGCAGGCTTTAAATACAAAGCAGTGAACAGTGGAGGCTTACGCCACTCAGCTGATGTTCACACTGCAGACCTTCACCCCCAGTTTCAAATCACTGCTTATATCAGACTTTTTAGACCAACTCCTAATCTGCAAGGCTTTTAAAAACTAATTGTATCCATTTTTTTCTGTTGATGTAAGTGCATTAAATGAACAACGGCGTCTCATGAAAAACTTAATTTTTATGTGTCATTATCTACATTGCAGAGCTAAAAACATTCAACAACATACCATTGAAGTTGCTATCTTTCTCCTAGAAATTAAGTTTATATACTTCTCGACAGATTTGTCGAATAAAGTACATTTTCACACTGGATGAGTAAAATTTGTTACTTGCTAGTGGTGGTAGAAGAAAAATCAGAGGGTCACGAAAGTTATTAGGATTCATCCTCAGGGTACTATGAATGTCTACACAGAATTTCATGGTAATCAATAATAGTTGTTGATATATTTCAGTCTGGACAAAAGTGGTGGACCAACCGCCAATGCCGTCCCTACAGCCAGGCCTCTAGCATGAACACGTAATCTGGACGGAAATTGGTTTCAAACATAATTTCAAGGAGACGTAGTTGGACATCTGATAATCTGTGTCACATCAAGGAAATCATCATCCAAAGTGGTATTTTCAGTTACTGTGTGAACGCAACCAGAGAAACCTGCTCTTATTCATGTGAGGCAAGTGTTAAAACTGTAGTAACCTTCCTCACATTTGGTTTGATTTCATTCACTGAGGTTAGGCTGAATCCAACTAAATGCATTTTTCACTAAAGAGTTGAGTTGAACTGTGACTACAGCTCTAACAGTAAACCTGTGCTACTACTAATTTCAAGCAACATCAAACACCTTAATCAGAGAACTAAATAAAGAGTCAAATAATAGCTCTTGCATTATCGTGAATAAGGACTATTCATTATATTTTGTGCTAAGTTCAATCTTTCACATATTTCTCATTCACATCTCTCAAATGCAAAGCTGTTGAGACAATTGTTCAAAGGGATGCAGCCATTACAGGGGGTCAGAAAACACTTAAATGCTCATTATTGCTTTGCTATGGAGCTGAAGGGCCAATGCAGACTGACAGAAGGCATCAGTGTCGGGGTCAAAGGCTAATTAAGCAGTGAGGAACCTTTGCTCCTGCATTGTTAACCAATCTGTCCCCGGTGAAGATGACTGCCGGAGAGGCGTGACACAGCCCTCGTCCCTATGTTAAATCTCCATTTCGGCTACTGTGCCCCATCAACTCACAAAATGGCCTGTCAGTCTATCGTTGGGCTTTTTGACACGATCTGTCGAAAAGTTATGGATATGCAATAATGAGCCGAGGCGGCCGATCAATATTTGTGGGACTTTCCTATCATTACATTTTAAACAAGAGATTCATTGTGAGTCGACAGGGTAAGAAAAATGCCAAAGTAAAGGACACAGGAAGAGTGAAATATATTGCTATGGAAAGAAGGACGCCTCCCGCGGGTGCTAAAGCTGCCATATGTGTTTATCCAAGTCGTTCAGCTGTTTCAGAGAGCTGCCAAGGCAACATCATTTATCAATCCACGCTGAGCCGCTGCCGCTGCACAGGACAACGTGAGGAAAGTGACTACAAGAGCATGATTAGGTAAGGGGGGGGGGGGGTCACTAACCAAGTTTGTTTTATACAGAGATATCAGGAAAACAACATCCACTTTATATGTGCGTAGAGATGTGAGTATCCATGTATGAAGTATTGTATATGCAGATTATATTTAGGTACATGCAGTAAATGTGCTGATTTTGTGATGAACTGTGTTCGAATGTTAGAATTGTTTTATGAGTGTGGACGGACATTCATTTAAATCAAAGCACTCTCCAGGTAAGATAATTACTCCAAGAATGTTAGACTGTAAATCTGCTAATTTTTGCCATTTCCTTTGTTTATATGCAGGCTTCATTTTTGTCGGGATCAGTTAGGTAAAAAATGTAAATTTATATAACCCAGCAAATTAGCAAATAACATATTAAAGTCTAATTAGATAGCGTAATTCCAGTTATAGTGGTTAGGAATAAGAAATGCTGTGTTAATTGCTGTATTATTGACGCACATTGCATCTTAAAGGAAAAGACTGTCTTATTCATTTACTGCCTTTCTTTAATATTAATGTTAGCATCTTTCTAGAAAAATACACATTGCCATCTGTAGATCGCAACATACATATCAAATACATTTTTCATCGACTGCGTCCCACTGTAATTTCAGCGCCTGCCGATCCCCAAAAAGTTTAACCAGTTAGATAGGGGTGGAGCAAAAAAAACAATACAGCAATATATCATATCGTATGGAATGAATAAATGCATAATAAATCTGCATTTTTAGGGGTATTTTGTATTCTTCAGTTATCTTGATGTATCGCTAGATGATCGTCTTGTAATGTATCGGTCTTTGCATCTCTGTATCGTGATACTATTGTTATCGTGGGCAACGTATTGTGAATCGTATCCTTTGATTGTCACCCCTACAATTAGACGGTCAGGGCAACCTGTGTGTAGCTTAAGAGGCCAAACCCAGGGCAGAGAAAAAGTCTACACACAAACTGTGTCTGCTTTTTGAATTGCAGGCAGTTATATGCCTAGTTAAGCATATTAAACTCTATCATCTCCTCTATTATCTGGATTATAGTATCAGGACAATAGCAAGGCAATGTTTAAGATGTTAAAATTTACATTTTAAAATAACGAATTCTTGATATATATAACAAGTTTAGACATAATCAGTCCTTTGCCATGCACATGCTGCCTTCACAGATAGGACCTTTGACTGAATCAACTCATACTACCTTCAATGATTAAATATTGCTGCACAAAGAACAGTCAAAGATAAAACAGAATTCAACAGAATCACACTTCATTTCATTTCAAGCCCCTCAATGCTAGACAGTGTGAGAGGTTGTGTTTTTGTGTTTTGTATGTGTGTGTATGTGTAAGTGAGAGAGAGAAATAGAGAGTGAGGGGAAGAGGACATAAACTACACAGCCCTGGCCATTTAATGTCTCCACAGCCCCAGGCCTGTGTTAATGGTGGTGTTGTACAACACATTACAACGGTGTTTGTGCCCCGAGCAGACAATTACACTGGTATTTAGCCCATCCACAGTCCCAGAGGCTATCGGGGCACTTAGCAGCACAGCAGGGTGGGGAGGACACTCTGACAGGCCACACAGGACTTTTCCACTGTAACCAAGTGCCAGGACAGACACTCAATCAGCCACACATTCAGTGAGGCTCTCAGTGGCCTGACGGGCCCCAGCAGAGACACTTTCTCTGCTGCTGGCTCTTACTTACAGATTGAATCAAGTCACCGCCTCAACAAAAACGCAACCGAAATTAAGATATTTCCTTGAGTTTATCAGCCTACAAGAGGGAGGTCAGAGAGTAGTACGTCATTCCTTTAAAACTGCAACATTTAGTTGAAAAGCCACATTCTTTTAGAAGGGTTAGATACTAGGTAACATAGTATTAATAGCACTGAAATTATTAAAATGTATTTAAAAATCTGCAGCTGATCATAACTACACGTCGAACCATTCAAACCAGTATTCAATGGGCAACTTAAAGGGCGCTATGTAGTTTTTGGAGAAGAAAGTCAAACTCTATTAATGAATACAGATAACACAGAAATATAAATTTTTTCCATGACTGAATAAACAAGCTGTTTATTTATTCTATTTATTTATTTATTTCTGAGGATAATAAGGTCCTGAGAACAATGTTAGAAGGTGCCTGGGTCTGTCAAATATGAACAAAGTACAGCAATATGAAACTGTGTTGTCCTTTAAGGTCAATTTGTTTATTTTGTTTATTCAGTCAATAAAGATCTTTCTCTTCTGATTAACATGTATTCCCAAAAATTACATAGTGTACCTGTAAAGTACTTAAAACTTGATGATACGATATCAAGCTAGAAACCTTACACCACAATCCAAACCAACAGTCTTATTCCTGCCTTGGCTTTTCCAAGGTAGTCAGAACAACACAGAGTACATGCACTGAGGTGAGTGATGTTCTCAGCATGTCAGTGACCAAGGAAATGAACTCTTGCTGCTACATGACATGAAACAGCACTTCCTTTGAAAAGGTCACCTCTTGGGTTGGAAGTACCGATTAGTTTTGGGTTTAATAAATCCAAAAGAGTGAGAGGCCTGTTTGACATCTCCAGAATGAGTGTGGCCCCGAGTGTGTGTACACATACAGGCATTGTGTGTGTTTGAAAGGACTTCCTTAACTGTTTATGTGTGTGTAAAAGAGTGCGTGGGTGTGAGCAAGTGCAAGTTTGAAGTAATCTGATCTAAAAGCAGGCAGAGCCCATTTTACACACGAAACAAAGAAACTTACTGACGCCAATCTCTCTGTCGTTCTTTTACTCCTTCTTTTTTTTCAGAGGAGGCGGAGAGCCTGAAACGACAGACTTTATACGCAGTAACTCACTTTGGTGTACAGTGCAGTATAGATTGAAGCAAGAAAAATCAATAGAATATCATCTAGAAAGATAGTAATGGATTTCTAACTTAATGGGCTCACACAGGTCTATCGATTAGCAGGATTAACATCTGCAATACCTCAACAATCTGATTTGCATTTAAATTACTGTATGCTCCGTGCTGACACCAATATAACAAAACAGACAAACATACAGCCGGCACAGCGGCCCTCGATTTTAAGGTCTGACTTTAGTATAAATCTTGTTCTCAAAAAAAGTAAGACGTACGTGAACGGAAAGTTGCTGTGCTGACAGCTTGCAAAGTTTTTGAATTTTGCAAAAGTCCAGACAAGGACGAAAAAGAAAGAACATAAACACCGACAGACTCGGCTTGAAGCTGTCTCCTGTAAGACTGAAACAGCCATAACTCTTATGGGGCAGCTCATCTGAGCCTCCTCGGTTAGATCTTAGTGAGGAAGTGAGGCGGGTGTTTGTGGAGAAACAGTGTGAGTGTGTGTGTCTTTGTGTGTGTATGTGTATATATGGAGGGGGGTGGCAGTGTGAGGTGAGATGTTGGGAGGGCAGCGAGGTGGGGTGGGAGTTTGATGGACTGCGCTGTCACCTCCCGCTCGGCGATTTACGGCGGCGGTGCTGCTGACGAGCGCGGGGCAGTAAACAGGCCGGCCGGGGGCGTATTTCACAGAGAGCTGGCTTTTATGAAGAACACCAGGACGGCTCTACCCACAGCTCCGCCCGGCCCGCCGTGACGGATGGAGAAAGACGCATGACAAGCTTCATCATTGTTTGTAAATCTTAACTGTTCCCGCTCACTAACTCCAGAAGGCAATTTTGCGGAGACAGCGGGGCCTGCGGAGAGGGAGGGCGAAGAGGGGGGGAGGAAGAGGGGGAGGAGGAGGCGAGGAGGGGAGGGGGAAAGGACAGCGTGCCACTCCTGAAGGTTATTTGGATCTCTGTATTTGGCCAACTGATTAGCCCTATCCTGGGAGGGAGATAAATCTGACAGGGCACTGTTTGGCAGCCAGGTAGAAGGGGAGGGCAGGTAGGCTCAGAGCTCACAGCTATTTCCTCCTCATGGACGGATCCCGAGGTGCACAACGTGTTCGTTCAGAGTGAAACAATTCAAGGATTAAAGGGAGACATGGATGAATTTCAATGTGCTGAAGCAAATGTCAAATTAAATATTCTGTATATTAGCTTACCTTCCTGACTTAAGTTGTTTTTGCGATGTTCAATTAATCATCAATTAATCTGAATCTGATTAGTCAATTATTCTCCTTTAAAAGTCAGAAAATAGTGAGAAAATAGACAGAAAATAATGGAAATGTCAACCACAATTTTCCAGAGTACGAGGTGAAATATTCAGATTACTTGTTTTATCTAACCAACAGAGCAAAATACTGATCAAACATTAGTGGTTTTATTGATAACCCTAACCCTTCCAGATTCTCAAAGGAGAATATTTGCAATATCTTGTCCTCTTTGATAATGAACTGTACTGTTAATGGGTACTATTAAGACTGTTGAACAAAACAAGTAGTTTAGTTATTTAATATGAAGACATCAGCGCAGATATGTTTTTTTTTTCACACTGTAGACTAAACGTGAACGGATTAATTGATTAAATTACTTTCTTGTCTTGTTACTTTCTTCTTTATCTTTAAAAATCCTTACATTTGGGAAGCTCGAACCAGAGAATGTTTGGTAATTTTGTGTCAAAATTACAAGAGGGATTCATTTTCTCTTGCTTGATTGTTCATTTAATCAGTAAAGTAATCATTTAAGCTTCAATTGGAACTAAATATGCATGTCACTGTGGATAAGAGCAGCTAAAAAATGTGATATACACTAATTCAGATGAAAAACGAACGAGTACAAAACCTTTTGGAAAAAGAAACAGAGAAACACTTTTGCAGACACATTACCTAAGATACAAAGTTCATTACGTGATGCTCAAGAACAAGAACAACATGCTTATAACCCTGCAGAGTGATTTATACTGAGCTGATAAGATATGAATGAGCTTTGGAACAACATCAAGGCCACATTTCGAGACTTGCACTCACACACCATTGGTACACAATGGGGAAGGCTAGCATCAAAAACTTTTTACACACTACTTAGACACAGGGACTCTTGGAAAAAGCCTCCTCTGCAGTGACAGGGTTCACCTTCAGTCGGTGGAAGCTTCCTGTTCAGATACGACTCACACCCACACTCTGAATTTGGTAGAGGTTGTACCAAGCAGGCACCAAATGTTTAGACTGACTCTTTGACACTACAATACTGAATCACATCTCTAACAAAGCTCCACTCTTGGCTTTGTATATCACAAAATGCTGAAAATTGTTTTATAGGTATCCATCCTTTGGCAGACCTTAAATCTGATCCCTCTCTCACATAGTATAAGACACAGTTCATGGTCTACAATATGCACTGTATAAAAGAGGGTTACTTCAACATAAATAATTTCAGATGCTCAAAAGACTCTTTATCACTGTCCTATCGTATATGATCAGTTTTGATAGTATACTGTAGTATGATTCCCAAAGACTGTAAGACCGTCTTACCAAGTAGGTTACAAGAAGTAATTTCAAATATACGTATATTTGGAAAACTTCAACTTGAAACGTCAGTCGCTCACCAGCTCCTTAGAGATTGATGAGTTTTGTTCATCGTAATAAACAAGGGTAGTGTCTTTTCCTAATTGTAATTAATGCTATGGTTGCTCAGCTAAGTCTGATGATATTTCTTCATAATAAAACATTTCGAAATAATAATACGAATATTTAATATATTTAAATCTAAAATCTACAGAAGGGAATATCACTCTTTAATGAAAAAGACTGATTTAAGCAGTTTGTTTCTCTGGTGTTGGAGCCTGCCCTGAGCCGACACCAAATGTGGGACCACCCACTGAGACTGTTGTTATCTTGTAATGAAGCATGGCAATTCACGGCAGGAGGCTGACGTGGGACCACAGGAAACGGACAGGTGAAAGTCATAAACAAATACAGGTATGAGGGAAGATGTGGGGGTCTTGAGGTTTGCGATGCTGGTGGTGTCAGCAGTGTATTTCACTTAAAGAAGGATGTTGATGTTGTAGTGAACACGCTCTTCCCCTATGTCCTTTATAAATGAGCTAAAACATACAATACCACTGCTGTATAACAAATCAGATTCATCTTTTAATTCTGAAAAAAAGACCTTTTTGTTCTTGGTACATGTGTTACGGAGCTGCGCTATGAGGTAAGATCAATAATCAAATTGCTGTATTTTGAGTAAAAAATAAAGCAGTGCTTACATTTCTGCACATATATTACAAAATAATTTTAAAAATGGTTTTAATAAGCCTCTTAGACATTTCACTCCCATTCAATTCCAAACAGAAAGACATGTCATTACTAAAAGAGCATACCCATTGTCAATCACAACCCAGGGCAAAACACTATACAGCCTTGGTTAATTACAAGAAAAATACAGCTCAGTTTTACACAAAATATGGCCTCACATAACTGAAAAATATCTCTGCACTACTGAATGTGTGACAGATTCATCAGTGGGAAGTGCAATATGAACTCCAGACTGTCCAAAAGTCAAAGAAGTACGAGTGAGAGCAGCATAATAGTAGTAAGCAGTAACCTCCACCATGGCTGCACAGACAAAGAAAAGAGCGCCACCTACAGACGTTCTGAACTTAATAATCAATCTGCCCCCTCACTGACTCACTGATCATCAAATGTGCAACATTCAATCCAAGATAGGCAACATGAGATAATTTCTTGCACTCATTCTGGCTAGTTTCACTTATAAAGCAAATGCCATACGCAGCACTAGCAGCCCATACATGAGCATGCAAGATCCTTCTATAACTTACAATGTTATGTGCTCTGACCTTTTTTTCTCCTCTGTTCTCCTTCCCTTCTCTCAGGTGCTGCTCATCAGGCAATGAGCCCTGCCCCATATTAACTGGAGGGTGGAAGAGAAAGAGCTCTTCTTCTTCTTCCACAGACCAAGCAAGTCCTGACGGTTTTTAGATCGTCTGTCTTTGTCCTCAGTTGGTGTTTTGTTTTCTTTTGAGGATAGAGGTCTGGTAGTCATGTTTATGTGGCTTTGTTTGTTAGTTTAGGGAAGGAAGTTCTGGACCGCTGCGTGGCTGGCCCAGACTTTTTCCATGTTTTGGTTCATTTCGGCCAGGCCTCCAGACTCCCATAGTTTTGGTTCATTTTGGTAATATTTCTTAATAAACGCTTTCTTTTGCAAACTTGTTCTCAGGTATGGTGTCCTGTTTTAATATGTTGCTGGTCAAAGGTTGAGACAACTGTTTGTTTCGTTGTGGCAGTGACATATTTTGGGGCTAATAAAAAAAAAAGTGTTTTGTTGATGTTGTTTAACTTTTACTTTTAATGTCTGCAATTGGTGAGTGACATTTATGAAACAGGTGCTGCCATTTATGATTGGTATTCTCACAGTACTTTTGAAATAGGCTTCTAAATGCAGTGAGTCATTGCACCAAAGCATTACTTATTCATCTTTCCAGAAGAGCACTAAAACAAGCTTCTCCCCCACTGCACTGTGCTGGATCTTCCCTCTTATCTCTCTCTCATCGTGCACTTACATGCATTCTTTCAGGTTCCTCTTATACTTTACTGAGCATATTGAGCAATACACACAATCTGATTTACCCACATTCACAGGTACTGTGAAAGGCAGAAAATCCAGGCAACTATCGTCAGCAGCCATGCTCAGCTGACATTCCCATCTGAGACTGGTAGCGAAGAGTGCCAGAAATCAGAGATCAGATCTACTTCATCTTTAAACATGATGGAAAGAAACAGAGCTACACCTTCAGGTCTTTGACAGTTGAGCGGCTGTTTTAAAATCGATTTCTTCTTTCATGATAGCTGTGAATTATAGCCAAAAGATGAGCTTTCTGTCATCCTTTACACAGAAAAGATAACAGTAAGGTGAGTACAAAGAACTTTTCTTCCTTTTATTCATTCATGTAAATTCTCAGATAGGAAATTGATGAAACACATGAATTTAAGTAGAGTCAGAAATGCATACAGAGTTCTGCATTTGAAGTAAAAGTAAGTACAGTAAAACTAAAAAAGCTTCACTTTAGACTAATTTCATCTTATAAATTTTATGGCACTCTTGTCTTGAGTGCAGTCCTCCCTTGACTGTACTTAACCACACTGTGTTGATAAAGTCTGGGTAAAACTTTATGGGCCCTGAGAAGTGTTTGTCTGTGTGTGTGTGTGTGTGTGTGTGTGTGTGTGTGTGTGTAAGAGAGTGTTTTTGTGTGCCACTCACAGGCTGCCATGGTCTCAGAGCAGTTGTTGTTGTTGTTGTTGTTGTTGTTGTTGTTGTTGTCGTCCAGGCTGAAAAGGGGTGGCAGACAGGGGGCAGAGCCGAGGCCCTGAGTCAGGTAGGTCGCTGCTGGGTAGTAAGAATGCATGCGATACTGAGAGGGCATGTTGTGGCTCGACAGGCGGCCGTCACCGTGGGGCATCTGCTTCAAGCAAGAAAACACAGAAACAGACAACTTTACACACAAAGGTGGAAATTTTCTTAATGCGCTGTATTTCATAGACAATATCTAAAGATCAGATTCCTGGAGATCTCAGATCCAAAAAGTGGCAGTCACAACCTCCTTTAACCCACCAGAGATTCTTCCATTCTTGTTACTGTAGGTTTCGATGATTTTAACAAGGTATTTTAGGATGAAACTAGAATCGGGAGGCCACTAAAGGTTGTTTTCATCATCAATTCATCTTCTGCATATTTTCTCCATCGATCCATTAATTGTTGAGCAAATAAAATGTCAGTAAAGGGTGACAAATGTCAATCATGATCTCCTACAGCACATGGTGACATCTTCAAATGTCTTGTTTTGTCTGACCAACCTTCCAGACAGAAGTATTTCTGCTTTGAGAATATCCTATTTAATATCACATCCATAATTTGCCAATCAACTAATCAACTAGTTGTTTTAGCCTTAAAATAAAATATTTTTATTTAAATATAATTCTCTTTTAGTCTACATCGGTCATAATCTGAGTTTGTGCGGTGATGCTCGTGGTCACAAGGAGGCAAAGAAATAATCACAGCAGAGGAAAGTGTGAAGAAAAAAGAGCAAAGCTTGAGACAGCTGATCATGCTGGAGCCAGAGCTGTGCTTCCTCATATAACTTTGCCATTCTCTGTTGCAAAACAGGCTACATTTCATCCTCTGCAGGAACACACTCAAGGCGAAATCTGTCTAACTTCATTCATTACTATGTCTTCGATGCTATTTTATTTAGCAACAAACTCATTTATTCATATTTTCTTCTATAAACAAACTATTTAAACATTGGCTATATGATATCCGCTCTTCTATTTACAGAATATCCATGCACACTGACCCCAGCACCACCAGTAGATATATGAATGCATTCGTTTGCTGTTTTTATTCAATGCCTTTTTGATGAAGCTTTCTTTTCTATATTTGAAATGTTCAAATACAATATAAACACCATTGTTCTATGACCCCATTCACGCATGTTTGACTCACAATGATTTGACTGTTCAGTCCTTCATATCAGCCATCAGATATTCACAGGCAACACTTTAACAACCTTTTCTGACAGGAGGAAATATAGAGATAAAAGAATGTGAGTGAGAATTAGTAGTGTTAGAATTTGTGGGTCTGTGCCCTGTGTTAAAAATGGGCTGCAACACACAGTCCTCCCCAGTCCTCAGAAAACTTTAAAACGAGCTGTCTACTCAGCAGCAAGGCCGCCTCACCGAGGGTTTTCAATTTCACTTTTATGGAATTTGATTTCTGTCAGCCTGTAATATGTCACCCGTATTGTCCACACCATCAATTCTCCGACAGCTTTATAAACTGTTATTTAAGCTACACTCAGCTCTTGTATTAGGCTGTGAAAAATACAATAGAGATTGGACTGGAGTCTTGAAAGTGCACCAAGCTTACGGTTTGCAGGACACATACAGCGCCAAACAAAACTGTCTTAGTGAAAGTTGCTTACAAAAACAAGTTTTGTCAGGCTTACAGAGGAGGTTTACATGTAGTGGTCAAAGGCAGTGGTGTGATGCCATATATAAAGTTTAAGAATCTTTCTCAATGTCCACTGGTGGGGAGAATACTTTTTTAACTATGGTTACATTAAAAGCTATGAATATGCAGTCAGAAATTTGCCATCTAAAATCATTTTTAGTCCGAGTTATCTAAACGGTCAATCCATTGTCAAGTCACATGACATGATTTCACTGTACACTAATTTCGGTTTCGTGATACAAACAGTGGTGTAATTCTTCCATTCCCTGACAGGAGTTGAGTCGCTCCAGTTTGCACAGAATATTGTTGAGTTTGACGATGTGTGTGTGTCACCTGATCCCTTAAGATTTATTTTTTAAGGTTATGGGGAATGGTAAAATGGAGCATGAGATGAAAAGAGAGATTGGTGTGGCGTCAGCGGTAATGTGGTTTTTGTATCGGACCGTCATGGTGAAGAGCATGCTGAGCACCAGGATGCCTCCTGGGCTTCTTCCTTTGGAGGTTCTCCAGACCCTGGGGTTGACCCAGAACAAGCTAGAGATTACATATCTCATCTGGCTTGGGAATGCCTCAGGATCCCCCAGGAGGAACTGGAAAATGTTGCTGGGGAGCTTGTTTTACTCTGGTAAAGTAGGATATACTTGGCTATTTTTTGTCTCTTCAGTGAAATGGAAGCTTCAGTTGACATTGAAATCACATGCTATTAAACATAACATCCTGTCAGTGCTTGAGCTCCACTGTAATGTTGGTTTGTGTACACAGTTTTTTCAAAAACATACTGAACAGTAATCCCACAGCCACAATAAAACATAAATTTTATGCACTGTTACACACCCTGTATCAAAAGAGTTCATCAAGGTAGAAACAGCATATCTGACAGTATAACAGCAACTCTTTTTTGTTTTGTTTTTCCACTGAGATAAATTCAAAGAGCCGTTGTGCAAAGGCTGGCTGGCAGATTCATAGATGAGCGGATGGTGATTTGATCAAACAAATGTCCGGAGCCCATTTTTAAATGCATTTCCATGCCACTGAGCATTCATAGGTTAACACATTTTAATTCACAATTTTGGCAGAGGTGAAAGGAGAGAGTTTAAGTTGTTGGTTGTGGACATCAGTCATTATTAGCCAAACTGAAATTAACAATAACTCAGTGACACCAGTGATAACATGTGCACACTACATTATGGAATACGTTATAAGAAGAGAGACAGATATTTACTGTAATGCTGCTAATTATCGAAAATGCTTCCTCTAAGCTGACTGGCTAAAATGCTGACTCCTGGGGGGGCTTCCTCACCTCCCTGAGAGGGCCTGTCTTCTTATCTGGCACCATCTCCTGTCTGGAAGCTCTACACCACCCTTATATTATTATCATCCACCTGCATGACAGCCAAGCACAACAGTGAATGCACAGGAGAGGAGAGGACGAGGTAGATGGCCTTACACTGATAAAGACCACAGTGTTTCATGGGTATGATTTAGTAGCGGGAAGAACTCAAGACTTGTAGATCACTATATTGTGACAATGGCTTTTGCAAGATTAGCTTTTGAAGCTGAAAATGATATTTGCACTTCAGGTTGCCTGAGGAAAATAAGTTACTCAAATAAATGCTCTGCACTTGTTGCAAAAAAGATATTTTGCAAGAAAGCAGCGTAGCAGCCAGAATTACATGTTGGCAGTGTCATACGTACCATATTGATATTTCCACAATACGTTTCATGTCACATTCACATTATATGTTTATGAGCTAGCCTACATATCAGGAGGTGGAGAGGATGGTGGTTAGGAGACGGCTAGGAAACCACTAATTGAGATGGCGCTTCAACATTTGTTAGTATGAAACCACTTGATATTTTTAAGGATTCCTCGGGACAGTTTGCAGCAGTGTTGATGGCGACAAAAAAATTATGTTTTTGACGAGACATCGGGACAACTCCAGTCATGTTTCTGGCAACAAAACCAGGTAAAAACTTAACCAGGACATAAACACAACATTAAATTTTAAATTGAACCTAACTAAACATACATATGTGAACATATGTTAAGTTTCAACAGATCTGTGGTTTGCAAAACTTGTCATACATTGCCAACATTACTCTGGCGATTTATTCTTGGTTGGCACACTGACAGAACAAACAGCTGTGCATTAGAGCCCGACCGATATATCGGCTGGCCGATATTATCGGCCGATATTAGGCATTTTCCAAACTATCTGTATCAGCATTTATAATGGCCGATAAATGAATATTTAAAAAATAAAATAAAAACGGACGAAACACCCTTCAACTATGTTATGAGTGTTGGCGTTGAGTGTTGGCGTTCCATGCTTGAATAACAATTAAAAGAACATCCCCATCAGTTCTCTTAACTCAAATAAGCATGACAATATTTGTGACTACCATGTCCAGTTTTGCTGCTGTTACGTGTAAGCCGAGAGTGAAACTGACTTAGCTAGTAATTTTGATGTTCCTCTGTTCTGTTGTGACAATAAAACAAACAAGTTTATTTTTAAACCGCATTATCATATTATTTCAGTGAGGACTCATAACTACAAATAACTAATGTTACGGAAATCTGTTTATGTTTTGTTACGCGTTTCTGGATTAATTTTTTTCTATATATATATATATCGGCCGATATATCGGAATATCAGATTTTTAAATCACCAAATATTTGTATCGGTATCGGCCTTAAAAATCCTTTATCGGTCGGGCTCTACTGTGCATCAGGCTATCCTGGAGCCAAACAACTTAAAATTTTGTAGGTGAAAAGTGCCATTAAAAGGATATTTGTTTAAATCATATAATTTTAAAAACAATAAAAATAAATAAAAATATACTTTCACCTGACGTAATGATGCAGTGCCACCCTCAGAAACTAACTCATGAACAGAAAGTCAATGAGAAAAAGATGTCACAGCCCAACACTTTTTGACTGACAAGTTGTCTCAGTGCAGAAAGACCACAGTGAAAAGTGCTTCATGGCAAATATGGAGACAAAAACAAAATTGAGTAACTCAAGGATAATCACAGTTGGGGAAGCTGAAATTGGAGTATAGCCCATTAAATAGTGAAGGTTTAGGACAGGTAAAGGAGACAGAGGAGACACAGGAGAAAAGCTTTTTTTAACCAGTGGAGGCGTTATAATTATTCCAGTTTAGATAATAAAAACTAAGATTAACTGCGTCTTTTATCCCTAAAGAAATATTCCATCACTTTTCGTGATTATATCGATACATTTCTCGTTACCAAGTGTGCGCTGCCACTGTTTGTGGCACTGAAACTCATCTTCAAATAATCAGCTCTTCATGCAAATACAAAGAAAGTGGCCCCTGAATTTGAATAACCATAGCACGTAGCCCTCTCAACCTGACAACTTCACTGAAAATATCATAAATCACAAAGGAGGATGGCTAAATTATGCTAAAGACTGCTAACTGATTAGCATTAATGTGCTCACTTTCTCCTTCGAGCACTGAGGCATAGCGGTTTGTTCCTCTGCCGACAGTCAATACCATTAACCTTTGCAATTCAGGCTCTGCTGTGCGCTGGCAGGTTAGCGGAGGCAGTGACCCCAAAACTAGATGTTGCTATTGGGGGAACGTTGAGGGGGGTGGAGAGGGGCGTGAAGGGGTGGACAAATGTTCTTCATAAAAAACAAACCACCTCATCTGAGATCACCAGAGAGTTATAGATCTAATTTGCTTCACGCACAAGCTCATCTCATTGGACACAATAGAGATACATTTAAGCATAAATCAGTGTGAATATACAGATGGGTGAATGAGGGACCAAGCGTGTGTGTTTGTGTGTTGGTGGGATGTTAGGTACTGTCTCCCCGATGTGTCCTACGTTATAGTGTAAGGGCCGACATTAAAGCAGACACTCTCATCCATCTCGAAGGAAAACAAAGAAATAAAGGTTAAAATAAATCACAACCAGATCCAAAGAAAATTAACTTCTAATGCCCACAAGGTGATGCTTCCTATCTTTTCTTTTTTATTAGAAAATGTGTTCCTATGAAGAGTTTCTGTGCAAAGATGAGGCATCATAAACTTTTTATCACATTGCTTTTGTCTTTTTTTTTTACAGTTGCATTGTGTATTTGAACCCTAGTTGTGTTCACATCATCATATTTTGTTCCACATTTTTTGCCTTCATTTTATAGTAAATAGTAGAGACAGACATGAGAAACATGGGGGGACATGCGACAAAAATTGAGAAAAAACAAGACATTTGAAGGACATCATCTGGTAGTTGATGTCCTCAAATGTCTTGTTTTGTCCACAACCCATAGATTTTTAGTTTACTGTCATAGAGGAGTAACAAAACCAGAAAATATTCACATTTAAGAAGTTAGAATCAGAAAATGTTGACATTTTTTCATTAAATTACTATCGACTCTTATTTAAACTGATTAATAGATTATCAAAATAATTGGGGACTTATCTAAGACTTGAATATAAGCGACACTGCAGTAACATACATAGTCCAGTATAAACACTGTGGCTCGTAACAGTTTGATCTATTGTTTGATATGTACAGTCCAATATACAGGTGTATATACAACAGCACTGTACTGTGTAGGGTCAAGCACCTAGCTCATGGACAATTTGAGATTGCAATGGTGGATGAATAATCCAAAGGACTTTACAAATTTCATCCGTTTCAAAGGCATTTTAACTAATTTGCTCTCATATGTAACAATAATTGGAGGCAGACAATTTTTGTCAACTAAAGCTTGGCGCTTCTTTCATCCCCTCTAGCTGTGCATCCACACAAAGGACTGACGTCTGTGTCATATTACTGACACTTACGTGATGAGGTAATAGAGAGGGAGCCTTGTTCATGCTGAGGTGACTTGTAACTAAGCGGCTTATTTTCCGTAACTGTGGCATGAAGCAGCTTGGATGTGAAGTCACCCCCTCCAACATACACACACATACAGTCAAACACACTTTACAGCACTTCATCACTTACCGTACACCCAATCCATCTCTTTTAACACAGAGAAGAGAGGCGCTAGGCTCTGTTTTTTAAAACTCTTGCATATGACTCTTATGACTGGCTGAATCCAAAACCGCTCAGTGTAACAGCCATCAGTTTTACTGCTATAATCAGTCAACATACAAGTCTGTGCCATCACTATGTCTTAGAACAGAAGATGTTGAATAGTTAATATTAAAATTCAGTGTTTTACCTCATTTAACATTATTTTTTTCACAATGTTAGCATGTCTCAGTGCTGGCTGATCAGGGGAGTTGGATTTAAACTGGGTTGATATCTGCCTGTGTTTCTTATAATAGGAGGTTCCTTACTGACCACAGCTATGAAAGGATTAAAAAGTTTAAAAAATATATATTTTCTTAATTTTAAATGCAGGACTGTAGGCCAGTTTCAGAAGAGATGTATTGTGTTATAATCAACTAAATTGCTTAATCTTATACAGACAGTTTTACCCCAGGTCAAGTTTGAAGTAACATATAATGACAATATAAATGAGATTAAGAATTGCGATGTAGCAGTGTAAACAGTGGCACAAAAATCCTCCCTTGAGGCAAGCCAAGTTAAACACATACCTGGTATTGCTGGTAGTTGTAGAGGTTGCCGTAGTAGGTGGGGTAGCGTGAAGGCTGGTAGAAGTTGTAATAGGAGGTTTCCAGCAGCAGGTCAGACAGTCCGTCAGTATGAGCCCGGGCAACGGCAGACGGGCTGGAAGACGATGCCGAGCGACTCCCTGGAAAACACACACACAGAGGAAACAACGAATAAGATCACTTCAGAGGCTGAAGTATGATGTTTGTGGCTGGATTTACAGATTTTCAGATCATTGCATTTAAAATATGGATCCAAGGATTGCAATTATGTCCAAGTTTTAGTTGTTATTTTTTGTCTCGGATTATTAAGTCAATGTGTAAAACTAACTATGTTTTTTTTATCAATTATATACCCAACAGCAGAGCTCAAGAGGAAAACTAAATCTTTATTTCTCCAAATGAGTTTCTGCTGATACTGAAAACCAGTGAATGAAAAATGAAAAATGATGCGATGAATTCAAGTCATACAGATCTTGGCTTGCAATAGTTCCTTTGAACAATCATATAATAGTAAAAGAAGACATGTTTCTTAAACTTAACAAGAATTTTTATGGTCCTCCACCACTCGCTCAAACTGCTATCATCAGCACCATCTGCAGGTGACCGGTGTCACCATACAGAAATGCAGCTTGCCCTATCAGGACAAAAATGACCATCAAATCATCATTATTCCTTATCTGTTGCTCTTTCCTTATCAACAAGGTCACATTCTTGTCAGGAAGATCCTGAGCTTTCGCTCTGACACAATGAAGACAGTGTGCACCACTGAAGACAAAGATAATGACATTTTTTGTCCCCTGTTCTAATTCTTGTCATCATTGAGTCACAGCGTGCTCAACTCCTTTTGCCACATCAGTCTTTCCTCTCTGTTGCCAAGCCAGAGACCTGAAGTTCATTCTCACGGAAACACAAAGCAGAATCAAAGCGAGACATGAGCAGCCTTGACCAGTCGTATTGCAACTCCTAAAATTTTGCTATCAGGCTGACAGGGAACACGGTATCTGTGTCTGCCTCCACACCACCGCCAACAAAGACATCAAGGGTGCTCTTTCATGCCGCCGCCACCAAATCAGCTTTAATTTTTACTTTTAATCCCAGAACATGTCTCTTACTGGTTTTCTATAGTGTCTCTTAAAATACTTTTGCTCCGTCTTAAACCAGCTGTTGAACTGTTTTTTGCACAAAAAATGTCTGTTCAAACAAAAGGAGAAGCCTGTACTAATGCTGCTTTGAATAGCATTTTTGAATAACAGAATCTTACTAGATCTTAAAGAATGTCTTTTATAAAGTTGTAGATGTATGTAGATATTGTGCAAGTCCTTCCTTTCTTTATAACAGGACGCAGACACTTAGAGATATATCTATGACTATAAAGTGTCTATTAATTATTAAAATGTATATTAACATTTGATGTTAATATTCTGTATTGATGATGGATTAGTAAATTAAATGGACACTGCTCTCACCTTTGTGTTAAATGAGTTTCCACCTCTTTCCACTGATGGATGCTCATAGATTCGTATGTAACTGATCCAGCATGGGAGGTTTGTTTCTTTACAAAATGTAAGATAACGTAATTTCAGTATGTTTTAGAGCCATTTTAGGAGTTTTAATTGTATTTTGATGATTAATGGGATAATATCGTGAATCACAATTATTTAGGCCAGGATAACCATGAATAGTCATGATCGTAATTTTCATACCTTCCCATGCCTCGCAAGAAGCGAAGTCTATTGTTATGTGTGTATCAAAGCAAACCCTAAAGCCAGCACTTTTGTCAGTTATAAGGAAACCACTGATTCTTGAAACAAATAAGGCTTTTAGATCAAATTTCACTTAAGAATTGATTGTGCATCTATAAAGTTTACATACTGATGTCACCTTTTCATTTGATACCATCACTGAGTAGCTAAACCAACTCACTACTGCTGCAAGAATGGATAGACAGGGTTTTAAAAATAGTTTGATTTTAGTACTTTGCATTTAGAAAACGGTGTGTTTTGTTAGTTAACATTACACACGCCCATAAAATGGTTTAGTTAATGTTGCTCTTCTTTATTTTAGTCTTCAACAATAAATTTTTAATGAAAACTTCTGTTTCCATGTTTTTTTCCATGTGATTGTCAAATGGTATCTGTGACTGCTTGATGGAGTCACGTACATACCCAATATACTTTATTTATTCAGATTTTGGCATGACCAAAACATGTTTTACATACTTTCTGGAGCTGTTGTTTAAACAGAGCCACAATGACACACATGTACAGCTGTACAACAAGCTGTTGGTTATGTTATTGCTGTGACACATGAGTGGGTGGTGGCACAGTGTAGTTATATCTGTAATAGTAATATCTCACCTGTGACAGCAAGGGGGGAAGTGGAGGTACTGCTTGGTGTCAGGGATCGTCCCTCCACAGAGAACAAGCAGTCTGCTCCAGCTTCATTTTTCACCATCACCTCAGGGTCAGACAGAGGAACTGGACTACAAATCCCGAACTCCTCCTCCTGAGCCTGCTGCCGCCTCAAGGCCACCTGGAGGGGAGGAAAGAAAACAAAACTGGAGTCAATATCAGCTTGATATCGCAAAGACATAATAATAACAATGATAAAAATAATAACAATTAGTCCTCTGTCTAGTCTAGACCTTGTCTTAAGCCACTAAATACAATTCTTTATATTATTTTCTTACATACAAATAAATGAGTGTATTACTATATATATATAATATATATATATATATCATTTTATAAAATAATACTATGATATGAGTGAGATAAGATACATAACACTTATTTGCACCAATACCAATACACAACATAAATATACAAGCTCTACTTGCTCTACAGAAGCACAGCTTATTAACAGGCACTATTATTGTATCCTTACAACAGCTGAAACCATTAATCAATTAGTTCATCAACAATACATGATTCAATCAATGATTATTGATTCATTGTTTGATTCACATTTCAAGCAAAAAATCCAAAAATGTTCAGACACCAGCTTGCTAAATTTGAGTACTTACTGCTTTCATCGACCTGACAACATAGTGAACTGCATGTTGTTGGGTGTTGGACTTTTAATTGTACAATTACAATTGAATATGTGAAATTGTGAGGCTTCCCAACATTTACTGGACCAGATGATTAATTAGGTAATAAAAACGCATTTGTAGATTATGGATAATGAAAATGATTCTTATCCTAGTTAGATCCTTGTTTAAAATGTTTAGATAAAGATGTTCACTTTATTTGTTTTTGTAAGTTTTGTTTGTTTTGTGACTGATGTGAGCTGGTTGCTGACAAATTTCCATCTCAATAAATAAATGACTATCTATTTATCGGTGTGTTTGCTTCCTGACATAGTTTATAATGTATAGTTAGTGTTACTTATTCCCAATAGATTACTGTCAAGTCAAGTCTCTGCTATTAATGAGCCAATTCAAAATGGCTGTTCTCAAAACCCATAAAATGTTGCTCCAAGCTACACAGTACAAAGTTACAAAGCAAATAGCCACAACATGGGGGGAAATAAGCTGCTCCACATAGTTACTACTATAATTAACTATAATTAACAATTTTATGGTTATAAACTGTAAGCAACAAGTGTGGCCATATGCAGTCCGCATGAAACATATTAGCAGTTTGTAACTTTATGTAAGCTAGCCGTGTATAAACTAAGCTAGCTAGCTTTGGATTTTAATACAAAAAGTTGAAAAAAGCTAACTTATCCATGCAGTTAAAACGTTTACAGATATAATTAAAAAATATTTCACGACACAACTAACTGCAGGTTGCTTTTCAACAATGTATTGTTTCACCCATCAGCTTGTTGTTTAAAGCAGCTCAAGCTAGCCGCGCCAACAGGTGGAAAACGGTTAACGTATCGTTACCTGGGCCGCCATGACTCTCTGCCTCTCCGCTATCAGTTTACATTTGGGACACTGGCACTCCCTCCAGTTGCAGAAGCGCTTGTGGCCCTTCAGAGGAGACGTATAGCCGTGGTTCCTACAGCGGGAGCACTTGGGAATCCTGGGGGGTTTCTGGCCTTTGGATGGGGACAGAGGTCCGGTGGACTCTGGCACCTGCTTGCTCTGCTTGTCTTTGCTCATGGCTACCAGAAAGAAATTGGGGAGAAAAAAAATATGTGGTGCTGACTGGTAGACGACCTAAGTCAGTGATGGTCCCAGCAGACTCTGTTGGTTAAATCCCGAAGTGGTGCCAAGCTGGAGGCTATAAGGTCACCGTCCCTCCCCGCCCTGCTGCTGCTGCTGCTGCCGTGACTTGTGGGAAGAAACGAGCTGGAAGCGGGGGAGAGACCTGGCAGAGAGGTGGCATCAGTCTGCAGCTCCCACTCTGGATCACTGTGGAGCAGGTTCACACTGAAATCATGAGTCAAACCACGATGACTGAAAGCCCATTGTTTCATGTGAACTTCTGTCTGTGTAACTTCTGTAGCAATACCAGAGTTAGTGTGTTACAAGCAGGGCTGTAGACAGGATTTAGAAATACTGAGGTACATGCCCCCCATCCCCCACCATCCATCCATCCAGAACACTTTGAAGACTATAGTATAAATCTGTGCATTTATCTGCATTTTTGACAGGAACAATAATCGTTGAGGAAATAATATCAGTGCCAGCAAATAGATGAAAATTGGACTCAAATTCCAACAGAAGAAGAAGAAGAAGAAAAGTAACAAAGCCAATTTTGACTTAAATTAATTCAACTTATTTCTTTGCTAAAAAGAGCTTACTGACATAGGTTACACGTTATAATAAGCATCATTAATAAATGGTAAATGTAAGTCATTTCGCTGTTAAGAAGCAATGAAATGGTTCATAAATCAATTGTAAAGGCTAAAAACATCAGCTGCAGCTCTCTAATGGCCATCCAAATAATGTTTATAAATGAACTACACAGTATATAGTATAGTATTATAATATTCAGAATTACATTGATCTCAATTCCTATCATGGGTGTTCACAGGGTCTGAGATGAGGAGTCCCGGGGAGTTTCGTGATGTAGGCCTATTAGTAAATCTGTAGAGATCCCGTTAAATGTCAGGACTGCCATGAGAGTTTAAACAGCAACCCAAAAACATGATTTAGTTGGTTTTTTTGACTGAACTGTTACTTGATGCTGATTCGTTACCCTCTTACAGCAGCTTGTATTGTGTCTATTGAACTCAATTTGTAGTAGCCAGAGGTATCGCTGTCAAGTTTCCCCCGGGCTCGTGGGTATTCTGTAATATCAGGGTAGCATCCAACTAAAACATATTTACTGTTGCTCTTTTTTTCATGGCCGCTGTTATGCTACGTGGTGACTTAATACGCTTATTAATTTACCAGGCTTGACTGAGCTGAAACTGCATTAACCTCAACACTGGTCAGTCAGTCAGCCAAGTGGATTTATAGGCAGGGAGTGAAGCGAGGTGAAACACACAGGCACCCAATTAAAATCCCAATGAAGCCAAATAGAGGGGGGATGAAAAGTTACCAATTAAAAAGCAGGCATTTACACAGCGCTGAATGACCCGCTCAAGATAAATAACTGCTACACTTCATTGGCTGACGTCCTGATGCTGTAAGATAGCTAAAAGCAGGATTACAACACTGAGTTTAATTGCCTCTCTAGTATGAGGTAATAATGATAGATTAAAATGCCATAATGAAGTCTGCGATTTAACACGTTTAACCTTTCTATTAGTATGATCGGTCTCTGGGCCAGTAACAGGCTGTAGAGTTGAACAGCAGCGAGTTAAGTGAACACAGTGAAAAGATGAGGCTGTTTTTTCAGCTACAGCTAATATGTAATGACATGAAGGGAACATATGGAAACAGAAAATTTACACGAAAGAAAAAAATCTGGCATTTCTCTCCTGTGTGCACTGCGTACTGTATCATGCAACCAGGCAGTTTTTCATGCAATACTGGCTCACACCACCCAAGGGAGCCACTGAGTTGGAAATCATCAGATGGATGAAAGGGGCCAGAGGTCATGACCACACCCCAGCATGTGTCTTCCCCTGAGTCTAATAACAGAGGCATATTTTAATGGTGAGAAAATGACAGACAGAACTTTATTTTGAAGTATATTAGCAGTGACAGTAAACACAGATAAGCAAAGATTTAATGTTTTTGTATTTGTTTAAGATACTTTCAATACAGGCAGCCAAGAAGTTAGGTTACCAATGAAACATTTGTTTGTTTTGGTGTAATCTTGTATTATTTATTTATAAGTTTTTATTTGATTATTTCTTGTAAGCTTTGTTCAATTATAACAAAAATGAAATCAATTACTGTACCTGTAAGTCTAATTTTTAAATCTGGTCTGGCCAAATTTTGTGATGGCTTTAACATCTATAAGATTTTGCAATATTATATAAATCAGAGCGTATTAATCACTCTAAAAGTATGGTCTAAACAGCGATAAAACATTATATATATTGACTGCATGAACATATTGTATTCACCTATTATGCCCAGAAAATGTATTTTAAAAAATCCTTGAAAAAGCGCTCAGGTGTTCTGAAAAACTCACAATTGATAGCTTTTAGTATGCTGGGGATTTTTCCCAGTTTTAACTTTAATAGTGTGACATACGTCAGTGTATTCCTCCTTCCATCCTACAGGAAGGATATTGTGGTCTTTCATCTTGGTGACCTTGTAGCAGATGACTGTGAGGAGAGCAGAGAACACTTCCTTCCTTCCAGTGAGAGAATTTAAGAACATTTTATTGTTTATTCATCGAAAGTCTTCTAACATTTTCTTTTATCTGTTGGTTTAAAGTCTGCTCTAAACTCATTGGAGACACGTGTGTTCCCTCTGGGAGAATCAGGTGAAAAAGAAGGCAAATAATATTATCAACCAACTGGATCACGTTTTGTCTTGTGAGTTCACGGTGATGCCTTCAGGCCGCCGCTATCATGTACCTTAGAGCATGACTAGTAGATACTCCAAATCTTTAATTCCTGCTGCTATCAGGTTACTTAATTCCAACAGTAGTCCTTTTAAATGACATTTTTAATGACTGCACCTTTTGCATGATTACAGATATATCAAATGTCTATTTAATTATTATTTTATTGCTATTTATTTTACCTTAGCTCTTTATCTTGCTGTTGAATACAGTGTCGTGTTGATGTGTAATAGTTTGTACCAAAGCAGAACATCAACACGCTCATGTTTCATCCAAAAACAATTTACTAACGACTAGATAACCCTGACACATTCTGTTACAAAGTCATTGTTTGCATTATTGAAAATCTATTTCTATTAATGTCTGAACCACCTGAAGGCTGATGTTCTTGACAACAGAAGATGAAAAAAAGATAATGTGCTTTTGCTATGAATTAAAAGTGAAAATTTCAGGCCCTTTTATTCTTTATCTTGAGCATCAGTGTGAACCTGGAGATGACTGATATGCCTGTCTGTTAGAATGGAAGCCTGGCCTGTTTCTGTTTTTGTTTTGTTTTTATAATCATTATTTTCCTATCTCCTATGGGATTTGTAATAATGTTGTGCATTGATTCACTCCCCTTAACAAGGTGGTCCAGTGAGGGGTGCTTGTGAGACGTTGTCAAGCCTTTTTATCAGGGTTGGGCTTCCGTAGCGTTGCTTAGCAACAGCGTAGTTTATTTGTAGTTCCGCCAGCTCTCAGCAGTAACTAAACTTTAGCCAACTCTCTCTGACACGATGCCCAAAAAGAAGGATAAGAAAAGCGCGAACAAACAAGATGAAGACAAGAAAACACCAAAGGACAGCTCCGCGACTGCTGCGGATAAAGCCGCCTTTGACGACAGTGAGAAGGCTTTATACCTGACTCAAATACGATATTTGGACGAGCAGTTGGAGAGGTGAGGCAGAAAAACAGCAAGACAACAAAAAACTCTTCTGTTTAGGTTACTTCAACTCATGTGACCGTGTTTCTAGTCGTGCGAGGACACGCTTGGCAGAGATAAGTTATAACTTTTTAGTCTTGCTTTCAAACTAAACTCAAACTTATAGCGTTATATTCTCAAATCCCTTCAGCGCAACGCAGCGCTACGTCATTTGCGTCTTTCGTAATGTAACGTTAGCTTGACATTTTCTAGCTAGTTTATTACTTGAAATTAGCGTTAGCTTCTTTTTAACACATGACCATTAACAGAGTAGTAACGAAGTAGATTTACTCAAGTGCTGTGCGATACTTAAGTTAACTTTTGTGGTAAATATGCTTGTAAAGTTACTTTACTTGAGTACTGTACCTGCATTTACATTTATGCTACTTTATACTAATACTTCATTACCTTTCAGAGGGAAATATATTGTACTTTTTACTGTAACATACTTAAATACAATGCATTGTCATAGATTTAACTACCTATTACTATAGAAGTAAGCACGAGTCTGAACTAATAATCCAGTGCATAATAATAAAACACCTCGGGGGCCATGTTCAGTCATAATGTGTGCTTTTACTTTTAATTCTCGAGTACATTCAGCTGATACTACTTCTGTAATTTTACTTGAGTAAAGCTAAGTTTTACTGAATACTTCTTCCACCACTGCACATAACTGAACTGAAGGCATATAGATTTTAAAACCTAGACTGAGTGAGAAGTATGCCTGTTCTGGTCCCAAGTTAACTACTTTCTCCCTATTTCCAAATATAGGGATCTAGAAATATTATTACCTTATAATGTAAGTCCCTTTGAACAGTAGCACCTGTCAAGTGAATTAATTCAATCCCAGCATGCTAGAAATTCCCCATAATGCAGCTTTAAACTATCACAGCCCTTTGAGAGGCAGCAATGTGATGTATGGCAGCCATAACATTTAAACGAAGATGCACGTCACCCAACAGTACATACAGTATACTACAAGAATTATTTTATCTCTAATTATTTGGCCTGAATGACCCTCTTCGTCCTCCAGATATCAGCTGAAATGTGATCAACTAGAGAGGCAGAAGAACGACTTAAACTCTAAGTACAGTGCACTTGAGACGCAGAAGAAGGACATCGTTGAGTACCTGAAACATTCCCTGCTTCGTAAGGAAGACGAAGTGGACGAGCTGAAGGAGCGCCTGGAGAGTCAGCAGCAGGATGCCAATAAGGAAAGAGATGCCCTGCAGCTGCAGCACACTCAGCTGAGGCAAGAGCTTCTAAACAGGACTGAAGAAGTCACCACAGAAAACGAGACTCTTGGTGAGACTGAATATCTCTGTGGCTTAAACCAGGGTCGAGTTCATCTCTTACTCTAGCATGGTGAAGGTCCCATGAAACCCTAACCCTAACCCTATGGTTTTAAAATGCTAACTTCTCTGTGGTTTCTCTGATGTTTTTCCACATTGAACTGAGACACAGTTATTTTATTTATTGACATAACAGTATCAAAGGGATATATTTTTGCAGCATGATGCTGGTACATTTTCTCCCTGTTGAAATGAATACAGTAGTTTTTGCCACTAATATAGCTTCTACAGCACATGTGAAATGTAAAGATTTCTTTTGTTTGAAGGCATCATTTACACTTCCAACCCAAAAGCTATGATCGCATTTTAGTAGACAGAAATGTATTGTTAAACCTGAGTGTGAGATGAATCTTTGAAGAACTTTAAATCACTGACAAGGATGGTATGGTAATATGACAACAGTGTATTTCTAGACAGTTCATATCAGATAGCCTAGTTACTGTATATATTGAATTGGTATTCAATGGTTTTTCATCTCATTGAACCTGTTACAAACACATTATACTGTACTACAGTACGTTCATTCACTGTGGCAAAAACAATGATGGCTAGCTGTGCAGTTAAGCAACCGTTACACTGCATTTAACACAAATTAGATGTAGGAAGAAACTCCTAGGTTGAGTTAAATCTCAATAAGTGTAACCTCACCTTTCCTCTCCTGTCCCTCTCCAAGTGGCGAGGCTTGCAGGTCTGGAGGAGCTTCAGAAGCAAGTGGAGCAGCTGAAGGCCAACATGGAGTCTTTGGAGAAGGAGCATGCCTGTCAGAAGGAGGAACACAAAGCTGAAATCCACAGCCTGGAAATGAAAGCACTGCAGGAAAAGTGGAGGTTAAGACTGTTGATTATCATAGCCTATCCCTGATATAAAGAATACATAATAATGACAAATTCCTGGCAGTTTTGTTTTTTTTATTTAAGGGTAAAAAGCTAAGTCACATCAAAAAATAAACAAACACCTGCATGAGCCCTGCATGTACTTTGCCGAAACTATTTACTCTCCCACTCTCTTCTCTCCTGTTCGCTGTCAAAAGGTTGGAGAAGGACTTGGCAACAGAGCTGCAGCAACAGGTGGACCAGAAGATCCCGGTGACGACCAGGTTGGCCCTTCAGGAGAACACGGAGGTTAAGGCTCGGTTCAGCAAGCTGTCAGAGCAGACGTTGGTCGTGATCAGGGAGAACTCTACCCTGAAGGAGCGAAATAATCATCTCAGCCTGGAAGTGGACAACCTGGAGCAAATGCTCAATGAAACATCCCGCCAGAGCTGCATCAGCAAGAAGGTACGAGAGCGACTTGATGGATAATAAAGTTTTTCACAAATATACACATATCTTTCTATGCATTATTTGAGCCTAATTGTTTGATTTGAATTTTTATTTATACTGTTCTTGTCATTTTTTAGTGCTTTGTAACATTGTTAAGTTAGTTGTAAATTATTATTATTATTACTATTATTATTGTTGTTGTTGTTATTATTCAGTTTATTATATTACAGTTGTATATATAGGATGGGATCCATTCAGTTTTGCATTTTTTTACTTCATGATGTTCACATACATGAGTTAAAACTAGCCTTGTAATTTTAAGATAGTTTTAACTTATGTGTCAAAATTGGATTATCTGCAGATTGTTATAGAAAGTTTAATTCTATTTCTTAATGACATTTATTTTCTCAAAACTGCAAGTTTAATTGTTTTTTCCTCCTTTCAGCATTCTTTCTTATTGAACTTACTATTTACTTTGTTTTTCCTTGGGCTTGTGTTGCACAATTAACAATTAACTCACCAAAATCTTTCCCCATCTTCTCTCCATCAGGTGGTGCAGCAGCTTACCGAGAAGTGCCAGCAGCTGCAGGCAAAGTTGAAAGGCTGTAGGCAAGAACTCAAGCAGCTTCAGACAGAACACACAGCAGCCCTGGCTGAGATGGAGGCGCTCAGGTCAGAGTTTATTGTGTCTCTACTGACCGAATCTATAACTAAAAGTTCAGATTCAATCAGTGTAAGGAGCATGTAACAAGAATATCTGAATATGCTTTACAGATAATTCACAGTTTCTGAAAAACACAAAGAAAAACATTTCACTCAAAATGACCGACACAGACTAAAATTATTTGAATGAATTGAAGAGAAAACTCATATGAAACTAAAGCTAAAGCTAATCAGTGACAACAGAATTGCATTCAATGACGAAGGACCAAATAATGACAATACCACATGAGAAGAAAACTGGAAATCAGTGCTGTGTTTTCAGACAGGGCCGGGCCTCGCTGTCTGAGCAGTGCAGTGAAACCAGAGCTGAGGAGAGTCGGCTGGAGGCGGAGCTACAGGAGGAGAGGAGGAGGATGAACAGGATGAAGAGCATGATGCAGGACACAGCTGTAACTCTCAGATATGTCCTGATGGTAAAACAACAAGAATCCTGACCACATTAATAACATCAGGACACATAAACATGTTCAAGGGATCTCAGTTAAGGACAAAACTGCCTCAGCAAAGCCAGAAGAAGTGCTAGCACTAATGTAAAGATCCAACAGTCTGACCTGGGGTTTTTTTTGGACATTGTTAGTCAGTTATTATGGTGAGGTAAAAAAGTATAGTTATCCAGGTTAGCTTACTAGCCTAGCTGACCCTCTGCAGCCATGAATTAAATAACTTCCCCAAATCATCACTTCAACTTCACTACTTCTGTATAACACAGCCTTTCTAAACACGTTAATGTTTTAATTAACCCTGGTCTTCACACCATGATCTATATCAACAAAACCAGCTGAATTGTTAAGTAATGAATTCACAATCATCATGACCATTAAGCTAATTGATTCTCGCTCATGTAAATGGAAGAAGTAGAAATGTAAGGAGGTTTTAAACCCAAATAACACAGAATAAGCTGGAGAATGATACTTATGTGTATAGTGGTCTTTGTTGATCTTATATTACTGAGAGGACTCTTATGACAGTGCATCATTGTGACATTTGAAGTATCTCTAAATAAGAAGTTGCTGCCACACAATCGTTAATTAAGTAGGCTGATAATGAACTGAACTGTTAGTAAAGTACAAGCACAGTATAGCAACAAGAAAAACAGCCACTATTGTTTATTGTGCCATTTATTTAATTTATTGAGATTGTTTCCTCTTGTTAGAAATGTTTCTCTCAGTAACCCTGATGTTGGCTCTGTTCCCTGCAGGAGGCACCGACTGAGCAGGACTCAGAGGCGGACTCTGTCCCCCTGTGGAAGCAGCTGATACAGAAGCTGCTGGAGGACTTGGACTGGCCCACACTCACCAACTCCACCACGGGGAACGACCACCTGAACGAGCAGCAGACCTCTGACCCTGCAGCAGCTCTGTAATAAAATCCCTCTCTCACTGATTATGTCTGTTGTTTTGAAGGTCTGTTAGTGGCTTTTGATCTGCATTGTGCATCACATCCTGAGACTACTGTTTACCATCCATCAACTACATATAGAAATTATTCATGGCTTTAATATGCTTGATGGCATGTTTAAGTGTAATTCTTTGGGAGAATTTTGAATATCCCAATCACAACAAAGAAATAAGTCTCAGATTTTGCCAGTGAGGCTAATCATCACAACAATACAGTGTTGTTCTTGACCGATCTTGTCACAGCTACTAAGTCCTCCTGCCTTGTCACCATCATCCTGTTTCTTGTGTCTTTACAGAGAAGGGACCCTGAGTCCAGCTTCTGATCAGGGACTTCTACCCCGTCCCACACTGAAACACAAAGATGTACTCTCTGGGACAGGAGCTGGGTCCAGCAGCACCCATGTGCCTCTGCACAGGTTTGGTTCAGACTTTGGATTTCACCCGCTGGGTCTGCAGGGGGCAGTGTTGTGTTTGGAAGTCTAGTTTAAAAACTGTTAATGGGCTCTGTTGAGTGAATGTTGCCCTTGTGTTAAATTTAAAAGTCCTTTTTCTAACAATATATATACAGTATTTATATAAAACAACAACAGAACAATCTGTTTTCATTTTCATGCAATTTTCAATAATAGATGTCACTTTAATTGTAGATGACTCTATTTGGTGTGTTGGTGTGTGTCTTTGATGTAACTCTACTCAATTATCTTACTTCTGTTGTTCTTTTCTATCCCTCAGGAAGCCCTCCAGTCAGAAAACATCCAGCGCCAATAACCCAAATGAATCAGCAGTCAGATTTCTGAACCCGAGAAAGTCGTTTACTAAACCAAAATAACACAAACTAAACTCATTTCCTCCTTTTTTCCTCCTTGTGTTTGAGAAAACCCTTCATATTAAAGAGGATCCACATTGTTGATAGTTTGACTGATGACTCCATTTACCCCTTGAAATACCTCTTTTAAAGTGAGTCGGTAACTTTGTGGCCACAAGTTAAATAAATAATGATACGCTAAAATTAACTGTGGAGAGTTCTGAGTAGAGAAGGGCATTGAGGAGTCAGTGTATATCTATGTAAAGTTTGATAACATTTGGTAACATTAGCCACCAGAGGCTACTGATCATACCAGACTGAGTAGGGATGTAGCAGAAAACCTCCAGAGGGTCCAATCAATTCACCTTGTCATTAATAAGAATGAATGTGCTATTTGTTCTTTAAAAAATTCACATGGTCTTTCTTAAAGGCAGCGATGGAAGAAGCAGTCTGATCATTTACTGAAGTAAAAGTAGCAATACCACAGTACAGAAATACTACAAGTAAAAGCCCTGCCTTCAAAATCTCACTTAACTAAAAGTAAAAAGAAAGTATTCTAGAAATACTTACAGTAAAAAAAAAGAAAGTAAAATAAATCATCATGCAGAAAGGCTCATTTTAGAATAATGTTGCCGCTGGTAAAGATGATGCTAATTTTAATTTATTTATGTACTGCTGAATAACTTGTGAATTTCCCCCCAGGGATCAATAAACTTTTAATCTATATTATATCATCATTAATTTGTTCATTATATTGTGTATTATTAATTTGAATGTGCAATGTAACTTCTAATTTATGTTTTGCCAAACCATTTACTTATATTGTAGATTTCTTCAGATTATTAGCTGAATAGTTTTACTGTTTTCTCCTCAATGTTTGTCTTTACAAAGGAAAAATTAGTGGAGTTGTTTCAGTTTATTTAGCTTTTTAGTTATTCAACCCTGTTGAAATATTCAGTCTCTCTGGAGAAGTAAAGAGAAAAACTGTTCTTGGTTCACTGACTGAGAACCTTCATCAACATGTACTGTACTGAATCAAGAGTGAAATATTTACCTCAGAAAACATCCTGACACCATCTGCTGGTGACAAAATGTTACAGCAGCGTTTCCTCATTAGTTACAAGAGAAGAGAAAATGAAAGTAGATTTTGACATTGTTGAACAGAGCTGAGACGCCATTACAGGGAGTGAGATCTCTGCTGGAAAACACACAATCTGAAGACTTTATTTCAACAATCAGGAGGCAAAAACTTGGTGAGTCTATAGACAATTTAAATACCAAACCAATGGCTGAGAAAACTGCTGTCTTTGGAAGTTTCCTGAGCTGCCATGTGTGTTCAGAGACTTTCAGAGATCCCGTGTCTCTGAGCTGCAACCACAGCTTCTGTTCAAGCTGCCTGAAAAAATTCTGGGAACAAGCTAAAAACAAAAACTGTCCCATTTGTAAAAGAAGATCCTCAAAGGATTGTCCACCAGTGAATTTTGCTCTGAAGGAACTGGCTGACTCCTTTGCTGAGAGACTGAACACTGGACCACCTGAGACAGAAAAAGGAGAGAAGCAGGTGGAGGTGAAAGAGGAGGTCGTGTGTGATAAACACCCAGAAGTCTCTTATTGGTTCTGTGAGGACGAGCAGAGAGCTGTGTGTCCTGTCTGTGAGTTTTCTCTCCACCAGACTCACAAGGTGGTTCCTGTAGAAGAAGCAGTCAGTGAGCTGAAGGAGCAGCTGACATCTGACTTAAAGTCTCTACAGGACAAGAGGAACAAATACAAACATGTGAAGAAAACATACAATGAAGTGTTTCAACACTCCAAGAAGCAGCTGTTGTCCACAGAGAGGCAGATCAGAGCAGAGTTCAACAAGCTGCACCAGTTCCTGAAAGAGGAAGAGGAGTCCAGACTGGCAGCTCTGAGGGAGGAAGAGGAGCAGAAGGGGAAGACTATCAGCAGAGAGATGAAGATGATGGAGGAGCAGATCTCCTCTCTGTCAGACAGTATCTGTGCTGTTGAAGAGGAGCTGCAGAAACACAACGTGCCATTCCTCAGCAGTTATAAAGCCACTCAGACCAGAGCCAGAGTCCAGTGCTCACTGTCAGATCCACAGCTGGTCTCAGGAGCGCTGATAGATGTGGCCAAACACCTGGGCAACCTGTCCTTCAGAGTCTGGGAGAAGATGAAGGACAAGGTCCACTTCAGTCCTGTCATTCTGGACCCAAACACTGCAAGCCGCTTTCTCTATCTGTCTGATGATCTGACCAGTGTGAGACGTGGAGACACAAAGCAACAGCTTCCTGACAATCCAGAGAGAAACACTAATTATACCAATCTTCATGGCTCTGAGGGCTTCAGCTCAGGGAAACACAGCTGGGAGGTGGAGGTGGGAGATCATCCTGGCTGGTATATAGGTTTGGCTAAAGAGTCAGTTGACAGGAAGGGAAAGTCGGAGAGTTTTGCCACACCAGAATATGGAATCTGGTGTTTATTGTATTATAAGGGAAAATACAGTACTGGTGCTGGTGAGACTGTCAGAGTGATGAAGAGTCTCCAGAGGATCAGAGTCCAGCTGGACTATGACAGGGGGGAGGTGTCCTTCTACGACACTGAAGACACGACTCACATCTACACTCACAGAGACACTTTCACTGAGAAACTCTTCCCCTTTTTCTGTGTTTTAAAGGCTGATGATGCTAAAACTGCTGATATCAAAATCTGTCAGACTGATATTTCTCTGTGATGTTCAGGGAGGTTGGTGAAGTCAAAGTAACTTATTAGGATTTTGATAATGGTGTTGTTTTTTTGTCAGTTACAGATGATTCCAGTCAGTTCTTTACAACAGGAGTAGTGTGATATGTAAATAATTGAAGAAAATGTGGAGATCAGGTTAAAAATACCCAAAATGGAACACATTTGTTGGTTGGTGTATAATATATACTGTATATTTCCAAATCACAAAAAAAGAGACTAAAGCATAAATGATTAATGGTGTGAAACATTCATTCCAAAATGGTGTTTGTGGTGTAAACATGCTGCAAGAACTGGGATGAGTAAATAACTAAAAATGCATTTATATCAAAACATTTAGATGGTTTAATTTTCTTTAAATAAAACTGTTCATCAAATACTGACTGTAAGATGGTGCAACTAGACTGTCAGAAGCCTAATTTCTAATATGTATTAAAAATGTTGATTGCAAAGCTCTGACCTCTTCTTTGAATTGTGGAGGTTAGTTGGGATCATTTCTACATTCATCTTTATTATTTCACAGCAGCCTTCATTTCATAATTCTTAAACATTTAAGTGGAGCTGCTGTTTGGTCCTGTGTGTTTACTGTTTATGTTAACTGTCCCAACAACCCATCAACGCACGACGAGTCTGTCCTGGATGAGCTTCAGGATTTACACTGGATAACTGTGGATTCATTTTATGTTGTGTTCAAACACGATGTTCAAAATTATGTGACTCTGATCTAAAGTATATCCCAGGGGCGTTGCCAGACACTTTTTACCGGGGCACATGCCCTAGTAAACATGCGCTGTGCCCCCTGTAAAATTCCAGATGAAATTTCATGAATGAGTCTATTTTTCATCACAGACAGTTTATGATCACAAAATAATATCTGTACCCTTGTGCTATGACTGACGCGTCTAGGAGTATATGACAGCTCCTGTGACAATGTACATTCTTGGTGGTATTACCACAAGTGAACACAATCAAACAGGAAAACTCCCTTATTGTGAGACAGTGAGAGCATGCGCATCGCCAGACACTTTTTGCTTTGTATGTGTGTGTGTGTGTGTGTGTTGGGGGGGGGGGATGTCTGTGCCCCTGTAAAGCTGCAGGCCTAGCAACGCCCCTGGTATATCCATAGTTCTGTATCAAAACGCACAGGGAAATATCATTTTTAAAAACTATTTTAAGGCCTGATGCAGGTTTACAGTAATTGTATAATCATTCCTCATATACTGTCACAACAGCAATGTGCATTTAAGCGTTTTGTAAAAAAAAAATAATAATAATGTTCAACCTACCCAATTATTGCAGGACACCTGATTAAAATATTAAAATACACAAACAACGTTTGGGGGGGGACCGTGAATCCGGACCGTGACCCTAAGACCAAGAGAGACATTTATGTGTAGCGGAACCACAATGTCCAAAAGATTGAAACTGTCCGGCGCCCCACAGTAACGTCAATGTGATGAAGTGAATGAAATTAATAGTTTGATGCATCGTATTGTTGGAGCAGAGTGTTAACTTGCTAGCTTACTTCGGATGGTAGCATTGTTTAATAATCAGTAAATAGCTGAGTCGACGTAAGTTAAAGTTACTTCATCTTAAATTCATCAGGGACATTTGGAAAGTTAACGTCAGGTCTGTTCAGGTGTTATTTCAACCTGTTGGCTGTGTTTTCCTGCTTGTATGTCAGTTAAAATGCTCTTAGTTTTCCATCCCCTTTAAAAGTAATAGGGCAGTTGTAAGCCTTTGGTTTATTGTGTCACAGTTTATGTTTGTGAAAGTTTATATCTATATATTATAGAAAATGTTTGGTTCTGTGACATTAAATATTCCCACAAAGGATGTAAGTTTGTGGTGAGAGTAAAAATAAGAGATAAAAAGTATTAAATTAAGCACCCACATGTACCTGTACAAGAAGAATACACAGATTATAGTTTGGGATCATTGCAATCTTTCAGGGTCAAGTTCATTTCTTACTCTAGCATGGTGGAGGTCTTATGAAACCCTAACCCATTTTCTCCCTGTTGAAATGAAAACAGTATTTTTTGCCACTAATATAGCTTCTACAGCACATGTGAAATGTAAACATTTCTTTTGTTTGAAGGCATCATTTACACTTCCAACCCAAAAGCTATGATCACACTTTAGTAGACAGAAATGTATCTTTATACCTGAGTGTGAGATGAATCTTTGAAGAACTTTAAATCACTGACAAGGATGGTATGGTAATATGACAACAGTGTATTTCTAGACAGTTCATATCAGATAGCCTAGTTACTGTATATATTGAATTGGTATTCAATGGTTTTTCATTTCATTGAACCTGTTACAAACACATTATACTGTACTACAGTACGTTCATTCACCGTAACATTAACAATGATGGCTAGCTGTGCAGTTAAGCAACCGTTACACTGCATTTAACACAAATTAGATGTAGGAAGAAACTCCTGGGTTGAGTTAAATCTCAATAAGTGTAACCTCACCTTTCCTCTCCTGTCCCTCCCCAAGTGGCGAGGCTTGCAGGTCTGGAGGAGCTTCAGAAGCAAGTGGAGCAGCTGAAGGCCAACATGGAGTCTTTGGAGAAGGAGCATGCCTGTCAGAAGGAGGAACACAAAGCTGAAATCCACAGCCTGGAAATGAAAGCACTGCAGGAAAAGTGGAGGTTAAGACTGTTGATTATCATAGCCTATCCCAGATATAAAGAATACATAATAATGACAAATTCCTGGCAGTTTTTTATTTTTTTATTTAAGGGTAAAAAGCTAAGTCACATCAAAAAATAAACAAACACCTGCATGAGCCCTGCATGTACTTTGCTGAAACTATTTACTCTCCCACTCTCTTCTCTCCTGTTCGCTGTCAAAAGGTTGGAGAAGGACTTGGCAACAGAGCTGCAGCAACAGGTGGACCAGAAGATCCCGGTGACGACCAGGTTGGCCCTTCAGGAGAACACGGAGGTTAAGGCTCGGTTCAGCAAGCTGTCAGAGCAGACGTTGGTCGTGATCAGGGAGAACTCTACCCTGAAGGACCGAAATAATCATCTCAGCCTGGAAGTGGACAACCTGGAGCAAATGCTCAATGAAACATCCCGCCAGAGCTGCATCAGCAAGAAGGTACGAGAGCGACTTGATGGATAATAAAGTTTTTCACAAATATACACATATCTTTCTATGCATTATTTGAGCCTAATTGTTTGATTTGAATTTTTATTTATACTGTTCTTGTCATTTTTTAGTGCTTTGTAACATTGTTAAGTTAGTTGTAAATTATTATTATTATTACTATTATTATTGTTGTTGTTGTTATTATTCAGTTTATTATATTACAGTTGTATATATAGGATGGGATCCATTCAGTTTTGCATTTTTTTACTTCATGATGTTCACATACATGAGTTAAAACTAGCCTTGTAATTTTAAGATAGTTTTAACTTATGTGTCAAAATTGGATTATCTGCAGATTGTTATAGAAAGTTTAATTCTATTTCTTAATGACATTTATTTTCTCAAAACTGCAAGTTTAATTGTTTTTTCCTCCTTTCAGCATTCTTTCTTATTGAACTTACTATTTACTTTGTTTTTCCTTGGGCTTGTGTTGCACAATTAACAATTAACTCACCAAAATCTTTCCCCATCTTCTCTCCATCAGGTGGTGCAGCAGCTTACCGAGAAGTGCCAGCAGCTGCAGGCGAAGTTGAAAGGCTGTAGGCAAGAACTAAAGCAGCTTCAGACCGAACACACAGCAGCCCTGGCTGACATGGAGGCGCTCAGGTCAGAGTTTATTGTGTCTCTACTGACCGAATCTATAACTAAAAGTTCAGATTCAATCAGTGTAAGGAGCATGTAACAAGAATATCTAAATATGCTTTACAGATAATTCACAGTTTCTGAAAAACACAAAGAAAAACATTTCACTCAAAATGACCGACACAGACTAAAATTATTTGAATGAATTGAAGAGAAAACTCATATGAAACTAAAGCTAAACCTAATCAGTGACAACAGAATTGCATTCGATGACGAAGGACCAAATAATGACAATACCACATGAGAAGAAAACTGGAAATCAGTGCTGTGCTTTCAGACAGGGCCGGGCCTCGCTGTCTGAGCAGTGCAGTGAAACCAGAGCTGAGGAGAGTCGGCTGGAGGCGGAGCTACAGGAGGAGAGGAGGAGGATGAGCAGGATGAAGAGCATGATGCAGGACACAGCTGTAACTCTCAGATATGTCCTGATGGTAAAACAACAACAATCCTGACCACATTAATAACATCAGGACACATAAACATGTTCAAGGGATCTCAGTTAAGGACAAAACTGCCTCAGCAAAGCCAGAAGAAGTGCTAGCACTAATGTAAAGATCCAACAGTCTGACTTGGGGGGTTTTTTGGACATTGTTAGTTGGTTATTATGGTGAGGTAGTCAATTATAGTTATCCAGGTTAGCTAACTAGCCTAGCTGACCCTCTGCAGGCATGAATTAAATAACTTCCCCAAATCACCACTGTAACTTCACTACTTCTGTATAACACAGCCTTTCTAAACACGTTAATGTTTTAATTAACCCTGGTCTTCACACCATGATCTATATCAACAAAACCAGCTGAATTGTTAAGTAATGAATTCACAATCATCATGACCATTAAGCTAATTGATTCTCGCTCATGTAAATGGAAGAAGTAGAAATGTAAGGAGGTTTTAAACCCAAATAACACAGAATTAGCTGGAGAATGATATTTACGTGTATAGTGATCTTTGTTGATCTTATATTACTGAGAGGATTCTTATGACAGTGCATCATTGTGACATTTGAAGTATCTCTAAATAAGAAGTTGCTGCCACACAATCGTTAATTAAGTAGGCTGATAATGAACTGAACTGAACTGAGCTTGTAAAGTACAAGCACAGTATAGCAACATGAAAAACAGCCACTATTGTTTATTGTGCCATTTATTTTATTTATTGAGATTGTTTCCTCTTCTTAGAAATGTTTCTCTATGTAACCCTGATGTTGGCTCTGTTCCCTGCAGGAGGCACCGACCGAGCAGGACTCAGAGGCGGACTCTGTCCCCCTGTGGAAGCAGCTGATACAGAAGCTGCTGGAGGACTTGGACTGGCCCACACTCACCAACTCCACCACGGGGAACGACCACCTGAACGAGCAGCCGACCTCTGACCCTGCAGCAGCTCTGTAATAAAATCCCTCTCTCACTGATTATGTCTGTTGTTTTGAAGGTCTGTTAGTGGCTTTTGATCTGCATTGTGCATCACATCGTGAGACTGCTGTATACCATCCATCAACTACATATAGAAATTATTCATGGCTTTAATATGCTTGATGGCATGTTTAAGTCTATGTCTTTCAGAGAATTTTTTATATCCCAAATCACAACAAAGAAATAAGTCTCAGATGTTGCCAGTGAGGCTAATCATCACAACAATACAGCGCTGTTCTCGACCGATCTTGTCACAGCTACTAAGTCCTCCTGCCTTGTCAACATTATCCTGTTTCTTGTGTCTTTACAGAGAAGGGACCCTGAATCCAGCTACTGATCAGGGACTTCTACCCCGTCCCACACTGAAACACAAAGACGTACTCTCTGGGACAGGAGCTGGGTCCAGCAGCACCCATGTGCCTCTGCACAGGTTTGGTTCAGACTTTGGATTTCACCCGCTGGGTCTGCAGGGGGCAGTGTTGTGTTTGGAAGTCTAGTTTAAAAACTGTTAATGGGCTCTGTTGAGTGAATGTTGCCCTTGTGTTAAATTTAAAAGTCCTTTTTCTAACAATATATATACAGTATTTATATAAAACAACAACAGAACAATCTGTTTTCATTTTCATGCAATTTTCAATAATAGATGTCACTTTAATTGTAGATGACTCTATTTGGTGTGTTGGTGTGTGTCTTTGATGTAACTCTACTCAATTATCTTACTTCTGTTGTTCTTTTCTATCCCTCAGGAAGCCCTCCAGTCAGAAAACATCCAGCGCCAATAACCCAAATGAATCAGCAGTCAGATTTCTGAACCCGAGAAAGTCGTTTACTAAACCAAAATAACACAAACTAAACTCATTTCCTCCTTTTTTCCTCCTTGTGTTTGAGAAAACCCTTCATATTAAAGAGGATCCACATTGTTGATAGTTTGACTGATGACTCCATTTACCCCTTGAAATACCTCTTTTAAAGTGAGTCGGTAACTTTGTGGCCACAAGTTAAATAAATAATGATACGCTAAAATTAACTGTGGAGAGTTCTGAGTAGAGAAGGGCATTGAGGAGTCAGTGTATATCTATGTAAAGTTTGATAACATTTGGTAACATTAGCCACCAGAGGCTACTGATCATACCAGACTGAGTAGGGATGTAGCAGAAAACCTCCAGAGGGTCCAATCAATTCACCTTGTCATTAATAAGAATGAATGTGCTATTTGTTCTTTAAAAAATTCACATGGTCTTTCTTAAAGGCAGCGATGGAAGAAGCAGTCTGATCATTTACTGAAGTAAAAGTAGCAATACCACAGTACAGAAATACTACAAGTAAAAGCCCTGCCTTCAAAATCTCACTTAACTAAAAGTAAAAAGAAAGTATTCTAGAAATACTTACAGTAAAAAAAAATAAAGTAAAATAAATCATCATGCAGAAAGGCTCATTTTAGAATAATGTTGCCGCTGGTAAAGATGATGCTAATTTTAATTTATTTATGTACTGCTGAATAACTTGTGAATTTCCCCCCAGGGATCAATAAACTTTTAATCTATATTATATCATCATTAATTTGTTCATTATATTGTGTATTATTAATTTGAATGTGCAATGTAACTTCTAATTTATGTTTTGCCAAACCATTTACTTATATTGTAGATTTCTTCAGATTATTAGCTGAATAGTTTTACTGTTTTCTCCTCAATGTTTGTCTTTACAAAGGAAAAATTAGTGGAGTTGTTTCAGTTTATTTAGCTTTTTAGTCATTCAACCCTGTTGAAATATTCAGTCTCTCTGGAGAAGTAAAGAGAAAAACTGTTCTTGGTTCACTGACTGAGAACCTTCATCAACATGTACTGTACTGAATCAAGAGTGAAATATTTACCTCAGAAAACATCCTGACACCATCTGCTGGTGACAAAATGTTACAGCAGCGTTTCCTCATTAGTTACAAGAGAAGAGAAAATGAAAGTAGATTTTGACATTGTTGAACAGAGCTGAGACGCCATTACAGGGAGTGAGATCTCTGCTGGAAAACACACAATCTGAAGACTTTATTTCAACAATCAGGAGGCAAAAACTTGGTGAGTCTATAGACAATTTAAATACCAAACCAATGGCTGAGAAAACTGCTGTCTTTGGAAGTTTCCTGAGCTGCCATGTGTGTTCAGAGACTTTCAGAGATCCCGTGTCTCTGAGCTGCAACCACAGCTTCTGTTCAAGCTGCCTGAAAAAATTCTGGGAACAAGCTAAAAACAAAAACTGTCCCATTTGTAAAAGAAGATCCTCAAAGGATTGTCCACCAGTGAATTTTGCTCTGAAGGAACTGGCTGACTCCTTTGCTGAGAGACTGAACACTGGACCACCTGAGACAGAAAAAGGAGAGAAGCAGGTGGAGGTGAAAGAGGAGGTCGTGTGTGATAAACACCCAGAAGTCTCTTATTGGTTCTGTGAGGACGAGCAGAGAGCTGTGTGTCCTGTCTGTGAGTTTTCTCTCCACCAGACTCACAAGGTGGTTCCTGTAGAAGAAGCAGTCAGTGAGCTGAAGGAGCAGCTGACATCTGACTTAAAGTCTCTACAGGACAAGAGGAACAAATACAAACATGTGAAGAAAACATACAATGAAGTGTTTCAACACTCCAAGAAGCAGCTGTTGTCCACAGAGAGGCAGATCAGAGCAGAGTTCAACAAGCTGCACCAGTTCCTGAAAGAGGAAGAGGAGTCCAGACTGGCAGCTCTGAGGGAGGAAGAGGAGCAGAAGGGGAAGACTATCAGCAGAGAGATGAAGATGATGGAGGAGCAGATCTCCTCTCTGTCAGACAGTATCTGTGCTGTTGAAGAGGAGCTGCAGAAACACAACGTGCCATTCCTCAGCAGTTATAAAGCCACTCAGACCAGAGCCAGAGTCCAGTGCTCACTGTCAGATCCACAGCTGGTCTCAGGAGCGCTGATAGATGTGGCCAAACACCTGGGCAACCTGTCCTTCAGAGTCTGGGAGAAGATGAAGGACAAGGTCCACTTCAGTCCTGTCATTCTGGACCCAAACACTGCAAGCCGCTTTCTCTATCTGTCTGATGATCTGACCAGTGTGAGACGTGGAGACACAAAGCAACAGCTTCCTGACAATCCAGAGAGAAACACTAATTATACCAATCTTCATGGCTCTGAGGGCTTCAGCTCAGGGAAACACAGCTGGGAGGTGGAGGTGGGAGATCATCCTGGCTGGTATATAGGTTTGGCTAAAGAGTCAGTTGACAGGAAGGGAAAGTCGGAGAGTTTTGCCACACCAGAATATGGAATCTGGTGTTTATTGTATTATAAGGGAAAATACAGTACTGGTGCTGGTGAGACTGTCAGAGTGATGAAGAGTCTCCAGAGGATCAGAGTCCAGCTGGACTATGACAGGGGGGAGGTGTCCTTCTACGACACTGAAGACACGACTCACATCTACACTCACAGAGACACTTTCACTGAGAAACTCTTCCCCTTTTTCTGTGTTTTAAAGGCTGATGATGCTAAAACTGCTGATATCAAAATCTGTCAGACTGATATTTCTCTGTGATGTTCAGGGAGGTTGGTGAAGTCAAAGTAACTTATTAGGATTTTGATAATGGTGTTGTTTTTTTGTCAGTTACAGATGATTCCAGTCAGTTCTTTACAACAGGAGTAGTGTGATATGTAAATAATTGAAGAAAATGTGGAGATCAGGTTAAAAATACCCAAAATGGAACACATTTGTTGGTTGGTGTATAATATATACTGTATATTTCCAAATCACAAAAAAAGAGACTAAAGCATAAATGATTAATGGTGTGAAACATTCATTCCAAAATGGTGTTTGTGGTGTAAACATGCTGCAAGAACTGGGATGAGTAAATAACTAAAAATGCATTTATATCAAAACATTTAGATGGTTTAATTTTCTTTAAATAAAACTGTTCATCAAATACTGACTGTAAGATGGTGCAACTAGACTGTCAGAAGCCTAATTTCTAATATGTATTAAAAATGTTGATTGCAAAGCTCTGACCTCTTCTTTGAATTGTGGAGGTTAGTTGGGATCATTTCTACATTCATCTTTATTATTTCACAGCAGCCTTCATTTCATAATTCTTAAACATTTAAGTGGAGCTGCTGTTTGGTCCTGTGTGTTTACTGTTTATGTTAACTGTCCCAACAACCCATCAACGCACGACGAGTCTGTCCTGGATGAGCTTCAGGATTTACACTGGATAACTGTGGATTCATTTTATGTTGTGTTCAAACACGATGTTCAAAATTATGTGACTCTGATCTAAAGTATATCCCAGGGGCGTTGCCAGACACTTTTTACCGGGGCACATGCCCTAGTAAACATGCGCTGTGCCCCCTGTAAAATTCCAGATGAAATTTCATGAATGAGTCTATTTTTCATCACAGACAGTTTATGATCACAAAATAATATCTGTACCCTTGTGCTATGACTGACGCGTCTAGGAGTATATGACAGCTCCTGTGACAATGTACATTCTTGGTGGTATTACCACAAGTGAACACAATCAAACAGGAAAACTCCCTTATTGTGAGACAGTGAGAGCATGCGCATCGCCAGACACTTTTTGCTTTGTATGTGTGTGTGTGTGTGTGTGTTGGGGGGGGGGGATGTCTGTGCCCCTGTAAAGCTGCAGGCCTAGCAACGCCCCTGGTATATCCATAGTTCTGTATCAAAACGCACAGGGAAATATCATTTTTTAAAAACTATTTTAAGGCCTGATGCAGGTTTACAGTAATTGTATAATCATTCCTCATATACTGTCACAACAGCAATGTGCATTTAAGCATTTTGTAAAAAAAAAATAATAATAATGTTCAACCTACCCAATTATTGCAGGACACCTGATTAAAATATTAAAATACACAAACAACGTTTGGGGGGGGACCGTGAATCCGGACCGTGACCCTAAGACCAAGAGAGACATTTATGTGTAGCGGAACCACAATGTCCAAAAGATTGAAACTGTCCGGCGCCCCACAGTAACGTCAATGTGATGAAGTGAATGAAATTAATAGTTTGATGCATCGTATTGTTGGAGCAGAGTGTTAACTTGCTAGCTTACTTCGGATGGTAGCATTGTTTAATAATCAGTAAATAGCTGAGTCGACGTAAGTTAAAGTTACTTCATCTTAAATTCATCAGGGACATTTGGAAAGTTAACGTCAGGTCTGTTCAGGTGTTATTTCAACCTGTTGGCTGTGTTTTCCTGCTTGTATGTCAGTTAAAATGCTCTTAGTTTTCCATCCCCTTTAAAAGTAATAGGGCAGTTGTAAGCCTTTGGTTTATTGTGTCACAGTTTATGTTTGTGAAAGTTTATATCTATATATTATAGAAAATGTTTGGTTCTGTGACATTAAATATTCCCACAAAGGATGTAAGTTTGTGGTGAGAGTAAAAATAAGAGATAAAAAGTATTAAATTAAGCACCCACATGTACCTGTACAAGAAGAATACACAGATTATAGTTTGGGATCATTGCAATCTTTCAGGGTCAAGTTCATTTCTTACTCTAGCATGGTGGAGGTCTTATGAAACCCTAACCCATTTTCTCCCTGTTGAAATGAAAACAGTATTTTTTGCCACTAATATAGCTTCTACAGCACATGTGAAATGTAAAGATTTCTTTTGTTTGAAGGCATCATTTACACTTCCAACCCAAAAGCTATGATCACACTTTAGTAGACAGAAATGTATCTTTATACCTGAGTGTGAGATGAATCTTTGAAGAACTTGAAATCACTGACAAGGATGGTATGGTAATATGACAACAGTGTATTTCTAGACAGTTCATATCAGATAGCCTAGTTACTGTATATATTGAATTGGTATTCAATGGTTTTTCATTTCATTGAACCTGTTACAAACACATTATACTGTACTACAGTACGTTCATTCACCGTAACATTAACAATGATGGCTAGCTGTGCAGTTAAGCAACCGTTACACTGCATTTAACACAAATTATATGTAGGAAGAAACTCCTGGGTTGAGTTAAATCTCAATAAGTGTAACCTCACCTTTCCTCTCCTGTCCCTCCCCAAGTGGCGAGGCTTGCAGGTCTGGAGGAGCTTCAGAAGCAAGTGGAGCAGCTGAAGGCCAACATGGAGTCTTTGGAGAAGGAGCATGCCTGTCAGAAGGAGGAACACAAAGCTGAAATCCACAGCCTGGAAATGAAAGCACTGCAGGAAAAGTGGAGGTTAAGACTGTTGATTATCATAGCCTATCCCAGATATAAAGAATACATAATAATGACAAATTCCTGGCAGTTTTTTATTTTTTTATTTAAGGGTAAAAAGCTAAGTCACATCAAAAAATAAACAAACACCTGCATGAGCCCTGCATGTACTTTGCTGAAACTATTTACTCTCCCACTCTCTTCTCTCCTGTTCGCTGTCAAAAGGTTGGAGAAGGACTTGGCAACAGAGCTGCAGCAACAGGTGGACCAGAAGATCCCGGTGACGACCAGGTTGGCCCTTCAGGAGAACACGGAGGTTAAGGCTCGGTTCAGCAAGCTGTCAGAGCAGACGTTGGTCGTGATCAGGGAGAACTCTACCCTGAAGGAGCGAAATAATCATCTCAGCCTGGAAGTGGACAACCTGGAGCAAATGCTCAATGAAACATCCCGCCAGAGCTGCATCAGCAAGAAGGTACGAGAGCGACTTGATGGATAATAAAGTTTTTCACAAATATACACATATCTTTCTATGCATTATTTGAGCCTAATTGTTTGATTTGAATTTTTATTTATACTGTTCTTGTCATTTTTTAGTGCTTTGTAACATTGTTAAGTTAGTTGTAAATTATTATTATTATTACTATTATTATTGTTGTTGTTGTTATTATTCAGTTTATTATATTACAGTTGTATATATAGGATGGGATCCATTCAGTTTTGCATTTTTTTACTTCATGATGTTCACATACATGAGTTAAAACTAGCCTTGTAATTTTAAGATAGTTTTAACTTATGTGTCAAAATTGGATTATCTGCAGATTGTTATAGAAAGTTTAATTCTATTTCTTAATGACATTTATTTTCTCAAAACTGCAAGTTTAATTGTTTTTTCCTCCTTTCAGCATTCTTTCTTATTGAACTTACTATTTACTTTGTTTTTCCTTGGGCTTGTGTTGCACAATTAACAATTAACTCACCAAAATCTTTCCCCATCTTCTCTCCATCAGGTGGTGCAGCAGCTTACCGAGAAGTGCCAGCAGCTGCAGGCAAAGTTGAAAGGCTGTAGGCAAGAACTCAAGCAGCTTCAGACAGAACACACAGCAGCCCTGGCTGAGATGGAGGCGCTCAGGTCAGAGTTTATTGTGTCTCTACTGACCGAATCTATAACTAAAAGTTCAGATTCAATCAGTGTAAGGAGCATGTAACAAGAATATCTGAATATGCTTTACAGATAATTCACAGTTTCTGAAAAACACAAAGAAAAACATTTCACTCAAAATGACCGACACAGACTAAAATTATTTGAATGAATTGAAGAGAAAACTCATATGAAACTAAAGCTAAAGCTAATCAGTGACAACAGAATTGCATTCAATGACGAAGGACCAAATAATGACAATACCACATGAGAAGAAAACTGGAAATCAGTGCTGTGTTTTCAGACAGGGCCGGGCCTCGCTGTCTGAGCAGTGCAGTGAAACCAGAGCTGAGGAGAGTCGGCTGGAGGCGGAGCTACAGGAGGAGAGGAGGAGGATGAGCAGGATGAAGAGCATGATGCAGGACACAGCTGTAACTCTCAGATATGTCCTGATGGTAAAACAACAACAATCCTGACCACATTAATAACATCAGGACACATAAACATGTTCAAGGGATCTCAGTTAAGGACAAAACTGCCTCAGCAAAGCCAGAAGAAGTGCTAGCACTAATGTAAAGATCCAACAGTCTGACTTGGGGGGTTTTTTGGACATTGTTAGTTGGTTATTATGGTGAGGTAGTCAATTATAGTTATCCAGGTTAGCTAACTAGCCTAGCTGACCCTCTGCAGGCATGAATTAAATAACTTCCCCAAATCACCACTGTAACTTCACTACTTCTGTATAACACAGCCTTTCTAAACACGTTAATGTTTTAATTAACCCTGGTCTTCACACCATGATCTATATCAACAAAACCAGCTGAATTGTTAAGTAATGAATTCACAATCATCATGACCATTAAGCTAATTGATTCTCGCTCATGTAAATGGAAGAAGTAGAAATGTAAGGAGGTTTTAAACCCAAATAACACAGAATTAGCTGGAGAATGATATTTACGTGTATAGTGATCTTTGTTGATCTTATATTACTGAGAGGACTCTTATGACAGTGCATCATTGTGACATTTGAAGTATCTCTAAATAAGAAGTTGCTGCCACACAATCGTTAATTAAGTAGGCTGATAATGAACTGAACTGTTAGTAAAGTACAAGCACAGTATAGCAACATGAAAAACAGCCACTATTGTTTATTGTGCCATTTATTTTATTTATTGAGATTGTTTCCTCTTCTTAGAAATGTTTCTCTCAGTAACCCTGATGTTGGCTCTGTTCCCTGCAGGAGGCACCGACCGAGCAGGACTCAGAGGCGGACTCTGTCCCCCTGTGGAAGCAGCTGATACAGAAGCTGCTGGAGGACTTGGACTGGCCCACACTCACCAACTCCACCACGGGGAACGACCACCTGAACGAGCAGCCGACCTCTGACCCTGCAGCAGCTCTGTAATAAAATCCCTCTCTCACTGATTATGTCTGTTGTTTTGAAGGTCTGTTAGTGGCTTTTGATCTGCATTGTGCATCACATCGTGAGACTGCTGTATACCATCCATCAACTACATATAGAAATTATTCATGGCTTTAATATGCTTGATGGCATGTTTAAGTGTATGTCTTTCAGAGAATTTTTTATATCCCAAATCACAACAAAGAAATAAGTCTCAGATGTTGCCAGTGAGGCTAATCATCACAACAATACAGTGTTGTTCTCGACCGATCTTGTCACAGCTACTAAGTCCTCCTGCCTTTGCACCATCATCCTGTTTCTTGTGTCTTTACAGAGAAGGGACCCTGAATCCAGCTTCTGATCAGGGACTTCTACCCCGTCCCACACTGAAACACAAAGACGTACTCTCTGGGACAGGAGCTGGGTCCAGCAGCACCCATGTGCCTCTGCACAGGTTTGTTTCAGACTTTCACCCGCTGGGTCTGCAGGGGGCAGTGTTGTGTTTGGAAGTCTAGTTTAAAAACTGTTAATGGGCTCTGGTGAGTGAATGTTGCCCTTGTGTTAAATTTAAAAGTCCTTTTTCTAACAATATATATACAGTATTTATATAAAACAACAACAGAACAATCTGTTTTCATTTTCATGCAATTTTCAATAATAGATGTCACTTTAATTGTAGATGACTCTATTTGGTGTGTTGGTGTGTGTCTTTGAAGTAACTCTACTCAATTATCTAACTTCTGTTGTTCTTTTCTATCCCTCAGGAAGCCCTCCAGTCAGAAAACATCCGACGCCAATAACCCAAATGAATCAGCAGTCAGATTTCTGAACCCGAGAAAGTCGTTCACTAAACCAAAATAACAAACTAAACTCATTTCCTCCTTTTTCCTCCTTGTGTTCGAGAAAACCCTTCATATTAAAGAGGATCCACATTGTCGATAGTTTGACTGATGACTCTATTTACCCCTTGAAATACCTCTTTTAAAGTGAGTCTGTAACTTTGTGGCCACAAGTTAAATAAATAATGATACGCTAAAATTAACTGTGGAGAGTTCTGAGTAGAGAAGGGCATTGAGGAGTCAGTGTATATCTATGTAAAGTTTGATAACATTTGGTAACATTAGCCACCAGAGGCTACTGATCATACCAGACTGAGTAAGGATGTAGCAGAAAACCTCCAGAGGGTCCAATCAATTCACCTCGTCATTAATAAGAATGAATGTGCTATTTGTTCTTTAAAAAATTTACATGGTCTTTCTTAAAGGCAGCGGTGGAAGAAGTAGTCTGATCATTTACTGAAGTAAAAGTAGCAATACCACAGTACAGAAATACTTTTACAAGTAAAAGCCCTGCCTTCAAAATCTCACTTAAATAAAAGTAAAAAGAAAGTATTGGCTTCTAGAAATACTTACAGTAAAGAAAATAAAGTAAAATAAATCATCATGCAGAAAGGCTCATTTTAGAATAATGTTGCTGCTGGTAAAGATGATGCTAATATTAATTTCTTTATGTACTGCTGAATAACTTGTGAATTTCCCCCCAGAGATCAATAAACTTTTAATCTGTATTATGTCATCATTAATTTGTTCATTATATTGTGTATTATTAATCTGAATGTGCAACGTAACTTCTAACTTGTGTTTTGCCAAACCATTTACTTATATTGTAGATTTCTTCAGATCTTCATTATTAGCAAAATAATGTTACTATTTTCTCCTCAATGTTTGTCTTTACAAAGTAAAAATGATTGGAGTTGTTTCAGTTTATTTAGCTTTTTAGTTATTTAACCCTGTTGAAATGTTCAGTCTCACTGGAGAAGTAAAGAGAAAAGCTGTCCTTGTTTCACTGACTGAGAACCTTCATCAACATGTACTGTACTGAAATATTTACCTCAGAAAACATCCTGACACCATCTGCTGGTGACAAAATGTTACAGCAGCATTCCCTCATTATTATTTACAAGAGAAGAGAAAGTGAAAGTAGATTTTGACATTGTTGAAGACTTTATTTCAACAATCAGGAGGCAATATCTTGGTGAGTCTATAGACAATTTAAATACCAAACCAATGGCTGAGAAAACTGCTCTCTTTGAAAGTCTCCTGAGCTGCCATGTGTGTTCAGAGACGTTCAGAGATCCTGTGTCTCTGAGCTGCAACCACAGCTTCTGTTCAAGCTGCCTGCAGAAATTCTGGGAACAAGCTAAAAACAAAAACTGTCCCATTTGTAAAAGAAGATCCTCAAAGGATTGTCGACCAGTGAACTTTGCTCTGAAGGAACTGGCTGACTCCTTTGCTGAGAGACTGAACACTGGACCACCTGAGACAGAAAAAGGAGAGAAGCAGGTGGAGGTGAAAGAGGAGGTTGTGTGTGATAAACACCCAGAAGTCTCTTATTGGTTCTGTGAGGACGAGCAGAGAGCTGTGTGTCCTGTCTGTGAGTTTTCTCTCCACCAGACTCACAAGGTGGTTCCTGTAGAAGAAGCAGTCAGTGAGCTGAAGGAGCAGCTGACATCTGACTTAAAGTCTCTACAGGACAAGAGGAACAAATACAAACGAGTGAAGAAAACATACAATGAAGTGATTCAACACTCCAAGAAGCAGCTGTTGTCCACAGAGAGGCAGATCAGAGCAGAGTTCAACAAGCTGCACCAGTTCCTGAAAGAGGAAGAGGAGTCCAGACTGGCAGCTCTGAGGGAGGAAGAGGAGCAGAAGGGGAAGACTGTCAGCAGAGAGATGAAGATGATGGAGGAGCAGATCTCCTCTCTGTCAGACAGTATCTGTGCTGTTGAAGAAGAGCTGCAGAAACACAACGTGCCATTCCTCAGCAGTTATAAAGCCACTCAGACCAGAGCCAGAGTCCAGTGCTCACTGTCAGATCCACAGCTGGTCTCAGGAGCGCTGATAGATGTGGCCAAACACCTGGGCAACCTGTCCTTCAGAGTCTGGGAGAAGATGAAGGACCAGGTCCACTTCAGTCCTGTCATTATAGACCCAAACACTGCAAACCGCTGGCTCCATCTGTCTGATGATCTGACCAGTGTGAGATATGGAGACACAAAGCAGCAGCTTCCTGACAATCCAGAGAGATGCACCTTCTTTGCAGATGTTTTTGGCTCTGAGGGCTTCAGCTCAGGGAAACACAGCTGGGAGGTGGAGGTGGGAGATCATCCTCGCTGGAATGTTGGTTTGGTTAAAGAGTCAGTTGACAGGAAGGGAAAGATATCTGCTTCACCAAAATATGGAATCTGGTGTTTATGGCATGGTGATGGCAAATACATTAATGTTGTTGGTGAGACCATCAGAGTGAAGAAGAGTCTCCAGAGGATCAGAGTCCAGCTGGACTATGACAGGGGGGAGGTGTCCTTCTACGACCCTGAAGACATGACTCACCTCTACACTCACAGAGACACTTTCACTGAGAAACTCTTCCCATATTTCTGTGTTGTAAAGGCTGGTGATGCTAAAACTGCTGATATCAAAATCTGTCAGACTGATATTTCTCTGTGATGTTCAGGGAAGGTGGTGGTGTGATTTGTAATAAGTTGAAGAAAACGTATATAAAATATACATTGTATATTTCCTTATCACAAAAAAAGAGACTAAAGCATAAATGATTAATGGTGTGAATCATTCTTTCTAAAATGGTGTTTGTGGTGTAAACTGTGAACTGGGACAAGTAAATAACTCTCAAAATGCATTTATATCAAAACATTCAAACTTTATTTTTTTTATTTTATATCATTGATTGTTGATGTAATAATCTACCTGTTATTTGTTTATCACGTGGGCCTTGAAACACAGATTACAGTTGACTGTCTGACATGTTCCACATGTTAGTTGAGTTTTATCTTGTTCTTTATTTGTGCTTCTTTGACTGGAGATAATTCTGCAGAAATTGTTCGATAATGTTAGACATAGTTTACATCTCTCTTCAAGGTTCCGTCCACATTTGAAAAGGACAAAACTGCAAGAAGATTGAAGAGGTTCATCAAATACTGACTGTAACATGGTGTGGATTATGGCTGCAACTAGAGACTGTTTTTTATCATCAAGCAGTTGATTTATTTTTGTCAATAAAATGTCAGAAAATAGTGGAAAAATACCAGATACACAGCAATCTTTTGAAGTATCCTTGATAAATGTTTAAGATGAATCATTGTTTAAATTGACATAATTTCATCATTTCTAATAATATGTATTAAAAATGTTGATTGCAAAGCTCTGACCTCGTCTTTGAATTGTGGATGTTGAAATTTAAAGGTTGTTAGCAGGAGTCATTTCTACATTAATCTTTATTATTTCACAGCAACCTGTATTTCATAATTCTTGAACATTTAAGTTGAGCTGCTGTTTGTTCCTCCGTGTATGTAAACTGTCCCAACAACCCATCAACACACGAGTCTGTGTTAGAGGAACTTGGGTGAGTCTGGATTCATTTTGTGTCGTGTTCAAAAACATCAACTGTTTAATTATTTAAAGACACAGACGTCAAGTAATTTTCTAACAGCCCAGAGCAAAGGCCTGATGCAGGTTAACAGTAATTGTAAGATGATTCTCTTTATCATGCCACAATGACAAAATGCGTGCAAAAGTATTTTGTAAAAATATATATATTTATGTTCAGCCTATCTAAATATTGTGTGACACCTGATAAGACAACAGACTCAGGTATTAACAGATCACAGCTCCATAAAAAAATACCTTCTAATCCATACATGGCCCTGTGCCCTGCACTTCGCAGCCGTGTCTTGGGCTAGTTTTTTTTGTTTAGTTTTTTTACACTTGTATGCTACGTCTCTGGGTGAAACGCCATGTTTTGTATCATTTTGTTTTTGGTTATGATCGTTTCTCAATTCAAAATGTAGGATGAATATACACTTCTGAGCACATTTCCACATAAAGCTCCGTGTGTTGCAGTCTACAAAGGGCGTCTCCCATCACCTAAGACGTGTTTAATAATAATGGATGGCTTCATTGTGAGAAAACATAGGATGTGTGTGTGTCTCATGCTCTGAGGAAGGTCTTTATGACAAAGATCATTTGTTGAAAATTAGGGTAAGGTAAGGTTTTGATCTTTTTTTTAACTGCTGTTTCTTTTGCATCAGCACCTTTTTGTTTTGTAGTTTTTTTTCTAGACATTTAGTAGCCTACTTTTGGAGTGTAAAAAATGTATAATAACCTTTTTTTTCTTCAGATACAGAGGAGCATTTAGAACCAAGCAGATGGATATTCTTTAATTGATGTTTATTGTTATATGGCAAAGTCTCAGGCACTTCAATTCTCATTTGAGGATGAAAGTCAGTACCTTGATGAATACTAGAGGAGGACAGACAGCTTATATTACACATGAGAGACAGAGAGAAAGAAACTGGACACGAAGACACAAAGGAGAACTAAACTCTACTGACCACCGTATGTACAATGAAATACATATATCTGCATTTAAAACTATACTTTGATAAATATATAACTTCATGGGTCGTTACGTAGTAATAGGAAATATTCAAAATACTGTGATTCTTCTTCTTAAATAGATACAAAGGATTTGTATAAAAGTACAATTTCTCCAGTCTAGGTCACGTCTTTTCATCGATGCATTCATCCACATGAGTTGCACATGTGCTGTCGAGCTGGGCACACATGTTTGAGACCGTGATGGCGAGGCAAACAAAATATACAGGAAATATTTGCTCTAAGATGTGGGTGGATTATTCTCCATCTGTCTACTCGGATGCATAAAAAAAAAAAAAGAAAACTTGATCAAAAGTTGTTTTGGTGCTCTCGAATGATCAACATTGAGCTTTAGAAATTATTTTAAAAAAGAAAGGTTGTCAAATTGCAAAAAGAGAAAAACAAAATGAAAAAAAAAAGATGGAACAAAAATGGCATTTAGTAGGTGAATTTGTGTCCATGTTGGTTTGCTGATTATTTCAGACGTTTCTGCCAGAATGTGACGGGACTTGAGGCACCAGCTGGTTACATTCATATTCAAAGGACACTTTGGGCTCTTCGTGGAAGCAAGTGTTCATGTAAATAAAGAACATTTCCAGAAAATCTCATTGGTTGGTTGGTGCTTGGGATGAAGTCCCTCATCTAGCTGTGGGTAAGGCATCATTCAGCGTGAACCAATAGCAGCGCAGGGTTTGTGGTGAGAGGCGGGGCCTCTAATCAAACATGCCCCTCCGAGTGGGACTTGGTGACGTCTTCCTGCCGAGTCGAGGCGTCCCCTAGATACAGATAAACATGTGTAAAGGCTTCATGTAACATGTAAGTAGAGGTGAAATCAGAAGAACTGGTTAGTTTAAACGGAGGGAGAGATGAGGACGTACCGGTGACTGGGCTTTGGAGAAGTTGACGTGTGCATAAAGCAACACTGCAATGTCCTTGTGTCCTGCTTCCAGAGCGATGGACAGGGCATTGCTCTCATCCTGAAGGAAAAGAAAGAAAAGACAAAAAGAGGAAGGAGAAATGAAAGATCAGTTAGAAACACTAAAAAAATAAAATCTGAAATAAAGTGGAATACAAGTAGAAAGTAGCATGAAAACAAAATACTCAAGTAAAGCACTTAAGCATAAATACATAAGTATGTAACTAAAGTATCCTCCGCCCTGTGTACCCCTTCATGTGTTACTCACGCTGTCACTCAGCGTGGCGTCACAGCCGGGTTGAGCCAGCAGCAGTTTGACGATCTCGACATGTCCGTGTTCGCTGGCGCACATCAGCGCCGTGGAGCCCTCGTCGTCCTGGATGTTTACGTCGGCCCCGTGAGCCAGCAGGGCCCGAACCATGTCCATCCTGCCGTGGCTGACCGCCAGCATCAGCCCCGTCTGACCAGCCTGAAACAGGGACGACAGCGAGCATGGTGAGCCGACACATTTTACAAGCTAGACACTACAACTAGAGCCCGACTGAGACTGGATTTTTGCAGTCGATGCACTGTAAAGACATTTACATAAAGGTTTATTGTTACTCAAATAATAACCATACAGAATGGATAACAAGATAATAATGTGTAGGCTAAGAAGTGTATTTTGCCAATGTGAAATGGAAGATGGGAACGTTCTAGAAAATGTTTGGTTCTGTGACATTAAATTGATGCACTGATTTGAGACCAAATCAAAAATTATGGCTCCAGCAGTGAAAAGTGTCCCATGCACAGAGTTTAGACACTGATTTTGCCTCATGAAATTCATGTTTCATAGAAACTGGCAAGAAATCTACTCTTAAAGTAAATTTAAAATAAAAATAAAAAAACTGTGTCGTCCTATAGATATGAGCAAGTCAACACAAAGTCTGGATCACTTACAAAATAAAAAATAGTTACCCTCCTTTACCACTTGGTGTCACCAAAGTACAATTTTTCCTTCCGCTGACTAAAAGTATGTCTGGCATCAAGTTTTCTGCTAAAATGTGTTGCTGTTAGATTTTCAACTGTGACTCCTGTGCATAAACTGGTTTTGTGTGTCCATGATTTACTAATGAATTACAGAAAGAATAAAATTAATTATAAATCTTTCAAATAATCACTGCAACGTCAGTCAGATGCGCTCCCACTTTGTGCCTCCTGCTATCTTTAACTTGCTTACTTTCTAAACAAAGAGTCCGTCCTTGATTTGTCACCACAACCTTCATTGCCCTGCTCATTGAAACCTTTATGTGTGGATGTGTGGTGTCTGTTGGTGCCCTGCCGCTGCCTTCTGACCCCTGACCTCCGGTCACTGACCTGGCTGGCTCGAGCGTTGACGTCGCCCTTGCTGAAGAGCTCCTCCACAATACGCATTTCCTTGGGTGTCTCCACTGCGGCCAGTGCGGCCAACATGATGGGTGTGTATCCCGCCTTGTTCTGCTGGTTCACGTTACACACATCTGAAACACACACGCACGCACACCCTGTTTAAAGCACTGCAGTAGCTTGAGGGACTATTTCTTCAATGTGGGTGGTCTTTCTGGTATGCGATGACTGTGATTGACTTGTCACCGCCGCTGCCTGTCAGTCAGCGACACACTAATGTACAAGGACTTGTGTCATTTCTCCTCCTTGACGAAAGTCCTGGGACTGTGATTCATTGTCCGAACCTTAAAAGAACTCATCCTTTACACTTTCTGCCAGCGGCCCTTTCAGACCTGAAGCCTTTCACAGAGACAAGACATCAGAGCCCGGATGGGAGAGAGGCGGGTATGAGGGTGGCTGCCCTGCCACTGAGGGGAGGGAGAGGTCTAAGGAACGGGGACGGTGTGAGGACAAAGGCTACAATGGGGACAGGGGGGTGGATGTGCTGTCAGAGAGCACAAGGACACAAAAGGCCGAGGAGACAAAAGGCTTTTAGAGCAGCGAGTGGCCGGGACCTCATCACAGTCTATTGAGCCTTCAGAGATCACGGCGTGGCAGTGGTGGAGGAAGTATTCAGATCCTTTACTTAAGAGTAAAAGTACTAATGCTACATGTGCATGTTATGTTTGAGAGTAAATTGCAACAATTTGCGACTCTGGATCACTCTGAATAGGTTAGGAGCTGCCAAACACAGACAGAAGAAAAGGAAGATCAGAGGAAATCAATGTACTTAGGTGTCTTTAAGTACGTTCTGCAGTAACCCGATATCTTAAAGAGGAAGATAAGGATGAAAAGAAGCAGGAGGAGGAGGAAGAGGTGCGTGCTGAGCAGTGTGGAGAGTTCAGGAACAGAAAAGCTTTTGCTGCCTGATGAGGTGGCGAGGCGAGGAATTGAAAAGATGATCTCAGGATTTTGATGGATTGGAGAGGCTTTTTTAAACATTTCAGAAACACCAGAAAACAGGGATCCATTTCAACCTAAACTCTGCATCCACATGAAGATGAAAGAACAGCTTTTTACAATGAATTTTCTTTCATGCTAACTTTTTGCTAACTCCTGCCGACTCTCACCTGCATCCAGCAGCTTCTTCACCACCTGAAAGTTGGAGTGCGACACGCTGTAGTGCAGCGCCGTGTTGCCGTTGCCGTCGGCCATGTTGACGATGTGGCGCAGGACGGCCGGCGAGACACCCCCGAAGGCCCCCAGGTAGTCCTCCACCATGGCCGCCATCGCCGCCTTCTGGCTGGACACACGAAACCACTCGTGCTGCACTGTGTTCAGACAAGCTCTCTGAGGAGGCAGGACGGGGAACTCGTAAGTGATTAATACACACAGCATCTGTGTAGTGTTAGCATGCAAGTCCATGCCCCAGTGTATATAGCAAAAATGTTAACTTAAGGTAACTTAAGAAAGTATTTTGCACAACACAGAACATCAATTTAAAAAAATCTAGTGAGTTGGTTTACAGTACAAATATTTAAAACCCAGCATTAACCAGTCACCATGTGGGAATTCATAATTTCTCAACATTTACTACAGGTGGTTGGTGACAGCCAGTCTAAGTCCAAGATATCTCTGTGTTGTATGTTGTTAAATGTTGCCTCCTCGTCTTTATGTAGAATAAAACAGCAGATTACAGGACTGAGCACAAAGGAGTATGATAAACTCACCACGTCTTTACTGCTCACAGCCTTCGTGTCACTGAGGTGAGTTTTGAGAACGTTGCACGCAGCCAGCATCTTCTCACTTAGCTCATACCTGTGGAGAGATCTGAAGTTATTATCTTAATATTACATTAACATTTCCATATTAAATAACATGTCAAATTATTATATTAAGTCCCAATAGCTACTTACAGAAAAAGAATAACTGTGACTTCAACTGGTTTTATCAACTTGTTCAGACACTACACATATAAACTCATACATCATTTATTGAACATTATTATTCAGCTACTCCTCTACTGCGTCTGAGGCGAGACGGAAGACAAAATTCCAGTTCTGGTTGGATAATAAAGTTTTATTCTATTCCAGTAACGGTCAGTAGTTTCCCTTTCACATACTCTTTTAGGATAACCACTGCTGCTGAGCTTCTAATCTTGCCAATTGATGTAGCATGGGTAGAAAGTGCATGCAGGTTGAAAAAAATAAATGTTTTCTATACACATGTTTAATTTCCTGCAAGGGTACACAGCAAGCATGTCTCCTGCTGGCTCTCTTGCTCTGACAGAACATATATCTAAACCCGATGTGTTCTTCTTAAAAGATATTTTAGGATGTGAATCTCTCTCATATGGCATTTAAACCCATTATTCAGTCAATTTATTTCAATTTAAAAATGTAATCGTCATTTTCTTCAACCCACCTCTCTCTCATCTCCTGCTTCTCTGAACTTTCCTCCTCGTCCTTCTTATCCACATCCTCGGCTCCCTCGGGCTGGAACTCCTCCCTGGTGCTCTTCCCCTCCACGTTCTTATATCCCTCCTTTCCTCCGTACTCCTTCTCCTCATCCTCTTCCTCTTCGTCCGACCCAGAGGAGCTGCTGTCCTCTGAGCTGGAGTCGTCGCTTGACGTAGTCTCATACCTGGGGGGTCACAAGGGGGCGACAAAAGCACAGGAACTTAAAGACGCGGTTGCAACACACTCAGGGTCTGGACCAGCCCGTGGATGTTAACAAGGGCACGTTTAAGAGCAGAGAACATCCTTGTAAATATAAAACAACAGCACCTTTAACCTCACTTAGGATACTTACAAACATTAACACAAGACAAACCATCTTACAGGTGTCTTCAAATGCAAAGTAAAAGATAATCTACTAAAATATTCATGATCATGATTAAATGCAAGTTCAAACACGAGAGCTTCTGAATATGTTTTCCGGCTCACCCTCCGTTCACCCCGACGAACTGCAGGTTCTTCTTGGTGCCGTTGGAGTCGGGTCGGCCATCTTTCTTCTTCATGATGGATTTCAGGGTGCTCTGGCTGCATGGCTGCCCTGAAGGAGAGGAAAGTGAACGCAGCAGAATCACTGAGACGAGAAGTTCGACAACCAAGTAAAAGTTTATCTGCAGTTTATGGATCATAAAAACAAGGCGGACTTTAAGTTTATTTTAGTTTTAGATTTGTTAATTGCTTCTTTAATGCTCTTAATGACGAGGCTTTTCAGACATCCTCTGATTTAGTTCAATCCTGTACCTAAAACATAAAATATTATTTTTGTTTTCATGCATTTCTAGATAGATATTTAACATAATTTTGAGAAAACCTTCCCTTGCTCTCTTCTCATTACAAAAGGCGGTGAGACCAACAATTCTCTGAAAAGTGGACTTTTCATTAGCTCAGAAAAAACGCTGGTTTTCAGCTTTGTGATGATGCACTTGACAACAAATGCAAGAGGATTTTTTAATAGTTTATTTAGCCGAAGAAGGAGGAGAATTTTCTCAACCCATGAAAGAACACTTCATCCTTCAGTTGATCACAAACGTTCAAATATAACATCACCATGTATAAACGTATTGCTGTGATGTGAATAATTGTAATCTGAAAAGTAACGTGTAGCTAAGCTGTCAGGCACATGTAATGGAGTACAACAGTGTAGAAGTTTATTGTTGCATAAGATGGAAATACTCAGCAGAAATATGTTGAATCTGTACTTAAGGAAAAGTTAAAGCCTGACCGATAAATCTATCAGCACAATATTATCAACCGATATTGGCCTTTCCAAGATGCATTGGCATCAGAGTATATGTTGCCCAAATTGCACACAAATGAAAACTTTTTTTGGTTTTGATTTAATTGAGATTAACGTTTATTGTTAAACTGTAAAATACGCTACCTGAGAAAAAGTGTGCATATAGGCCGATATATCTAAATGTTTCACTTCATAATATCGGTACTGGCATCGGCCCAAAAAATCGTGTATCCGTCAGGCTCCAGTAAAAGGTATTTAGTTACATTCAACCACTGCTGATAAGGCCTGAATGATGCACTAAAGCTCTCTGGCATGATCATGAGCTTTGGCAGAGAGGAAAGCAGCCGTTAAGTGTCCGTCTCATGTTCTTTCCAAAGAAATCTGTCAGCGAGACGCTGGAAGTTTCTCCAAACCCTGAAGTATCTCAGTCATTTTAAATATAGGCCTCCAAAACCAAAATACCAGCCGAGAGCCAGAACACTCAGCACATCTGCCAAGACTTGCCCTGATGGAGGGGCCTCTTTCACTGCTGCAGGGGACAGCTGAGAGAGAGAGTGTATAAATGTGTGTGTATGTGTGTGTGTGTGTGTGTGTGTGTGTGTGTGTGTGTGTGTGTGTGTGTGTGTGTGTGTGCGTGCGTGCGCGCGCGCTCATGTATCAACATGTATGCAGTTGCATATGTATACACTGACATGTGCACGCTCGGAAGCAACAGAGCCATCCAGCACGTTTCCTGTGTTTTGACAGGTGGGAGCGTTAGTGGCGATGACGATGTTTGAGTCCATGTTTTGCCTGTTGCCTGGTTTATATGAAGTACGTGTGAAACCTGTAAAAACAATGGCTTTTATCAGCAGCCATAATAAAAAATAACCATGAAATTCTGCTGCGATTTCGAACCCAACAGCAATATTATCACTTCACCACTGATGAAACTTATCAATTTTGTGTTTAAAGATTGCATTTTAGCAAGCCAACTATAACATTGTGTTCTGGTTAGATATCGCTCCTTTGCTACAAAACCTCCAGGTCAGTCAGTGTTTATTATTTTATGGATCATCAGCACCGAGGATTTAAAAAATCCAGCGGTGAGCAATTATACAATGAAGCAGAAGGACAATTATCATCAAGTGGCCAGAAAAACATCAGTTATCTGATCTTCATCCAACTGATCGTGTTTTTGACTGCTGAGGACCAGACTGAAGGCAAAAATCCTCCCAGAGAGGTGAAGATACATGTATAGGCCTTTTGAAATTTGATTGAGATTTGAAATCCTGCTGAATCAGATATCAAATAACAAATAAACACCTGTTCCTGGTGGACTGTAAATGTATTTTGCCAGCTGTGTTTGTCCATTCTGACTGTGATTAGGACACAGTGGTGTTCAAATGATGGTGTGGTTGCACCATTACATTTTTTGTTGTTGTCTGTGGCTCAAATATATCTAATGGTTATTGACGACCAGGAATTTGATGCAAAATATCAAATAAATTATTCCTTTATTTGGAAGACCTGTCCAATTACTTTCTGTCCTCTAAAGCTGAAGAACGTCATCTAATGATGCACTTCTAACTGTTGATCTCATGCTAACATTCAGCACGTTCACCCTGCAGTTTCATTTCAGATCTAATGTAAGGAATCACACTATCCCAGCAATTTCCTTCAACTAACTGTGGCTTTTACTCAGCTGCCTTTCTAATTTAAGGTTCGGGTAGGTAATGTGGGACAAAAACGAGGTTCTACAAGTTCTACAGACTGACAGGTAGCTTGTTGATTGGACAGTTTTGGCGAATATGCCAATTGCCAAAACTGTCAATTCAACAAGCCACCCGTGCACCTTTCTGATCCAACTCCGGTGATTGACATGCTACTGAAATATTTATGTTCTTTGGTGTCACAAGAGCTCGCAAAGAAATAAATTGGCCACATCTGAATAATGACTAACATGTAGAGATAGGACGAAAAGGAGGAGTCTTGTACGGTAATGATTGGGTGCCTATAGGATCACTGTCACACACTTTTCAATGGACTACATGAACTGACAAAATGCTCCTATTCAAGCTGCAACTCTTACTACACTGCTGATGTAAGAATAACAATCTACTGTAAACCTTGTTTAACTGAACTGACCCTGAAAAGCATCAGTCATGTTTCCTCTTTCTTAACATACTGGTTGACTCCATCATGGAGGTTCAGAAAGGATCAGGCGGTGTGCAAACATCAAAAAAAAAAAAAAAAAATGTGTGACACAACAAATAACAATGTGTGTACTGGTGGTGTTTTTTGTTTTGGCAGGTGTGTGAAGGCAACCGTACCATGTAGCGCTGTAGACATCTGCAGGTCCATACGGCTCTTCTGCTCCGCTGCACTGATCTGCTGCTGTACGGGTGTGTTGGCAGGTTTATCTGCAGGAGTCAGGCCTGATGAAGTCTTTTCCATCTGTGACCGCTCCGTCCGAACAGACAGCGACTGGCTGCAGAGCTGCTGACTGCTCTCTGAAGAAGGAGGAGAGGGTAGACCAAAGTCAGTGTCTAAGAGCACAGGTAGGGGAGAGGCAGGGCAGCTCGAATATGCAATTAACATTTCATGCCTTAATTTAAAAAAGGTACCACATGGAGTTTCTGTTCGAGGAAGGCGCTGTGCTGAAATGCTGGATGTTAGAATGAGCAGGACCCTGCACTGAGACGACTGACATGCATGTTACATCCACAGGGATGAGTCATTTTTCCATTTGAGGCCTTGAAAACCAGTTTTTTCTCAGAAGGGTTGTTACTGTGACTGACAGGACTTGACATTATCACAAAAGTTAATTTATGGTTATTTCACGTGCTCCAGATTTCCTCTGTTTGTGTTCTTGTTTCCTTCTTTTCTTACCGATTTGAACAGGGCCGTTTTCAGTTGCAAAAAGGTGATGTCATGCATTTCTATGCACCGATGACAGTTTAGCAAGAATCCAAATCTGATAATAGTTGTGGGTTTGTTTGAATGTTGTCCAGCCCTTGTCAAACCATAAAACACACATTCTGATGAAGCAGATTTGTTGATCGTTAAAGGGCAAATGCACCAATTAAAGTGTGTTTACAGGTTCTGGGGAGTACTACTGCATATGCGTAAAAAGTAATATAAAACCTTTTGTGGCTTTATAATACTGATAAAATGCCTCCAGAGATGTTATTCAGTGGCTGAGCTGCATTGTGGGTAATGTAGGCACCGGGTTTTGAAAAGCAGTCCACTGTCCTAGCACTGTACTCTTAAAATACACGATGGACAGTTTAAAAACAAATTAAAATACACCAGAACTAAAGATATCACTTTTTTTATTCCATACATTGTTCTTCTGTTGATTTTTTCAAATCAAGATCCATGCACTTTTACCTGAGAAATTAATAAATAATTGTTGAAAAACGCAATGTGAAAGAAAACATTCCTGGATCTGTCCCTTTACTGGATCTACACCAAGAGTTAATGGGGTCTATTCTGGGCCGAGACCCATCCTCCATCAAAGTTTCATACAAATCCATTCAGTTGTTTTTACGTAATCCTGAAAAACAACACAACAAAACACCTCCTTGGCAGCAGCAATAAAATGACAATAAAATGAAAATACAACCACCTTCACCTGGAGAAACCTTATTTGACACAGAAATTCAACTTCACCCACTGCTATCAAGGTCTTAGCAGACACTTTTTAGTAGATGCTCCTACTTATAAATCATACTGACATCAGTTACGTGAACAGGAACTACATCTGGCGAGTAACTCGACATTCCAAAAGAGGCCAGCAACTGACCAGAAACAAGCTTGCACACAACCCAGACAATCACCCTGCATTCATGTGCCAGCCAGCATGAATGCATGTTATGTAACTCAGAAGGAGCCATGAATCAGCATCCACAGTGAGGTGTTAGTGAAGGCAGGGCGGCCCGCAAAAAACAACAAGTGGCCGATTGGTGCGACGAAATGAGCTCATTGTTGGTTCATGTCCAAAGCCCCCGCCGCATTTTTCAGGGTCAGAGATAACTTTGGCCTGTCCGATCCTATCAGGATTCTCTTTAAACAGTGTGTGAATGGTACACACACACACACACACACACACACACACACACACACACACACACACACACACACACACACACACACACACACACACACACACACACACACACACACACACACACACACACACACACACACACACACACACACACACACAAGATCCTCTAAGTACAACTGAAACTGCTGGCATTCAGTCCTTAACTACATCTTACTTTGTCACTACATTATCTCTATATAGTCACTACAGCAGCTTTATTATCCACTGACTAGCTCTGCTAAACTGCAGTGAATTTATTCTACATTTCACAAAATGTCTGACAAATTAAAAGAAAAGTTTAAGGTGTCATCTTTCAAATCCAAACACATTAAATACCTATAATAGTGTGAAAAACCTGCTGAATTTTATAGAACAAAACATTCAAATTTACATCTCTTAATGTATATCTTGTACCATAATTCCTGCTGAATGTTGTTCCTCCACTCCACTGTAAATGTCAGTTTTTTCCCCCCAGTAATTGAAATAAATTAACTTAATTCCTAATCCAATGGGTCATCGTCTCCATTTTGTAAATTGTAAGCAAAGCAGAGAGACTCTACAGGGAAACATTAAGAGCTGCAACTCTTAAAACTCTAAAGAGGTACTTCTGGTAAGAGGGTAATTTGAGTATTTGCTCTGGTCCAAGAGAGAATGTGCACTGAAATGTAACAACACCAATACATTTGATTTATAACTACTCTTCTTTTAAAAAATGTTGTAATTGTGTAACAAGAGACTTGCTTAATCTATTGTGCAACAATGGAAGAGACAAAAGAAAATAAATCTCTACAATGTCGCCTTCAGCACTAAATACATGACTGTTTTCTATTTTGCTTGAGCAAGGCGTTGTGTGTGTGTGTGTACATTTTCTTTTGTCTGCCCTTGATACTATGCTTTGATTACCTGGGATGACTTTCAGCCAATTATCATAAGTACCAATTATGGTTTTTTCCAACACTTGTGAGCATGTGGAGTCATTAGCATCCTCAGTAAAGCTCTCACCTTTGTTTATGCTCACAGACTCTGACTGCAGCTTGAGGATGTCCTCAGCGCTTCCGTACTTCATGACCGAGTTGATGGACGACAGCGTGCTGACCAGCTGACTATTGATGGATCCAAACTGAGACTGGGGCTGACCAAAAGCATCTGCAAGCTCGCTATAGTTCTCTGCTAGCAGCATTTGTTGCTCCTGCAGCAGCTTCTGCACCCTCTCGATGTAATGGTCCAGTCCGGCACCCCCCTGGGCCTGAGCTTGCAGTGGTGCAGCCTCAGTCTCAACTTCCACAGTCTCTTTGCTGCTGCTTGTGACAGATTCAGTTGGCTGGGACGGGCCGCATGCTATGTTCCTGGTTTTAAGGCCTACCAGGAAGTTCTCATGGATGCTAACTGGTCCCACCCCACATTCTTTGGTTTTAGTAGAGCTTGATTTGCCAAGGAATGACTCCACATCTGTGGTGGTTCCAACAGCAATTGAACGCGTCTTTGCTGTTGAGTGATCTTTGACAAGTCCTTCCCCAGCAGCGACCGTCCTTGTTTCAGTAACAGCCGTGTTGGTTTGCTTATCACAGGTGACCAACATCATATCAGTGAAAGAGTCAGTCAGGACAGCTGTTTTTGTGTTGGTGGATTTGCTAGCAACATTTATCTCAGTATTGGTCTGCTGAGTTGCTGACTCAGGAACAGCCATGACACCAGAGTCCACTTTGCTGACAAAATCTGGGTCAGTTCCTTGTGACACCAGCGTCTTGATTGGACTAACGATCACATCCACTGAACAATCTCCACACCCAATTGATCTCGACTCTTTGCTCAACTCCGTCATGGGTTTGCAGAGAGCCAAGCTGTCTACCGATTCCTCCGTGTTAACTCCCACTTCACAAACATTCAGCTCCATGCCTACCTGCTGGTGGCACATCTCCACGCGTCTCCCTACACACTGGTCTTTTACCTCCACACGCTCATGCACCACCCACCGGTCCATAGGGATCTCTGGGCCTGTGGCAACACTCTGCACACTGGGTTGGCAGGATACTCCTATAGTGTGGCTTTGTAGAGTTTTAGCTGTGTTAGCATGGCTGAACTCCAGGTGGTCACCCACTCCCTGGTTGCGCATCTGGACTTTGGCCTCCACACAGGCGTTGTACATCTCAGGCCTGGCCATCGAACCTTTGTCCGCTTTTTTCTTGTTTGACCCACCGGCCGCTTGGAGCTCCAGTTTAAGCTTTCCCATCTCTATTTCATGAGTACTTTCTTTGAGCTGCACCTCCAAGCGGTAGATCTTCTCCTTCAGTGCCTCGATGGTCTGTTGCTGGAGCTCAATCTCTTTCTCAGCTTCAGTGGCCATGCCCAGCATGGCCTCGGTCACACCAACCGCAGCGCTGCGCATTTCCTGCCGCCCTGTCCATACTCCCACATCCCGGAAACAATGTTCAGTTGTCAACTTCCTCTGCGTGACAGGAAGGTTGTTCATGTTTTCATCAGTAACTATGCCTATGGACTTTTGGTTGGCCTGGTTATGCGTGACCTTACGAGGCTGAGCTTCACTTGCATTATTGTCCAGGGTCGTCTTCTCCAGAGCTTGGACCTCAGCAGCTAGACGTCTGAACTCCTCCAGCCGCTGAGCATTCTGTTCCTGCGCTTCGGGCTCCATAATGTGCAGCTCAGTTTCCTTTTGGATGGGGCCTGGGTTCTCCATTTGGTCAGCGCTGCCTACACTGTAGGAGCGCTTGCGGAAGCCACCAGGCCCTTGATTTTTGGACTGAGCAGCCAACTGTCTTTTCTCTTCCTGAAGAACAGCAATCTTAACCTGTAAGATAGGAATGGTTTTCACCTGCTCCTCTAGCTCTTTCAGCCTTTTGAGAGCCACAACCATCTGCTCCCGAATTTGGTGAAGGTGTAACGGGCTGACATTTGTCACAGGCGTGGCCATACCAGAGCTCATGGGGCTGTGGCGGATGGAACTGCCCATCGATGGCGGGTAGTAGGGGTTATACTCTCCATTGGGGAGGTGACCGTTGATAAGGAGAGGCTGATGGGTGGTGGGAGAAATCTGGCTTGCGGCCACGGAGCCTGAGTAAGAGGACAACGAGCTAGTGGAGCCCATGCCGCCAAAGCTGGCGAGACGGCGGCGGGGCATCGGAGGCTCGCTGTGTGGCTGCATGAGCAGACGCTCCTGTTCCAGCCGAAGACGCGTCTCCATCAGGGTCCTCTCCACTTGGGGGTTGTGACGAGGGGCAAACCTTGGCGAAGGAGGTGGCAGGAGCTGTTTCTGCTCTGTGATGTTAAAGTAGGATTGTTGCAGGGGGACTTCACCGGTTGCTCTGGAGAGGGTTGGGGTCAGCGGTGCAGAGACCTGGGGCCTGGAGTTGAAGAAGACTGGGGACTGCTTGTCGTCGCTGTTGGAGGAGGACAGGGAGTCTGTGGAGGTCCATTCAGCCTGAGTGCTGCCCCCGCCAGTGCTGCCCCGAGGCACGGACAAGGGTTTGGCCACTTTAGGCTTCCTCTGGATACTCAGCTTCTTAATAGTGTTGCCCCGCTCGATGTCGTCGACATATTTGAGGAAGTCCAGGTCTAGCTGATAACCATAGGGCGTTTCAACATAGTAGGGAGCCACAGAGTCCTTCTCGTCTTCTGTGCTTGGGCATCTTTGTCCTTTTTCTGAAATAGAGACCACAAGAACATAATATTAGTTAAGTGTTCTGATTTTAGTTTTGTTAATACCAAAAAATGTGCAGCATAATGATTTTTCGTGGCATGTCTGTAACTTTAAAAAAAACAGAGGATGTATTTTTTTGTCTGAAGTGACCCTTTTGGAGCCTCTCAAACAGCCAGTGTCAGTTAAGGTGTTGAGTGTTTCCTCGGCCACTGACAATAAGCATAATTTGACAGCACAAGTACAAACATGTCTCAAGTTTCCCACCTCTCTGCTGGAAAAGAGTGAGTGAGTGATAATCATTTTGGCAAGGGGTGGTTTAAGTCAGCCCAAAACTATGTGAGATCCGAGATGAACTATGCGAAGCCAACACAAAAAACAAGTGGCATGGTAAAGAATAAAAACAAATGTTTGTTATTTAGCCTGGTGAGATTTTTGGAAATCAAAATGTACAAGTAAGACAGATATCTTGAGAGATATCTTTATCTTGAGACAGGTAAACAGGCTGCTGTTTACAAAGCTTGGATAAGAGAAGAGCCAAATGGGTCATTGACTCAGAAAAACAGACAATGTCAATATTTTCTAGTCCAAAATCCATCCCTCATGTCAACGTAGACTTTTTACAGACACAAATGAACCATAAACTATCAAATTTTGTGCAGATAGCTGATGACAGAAATAAAAAAAACAAGCTGCAATAAATTTGTTAAGTTTAGACACTTTGTACAAATCAATCAAAGCTGCTTAAATCAAAGTCCAAACTCCACACATCCAGTTGAAAATGGGTCTTTAGAGCTATTCAGCTTTCGAAGGCCATGAGGACTCCACTACAGTCACACTGTGTCGGCTAAATACAGCGTCTTGTTCTTGGTATGCCTGGAACTCTCGCCGACTAAAGCAAACACAGGCTTGAAATAAACAGCCCTGCTCTTCCTTTCCAGTCCACCCAGCTCCGGCAACGTCTCCCGTCAATCCTTTCCATTCAGCTCAAACAGAGGAGGGAATTACAAGGCTAAGCCTGCTGCTAAAACCTCACCACCTTGTCGTTCAAGCTTCACTCACCTCACACCAACAGCACTCTCTCCATATTTCACTTTTTCCTCTTCACTCCTTCTCCCTGCTGGCTGTTTCAGAGGACAGGATAACTGTACTGAGATCAGGCTGTTTGAGCTACAGGACTGCTGTTTCTCTTCACTCTGTGCACTCTTTCTCAATCCTCTCTCCATAGGGGGAAAAAAAGTTCCACTATTGGTGTAAACTAAGCACAGCACTGCTCTGGCGCACTATTGGACAGCTGCTTCGGCCAATCCTGTGGGGCTCTGAGCCCAGCTCTTCCCTACCCAAATAAGAGTCCTGTTATTCATTGGAGGGGAGGTGAACTCCTGACAATAACAGCCTGCTGTTGAGACGAATAGCTCAGCTACTGTTCATGTCAAACTTTTCTAGTGTGGTTTATACTTCGGTGAAACTTTGCAGCACAGGCTATTTCCAAATACAGTGTTATTTACAAGTCAATGCAGACTTTCCCTGTATTAAGGACAGTTCATGTGGCATTGATACAGCTGACCATTAGTTTTTAGCAGTAATCTTAAATTGTATCTGCGGACAGGCTGAAACTGGCTATTACTATACTATTTCTATCATTTAATCAATGGCTCCATTGATTGTTTTGTTGTTAAGGCCATAAAAAGGTCAGAGAATAGTATAAATTTTTTATTTATTTTTTGTCCAACCATCTCTTCAAAACCCGAAAGGTGTCGATTTCCTTAAATTAATTAATTAAGTAAAATAAGTTTTAAAAAAAAGTTTGTTCCCTTTGTTTTTAGAAAGTAAACTTAAATTTTTCATCATGCATTTCACCAAGCCTACCTTTTAGACAAAGCCCGGGCTGTGTTTTCTTATGAACTGCCCTCAAATAAGCACGATATCCTGTTTTTATTGTCTGGTATAAATAATCTCGGTGGGGCAGCACAGTCACGGTCTTGTGCTGTCTGGTTTTGACGACTCTCGCTGGCACGAGTTACTGTGAGCTGACCAACCATGTCACACACACGCACACAGACACACACTGTCACACACAGGAGTGACAGGCTGCCCTCTGGTACGGCAGAGACCCCGAACAGCTGAGCGATGACCTCATCAACACGAGACAACTGAAGGGGTCACGCTCCAGCAACAGGGAGCCAACAGTGACACTGAGTGCCCGGGAGTCTGCTCCAGTTATCAGCAGCTGTTACATTGTCAATTTGACAGGGATTACACAACAGTTAGCCAGCCAGCAGTGAGAGGCAGCACACTAAAGTACAGCTCTTTTCACTGCTCTTAAAATGTGGTTATCATTTGTAGCCGAATATGAGATGCAGTATTTTCTTCTTCTGCAATCAACTCTCCTAAAACTGTTTGCACAACCAGTGATTGGAGAGGTTTCAGGGTATCACTTCATCTACAAAAAATGTGCCAAACAAGTTCCCTCAAATTGAGCTCCACCAACATGACTAAACACTGCGAGTATTTAAGGAACTTTCAAGGGACCTCCGCCTCGCCTTAGTTTATTAAGCTGTAACTTCAAAATGTCCTTCATAAACTCTCTCAGTTAAGCTTCAACACACCACTCCTCTCTCACAACCAAGGGCGTTAATAAATTGAAGAGATGAGCTGTGCTCTTGGGGTGCAATAACATACTTTTTAGCACAACACCTCCTGAAACAAATATGTGACAACATGCAACACAGATGAAAAACGCATCACAAATTTTGGTCACCAGCTTACGTTTTCTACACATTTAATCTCAGGATATTGGGATAAAACAAGCAACATGACAACCTATGGAGCATCTCTGACGCCTCGTGTAGTACTAAAGTAGTAGTGACTGTAGTCTTTTGCATTTCGCACTGTAAGAAATTATTTTTGGAATAGCAGTACTACCAACTGGAAATTCATTTTGCATATTTTATGCCAAATGGAGCATTCAGACCAAACGCGAGAACAATTATTTGCAAGTCTAGACCACATGCAAAGTCAATGAAAAGACGCTGTGTTGTGACAGCCTATCACATTGATATCATTACATTAAGGTTTCTGATGTGCAGACATTCACGAACAGGAACGGAGGGGAGAATAATCGTGGCCATTGATGAGTTTATCTCTAAGTGTGCCAACTGTCATTATAACCAAACTGAAATCAATGTCACACAAAACACACAACTACATAAACCGTTACCTTTTTTGGTCCACAAGATTCAAGGAAATTGACCAACAGAGGCTTTTTAAAACCTAAAACGTTATGCAAGTGCCAAGTCAACAACTTAAAAATAGCACTGAGAGCTTGGCACACAGCTTCCCAACTGTGCCCTGCTTTCCTCAGCTGGGATATCAACATATTTCAGCCCAATTATCCAACATTAGCTGTAGATTCAGTCCAACAACATATTCTGCTCTGAAGTGATCACAGAGAAAATGTTGCTGTTAAAAGTTCTCACTCAAATGTTTCCAGGAGCTACTTGCTAGATGATTTCCAGGCCAGAGGCTCTAACAGAAACCATGTGCTGACTGAACACAGTTGATCTCTAAATTAACGCAAATACATTGATATCCAGAAGAGCCACAGTCTAATTACTCACACTTCACTTTGTAGCTAAATTCACCGACATACACTGATGTGACACCAGTGGGTCACACGTTTTAGCCATTTCCAGTTTAACTGACATGTGCTCTGCATAAAAACCCTTAAAATGCATCCAAGTTTTGGGGCTTCTCGACCTCTCATTACTTGAGAAATAAAGGTGTTTTTTTTGCTTTTTGTACATTTTCTGGCACCATTATTAATCAATCTGCTGCTTCTGAAATCTTTTCAGTGACTTTCAGTCCATGAACTCGCTCCCTGCGTTTGCTCTTAAAATATTGCGCTGAAGGCCACCTCAGGCCTTGATGTTAATCTGTGAGGGAAAATATACAAGCAGGGCTTGGCTTATTTTAAACTGGCTCTGTAAAAGTTTAAACATAGAGCTGACAAAAGCCATTTAACATTCACAGTGTCCTCAGAGACAGAATAAATTAGGCTACGGGTCTAAATCTGTCTGCCAGTTGTTTGTTATTCAACGGCCGCAAGAGAAATCTGTTGGTGTGAAATCACTGGTTTAAAACTTGATCTTGGCACAATTATCATTATCACAGATTATAATGTACTGATGGCCATCGTCATTTAGTGTAATAAGGTGGAATTAGATAATTATTTTAAATGTAGATTTCTTTTAATTCTTTTTTTAAATTCACATTCTGTTGTTGATTTTATCAGTTTTAAATTATTTTCAGCTAAAATTCTCACATAATGCACCTTAAAATGATTATTAATTAATTAATTATTCTACTCTACCAGCACTTTGAGAAAGTCATATTTCAAATGTGCGCAAGTAAGTAACTATGCTATAGTTAATCTGCTGTGTTTTATAAGTCAAACTATCCCTGTAAACTTGAATAAAATGAGTGGAGAAAGGTAACAAACAGATGCCTCCATACAGAACACAAGCAGTCCGTGTGGGAAATAAGCACAAAATTCATGTGAGTTGTATGTTATGACCTTCACAGTCACAGAGATCAAATAAGGTGAACACCTGTGGGACATTTTGGATCAACTCTCCACCACCAGTTGACGATGAGGAAATATCTCTTAGAGGGAGGGTGATGAAGTCGTTGTGGAGGCTTGTGGTGGCTCAACAACTTAGTGAGACACTTTCTGGTCACATGCTGCTTTTTGCCTCATTTTCATTTTGACAGAAAACTTATCACAACATTAAATAGTGAGAGACTGCACCTCTGAGCAGCGATCGTCAACAGATGTTACCTCACATGAACAAACGGTAGAGTTGTACTGGTCTCACACACACAGCTGCATAGTGGAATAATACAGTGCAGTACTCATACTCCCTGTGCATTATACTGAGTGAGAGCAAAGCATGATGCAAGTGCCTGGGTGGAGGGGACTCTAGTGGTCCGACACACACACACACACACACACACAAACACACACACATGCAGTGCCTGGTATTTCCTGGCTCTGACTGTGAGCTCTATACGCCTAATTACTCATAAGAAAAGTAGAGCAAACGTTTGATCAACACCTCATACTGCTGCAGCTCAACACCAGGAACAGCGAGACACATCCGTTCACATAAAAACCAGGAAACAAAACAAAAAAAAACAATAAGTACATTAAAGCTGCACATTCCTGCCCTTTTCAAATTGAACACAGGCAGGACAGACGGAGCAGAGCCCCTGACTGTGATCTATTAGCCTCTTCTAGAGACTCACAGGGCCATGCCAGACTCTGCTGCCAAATTCAACAACTTAACTCTGTACATGATGATGCAGACTGGAGGAAATGTTTGGGCTTCCTCTGCAAACATTGAGGCAGTTCGAAAAACTTTGCCCATCTGGGCATTTTCTCATAGATGGTCAAGCAAAACAATCAGGCATGTGAGTGTTCAGGCTGGAAAAAAAATAATACCACGATTAAAGAAACCACACAACACTAAAGAAAAGGTGAAGATTATACACTAGATGTTCCACACAATGTGTGGCTATTCTTTCAGTTTTATAGGATGTTTTGGGGTTGTTTTAGTCATTTTGAAATGAATGTGATTAACAGCGAGATGAGGTGTGTCTGTCGTTTGGTTTCAATGATGACTGTGCTGTTTTTATGAGTGGCAGTCCCTCAACTTCAAAACTCTCATTTGTTTAATCTGTACAAAAACCAAAAGACTCCAGAGAAAGGCAAGCAGTTCTCCTCATTTCCAATCTTTATGTTAAGCTAAGCTGAGCTAATCGATTGTTTCATGCAAACATCATACAAGCTGTTGGTCTTTTGTTCCTCCAATTTCATGGCAAATAAATCAGCCTCCATCTTAAGAACGGCTGCCATTGTTTGTTTGCAGAGTGTATGCAAAACCAAAATCAAAATATTTTTTAATTAACGTTGTTTATCAGACAGACAGTCTGGTCGGTGTGCTCTTCTATCAAGTAATAAAATGTTTTATGTCGTGCACAATGTTGGATTTAATTTGCCTCACTACATTACATCTCTTGCTCCGACTGTACTGTACATGTATTTATTCATCACTGACGCTGAAATAACCCACTGTTCAGCTCTACTGGCTGCAGAAGGAACCTTTCAAATCCTGACAATGAATGGATTAATGCACACTGAGATACAGTCCACATCCATTCATCAAACGCTGTTGTGTAAAGACACCAAGTGTCCGGAGCCATCTGGAGCAGTGAATAAAACAATTATCCTGTTTAGTTCACAAAGTCACAGCACCCTGCCCCTTTGGCACAAGTTATTATAAGCTCACACGAACACACAAACAACAATAGGAAAGTGACTAATGGGGCACAGTAAGAAAACAGTACCACAGGGCATTTCAAGTGGCAGCTGGGTCTGAAACAAAACCACTTCGGTGGGTTTGAATGAGCTGCAGGGGGGCTCGACCCATCGGCCCGACTCTGACCGCTGCTCACTGGGTTTTCTGTCCACAACAGACTGGCGGCATTCAAGTCAGGCCAAAGCCATCATGGTCTCCTCTGAGCCATGACTCAGCCGCTGAGGGGCATTTATTTCAGACAAACCAGGGCTTCACTGCACGAGCCAGTGCTGTGGTATTTCTCTTTAAATGTTGATTCAGCAGCAAGATCGTCATCATCTGTAATCGTCTCGCCAAAATCTCACATTATGAGGGATATCAGCATAATGATCACCGATACTTATGATGCATCAGTGACCTTTAAATCAATTTGTCTCTGACTATGTCTACTTAAAGTAACAAAGTATTGAGGACCACATTCAGTAACAATTTCAGAAATATTATTCTATAGCACAAGTCGTGCAGCTGACTGTAGTGAATATTACTCAACTTAAATCGGGACCAGCTGAGGTTTATTTGAAATATGTTCTCAATGCTTTGTTGCTCAATACACTGAGGCGTTCCACATCCCACATTTGGAAGTTATTTCATCTGATCCGATTGCACAAACTGGAAGGAAACTGTATCGTTTTGTATGGAGGCTCAAACCACCTATAATCATGTGTGTAACCAAAAAAAAAGAGCTTCTCCCCCTCTCCTCCTCCTCCACCTCCTCCTGTCCCCTGACATTAACATAATGGTTCTGACTTTGCATGTTCGTTCATAGCATGTACACTGTTAACAGAGTAGATATCAGTATCTGTTTAGCTATTCCTCATGATACTAGCCAACCACCTGATCAACAACTTTGAGGGAATATTGCTCATTTTGGAGCACTTGCTTCCACACTGGAGCACTATAGGTTAAGTTTCGCTGTCTTCTTGAAATTATTTCGGTGCAGCAGGTGACCACATTGGCATGTTAACTGCCAACACTGTGGAGAAGCTATTTTTACAGTTTGCAGAGGGAGGAGGTTCGCAGTGTGAGCGTAGCATTCCTCAGCATTTTTTACATTCTGTAGAAGTAGACAATAAAAGCACTCTCACTTTGAAGTGAATCCACTAGATCTGCATACTAAAAAAATAAAATAAGGTATCATCTCCCAGAGTCATATAGCTGTGGCAGAGAGACGCTGAAGACGGCGTGCGAGCGTCCTGAAAGCATCTGCACAGCATGCTGTGCATTCCTGGGGGGATTTGGAAGTAAGAAGCTTCACTCTCTCCTGTTAGTCTGGTCAGGAATGTGAGCCGTCTGCAGGTGTGTGTTCAGCTCTACGCCTTGGCTGACAGCGTTTATTTCACACTGAAGCGTGGAAATCTTCTCTACATGTGCGCTGTGTGAACGCACACAAACCTCAGTGTGTTTCAGAAGCATCAGAGATGCAGAAATAACTCACAGAGGAGCGAATTAGTGTGTGCAACGTGATTTTTTTTATGTCCACTGTAAGCCAATGTTTAACATTCCTGCAAGTATGTGGGACTTCCATGAATAGAATATGTAAACAAATACACAGCAAAGGTAAAACATGCTTAAGAAATGTTTTTCTTTGTACAATTTGAATCCAATTCTGCTGAATTAAGTTGGACTATTATATTGATTAAAATGATTAAGTTAAACTAAAAGATACAACACAAGCAATATTTTTTGTTGTTTATTGACATATTAAGTGCTGCCTCAACACTCAAAGCAACATTATGTAACTATTTTACCTTAAAATAACTATCTGATAAAACAAATCATTTTATTGTTACAGTGACTTGTCTGTCTCAGCCACTCTGCCCTCTGATTCCCTTGTTTCATCGCTATGTAACTTCAGTAAGAGGGTAGCATCACAGTGCGTAGTTCGTTGAGCAAATTTCCAATGCTGCACGGCAAAACAATTGCCTCAGCATGCATGTCAACATCAAGACAACATTGTTATGACGTGCTGAGTTTTGTTTGTAGTTAGCACATAACGTTTCATTACATCTGACACATTGTTACAGAAAGTCGGGAGTTGGATTTACGACAGTTGTGTTGCTCTCTGAAACTGTGGGGGCGCTAAATCACACAAATACGAATGACTAAATAATGTTGTTTTAATGTATTTAAAAGCCGAGATGTTTGATTTTTGTCTAATGTGATTAATTGCTGTTGGTGTTTGGTGTGACAGACTGATGTGATGCAGGAGCTGAGCAGTTAAATATACAGGCCTGACACAAGCCTGAAACTGGACACCTATTCAACATTTAGCCCCATTGTGTTTATCCAGCCAGGTTTAATTTGGTAAGGGTGACAACATATTGTTCACGAGGCAGCCAAGAATCATTTGACGTGTAGAATTATATTACTATTAACCAACAGTGTCCTGCAGGAAACTAACTTTTGACCAACTTTAACCTCCTCCATCCCACTAACAATATGGCCGTGATGATTCAGTCTGACTGACAAGGCAGAAAACTACACTTTTTTCACAAAAAAGACAAACATGCATCAATACATGCACAATCAAGATTGAACCTCATTAGATTAGAAAATATGTAAGAAAAGGGTTGGTTACCTGGGCCATTGCCATTCACGTGCATGGTTTGAGCCATGGCTGCAGCTGTGTGCTCTCAGTCCCACAACAAGACCTACTGCGGTCATGCAACTGCCATGCATCAAGTCCAGATTACCATGCAACCTGCAAACTGAGAACAAAACACAAAAGGAAATATTCAATCACACGTTTAGTTGTAAAGAGTTAAATGCGAACAGATAAGTTAACAAAAAGTCCTAACATCAAGCATGTTCGTATTATCATCGAGAAGATAAATAACAGAGAAAGTAGAAGAAATCTCAGAACAAAAACTCTGCGTCTTGTCAATCAAACTACTGATTTATCACTATGACAACTGATTTGACCTTGGACTTTCAAGGCAACCTTACCCGTTGAAAGTATAAGAGAGAAATAAAACTTTTCTCAAGAGCACAAGATGTCTCCACTTGAAATGTATTACATGTCTAGTTACACAAAGGCCTTTCTTAGTGAAAGCTGAGCCCACTTAATGCGATCTACGGCGCTGACCTCTGCTTTTTCACAGGTGTGTTTGCATCTGACATTTATGAACATAAGAGGTCCTGTGTGCACCATCCTGGTCATCATCAATGGATACATTATGAGCAGGAACAAAAGAGCTTTTCTCTGCTAATAAAAAGGAGCCAACATGAGGGGAAAAAGTCGACTCCATGGGCCGCAGAGAAGGCTGGTTTGTTAAAATGAGCATCTGGAGGAGTAGAGATGAAGGCGGCGAGGCCCTTTTTAGACACTCTGACCTCAGACTCTATTTACCAGCAACATGACTGACCTCAGATCTCTGCCCTGTTGATCAGGCAAACGAAGTGGGATCTAAGCCCCCTAGTGGTCTTTAGGAGGGTCCTCAGCAAAGTTCATCAAACTCTCTAAATTCAACTCTCAAATTCACTTTTTACCAAACATTTTAAAGACGTCATTCTGCAGTGCACACACACACACACACACACACACACACACACACACACACACAGAAATTGTCAATATAAACTTAGTTAATTGGGTACACCTAGCTAAAACTATTGCAGTCTACTTCAGAAAATAAAAGTAAATCAAAACACTTCATCAGGTTAATGCGCAAAACCTTTGAATCTGCTCTTATTTAGTTTGCCAACAATGGTCTTACAGAAAGTTATTCTAGAGGTAGCTAGAAAAACATAATAGGGTTAAGGGTTAGGGGTTAGGGTTAATAGCAACATCTCACCTCAAAATTGCATTCATGTGTATGAACTTTAAAACCTATCTGAGAGGCAGAACTGACTGCACATCAATAACAGTCTTCTGAGGGAACATCTGAAAGGTCACTATCAGTCTGCAGGCGAGCTTACACTTATCTGCAGCGCATGTGGCTCCTTGTTTACAGTACGCACCTAAATAAAGCAGTGCAGCTATGTCATTAAGCTGATGTGTCTAAATCCTATCTGTCCGTCATCCACAGGACCAACTATAGATCTGAATCAGAGGAAAGAGATATGAACAAACCGTTACGGAGCACACTGGACTGGTCCAGCACCCAAATAGACCGTAATCATAGACATGTTGCTCAAAAGTCTGAAGACCCTCCTCCTCTGAGCTACTCTGCCTCACATTTAAAATGTGCTTCAACATGTGAAGTAACAGGAAGCATACTGGTGTATCAGAATGGATGTAGTAGCTTACTAAGATCAAAGACAACATCCTTGCCAGCCTGGACCATCACCAGTATGCTTTCAGAACCAACAGATCCACAGAGGTTGCCACATCTACTGCTCTTCACTCAGTCTTCACATCACAGCTACATCGGGATGCTGTTGATTGACTTCAGTTCAGCACTCGACACAATCTCACCCATAAAGCCGATTGGAAAACTTAACACTTTGCAACTGGATATTGGACTTCCTCACAAGCAGACCCCAGAGTTCAGATTGGCAGTGGCACCTCTTCTACGCTTGTGTGCTCAGCCCCCTCCTGTTCACACTGTGCACCAATGACTCCACTCACAGACATGAGACCTCTATTGTTAAGTATGGGGACGACACCACCATCATCGGCCACATTATAAATATCGCTGAGAGTTCATATCAGGAGGAAATCAACAATCAACAATCTTACAGGGTGGTGCACAGAGTGAAGAAGACTTTTGACCCTTTGGACATAAAATGAAATCACTTTTCTGACATTTCATCATAACTAGCATATGAATTGGCTAAAAACATGTTTTGTGAGGTCACAGTAACTTTTAACCACCAGAGTCTAGTAAGTTCATCCTTGACTCCAAATGGCAATTGTGCCAAATTTGAAATTCCCTCAAGGCGTTCGTGACATGCGATGGGTGTGCGTACAGATGGACAACGCCACAGAGGTACAGATAAAAAGGAAGCAACCATGTTGTTCCTTTGACTAAAGCAGCACTTAGAAACAATGAGGTTTATGGAAATTACTAAGGGACAAAAACAATGGGAGAGATGCTTCTACTGTTTAAATATTTTGAGAAACTTTTTTCAGTCAAGATGCCTCTCAGCACCTTCACACAAGGATCATCTCAGTTAAACAAACCAGTGAAAATATTTCATGTTGACCCTGTGGTGACGTGCATATGTAGCTTTTAAACTCGAACCTCAACAGAGCCTCAAGCCAAAATACAAGCTCTTCTTGCCAACTTCATGCAAATACATTATGAATAAAAAAATAAAAAACAAGCATTAGACTGACCAAACATCTCCCAAGTGGCCTGTTCCATGAGCTGCAAGAATGCAAACCTAAAGGAAGGAGCAGGAAATCCTCAGATATACCATGAAGCAAAGATGGAAAAAGCTACGAAACGTGGATTCTGTCATCCTCATAACAACTATCATCAACTCTTCAGCAAGGCTGTCAGAAGCTGACAAGCTGCATGACCTGATTTATGGCCTATTATTTATCTTGTAAATTGCTGTAACCTCGTGGAGTGAATATTGTATTGTACATGTATGATAACCTACAAACCACATGAGCGATCAATGGACTGTATGTAAGGAAACCTTCCTGTCCAACTAGAATTTTAAAGGACCAGTCTGCACTTTATCTCTCTCTTCTCTCTCCTTTCTGCAGCATAACAGCATGACAATCAGTTAATGATCAACATATGGAAGGACTCACATTTCTGCTCATAATTTACAACTCTGTTGACTTGCAGTATTTCAATGAATACCCTCAAGAAAACATGAGCTTTCAGCTTGTTGCACAATAACTCAGTAAAACTGGTGGACTCACTTGAAAGTAAACTTTTAAAAAATTTTTGAAGACTTAAATGTCACATGCATGAGCTGCTCCTAGTTTGAAGCAGGCATTGAGGCTCGTCACATTACAGTTCTGGACCTTTTATCCAACAGATGTTTGAGGAATTGACTCCTTCAAATAGTTTTTCAGCATTTGTTTCCTTGGGATCATGTGAGGTTAAGAATGGAAACAAGGTGTTATTGTGTCATGTTGAACACAGTAATGCTGCAGGATGCAGACTCCCACTTACAGCAGACGTATACCAACAGCTATGTGGTCACACATTTGTTTGGTTACATGTTAACCTTGATCAACACCGAGATCTGCTACAGGCTAACAATCAGCTCATGCAGCTTACCTGTGACTCTCATTCTAACTTCCTCGCACAGCACGCAGGTAGCAAACAAGACTGAGACCGCAAGCCCCCGACAACGAGCCTATACCCAGCAGTCCTCAGAGCGAGAGGGGTAGGTTTCACAGCTAAGATTAGACGACTTCCTCAGATGACAGCCAAACGATCTGTGTCCTATAAGAGGAAACAGGACTTTAGGCTGTTTGGGTAAAGCGACCCCTCCGCTGGGCCTCCAGGTGAAGCACTTGACGAGCTAATGCGGTTAACAACCTCTGGTCAATCTTCAGCCTGCGCCGACCTTCAACTCGTAGCTGAAGAACAGCTAATGAGGCAGACAAAAGAACGTAATGGAAAGCCTTTTCATGCAGGTTTACATATTAACTAGCACAGCAGCGTCTCCCATTCGCGCTCAGCAGCCGAAGGTGAAGACAGAGTAAACAAAAAGCCATTTGGAACTAATCTTAACAAAGCTGAGCCGAGGACGCCTCATTTGGGACAATCAGAGATGAGCATTGATGCATTAATCAGGTTTTAGCAGATGACTTTCGTCGCAATAATACGATTGCACATTTAGCTACAAGACAATGCAAACCTTTTGTGCACTGAAAGTAAAATGTTTAACAATACAATGGATATTGGGCTACACATACTGATAATCAATTACAAAAGCAATTACAAGAGCTTCAACAATTGATCAATTGGTTACAAAAATCAACAAAAAAAAAATTCTCCTAGTGTTTTAGAGTTTTTGGACAACAAAAAAATTGAACACGTAAGGGTAGGAGCACTTCCTGGACTCAAATTCAGTTTGTTAGAGGTGCTCTTTGGATAGGGATACATATAGACTTAAAAATCACAAGAAAACTCCAGTGCAGTCTCTTTTAAATGGTTCAAATGCTTCTGATGTCATGGTATGTTCATGTTAGACCTTAAAAACAAAGTCCGATGTGTTTTGGCATCAAGCCTTAGTCAGGGTGTCAAACCCTTTCACTCCCTGACTAAGGCTTGATGCCAAAACACGTCTTATGATTTTTTGAACTTGGAACATGTGACTGGACATTTATTTTTACTAAATGATTACTGGAGTGATCAAAAAATTAACCATCAGATTTAATGAACAGTATGTAATTTCTGCCACTTGGGGACAAAACAATCAAAACAATCATGAAAGATTGAGTTGGGTGCTTTCCTGAGGGAGTGTGGAATCATGAGTCTTTGTCTTCATTGCTAAACAAACAGTATTGACGATGAAAATTAATAAACATGCTCCATCACGAGAGCAATACAAACAATACTAAACAACAGAGTGGCTAGCTGGTGCGCCGAGCTCTTTCCTCACGTTCTAATGTATCGTCTGGTGTTTCCCAAGAAAATATAGCAACTAATGAAACTGGCTGTTACCTTGAATAAAATCCTCTGGGTTTATTGGAAACATTTGGGATTATTTAAGAAAAGAACTCAACAATTATGTAATAAAAGGTCTTGTCACTTTTATGATGCGGAAATGTTGCTTTTAACTAAGAAAGAAATTTAATCGCAACCTTAAAATGAATCCCACTGTCTTCCTTCTTCTCATCTTAAAATCATATCAGCTGATTAAATGGCTTCTTACTTTTACTAAGCTAGACTTCAGGTCAGTTAATTCAGGAAAACATTTGTATTATGTAATCTTTTAACAATCGCTATGTGGAGTGACACCAAAAAAGTCTGCAAACAACCTGTTACCAAAAGCCTTGTATTTGTATTTGTACTTGTACTTGTGACATGATATTACTTGATAGCTCTGCTCATTTAGCTACTTATTTAGTATCATAGCAGCTTCTAATTCTGGTTTCTAGCATGACGAGTCAGCTTTAAAATTACTTGGTTTCAATGCATCCACAGAACAATCCAAACTATCAATTGGTCCCTAAGACCTTAAATCAATTATTGCATTTAGTTTGACCAAAAAGAAGATTTAACAAACTCACCATGACTCAACCTTTCCTGAACAGAGAAAATAGATTTACCATCAGCTGGCTCTGATGCCAGTAGGAGTCCTGAGCGTGAAACGACTGATAGTCAACACAAACCAGAACTACTTGTTTTGTTCCTCTTGGGCTGTTACATAAATATGAAGCATGAGGCACTTAAAGCTACACAGAGGTGTGACAGGAGCTGCAGGTGCATGTCAACAGATTTACAGCGACTCAGGTCAGGTTCCTCTTCACAGGGAGGCGTGTGTCTCTGTTCAAAAGACACAAAAAGACAAGCTGCCTGCATGATTCATTGCGATAGGGGCCCCGAAAGGCAAGACAAACAAAAACAGATGCAAACTAACAAGGAAACAAATACAGTCACATATCAGGGTTTTTGTTTTCACGGTGAAACTGTGTAAGAGAAGTAGAAGAGAGAAGTCTTCTCAGTTAGCTAACGTGTTCTCCACTGCATAGATTTTTTACACAAACAGTTCCCATGAATTAATCCATCAACAAAGCCATCTTCAAGTCAATTTATTGATAAGTCAACAGTAGGAAAATTGTTTGCAAATATTTCTATTATCTATTTCTCATTTAAGTTATTTTACAAGCAAAAATGAGCTACTTCAAGCTCCCCTGTTCTTAGGACTAAGGCCTAAACTAGATGTCTTATGTGATAATAAAATGAGTATCTTTTGGTATGACTGAAAAAAAAAAGATACATGAAGACGTCATCTTTAGGAGTCAGTCAGTAGTTCACTGGGATTTTTTTGTCATTATATGGACCAAACCACTCACCCAAACAATACTCAGATCATTGATCACTAAAAATGATAGTTAGTTACAGCTCTATACTGAAGGAAAGTGTGATCTGATCAGATAAACTATTGACCAAGAGCACAAATTACTAATTTGAGGGAGTAACGATCCAAAAAATAAGAAATTAACCTGATACCTCGGTCCATAAGACTTTGAAGTCATTTAAACTAGGACCGTCACAGCATCATTTTTTGTTGGATGATGCATTGTCCCACATACTATTGTCATTTTAAGACCATTTAATGCCAGTAGTATAATACAACAGCATATAATGCTACACTCTTCTTCAAAGACCAATTAACTTTTAATTTTTCAAATACTCAGACATTTGAATTGGGGAATGAAACAAATATCCTAAATAAACAAACATAAATACAATAAAACCACACTACCAAAACAATAAATACAAAGGCTCTGTTAAGAAGAATTGCATGTAAACATAACAGGCTATAACAAGGTCAGTAAAAATAAAGTGCTTTTATTATGCAGAGACCTCTATCACAACACTTTCAAGTGAACAAAGCTTTCATGGCCCACAACAAAGTAAAAATGGAGAGGAAGAAAACTTGCATGGAACGGAAACAACCCTTCTCCCAAGTCTACTTTCTTGACTGCTAAAGATGGATCACTTCAACTTTAAGCCACATGATGACCAATAAATACAGGTTAAGTGCCAAAGTTGGAGCAGCACTAAAATCAAGGTGAGATCAAGACTTTTTCCACTTGACTAGAAAATAGTGCATGAAACAAATAAGTGAAAATCTAGATGTTGCAAAGTTTCAACAATGTTTCTTATAAATCAAACCAGGAATCAAAAAATTAAACAATGTTTCAATCAGTACCGTTATTGTGAAAACATTCATGCAGGTCTAAATGTCATTCAGTGTGTCGAGACCCATTTGTTTACCAAATAAAGTGACCAACTCAAGAGAAAACACTAAAGTCTTGACAGGATGTGGTGCGACAGTTCACATTTTCCACTGAAAAAGGTCAAGATCTGTAACTTGTGTTTCAACAGTAAACAGCATTAAAAGCGGAGAGAGGGCTGTTAAGGTTGCAAACCCGCTGCGCTGAATATTCAAGAGCCTCGTTTTTCCCCTAATAAAAGCTGAAGCAACAGCTTTAATGGAGGGAAAAAGCCTTCAGAGAAACTGGGATATTTTTATTCAGAGCATCAGAAAAGCCACAAACACACAAACTGTGTGTGCAGCAGCATGTAGAGCGTTTTATCTCTGTGGATAATGGACGTGATTGTGCACAGGTGTCTTCTTCAGGGGCATCTCTGTCAGAACAAAAGACAGACAACTAAAGCTCCAAGAAACTCAACAATACTGTTTGTTTCTGGACAAGTGCTAATGTGTGTGATGTATGTGTCGGCATAATTGCAGAACGAGCAGCGGCTACTTGTCGTCTCAGCTCTGCATCTGGCCCTCATTAGGAAATGCCTTTGAAGCTTTGCAAGAGAAGCTGCTGTGCCGACTATGGAGAAGACTTGGGCCGGGTGAGGAGGCCAGACGCCTCAGTGCTGACGTGCACTACCGTTTGGCAGCGCTAGCCTCGGTATTGACCCCAGCTTGTGCTGTCCGACTGTTCGTTTCCCTTTGATGTCCTGCGTGAGCATGCTGAGCTCAACCCTCAAAGCCTTTCAATTATCCCAGCAAGTAGGGAGGAACTTACAGGAATGAAAAGTTGACCGAGGGGATTTTGTCGTCTATTTTATGGGTGTAATGTCACAAGTTCAAAGGAAGAAAACACTTATAGCTAGGCCTACATCCAGGTAGCTAAAAGCAATGGCATCCCATCTTCAGGAGGATGAGGAGGCTTTTTCTGAAGCCAAAGTAGAGGATTATATATTATCCTTTGTGGACAATGAATCCAAAAAATTTGATGGAAATTCATGAAAAAACGAGGATCATTTAGAGTCATGCTAGCAGCTCTGTGACGCTGTAAATGCTACGCCACCATGCTAACAGGTATAATGATAACCATGTTCACAATCTTAGCTTAGCATGTTAGCAGGCTTATCATAAAAACAGTACAGATGAGGTTGATGGGAATGTCATTAATTTTGGAGGGTATCTGGTCAAAACCCAGCGCTGATGATGGCACTAGAGGAAAAGTTAAGGTATAACCAAAGTTTTTGCAGTTCATCCTGTAGGGAGACATGAACATCTACAAATGTTGTCTAAAGGAAAGGTTGGGGGATCATACAAGTCAGTAGGTTGAGGAATATGCCCCTGTAATTGTCTTATTATGCTCTTAATAATGCATCAAACAGGAGATTGTGCTTATCCAAAAATAGAAGGCAAGTATCTGCAATTTGATTTGATGTATGAAAGACGCACTCCAAAAGTTCATGTCTTGCACTCAAATTGTTGAAAACAAGTACTGTACCTTTACAGATGGGTTCAGCAAGGCCGGTCTGTCGTCAGAAAACTTAACCTACTTACTAATAAACTGACAGCTCTCCAAAAGTGAAATCCTGACCCAAATCTTGATCTAACAAGTGTTTAATCACAAGCACCACGAAACAAGAACAGTCCAGTAGTCCATAAAGTGAGAGGATGAGTCAACCTCTGGTCAGTCCTCTTGCTGTATAATCACACATCAAGCTATTTCTGGTGCCATCACTTTCAACTCCCTGCTATTCTTCTCCGATGGAGGGCAGGCCTTGTGCACAGGATAAACATAGCATCAGAGAACGACAAGCTCAATTATGGAAATCAAATTAAATTATACGTGCGTCCCCGTCATTATGTTCATTCCTCTGTCTGACCAGTTCTACCATCGTGTCACTTTTAGACAACTTGTACAAAGTGTATCAAGAGAAAAGAAGCCTAAAAATGTTTTTTTGTGTGTGTTATTTCAAGATAGGACTTCAAACCCCAAAATCAGTGTATCATAAAAGCGACTACTGGAATGAGGATTGTAAATTACAGAGCAGCTCCACAGATTGGACCATCTGTGAGACACATGCAGAGATATCCAAACCCAGCTGAATCCAAGTCTACAGTTTATAAAAGGGAAAAGCAGACAATTTATTCAAGTGTTCGTGGTCATGTCTAAGCGTGTAAGAAACAGACAGCATAAAAGACGACAAACACTCTCAAATCACAACACATTTACACACAGATCAGCTGTATTCAGCAAGGACAATACACATAAGTGTGCCAATCTTACCAGAGCTGTACAGAAAAGTTGCCCTCAACACAAATGTCTATTTTCTGAACACATACAGGAGAACAGAATAGAGCCAGTTTTGGAAATGACAGCCGTCTGCATTACAAACACTCAATAGGCAAAAATTCTTGCAGTAATAGAAATCAGCTACTCTAAGGACGTATTTTAAAAAAGGTGCAATATGTAAGAATTTGCCACCTGTCAAATCCATGCTCAAAACAATTAGTTGCCAGTGTATCACCAGAGCAACCGCTAACTGCTGACTCTAGCTCCAATGAGCTACTTAGCTCATTTAGCAGAACAGCTAGCGGTTCGGAGTGGGAGCTTGGGGACCAGGGGAGTGTTAGTGTTTACAAGGCTAGCACAGGAGCTGTGGAACAAGAAGGGCCGGGGCTAATATGCCAACTTCAGTAGATATCTGTGATACACAATACAGAGATAATTCTAATGATACATTTAAATGATGACTGATGTTGCAAAACATTCTCAAAGACTGTTCTTCATTCTCATTGCAACTCATTGCAATTCATGCATTTAATGATACAAGTTGTGCAACTTCTGAGAATGAGAGAAGGCTATGAATGCTATGAGAAGCAGCAGTCTGTCACGAAAGAACACTTTACTTTTCTCTTCGGTCTCCACAATAACACTATAATTGCTGTTGGCCTCCCTCTTAATAACCCTGGATAGGAGACCACACTTTCGAAAGGTGTGTTTGATTTCCGTGCCTCTATTTCAGGAATCTGCTTCAACCACTTATCCTGACAGCTGCTCTCCAGAGGTTCACTGTCCCCTTGTGAGGATTTGGTGCAGGACTGTCAAAAGCAAACAAAGCAGCGACTCTGCAGGTTTAACAGGATTCACTCTGCATCTTTAACCAGAAGGTCTGAACAACCGAAACAAAGGCTTCAAAGGCTGCAATAAAAAATAGGAAAAGAAAATAATAATAATAAAAAAAATATATCTCACAGTGGTAGATTCCAGAGAATATTCGTGCAAGCTCTTTGAAGATGTGGTTATGATTGCCCTGACATATGATTTACTGTGCTGGATGACAGCCCGAGGAGGTTGGTTGCATATAAAAATCTGGCAGACTCATCCCAGCACTGTGCTCCACCTACGATTTCTTACTAAGACATTTACTTTCTTCGCCTGCAGTAAAACAGACAATCAGTAGCTTCTGGGTACCATTCTGCTACAACTATCAAGTTTTTGCCAAGTTTTAAACAGTTCAATTAAAAGTATGCCTTCAGCTTGTTTGAGGTAATTACACATAATTTGCAACAAATAAAACATGGTGAAACTTATCTGCATCAGATATTATTTTTGGAGGATGAAGATGATTGATTTCGTCATCACTTTCACCCTGTCTGTGCACCAAAACAACCTCAAATGTATCAGTGCATCTTTGAATTCAAGAAAGGCTGCCCACTGCTCTGTCCTTTTGGGGAATAATCAATCCTCATCAAGACATCCAGGTATTGTTTTCAACTTTCTCACTTACTGTTTCACAAATGCCTGACATTAACTTTACCCTTTACTCCAGAGACTGTGTGGTACATCATTAATCAGCCTATTCAGCTCACTGCAGCGTGAAGTTGCCCTGAGCAGAGCTTTAGGACTTCACCCACTCTGTTCAGGACACATATTTCTTCTGAAACCTTTTTTCCTCTTAACACAGTGATTCCTTCTGATGACAACAGCACCCCCTAGAGGAGAAAGATGGCTCAGATCTAGAGAACGTGGATCGGTCATAAAAATAAACTGCACTCCTGACAATGTAGTAAAAGAAAATGTGAAAACAAGTTAGAAATGTGTTGTTTTTAGAAAAAGACAAGGTTTTAGACACAGATCAAGGTTAAGAGCAGGCTTTACCAAAGGCTCACAGACAACAATCTTAAAAAATACCAAAAGGAACTTAAATTTCTATTCAGGCAACAACATATATAAATTCATGCACTTTCAATGATCCATGTCTATATAGATCTCTTTTCAAAAACTTAAAAACAAACAGTCCCCTTTAGTTCAATCAAAACTAATCCAACATCAAATAAAACATATCTTAATCTGCTAGATCTGAATTTTTTCCCATCAAGATCCATGCATGAGAAATAAAGGATAATGTTGAAAAAACCCAGAATCTTGCAATACTAAGGAAAGTGAGAAAATAATTCCTGGATCCATCCCTTTATCTGGATCCACACACAAATGTTAATGGGGTCTATTCGAGGCAGAGACCCATCCTCCATCCAAGTTTCATGGACATCTGTTCAGTAGTTTCTGTGTAACCCTACCGACAAACCAACTAACAAACAAATGGATACGAGTGAAAACATTACCTTCTTGGCAGAGGTAAATAGGTGCATCTGTCAGTGGACTAAAAGATTAATTGAGTGGTCATTTAAGTTCTAGTCCAGATGAAAAGACAGCCGTTGTTTCCAACATTTTTTATTTGCCCTCTGCATCAAACTTCCTGTTGCACCTTTAAAGAGCTCAAAACCTTTAAAAAGGTGAAAAGGCTTAATATTGCTAGCATCCTCTCTTACCAAGATAGTTGAATATTGAGCTTCCAAACAGCAGAATCATAAACATAAAACATCCTCTGAAGATTAAACCATTAGTTCATTCTCTTTAGTTTTTGTGTTTCTCTCCATCAATCTTGTTCTGGTTTGGACCACTTTGACTCCCTCTCTGGCCCCTCCCCGACCCTCCTCTGTCCGTTCTGCACTTGACCAAGGACAGGCTGGAGCCACATATTTGTTTAGCTCTTGAGTGGAGTCACTAAGTCGGAGGAGGGGAGCTGTGGGTTGTGACCACCACTCATCGCCCCATACAGGGGGACCCTCCTCAGTGGGGCACCATGCAAACCAGACTGCAAATGTCTCTGCAGTTCGTCATGTCGAACACAACTGCAATCACAGTAAAAGATGGTTTAGTTGGCTGTTAATCAAATTATATGGTCTAGCATTACAGTCATAGTTAGTACACTTCGCGCAGCAAAGCAACCCCAGACCATCACATGTCCTCCACCATTTTTGATAAAAGGTGTCAACATATTTTCATTTATTCTGCGTCCCACAAATGTTCTTCCATGTGATCCAAACACCTCAAACTTAGATTCTTCTGACCATAACACTTTTATCTGGCCTTCCTCTGTCCAATATCTGTGTTTTTTTGCCCATCTTAAACTTTTCCTTTTATTGGCCAGTCTCAGGTATGGCTTTTTCTCTGATACTCTGCCTAGAAGGCCAGCATCCTGGAGTCGCCGCTTTACTGCTGACATGGAGACTGGTGTTTTGTGGGTACCGTTTAATGAAGCTGCCAGTTGAAGACCTGTGAGGGGTCCGTTTCTCAAACTAGAGACCCTGATGTACTTGTCCTCTTGCTCAGTTGTGCACCGGGGCCTCCCACTTATCTTTCTATTCTGGTTGGAGCCAGTTTGTGCTGTTCTTTGAAGGGAGGAGTACACAACATTGTATGAAATCTTTAGTTTCTTGCCAATTTCTCGCGTGGAATAGCCTTCAACATTACAAATTTTCAAGCTAGAATAGTCATTTACCACTTTAATAATGTCTACAATGTATTTCTGATCAATTTGTTATTTCAAAATTGAAAAGGTAATGTTGCTAGCTTTTCTTTCAAAATTAAGGACATTTCTAAGTGACCCCAAACTGTAGTGTATAACAAATAATTTAATACTTATGGTTTGCATCATCTGAAATCGCCAAAGTAAGTGAAGTGACCAAATAAATGTTGTGAAATAAAAAGTATAATATTTCCCTCTAAATAGTAATGGGGTGGAAGGACAACAAAATTGCACCTATGCCAAGTACTTGGAGAGAGGCAGTTGTAGAAAGTTCGTTTATAGTACATTTACCCATCTCCCATGTTCCCTGTATGCATCTTCACTGACGGTCAAATAAAGGCAAAAATTACGTAGTAATCCAATTATGATGGAGTGATCAGATTAATACAAACTCCAGAAAGAAAGTCTTTAAAGGGTCCTCACTACTCCAGATGAAGTCGGTGGCTCCAGTGAGAGACTGTCACTCCCAAAGCTTTCACCTCTGTTGTCAGCTCTCTCAAAGAGGCATTGTGGGAGAAATTCCCCATCTTAAGTGCTCCCATGTTTGCTTTTGTGCCAAGAGAGCCCACTCTGCTGACCTTTTGGAGACGGACCAATGAGATCCACGGCTGCGTCCTCTGCTGCCCTTCTCCTCTGACAGCAGCCAGACAATGAACAACAAGCTAATTAAACTGATGACAGCATGGAGGGGTGAAAGGAGGCTCTTTCACCAAACTGAGCCTAAAAAAACGGACAAACATTTAATTAAAAACACCTTAAAGAGAGATAAATGGCTCATACAACTAATTTCTATGGAGTGAATTAAGTAAAGCTTTACATTTTCACCTTTATATCTATTCAGTTAGATTGGTATTTGATAACAGCAGTGATTGACAGTTACACGTCTGTAACACTGGCAGCCTGCTGGTCGAACAGATAACTGTGTCAGGAATGTTTAGAGGCAGACAAACCTCGTCTGTCTCAATTAGACTTTTTTTGCTCGGCCCGACATAAACACTTGAGCTGCTGGACCAATTATGTTGTTAATGAGTCACAGGCCATGCAGTGCTGGATTAAAGCCAGGGGAAGGCGGAGTATGAGGTGTCACACTTATGCAGAGATGCTGCTCTGGGACGTACTGTATAATGATCAAACCCTGCACAGACATGATGGGAGGGGGAAGCCGTTTAAAAGTGGGGACACGTCCTTTTGCAGCAAGTTGTCATGCAAACATGCATCCTGATATCCTGCCAATAGCTACATGTCAGTATTTATCTGGTAAGGGCAAACTGTTGCACTACATACAGCTGGGGAAATCAGTGTCACTCTCTGTGACTCAGCTGTCAATGAGAGGAAATCAAGGTACAGCAAAGTCCTGTCAGGTGCAACTTCAGTGAAATGTACTCAATAGGTGAGTTGTTTTCCTGAATATTTCACATGAACTTACATTTCAAAGGGAATAACTGTACTCTTTTCTTCACTTTACTTAAGCTGTAGGAGACAATTCTGGAGAAAGATAGTTGATAATCAAGTCTCATTCACAGCACATCAAACACTGACGCTTTGGGTTAGCCACCAGAGCGCTAGTCAACCCAATGCATCGGTAAATGACGACCTATGAATGAGACTCAATAATCAACTTTTTCTGAATTTGTCTATGTCAGCTTTCATACATTACTTGAAATTACTAGTTATTTTGCAGATTGAGATGCCCCATCTTGCAATGTTAAAGAAAGTAAGAAAAAATCTGGACAAATCTGCACAAAATGTTAATGGGGTCTATTCAGGACTGAGACCCATCCTCCATCCAAGTTCGATAACAGAATCACTCAGAACCAATCATATGTTTTTGTGGAGCTTTCATTCAAAATCAATCAGCAGCACTCCCTCAAGAGCCAGTTTTTCATCTCTCGGGCTGCAGTCCCAGCTGTGCCATGGTCCAGGTCCTGGGAACAAAGGACGACCGAGCATCGGGAACGACAACCTGCCAGCCTCAGAGGCTTTCAACCACAAGATGGGCATGAAGCAGCCTGCATAAGATAAGATGTTTCCCACTGAACATTTTATCTGAACCATTAAACCGCTTTGCTTCTGAAAGCAGCTGGTATTTAAACTGATCGAAATCTCAGGTAACCGAGGTGATGTGAGTGCCAAGCACATTAAAAATATTTCTAAAGCAGATAAATAATGCTGTTAATGCTTTGCGTTATTACATCCCTGCTGTAAATGCACTGATTGCGATGCGACCACTCCTACTTAATGCCTACTTATGTCGTTGTTTTGTACAAACTTGTAAGTGCACCTGGTTGCTGCGATGTCATTCGGCGCCCGTTGGTCTTGATCGGATACATCATTAAAAACAAGCCTCCTCCACACCCGGGCTCACCTGATGCTAAGAAACAACAGAATCACGGGTGTAAAAACAAGAGATTTCTTTTGTGGGCGACTTTATAAAACACACTGCTGATGAAGAAAGCAGATGACGTTGCTGGGAGAGAGAAACACAAAGGTGAGGCAAGCCAGTGTGCGTGCATGAAGGTGGAGAATTACAGCAACACTATATAATGAAGGCAAACTCTCAAAGCGATTATGAAGAAAGATGGTTGATTTTTGAGTTTTGGTCGTACGACATGAACTCTGCTGTCCCACTTTTAAGCGTGATTGGGCTGTGTTGTTTTATAATTACCTTATTTGCCACTGTTGCTTTATCATAGGGTGTTCTGTTAAAAAAAAAAAAAAGCTCAGTAGAAAAACATCTAATTTAAACTTAATGTTAAATATATTCATGTCCATCTGTTGAGTACCTCATCCCCAGCTGGCCCTGACGCTGCTTGGCTTTTGTGATCCTCTCATCGAGCTCTCAGCTGGCCTCATTGTTCATCATGGCAACGTCAGGACCGTACTGCTTAATGTGGTGACATCAGTGGTAAGGCCTGATTAACGGCTTCAATGTCATTCGTCATCGAGGATATCAAGCATGCTAATCTGTGGGTGCTCGCCGCTATCCCTACTCAGCCACTGGGACACCTTGTGATGATAAAGACACCAAACTGCAGCAAGTAAAAGTTTATTTGGAGTTCACGCAGCACTCAGCGCAGATAAAGGTCACCTTATCGATGAGATCACACCAACGGAAATATAAGCAACAGATTCAATAAACAGTAAGAGGCCAAATGAGGTGACTGAAGCTCTACAATCCTCAATTTACTCCTCATCAATTCACAGTTTACCCTCCCCAAAGCTTTTCATTGAGTTGAACCACTTGTGTTTTTCCAGAGGCAGCGCACCAAGAGGGACAAACTCAAGGATGGACTCATGTGAAAGAGAGCAAGGGAGGGAGGGAGGGAGGGAGGCAGAGAGTGAGGACTAATCCCATTAGGGTGGCAGCTAAATGATTTGTTCCACTGGGAGAAAGGATGATAAATGGAAGGTGTGTGTGGGGGGAAGGAAGGGGTGAGTCTTTTGGAGGGGTGACAGTAGCGATGAGGCACAAACATCTTCCAAAAGGAAACTGTTCTCTTCCTCTCTTTCTGTTAGGAGCCCTGGGCCTCCTCATTGTCAGTGCTTAAAGCTGTCCACACGCCACTTTAGTCCCAAATTTGAAAGTCTAATTTATTCCCATGGGGGGAAGCAACGAGGAAATATTAGAACAAAGACAGAAAGAGCGAATAGAGCTGGTGACACGCCAAATTCAGCCACCACACCATGACCCACAAAAGATAAATATAAGTTTAAGAAAAGTCTCTTTAGCTGCCTTTAGCGCAAACATTTAAGATTAAAAACAAATATGATTAACAACATGCGGGAAAAAAACTACTGACATGTTCACCTCTGGAACCCCTCTTACAAAAGATAAAAGCCAAACTAGCAGTTCGGTTTTACTGTCAAAGTTTTGATACAAATGCTGATAATAAAAGCCTTTTATCATACCGTGCTTTAAATTATTCAACGTGCACGTACACATGGAAAAACACTGTTTCAAACACAAACGGCACACTCAAACAATCTGAGAGGCGTGTCCTTCAACACTGACAGCCTGCTGACAGACACTTGGCCAGTTTCCATTCTCCTAGAAAGACAACAAAGAGCCTCCGTTCTTCATACAGTAAACTTCCACAGCTTCAGGAAGTCGTTAAAACTGCAAATGGGTGTTTGGCTCAGAGAGGCCGAGCCACTTCAGGTGAAGAAAAACGTACCCCCAGATAGACTGATATGAACACAGAAGATCCAGGTGACGCTGGAAAGTTTTTAGTTTTCCATTAGCGGTGATGCAAATATGTTGTTTAAGTTCCTCAAACACTAACTTACGTGCGTAGAGTGCTTTTGTTTAATTGAATATAATATTTAATTTCTGTATCGGAAACATTTCTATCAACAGCTTCTATGTGATTATAGTCTAAGAGTTAAAGAATAAGACGGAAAAAGTCAATTATTATTGTTTTGTCCACCCCTTTTATAAAAAAGAGGTAACAGAAGTCCCAATAGGGATTACAGTGAGCAAATAACCTACATTTGTTAAAATTTAAATATTATTGTGTGTTTTTACTTCAACTTCTTCTACTAAATATTCGCTCCAATAAGTTCGGTGTTTGAAAAAATGAAGCCGTTGTTGTGCAGAGGAAGCTGTACCAACTGTGGGACTAACTAATGACTTCCGTGTCATCCTTTTCATTATCTTGGCCTCGGCTCGCGGTCACAGGGTCATAGGCTACGAAAACAGTAGCATGCCTTCATAGGTAGAATGCAACACATTGTATTGTGTTGGCAGTGAAGGGGTGAGGGGGTGAGGAGGGGGGTGTCTTCCCAGTGGGAGTCATCCCGGTTGACAATAGCAGTAACATTCCACTGGAAACACTGTGGCATTATGGCTGCCCTCTGTTTTGGTGGAAGTGGGGATCCTCCCGCCAAACAAAAGGGATTAACTCCCAAGGTATTCTGGGAATTTTCAATGTCACCTTCGGGAAGGATTCAGAGGAGGGGGGGAAAGAAAAACAATTATTTCTGTGCTGTCAAAATTACTCAGCATTGCTTTTATCGCTCATAAAAACTCGTTTTTTGAAGCTTAAGTTGACAGCTCTAAACAGGGACCTAATACTCACAGAGCTCCAGAGTCACACACTTTCACAACTAAATGTTGCTAGGTATAAATATGCTTCCATAACCTTTTCATTTTTTAATCTTATATTTGACATTTTGTGCCTTTAGTTTCGTAACACTTAGAACTGGCCTTAGGGCACTCTGATTGTTTATTAGAGAAAGTTAACAAAAGACCAGACAGCCCCTGCCCGGAAGGCGCTGTCCATGAACAAATATTGACTTGAATGGTGACCCGTGCTCGGCCATTATTTCAGCGATGCTGGAGAACAGGAACAATAAGCATTTGCTGGTGGAGAGGTTTGGTGGCAGATGTCCCTGAATATGTAAAACAGCAATACCAGAGAGGAAGAGAGGGTAGCTGTATCAACAATGAACAACTGATAAGCTGGTACTGTTAAATAAGTTATCAGACCTGTGGTCGAACCCTCGCAAGGACACATTATACTTATCAGCTATGTCCTGTTTGTGTTTAAATTGTCTTCCAAATATGAACTCATTGGAAAAGTGACCCCCATCAATCTGCAAATCCAAAATATTAAATCTATAAAATCATTCATTATGCAAGATTTATATTTTCAGATGAGTCAGGCGGTGACACTACAACATAGGCTTACACATGTGATATACTGTATATATCAATATACACCACAATAAATATAAACTCACAGTAACAGGGATTTATTAGAGTTGACGTATTGCTATGTAATTTTACCAATGTTTACTTTGAAAATCCCTTTTTGAAAAGTCTGTTTTGGAGAGGCCTTTTCCCAGTCTGTGTCCGCCAACTTGTCCAAAATATTAATTATCATAACCATAACTAAACGTAACAAATTGGTGGTTTTACTGTGTTGTGCTGTTCTGCATGTGGTTTTCTCCATGTGGTGTTGCCGCACCTAGCTGTCCAAGATGGCGGACGCGCTCGCACCACTCAGATCGGGCAGCTATTCACATCAGGTAGTGACAGAGGCTACTTATTTCAACTGAATGGCATCTATGCACAACATTATAACACTATGCACATCACTGTGCTTGCTTAAAGAAACTGACTGACTGGTAGCAGTTTGAGCCTGCTAAGAGTCAGTACTACTGTTATGTGAAGGTTGTTGGGTTGTTTCTTTAGGGATCCATGGATCACCTGTTACAGTAGGCCTATGTCAACTACAGATCATACTGCTGCCTCGCGTCCTGACAACTCAAATGTTTAACCCAGTTATTAAAAGAGCAAACACAAGCTCTAATTTGAATACACAAAACAGGCAGACTTTCAACAGCCTGTTAAACTGGTTTGCTGATATAACATCTCAGTGACACGTGGTCATCTTTTGAGACTAGTTTATGATCTATCTAGAAATAAGGATGTCACTATGCATTACACCTGATCAAAGCGGTGCTCATGACTGCTGGGATAACTATTCCTGCAAGTGTCCAGTGTCACAACTTTTTATGCTTTTATGCAGACAGTTATAAGGCTCGTAAAGGCATTTTACAATTCTTTGGATATTTTGTCTTGCGACCTTGTCCTCGGAGGCAGAATAGGGGATAGGCCGGGGAAACTGGACATCATTGCCATGGCGATCGGCCCCTCACTTTGTGGAAACTGAAACATGAGAAGGTGCAGTGCCATTGTCAAGCTGACTTCACCACAGCGCAGTGATGAGGAGTGAAGTCACACAGCCAAACACTGCGGCCATCGCTCGCTGTACCAACAACTGCAACTTTTCATACATCAAACTAAAAGAAACGCATTAAAGTATCAACCAAAACTTAAATCGCGACAAAACAGCAAATCGTTACACGTTCACTCAGTCATCTACGTGTTGATTACAGAACACACAAGTATATTCTCTCTATAATTAACGTGGGATGTTTAAATGCGGCCTCATGCAAACACAGCCTCATATTAAAACGCTCCCCATGTGGTGTGCTGACAGCAGGCCTTCATGTGCACAGTAGCTTTAACCGCAGCAGATAAGATCACTTGTGTCACCAGGGAGCCAATCTCCACTGTAAACAAAGCCCCACTGACCACAAGAGGAAATAATTTACTGCAGCACTTTAACAGTTTACTGTGAAACGCCCAATCTTCTTCGGGAAGACGTTTACGTAAAGAATCAAAGGCATTTGGCCGTAGACAGGTTTTATGAAAGACCTCTAACTGGAACACAGCTTTGCTTCTGATTTGAGGAAGTATTGTAGTCTTCACCTGTTATAATATGTTCCTATTAGTCTGTCACATGGACCATAAAAAAAAAAAAACTCAGATATTTAATTTAATTAGAGAAAAAACTGTCTCATGATTTTATCTTAAAACCCCCAAACTCTTCGCTTGCCAACTGGAAACTCAAAACACAAAAGGTGATTGTCAGCAGCTGTGACTCTTAACATGATATATTTCAAAGTGAACTGATGTCACCGTCTTCCCTAAGAAAAACAATGCAGGTAGGATTAAGGTCATACCTGTGTTGAAACCGCCACAATTTGTGATGCCACAAAAAAAAATATCCCAGACCAGCCAGCTAATAACTTCCACAAGGACGTAGACTTTCTTCCCCAGCTTGCAATTACATTATATCTGATATAGCCTGACCCCTGAATAACCCAGTAATGACCACAAGGTCTAACAGTTGTTGTCATATCCTCCCTCTCCCCCCTAATTTTATGTCACCTCCTTGGAATAAGGATTACTTTTGCTTGTGTAATGCTAGTTTTTGTTTGTGTTTCCGTGATGATATGCCAACAGTACGTCTTTAGTTGTTTGTTGAAAGTATTAGCATAGAAAGTACTTTTACCTCCTAAACTGTGCTTAGTTGAAGTACGTCAGTAGATTTATTTTGGCAACAGCAAACTTTAACTGCAGTTCACCATTTAACACTTCATGAACCAACAGAAATTCTGTCCTGCTGTGCGTTTAGCTCTGTTAGCTTAGCTTAACTGTAGCTGTAAGTAGAGCCCGACCGACATATCGGTTGGCCGATATCGGTCCATCAGATTTATATTGGTATCACTATATATGTTGTTAGCAGACATGACAACTTTTTGGTTTAAAAGAACACAGTGCAGAAAAAGGTGCTTGTGCCGATTTAAAATTATTACATTTCAAGTGAAGTTTACAGTTTCATTCCACCAATGTCATTTTAGACAATAACGTTAACTGTTAAACTTCCGCCTCTCTTACATATTTTTGCAAGTGTTTGATAACCAAATCTAAGGGGATCATTGCAAAAAACAGGTGAAGTTTGCTGTGCTCTTTTCAGATTTTAACATGACATATTATGTGTATCATTGTCTCACGCCAAGTAGCCAGCTAGTGATATCACAAAAGCTTTCTTTCATATTTGATCTGGAATTCGTCTTGAACACACCACCTGCAGAACTATCACTTTTACCAAGAAGTATTTCAGCAACACTTATTCCTAAATCAAAATGTTGCTGCACACATAAGCCCACAGTTTTCCAATCCTTTCTGCTGATACCCATTGCCTGTATCCATTTCGGTCTTCTTAAAGTCTCCGTTTTTCCTTTTCTGTTGTGTTCTACCTAATGCAAGTGACATGGAGGCACCTCACGAAATGCCAAGTCCATAGAGAGCGATTTATTGTTTCTCCTCTGGGGTGGGCGGAGCTTGATTGTCTTGATATTACCAGCATGGGAAGACACGCTCAGTTGTAGTCAGTGCTCTGTTCAGTAAGTTTAGGTCGGTTTCATGTTCACACTGACTTTCTACAAGTGGACCTAGAGGAGTAAACATGCAGTCATATGTGGCATTTCATCGAGTCTTATGTGATCTTATGTTCTCTGGTATTTCTGAAATTTTTAGTCTAAATTGCAACTCAACCACACGAAAATTACAGGTAGAAACATGATGAAAAAGAGGCATCTTGTACCATAATATTATGGCAGGGTTAATAATGGTAGTTTAGCTTTAAAACTCCTGCTGAAATCACATATTTGCCATCATGCAATCATGTGGTTAATCTCAAAAGACCACCTGAAAACCAGAACCAGAGCTCAGCTGACAGCTTGCAGACCAGACAAAACACACTGACCCAGAGAGGCAAAAACACCAGAGTTTGTTCGAACCGCATCAAACAGGTAAAGATATTGGTTGAAGGCACCACCAAAACAAAGCACCTCTAAAACAAGTAATATCAGCCAGTGTCTTTGTTATAACAGTCCACAGCATATCATTTTTACACTGCACATACCAGCCAAAAGGTTGTAGCCCCAGCCAGCCTTAAGTTCAGAGTGAGTGGATCTTTACTGGGAATGTGCAGAGCAGCAGCTGTAGACACAACAGACATCTCACACCCCCAAAAACCCTGGAATCAGTTCACACCATCTCACAGATTTCAACTGTGCAGGTCCGGCTCCTCAGTATTTCCCCCACATACTATCAATCACACCAATACTTCAGCCAACAAAGTTTGATGTCATCTTATTTAAAAAGCTAGTAGGACTGCGCAAAAATGCATGTATCAAATACACTTGTTCATGTTCATAATCTCATGAGGGAAGAAACAACAAGATGTGTAATGTATATAATAAGTGCATTCAGTCGCAGCGCTGAGCATGTAGACTATGAATAAAACAAAAACATGCTGGCATCAGCAGGTAATATGAATCCAAATATGCGGCTGGAACACTGACAACATCTTCAGAAAACAATGCAAAAGTTGCATTATCACCTGTAGACTTGCCTTACCAACTCCAAAACATAATTTAGCACTCACCTTTGTCAGGTCTCAAAAGTCTCGAAGTAATTTTTTGCGTGCATTTCCGTCAGCTGCACCTCACGTACAGCTCCCAGTACACCCAGAGAGGAAACATCCCAGAGAGAAATGAAGGATTAACATGGAGACGTCACCCGGCACTGTCTCACACTGCAGAGCACGAGCCAATCACAACACAGCCTCTCAGACACCAAACACACACACAGTGTAACCTGACAATGGCAGCCAGTGAGGGAGGCTGTAATACGAGCAGCCTGGTGACTAGCGGGCCGGGGCTGTGGGGTTCTCTCAGCCGTAAACAGTGGCATCCCTGGCAGGAGACAAATTCAGCAGCTCGCTCTGTGGTGTAGGACATAATGGAAGTGTGGAGAAATAGTGGGCATTTCCAGTTGCCTTGGGGTAAAAAGATGCACGAGGCAAGATTTGCAATTAAAAGTACACTTTACCTCTCATTAAAGTGATACTCCACCCAAAATCTATTGAGAATAAAAACACACCATCTTTCATCCCCACCTCCAAAGTCTCAAATGTCAACATGACAAGAAAGCGCTGAGCTGTTGCAATGCTTAGGGAGCATCGAGCGAAAGCTGGATTCATCAGCAATAAAATGCAACTTTGTTTAATCTAATATGCAGCCCCTCTTGGACTGGTATGATTAGTAGCTTTTGTTGGCTAATGTTGACTGACTTGTGGTACTAACATTACTGAGTCAGTTGACCGACTTTTCTTCTTTACTGTTATACTATATTTAACACTATTGTCATTACATCCAGACTTGGTAAAAAATAGAAGTTTTAAGTATATTTTGCATTGTTTTGTCTTCCCTTTCATCGCAACAAAGTAAGCAAAAAGTATTCACTAAAACTGGGTCCACATTAAATCATACATAGATATGAAATATTGTATTTTTAGTAAACGAGGCTCAAATGCTACTTACAGCTGGTTAGCTGCATCAAGTTCTGGCTAAATTCAATCAGACTGCCTACTTGTGAAATGCTTCAACTTGACAGGTGAAGTCTGTACATGCCTGCATAGTTGAGGGATTATCACAGTATCAACTGAGCCCTGAATTCCCATTGCACCTGCCTTGTCCTGCTTAACGTACAAGAAACAGGCGGGATTTTTCACTCCTCCCTTTTGCAGACAACTTGCCTTTCATTCACAAGTAGCTCTGGGAGAATAATGACAAGCTGAGGGACTGTTGCTTCTATAAACCGACACTTCCTTCTGACATAAGCAGCCATGGAAGATTTCTAAATACAAGCTCTGACCGTTTGGTAGATCTCTATCATTTCCGCAGCTCTTCAGATCCACCGAGGTCACTCACAACTTTCTCTAACTGTCTAGATGCAGTAAGTATTTTGGCGTCTTGGGATGACTCTCCATACCTTTAGCAGCATGACTAATCCCGTCACCTGGTCTGTGATTCTCATGTGTAATGATTAAGTAGTGAAGAGCGACTTATTCAAAAAACGCTTTTCTCTCCATTGAGTGAAACAGCGTAAGCTATGACTTAACAGGCTTTTTCAGTGATTTAACTGGAAAACTGGGCATGCATGTAATTACAGAAACAGATCAGATTGTCATCTTTATTGCAATTTTGCCAATATCTCCTGCCTTGCTACAGAGCTACGGATCTGCTCACTCACGGGAGCAGATCCAGGCTCTGCTTTGAGCCTTCAGTATTGACAAGCCATTTCTTGTGACATGTAACCAATAAGACAGTACTGTCGGCGGGACATTGGGCGAGACTACAGACAGAGAGAGGCGGCTTCATCAGAGTGCATTGTTAAAGTTTACCCTCACCTTCTGCTTCCTTGCGGATCTGGGGGAAAAAAAAAAGGATCTGATCGGCCCTACGCGTCACTCTCATTCATCGGCTCCAATTACATTTGTCTCAGAAGTGGCTGAGTCGCGTGTTAAATTTGTCATTACCGGTCTGGTATCTCAAACGGTTTAAACATTTATTTTTGAAAAACTCAACTAGTGTTTTCTTGAATGTTTGATTTCATTTTTAGGTTTTGGTTTATTTTACAAACAGTTTTGTACAATGTACAAAGTTACAGTATCATCAAAAATATTTATTGAAAATCAACAACTGCTGCTGTTTAGACTTTAAAACCGCCTTCACATCCCCATGCAACCCGCAACTAAGACAAACCCTTATTCTACTCCTACCTATAAACAATATACAATGTATATCAGCCAATCCTTCTACTGACTGTGATAATTCAGCTATTTTCAGCCCTTCAGGCATGGCGAAGGTGAAAGATAATTAAGTGTTAAGTGAAACAGTCATTTACACAAGCTTCGTCAGGCCTTTTCTTCAGGGCATCTCAGGCTGTAATTAATTTAATTCTACGGATCAACCCATTAGCTCAAGCAGAGACCGTTAAAAAAGCCTAAAGCAGGAAGCCGCATCTAACAAAAGACCTAAAAGCAAGGGGCACACTGATCGTCCTTCATACAAAATCATCAATCATTAATTGTTTATCTGTACAACTCCAAACAAATATTTAATTAGATCTGTTTCAAACTGGTAGCAGTATGATTGACTAATAGGTTTTCCAGGTAATGTTAAATGAAAGTTTTAGTCACAATAATATCCATCAACTATCCAAACAACTCGGTAGGTAATAATGAGAATTGCAAAAGTAGAGGACATGGCTCAATGAACAGAAATTCCAGCAAAAATTCCTGAATTGACTCTCATTTAAACTAAATTTATTTGCAAATGGCAAATGTCAATGATTGCTACCGAGCATCTCTGATATAAAGAGCACATGATGACTGAGAGGAGGCATGAATGAAAGAAAGGGATTAACATAGCAGGAAACAAAACATCTTTGTGAAACACACTTGAAGGTTTACCCAGGGTTAATCCCAGCTACACAGAGAAATACCTTCACTCATTCATGTTGACCGAAATCTCGCACAAGCTGAAACACGCAGGACTTGAATCATCTAACAATTCTCCATATGGCCAAAACAACTAGATCCTCAACAAGACAAAAGTATATCCAGTTCATGAAAAGGGAACATTTCAGGCAAGAAAAGTGGGATACGTAACGTGACAGTTTTGTGAGCTTGCAGTTTTCACATGTGTTCGTTTGTTCTTTTGTAATGCCTTAATGACGGTAAGTAATGCACCAGATGACATGCAAGTTTCTAAGAATTTCAATTAACTCAGTTCACAACCTCAGTAGATGCCACTGACTGGGGGACTTGAGCTCTACGGGCCTTAAAGGCAAAAGAGGTTATCAAGTCTACCATCAGCAAGACAACCACTTCCTCTCATCAAGCTGTTCTCGGACCGGAGTGAACAGCTGGGTAGTTTGACAATTGGGTTCTTAAAATGAACATTTCCTCACTGTAGTTCACACTATCACACTTCACATATCTTCGAGGATCATTTTAACTGGTTCACACAGAGTCATCTAATGTCTCCTAATGGAGGCCATAATGTCAGCTAAATAAAAGGGGTTGAATGGAAAAGTTTGGCATTTCGTGGAATACGCTTTGGTTACTTGCAAAGAGTTAGCAACCCAATTATCTGCAAACCACAGATACGTGGAAAATTTACATTTCTTCATGTTGCAACTTTAAGTTTCATTAGCTTTAATTTGCAATTTTATGTTGTCAAACTGTTGTGCTTATGATCTGGCTTGGTTTATTCACAAACACCACTTGGTTTAGGTTAGGAAAATATCATGTTTGGCTTAAAATACATGTGTTGGTCGCCATAATCATGGCTATAGAAATATCTATTTTTTAATCGCCACGAACACGATGGAATTTGTCTTGAGGTCTCCATAAAAATATAAGTGGTGTAACACGTAAAAATGTAGAAACCCCAAGGTCCCGCTTAAAAGAATATGCAATGGTTTCACACTTATAAATGTTGAAACGCAGTCTTGAACTGCGGTCACTGGCTTGGCAGCCTTTCCTCCTATAGCTACATTACATCTGACCTTTAAATCAAAATATACTTGACTGCATGAAAAAGCCAAACCCAGCCAACACAAAAGTCTCCAAATCCATCTCAGGCCATCTCGAACTCCGTTAAGCCTCTCAGCACTGATTTAAGAGGATTTTCAAGCAGTTCTGCCAGCGCTTTGATCACTCCAGTAATGACTTCCCAGCAAATTTGCAAACAATGTGTGGCTGACCTGGCGGCTGCCCCAGAACCCTGAAAATCTTTAAGGAGGATTCCCGAAGCCCGACTTTTCTTTTTTGTTTTTATTACATTCAACAAGTCCTGCGGTTAAAATCTGCTGTGCTGGCCTTGTTATTTTAGATTTTACATATTTATGCCTCTAGAGGCTTCTTACGTGATCTCTAACCTAATCTGATACCTCACAAAAACGATTTGGCCTTCATCAAACACTTTTTTACGTTTGTCGGCAAGGCTTGGTTTTGGTTTGCAGGGGAGCTGTGATTGTTTCGTTTCGGTGGATCTACTATTCAAAGAAGGTTTGATCTTGTAATAACAGGGCAATCTCTGAGCCTCATGTAGGTCTTCATCCCACACTTTAAGACCCGAACAGCTGTATCAACTCCCTTCCCTTCCACGGTCAAACACTGAGACCAGTAAGAGTGGTTTCTTTAGGATAAAGCTCTCACAGAAAAACCAATATGAGTACAGACTGGTACAGAAAAATTCAACTTTTCAGGCCAAAGACGCAGTATTTTAAGAGCTAAAACATGCACAAATGGAACAGAAGCATTCACAGATGTTCAACCAAAACTAAAATTACAACTCAGCGCCCCCTCTGCATAAAATTACAGAGCAAACACCACTGCAGGGATTCCACAAAAATCGTACAGCCGCAAGAAAAGCAGCGCCAGATTTGACGTGCAACCCGCTCGGACGGGGCAGCGTAGTGGAAGTAATTTTCTCTAAACAAACACGGGAGGGGTGGGAGTCATAATCACAGGGAGGTGGAGGCCAGGGGTGACACATCTGAGCAGGAGGAGGCCCGGCTTTGATCATGTGGACAGAAGGGTCGTCTCACTAAGGTGTTAATTGAGAGACCCTGTGCCATATGTGCTGCAGAGGCTGAACGATCGGCCTGATGATGTGGACTCAAGAGTGCCGCTAAGCCTGATGTACCAACCGACGCCAGGCTGTACTTGCAACCGATCTGCTTACGTGTGAGTGAAGCAAACCAGCGGAATGCTCTGCGTGTTGCTGGAGGACAAGAACAATGTACAGATTTAACACTAAGCTTGTTACGGTTTGAACAAGTCTTAGCTCAGAAATGTCAGTGAAACAAACAAGAGGCACGTGAGCCGACGACACACTGAGATCGGTGTTATGCATTTATGCTTAAACACAGCTATTAGTCAGCCTATATAGTGCTATAAATATCAGATATGTTATATTTTCCTTAAAAAGGTAGGGAAGGCGATTCTTGAAAAAAATAGTTGCCAGATCGTCAAATACCAACATTTTGGATCAGAATTTCGGGTCAAATACCGACCCTGTACTTGACGATCAGGGAATGAGACTTGCCCGCCTATCCTTCAAGTGGCAGTAATAAGCCTTTTACATTATACCATTAATTCACAGCAAAGAAAAACAGTGTTTCCTTATAATGTAGAATGATGCTGCATGAAAAACAATTAAACAAAGCAAGAAATGTTGTGGTTCTCCAGAAACAGACAGATAAACAGACAGACAACACCTGGAAGACATAACGTCCTATATTCTGTGAACCATGACGGCAGTACAAAACACAAGACTGCTGCAGCTACAGTTTTGGCTGTACTGTTAAGCACCGCTGAGCTGAAAAGAAAACAATTTCCGGCCAAGTTAACCACTCAGGGCCCTTAATAAGATTAATATACATAAACTGCCCATTTATTAGGTTTACTTACCTAAAAGTAATGCAATCTAATATCCGTGCAGAAAAAAAAAAAACTTCTTAGAGATTTGAATGTTCACTTCTTGCTGAAACTGAGCTAGTAGTATTTGCTGCATTTGAATGGCATTATGTTTTATGGAGAGGTGTTTCCAATACTTTTAGCGACCTGTGAAAATATGTCTCCCTACTTAGATGCTATTTAAACTCACCTACATGGCTAAAAACTCATGATGTACGGTACAACTAAACTCAAAATTCAACTCAAGGCTTTTTAAAAGCAACATTCGCTATGTTTAATGTTCTTCTTTAAAATAACAGCTTCAAAACCATTTTGATGGTACAGTGTCTTGTAATAGGGTGAATGGTGTCTTCGTCTCAGCCACTCCGCCTAACCCTTTTCCACTGGTCAAAAATCCTGCTTAAACCTGTTAAGATCAGGCTTTTGTGCGCAATGGGAATGTGTAAACGCGACATTTACACCTTGCTCAAATGATTCTGTAGTAGACACAGGTTTTTATCACCTCGGCTCTGATCCGATCCAAACAAACGCTAAATTCCGTGATGACGCGTTATCAACATCTGGTGGTGGTGCGTAAATTAAGAAGGAATTTGGGATGCGGTCTATTCATGGACGCTTTATTACTGGACACAGTGTTGGAGGTGGAGTCCCGTTCATTCCTGTGAAAGCTGCTCAGTGGTGTTTTGAACCCAAAAAAGCTCGACTTCCCGGGTATGAAAATACCTGGATCGCCGACCGAGCCGGCTAAAGTCCGGTTTAGCAGCCGACTAACTTGAACGAGGATAAAATAATTAGATCGGGAGGCTCTTCTAGACTTTCCAAATGTTACTGAACCGAATGGCTCAAATTCTGATAGTAATACAAGTCATTTGTGATGCTCAAAATAATTTATCCACCGTTTTACAGACGTTTCTTTCACTATTTCGTAATGTAGGTGCTAACATCTTTCACTATTTTCTATTTTTGTTTTCTCTTCTGTTACAACTGTTTCTGGCGCATTTGTGAGGTACAACGCAACGCTTCGGATAAAAATCACAGATGGGCTGCCTTGACTACGGGAAGTAGGAATGGGGTCAATAAGGAATTTTAGCAGGTGTACCCACGTTTATAAAAACCTGTGTAGACCCGCTTATTTTGGTGGAAAAGCAGTATATGTAACCTAAGTTAAAGCGTAGGATCACAGCATTACATACATGTTTACTTCAAGATACTAGTGGTGTTGCACTCAGAAACTGTACATGTCATGATGACTCATAGATCTAAAGACTTACATACCAAGGTCAGGAGATTAGTATTCATATCTTACTTTGCTCTGGTTTGATTAGAATGGCAAGACTGTAGTTTAAATGTTTGTTAATTAAATGTAACCTTAAAAAATTGGCGTATAATTAGTATTATACAAGAAAAAGCTGGAAAAAAGTGATTTTTTCCTAAAGCAACGGTACAAAAGATCACCAGGTTCACCAGCGACGCACCAGGTTGGTACTTTCATGTCTGAAGGAATGCTTTGTTTGGACCACTGGATGAAAGCACTGTTTGTAATCTCTATTCTTATTATACACAAGTGTAGAAAAATGGATTCGGGGATATGCCAAAAGTGCCACACTGGAAGCCAAAGAATTTCATTAAAGCGCTGTCACAGAGCTCATATTCTTCCCCTTGACATATCAATTCAGCGCTTTATCTCTATAAAGAAAAAGTGGGAAAGCCTCTGAGCCTAGCAGAAGATGAAGAGCCCTCTATTTGATCCCGGCTCCTTGCCAGCACAAAAGGGACCACCATCCAGGTCTATATCCACTTTATTCTGATCCTAAAATGCTTTAGCTCCCCACAACTTTTGCACAGCTTTCATCTGCCTGCTTCAACCTCTCTGACAGTGAGAAAATAGGTAATGGCATGCCAAATCAGAAGAGGAGAGCCGCCACAACCACCACTGTACTGTGCCTCAGGGTTTAAGAAAGAGAGAAATTAGTAAAGTATATGAAATTGCTCTCTTAGAGGCTTGAGGTGAGTATGTTCGGGCTGTGAAGCTGTTAAATGCATGGCAAAGATGAGTCAGTATGGGTCATATAATAGTGATCACATGAGAGGGAAAGGTCAGAGCATGAAAACTGTTTCAAGAGCAGAAAGTAGCCACCAGAATAAGGCTCACAAGTTAAATCTTTAATGAATAAACGGACTTTTTCCATGTCATTGGAGCTCAAAGTTCAACCCCATGTTACTGCACATGTGGGATACTTCCCAGCACTTCCATGACACCTGTCTGGCGCGAACACGCTTCGTATAGTCAGGGGGGGAATAAGGAGCAGTAGATTAACACAACGAGCTGGCACAACAAACACCATACGACTTTAAACATAATCCTGCTTAACCAGCAGCGCTTCATGGGATTGTCTGGTCTGGTCGCTGCAGGACCACTTGACCCACACCGTGCACCGAAGACACATTGAACTCATCACGGGAATTAAACCTTGTGCGCGCTCGTGTCAGCACAAAAATGTCCTGAAACGCTTAATTACTTAAAGGACGATAAAATCAATACATCTCTTGCATTTATCAGAAGCCCCTTGCGACTGAAAAGCGTTGAACTTACCGACGCCAAGTGTCCCAAGCTCCTTTTTTCTGGACTTGAATGCAACCCCTCCTCGCTGTTGAATCAACTGATGGTCCTCGGAGTCAAACTGTTGTTAAAAAAAAAAAAAAGCCGCTAATTTAACGTGAAACAACGAGGTTATACTTTTTAGCCCCGTGTTGCACGACACGTCCCGTCTGCACCACCAGCAGCCTCTTTGTACTTGTCCGCCTCAGCAGCGAGTTGTTGCCCCGCGGACATGCGCAGTCGATGCCCGGACGAGCCGAGTCCACTCGGTGCTGGGATGAAGGTCGGTCAGAGCTACAGGTGTAGCTTACCTGCTGCAAGGTTGGCCTACTTTCAATGTCCGAGCCACGACATGGCTTAACAAGCCGAAGATATTCACTCTGGGGAAATGTTACAGCAGTTTCACGATAAACAGATGTCAGTTAACGTTTCTCTAAGGACTTTAGCTAGGTGTTTATCTTACGCGTAACAATATAGTCCCCAGGCTAACTATCTTAAATGGGGATGTTTCATTTGGCGCATTGATATGAAACTTTATTGTTGTGTGAAGAGTGAAGTGCGGTTTAGGGGCTAGTTTTTAGGGTTTATGTCGGCTAATCTCTTAAAATATGCGGTACAATCTAAATATTACATAAATGTAAAGATATACGATAATAATGTAGATTATTAATGATAATTGTAGTCTAGCATAATACATTTTAAGTGCTTGGGACAGAGCAAACAGCCCTACAAGAGGTTGACTATGGGTTAACGGGCCAAGACCGCCATCCTGTTGCCGTTTGTTGTAACAGCATTAACTAAAGTCTGCTTGTGGTTTAACTTCACCACAGCAGTGGTGGAAAGAAAGTTAAGTAAGTGCATTTTCTAGAGTAATGCACTTAAATTTAGAAAGATAATATTCACTATATTAGAAAGGTAACAATACAAACTCAGAAATAGTTGTTCTCTAAGGTCCCCATAATAGTGTTTGATGCTAGCAAGTAGCTACTTATAAGAGTCCTGCTAACAAAACCAATGAAAAACAGTATGTAGTCCTTTGAACAGAGTTTATTTATTCAGTTTATTCAGTCATCAATCAATCAATCAATAAGGGAAGATTTTTCTCTTCTCTTAAAATTTCTTCCTCAAAACTACATAGCGCCCCTTTAAAGTATTGGATATTAAATGAAGTCTCAAGTCTCAAAAGTACATTTCTGGCAAAGTAAAAGTAAATATAAACTTATTTACACTTAATATATACTGTATACTTTGGGTTGACTGATTATTAACCTGGCTGATTAGGCTAGATTCTATATTCAGCATTTTTCTGTTAATCAGAATCTGGTTTTTTTTGTCCGATTGCCAATCAAAAAAAATAAATTGAAAATGTGCTACTTTTGCTTTGATGCAGCATGTAATCTTTAAAGTAACTAGTAACCAAAGTCATCACATAAATGCAGTGGAATAAAAAGTACAATGTTTGCCTCCAAGATGTAGTGCAGGTATAAAGTAGTGCTTCAAAATTGTACTTGAGTAAATGTACTTAGTTACATTCCATCACTGCTTAAATTCAGTTTTGAGGTGCTTGTCCTGTTTCCAGTTTATAGTAGGTGATGAGACACTGATTCAGACTTCCCTCCAGTGACTGATGCATTGCTTCCCTCAATCACCAACTAACCTCAGCAGTTTAAAAGTGGCATGTCATGCATCAACTGCAGTTGTTTTTATCCATCTAAACTAGAGACTAATTACAACAACTGTAATCCCAATCAAACTTCTCTCAATACTAAAGTGCACAGCTGTTTAAAAAACAATTTTGTACATGCATAGAAGTAGAAAGTAGAACAGATTTGTTAGTGCACACTTTAACACTGATGATCTGGTTTTGTGTGTAAAGAGAAGTGAAACGGCTTCCCTGCCAGTTTTCAGTGTAGTTAGTTTTCACCCCTCACTCTCACTGGCTTTTTTTTTATGTCTTCTCAGTTATGGCAGAGCTGGCAGCACCAATGTGACAGGTGACCAGGTGAAGAAGCTGAACACCTGTCTAATGATCTGATCATCAACATGATCAAGTCCTCGTTCACCTCCTGTGTGCTGATATCTGAAGAGAATGAAAAAGCCATCATTATAGAGCCAGAGCAGAGGGTAAGTGGGTTTGTGTCGCTGTGAGATACACAAAGCAAGGGATCTGTAATAGCTGTGTGAGTGAAACTAATGTTTGAGATTCCTTTGGACCTGTCTGCAGACTAAAATGGGATCATCCAGCTTTGCTAGCCTGGGTAACTGGAAATGCCTGTTTTCAGATCATTTCCTTGTGGGATCTAATCTCGAACAACTGGTTCACCTGAAAAAGACTTCATGTCCTTTCACAATAATTGTTATTTGAAATTACTTTACACTGACACCTTGCACATCAATCATCAACCATATAATACTGTCACTATTTGGCACAGTTCAAGGCTCCCTGTGGATACATTTAATAGCACTATTTGAATTCCAGGACTCATAAAATGTGTTTTGTTGATTAACACAGGAGATGTCATACTGCTTAGATATTTTTCACACTCTCCCTTATCTTCCAGGGCAAATACATTGTGTGCTTTGGCCCTTTGGACGGTTTCATCGATAACTTTTGTTACTTTGCAGATTCCGATTAAGATAGGTATCAGATGGGCTCAACCATTACAGCTTCAACATTGAAGTTATTAAGTCTATAAATGTAAGCATCAGTAGTTGACATATACACTACTCAAAATTAGTCAGGGATATTAGGATATTTTAAAACTCACTGATAAAACTCAATGAATTAAAATAAAATGACACCACTAAAATGTTGGCTATGTGTTTAATTTACTCTTTCTGAAAGCAATGACTTTGATTAGACAGAGGTTGGTTGAGACTATAGACTGAAAGCAGCTTTGTATTGTTGCAATAGATTACCGTGAGCCTTAACAGTAAGCCAATTTAAAGGATGTAGCCTAGGTTTGGCTTGGGCTCTCTTCTTTCCATCTTATTTATTAAAACCAGGTCAAAGTTTCATTGGGGTTCAATTCTCCTTTTCATTAGAGAGCTGGCCAACAGGACAGTAAGAACTGTACAAGTGCTGCTGAGAAAAAGAGGATAGATAGATAGATAGATAGATAGATAGATAGATAGATAGATAGATATAGGAAATACAAATCTGAAAGCTAAATGTTCATCTGTCCAATGTAAGTGCACACTATCAGAGGAAAAACATTATGAAACTGTTCATTCACACTATCATTCTCAAACCTGCTGAAAAGTACACGACCCCTCTTACGCAACGCCAGGGTGCATTTACATGTGCACAGCGTTTATTCATCTGGTCACATCCCTCTATTGGTAGCGTTATCTCTTCATCACAGTTGGTGTTTCGCACAAAGCGCTTGTGTTTCCAGCGGGGCCACACCTCTCCCCCTGCTCTGGATTGGCCCTGGTGTCTTCACTCCCTCCGCTGAGTTCCGCGTTGCAGAGCATTTAAGTCCTCCAGCGTTTCCTCCAACTTCTACTCGCAGGCTTCAGGAGACCAGCCGTCACCATGTCCGACCGAGGAACCTTCGATACCAACGTGGTCACCATGACCCGGTTCGTCATGGAGGAGGGCAGGAAGGCGAAAGGCACGGGGGAGCTGACGACGCTGGTGAACTCTGTGTGCACGGCGGTGAAGGCGATCTCCTGCGCGGTACGCAAAGCTGGCATCGCCCACCTGTGAGTAAACAATCATCACTGAGAAGCAGATACTATTGTATAAATGGACGGTAGTAGCACGTGTTGCACACGCAGATAGTTGGGCGCTTTAAAGTATCGATGACAGAAGTTTCAGCCTCGCACATCCACGTTGGCACAAACTGAGCTGGAGATTCAGGTTCTCTGTGAGCCAATCAGGAAGCGCATACCTTGAAGCTACCACGCCCACTTTCATATGATTAAGCCTACGTAAAGTTAAATGTTTAATTTATTTCAAGAGACACAAATGTCATATCTATATCGTGTTTGTTGTGCAGCCTTATTGCCAGGACCCATCAGAAAAGCATGTGCAAGATAAATCAATGCATATCTGCAGCACTACCCCTTTATTTCCTCATCCTGTCTTGTGTAAACTGTTGTGTCACAATATCTTGCATTTGTGCATATTGTCATTACTATGTCTAGTGTTGGTTCACTGTAACTCTTCTACTTATCCCATGTTGTCATTTCTGGTTAAGAAAATGATTCATAAAGGGACCTATCCCTTAAATGTAGTTTCTTTAGTGTACATTTTACAAACATCTTTGTATTTTCTGTGGCTGACGAGACTGACACTGATTCAGACTTCCCTCCGGTGGCTGATGCATTGCTTCCCTCAATCACCAACTAACCTCAGCAGTTTAAAAGTGCCATGTCATGCATCAACTGCAGTTCGTTTTGTTTTTTGACCATCTAAACTGGACACTAATTACAACAGTTCTAATCCCAATCAAACTTCTCTCAATACTAAACTGTACAGCTGTTCAAATACCACTTTTGTACATGCAGAGAAAACACTGTTGAAACAACCACAGAGCTGAATCTCAGACGCAAGTATTACAAAAGGAGAACAGATTTGTTAGTACACACTTTAACACTGATGATCTGGTTTTGTGTGTATAGAGAAGTGAAATCCTTCTTGGTGAAATGCCTTCCCTGCCAGGTTTCAGTGTTTTATTTTATTTTTTATGTCTTGTCAGTTATGGCATAGCTGGCAGCACCAATGTGACAGGTGACCAGGTGAAGAAGCTGGACATCCTGTCTAATGATCTGATCATCAACATGATCAAGTCCTCTTTCACCTCCTGTGTGCTGATATCTGAAGAGAATGAAAAAGCCATCATCATAGATCCAGAGCAGAGGGTAAGTGGGTCTGTGTCACTGTGAGGACACACTTTGATATTAGTTGCTAAGACAAAGCAAGGGATCTGTAATAGCTGTTCAAGGTTCCTTTGGACCTGTCTGCAGACTAAAACGGGATCATCTAGATTTGCCAGTCTGGGTTACCGGAAATATCTGTTTTCAGATCATTTGCTTGTGGGATCTTATCTCGAACAACCGGTTCACCTGAAAAAGACTTCAGGTCCTTTCACAATAACTGTTATTTGCACTTACTTTACACTGACACCTTGCACATCGATGATCAACCATATAATACTGTCACTATTCGGCACAGTTCAAGGCTCCCTGTGGATACATTTAGTAGCACTATTTGAATTCCAGGACTCATAAAATGTGTTTTTTGAGTAACACAGGAGATGTCATACTACTTAGATATTTTTCACCATCTCCCTTCTCTTCCAGGGCAAATACATTGTGTGCTTTGACCCTTTGGACGGTTCCTCCAACATCGACTGTCTCGTCTCCATCGGAACCATCTTTGCCATCTACAGAAAGGTACACACAGTTTAAAACTACCATGATAAAGTGTCTTAGTCCTTTACAAACGTAAAGTGATGGCAGAATGATATGATGCTGCTATTTTTTATAATAAGCTTATATACTTGAACTACTTAGTTTTTGAAGGCCAAGAGAGATCTGATGGACTGAATTTGCCCCTGATATTTACTTTTTTTTATTTTACCCAATTTCATGCATAAGATGTTACAGTGTTATAGCCCCTGGAATTTATATTTTATAGCTCAAAAAGCCCTATGAACAAGGTCCTTTGCTGTCAAACTCAGACTTTTCCTCTTTTCTGGTCAGTATCTCTGTGAGGTTGAGTCATTCCTATTCAGTGGCATTTATAATGTGATGGTAAACTAAAAAATAAATAATTTGCAAGGTTTAAAAATCAGGTGTAACAAAAGATTTCAAGGTTTCAAAAAGAAGTCAGATTGTATGTAAGTTTATGAGAAAATGACCCAACTTCTCAATTTTAACTCAACATTTATTACCTCAGTAAACAGTTTCCCAATGAGTTTATGGTCTCAATCGCTAGTGTCAAGTCTTATCCAATACATTATGATGATCATTTTATAGATTATGCTCCTATTCAGAGTAAATTTATTATACTATTTTAATCCCACAAGGGGAAATTCTTTTTATGGTTTGCTTTTGAGCGTGGCTAACTTGTGATTGACCAGTCACTACCACGATGTGTCCTCGGGTTCTCAGTTAGATCCAAATGATAAATTAAATGATAAATGAACGATGACATTAGTTTATAATGTTTCCCCTCAGACCACAGATGATGAACCCTGCGAGACGGACGCCCTGCAGCCTGGGAGGAACCTTGTGGCGGCAGGCTATGCCCTCTACGGCAGTGCCACCATGATGGTTATCTCCACCGGCCAGGGGGTCAACGGCTTCATGCTCGACCCAGTAAGTTCCCTCTTGAAGGCCTTTGTTTGTCACAATTAAAAGAACTTGCAAATTGATTATGTCCAAAACAAGTGGTTCTGAGGTTATTGATAACGTTTTCCACTTTTTGCTCATCAGTCAATTGGTGAATTCATCCTGGTCGATCGTGATGTGAAGATCAAGAAGCGAGGCAAGATTTTCAGCTTGAATGAAGGTTATGCAAAGTACTTTGAACCTGCCGTCATGGAGTACCTGCAGAAAAAGAAGTTCCCTCAGGTAACAAAAAAAAGTAAAGTAAAGTAAATGGTTTATAGCCACATAACTGAAGCAGTTGGGGTTTGAATGTATTTGTTAGTCAGAGACAGTGGACATTACTCATCATACAGTACATTAAAATGTCGACATGGCAGTGTTTGCCAAGATTGGATGATTTTTATCTGTGGCTTAAACATCTTACTGATGCATCATTTTAAATGACTGTAGGATGGCACTGAGCCCTACAACGCCCGTTACATCGGTTCCATGGTGGCAGACGTCCACCGAACACTGATGTATGGAGGAATCTTTTTATACCCAGGAAATACGAAGAGCCCCAAGGGAAAGGTAAGGTCCACTGTTGAGAGAATTAAACATTTTAAAGACCAAATACATTAGTCACGCTCACCCCAAGACCATCGGTTCAGAATTCATACGTTTTTAAATATAGTTATTCAATTACCCAGTTTCATTTTTAAAGAGACTAAACAATTACTTTAAACTGCTGTGCACTGTACTTTTTTAAGAAAATGTTACTCAAAAGGAAGTAAACAGTGTATTTTTTAAAATAATTTTCACGTTTTTCTTTGATAAATGAACTGAACCATGAAAACTAGGCTATTTACAGCAGCAGGACAGTATAGATTCATCATAATGAATGAACATGTCACCCAGTGGCTCACTGATGTGTTTGTTAAAGTTTAACAGACTTCTACGACACAGAGGAATAAGACATATCATGCTTTGGCTTCACAGACGTACTTTAATAGGGACATTTTCATTTGTTTTGGTCTTTTTTTATGGGATTTGTTTAGAGTAAGTATATTAAAGTGCAGAATACCAACAGATTTAACCGTTAAGGGAATAGAAGTCATACTAAAATCCATTGTTAAGTTTTCATGAAGCTATTTTCAGGGGAGATTTACATCAAAAATGTTTTGTTCAGTGTCCCTTGTTACATGAAACCATACTGAGGAAAGTGTCACAATGTTGTGTCTTCACTCCTCACATCCTTCCAGTTTAAGTAAGACTGAGCCAAACATGATGTTGTCATGTTTAAAAAAGGTAGAAAAAGCGGCTCACTTTCATGTGTATAGGATGTGGAGAGAGAGAGGGCATAGTGTTTTTATAAAAGACAAAACTCCAAACAGAAATGTAAAATTGTTTCATACCCCCAGCTAACGACGAGTTAGTGACTTAGTTTAGTAAATCATATTAATACAGTGCCTGTAGTGTTTTTTTTCTTCTTTTTTTTTAAATACAGAGTTCATGCAAAGTCTTGAAAGCTCAGAAAATGTGTCTTTGTAGCTCCTATATTTTCTTTTCATCATCACAATCACTTATGTAAACCAACAATTTTAAAATGAAACAATCCTGTTGACACAAAATCAGGCACTAAAATTTTAAAACCCATGCAATGCATTTTTTAAATTCAGGACAAACATTAGATTTACCCAGTGTAATTTTGGAATAAATACTTGGCATATGATTTGAAATGCAATAAAACTAGTTAAAAAGAAAAAATCTCAATCAAATAAAGTCACCAATAAAACTACATATAAGGATGATTTTAAAAGAAGTATTTGTGTACAATAGTTTAATGATGAATATGTATAGCCTCACAATTTTGCAAGTCTGTCTTAAAACAAGTCAGGTACCCAGATGAATGTTAACAGGTTTTGCCCTACTCTTTATGCTGGACAAGAGATTTCTTCATGTTTCAAATGTGAAATGGTACAAAATTGACGTCTTCATTCTGTGTAAAAGTTTATCTGAAGCTAATCTGAGATAAACAAATCAAGTGGGTATCTTTCAAACATACTGTCATTATAGTCTGAAATGCTCTTTCATGTTTCCCTGCATAGTTTTCCTGTTCTGAGCTGCGGTGGAGGGATACTGAGCGAGGGAATTTAAGACTAAAAAGACTAGAAAATACCCACCTGACCTGTCTAACTCAGGCTGCCAAAGCCTCGTATTAACTTCAGATAAACTTTGGAACACATACATTTAAATACTTTTGATTGTAATTCATATGGGCATCTGAATTTTTGTTTTAAGACGGTGTTGAAAAATTGTGAACCTGTCCTTTATCTGTTGGTACATTTAATGCTGTTGTGTTTCATGACCTGAGGCAGCAGCTGGGAATACAGAAAGTATAACACATTTTAATTCAGAATATTCAGAAACTAAACTCCACCTCTTCCTCAAAGCTGCGGCTGCTGTACGAAGGCAACCCCATGGCCTACATCATGGAGCAGGCAGGAGGCATGGCCTCCACCGGCCTCGAGAATATCCTGGACATCCAGCCTGAGAGTATCCATCAGCGGGCTCCCGTGGCTATGGGCTCCCCCGAGGATGTGCTGGAGTACGTCGCCATCTACAAGAAGCATGCCAAGAAGTGAGACCACACCGACTGACTCTCACGACAGTCACTGTGCGGTGAAAAACCTTGTATCTCCAAACTATCCACTTTCATGGGACTAAGGAAGTCAGCCTCATTTTGAGCTTTCTGCAAATGTATTTTCCATAATGTCTTATGGTGTTTTGAAATGGTTACTTAAGCCCAACTATGTTAGGGGATTTTCTCAGTTAAAGCACAAAAAGTTGGAGTTGCAAGGTTTTTTCATGACATACCAGCTATAAGCATGTACTATTTGTTGGAAGCTGATGGATAATAGAAAGAAGGTGGTTCAGTGGAAACATGGAGCTCAATAATGCACACAAATGCACAAATTCCACAGAAAATGACCAAAGACCACAAATGTGCCAAAGAAAAATGCACTGGAATAAACCTGAAGTCTTTACCTCCAGTTGTGCCTGAAATAAAATACATTCTGCACACATGAAGGACCAAATGCAGACCTCTATGCAACAACACCTGATGCCTTTATTATTTTAACAACTGCTGTCTGGATTGATGAAGTGTCTCAATAAATTGACATGAGTCTACGAAGACAAAAATCTGTGTTTTTTCATCATTTTAAAATATGTGTGCAAAAAGTGTCAAATCCTTTGCTAATATTTAGTTTGCATATTTGGTGAGCATTGGCCGTTTGTCATTTTTGTAATTGCAGGAAACAAATTCATGCAGTGTTTAGGGTGAGTGGATAGAATATGCAAATACTTGTAGACTTATACCGAAGATATACCGTCTCCACTTAGGAGATACTTTATTCAGAGGAGCTGACATTTAAGCTTAAGGTCAGTGGAAGCTCAGAGCCCGAATGACATTTAAAGCTCACTTGAGCTGCTCTTGTGCTGAAACTTAAATGTAGCACCAACTGTTCTTCTACTCTCTTAATATTAAATTCACTTCCCCTTCTCCTTCAGTCTTTAACCAAAGCGACTTATAGCACAGAAACATAAAATACTAAATCAAAACTTGCTTCAAACTAAATAATACTATGTGAAGTAAAGCATATTGAATAAATAGATTATGTGATTATATGCACATACCTATGCTTAGGTCTTTCAAGCATCAAAATGTAGTTCTGCCATAAAACATTTCTGCAGGATGTCTGAGTAAACAAGTTATTTTTTTCTAATTTTAAAAAAAATTTAAGATCACTAATTTTTCACCAAATGAACTTGGATATATAGAAAGGTGTTACTCTTGTCATAGCCCCGGACTGCTCTCAGGTTCATGTGCAAACCTGTCATGTAAATCCTGAGAATTTACCTCAGCTCTGCTGTTACCAAAGATTTGAGTTACATGTTGTAACCTTTTGACTCGATGAATAACAGTACTTGTCTTGTGCAGGATTCAAAATCATGCCAGTCTCTACAGCTGACACCTGACACCCCCTCACTCATCTCCACACACACACCCTCTTCCACTCAGCTGCACACACAAATAGATCCTCTGGCTTGGCTTCATTGCTCTGGGTATGAAAAGGACTTGGCTGGTTATGAGGTCGCTCACTTGCTCTCTGTCCTCTGCGCGATCTGCTGCCCACCAGGAGGAACAGAACTCAGCATGTCGGACCAGTCGGCGTTTGACACAGACGTATGGACCCTGACTCGGTTCATCATTGAGACCGGCCGCCAGGCTAAGGGGGCAACCGGTGAGCTGACCCAGCTCATCACTGCCATGCTGACTGCCATCAAAGCCATTTCCTCTGCTGTGCGGAAGGCAGGCCTGGCCCACCTGTAAGTACTGAGGTGCTGGAATAGGCTTATTGATAAACAGTATACAGCATATATCCACCTTTACATTACTGGCTGATATGTATCGATAGATATCTCTGATTAAACAGACTAATGAACAAATTCGATCTTTTATACAAATGATAATCTGATGATATCTAATTGAACTTTGGAAGACTTCTGTTGCTTGAATCCCTCCGTGTAGAGGTCAGAGGCCAAGGTGAGCTGCAGAGCAGCAGGATTAGGAATTCAATGCCATGCCAAAGGTGGCCATCTGACATTTTGCTTCACTCCCACAGTAGATGTAGGAGCCAAGAGTGACTTGAGAGTTAGAAGTTGTCCTCTTTCAACACAAATACACCCGTTGAAGCAGTAAGCTACAGAGCCGGTACTGCTGATATGATTGATTGTTTCGTGCTTCTGTATTATGAGCAAGACACTGAGCTTTGCGTGATTTTTAGAGCATTTCAACACTCTAATCTGAAAATGATACAGGATTATGCATTTGTTTCAGTGTAATGTCCAGCAAGAGATAACATAGTAGAATTGTGATTGCACCACATTTTTGATTTGTTAAGAGTTAACACAATAACCAACTCTTTGTGAAGGGTATTGACCTTGGAGGGAAGCCAGTACTCTGGATGATTATAAGAATAACTGAGAGGCCAATGTTTGTGATTTCTGAGTCACTGGAGTCAAGTCTTTTAAGCAGAACTGCCTTTTAGGCTGCATACAAATCTTGACATCTATGCACGGCCATGTGCCTAAATTGAGCCTTGCACAACAAAACACTGAAAATACAGTAAACATTACATCAAAACATAGTGTGGGAGTAAATTAAACATTAAATGTTTATATTGATGCTAAATGGGGGAACACTTAGTAAAGTCTTCCCTGAAAATGTTCCATATGAAGGAGAATTACTGAAACACAATGACTCGTTATTCAGTAAAATCTCACACACACTGGCGTTATGCAACCAAACACAAATCAACATTGTTTGGAACTAAATGAAGATAAGTGACGGTCACAAGTGACTGAATACATCCTCGCACGAGTAGCTATCAACGTCTCCAATCAAAGATTTATGTGTGTGTGCTGTTGATTGATTGGTCCACATAGGCAGGGCTTGGCGGGCTCGGTGAATGTGACAGGAGACGATGTGAAGAAACTGGATGTGCTGTCCAACGACCTGGTCATCAACATGCTGCAGTCCTCCTACAGCACCTGCTGCATGGTGTCTGAGGAGAACAAGGACCTCATCATCACTCCCAAAGACAAGCGGGTGAGTGGTGCACAGTGATCGTGCGCTGATTCACAAGTTGATTTGAGGATGTTAATAAAGCAATGAACAGTTCACCCAAAAATGATAATTCAGTCATTATCTACTCAACCCCATGCCAAGGAACGTTGGGTGAAGTTTCGTAGTGCACAAAACATTTCTCGAGCGTCACAGCAAAACAGCGTTCTCCTAAACAACTGAAGTAGATGGGGACTCATTTAAAACATAATAAAGATAAAAAACAAATGAATAAATAAAATGTTTCTAGTCTCCAGATTCCCTGAGATCCCAGATTGATTTTAAAAGATGTTATTTTCACCCTTTTAAAGCAGAAAACCTCTCTACAGTTGCTAAGCTAAAAGCGGTAGCACGTCTGAAATGGGTGCACAAGCTCGAATGTGTGTTGAGGGTGTAAATAACGTTTTTTTTCAAATCAATTTGGGATCCTGGTGCTCCTAGATTTGGATTACGCCAGACGAGCTGTATGGAGCCATTTTCTGTGTATTTTGGTTGTTTTTTTAAAACAAGTCCCCAGCTGCTACAGTTGTTAAGAAGAATGTTGCAACTGTTCCTTTAACTAAATCTGCTGAGAAGATAAAGGGTGTTGAAAGTTCAGTTTACTGAAAGAAGACTTTCAGAATTGAAACAGTTACCTCTTTTTCCCACAAGATGCCACCAAAGCGTGAATTCACATGATGCAGCTGTATGTCTGTTTGTGTGTTTTGTGGTTCATTTTTACCCCTTTTTCCAGTTTCCTGATTTTCCTGTTTAATCAGCCCAGCCATGTTACCTCAGTTCTTCCCCAGTTTTTCCAGCTTCTTTCAGCCTATCAGCCCCTTCCCTGTTTCTAGTGTTTTTCAGTTCATTTCCCTCACCTGTTTCTCCGCCTCACCTCATCCCCGCATTAGATTAGTTTGTATTTAAGTCCAGTCTTTTGTACAGTCATTGGCGAGTCATGTGCTGTACTTCCGAGATCCTTGCTGTTCCTGGTTTCCTGCCTGCCGTCTCATGCATTTGGGTCCATCTTCCCTGCTCCAGAGTGACAATCTGTGATTATTTAATATATTATTATTATTATTGTTGTTACTAAACTCTGTATGTTACAGGCGGACCCATCACCATGAACAGTCTCTGAGCAAAATATTTCACCATTTTTCATGCATATTTTCATTGTGTTATATTTAAGAATAACTCAAACTGGAATTATCTCTGGCAGCTATTGTTGAATAAAAACTGGGATCATTTTTCTTCACTATTCCAGTAAATTTGGGAGGATTCAAGGAGCATTTAGAGAACTACCCATTCTGATTCTGAATCACTCTTCCTACCAGTGTTTTTTAAACCCTGATGCTTTTATTCTGGAGGATGTGACTGGAGGAATGTAATTCTTAACACAGAATATTATAAAAGTACTGCTCTGGAAAGTTATTTTAAGACAAGCAGATGCTTGTGTCGTAAGTGAGTGTTTAGTCTTTAACATTTTTTCAGTTGTACTGTATTAAACAGTTCACACAGACTTGAGTTCTGCCCTGATGTGTCACCACATTGTCCTCTTCTATCTTTTAAATAAATATTGCATACTGAATGACACTCCTGGCTTCTGGTGGACCAGACAACCCATGTATTATTCAGAATTGACTAACAAAGGAGTCTTGTAAACTAGTATCTGATCCACAGCCACAACTAACAACTGGAAGCAGTGTAAAGGTCTTCTTGCCACTCCACTATCTCTATGTAGAGCCTGGTTAGTGAGGATTATTGTGATTGTAAATAAAAGGGCACATAATAAATGTTGGATTATAAAGAAACATTTTTTAAAAAAATAATAATAATAATTCAAATGAGGATATTTTCAACACCTCTTGTTTCCTTTTAAATTTTTTAGTTAGTCTTTTTTCTAAACTTATTCTCAAGTTACTTCTTGATTTTATTTGGTCACAGGGGAAGTACGTGGTCTGTTTCGACCCTCTGGACGGCTCCAGTAACATCGACTGCTTGGCTTCAATCGGCACCATATTTGCCATCTACAAACGGGTGAGTCTGACCTCTGCGAACATACACAAACCATTCAGGAACTGGAAGGAATATTCTGAAATCACAATGTGTTCATGTTAACTGTAATTATCGGGTAAAGCATGTATTGTAAAAGGAAAATATACAAAAACCCTCTTTAACAAAAATCAGTGATGTAGAAATCGTACTACAATTTGACTAATAAACTTCAAAAAGGAGAAATACCTTGAAATTATTAATTCATTTAGAAAAAAGGGCTGGGGACACGTCCCTACCAATATTCAGCCGCTACTGTGTAGTCACTATCAATACAACAGCTGTCCGTAGTGTTTAGTCAATGATTATGGCACACAAAGGGTTAAATATCGGTGTCTGCTAGAAGTCCCGCCTCTATAAGGATAAACTGAATGAATTTAACAAAGCAATTAAACAAGCTAGACAATCAGTCTTTTCTAAAATCATCAATGAAAATATTAATAATAGCAAAGTGCTTTTCTCCACTGTTGACAGACTTGTTAACCCACCATCCACCATTCCTTCAGAAATGTTGTCCTCAGAAAAGTGTGATCAATTTGCTTCTTCCTTTAATAACAAATTCATTACTATTAGACAAAACATTAGTGCTCTAAAATCTACAACTGAACTTGCCCTTCCTCTTTCCAGGAATTCCACCTGTGTCATGTCTCACTTTAACTGTTTAAATCTGACAGAGCTTGACAATATTGTTGGTCAGCTCAGGTCCTCCACCTGCTGCCTGGATCCTCTCCCAACTGCTTTTTTCAAAAATGTCTTTAACTGCTTAGCATCAGAGGTTCTACATATCATTAACTGGTCTCTCCAGTCAGGTATATTTCCCACATCACTAAAAACAGCTGTCATCAAACCACTTCTGAAGAAGAACAATCTGGATCAAAGTGTCATTGCAAATTACAGGCCTATCTCCAACTTACCATTCCTCAGCAAAATACTTGAAAAAACAGTCTACATTCAGCTCAAGAATTATCTTGCATCAAATAGCCTTTTAGATACTTATCAGTCTGGTTTTCGGCCCCACCATAGCACAGAAACGGCACTTATCAAAGTTTTAAATGATCTACATATAAACACAGACTCCAAAAAAATCTCCATTCTTGTTCTACTTGATCTTAGTTCTGCGTTTGATACCGTTGACCACAAAATCTTACTGGAAAGGCTTGACAGGTGGGTTGGCTTGTCTGGTCCAGTTCTAAATTGGTTCAGAACCTATCTTCATGATAGGCAGTTTTATGTCTCCATTGGTGAATTCAACTCCAACAAAATGAACATTACATGTGGGGTACCACAAGGGTCAATTCTTGGACCACTGCTGTTCAATCTCTACATGCTTCCACTCTCACATGTCATACGCAAACATAATCTTAGTTACCATAATTATGCAGATGATTCGCAGCTTTACATTTCACTACACCCAGATGACCTATCACCCATAATATCCCTCACTCAGTGTATCAAAGATATTAATCAATGGATGTCAGAAAATTTTTTACAACTAAACAAAGACAAAACAGAAATACTCATCTTTGGTGCACAGGCTCAGAGACAGAAAATAGCAGCACATCTCAACTCTCTCTCTCGACAGCAAAACTGAAGCAAGGAATCTGGGTGTAATCATCGACAGCAATCTAAATTTCAGAAGTCATATCAACCACATTACAAGATCATCTTTCTATCATCTCAAAAATATTTCCAAATTGAGAGGCTTTCTGTCAAAATCAGACTCAGAAAAATTAATCCACGCATTTATAACAAGTTTATTCACTGGACTCCCAATATCAAGTATTCAGAGGTTACATCTAATTCAAAATGCAGCTGCACATATTCTCACTGGTACCAAGAAATATCAACACATCACACCTGTTCTTAAATCTTTGCACTGGTTACCTGTTAGTACAAGAATCGATTTCAAAAAACTACTCCTGGTTTACAAAGCACTACATGGCCTTGCACCTCAGTACATCACAGACATGCTCATCACCTACACCCCAACAGGAACACTTCGGTCAACAGGCAGTGGCAACTTACTCATTCCTCGCACCAGATCCAAAGAAGGGGAGGCAACTTTTAGTGTATATGCCCCACGAAAATGGAACTCCTTGCCTGACACAGTTAGACATGCCACATCAGTAGCCATCTTTAAAAACAGATTAAAAACATATCTTTTCTCAACAGCATTCTGTTGAACTGTGTGTGTATGTGTGTGTGTGCATGTGTTCATATGTGATTGTGTGAGTGGGTGCGCATGTGTGAGTCTAAGTGTGTATGTGCTGAAGATGACATATATGATTGTTTACTTGCACTTGCACTCTTGTTTTCTATTTGATTTCTAATTGATTTTTATATAACTATGTATACCTGTTGTGAAGCACATTGAGTCTGCCTTGTGCATGAAATGTGCTTTATAAATAAAGCTGAATTGAATTGAATTGAATTAACCTAAATACTGCTCCCTGATCGGCTGCCGGTTTCTCGCTAACTTACATGTGATTGGCTGTCCCCACTGTCACTCCTTCTGCTTGTCAAAACTACCTGCAAAGTGCTAGTTGGACTGGACGACAGGCAGTGCATGTTAACTGATCTGCGAGTGTAAGTTGTCAACATGTTTGGCATTTGTTCTTCCTGGGTCATGTCAGCTAGATGGATTTTAATATCAGTGGTGTCATTTAGGGTGCTTTCACACCAACAGCAGTTGGTGTGAAAGTGCCCTTACATTTGTGTTTGTGTCTGTTTGCGTGCATGTACGTGTGTGCGTGCATGTGTGCCGTATAGGATTTGAAGGATGTCAAAGAAAAGAAAACTGGATATAAGAGACTTCTTTAGGAGTCAAAGTGTAAGTTACTTCAAGGGTGTATAGGTAGAGGCTCAACAATACAGATATTGAATAAAAGAGAGTATTTAATGCCAAAGAGATACACTTTTTTAAAGTTATTTTTAATTCTTATTTTCATGTATTTGTGTAGAAGAGAGCAACAGTTTAAAAACACAAATAAAGAAAATGTGTGGTGGAAATAAAGTAAAACCTCAGATTCTAGATGATAATGTGATTTTATAATTATAACATATAATTAATTAATATCAAGTAATATTAATATTTAGTAAAAGCCTCTTTTGCTCAGACAATGACTGTACCATCAAGCTCTATGATCATTGTATCCCTAATGTATCTGTTCATGTCATGCATCAACATATTTTTGTAAGGTGACAGACAGCAGAGAGGATGAAGGAGATGAAGGAGGAGAGGCCAGAGAAGGTAGAGGAAGAGAGGCAGGAGGAGGTAGAGAAGGAGAGGCAGGAGGAGGTAGAGAAGGAGAGGCTGGAGGAGATAAAGGAGGAGAGGCTGGAGGAGAGGCTGGAAATTCACAGGTGAGGTTGAATAATGATGGATATATTAGTCATGAGATTCAGCATGTGACAAATGTTAGTGTGATGATGATCTGAATAGCAATGCTTCACCCATGTGGCTTTAAAATCAGAGCTTTATAACAAGTCTGGTGTTCTAAGAGGCCTCATCATGTATTACTAGTGTGTATGTGTTTACAGTAGTTGCTATACAGTTGTCAAATTTATATTGTGGTTTATTCCTCGTATGTTCCTTATTTAACCTATAACATCTGCATGACGTGAAATTATGATTGCTAATGCAAAAACTTTCAGGAGTGCTGCCTTGGAGCACTTTTGTGTCCCCACCAATCTCAAATCAAACCTACTCCCTTGATATAGCCTAAAAATATTGCAACAAGGCCATATCGCCCATCCCTTACTGTTGTTAAAGCTTTTTTTCTCAGGTTTTGAGTAATAGAAATAATCATGACTCCTAAGTGCATTCTTCACATTTTTTGAAACATGTGTACATGAGAGTCAGAATAGTTTTATAATGATATGACAGGATATTTAGAGTGTAAATACACAGTTTAAATATGCAGTAATGCTCTGAAGACACAAGGGGGCCCTGTTGTCTAGCTAATCCAGATTTCTGGTCACTAAACTGCATCCAGAGGGAGTCATTTAATTATTTGCAGAGTTACAGTTTTTCATTGGCCTGAGAATGCAATAAATGCAACTTTCTTAGACAGGTTCAAACAGTATTCAAGTATAATTAAGTTATAGCTCTTAATATTATTGTTCTCATTTATCACTCTCACTATTGTTGATGATTGAACCCTTTTTGTTAAAATGTTTTGAATACAATACTTAAAACAGACGCTACTGGGTCAGAGGGATCTGAGGAACTGAAGTCAGTAGGATACCACTGTTGTTGATTCCTTCTTTGATGGTTCATTTCCCCCCTCGGGTTGTTCAGGAATCAGAGGGGGAGCCCACAGATAAAGATGCGCTGCAGCAAGGGAAGAATATCGTTTGTGCAGGCTACGCCCTGTACGGCAGCGCCACCCTGGTGGCCCTCAGCACCGGTGCTGGCCTCCACTTCTTCATGTTGGACCCAGTGAGTATATTATACTCACTTCAATTAAATATCTCCGGTAAAGGCACTCTGTGGCGATGAACTGACAGGAAGTGAGATACTCTCAGACTGCTGTCTTCTTCATTCAGCATTCTACACTAGCTTGAACTCTTTACAGTTATATGTTTTTATTGCCGCATATAGCTGCTTTTATTTGGGAAAACACATATCACCCTGTCAGTCATTTATCCGGCTGAACAGAGCTGCTCCACCTAGCAATCAGCACTGTAGGGGACTGTAAACACACATAAATCCCCTTTTATTTGGCAGAAAGTGAGCCATCTTAACTACCCTTGTATAAATCCATAAGAAAGTGTGTAACTTATTATAGTATAAAGTTATTCAAAGGCAAAGACAAAACCTTTTTTTGTATGTTCTGGCATAGTTAGTGTTTTATTTAGTTTTTTTCCATTTTTCCAAATTCTTTGGTCAATTTTATCCACAAATAGAAATCTACAAGGAGAAAACAACTTTCTTTTTTTGCTCAGAGGCAACAACAGATCATCAGGAATTTGCCTTTGGAAAAGCAGCTTTATTTATTATAGTATAAAAGGGATTAATGTACTTTGTAAGTGAGCGTTGTTTGTTGTTATGAATCCAGGAACCTAAGTGTTGTACTGTTTTCAGTACTAATGAGCTATTTCTGCTCAGTCTTGTGGCATGCTCCGGCGGGGATTATCCCACTTTAACATTATGTTGGTGTTCCTCAGGCCGTCGGTGAGTTCATCCTGATTGAGAGGAACGTGAAGATCAAGCCGAAAGGGAAGATCTACAGTCTTAACGAGGGCTACGCCAAGTACTTCCACCCCTCCATCAACGAGTACCTCAAGCACAAGAAGTACCCAGAGGTGAGAGCGTAATGAAAAAATTAAAACATTCAAAACCTCCCTTTTAATTTGAGCCAAAGTTTTGACATCGATCGGTTCTACTTTGTGTTTGTGGTGTTGAATGCGATACCGCTAACCAAAGCTGCACAACAGAAATGTTTCCTCTCAGATCATCTATTTTGCTGACACGCAGCTATACTCATGCTCAGTCCTGAGGCCGGATTTCAAACACCAGCGGCCTCTCGCACTCATCATGTGAATCCTGACCAAGCGTTTGCTCTGGTAGAATGAGTTTACTTTTTGCTTGGCAGCACAAGAAAAGCTGTTTGTTTCAAAGGGCATCAGTAGATCAGTCAAATATTTCCCAATGGCAGAAATAATATAAATGTGTAAAATATTTAAACCTCAGGAGGAAAAGCGACTTTTTTACACCTTTTCCTCTGAGAAATTGTCCTTGGTAGCCTTTTTAGGCTAAGATAATGAGTTTGCCTCTTTTACTTTCACGTCATTTTATTGTACAAATGAAAAATCAGGTGAAATAAGTTGCCCTGAATGATGGCATGGTCCGCTGCAGCTCAAATAGGCTGTGTGACAGCTAGATTGATAATATTAGTATTTTATACTTTACAATTAGACATTCAAATAAAATGGCCTAAAGTTAACAAGGACACAGTTTAAGTGTGTCGTGCAGCTTGATTGTTGAAACAAACTGATTGGACATATGTGTGTTGTCAGTTTAAGAGAATTCAAGGCAAAACTGTTTAAAGAGTTAAAGTAAAGGTGCTTCATGCAATCAGGTACCACAGGCAGAGTAGGCAAGAGTTGCCACCTTGACCCAAACATGTGATTGGCAGTCAGTGGAGTGTGACACTTCAGTCAGACAGGGTGAAGGGTGCAAGCTCCGTCAGCTGAGCTGCAGGATGCTGACAGAGTTACTGCAGGAAACATGCTGTTCCTCAGGAACCTGCAGCTTGGCATCTGGAAACTCTGATCTCCACACATGTGCACACTCAGCACTTTTCCAGCACGGTCACAAGCATGAGTGCAAGGTCTGTTTGGACGTCAGCATTCTTTCAGCAGCGATGGGTTCGTTGACTATCTTTTATGAAATATCAACTTGCACTAGCAATGGAGGACATGAAGTACATGGTGAAAAAGGTGGACTGTGCCAGTTTTATGCAAGATGCCAACCCATCCGTGCATGGTCAACTTAGTGTTAGTGTTGCTTTTCTGAAATATTCCCTCGTTTGATACAAGGAAAAGTACGGTTCACCCGTTTCATCCACCATACACCCCAATTTGGTGTCGCAGCTGCTGTGTGCCCATTGCAAGAAGGTGTCTTTTTAAACCTAATATCTTAGAGTGGATGGGAATGATTGAAACTGGGATACAATGACCCACAATGTAAAACAAATGTAGGTCGGGGGGACTTCTTCTTCTGGCCCTCTTGCTCGGACCACACCCATCTTCCAACTCTGCCTTCATTTCAATCTCTACTGCACACCTGTAAAGTTTCTCTGACTGCATCTTTCACAGTTGTGACACTATCGAGGTCACAAAATCAAAGTACTCAAAATCACTTCGTAACAAAAGGTGTCTCCATGCCCACATTTTGTCATGACGACACATACAAACAGCTTCCCAAGGTGAAATCAATACCAGTCACATCGTCACGGCTGATAGAAAAGCTACAGAAACTGTAATATTTTAGGTTTGAAAATAGAAAACATCACTTGTGCCTCAGTGTATCATCTACAAGCTGAAACCCTTGATTAGCTGAACACTCATCATCATGCCACACTTCACATAACCACCATGACCCAGCACAATGCAGCAGTAACCGCACTGTTCCTCACTGACGTACGTGCGTTGCATTAGGAAATAGCAAAAACTGCAGATGTTGTTGGAAAGACGCACAGGGAAGTTTAAATCTCGTGTTAAGGTTTTGAAATATCTTGGTGTAGGTATCAATCACCTGCCTTTGTAAACCAGGTGTGCTCTAAAGCAGGGACTTACATCTTGTCTTAAAACAAAACTCTGGAGGTAACTCAGCATCACAGGGTTCAAGTGAAGAATGATTTCAAATTTGAAGTCTGCAGTACCAGTTATATGATGTCTATAGTAGAAGTTTTCTTTCTATCCCACAAACTTCCTAAACCATCTGCCAGAGACATGACATTGATGTCATCTAAGCAGACACACTTATCGAAATATTAGGGTGCAAACTCCTCTCGCAAAGTCGGGTTAACACCACCTGAACACTGGTTCCAGATCTGCTTTTATGACATGGAGTTTATTTGAAGATCATTTTTAACCTCAAAAACTTTCCCACGCTCCCTCGCTACTTCCGCTATTCTTTAACATTTTCTCTTCACTTATTTTAGGAGGTTTCACACCATCTCAGCTGAGGCCAGCTGGATGTGTTTCATGAGAGTGTGTGTGTGTGAGGGTTACGCACTGTGAGTGGGTCTGTTTTTGGGAAATACTATGCATACACACACACCCTCATGATGACTGGGAAGTGACTCAGCAGGCACATGACTCTGCATCACGTTGTGCCGGTCTGAGCTTGAAGCTCACGTCAGGGCAACAGAGTTTGTGTTGCGCTGAACGTTAAAGTGTGGAATTTAATGTTATGCAGTAAATTAAAGGTACAGTGTTCACAAATAAAACTCTGTGAGTCCACTTGTTGAACCAAAATGTGATGTTGAAACAGCCTGTTTGCGTCAGTGTGTGTAATGCAGTCATGTATCGTCAATCTACTGCAGGTGGACTTCGACCTGTCTGCTGTTTGTTGTTTGGTTTTTCCTCAGCAGATCTCTGGACGGAGCAGATCTGTTGAGCTGCCTGACTGACCTGTTTATATATAACACTTTATAATTACACTGTTGTGTAACTGTATGGGAAAACATTTACTTTAAAACAAAAAAAAAGCATATGTTAGCCCCATTTCATGTCCTGCAGATGGCTTTAAACATTCAGAAATATTTGTGGTAAAAAAATCAATTTACAAAACTGTGCTTTGTAACTGAAGCCTATGTTGGCTCCACTTGAATGGAAATTACAAAGGCAAATGAAGAGCGAGTTATCTAAACGCTCTAAACACGAGACAGTTTTGTGTAATGTCCATGTTCAGAAATGACTGTGCGCCTTCTTTGTCTCTGGTGAGCTCCAGAAAGAACATCTGACCCTGTTAATCTGCGGGAATTTAATAATAACTGTTTAGACAAGGGCCCTTAAATAATGAGTTATCACACTTGTTAAGTATCATGATCACTAGAAAGGCTTTGACTGGATCAGGATTGACATGGTGAAGTTTTTAATTTTGGAATAAAAGCTGCTTTAAAGAAATCTCAGGGTAAACCTTTGAATGAGATCGCTAACCATCAAAATCCAGTTCTTGGAAGACAGGGAGGCAAACTAGACCTTTGCTACAGTTATGTGTTAATATGTAAACTGTGCCCTTGCCTCATGCAGGATGGCGGCTCCCCCTACGGAGCTCGTTATGTGGGCTCCATGGTGTCAGATGTTCACCGCACCATCGCCTACGGAGGGATCTTCATGTACCCCGCCAACGAGAAGAGCCCCAAAGGAAAGGTACAACTTGATTCTGACCAAATCATCTCACTAAGATTGTCAGACATTGTGATTTCCTCAAAAAACAAAAAAAACACACTGATTTGAAGCACAAAAACACTGACACGTAAAGTGCTTCATCAGAGCTACAAGATGCTTGTTTTTTAGTCTTTTTTGTGTTGCATGATCAGCCCTGTGGTGAGGTAACCTGCTATTGACTTGATAATAGCACTATTCAAGTGCAGATCAACAGCCTGATTACAAACCTCTACAAAACAAAGCACGGGTTCTTGTTTACTCACAGTTTTAGGTATGTTACTGACCCCCTCAATGACAAACTGTACAGTGGGTCCCAGTGTAACCTGAGGTTGGAGGTGTTTTCCTCGTCCTGTGATATATAAAGCTCAGAGACAGTCTGTCGAGGCTGCTCATAATGATAAATGACAACCTCTCACCCATTTTATTTCAGGCGGCTCGACTCTGTGACCCATTTATCCAAGACACTCTGTCACTATTTACATCTCTTTACAGTGTTTTATTATTAACATGCTCAAATTACAAAACAAAACATTCAAATGAACAACAGCTCGTACCACAGCGTCTGATACCGAGGTGTCTTTGACCTCAATGCTCCTGAAAAAACATTAACGCAATTATGAGCCAGATTATAATTACTAACCTTTCAATGTCTTTGTTAAATATTGGACACAAACTGTCCGTAAGGCAAGGCAATTTCTGTATATAGCACATTTTAAACACAGTGGATGTTCAAAATGCTTGGTCAAAACCAAAGCAGGCAAAAGTTCAATTAGATTTTGATCACTTAAGAGAGGCAATAACAAATGTAAATGTTTATTTAAACATGTAGTTACCTGCTTCATGCTGGCATGTGGTCTCTGAAATGAAACTGTTAAATGTTTCCTATAAAACCCCCAAACTTTCACATTTCAGACACATTTAGCTCCAGTCAGTGCTAACTGGGAAGAGAAACTGTTTAAATGCGGCTAACCTGACAACATATTTTTAGTATGTAGAATAACCAAAACTCATCCACAACTAGGTCTCATATCATTACACGACTACCATAAATGTTTTCACCATTTACTTCTTGTATATCTTTGGTGGCGTCTCGATGCTGAAGCATAATAAAGATGAGGCCCAAAACTACGTAGCGCCCCTTTAAAAAAAACAAAAACATAACAGCATTTTTTTCTTCAAATCTTTTCCCTAAAGCTGCGGTTGCTCTACGAGTGCAACCCCATCGCTTTCCTCATCGAGCAGGCGGGAGGCCTCGCCACCACCGGCACTCAGAGGATACTGGACGTTCAGCCTGAAGGGCTCCACCAGCGGGTGCCCTTCGTGGTCGGCTCCCCTGATGACGTCAACGAGTTCCTGTCCTTTGTCAAGAAGCACAAGTAAAGCTGCAGCAGCTTATCTTACATCAGGATTCTCCAGATATTTCTATAGATTTGTAGTTATCTTTGAATCTTTGTGTAATAACTGTGTTATGATGAGCTCAGAGGATAATTATTTTGCAGTTGATATAAATATATGAGTTGTCAACACGTAAAGATTACTTAAATACTTCTGTACATTTTAGTAAGATCTCAGGAATAATTATACTACATAGAAAAAAAAAATATTATTGACTTGTGATTAGAAAACAAAACATAAATTATACAGTCATGACAAGTGTGTCCTCTACAGCTTCCCGTACATTTCAGCTTGTCTTTTTTTAGAACTAAATTAGAATCGCAGCATTTCATGAAGTTCAACATTTGAGAGTCATTAAACAAACATTTTTCAAAACAAATGATTGTTGTTTTGATATTTTTGAAAGTACAACAACATGATAAACATATATTGTTTTAAAAAACTGATCCTTGAATCGTGGTGTTTTTGTTTTGCAAGTTTGTGCAACAAGTCTTTTATAGGTGTTTACCATCAGAGGAAAGAAGAAGAATCCAGTTTCTTCTTCGGAAATGACATTAAGCAGGAAGTTGTGTCTCTTGGTGATATGCTTTAAAGCTACACTTAGGATAAGTGGGAAATATGCTTCTGTTTTTGCTGTGATTAGGTGAACTGACCCTTTAATAACTCTGCCTCTGGCTCATTTTCTTCACATTCCTCCAGCTGCTGTTACTGCTGAGGTGACGTAAATATGCTACAGAAACAAACATACTCACCCTCACCCTGACCGGCTTTACTGTTAAAACAGGACGTTTTTAATATTGTGGGTATTGGGTCAGTCAGCAGGCCACAACTGACCGGAAATAACTGCAATACGGATTAAAAAAAAAAAAAAGTTTTTATTAAAATAGCAGAGAATCAAGGGAAAAAAACTAGAAAATAGAAGCCGACTGATATTTAAAAACATCTTCAAAAAGAGGCAAACTGGACCTTTGCATTCAGATACATGAGATGTTAATATTCATATCCTGCTATAAACGCATCATAACTCATATTAAACCTTTTACATGTTTCTTCTCTGAGTAAACGAGACTCAAACACAACTGCGACTATCTGTGCTGCATTTTACTTTTTTAAATTAATGAACTGAAGGTACACACTGGTAGTATCACGGTGTAAATATGAATACATTTGAATCAAAAATAAAATGGGATACTATGTTTGGATGAGATGTGTCGTCAGTTTACAGTATAATATACAGCTTATGCTAAAATATAGACATTTAATTTGTTCCTAACTTGTCCACATTTTTTAAAAAAAGGATTACCTTGTATTGTTTTTCTAAACTGACTTTTAATTATGATTGACTTGGCAGAAATAACAGTGCAGCAGTGTTTTGTGTATCGGATGATTAGTCATGTAAAGTGATCCCTGCAGTAAAGGGCCGACTCTGTTTCCTTATGAATCAGCAGCATTGTTAAAAAGATCAATAATCCTATAAGAGCTCAGTACCAGACATCAGAGAGTACAGCTGCTTTTACATGAGATCATATGACCCAGTCTTTGCTCTGCATGTCAAACCAGCATGTGATATTACAGTAAAAGCCTCATTTCGTGCTCAGAGTACCAAAATTAATAATAATAATGAAGTGTTTCGTCACCACTTTTTTTGGAATAAAAACAGGTCCAGAAGTGATTTATCAGTTGTTTATCTACAGCAGCTGAGAATCTTATACATTGATATAGATTCCTTAAAATGTGTCAATGAGGGGCTGAAGAAACAAGATTAATCCTACAAAACAAAATACCTTTAATCAATGACCTTCTGTTGGTGTGAATGTATGAGTAAATAGTCTTAAAAAGTCACAAGATCAATAGAGGTGACTGATTAGTTTAAGTTTGTCAAGAACCTTTCACAGCTACCAAAACAGTGCTTTGCCATGTGATAATTGCACATCATGATTATTTAACAATTACTTAGATTAATGATGTAATACTCCAATTTAAATATTAAGTTTAGGGGAGTGTATTTCTCTTGAAAATAAAGAATTACAATGTCTCCACTAAAGCATTTCATGTAATGTATACTGTCACTGTTAAGTGAAAAACTTGCATCTCCATATTTGATATAGACATAAAAACAACCGAAACCTTTATACTACCAGAAAAATACTCCCTCACGGAGATAAAGCTGTTTTTCTTTGCTCATAAAAAGTTGGCATTTTGGAGATTACATGGTTTTCACAGGATAACGACAACATTTAAATACGCAGATAAAACCTGATTTTAAGAAGCGGTCAAAAATACTCCATAACACCAAACTAGTGTTTCACAACTTTAATTGATCACAGTAAAAGTAGAAAAAAATCATTTACAATGACCGAAGCAAGTGTTACGTACCACTCACCAAGCAGCATACACATATTTACAAAGAATAAAACACTAAACTAAAATCTTTTCATAAAATGGCCTAAAAACAGCCAAAAACAAAATGGCGGCATTTCCCTAAAAACAACAGTGTGTCTCCTCTTTAAACAAACATCGCAGAATCTCCTGTCAATGTGTCGCCCCGACTGAAGCCTCGTCTCCCGTCTTCAGCCGGGCTATTGCAATAAAAAAAACTATGGTGCTGCGGAGCAGTGCAGATGTTAGACGAGAGGATAACTGGCTGCTGTCGCGATTCCGCAGTGGTTCTTCCGGTCTTTAGCCATGTAGATGTAGCCTTTGTCTCCCCACTTTTCACTCCAGCTGCAAGGAGACAAAACAAAACAAGGTCAGGAGATGAGTTTATACATATAGAGTATCTGCTGTTTTAGAGAATTTCATAAAAGCTCAACAAAGGACAGCCTGTAAACTAGCTTACCATTTACACAACATTTGCTGAACTATCTTTGATTGAAATTAAAATCCTATACGTTCAACAAAGTCACTCTGTTGCATTTCAGGCTGATAACATGGAGATAACATGCTCTTCACTTCACTGACCTGTTCTTCACGATCCAGAACTTCTTTCCGTCCACATCTTCTCCCTGGAAGCCATAACCCACCACCAGCACGCCATGGTCGAGCTCCTCACTGCTGCATTCCTTCTCATAGTAGATTCCTAAAAACAACACTCAGTTAGATATAAACTCATAAACATGTCAACGTCAATTGCGTTTCTACATAAAACCAGCAACTGACCTGATTGGTAAAACTGGAAAGACTCATGACCAGCGTCGATGGCTACTGAGACGGGTCCCACAGCAGCCACGGCCTTCATCAGAGCGTGCTCCTTGCCACTGGGGATGTCGACGAATCCGGTGTCGTTGGCAGAGTTGTAGTTGGGGTCGTAGTGACACGGCTGGTCATCCTGGAAGAAGACGAGAAGAAAAAGATAATGATAAACAGGGTGTTAGAGAGCCAAAGTCATCATTTCCTGTAGAAATTACTTTAAGAACCATTCAAAGGTGATTCTGTGTGTTTAGCTCCTTTTCCAACCATCAAAACAGATTTTTACAACCACTTTCCCCCCCATTTAAACACTGCATAAAAGAGCATCAACGACAACCTTCAAGGTTAACCCTTCCTGAGATACGTACCGTTCCCAGGTAAGGATAAGAGTCCTCAGAGTCCAGGCCCTGGTTGTCCTTGATGTACTGGAAGGCCTGGTCCATCAGACCGCCGTTGCAGCCCTCGTTGCCCTCGGGTCTGGAACAGTCCACCAGGTTCTGCTCGCTCAGCGACACCAGTTTGCCGGTCTTCCTGAATTGCTGACCCTCCATAGCTCCGGTGGTGCTGAAGGCCCAGCAAGAGCCACACTGACCCTGAGGAAGAGAGAGAGGGGAAGGTTTTAAGACTGATGAAGAAATAAAGACATAAAAATGTATTTCAACTTTCAATGATTACAGGAAGATAAGTAGGTTACACTTTATATTAGGTACACCTATTAACTAGTTTCTTATTAGGAGTCATTAGTAGGCCATCCAGTTAATGTAAAAGTTATTGTTACTGTTTATGCTTTTTGGTGGTCTTCTGATGTCGGCCATTTTGTTCCTGTTATCAGTATTTGTCACCTTCTGGACAGACCAATAGTAGTTATGTTGTTTGCATAATGACACGTTGTCGCGTCCATACTTTTCTAGCTCGCTCTTTTCTGTCATCCCACCACCTTTTTATTATTGTATTTTGCTCTCTTATCTCGACAAAGCTCATCAATATTTTATTTATGCGTCTAATAGTTGTTATCGTAATCCTTTAATTAGGTTGTTGTCATGACACACTGTATCTTGTTTTCGCACTTTGCTTCTATAAATAAAATTACATTGGACTTTGCACTATAGTCCAATGTATACAAGAGTGTTTGCTCCACCGTGGCCTAGTTTACACTGAGCGGTCGGGCTGGTTTCAGCTTACAGGGCGTTAATGTATAGCATGCAATGAGGGTGGAGAGAGCAGACTGTGCACAGGCAGGAGGAGAGAAAGTGTGTGTGTGTAGCACATAGATAACAAAAGAAACCTGCAAGCAGCCATCTTATCTTCTTGTTCACGCAAAACATGTGCTTCAGTGGATGGTAGAAGTACCCTAGTTGCTTCAAATAAGCTAATCTGGAACGATGCAAGTGCTTAAAGTCTCACATTACGTTATCTTGTTTACAAAGTTTTTTCAACAGCTGATACAGGGTCATGTCTTTGGATCTCCTCAGCTGCTAAAATAAGAGCTTGTGGTAACGTACAGTGTTTACAACAGCAGAACTGTTTATGAAAAGAAAAAAAACATTTTACTTTAAAAACCTTTCTTGTGATGATTAAGAGTCAAACTATACATTTCAGAGTAGTGTGTTATTTGTGTGCTACATGTTTTGTGAAATGTATATTTTAAGTGCTTGTCCTGTTCAAATTCTCATATAAGTCACTATAAGTCCTCAGATTTGTCCAAGTAAACATTAAAGATCCAAAATGTCTCCACCAACTTCTTCTCCTTACTCTGTCTGCCAAATCTTTCCTGCATTTTACCTCAGTCCTCCCAGGAATTATAAACACGTTTAACCACACCTTGATAATTCACTGGGTGTGGCTGTCTGAGAGCCCTGAGGCTACATGTGGCATTAAACGACCGTTACCTGGTCCTTGACGGGAGTGACGTAACCGTTATCCCTCCAGTCCACGGCACGTGGGGCCTCAATGAAGTTGGGCTCCATGAATAAGGACCCCTTGACCTTCCTCTCTGCTTTGAGCTTGTAGCCGTTCATGACCTGCCTGAACTCCTCGTGAGTCTGTGGAAGGAAGAAGTTGACAGTGTGATGTAAACTGCTTGTTTCACCCACAACACCTGACAATCTGACAAGACAAAAGGGCAATGAGTGCCTGTGGATTATGATTGTGAGGGACTATTGTATGTTTTTAGCTGCAGACTCATCTGCGCTTGATAATCTTTTTTTTTCAATAATTATTTCATCTCAAGTATGAGGTTCTCTGTGTATGTCCATGCCCCACACCAGACTCTGGTGTCTGTTTTTTTTTCAGATTTCAACTTATCTGAAAGTACACATTCATGACCCTTTTCCCCCTATTGCCAGTTATCAAATCCATTTCCTTTTCTTTCTGTGGTTTCAACATCTTGATATGCTTTTCCCAGTGAGATATGGGTCTTGCGGTCTTACCATGTCTCCAAAGTGGTTCATGCCCAGACGGTAGGTGTGTCTGCCCAAGGAGTGCTCCAGGTTGTGCAGCTCGATCTTCTTCAGGTTCTTCTCCCACACCATTCTCCTCCAGCCCTCCTCTTTCTGCAAAAAAAGAAAAACACAAGTCAGACTTTTTTTCCTTCTTCTTTTCAAATTTGGCAGGCTGTAGCAGCTTACTGGAGAGGAAAAACAAGTCACCTCATGATATTTCTTTGTATGCCAGCTCTTCCACAGGTCCCAGTGGTCATCCAGCTGTGGGTCCAGGCTGGGGGCTGAGAGGGCTGCACTGAGGCACACGGCCATCACGGCTAGAGGCAGCATTGTTGCTTCCTACTGGAAAACAACAGGACAACAAGTTAGGCCTCCATTTCCAAAGAAGCTCCTTAGTCACTGACTCCATTACAAAGTCACGACTTCTCAAGAAAAGCGTAAACATAACCGACATTCCTGTCATGCACACAGATCCTGTCTCCGTTCACCCCCATGACTCATGAAAAAAATGGGATCCGCATGAAAGCTGCAGTACACATTCCCGACAGTACAGTCATTTAACGACTGGTCAATAAGCGAAATAAGACGGTGGAGACATTATGTTCAATGTGTGCTAACAGAAAATGCAGGCGGTTATAATTTAAAGGCTAGTTTTCCAGCAAGTAGGGCAGCAGAAATGTGGGCAGATCCAGACAATACACCGAGCCTGTTGTTGTTTTGTTCGCAGGTCACGGGATCTGCGGCGGAGAGCCAACAAACCGGCCTGGACATCGAAACTGCAACCAGGAAAAACCGAAAAGAAACCAAAACTTTGACCGGTTGCTACCAAAAGGCGGTCCATTCAACCAGAGCTACTGTTGCTGGATATTAGCTGGACGTTTATTTCTTAATTTAAGCCGAGGGAAGGAAAATAGCAATGGCTGCTCTGAGCCACACAAGGGAGGACGACGACAAAGACAGCCGAATGAAAAAAGGTGGCTAGTACTGGCGGACAACAATAAACATGTGGGCATTTATGACTTAACAAAGGCATAAAAATGACACATTAGCTGAAATAGACGTTTTTTTTAAACGGACACTGGGGTGTTTATTCTGGGCTCAAGTGACCAAAAATACCCCGAAGAAACACAAATAATCTGCAGTGTTATCGATTAAAGGCTACATTTAGGTGTCAAGTTTGGATATTTTGACACGAGAGCGCAAACAAGATGAACAATTGTCAGACTTACTGTAAATCTTTACAGCTGAGGGCGAAGGAGGAGAAACAGCTCTTCTGTGCGGTGGTGCCACACAAAGTTTATAAAGGCCCGACTGACCGCAGAGGGCCCGCCCACCGAGCTCTCTGATTGGTCCACTCCTTGTTTATCACGCCGATGGCACGCCCCGGCGTGTGACGTCATCGCGGAGGCACGTGATTCCCTCCCTCTGGAACAACAAGTAGGACAAGATGTTTTTTTTTGCAGGATTGTTGCGGCTAAAACACACAAAAAGGCCCGTTTGATGAACTCAACTCACTTGTTTCATGTGAAAGAGTCACGTTGAGATATTCACAGTGATTTAAACATACTGCTCAGCTGATTTAAAGACAGGTGGAGTGAAGATGGACCTATTTTTAGTGGTCAAATCAGCCCTCAGGGCTGTTGTTATGGTAGGATGTGACCCCCCCTGGAACTGCCTGCTGGGACAGCACAGATAACAGGAAAGACCATTAAATGCACCAAGGAGATAAGTCGTACAAAGTAGCCTCGGCTGATCTAAAGAAGTCGCTTTCTACCTCCCACCTCTCCCCATTTTGCATGTGCAGCTTCAGGTTAGCCTGGTTCAGCAAGGCATGTTAGCGTGTTGCCTGATTTCCAACCTAAATTCTCAGAGTGACCTGGTTTCTTGTGTACATTAAAACTAATCGTTAAAGGACTGTGGTGTGCTGAAGCCTTACACAACAAACATAAGATACTGTAGATCAACAATACGCAGTTTATGGGCCCACGGGTGGCTGCAGGTGCTTTAGATGGATGTGCTTACTGAACAGGCCTACTGGGCACAAGTCCAGAGGCTGCACAGGGTCAGGATGGCCCCGGTAAGCCAAAGCCTCTGTGTGCTGTAACATTTCGTGTTAGGAAATCTTTTTGTCTCCAATTGACTCTTAACTTGATATTTGTTTTATTTATATTTTTCCAACATACATAGACTACAATATGCCTACATTATGATAAGTGACACAAAGCTTTAGAAACGAGTTTGTCAACCGCTTGTTAGTCTTCATCTCCAGCGTGAACACAATTTTACCTCTAAACTGAAGCTAAACCTGTATGTATGTATGTATGTCAAAATGTAGACGACAAGACAGAGGGAGTGAGAACATTGCCAGAACATTGTCTACACTGTCCAATCTTCAAATGGAGATGTCTATAAAGGAAATAAAACATGTATAATACTATATAGCCACTGTTGACATAAAAAAACAGTGGGAGGGTATGAATATGCATCAGCACTTCCTGGAACAGCCTGCACAAAGTCTGAGTTAATCAGGGTCGATGCTCATGTGATTGATAAGACTGTGAAACTCTGCACAGGCAGAGTTGTTTGTGCATTTAGAACAAAAACATTTGTGTCTGGACTTCCTGCCGCTGCTTAGTTTGTGATATTGTTTGTCTGACAGCAGTGGTGTAAAAGTCAACTGTGTACATATAATCAAGTATTCCTCAAGTTTGAGTTACTTTATGTCACTTGAATATTTGAAGGTGAAGTGTTTCTGCAACAGACGAGCACCTGATCACTGATACTGGCTGTGTGTGGGAAGTTCAGTTCATTTACATCAGCTGCTTTATACCACGGATATCTTTTTACTGTAATGTATTTATCTGACCACTTTAAAGCGACATCATGTAGAAATTGGCATTTTGTGCAGTTTGGCACCCCCCACAGTGTCTGAGTGCAAATTTAGGTAACTACAAACAAAACTCATTACATCATATTGTTATGTGTTGAAAACGTGTTGTAACGCTGTTATCCTCCCCTCTAGTTACATAGCGCAGAAACAAGTGATAGAGACAGACTCAGTTCACCCTGTTACAAAACAAAATGATGTTGAAGCTGTTATTTTAGGGAGAAAAGCTACATAATGGTCCTTTAAAGGTGCAATATGTAAGAATTTTATAACGTTAAAAAATTAACAAATATTCTCAACATGAAGAAATATACGGAAGCCCTAAAGGGCCATGTATTCATGCATTTTATTTCCTCCGTTTTCCCGTGATAACGAGTCAATTTCATTTGTATTCTCGAGATCTCGAGTTGTTATCTCGAAATAACAACTGCGTTTTCTTTTTTATCGAGATAATGAAACTTTGTTTTCCCGAGATAATGATATAATTAATTTGAGATCTCGAGAAAACAAAACGATAGTGTAGTATATTAAATCATTGCAGGAAATATCATTCAGTGTAGCAATGTCAGAGCATATCGATCACCGCGTCACATATCTTTTCAATCAAGGCCTGACACAGGCTGAAATAGCGTTATGCCTTGCTATTACAGATAATATACACATTAGTGTGTGTCATCTTAAAAGACAGTTAGCAAGGCTTCAGCTACATTGGTGGTGCAATCTAAGTGAGCCTGATGTCGTCGTTAACTACATAGCTGACCAGCTATGAAGTCCCGGGTGTCTCCATAATCTCAGGCCTATCATATCACAGTCATTATCTCGAGATCTCAAATTAATTATATCGTTATCCCAGGAAAACAAAGTTTCGTTATCTCGAGAAAATTATCCCGTTATCTTGGGAAAACGGCAGTTGTTATTTCGAGATAATAACTCGAGATCTGGAGAAAACAAATGAAATTGACTCGTTATCACGGGAAAACGGAGGAAATAAAATGTATGAATGCATGGCCCTTTAGGGCTTCCGTAGAAATAACAGTTTTGATGTTATTTCAAAGACGTCTTTGTGTCGTGCTACAGCGGTATCTACTGATGTTAGCATACTAACTAGCTTGCCCCTAGCCACGTTGTACCGGAAGAGATTATTGTGCCCATGCAGAGTCGGCCAATGGGACCACTAGCTTCACCGTTAACTGAACTAACTAGCTAACGTCTGCTACAGATAGCATCTGATGATAAGCTGTTTTGTTTAAGTCAAAAGGTGGCCAGTTCTTACAGACTGCAACTTTAATTTATTTTCCGGTTCAGATTATACGCAGATATGATCAACTAAAAAAATGGACGACAGAAGGAGCTGTTTTGCGTTATGAGTAGGCCTGCACAATCAAACACCCATGTAGGCTGTTAGATATAGAATATAAACTACCCCCGGCTGCTCGCAAAAGTAAAATAATTAACCTCATCCTTAACGTTGCGTGACGTGATTCATCTACATCTGGCCCATGCATCATGTCTTTGTGTTGTCACATGTTGCAGGATGAGTGATGTTCCTACATTTCCTCGGTGCAACACTACGGTGAAGTTAACACGGCATCATGAGTACTCTGCAGTGCAGGCTACAAATACATCATGTTCCTGCATTTGCAGAAATCAGAAGGCAGACTGCAGCCTCAGCGGCTCGTGTGTGACTGGATCGTGTTGCTCAAGCACAGGGACACATGACAATGCTCGACTTCCTGTATGAGCATGCAGGCGTGGTTGGTTACCAAAGCCATCTAAAAACAATATTATTGGCTTTCCATATTTGAGTAAATATTGCTCGCTGTCAAGGAAGTATTCATATATGACTTTGTGCAACATAATATAACATGCAAATAACAGAATATATTGTCTCCTTTTACGTAAATTTAACTTAAAAGCAAAAGTTTGACATTTTGGGAACGGTTAGGGTAAATGTATTCACTTTGTTAGAATATTTCTTCAATATATGAGTGTTATTTCTCCTCCCATAACTCTCAGCAAGAAAGCAAATAAGATTATGTTTCAAAATGTCCAACTATTCCTTTAAATGTCTGTATACTGAAGGCCACAACATGGAGAATAAAGACCCAGAGCCTCTGAGAGCATATTTCTGTAATCTGTAAATGTGACGAATATTCAGTTAATTTCACAGTAACAGGCTGTCGTCAAAGGCCTGTTAATGTACTCTGTGAACCATTATCAACATTTATGCATTCCTCAGATTAGGACGCATCTCGGCCAACACAACAGGACGGTTATCAGCCGCTGGTCTGCTCGTCCCATCCAGACACAAAGGTTAACAGACCTGAGGTGACGAACACGTATACAGACATGCGAGAACTGACACTCCTACATGTTGTTTACAGCCTTGAGTGTTTCTTAACATTATTGATCCAGGAAGTATTCGATTAGGAAACGCAACAACAAGCGCTAACAGTCCTGTGAGGATGTAACAAGGCCGACTGTTCACACACAGGAAAACACGACTGTCAGTTCTAAGTTTGTTCTGAAGGTGGCCCCAGATGCAAGAGATAATGAAGATAACGTGATAAGATTTACCCGAGCAGCCACTCAAAGGACAGTGTGGTGGGATTAAATCCTCAGCTGCCGCGTAAAAATAAAGCATAATCATTAAACTTCAAATTCTGACATTGTGGATGAGAAGTGAGCCCTGAAACTAAAATGGAAATGTCGACAATTGCACGACAAATGGGAAAATTTAATCTGCTGATGAAGACCATGTGATTTGACTGAAAGCTCCAAACATCTACTACTTTTTTTGATGTTTTCTCAACAATCTTAGATTCAGCTCGTCAGGCTTTGTTGGACCTCATTAGCGTCAGTTGCTATCTGTTAGAATTCAGTTCCAAGCACTGCTAATGCTAACAAAAGCTAACTTTAGCTTAGCACATTGCCTAAACTACCACATTAACTAAATGTTTACATGTTAAAGCATCAGGCGCTTGACGATAATCCATTATTGTAATAGGCTATATAAAGATAGCGTTAGCCGTTAGCATGGAGGCCAACATTGTTCTTCTTAGTACGCATTTAGTAGCTATTTTAGCTTGCTAGCATCAGTGTTTCTATGCTTATATCCTTGATATTTACTGCTAGCATCTTAGCAAGCTTGCTAACTCATTACATCAGAGAGTAGTTTATTTGAGTAATTATTGTAGGCAGAACATATTCCAACAGATGAACTCAATGCTTACTTAAACTGTTTAAAAATGCATGTTTCTTATAATGTAATTACTATGAGGCACATCTTGAAAATGAGATTATAAATGTGCTTTTAAACTGTGCAAACTGAATTTCTGAGACTGTGTAAGTTTCATGTAACTTACAGGGAAAACTTGTACTTCTCATAGCCTTGTTTTCAGAAGTGAGTTGAGGTTTATTGTCTTCATTTTAGGTATGTTTATGAACTTATTTCTGTTAAAAAACATTTTTCCAAATGGTGAGAAACCACATTACAGAGATGCTGAATTAACAAAAGGTCAGTGTGAAGGTGAAGACCCCATACATGCTGTATATTCAAACTGTTTAACCCAATTTGAATCATGCTTAAAAACCAAAAACATATAAAAACAAATCTAACTTTTAAATCCCGTTGTGCAAAACAAGTATGTAGGATTCAGATTCACGTGGTTCAAACATCACGAGTTCTGCTCCATCAATTTTTCCCTGTTAATATTTTTGAATGGTAGTCAACACCGTCAGCAGAAGTTGGGACATGTTAAGACGAACCCAGAGTGCTTCAGGCAGAAGAGAGGTCATGTGACTGCGTGGGTGGAGGGACGGTGTTCCTGCAGCTCTGCAGCTCCACAATGAACCCAGAGAAGTGTGAATAACACAGCCGGGAATCTGGCAGAGGACAAATAATCACCCAGAAGACACCAGTCTGACCCTGATTTACCAAACATTTCATATTTGATAAGTGTTGATAAGCGTCCTTTAAATGAACTCTGGTGTCAAAACTTTAAATATTAAGTGTGTTTTTCCCAGTAAAACTCTGCAAAGCTATTAACATATTAACAGCCGTTATTTTTCCACTTTCTCTCCAACATGATTTTAGATATGAATATCTATGAATTTTAAAATTGCTAGTTTTGTAAATCCCTTCCCAAAATTCTGAAAGGGGTTATCTGAAAAATGAGAAAACAAGAAAATGAAAACTCAAGGATTTTGATCTATTACTGAACCCAAGATTGACATAATCCTCATTGATTAAAAATAATCATTTGTATGTTTCCACAATCCCGTTTCAAGATAATTAAAAGACTAATTTATCGAAAATAAAAAAATAAAATAAAATAAAATAATAAAAAATAACAAACCGCACTGGGAACAAGGGACAATAATTCACACCTGTACACAAGCACAAGAATCAACAGCATCATGTGAAATCTTTTTTTATTCAGTAGCACACTATAGTTTTTTTAGGCAATAACAGATCAACATTAGCTGTAACACCACGGTCCACGATGATAACCGTTAATAGCTTATAACTGTGGTGATTTAAAAAAAATGTAGACAACATTTCCCCAGATCTCATCTCTCCAACAAGGACAGGTCGTTGGTACTTGCCCCTCACCCTCCTCCTCCTCCTATCATATACGTGTTAACAACACCCTCTTCCTCTTTTGTGCTGTAAGCAGTAGTTTTAGTATATATGCTGTAGTTTCTACAATTTTCTGTAGATTTATTACTTTCTTGTCATCTTTTTAATAATATCAGGACATTATCATCAATATATTTATGTATGCAAGTCTGACATTCCTCTTGATGAGGCTGGTACTTTGTTTATACCAATTTCCTAAAATCGATAACGATTATCTGTGACTACACCGCCTCAGGAATCTTTAAAGAAACCGTTCACCCAAAAATGAACATTCAGTCATTATCCACCCACCTCCATGCTGCTGGAAGGTCGGGTGAAGTTTCATGGTCCACACAACATCTCTGGAGCTTCTGGAGATTCTCTTGAACGGCTGAAGTAGATGGGAAATGACAATAAAATATAATAAAATAAAAATGAAATAGCTCCACAGAGCCCGTCCAGCGATCCCAAAATGATTTGAAAGATGTTATTTTTTTTTTAAACCTTTTTTTAAAAAGGTGCACTATGTAACTTTTTCAGCCTGTCCTCATCAGAAAAACAACCGTAGCGGTCGACAGTAGAGGAGCTTATAATGACCTGTGTTGATGTTGTGTTGAACTTTTTCACCAGTGTTGGTATATAATCCTATATTCTTGCACTGAAAGACTTCTAGATGGGCCATGCTGTTTTTCTTTTCACACCTAAGCTAATAGCATTAGCACGTAGCCCTCTGAAGTGGTAGCACGAGCTTGACGGCACTATTGTCTTTTCAGATCAATCTTGGATCTTTCCCTGGATGTTTTTTTGTAATGTTTTAATACAAGTTCTCGTCTCCATCAGTTGTTCAGGAGAATGTTGCATTGCTGCTTTGCTGTGAACCTCCAGAAGTGTCGTGCGGACTATGACACTTCACATGACTTTCCATCAGCATGACGAGGGTGAGTAGATGATGACTCAACATTCACGTTAGGGTGAACGGTCGCTTTAAGATCTCCAAAATATCCCTGTGTCTTCAATGAGGACAAAGACAGTGACATAAGGTAAAGAATTTATTATAAAATGTATTACACTATAAAGTGTCAGAAGTACTAAGAACATGGCATTCCAAGACATGCTAAAATAACGTAACATAAATAGCGACAACAAACAAAACAAAACCTTGTGCAATGTGGCGAGTAGACCGGAGTCTCGGAGGGAAAAAATTCACCCAAAAGTAATATTGAGTACGTCTTTCCTCATCAAACAGAAAATATTTATGAGAACACCTTTAGATCCGCTTGTTTCGGTCGCAGTCAGAACCGTTCCAGAAGAAAAGACACCGAACGGAGACGAACTTGATAATAATATAAGGGATCCCCAGCTTTTACAAAACGAATGTGCCTCTTCTTCTGTAACAAGAGAAACAAAATATGCACTTCCCTTTCTGCAACATCACTTCTCAGCGTGTGTACTGTACAAGGCGATAATAGAGGAATGACTGAACGTGTTGTAGGCACACAACATTGGCAATGCTTTTACACAACCTCAACAAAAGCTTCAATAAAGCAAGAAAAATAAAATGATGCTTCCGACCAGTTTGGAAACATTTCATTTCATCATGTTTTTATTACCATTTCTTTGATTTGTTTTTGTTTTTTTTATTTATTTATTTTTTTTACTTGTAACCATATTCTTAGGAAAGATGTGTAGTACATTCATTTTGCCTTGTTGGAATCAACAGTTTTTAACATTTGGGCAAATAAAGGAAGCTTTAAGTGAGCGGAAAACCAACAGAAAAGTGAGGATGAAGTGGAGGAAACAGGACTCAACAGGAGTATTTACACCACAGCTAGAAGTCTGCTGCGTCGATTGGCAAGTTCAGCCTGAGACAAAACTAGCGAGAGAAGTAGAGTATTAGAAATAGTTTTATCTCAGATGGTAACACTGGGGAAGTAAAGCAGACAGGAAATACTGCACTCTGGCACAGAGCTCATCTTTTTCTACCAAACTGTGTCCTGAAAAAGGCCCTTTACACCCACAAAGTCTAACTTTATAGGGATCAAAGACTCTTTTCCAAACATCAACACATGTAGTGAAAAAGAAAAATGTTTTCTGGTTTGCAAACATTATAAGGTACCAGCTTACACAAAGTGAAAATGCTTTTCTTGGAACATTTCTTCCACCAGCAGCCTTTGGACTTTTTTCAGCTAACACTACTAACTTCATGCCACCTCTTCCCTGCTTCTGCTGAGCGGCGGTTTCATGATATAAAAATACAAAAAGTGAAAGAAGATGTGAAGCCACGCGTGGCCAGCCAACAGTGACAGCAGCTCAAATTTAGCTCGACAGAAGCGGCGTCGTTGCCACCGTGTAAAAATCCGACACTGGAAGGTAACTCGATTGTTGACGTCTGGTCGTTAATGCAGAAAACCTGTTGAGGAAGCGTTGAAAGGGTGCAGCGCCAGGTGTGTTTGCTTTAACTGACGGCTCTGGATATCAATAATTAACCTTTAGCTGAGTAGAAAAAGCTACACATTTAAAGTTACTTTTTAAATAATTTTTGGTGGCACTTTCTATTCAAAGAAATCAGTGAGTGTGTGCACAGTTTGAGGGTCACAGTTGGACCCTGAAGCTCAGCAGTAGAAGCTCCACCTCGTCTGCCCTGATGACCTTCAACATCACGTACGTGTGACCCTCTACAGAAAATAAGGAGCTGAAAGGATTAACACCCTTCAATAAGACACTGTACTGGGAAAACATAATTCTGTTAAAATGGCTAAAGGTCCCTTTGTGTGAATAGAAAATGAGTTAATAAGTGAAAACATTTCTAGTGACACTTTATTCTACAGGTCCCACGGTTGGATAAAAATGATCAAGAAAGGAACGGAAACACAGCTGTAAACTCTTCAGGAGGATCATGGAAAGGATGGAAATCTCATATTTGGTAATAATTATAAGAAAAATTAGGCTAAAGATTATGGCATTTTACCAGACTTCAATTTAATCTTCAGTAGGCTTTCAGTGGAAGTGTGACAGAATTAAGCATAATATTTAGTACACTTGATTTCTGAAGTTTTGTACGCAAAAAAATACCAAAAAGTCCGTTTTTACTGACATTGTATAGACCAATGATTGATCAAGAACATAATTGCTAGATTAGCTGCAGCTCTAAATAGTGTAAAATGTAGTCTGTAATTGGGACACAGCTAATAAACTTGTTCATTTCCAGTTAATTAAAGCTGCATCAATGGATTTTTAAGGGGGCAGCAGAACAAACTGAAACCAACACGTTATCACTGCTGTATAAAGTCGATATGGCAGCTTAAGTACAGCGTGTTCATCAATCTTTATTTGCTAAAAATAAAAGTGATTCTTCACTCTAACCCTTTCAAATTACACATCACCACAGGATCCATTGCTAATCTAAAATATTGATTTGTGCAACTTTAATTTTGTCCTTAACATTTTAGCAGACTCAACAGAAGTAACTAAATGTCCCACGATGTTGTCTCGCTATAGTCAATATTATCTAATAAACTTCTTAGGAAACCAGTAAAATAAAGTGTCACCAAAAATCAATAAGCAATCAAGATTTCTGTTGTTGGATCGAATAAGAAGAAATGTGCATAAACCAACAAATACACAGATTAAATGTGAACGACTGTTTCCTTTGACTTCCACAGAGCATCACATCGCCTCCACACTGACTCTAATATGAGAGAATATCGAACAGGTTCATCTCCTGATTCACTTAACAACACAGCAGAAAAATAAATCTCTGGTTTCATCTTTGTGTTTGTTTATTTGCCAGTAATATTTAATTTTTAAAAACTTGTTACATGAGCCGAGCCTTAGTTTTTCTTCTTCGTGCTCTTTTTTTCATCGACCTTTTCCTGTCTAACACATATGATGGCCTTTTCCTCAATAGACTTGATTGAAATATCATTTTACTACTAGTGTCAACAAGGCACAGTTCTTCAGTTGCAAAGAACTACTGTTTTTATAACAACAAGACCATTTGTGCTCTTTAGGGAGGTAGAAGGCCACAAAGGCACTCTGAAAAATGCTCTTAATTTATTAAACATCAAGCTGAATGGTCAAATGTCACATCAGTAAAACAGAAGCAAGGAGGGAAGAGAATATTATAACCGTGATGGATGGGGTGAGTAAAGATGGCCGCCTCTGACACGTTCGCTGATAAATTTAAGTCCTCAGTTTTTCACTTGAGGATGGGTGAGAAAAAGGTCCAATCATGAGGCAGCCATCTTTTTAACCACGTCCACTCCTTCATGTAGAGTTGAAAAATGTATCTTTTCTGTACTTTCTGTCTTTTAGCTGTAAGATGAGTGCGACTTGCAGTAGATTAGGAGGGATTTTAAAAAGCAGCACAACAAGATTAAGAACAGAATAAAAAGCACTGGATTCCTCTTTGGAGCTCAGGACAAGCGGCGCTTTCACAACATTCATCGTGGAGGGAAAGCTCAGCTGAACAGGTGTGGAGAGCACAAACACAACATCTGGTTCATACGCCAACTTAATGGAGAGGTTGAGGAACGAGCAGCTGGACTTGTAACGATTGCACTTCATGTTCATTCACACACAAGTCTGTGACTGTCCTGTTTCAGGGGAAATGTCACATCTATGTGACGTTTGGCAAGGACCGAAAGTCGACCCTGTTCTGTTCAGCGGGATATGACGGAGCTGATGGAGTTGTACGATGTGCCGCCGTTGCAGGTGGGGGGGTAGCCGTTGGCAGCCCCTACCAGCGCTTCCATGTTGACCCTGAAAACAGGAGAAGCTTTGAGCAGGAAGTCGGCGGCATCTCGGCGGCCGAGCTCCCTCAGTTTGGCCATCAGCACACCCACCGTGCTGTCTGCTCGCCCGCTCCACTCCTGCAGCAGCGCCGCTGTCGGGCTGGGCTGCAGCGCGGCCTGCTGCGAGTCCGGGTCCAAGTTCAGCTGAGGTGTGCCGTTGGGAGTCCCGTTGCTGTGTTTTGCCACCAGTTCCGTGAGGCCGAGGTTCATGGCTAGTAGGCACCAGTCTTTCCCCAGAGCGTCAGGGGGGTCCAGCATGCGGCAGAGCTTCCTGCGAGCCAGCAGGGGGACGTCTGATATGTGGATGTCTTTCCCCAGAGTCCCCTGCTGGTAAACTTCAGCGCAGCCGAAAGAAAGAATGCTGCTGAAGCTCTCTCGGTAGCCGCCCATGGTATTAGTGAGCGAGGATTCCCGCTGGACTTGGGCCCGGAAGAAATCTTTAGGTTGGTAGATCATGATGGGGGCGTGGTGTTCCCGCAGCTGCTGAGGACTCAAGTAATATTTGGCTGTGAGCAGTCCGGGGAGTGTGGAGGCCAGCAGGTTCTCTGTTATACTACAGACGGTGTCCAACAGGGTGTAGCACTTGGCCCGTTCTGAGTCTTGACCACGCACCTGAATCTCCACCCCCTGGCCGTGGTTGACCAGCAGGATCATGGCCTCCACTCCTGCCTGGCTCACCTTGGCTCCGTTGGTCCACAGGTGGATATCTCCATCAAAATCATCCCCATTCTCCTCCTCGGGCTTGTGCTGGTGGCTCCAGCGACACAGGTTCACTTGAAGTTTGTGAAACAGGCCACAGGGGAAGGGGGTAAGGTGCTCCGCAGGGACAAGTCGTACCCCGCCGTAGAGCAGCGACTCCTCTTCCTCCTCCTCGGTCCAGGAGCGGTGGAGGCCGTTTGTCTTGATGAGGGCAGGAACATCCACCATGGAGGGGTTGGTGGCATCACGTGCACAGACGTCCATGGCATCCAGGATCTGCAGCAGCTCGTCCACGTCGCTTTCAGGAGCCAGAGCCTGCACCTCCTCCGTCCTGTAGCGCCCCCTGTAGTGGTGGATGGCCTTCGGCGTCTCCACGGAGAGCAGCTTTCCGAGGACATTGCTGCAGAGCCAACGAGGCTCCAGCAGTACAACATCCTGCACCGTCTCACTCTGCATGATGTTGATCTGTGGGAGGAGGAGAAAAGATGGTCAGAGAGGAAACAAGTTGACAGTAACATATGAGTGGAGAAACACAGTGAAAGAAAGTAATTAGAAAAAAATCAAACGTTGATAAACAAAGAAAATGAGAAACTGAAAAATATTCAGGATAATTCGAAAAGAAAATTAAATGAAGTGAAACGTATTGAAAAAGATATAAAAGAAAAAAGGATTCAAATGACAGCAAAGTAGGACGCCTAGTGTGCTTAATTTGAGATAAACAACAACAACAACAAACGCATAAACACTTTTCAATCTCAGCATGGTTCCTTACTTGGCTTTCTGAACTGAGTCACTTTCATAAACAAACAGAGAAACAACATGTTCCTGCTTGAGGATCATTCTGAGTAATTGCTTACAGAAGACAGCATAGTTTTGGTTTTATCCATTCATGAACAAATAGTGCCCCCTGGTGGTAGTCTGGTGAACTGACAGTCAGCTGAAGCGTCCGTTGTTCTGGCTCCATAAAGAACTTTATTATTATTCTATTTTCCTGTAGCTGCACACAGTCTGGGTTGAAGCTGATAAACAAACACGCACCTCCCCCATGCTGTGAAGCTGCAGGGCCAGTGAGCGGAGGTGATCCTGGCTGACCAGAGGGTTGATGTGCTCCTGGACGTCGCTGACAAACTGCTGCCATGATGTCAGCTGGTTGGGTCCGCTTAGCTTCCTCCAGGCCGGCAGGGTGGTCAGCAAACGCTCCGACAGCAGCGTCATGGGACTGCACCTCTGCAAGGACGGAGAATAAGTGGGTTTATTAAACTGATTAATAAAGAGGAAAAACACTATTAGGTTTAGATTAAGTTGCTATAAATAAAATATGATATACTATACTCTTTGTTTTTGATCTATTCATTGCATTGTGCCAACAGGCTCTTGGAGGAAAATTAAGTCATTAAGTCAAAACACAACAAACACAAATCAGGATTTGGGGAAGACATTTTGTATGTGTGTGTGTGTCTGCAGCGCTCACAGAGATGATGTTGGTGCGAAGTTCCTGCAGGTGGCTCCTCAGCAGCTTCACGTCTCTGGAGTTTGAGGCTCCAGCATCCATCACAAACACTTTGTCACTGATGTGCAGGTCGAGCCCAAACCTGAAAACAAAAGAACACATTTAAAAAAATGTAAACCTCTTCGCAGGGGAACTGAGAGATATGAAGATACATCTGGACGTACTCATGCAGACATTATTAGTGACATACACATCACTAATAACATGAATCACAGTGGTATTCAATATATGTTATTTATGAAACTATGGTGTTGTATTTTGAATCCCAACCTGTTCCTGACTTCCTTGAGCAGCACTTTCTCCTTGTCGTAGGTGAACTCTCCGGAGAAAGCTCTGGGGAGGTCAGCGAGGTCAGCGTGCGTCGCCACGAGGACGACCATCAGAGGCTGCTGAATCCGACCTCCGAAGGCTGGATTCAGACAGGAAGACACAGACAAAAACACACAGATTGAAAAAAAATAAAATACAATTGTGTCGAATTGTACAAGGCTTTACATTTAATTGACATTACTAATATTTAACTACAATATTACAACTGCTTACAGATTTAGGAGCCATAAAAACAAATTACTGAAACTACTTAAAAAGTCACTGTTTAATAAAACCAAGAAGGAGCGTTTTTCAAGTTTACTGACAGTCCAATTTTACAAATTATCTCAACAGCGATCTACTACTAAGATTATATTCAAGTCCAATTAGAAGCACTAATATAATCAAGGAGATACCAGGTGTTTTGCTCAATTGCTTTTGTCTAATTATATGTTAAATAGGATATATTGAACATTTTCCATCAGTCAATTGATGAAGTCATGGTAAAAATATGTAATCATCCTTCTCCTCCTCCCTGTCCTCACCGATGTTGTCCTGTGGCAGGTTGAGGGCTTTCAGCAGGTTCAGCCAGTAGGTGATGTGGCTGAGCTGGGTCTCGTACGGCTCCTCCAGGCTGAACAGAACCAGGTGGATCGCTGTGGCGTCGTTGGCTGCAAAGTAGTCGTAGGAGCAGTAATAAACTGGGTTCCCCGAAAACTCCCACACGCTGAATTCTCCCACACCTACACAGAGGGAAATAAGGGACAGTCAGTAAAGGTTATAGGTTGTAAATGTAATTTCACACCTTAAAAGCCAAAATAAGGAAACAGGTTTAATGTAAACATCTTGGGCTCTCACCGTGGATGTTGGCGTGCTGGATGTCGATGGCCTTTGTGGCCTGTTCGTCAGCTGTGGACAGGGCGTTGTGGACGGGCGAGAAGACCTCCAGGACACCTTTGGTCAGGCTGGGCTCAAACATCATGCTGCGACTACGCACGCTCACATTCTCACAGCCGGGGTACAAGTTGGAAATGCTCACTGACACTAAACACAGAGGAAGAGACACAGGAAGAGGGGGGGCTGTTAATCGATGTCTACAGCAGGGTCGGATTTAGCGAACCTATGGATATATTTAGATGATATCAACCTTTTATAAAAATATTTGGCATCAGAAGCCATGAATTTGTTCCTCGCACATTTCAGCCCGAATTCAACGCATATCTTTTGTTCTTTTAAATCAAAGTCTACAAAAGTGTGAATAAATATGATTTGAAGTGAATATAGATATATTATCTAAGAGCTCTTTTGGAGGCATTTCCACTCTGCTCAGAGTACAGAAATAAAAAAATAAAAATAAACCACCAACATCGGTTTCTATCATTAAAATGGTTTTCTAAAAGCCAGACGCAGGCTCGTTTTTTCACCATTTCCGTCAGGGATGAGTTAGTCACGGCAATATACCCCAAAATGGAAAAAGTTTGACTAAAAAATCAATCAAGTTATCAATTTTCAACTGATCCAATTTAATGCAAGCACAAATAAATAAAAAAATGTGTATAATCAATACAATCAATCGTGAATTAACACTTGAGTGTTGAAATATTTCAGATTATTCCAATTTAGATCTGTATAACGGAGAAACTCAAGTGTTTCTGACTACTTCTCGCTACTGAAGTAATCGAGTATCCTTTTTACCCAATAATTATACTTTCTAACACACGGGGGTGCTATTTTATTACAAATAAATCCACCATGCAGGCAGAGTCTTTGGATTTCTTTGACACTCCATGGGACCACACCTACAGTTTGTTTTCTGTGGTCTTATATCACATTGAAGATATTTATTTTTTTGCTGCATGTTTGCCAACATGTTTTGACCACAAAGTCTGCATCAAGGCTCCAAACGCATTTTTGGCTTCTTTTTTTTTAATGATTGTCCATTCAATGGTTTAGCCATCATAACAAATGTTCTTTAATAATTTCCTTCCTTGTTTGATATATTTTCTCATATTTGGAGTGCCTCCTAATAAAAAATATATAGATTTTTTGTTTTCTTGCCACGTCAACTTTGGTCAAATTAGCTGAACTAGTTTTCTGGGAGGGTAAAGTCATGCATTAACCATGGATAGGATAAGAAATCTGTTACAGTCGATGCAAAGTGGACTTGGAATTCAGGGATGCACAGCTGCTCATAAGTCTGTGTCAGCACCCTTATTCTTTATGACAGGCCTAAGTTTCTTACAAGAAGGCATGATTTATGCATGACAAAAACGATTTCCAAAGTTAATGAATAAAAGAAGATTAGTCCGTCTAAAATAACTGAAGCATGAGCAACCTGAATGGCCAGAGTGCAGAATACTTTCAGGTGTCAAGGTGAGTTTTGTAGCCAACGGCATCATACAGCCTCGACACTAGACAAAGGCAAATACACATTTAATGTGCCACACTTTGGCTTTCAACGGGCTTACCGAAGAACAAAATGGACGCTTGTATTGATTTAGTTTGAATACAAAATCTACAAAGTAGACAAATGGACACCATGATGACACTTGTTCCCTCTCAGCCCTGCTTCTTTGTGTTTCTGTTGACTCGTGTCACGTATCGCTGCAGTTATAACACACAGTCAATAAGGGCCGTTACTGAATTCAGCCAGAGTTGAAAGAACGAGAAAAAAGCTCTTTCAAACTCCCTTTAGGTCTGACACAGGCTACAGATTTCCAGATAGTATAGAGGATGGGATCGGTAACACTATACGCCTCACGTAACTGACCATTATCTGAGCGAGCATCGCGCCTGTCTGGGAGGTAATGGTTTTGAGCGCTGCAAAATAGAGCGCTTAAAAGGAAACACAATGGTATGTGTGTGTGTGTGTGTTCGGTGTGTGTGTGTGAGGGAGAGTGGGCAGAGTGCAAACAGAGAGAGATTGAAGAAACATGAGTGTGGGTGAGTGTGTGCTCACTCACGTCTTATTACACTACAGTGAACATGTCAGGGAGTCTTACCACAGGCCGGTCGCCGTGTGCGGAACAGATCTACACGAAAAAGCTTTTTTCAGAAAGACCCAGAGCAGAAAAAAAAAATAGACTGCTTCTACTATTAGACTCCAGTGGGGGTTATTGGAGTTAATATCAAAGGTTGCTTAAATTGTGGCGAAGGGCCGCTGGGTTAATTGTTAAGTGAACAGGGGTGAGAAGCAGGGCAATGTTTGTGTTGGTGCTTTACAGTTTGATTGAGTGCACTTGTGTGGTTTGGTTTCTTTTGTGAAGGGTATGTTTACGTCCACACCATGTATTTTTCAGATTATTGCTGGTGAAATGCATCTTTAGTGCATAAATACATGGGTTCAATCAAAGCAGGAGATCATTACAAGCAGGCTTCTGATTGGCAGGTTTGTTATATTGGCCTGACACAAACTACAGCAGCTAAATGTTTGCAGATGCTCTTCCAGCTTCGCATCTTTCTTACTTGAAGATTACTTAAATGATAATTCCAGTTTTGGTCACCATTCCTACTAGTTATGACAACACTGTACTCACCAACGCGCCCTATCTGTAATCTTATTCATTTTGAGTGCTGAATTTTGTGAGATAAATGTAGAAAATTACAGAACAGAGGGCCAAACTTATACAAAGAGAAAAAAAAGACAAACAAGGTTTTGTAAACTGGAATCATTGTTTTCATGCTTCACAAATCTGTGGCACTGCATTTCAAGATGAACTTGATGAATGATGAAATGTCTGAGAAGGGGAAAAAGCATTAAATGATCACTATGCTATGCACCGAATATAACGGCAAACTAATTATTCTGGCCTGTTTTGGGAGAATAAATCATTCTGTTCCTTGGCAGGTGAAAGCTTAATCTTGTGAAGGATTATCTCAGCTTCACCAGAGCAGTCTGTCACCTACCAGGGGGTTTGGAGTTGATGGGGGAGTTGGGGTGGCGGGCTGTGTTGGTCATGCGTGTCCTCCTCCTCCTGAAGAAGCTGCGCAGGATGCCACATTTCAGAGACTCCAGCAGGGTGCTCTTCCCAGCTCCAGAGTGTCCGAACAGCTTCAGTTTGATCCTGGGCTGGACAGTCTGAGTCGGCCGCAGCTGCTGGATGTAGCTCAGTTTGTGATTGTCCTGACCCCCAAAAAAACAACCACAGAGGAAGGATTTATTAAAACAACTGACAGTTCAGGTCATGTAAAGATAAATGTTCATCTACTGTATGGCAACTCCCACATGCTTTCATTTCAGGGAGCCTCAGAAGTCAGACGACAGGCTTCAGTTCATCAGAGTTTGCTCCACATACTGTGCATCCTTCTTAAGAAAACACACCTGACAGAGTAGGTTGTAAAGTCTCACAATTTCTTGCGATGTTGTGCAATGAATGAATTATTTGTAATTTTTTGACGTTGAAGTTGAAATGATCCACCCACTAATACACAAAGTCTCTATGTGTAAAGAAACAGGGCACGCTGTACGCTCAGATATATAAACAACTGGAGCCATTTCCAAAGACGGCTGGCTCCTCTGTACCCTGCTGTAAGTCTGCCAATTCAACACTTGTTAACATGCGAGACACTTTTTTAATCATCCAAAAGCTGAGTCAGACATCAGAGAAGTGGAGTGGTTGTGTGGGATCTTAAAAGGACTCCCTACTCCCACCAAGGTTATGTTAACACATTCAATAAATACAGCTTCTAATTTCAATAGTTGTGATTCACATCTGAGCAGAATACAACTTCTTGTTTAGAAATACATTATTTTGAACTCCACGTGTGCTCTTCTAAAGTTACAGCGAACAGGTTTCTTTTCTTTTCTTGGGAAGTCAGGTTTTCTTTCAAACCTGCCTTCAATGTGTTAAAGTGTCTTAAATTAGCCCAGCATATGCAGACGATGACTGTTTTCACAGTTGCTGCTGTCATGTTTTCACGCTCTGCACTGAATCTCAGCAGGTTTCCTGGAAAAAAAATGGATTGGAGGAAAAGTTGGTAACAGTTAGCTTTGGGTTTTCTGAAAAAACGTATTGTGGTCAGGCTGGATGTGACTTGAGTCAGACTGGGAAAACTGGACTGAACTCCTCATACGCCTGAATAGAAGGTGGCACGTGTCTTGTTGTGCTGAAGCCTGGCCAGTTCATTCAATATAGCGGAAATCATTTTGGATAAAGATGGATAAATTGTATCATGAAAACATCAACAAAGCAACATTTTGAAGTTTCTTTCTAATGTTCTATAAGCTACTAGACGTGTGATCGCCAAAAACAGCTGCTCAAAACTAAAATAAAAAATCTCATCTAACTGTATGTGTTGTGTTAAGTGCTTCCACACAGTCTAAAAATGCCAAAGGGATGGGGGGGTGATAAAATCTAACACCTTCCCGTTGGAGACGTCTGCCTCCACACCTCTGCACTGAAATAGACCTGAAAGTGTGAGGATTGTTTTTGAAACCTGGTTTTCCATCACGCAGAGTTTCCCCTTCATTAGATCTAAACGGCGACGTGATGAAGAAATCACTGGTTTAACTCGTCACACTGACTGATCGGCTCAGGTTTGTGCGTGTCACTTTTTACCTTTTTAAGCTTGCCCAACAACGCAACGATGAGTTCATGTTGATCAGCATAAGCCAAATCCTCCGCTGTCTTCCCATCCTGAGAGAGAGAAGAAAAAAAGAGAAAGACAAAGGGATAAGTATATGCATGAGCAGTCTTGCAGAAACAGATAATCCCTCACACTTTGTTTATTTCCTTTATTTTTGTTGACATTTCATGTAAGAAGCATAACTTCTCATGGATTTTGGGTCCTGTCATTTTTAGAAAAAGGCTCTTCTACTACTGAACATCAATCAATTAGTGTGCAACACAGCTTCTGTCCTCAACCTGCTGTCCATCTTTTTATTTTTATTGTGTTCGCTCCAGCAGAAAGAAGAAAGAAGCAAGAAGCAGCACTGATTATTTTGGATTTCGAGTATATTAGCACAACATACTGTCATAAAAAATTGGAAATGTCTCACTGTTTTGTAATGTATGGTATTTATTAATTCCGTTTTTGTCTGTTTCCATTTTTGTTTGTTTGTTTGTTTGTTTGTTAATAGAATTACACAAAAACTACTCCTCAACTACTCAACATTTTTGTTAATTTCTCAGTGAATAACACATGGGTCTGGCATATATAGGTGGCTGGTATCTATGAGTGAGTACAAATTAATGTGGATCTAAATAAAAATCAAGATCTAGCAGATTAAGTATGTTTTATTTTATATTGGATTAAGCTTGATTGAATTAAAGTGGACTGTTGGCCCTTGTTGGAGGTATGCGCACTTGTTCATCATCCAAACAGATTTTTTGAGACCGAACCAAACACAGTTTTGAAAATATTATGGCTCAAGCAGGTTGTTGTGTGTGAACTGTGTATCATAATGTGAGAATCAAGCATCTTCGCCAAATCATGAGGGAATATCCCGATCACTTATTTTACCATAAGATCAGTGAAACATCCAGAAAAGTGAGACACGAGAACAGCTGAGGTTGGCTGTTCTGTTCAGAGTAATCCATTTTCAGCCATTTTTGTGAGGAGCATTGTTTCCTGAGCTACCTGGGTAGCATTCTCTGCAAGAACAATGCAGGTTTTAATTAAAACACTAATCTAGAAGTAAAATTACTGAACTAACCTCTAACAACCTCACAGTGATTCTTTCAGATGTAGTCCACTAATTTAGCACAGTACCACCGATACTGTTGTTTCTATTCCACACATCCCTCTAAATTTGGGGCCTATGTTACCCACAATGCAACTTAACCACAGACAATTCAGTCGGAGATTCGGGTGTGTCATGTTAGTAGCGGCTAATCGAGCATCTAGCCTCAACCAGAGATGAGGAGTTGGATACAGAGGTCTGGTAAACTCACATATCTACACCCCAGAATTCTTCTTTCTGTCTGTGTATTATTCAGACTAAACCCAAACTGACTCAGAATCACTCGAGTCACCTTATCAGACGATCTGGTGCAACAAAAATCTTTACAGAACTTTTTTTTCTCAAATGCAGTACTCCCCAACACCTGCTAACAGAAAACGAAATAAAAAACAAATAAAAGATTAGTGAGTTACCCTTAGAGCACTACACTGAGTTGAATCCAGTAGATTAACGACAACACACACACACACACACACTACATACAGTATGAGCACTCATTCTTTCTCTCCGTCAAGCTCATGAACTGCCCTGATTCGTTACGCTCTTTATTTTCCCTTGAACACACTGACACAAAAGCGTCACAGTCCCGACAAATTTCGTCTCTCTCACTTGCACACAGCCATCTGTCACTGTCCGGCTCTGGCTGCTGCTCCACGGGGAAAAAACTGCATCAACAGCGTGAAACGCCCACAGAGCACTTCCTACTTCTACACACCGTCACAGCAAAGGATGTTCAATAGGGTTTGTTATGAGAACATACTGATCACTGACTGTTTTATCAAGTATAAAGATTACTCACCGTTTTAATCCGAAGCTTTATCAGAACATTTTCCAGCTCTATTCTCTTCTTGCTTTGAGGATTTTTTTCTCTGTAATGCCTCTCTGATAAGGTCACATAATATCATAAGTGCACATGAGAACACTGACCTTTAAGTTGCTTGGATTAGCTAAATATCAGAAATGTGAATGTAAATGAAGTGCAGCACGAACCAAAAACTGACCACTTAGTGGAGAGAAAATTCATGAGACGCATTTTTTTAGATGGCAGGGCGTCATGAATGTTACTACTGCTCCTTGCTAACTAACAGAGGATTTGATCAGCAGGTATTATCTTTGCCACAAAACTGGAATATTAAATCCTCTTTATTTATTTATTTATTTTTTTCAGATTAAAATCAGTTTGGTTTGTCCAAAAGTGTTTGTGCTGACGAGGCTGTGCAACAGAGGAAACTGTAGAGGGGAATGAGGACACACAACAGAGGCTGAAAATGTTATTCAAACTCAAACTGTCAAATGTGAATTGTTCCATGTAGCTGACCCTACTAAGTGATAAATGTATCATTTTACTCTCCAAAGACAAGTTAAAAAAGATCAAAATCATAGAAATCGAGTCTTGAGCTTCCTGTATCCCTCCCCAGCTGCTCAACAACAAACCACTGACCGCGGGCCACTGGACAATGAATTATACATGTCAGTATGTGCTTTCCAGATTAAACATGCATAGCACATCAGCTGTCATACAATATTAACAGCTAGAGAATGCAGAGAGAGAGAAAAAGAAACCTCAGTGTGGCACATCCCCTGGTGTAGCCTCTTAAAAAACGTCAGTTACAAGCCTTCTAACATCTGATTATCCAAATTCAACATAAAAAAATAAATTCTGTCAAGAAAGCAAATAAAGACGCAACTGTTTTTCATCTCCTGATGCAGATTCTGACACTTAAATGTGTGGTTATTTGACAATCCTGGTCTTTGTTTGTTGTCATGAGTATATCTAATCCCATCACAGTAGGGGGAGATCATGGTTAAGGGACAATAAGTGTTTTATGTACAGAATCTAAAAATCATTGGACATGAACTCCCACCTACAGTATCGCAGAGGTTAAACCCTACCATCCAGATAAAATGTGTGAATGAGGCCACAACACCTACAGCAACGACTTGCTCGCTGTGTGATCCTAAACAGTTTGATAAGCTCTCAGCCTGCGGCTGTCGGAGCTCCGAACATCTTACCTGCTGTTCACACACTGCAGAAACAACTCAATGAAGTCATGAAATGCACAAGTCTCTTTTCTGCACAATAATTAACTTGTTTTGCATGACTGACAACTCATTCACTACTTCACTGTACAATAGTGTGCCTGAGTTTCTTTGTTTAAATCGTGGATCGTAGATTTGGTGGATGTGAGTTCATTTAGAGACACATACGAATGAGTACAGTGGATGTACTGAATTCAAAATCATCACATCCTCTGAATATTTGTGTCCTGAAAAGTAATTTTGATAAAGATCCATAGTTACTGTCCAGTCATTTATTGGAAATAACTATGTAATTTGATACTTATTATAGGGGGGCAAAGACCTAAACACCTCTCATATATTCATTCAAATGTAATGTGACATGAACAATACATTTATATTTACTCAGACAAGTAGTTAAAAAAAAATTAACAAGCTCTGCTGAATAAATTAAACTCGAATAACTGTCTCAGAACTTTGTCTTGTTATTTACATATTTTTCCAGGTAACTTCATAAGAAATTATAAGAAAATAATCAGGAAATAACAGACCTGTATAATAAATCATTACTGTAATTTTTAACCCGGAAGTCAGACATATAGTTCATTTTCACTCCTGGTGGTTTTAAGTTGTAAGTTTAAGATACCAAATATTCTTGACTAAATTACACATAAATGAACAATGAACACGCCAACAAAGCCCTAAAACTTTTGGAGACCTTGGGTTTGAACATTGCCAGTATACAAATGATATAGACCTTGAAAAAAGTGTTCATACCAGCAGAGATGGACAGTAAAAACAGTATAAAAGCTGCTAATGAACTGTGAGGAAAAACTTTTGTCAAAACTTTGGAGCTACTTTAATAAAAATTAAAGGCAAGTATCAGGGTTCAACAGGTTTAATTCATTTCAATAATAAAAAGTTAAGATTTTTAAGCTTTAAGCCCACGGAGGAAGAGATTGTAGAAAAAAGGCAGTGCAGCAGAGTATAAAGAGGGCAGCGCTATAAATAATGAATTTCTACAGATTAAATCCAGTTCGGGTGAAAAACCTGCCATCAGCTTTTCTACTTTTATTAGGAAACGCGTGTAAGAGGTGAGCATTGACTTTCTCTGCAGCTCAAGCAGAATATTAACAACTCATGAACAAATAAGCCATTTTAAACAAATAGAGACAGAGAAGTCTACTACGTGAGCTCGTATGTGACATATACCATCTGTTCCACTGAGCTATTGTAACATCCCTCAGAAGATACAGTACAGTCTGTCATTGTGGTAAATGCTCCCTACATACTGATGTATTCAGCTCTACTGAGAGCAGCAGTGTCCATATATAAAACAGTATAATTAATCAAAATGCCAAAATGCTCGACTCTTTACTGAAATGGTGACTTTTTTTTTGCATTGCCTGCAGTGCCTGAGATATACTCTCGCTATACTGCATTGTGACATATGTGAGGCTGCTGCGACTGAAGAGTGAAGGAAAACAGTGAAAAGAAGAAAGCTGGGTGTGACTTACGTTGGTGACGGCGTCAATGTTTGCTCCATGCAGGCAGAGGTGACGGACCACCTCAAGGCTCCCGTTGTTAGCAGCCAGGTGGAGCGGAGTTCTGCCATACTGATAAACACAGAAACATATCAAAGATGAGTTTGAGGGCGGCTGTAGCTCAGGAGGTAGAGCGGGTCGTCCAGTGATCGGAAGGTCACTGATTCGAATCCCGGCTCCCCACAGTTACATGTCGAAGTGTCCTTGAGCAAGATACTGAACCCCAAACTGCTCCTGATGAGCAGTTGGCGCCTCCGGCATCAGTGTATGAATGTGTGTGTCCGAGAGGAAGGGAAAAGCGCTATAGAAATGCAGACCATTTACCATTTTCAGTCAACACAAGGTGACGTGTGATAATAAAACTCAGCAGTTTGCACATATATGAATCATCACTGACGATAGGTTAAAGGGAGGTGTCGATATTATGTTACACAAATCGTTGCAGCTATGCAGATACATGTGTGTATTTTCCAGTCCCAAATATTTTTTTCTGTTTTGTCTCCTAAAGTCCATAATTTCTCTTGTTTGTTCTTACAACATTGCAGCTTAACTCAACACTCACATGGTTGAGCTTTAGCTGTTTGGCTGACTACTGTTAGCATAGCAAGCGAATGCCCAGTCCGGATGCCTCTTATTGACTGGTAGAAGGTGATTCAATGGTGTTAAGAAAAATACATAGTAAAGTGGAAATCCTGTGGAAATTCTTCTTCTTAAACATACTGAAACTGATTTCTCTGCCGGAAGATAAAAGAAAAGCTTGGGAAAATATCAATACCTGCTACAAAAACAAACTGAATAGCAGCATTTCAATCAATTCTTGTTTGTCACAACTTGAAAAAAAGGAGGCAATCATCCTGTTCAATCCTACTGTATACAGAACATGAGACATTTTCAATTCCACTCCTCTCATTTGTCTCCCCAGTGTCTAAAGCTGACAGGGTGGACAAATACATGCACAGACTCAGCTATGTGTGGTATGCTGTCTTAGATAAGCTCTTAGAAAATGCAGAAACTGAAAATAATGAATAAAACACCACATCCGGCAGTGCTGTCTGCTCCTGATGCACCTCACTTCCCTGAACAACTGTGGGAAAAAAATTTTTTTTTCCGAATGCGAAAAAGAGGGGGGCTGCCAGTGTCTGGGAAAAGCAATCCCATCGCAGAATATATTAAAATGGATGGTGTCGAAATAGAAATGTGAAATCACCAAAGGCATGTGGGAAGTCGTGCCTGGCAGAGAAGCAAAGCAAGATAGGATCTTCAGTCAGATATATCCCCCTTAAAGGACCAGTTCACTCAAATAAAATAAAAGCTTCTTTTTCCAGAAATTTTCAGAACCAAAACCATTTTGGGGCCAGAAAATGCTCACAATAGATCAAAAGTAATGCTAAATGAGTTCTGAATGTCAACTAGTACTACAATAGGCAGACCTTCATGCAATATTATTGCAAGCGATATACTAAATGGCAGATTTATGAGCCCATTAGTTTGGCTCACACAGCAAAAATCCGCAGGGTGCCTGTATTTATACTCACAGAAATCCCTTTAATCCCTATAATGTACTTGCTTTCTGTGTTTATTTATCCCTCTGTTTGGCCTGTGATAAACCTCTGTGTAGTGTGGACAGAACAGCAACACTGCATGGCCATAAGTATGTGGACACCTGAGCACTGAAGCCATGTGTGTCTGTTAAAAACAGCTCATTTCGAAAACATTATTATGCAGCTAAAACACTCTTCTTTAACACTTCCATACGCATTTAAAAAACAAAAGAGCAATAGTGAGGTCCACCATTTCTTCATGTGGCTATTGAAAGCACACTTGGACAGGGGTGCCCACATACTTAGAAAATCTCAACAATTTTTGAGCTGACTCATCCAGGAGGTGATCACATAACGCTGCTAGTGTGCGGCTGGCAGCTGTACAACAATCACTGTCTTTGGAGGTTATGTAAGATGTCAAAATTACTCATAGGGTAAAACAGGAATATTTTAAAACAAGGACACAAAATAGAAATGTTATTGGTGTCATTACAGTTAAAATCTGGATTTGAATATGCCAATAACACACACATAAACATGCACTTTGACTTGATAGCTGTAATTCATGCTTAATGCTACGAATATCATCACCTCAGTCAAATATTTACTAGTTTACACAACAGGAAAAATAAGGATCAGTTCATCCAATTTAGATCATGGCATATTATGTTTGAACCAGAAGCACACAAGAACAACCGAGGATGATCTGGATAAGCCTAAAGTAATAGGGTTGATGATTTGATCCCTGATTCCTCCTGCCCACATGCCCAAATGTCCTTGAGCAAGACTCTTAACCCCAAATTATTCCCCACAAGCAAGCTTCACTTCATAAAAATGTGGTTTGAGGTTTACTTTAGCCATCTTTACCACTACATTTGAGTGGTAAATTTCAGCTTTAACTGCTGCTAATATTTCAGCCTGATATGAGGCCAGTTTTTGGAAGTCAGACTGCTGCTTTTACTCTAAAAGAGCATGCGGTGCGTGGGGAGTGGTTGTCCTCACCTTGTTCGGGAGGTCGAGGCTGGCTTTGGCGTTACAGATCGCCGTGACAACAGGCAGGTTTCCGTCTTTGCAGGCAATGTGGAGGGGCGTGTTACCATGGCGATCCTGCTGATCCAGGTGGCAGTGGTGTCTGAGGAGGCAGCGTACCACTTCCACCTGACACCTCCGCACGGCCAGGTGGAGGGCTGTGTGGCCGTCCTGGAGAGACACGCAGTGTAAATCCTCAAGTGTCATATATTGTGTGTCTGTTCAAGTTCAAACTAGCAGCCAGCTAACAGCAGGGTAACAGCAGGGTAACAGCAATGCAGAAATGTAGGTATTCAATCAGTCTGTGATGTCCTGAGAGCTGAATGATGCCTTGAGGTTTTCATCATATGTATCATCTTTATCATCGGTCTTCTTTAAGGTGCATCACTAGTGATTGGCCTTTAATCAGTGGGTCAAACTGGACACATTTTTTGTCATTTTTTAAAATACATATGTGTATTTTTCTGGGTGCACTGTCAGCCTTTATTAGATAGCAGACATGCCAGAGAGAGAGAGAGAGAGAGAGAGAGGAAATGAGGGTATAAAGAGAGGAGATGTACAGATGTTGTACTGAAATGTTAAGACTCAGACAAAAGTTATGTTATGCCAAAATAAATCTTCCATTAGGAGCTGTGCTGAGCTGAAGTGTTCGGGGCTGATCACCTTGTCAGTTGCTTCTAGATCAGCTCTGTGCTCCACCAGGCACTCCACGATGTCCACAAAGCCCCGAGCAGATGCCGTCAGCAGTGGACTCTCTCCCTCGCGGTTCTTTGCGTCCACATGGCAGCCTGCCTGGCAGAGTGCTCGTGCTACTGGAGAGTATCCGTGCCACGCAGCGCAATGCAGTGGGGTCTCCTGCTCCTGTAGATGGAGTTGTGGAAGGCAATTTTTTTTTAAACATTTGGTTGAAGAAAGGTATCTCAAACAACACCAGGGACATTATGCTGCATGCATATGTGCTTACCCTGTCGGCCAGGTCTGGGTTGGCCCTGATGCTGCACAGGTAGCTCACCACATCCACGTTGCCGTAACGAGCCGCCACATGAAGAGCGGTCTCCCCAGACTGGATGAGATAACAAAGATCAACTGAGTTTATCACATACTTTCATGTAGGGAAATAATTTTAGCAAAGACATCCTATGATAGGAAAATCCCTCACATTTTTAATACGTTGAGGTATACGGCAAGTGAAACCCATTTTCCTGTTTAGTCATGCTGAGTCAGCAACTTTCCGACACTTCCACTTAAACAATGCATTCAGATTTTACTGTCCTGCACTGTATATGTGCAGACATCTGACTCGTTACAAATCGATCCATCAGCTTTAACTTTATGGCTGCCGGTCAGAGCAGAAGCTCGTTAGCTGAGAAGCTGCTTATGTGAAATGGCACCCGAGATGCCAGGTTCGCTTGTACAGTAGGTGGGAAAGTGAACTTAAAAATAGCCTCTAAGAGATTTATGCTGCAGGAAAAAAACTTCACAGGTCTATCTAATTAGGACAATTACATAAAAACACAGAGGATGGAAAAGATTCACCTTGTTAAAAAGGTGCTGAAAAGATCTTATGGCTTCCCCTTTCTCATAAGACAATTACTTGGTTGCACACAGACACCTTGGCTTGTGATTTCAGGGTTATAGTGTAATAAAGTGAGATGAAACTTTAATGATCTTTGGACAGGAACTAGATAATAATCAGGAAAAGTGCCTGGAGTGCAGATTAGCTCCGGTCTGGTGCAGAAGGACTGACAGAAGAGGGCAACACCAGTGGGTAAGGTGATGGAGGAGATTGGTAAATGCTTTGGGGATTTCGTCTGCCCAAGCAAGCTCTGTGATCGAGGCTACACCAGCATCAAACACAAACACACACACGCACACACAATCTTCCTCAGCAAGACCTGTTTCTATAGCAACAGCAAATAAGCTGATAAAATGTCAGAGTAACTGGTTTTCTCCCCAGGTGCTCACTGTGGCGAGTGTGAACGTGTGAATTTGTGTGTGTGTGTGTGTGTGTGTGTGTGTGTGTGTGTGTGCGTGTGCGTGTGTGGCATTTTGGAGAATCAAAGCAATGCTTCTCAAGAGGTTCGATGTGTGGGGGGGGTAGGATTGTTGGAATAATTGCTGAGAGATAACCGAGTGTGGTGAGTAGTAGTACGTATGTGTGTGTTTGTGTACATGAGTGTGTTTGTGTATGTTTGTATGTGAGACACATGCAGAGAGAGGAAAAGAGGCACTTGTTTCACCTTATCTTGGACATCCAGAGGGCATTTCTTTTCATGGAGGAATTTCAGGGTCTCCACGTGGCCGTGTCTCGCTGAGTAGTAGATAGCGTTGGCTCCACTCTGACGGTTCAAGAGAAGAAAATTCCAGGATTTATCCCTGACCTTTACTACAAAATCATGCTCTCTGGGACTGTGCCTGCAGCCAGATGATATGAACACATCCTTGTAAATACTGCACAGAATATTTCTGACAAAGAACTTGGAGCTATTTGAGGATGTGCTAGCATCCTGCCCGTTAAGCTATTCCTGATAGACAGAACTGCAAGAGCCAACCTGTTGTTGTTGAATGTCAGCTAATCCCAACAGTTTAAAACAGGATTTGCTTAAAATCTGCTGACATTGTGCCAGTAATTTAACACACTGTTGGTTTTTTATCCTGACTGCTCTGTGATGATTTATAATACACCAAACAATTCCAGATGTACAACAGGTGTGAGATTAGTTAGTTTAACAAATGCTGACTTGCAGTGCTACCAGTTTGTACGTAGCGTAGGCGTATAAAGGTGGCTGGTATTTACGACTGAATACAATTTGAAGAGCGTGAAGGGGACTGTTGGGCCTTGGCAGAGGTATGCATGAGTGCCATTCTAGTTTAATTATAAATCAAATTGGAATAATGAATTACACTATATATTCATATAATTACAATATGATTCCACTGACATTCTGATTGCCCCATAATACTGAATTATTTAATAGCCCCAATTTTTTAATTCATGTTCTTAAGCCAAAACCATAAAACAGAGCAGTAAAGTAAGTAAGGGCTCTAGCTGCCTAATGGTGAGGGAAGCAATTTTGTGACTGGAGGGTTGCTAGTTCAAATTCCAGGACCAGTAGGACAAATCTGGGTGGGGAAAGTGAAAGGCAGCGCTGCCTCATTACTATCACTAAGGTGCCATTTAGCAAGGCACTTATCCCCAACCGCCCCAGTGCTGCTGCTCAGTTGCTGGCAGTGTGCTTTTTCTTTATATACAGTATATTGAAGCTGTCCTGCATGTACAGATCAAATTTATCAATCTATCTAAAACATATCAGTATAGCATCACTATTCTCTTCAGGTCCTTGTGCAGCACAGACGAGTGCAATGAGTTCATGGCTACATTTATTTATAGTGTAGATAGCCCCCGTCATAATCCAAATGACAGTCTGTCACATTCTTCTGCCATCATTACTGCAGCTCCGGCGCCTGTACTGCTTCTCATCTGTTTAACTCCACAGCTGGCTGTCAGCACCACATTGATTACACCATACAGAGTCTTTACCTTGTCATGGGTCTGGATCTCCGCACCCTTTCTCATCAGCACCTCAATGATCTGAATGTTGCCACAGCCGGCTGCAATCAGGAGGGGAGGAGTCCCGTGCTGCAATGTACACACATTACAGTTTTCAGTTTTCAGTATCCATGATGTGTTTATGTCTCTTTAATTTGTGCTAAAGATGGAGCTGCGAGCCTCAATCTGACAGCAATTAATGACACATGAGGAGCATGGAGGAGTAGGCTCATATTTTTCTCATAAGTTCTTAAAATTACAAGCTGAAATAAGAAATAAAGCTGGATGGTATCTCAGGTTTTAGACGGCGTTGAGTTCTTAACTGCCTTAAAACGTCTGCATTGTGATGGAAATACAAGCTGAGTTAACAGCAAAGAAGGAAAGAGGATGGCAGAAAATAGCAAGATGACCTTTTCTGAACCAGCTGAGCTTATACAGAGAACAAAGTCGGGCATTACCAGAATGTTAGACTCTTTACAAACTGAACAAAGTCAGTCGCAAAATGTAGTTCTAGTGCTACAGTAGTCTCTCCTCTTTTCGTCAACACTTCACTGAGTTTAATAACATCACGTCCCCCCATCGCCCATCAGCTGTCAACAAACAAACTGCATCACTTCTCCATTGACACAGCGAGCAGAATGAAGATGAGGTAGTTGTCAAGCCTGGATATGAAGCCAAGCATCAGGTTGTCATATGGAAAAAAAGAGAGACTATTTGTTTCTCGTCTGCACTCCTTATCTCATTTCGTCGTACAATATATGCATCTGTGGACCCTTTTAAGCTCTGCTTCGTTTCTTTTCTTTTTTCTCTAGATAAAAGCCTAAATACATGGAAATTGCCATTCTTGAACTTGTCAGTGCAGATCTTTAACATTCCTGTTTATGAAAACTCAGATTTATGATCTCTCCCTATTTAGCCCCGTCCTCCACATTAAACATCTATTTCTGTCTTCAATGTTTGTCTTTTTTTTGTCATTAGAGAGATAGATGGACATAGGTGTAAATGACTAATTGTTTCTTTCTGGCTGCTCAGAAATTTCTTCTGCTTAAAATGGTCATTGCCAAAAGTCTATTTTCATACAGTGTATAAACGAAATGGCTTCTTCACTAAACGTGTTGCTAAAGTTGTGAAGTCGGAACCAGCTCAGGTGAAAATTTGAGATTGGGAGACAATTTTTGTGTATAATTGGGAGCATGTTTAAATATATTAATATCTGTTTGGAGTTTTCTTTTGTTTTGTTTTGACTTTGGACAGGGAGGACCTTGTGTGTGGTGCACTAGTTGCAGCTTTAAATAAAACTGATCAAACAAAATCAAAACACATTGGCAGAAGAACAAACACCTCTTCAACTGAATCTCATGCACAACCAATACATGCAACAGCTCTCTGGAAAGACCAAAACACTGTTTTCCTGTTGTGAAACATTTAACAATGAAGCACCAAACGTACAGTCACAAGATTCACTAAATCCATTTCTTAATCTTGTGATCAGGAGCTTTCATTCAGTCTCTAAAAGAGGCAGTCATACTTGCTCCAGGCTACAGCATGTGGACACCCAGACAAAGACTCTTGACCAATCTGCCTCAGTGATGACACCGGAGCAGTCTGTGTGTGTGTGGGAAAGTGGACTGCACTGCATACTTTTATAGACATGGCCGTGGAGGTTTGGATTTATTAGAAAAATGGAGTCAGAGACATGTCACACTTTTAATGTTATATAAAAATATGTTTAAAAGAGCTTGAGTGTATGTGCAGTACAATGTCTGTGTTGGTCACCTTGTTGGGCTGGTTGACGTCATAACTGTTCAAGGAACCGAGCAGGTGCTGCAGACCGGGGACGTTGTCGTCGTTTATGGCGTGGATGATGGCCTTCATCACAAAAGAGTCTTCCTCATCCTAAATGGGTGGGAATGACAGTTACTCCTCTGCTGTTCACAGGATGATCTGATCTTGTGAACATTAATCCTGTGAATTCCTTCTGTCACATGCCCCCCTAAGTCTCTCTTTCATCTTTCTCTCACGCATGAACACACACAGAAACAAACAGACTTTTCTTTCGCATCTGGAGTTGAGGTTTAGAATATATCAAGACTTTTTTTCTTTTCTGTCTGTGACATGTGACCCAATAACCTTCAGCTGCACGGCGCAGAAATCAGCTGCCTGCGATGCTCTAGTGCACAAAGAGACGAGGATGAGAGAGGCAGGGAGGTGGGGAGGCGAGGGGAGAGAGGGAGGCGAGGCTGATGTGGCGTTTGTTCGGCCAAGCGTGACACTCCAGCTACATTCCTCAACATAACCTCCCTGCTGGGGAAGCCATGACTACACCAACACGAGCAGCAAAACGCCTGCTGGGGATTTACTTTCAACACAGTTGTATTTGGATTTTTACCTCCTTAAAAAATTGTGATTCATGTCACAGAATGTAGTTTTTTTTACTCATTACCTTGGTAAGCTGACTCTCCAAAAAAAAATTATTTTATTGGGACATCTTAAGCCATAGCTATCTGTGTTTCTCTCCGAGTTTCCCCTTACAATTAACATGTGTAGCAAGGATTAGCTGATTAAATGAGTGGTCGATTGACACAATTATATCAACCAGCAAGTGTCAGAACTGATTGCATGATTTATCAAACACAAATAGTTTCAACTCCTTTTCTATTTTACCTTTAATTCAGCCTGAATTAGTTAATCCACTAATCCACTCCAGTACAAGTATTTAGAGACAGAAAACACATGGTTTCTTAAAAACAAAGTTAAAATATTAAAACTGATGGCCATAACATAAAACTATAGTATGATTTTATCCCAGTAACTCCTGTGTTCTTATGTGAGTAAAATTGAGCTTCTCAGGAAAAGAAAACTTTGAAATGGGAATTTACAGCGATGAAAATTACTTCTGCAACCAGGGTCTCTATTTTGGCACATTTGAAAGACTAAACAATGAATCAAAAATAATTAACAGATTAAATCAGTCATGAAAATACTCATTAGTTTCAGCCTTACTGCTAATCCTTTCTCACCTCTCACACCCCTTTGACCGACTTACCTCCTCCCTCACAGAGAGCCTCTGACACAGAACACAAACAACTTCTACAGTAAGTTGAAATTTTACAGAGGGGTGGCTGCAGTAAAGCCCACCTCTGAGTCTTAAAGCAAAGCACTTAACCCTGGAACTGTGCAGCCAATAAAGATCTATTAGAAAGCTTGTACTGTAAACGTCAGCTGCTGCAGTTCTGCTTGTGGACTGCAGGGGCTGCAGCATCCTCAACATGTGTAGCTCTACCTGCCAGCTCACCTGTGACACAAGGAAGTCGCTGTGTAATCCTTTGATGAGGAAACAGACCTGGCCTTGGCCTGCTTGCAGTTCTTTGTGAATGATTAAGCCTCTCTCACTGAGGGTACAGTGTTTACATCTCACGGGCTTGTCGATATCAATAGACACAAATAACATAAAGGCTTACTTATGTATCACTAATTGGGAGCAAATTCATACGAACAGTTTCCTTCTCTGGAGGCACATTCCTGATAGCTCAACCTGGTGTTGAGGTTACACACACTGAAATTCCAACAATCCTACAAACATCTGACCCACTTGGGCGAAATGAGGAAGGATCAATTACATGTAGGAGCTCAAGATTCTCAGAGAGATTGTCGAGATAGAAATACCAGAGCTGTAACTAAGAGCTTGGGGTCCTAATACTAAAATGCACTTGAATAAAAGCAATCGGAAACTCATTAAGACGCCAGTCTCCTGTCAATAGGGTTTAGCTGGCTTGAATTAAAGACTGGATAGCACTGCTGAGACAAAAGCAACGGTTCTCTTGTGGATCGTTGACGTTTTACTCAAGTGCAATTTAAAGCCTTGATGGTGTTAATAGCTGCAAACCCAATCAACTAAATTAATCTGGATCAAGATCTTGGCTGTCCTGTGCTTTAATGTCTTTTTGCACTTGTTCAGACATTATGTCCGTCAGTCTAAACACAACACAGAAGCAAATCTCCAGGACTTACCAACGTGTCATCACTGCGTGCCACACTTATGTTGCTTCTGGACAGGAAGGAGCGGGACAGACGGTTGCATAAGGAGATAAGTCGGACGGATTGCTGGAAAAGAGAAGAATGGCGGTTCATGAATGAGTCGAACTAGAACAAGTTAATGCCAAGTCGTGTTAAGGGGATCATGAACAGGCAGGAAGGTGTAGACATAAAGCAGTTTTCTGCTCTATTTAAATACATGTCACTTATTTTACGCATTGAAATTCATTTCCTGATAACCCACTGTCCTTAATGCCTTTTAGGTGAGTTGATTCTAGACTTTTTTTCTACTCTGCGTTGGTAAAATGCAAGTTGAGATGAAAAAGGAAACAAAAATGAAAACACAAATACATATAAAAATGAAATTGCCTTGAAACACATTATGTTGACAAGTTCAAAAAGTGAAGACTTCAGTAAGGAACTGTGCAAGGGATCTCTGTGTTTTGTCAATATTTTTGGAGCTGATATTACTGTCACCTGTCCACTGCTTGTCCTTTTGTCAAATAAATGTAAAGAAGCAAATAAGTGAAGTTAAAAATATACCGATTTATACACAAAAAGGGCAATTAGGCTCACAAATGTTATTACAAAATGTCTCTACATTTTCTTGCTCTGTTGGACTTCAATCAACACAATCTGACTTGATTATAGCTGTTTTCTCTCATAGAAAATACATAGAAATATTTCATAATCTCACAAACTGTATTTACTGTACATACCTCGTCAGTTTTATATGTGGAAATAAATAAACCTCTAGTGAAATCAAGGCTACTGAAAAGCCAGAAGCTTCCAGTGTGCCAAACTCTTAGTGGCAGCCTGAGCAGATGACACAGACACGGCATGACAGCACCGCCAAACCACCACAGACAAACAATCACTGCATTTCTTGCAGGCTGGGAGCAGTGCTGGGTCAGCCGTGACGAACCAAAACAGACAAGGAGACGACCACTAAAGCAGCACTGGCAGTAAATCTGATGGTTATGGTGAGCCTGCAGCACTTGTGCCGACGTCTGAGGAGGATTTTTTGGCAAGAAGCTCTCAACGTGCAGTGTTTAGGGGATGTGATGAGTTACAGGGTAAGCTTAGTAGGAAATGTGCACTAATTTGTCCTTCCCGTGGCTTGAATTTTGATTATAGAGACAGTATCAAAGAAAGGCACTTACTTTCCATTTTCTTCGGGCTGCAAACTTCTTGAACTTTTCCATGTTGACAGCTGACTCCTTTCTGCTCAGGGCTTGTTGAGTGTCTTTTGGCTAATTTCACAAACACAACACATGTACCGATAAAGAAATCTTATTTATTTATTTTTTTATAGAGATTATTTTTGGCAAAGATAAATTAAGTACAAAATCAATTAGCTGAGGCTTGCCAACATTTAGTTTATAAACCCATACCATGTCAAATACCAGCTACTGCCGCAAAATCAAAAGGGAACATTTGAAATTTTACAGGAAATGTTTTATATAAAGTCTGTTAACAAAAGAGTCAAACCTTGATCCAGGGGTGCAGGAGGCTGTCCTGAATCGTCATTCTCTTTCTGTGGAGAGAAAATGTATAAAGATTAAAGAGAAATTTGAGTATTTTTAGGTTCAGTATTTAGCATTTCCAGAGTTGATGGCTAACAGGCTTATTCAGTGCTTTTCTAGTGTGATGCAGCATTTTAATGCTCAAAGCAACACAGAGATATGAGCAGACTTCACCTTTAACCGTATTATAAATTAATGTCAATTATTTCAATTTCAAAGAGAAGAAAATTTGCCCTCATCCATGGGTGATGTGTGGCTTAAAAATCCACTTCCAGGCACTCAAGTGGGAGGAGAAAAATAAATAAAGCTTTTAATAAATATGGGTTTGTAGATTATAAAAATACACCAGGAAGCATCTTGCGTTCCTCAAGGTGTCTTGACACACAATCATTATGTGTTGAAAACTAACTGGGGTTGGATTTTATATGCCACAACCCACGCATGGATGAGAGCAAATTTCTTTCTCTTTAAAATTATTGTTCTTCTTATCCCCTCCAAGAGCATGAGTGGTTGTAAGAGACACCACAAGCACTGCTATGTGCATTATATCTGCACATCTAGATGTGAGAGCTCATTGATAAAGGCAACTGTCTTCCTGACTGTGAGTCAGATACACTGATTGCTGTTAACAGTCCATAAAAGCCGTGGATAAATTGAACGAGGGATTACATTAACACAGACAGCAAACACAGCTGTGTGCAGATGGATTGAAGACAGTGTCACTCCCATTTAGCTGTAAGGACGTAATCATAATACAGTTGTGAGATACTAATATCACACCACGGTATAAAATTATGATTATCCACCTTAAGCCTTATAAGCATCAAGAATTATAGTAGTGTGACTCAAACACACCAGTAACTGGCTGTGGTGTGCAGCCCCCTTATTCGTTATAAAGAGGCCGCTGGGTCGACACAACAGATAGTGGAGGAAAAAAAAAAAAAAAAAAAATGCAGGGTCATCCAGCAAAAAATTTAAACCTATCTCAACATATGTTAAAGTGTTAAAGTGCCTGCTAAGCCATTAAACTCACAGACCTATGACTAGATTGTGTAAACAACAACACAGCGTACAGGGTTTTAAAATGTTCATTTTGACACTGTGTTATGAGGAAAATCTATAGAATATAAAGATAAAAGGACTGGTCAGTTAATGATATGGTTGATGACAGAAAATTAAATGGCAACTATTTTGGGAGTGGATTATTCATTTAGGTCATTTTTCAAGGAACTGACCAAAACATTCTCTTGTTCCTCCAAATGAGAGGATGTTCTGCCTTTATCAGTTTTCCAGCATTGTTAACTGATAATCTTTGGGTTTCAGACTGTTGGTTTTATTAGTCAGTTGCATCCTTGTGAATAGTATGGGTAATTTGCTGCATTTGTTCCCACCTCATCCTCATTCTTTGTTGATCTAAAACACATCATTTCCTCTCTGAAACTCTTTGTACTTCTCCTAAACATCACCTCAAGTACGGCTCTGAGACTAACTTGGGAACATCCATGGAAACAAAACAATATTTTCACGAGTAGGAAACGTAGTTAGAGAAGATGCTTTTTAAGACATAAAGTCAGGACTCGTACAGATTGTATTAATTTAACAGAATTAACAGTCTACTGCTCTGATATCAATAATTTATCATTTCCACCTGACATTCAATAAAAGTCAAACCATTCTTTAAGGGAACTGGTGTGGTTGAGAGTACAGATGTAACTTCCTTTAGTCCCTCACTGCCACATCCTGAATCACACCTGCTGTAAACTCACTATGAAAACAACAAGGCATTGTTTTCAACAAGCCAACATGACCTTTAGGGAAACTACTATGGTCCAGTACACATGACTTCCTCCCGTCACTACCGCATCCCTGTTTCTAACTGAGGCCACTACGTGCTCACACACACGGTTAAAATCAACGATTACAGATTGACATTCACAGTGACCATGCTGGTGACCATGCTGGTGCACTGCAGTGTCATGGTGAGCATTATTAAACAGTTACGTGCGTCTCCTTTAAGGGAGTCTTCATTAATCTTCCTGCCAGCCGAGTGGATCCATGCCTGCTCGCTATGTAGATCAATTAAAAGCCGTTCCATCTTGATGCACTCACTCTGGGATTTCTAAAAGCCCCATTACTTCAAGTTTGTAAAGTCAGTCTCCTCTTTCGCCCACTGTCAATTTATAGCAGCTCGTGCCTTTTCTCACTTTATCCTGTCTAAATGTAATCATCTCCACACCTGCAATTATTCAACCCCCTCACTCTCGCTCCATTGTTCTAAAGAAACAGAAGAAAGAATAAGAGTTTTGACGGCATGAACTGTCATTAAAGTGTAGCTGCAGCCATTCACTTGTTGCTAGAGAAACACTATAATAATTAAGAGACGTTCAAAGTTTACCATATCCTCTCTGGTGACAAAGGAGTTTGATTATAATGACTGCAGTGGGCCTATTCAATATTCTTGTCAGCGTTTAGACTTTTAAAAATTGTGACGAATACAAGAGAAAATATTTAGAATCATGTCTTTTATAGTAAATGACTGTAGATATTATTAAGCGATGGGGATACGATTAGGTATATTATATTACTATATTACTTCACACACGTAACATCTTTCAAACTCTCAAAAACAGAAACAGTACAGCCGCCTCTTTTGCTACAACTTGGGAGTTTCCGGTCCACACATGCAGAATACTCCCAACACTTGCTGGGCTATACGACGATGGGGATATGATGAAACATTTGATCAATTTTGCTATATTACATTTGAATTCAATCCATCAAACAGCTGCTGTCTTTTTAATTTAAAGAGCCCCATTGACACACTTTTTACAGATGTACTCATAAACATGAACTTCAAATTGTAATCCCCCCCCCCCAAAAGTCAAAAACTTGGAATAATCTGAATCTCTAATCTGAGAATCTGAGTACTTTACTCAGGGTTGAACTGACTGATTGGTTGTGTGTGTTACCAGTGCTCTGATGACTATCTTTGTAATCAAAAGTCAACAAATTGATTGTTTGCAAAGGTGATAAAGTCTTGATATTTTTTCAACGCAGTCATCAAGCAAAAATGCCAGATATTCTCTGGAGGATTGACTGGACAAAACAAGTGACTTGAAGACTTCAACTTGGACTGTGGGATATTCTGATGGACATATTTCACTATTTTTTACATTTCATCAACTTAATAAATCAAAGAAAAATAATCAACAAAATAATAAATCACAAAAACAATCATTAGTTGCATCCATAGTTTCACATAATAAGACCTACTGTATATTCACAGCACTGCAGAAAGGTCTGGCTGTATCGATTATCGTTCTGCTACGAGGGAAAAAATGCTCTGGACAATCACAATCACCTCAGGCGGGGCTAAAGTGAGGATGCAGCGATTAGTGCCCCAGCAAAATAGTGTCAGGGGGACTTGTTTTATACATAGGAAGGCGAAACCCTGTCATTTAACTTGATTGCTGCTGTTTTTTCCTATAGTGACAAGGATTACAGGTTACATCCCTGTCTCAAATATCAGGAAGCTGGATCATACGTACTTTGGGTCTTTGACAAGCAGCCTTGCTATGAAGTCTTTGGCCAGGACGCTGGTGTTGCTGAAGAACTCCTCGTCAAACGTGTAGTCCACGGCCGACACGTTAGCCAGAGTCTCCTGCTTGTTGTCACCCAGGAAGGGAGAGGCACCACTCAGACTGGATGATAGGAGAGAGGTTAACAATAAGGTTAGAGGTGTACACACTGACTGTCGATTAGAAAAGAGGTGAGGAAGACAATACAGTCACACACTTGGTTTGACTATATAATCATCAAAGAATTCACCAAAATCATTTGAATATCATGAATTTCTCTTTGACTGCATGTTAAGCTCCACATTTATGGTTTAAGCAACAACTTCAAAACCTCCAATCTAATCTACTTTAACAACACTGAAACGCTCTCATCAGCTAACTCGTCCCAGTGGTTTTTGTAATCAAAGGGAAAAGGGAAGACACTGGATTTCAGTTCAAACACTAACTCACCCGGCACTGATTAGCTTTGGCCCTCAAACCGAAACTGAGACCTCACTACTTGCTGATGCGGGGAATGTGATTACAGAGCCGTGTAGCAACTAATGGTGACTCATTAGTCAAGCCTTGCTATCAAACTGAAGTATTTGGTGTGCTAGTCAAACACCATCACAGGAAAGCCACCTGGACGGCTCTCAGATCCACTGAATGTGCGAGGGGTTTGAGTGGAGTGCAGCAATTCTAACGCACCTTCACACCTCTTAATTGAATGCACACATAAAAACAAGCAGATTAAGCGAGGAAATAATGTGCACAGCAGCATGAGACAAAAACACGTCTTAATAGACAACCCAAGACACACACACACACACGGCTGAGCGGTCACGCACGCTGAGGCTGTTCCTAGCCTTCACTTTTCTGCTGAAACCTCTCCAGCTCGTCAACACCAGCCGCTAATTAACATGCCAGCTGGGACAGACATGGAGGGTGTGCGGGTCAAGCTCAAGTTGAGTGGAAATGTATGAATTTATCGACTGTGTAAGGTGCAGCTGCTCGAAACAAAACAAGTACCAAGCCAGGCAGTAAAACCAGCAGGAAAGTGTTAAGTCAGGATTCTGGGGCAACATTTTATCCACTATATTCCAAAATGCTTCCCAAATGAGACTCAAAGAGGCAGTATGCACAATTTAATGCTGAATCACGCCCTTCTTAAAATCTACAACCCAAATTAAGGCTCCAGCAGAGCAGAAGGTCACACCACAGCTCGCTGATTCACCACATTTACCCAAATGATTTCAGGTCACATTATCTCAGACACGTGTAGTCTTTGAAATACTCAAATACGGAAACGGTACAGCAGCATCTTTTGCAACTACTTGGAGCTTCCTAATGGAGTTATTTGTGCAGCTCTTATCACAGTGTAACAATCAGGTCATCACTCATGCAGAATACTCCCATTAAGAGTTTGGAGATGCTCCTGAAATTCAGCCCAAATCGTTTATTCAATTATTCACAGCCAATTATTCCCCCCCTCATGTTGTTTTTCTCTTTCGCGATAGGAGATGAGCAGTGAGTGCACCTCACTTTTGCTCGGCTGTGATAATAGGCAGCGAACGATCTATTTTCTACCTTGCCATGCAGAGCTGTGACAGCTGTGTGGGTGGACAGCATGAACGAAGACTGTGTGTGCATGTGTACAGGGTGTATGTGTGCATACATACATGTTCATGAAATGTAGAGACAAAATAATGTATCATTGTATTACTCTTCTAAAATTAAGAGTGTAACGTTTGTAGCTCCTTATTATGTAAAAATTAGATAACATTTGTGTTGACATTTACCTTGAGTTTCCCTTTATTTACCTCACTGTGTTTTGATGAGAGCTCTCCACATGTTTGTGTGGGCAAATGCACCTAATGTGCAGTTTTGTGCACAATTTTTCTGTTTGGCCTTGTGTAGGTGTCTCTCTGAAGGATAAAGGTGTGTGGGAGCTCAGCTGGGTGTAAAGAGAGGAGGACAGCATCATCAAGAGCACAAAAGCAGTTAAGCTGTGGGTCGCCAAGGGCATGAACTTTTCTCTCGCTGTTGAATTAAACTGTGCTGACATGTCTGCCCATGGCTGCTTGAAGAACACTCACTGGTTCAATGAAAGCCCTTGGCTTTAGAAGATGAATTTTGTTATTTTATAGATCAATTGGTTAACTGTATTATGAGTAAATATGCCATACAGGTGAAACTTTCTGACGTCACATCTGTATAGTTTTGTAACGGCCTCTGAGATAGGCTGGCTGTCGCAGGTTACAGTGAGTTGTATCTATAGATTGTGATTCAAAGAGGGAACATCTTATCAGAGCTTCTGTTCTGAGGTCACATCACCCTCATTAAATGCCGACAAAAACAAAGAAGACTTACAAGACCTTGGAGTCCAGAGTCCAGAGTCAACTAGCTAATCTAGCCTAAGGCAGCCACGACATTGCCTTTTTAGAGCTTGTTTTTCTAGCTTTTTAATAAAACATTTACATTTTCTCCCATTTAATTACAAGAAGCACATTCTCAGCCATTAACAGTGAAAGAAGAAAACTATACTGTAAACTGCTGTTGAGTAGTTTAATCAATAATGATACGTCATAATGTATTTGATCTTCATATTTTGTATTGATGAATCTGCAATGTAGCAAAGGCTTTATATAAGAGATGCACCTATCGACCAGACAGGGATCGGATTTGGCTGGTTTTAGGCATGACCGGACATGACCGGACATGACCGGCAACTGGCCAGTCTGCCTGTCTCTGTGGGTGTGTGTGTTTCAACGCGGGTCCACACAGACACAGAGCGGAGGAGAGACAGGGACATTACTCGAGGTGATGGTCATGGACATGGTGTGTTGTTAGATAGATCTGTTGCGCCGGTCTTCCTTTGGAAAGTAAAACATTGTAGTCGAGGATTACAAACGCAAAATAACAAACAGAGGCTACCTTGTCTGAACTTAGTCCAAGATATTTGTTTACACTGCGTAAATGCTTATCAGGCGAAACTTAAATTCACTTTTCACCAACAGGTCACATAATAAAATAGCTTTCAACATGAAATTAATTTTCAGTTCAGGAAATTGCAATCGGTGCATCTCTACTTTAAAATAAATGAGTAGAGTAAAGTAACAGTGCACTTTTTCCTTCTGAAATATAGTGGAGTAGAAGTCTAAAGTAGCATTAAATGAGAATAATCAACTTCAGTACTAGATTATCAAAATTGTAATTAAGTATAGTACTTGTAAATGCACTGGTCTCAAGAGGAAGAAAAACAACATACTATTGTTCAAATAACTCAGTAACTATGCTCTGTAATGCAGTCAATATTGACTCATAGATTTTGGTTATTTAATAGGAAGTTAATTTCAGTCTAATCAGCAAAACAGGACCTCTTGAAATGAACCGAAACCCACAACATTCACGCAACTGCTGAAACAAATCCATGTTCAGATGCACTGAAAATGCTGTTTAAATATGCTCGACAGTCCCGGCTGCAGGCTGCTTCATTATTCACGACAAGCAGCATACACTTCAGCTGGTTTAACGACAGAGAGGTCAAAGAGCAGCCAGTAACCCCGACAAACATTCTGTCACGTCAGTGAGTGAAGACGCCCTGGGGGTTGCAAATAAATGCGAACACAAACATGATAGAGGCTGTTGTAAAAACCCTGCATTGACGCATGTTTCCTACATAAATGTTTTACATTTCACATAATTATCCATCAACACTGGTGGCATGTCAAGATACTTACAGGATGTAGGTTATCACACCGACGCTCCTGAGGAGAGGCAGAGAAAGAGGGGAGATTTTTAACACAAAACAATTCATCTCATCTCAAAACAGCTTGACAGCAGAGCATCATGCAAAACACAAGTTTATTTAACAGCAGCTGCTTTCAGAAATAAGAACAAACAGCATATGGAAGATCATGCTCAGTGATGGGCAGATAGAGTTTTTATTTACTCACCACATGTCTGCCTCCAAGCCCAAAGGTTCGTAGTTGACTACTTCTGGAGCTGTGAGGCAAATGCACAAAACAGAACATTATTACTATTCAGGTCAACACGCTAACAACACACACAGCACACCGACTTTCCCTTTCACTTCATTTTCTCTGATTATTTCTTTCCCTTACAAATCAATTTAATTATTTCTCTCCATGCAATGCCTTCTTGAGGAGTGTGTTATTGCAATCTGTTAGGTTCACAGATTTTTTTTGGTTTCTTTAGAGGTGTTGTTGTTGTACTGTATAAGCTACTGTTTTGTTTTTGTTTTTTTAAATCACACCTGCTAGGACTGTGATAATTTTTCTTCTTTTCTTGTCAGATGTGTGAATAATTAGCAGTGAATCAGTACATTCATTTTTAATCAAATTGAAACAAAACAGGTTTGGATGCAGCCACCCCTCAGATCAAACTGGACCCCCATATGAGGCATAAGTTTTATGTTAATAATAATACATTCTGTCACGCTTATTATTCTTTGTCTGACTTCTATTTATGGGATATTAAAGCGCCAACTGTTGAAAATACAATTCCCATAAGTTTGGGGGCTCAGGGGAATATAAACAGGAAGTATAATGCTGCAAAATATTTGTTTACATTTCAGCAAATTGGCACTATTAAAAGTCAGCTTAATTAGCTATTAGTGGTTCCTGTTTGCAGTGCAGACATGGATGTACAGACAAATATTAGAGGATTACAATGACACTGAAGAACACTTAAAAATATCATTTTTTTTTATTAATTTCTTAATTGATTCCTAAGTTAATTTGCAATGAACAGAGATAGTTATATCATCTATATCTAAACAAATGTGTATAATTGTTCATTTTGAGTTATGACTCAGAGAGGGAGTTTAATTTTGAAAAGCATATTTGACATGAATGAGGATTTATTTTCCTAATCCTTTAATTTCATTCACACCTGATGAATTTCAAAGTAGTTAGGCCGGTTTTCCAGCAACTATTCAAATCATGATTTCGGCTTTCTGCCACTTGATCTTTATTTAGACCATTTGCTCGCTGCCACCCCGCTGAACTGGGAACAGACTCTGGTTTTGGCCTGGATGATGCTGGTAGTGGGCACTGGCGTTGGGCCGAGGGGGACTGGGAGTGTTGGCAGCTGCCCCGGGCAAAGGGGTAGATGAGGGGAGATGGGACAGAGCCAGAGATGTGTCTACGAGTGTGTGAGTGTGTTTGTGTTGGCAAAAAGGAGCAGTTCTGATAATCTCCAGTCTATTATCAGGTTTCTCTCACTTAGTCCCTATGGCACAGTTGGCACCTGCTCTCACAATACGCAACCCCTGGGATAAAGCCAGGAAAACAGGGCGGTGTAGTGAATGTTTGCTTATGTGTGTTATGCACATTAGAGAGATATTTGTGCAAACTCATTGGAGCAGAATGTGTTCAACAAAACACCAAACTATATGCAAAACAAGAAAATCAGGAAGGACAAAGAGCGTGCTTTTTCAAAAACACACAAAGACAAAGAGATACTGACCAACAAATTCTGGAGTCCCAAAAATGTTTTTAAAATCATTGCCAAAATCAATCTTGTGGGCCAGGCCAAAGTCAATGATCTTGATGCGAGGGTGAGGCACAGAGCGGTTCAGCAGCATGATGTTCTCCGGCTGGAAAGAATAAAAAGACAGACAGTTAAAAAAGTAAGAAGGAAAGAGGAGATAGATAAGACAGACAGAGGCAGGGAGAGGTCGAGTGACAACCTTTTTATACAGCATCGCGATTTAAACACGCAGTATAAGATGCTCAGAGAGAAATGAATAGAAGAATATTGAAAAAATGTACCCTAAATAATCTGTGTATGACTCAAACTAAGTGTAAACAACAGAGCGAGCAGTATAGTCAGACACAAAACCAGGAACAGGCTGGCAGGAAGGAGGCTCATCAGCCATGGAAATCCCATGCAAAACACGAGTAAAAACCTCTCGAGGAAGTGGGAGAGAGGAAAGGACGGCGAAGATGCGCTTTAAGCAAAGCCAAACAACAGAAACCGGACATTCCTAAGGACACAATGCCTCTTTTAGACGAAGCCATCTTCCCTCCAAACCTCATCCTTTCAGCCTGACTACGACTTGAGCTAGAGGATTTAGTCTGAGAGGGAACAGGAGCAGATTGGCTGTGGGCAGCAACAGGAGGAGCTGAGAAAATACCATCAAACTCCAGCTCAGCTCAGTGGTTTTGCTCCCTGCTTTGTAAACATTCATACGCTTAAGTTAATACAGGAATGAAAGAGCCTGGTATCAAATGTAGGATACAAACAGTCTGAGTTCCCCGTCTGCTAAATAGAAACACCTTAAACCCAGAGGTGAAATGTAGCTAGGTACATCATTTTTCATGCGCGAACAATTCATGGTTCCAGCTTCAGAAACGTGAAGATTTGCGGCTTTTCTTTTAATTACTTTAATCATTTTAAATAATTTGTAATAATTGTATGCTTTTTACTGTTCTTTGGATGTTTTTCATAATTCACTCCACCTCAACCAACTACAATAGTAAGTTTCTGCTTTTACATTACAATAGTAATGATTTAATAATATAATACACAATAGCATTACAGTGACAGGGCACATTTTCCTGGGTAAAATTCTCAGTGCAGGACTTTTAACTGTAACAGTACTTTTACTTAATCAAAAGATCTGGATACTTCTCCCACCACTGCTTAATGCATAAGCAAAGTAGGAATTTCACCAAAGCACTATGGCCACTTTTACGGCAGGCAATTAGCAGAAACATGTATCCCCAGAGATTTCTCCATGACATAATGAAAGTCACAAGGATTAGAGCATAAATCAGTATTAATAAACAATGAAGTTTGGGCGATATTTACAGACTGGGTCTTTCTAACTGTTTTCCATTAAAGAAGAGCTGACTTTAAATCATTTTGGTCCTTCAGTTCAGATACAAATTGCATATAAGATGACTGGCGATGAGTCAGACATCATTAGTCTCCTGGCCAACATATTAGGCTCTTGAGTATAATAAGCACATTGATTGGCAATATTACTGTCTGTGCGAAATTGATTTGACTCTAAAAAGAAAATAATTTGCTGAAAACTGCCTTGTTCAGTCAGGCAATTACTTTCTAAATGGTGTAACGGCAGTTTAAAGCGGTTAGAGAGAACATCTGGGGTGCTTTAATTTCTGTCCCTGAATCTACTCCTGCTGTCATTGTATTATTATGGCTCCACAATATCCACATGAAAAAGCTATATAAATAGCCTTGAACTAAACCTGACAACATGTCTTTTAAATGATGCCAAACACAAGAAAAAATATGTTAACAAAGACGAGACGCTATCAAGAATATAGGCAAAGATAGCAAATGAAGACAATGAACCTCTACCCTTTTGAGTTGAATACTGCGGTACTGTAAATTCATTCAACTAAACCAGTGAAGCCTTAATCTGAGTCACTGCTAGACAGTGAATAACAGCAGCTAATATCCAAAGCGGAGGCTGCAGTGTGTGGTAAAAGCTGCAGCATTGATCAGAAGTGGCTGGCTGGGCGCAGAGGTTATTATTTTCTGCAAACCTGGAGGCTTAATGTCCTGAGCTCTGATGTATGACTGTTCAGTAAGATTGTTCTGTAAGTGGCGGAGTCGGTCTGGACCGTTTCTTCTGAAGACGCCATGCGTGCAGCCGTAAGTGGACAACTGATCAATGATATTGATTGAGATTTAAGTAAACAACTATTAAAACAATACACCAGAGGAAGTCAAATGTCCAAAAACCTCACGTATAGAGTGTCTGTGCTGGTGTGCTGTGAGTACACCATGACCTTTACTCATTTCTCCCTCCAGAGTTTTAAACTACACGCACATGCCATGATTAAAAGGTAGAGAATTAAAAAATAAGCCAAAACAAATTTGTCAAGATAATTATCCTCAAATATAAAAACACAGAGAGAGAAACTGATGGAAAAGGAGAGGTCCAAAAGAGGCGAGTCGATGGAAAAAAAAAGGAATCACATATTCATATAATGTTCAAATCGAGGTCTCCAGTGAGCTGGCATTCAGGATAATGAATGTGAACTACTCCGGGGCTGTACAACAGGCAACACTTTACTGTGACCTCTGATAAGAGGGAAATATTTGGGGCTTTTGTCCAGCAAATGTGCAGGAGGAGTCTTTTCAAAGAAAATACCCAGCTGTGTTTTCTAAACCTAACATGACCTTGAGCAAAGTGCTGTTTTCATCTTCTGTGTCCAAAGTGTTTTCATGGATATCTCACAATCATCACAAGAGTGCATCCCTTCTGTTCATAATTTCTGTTTTGGTTCTCATTTTGAGGACATCGTCGAAACTCATCACTTGAAAAGTCTCATTTGCATTTGTTGGAACTGGCGGAGGGTCTATGAAGGACACGCGTGACTTTTTGTGTCGATGTACAACGCTTAATTATTTTGCATGAACACACAGTGACGCAACAGATGTCAATCAAACTTTGACCATGGGATGCCACTGTCAATGAAACTGAATGTGAAACGAGTCAAGACTTCTATTCTAAGATCTCCTGCATTAGCAAATTCTTTCAATGTTTAAACAGCTCTGAGTAGTTTTTTTCATTTTCATTGGGAATTACAAAGCTGAAATTTTGACAGGTCACAGCAGGAACAGGTTAATGATGGCTGAATTCCAGTTAGCTGCTTCAGTTTCAGGGTCCTGCTATCGTGCATGCTGACACACTGTCGCATTGTCATGTTTTACTGGGGAACTCAGAGAACGTCACTACTATGAGAGGCCAAAAATGCATTTTTCCGACAGTACGGTCTCCAACAGCACACTTAAAATCAAATGGATTTCACACGCGTACTGTCTTTTAAGCATATGCTCAATGGGCTGCAACTAACACAGTTTTCATTATTAACTAATCTGCTGAGCGTTTTTTAAACCCAAGGGAGCATCTCCAAATTCCTTGTTTCACCATCAGTCCAGAACAGCAAAGTATTCAGTTTACTATCATATCTACACTCATCAAAGGCAGGAAAAGTGGCAAATCCTCACATTTGAGAAGCTGGAACATGAGAATGTTTGGAGATTTTGCTTAATAAAATCTCAGTTGATTAATCAAAAAATCAAATACTTGTTTCAGTTCTGAAGCTCTTCAAACTCATTTTTCAATGTCAATGTACTTCATCCTCAAAATCCTTGTAGCACTAATATAATATAGAATTGGGACACAGTGTAGGTGTAAACTACGATATCAGTGTATTCAATACAAGCTGACAAAACGGACAATATGTCGAAAAAGTTGAACAAACTCCTGTTATCTTCAGTTGCAGCAGTACCTTAAGGTCAAAGTGAGCGATTTGTTTGCAGTGCAGGTAGAAGACTCCGTCCAGGATCTGCTTGAGGAACTGAGTGGCTTCTTCCTCGCTCAGCGACTCCTTCTCTGCCAGGAAGTCGAAGAGCTCACCGCCGGCCACACTGGACGAGGAGAGGGAGAGAGAGAGAGAGAGAGAGAAAGAGGGAGAGAATTAAAATGCGAGATTTCTCAGATCAGAGCCAGCTACAAATCCCTGCTTAGCAGAGCTGAGCTGATGTAATCTAATCATCCCGGTGCATTAGAGCGCGACCAATTTACACATCCAGAGCGCATTTTAACCAGCGCTGTTTAAATAATGAAAACTCTTCATTAAAAACAAAGAAGGATATGTAAAAATGAATATGCCCCTAAGTTTCAGCTAAGATTGTTTTATTGGAACATTTAAAGTTTGTTTTAGTCGCTGCACTAATATGTTATCTTAAAATGATTAAAAAGACTGCACAAAGATGACAATCAGGGGAAAGATGACATTAACAGGAGAAAGAAAGGAAACGTTAACTGAATCATGAAAAACATTTACTTGTTTATCAAATCAAACAGTGTCTAAATGAAGCTTATAACGACACACAGATAGCAAAAAAAATGTTAATTCAGTTCTTGGTGTCATGGCTATTTTCTCCTATCAGGGTTTAATTAAACTGCTTCTCACAAAAATCCACTTTTTAAGCCCATTAATATCAGTATCAGTGCTTGCTCATCACTGCCAAGACATAACCCACCATTTTATCTATCGAAATTTATGAAGGTCTGTTCGTGTCAATTTCAGATCAGAAGTAAAGATCTTTCAATAAAACCAGAGCATGATTAAGCATTTAGCACTCACACATGTGAGTGAAGACCTGCAGGGAGGGAACGTGAGACAGAGAAAGCAGAAGAAGAGTAAAACGTGCAGATAATTGTAATTACAGCCATGCTTATCCAGTCGTCAAGCGTTCACTCAGCCAAACACACATCAAAACACGTGTTTGTCTTACAGTATACAGTATGTGAAGAATTAGTCAGTTAAATTAAGAATTACTTTTTAATTTAAGCAGCCGATTCTCCATATTTCAGTGAAGGTTTATTCAACCATTGCTACCATTTAATGATTTGCATTATATAAAATGTAACTTAATTTTTTTAGATAAGAAAATGTTTTCACATTGCTGTACAAAAATTAGCATCCATTAATGCTTTTGCTAATCTATCTGCAGGGATAGAACACACACACACACACACACACACACACACACACACACACACACACACACACACACACACACACACACACACACACACACACAGAAACAGACAGACACACACACACACACACACACACACACACACACGCCCTTCAGGGAGGAAACACCAAACCAGCTGCACAGCTGGGAACTCCACCCCTCCTCCCACCAAACACCCACTCTACAGTATATCTCTGATGTTTACTTCATCATCTGCTTCAGTGGTTAACAGGGTGTAAACGCACACTCTCTGACAGGAAAGACGGTTTCTGCCCCGAACATGCCACCTCTGCCTCTTTTAGCACTGGTTGTTCAATGTGTTATGCCAAAGGAGAGTCGCTGTCACTGTTTATTTACCCAGAGTGCAGGAGGAGGAGAGGATGTGGAGGACAAAGGGGCACAACATGAAGCCTAATATTTTTAGCGTTCACATGTTACTTGTTGTTTTACCTGCCCTGGGCTGTAAAAAAAAACTAACACACAGTATCCTGTCATCCTACCAGCTTTGAATGCTAATTGTGATGTGCGTAGAACCATGAACGTTATTCTGGTATTATCATTGTGCAAATGAATTAAAATGATTCACTTTTCAAGCAGGCAAACCTTTATCCTCTCCTCCAATAGATTACCTTTGTTAAAAATACTACAAGTAACCTTTAACTGGTTATTAAACAGTAAATATAATGTAATATAAAAACATAATACTGATGCCTCTATGTGACCTACATATGCAAACAGGAACATGAGTGAGAAGATTGGCTATTTCTTTTCTGTTCTTATTGCCTGTCACCGGGTCCGATTTCGATTCACGCATGTTGAAACGCATGTTCACAAAATGAAAACTATCACATAGTTACACAGTGATGAGGATTAACTGAGGAATCTCACAGCCTGCAGAAAGCAGCTGCTCTGTAGTCTAGTGGTATGGTCCGACACTAAAACAATGTTCTTTCTGTTCCTTTGTGTGTGTGTGTGTGTGTGTGTGTGTGGCAGAATCAATAAAGAAATGAAAGTTCCTTGTAGTAGCTTTAAATAAACTCCTCGATACTAATTCTCACAGCATTGGCACTTTGTAAGCTGTAGTGTCACACCCTGTCACAACTCTCAGTCAAGTCCATTACAAGACCCCAAAGCTAGAAAAATCAGGTTAATCAATTTCTCAAAATTGTCCTCTTTTGTGCGCCAGAAGACACAGAGCATTAGTGATATAAGCTTGGCTTCATCACTGAGTCATCAGCTGCTTGCTGAAATAGGATCAACAAAACACGATCTCCTTAATTCATAAACCACGATTTTAAGCCATTAATAGTACACGGGGGGTGCCACAGTGGGGGGTACATGCAATTACAGACAGGGTGGTCCAGCCAAAAAGTCAGTTCTGGTTCTACACAGAACTGCACTGGACAGTCAAATATGTAAGCAACCATACCAGTTTGAAGGACTTGTAGCATCAAGGGAGCAGAGACAATAAAGGCTGTTGTGACAACTTCACATAGTTATACAATCAAACAAGGCAATTGAGGAAGTATGGACTTCTAAGTAGTGTCTTGAGACTATACGTCCTGGTTCATATTTCATCTTCTATCAGTATCCCTTACCAACATGCCCACGCAAACGAGCGTGACTGACAACAATGACAAACATCTTGTCATACGAGTTCCTTAGATACAAATCTTATCAAATGGTTGTCATGTGGCTCAGAGTGCATATTTCAGGGACTGCTTGACCCAGATACGTTTGAGAATTAATGAGTGAATAGCAATAAATAAATAAAATAATAAATAATAAGATTAAAGTAATAAATCACCATGACACACCGGTCAAGAAAATAAAAAGTCATGTCTCCATAGCCCAGAACAGAAGCCGTGATATTATATTATAGATATCATAAATGCCAACACTATATTTAACCCCTCACCTTTAAGATTATTTGCCTTAACTTTGGACATGTAGCAATCAAAGCTTTATGACAGTCCTGTGCTAGAGTATGAACCACTATATGAGGCCCAGTTTCCCTTGTCACCAAACAGCTCAGGGAGTGTAAGAGAAAGGGAGTCTTGTAATAAGTTAATTACACAAAACCCTTTATTTAAATTTAACTTGACACAATTTAATAATGCAGTGTGGAAGTGAGCATGATATGTGAGAACAAAGCTTGAATGTGTGAGGTACAGTATGTGCAGCTGTGGAGGTGTTGCATGGAGCCAAACTAAGCCAAGCAACATACACGATGGATGCTAGCTGGACAAGAGGGAGAGTTAATGGGCCAGACTTATACAGGCTTTATGGTCCATGCAGATCACTGATGACCCTAGTGAGACGTTTGAGTCTGACCATCCCAACACTAAAATACAGCCGTAATAACTGAGACCAATCCACCCAGAAATCTTTTAGGAAATCTGGACGGCAAAAAAACCTGTGAAATGCGATTTTTTGCAAATCATCAAAACATGTGATTCAAGTTGGACTTCCACTGATGCGTCTCAGTCTGGTTGCCCTGGAGGTTCAAATTGGATTTCAAAGTGTCTTTTGTGTCACTCGCAGCACAACACACAATGACACTGTCAAATTCAGAAAGACGAATGTGCATCAGAGCAGCTGAGCAGAATCCATGCTGCTACGAGCAGGACGGTCCTGACAACACAGAGAACAACAGTCTGTGGAGTCACACTGAAATACATCGCGCCGCAACTTGACAGCGTGACTGTTTGGAAGAGCGAGATGGTCGATCATGCTTCATAGCTGGAAAGCCACATCACCAGCGCACGGAGTTACTGATGCCTACGTTGTTACTATAGCAACCCATGCAGATATGTCGGTGATGTCTGGACCCAAAAAATCGGTGCACATAACACTGTTATGAATTAATGAGCTTTGTTTGTATTCAGTAGCTACATTACTTCTGAGAAATTGTTACAGACCTGGGATATACAACAGTGGTGTTGCACTCAGAAACTGTGGGGGGCGCCAAATCACAGAAAATGCCAATTTCTACATAATGTTGCTTTTAGGACAACTCTGACACAAAACCTTTAACAGAAGGTCACAAATCACAATCACAATCAAATAACTTACGAAAGAGATAGAAAGTGTTCGATGCTCTGTGAAGTGAAAGCTTTCTTGTTCCCGTTGACCTTTATTGTTGGGAGAAGTGACTCAGCATACTTGCTCTTTCCAGCACCTATTGGTTTTAATGCCTTTGCTTTAAATGGACCTCAGTGGTAATTGGAATTTTCTCAGCCACATTTTCCCAAACCTGTGAACTGGCGACCTTCACAAGTCCACTTCTACATCTACAGAGATCAACTCAAAGGAAAAGATAATCGATGGATTCTCCCTAATGGGATGAATGATACAGTTTCAGCCGAGGACTTACCAGACACTGTCTGCTCTTAAGCAACTGTGTTCAAATGGATTAATTTACATATGTCACAGTAGTTTTGAGATTCATACAAGATATGTTGTTATGTACAGTACGTATCATATAATTCATGGATAATGTACAGTTAATTGCACCACAAAAACACAGTATTCTCCTTTCTTACTGTCCCTAATCAGACAGTATTGAGGTGCATTGGGCATGATTGCAAATCGAATGCGCTATGGTTGAACTGTACATGTGGTTGTTGATGCACTGGACCATTTTTATATCCTTGCAGAAGCTATCCGAATCTCAGGAGCGCCACTTTAAACTTTAAAATAACTGGTAACTGCAGGGTTTATTATATGGAAATGGGAGCAGTTTTTCATGTTTTTAGAGTTTGAAAGTAAAACTTAACAGCCCAGAAATGTGCATTTATCTAATGAGAAGCAGGAAGGGTTCGGGTTGATGTCTCTTGGAACAACTCCACTTGTTCTGAGCTTTGGGAATGAGGAAAGATTAGAACAATTTCTGCATATATTTGAGAGAAAGAAAACAAGTTCATAGATGGGCTTATGGACAGCTTGTTTTAATGGGCACACGCTTTGAAACGATGCTGCAGTGCTGTATAGCCATCTATCCAGCACCTATTTGAATGTAAATATAAATTCTGTGTTGTCTATTTTAACGGTTTAATAATGAGAAAAAAACACATTTTTGGACTACTCTGTGAAAAGCATTTGGTATTCACTTAAGTTTGCATAGTGATTCTGACAATAACACTTCTCTTAAAAAGCATTTAATCAAGCCTGAAAAACATTGAGATGTTATTTCCAGCCACAGTAAATTGTTCAGTAAGTTTACTGTACTGACCTGGAAATGAGCCATTGACTTATTACAGTATTCACACACGAGTTGTACTGTGGGCCCGGACTGATTCTGCGTTTGTTATTTCTTCCTTGCAATGCTATCATATGTTATCACCAGTCAGGAATGTTGTCCGGCAACTGCAGCTCTCAGCATTACACTCATTACTGCTGGCTGTAAGGTGACCTACTAATGGAGGTGTACTGTATTGTGCTTTTGTGCTTATTTGTTCAGAATAAGCGTGTTGTCAGCTGGATACTTGTAATGTCACCATAAAAGATCTTACAGCGGAGTTCCATGTAACCTGGTAAAACTGGTCTAACTGGTGCCAGTGAAAAAGTGGCCTTGAGTTAGACAACACCTCTGATGGGTTACAGTCACGGTTTATTACAAGCTACCCTGAAAACTGGCTACTTGTGATCACCATCTGACTGATTTAGTTTTGAAAAAAAAAAAAAAAAAATAGGGAAAGTCCTCTGATTTCCCCCTGTTGATTCTGAAACTTAAGATCTTTAACAAAAGGAAGGAAGGGTCTGATGAAAAACTGAATCATGGGAAAAAGGAGGGTGTAGCGTTATTAAAATATATCTCGACTTCTTCAGTTTCCATTTAACCATGCTTTTTTAAACATCTGGCTCTTGTGAGTCCAACTTTATGCAGTGCAAGTGCAATACTTAATGACTGGAGTACCCATTTAATTTGAAATCTGAACTGTAAAGAGAACAATTCCCTGATAGTCACTGTTCTTATAAGAAGCAAAGAGGACTGTAGGGTACAATTATGTTTAAGCTGCATACCTTCAAGGCCATAATAATTAGAAAATGCAGAGCAAATCATGAATTTTCTCCATTACATATACTCGGTTTCCACTTTTCCACTTGCGATGAGCACGGAAGAATAAAAGATGACAAAGCAACTCACAGCTCCAGGATCAGGATGACCTCTGCCTTGTTTTCAAAGACCTCATGGAGCGTGATGATGTTGGGGTGCTGGATCTCCTTGAGGATGTTCACCTCGCGCTCGATGTCCTCCCTCGTCACCCCTCGTCGACTTGACTTGCTGCGTCGCTTCTTGATGAATTTGGCGGCGTACTCCACACCCGTACTCCTGTGCCGACATCTTCTGACCACAGCAAACTGACCACTAGAAAGGGGAAAAGAAGGACAGAGACGTCAAAGGTGTATCTAGCCTTGAAACAGTAAATATGGATTAAAAATCTACCTAGAACACAATAGGTGCTGGTGGGCAAATTTTGTTACATTTGGACAGAGACAAGCTGGCTGTTTCCCACCTTGTTTCCAGCTGCTGAGCTAAACTAACTGGTTTCTGGCTAGAGATACACATTACCATACAGATTGATGAGATTGGTCTCAATATTCTCATCCAACTCTCAGCAAGAAGGCAAATAAGTGCATTTCCCAAAGTGTCAAACTACTCCTTAAACACTGTCAGGTTAATATTGAATTTCTACCATAAACAAGACTGAAGAAACCATGACTAACACTCGTCTACACAATGATCGCAACCAAAGAACAAGAGACAATATATAGACAGCAGAATTTGATGACAAATAGTGACGAGTACACAATAGAAACTGACAAAATGAACAACAGACAATAGAGATGTGTAACAGAAATAGATAACGCATCAATCAGCTGCTAGGACACTGAGGCTCAAGTGTTTAATTCCCAAGGGGTTTACTACCGCTCACAAATACATTAAAAAACAGACTTTTGGCCGTATATGTATCAGTTTCAAAGTGGTAAACACAGACATCTGAGCCAAAAAGGGGTGGGCGGGATTATAAGGCATTAAAACTGTTGATCGGAAAAAGCTTTAATTAATAACTGGCTGGTGCATCATGGCCAACGCTGCCTGGATACAGAAATAGCAATGAATGCTGAATAAAGACACCAGTTTGTATTTGGATCCAACATCAGATCAGATCAGACGTTTGGAGGTGTTTCAGAGATTTACACCAATATCAAATCCCAGTTCGTCCATTAAATATATATAATGATAATCTGTCTTTTCTTGTTTCTTCTTTTGATTCCCAGATCCATCTCTAACTTACAGAAGAAAACATGCAAACTGAATGTGCAGTGCATCCCAACAGAGTGCAAAAACACACCTGCCTTCACCCTCAGCAACCCCTCATCATCATCAGTTTGACAACAGTGTGTAAATTATAGACAGGCAGCACAGCTCTCAGACACTCTCAGCAGCACACTGATAAGAATCACAGCTCAGCACAACATCAACACAGCTGACAAACATCCAACCAGTAATCCTATACCACACACACTCCGCTATAGACTTATTTCAGAAGAAAGCAAAGACCGTCACTGCATATAAAACACATCATTCACTACAACTGAGTTATTAAAACATGTCAGTCTCAGAATATTACTATTTTGTACAGGGGGAACTAAAGCTAGAGTTAATATCTAACTCTAAACAGTACATTTGTTTCAAAGGTATGCAGAAATAAAAGACAGAAATAAAAGTTTGTACCTCTGCAGTTCAAATGACCAAAAAGTTGAATTATGAAGACTGAGTGCTTAAATTTGCTGTGTTTATATGATGTTTCAGCTGCATCTGCATCTTTACCCACAAATATAATTAAAAAAGGTTTAGTAGCTGTTCTGTGAAATATGTATGATTTCTAGGATCCAAACAGACACACTTTTAGAGACTGTGTGTAAATTCTTTGTCAATCACCCCTACATATGACCACATCTATTATTCACATTTTTCTAGACATTCTACTACAACTATTGATTAAATCTAGAGCTGAAACAATGAGTTAATAGATCAGTTTAAGTGCAACAATTCAGATGAAGTTATTTTCATATTAAAAATACTAAAGTTCTCTTTCAAATTGGAATATTTCCAGGTTTGTCTTCATCTTTTGTGAAAATGAAGTGAATATTTCGGGGGTTCTAGATAAGATTAGTTAAGATTGTAACTTGATTGTAATTTTTTTTTTACCTTTTTCAACGACTCTACATGAAGCAGCAATATGACTAAATGTTTCCCTCTGGGATATTCACTGTTTTAGCAGCAAATATAGGTTTTGTCCAATTTTGACCATGATTTGGATCCAAATGAGAAACATTTTACCATTTTTAAAGAAGTTCCTGAGCACACATGTCAGCTCTCTTTCCAGCCCAGGTGTTGTCCACCTATAGTTTACAGTGTTAACAGGGTGCAGTACACATGCTCCAAGCTAAGTGGAACAAAAAACATAATCATGCGTGCGTCCAGCCAGATAGCTCAAATGCACACATAAGCACTTAAACACCTACTGTCTGGGCAATCCAAATGTGGCCAGCCTGCGTGACATTTTGGTGTGAAAATTTACTCTATGTATGAACAACACAGGAGTTGTTATGGAAATTCCTTCACCATGTTGCCATGCAGCATTGTTATTGAACACTGCTATCTGACTGGATAACGCTGACTCTACTGTCACTTGACCAAAACACTGCCAGAAAAACCACTTGGGGAAGCAAGGACACTTGGCTAAGGGCTGTTGACGCCTCCGCCGATTGTGCCTCCTCACGGCCCTGGCAATCATGAAGCACTTAGTGTACCAAACACCCACAGAAGGAGGAAGAGAACAAGAGAGTGGGGGGTGAGAGAAAACGAGAGGAAGAGTGCCACATTCTGTCTCAATTTTTATTTTAAATTTCCATGTCCAGATTTTCACCCAGCTTTATAGAAGAGAGGAAGCTATCTGGCAAAAGCTTCCTCTGCCTTGGCAAAAAGAGAGAGAGAGCCCTGCACTGTCATCTGACTCCGACAGTGCCAAGACTGGAGTGCACAGTTGTCAGGAAGCAGTTTAGTAATTTAGCTATATGTTCTCGGTCTAATCCTCTCTCTACGATGGGTCTCCCAGTATTTGATGAGTAAATGCAAATCAAGGCTACAATACTGCCAGCTGCAGAGGAGCTTTAAAGGAAAGAAAAAATAAGGCACAAGTGAATTCTTTCGGGAATATCAGTAACAAAAAACATCAAATTGTAATAATAATGGACAGTTGGTCAGACAAAACAGACTTTTTGATGACATCATGGAGGGCTTTGGTAAATTTTTATCGGCATTTTTCTTTATTTCCGGATATTTAACAGACCTAACGATAATCAAGAAAATAATCAGCACATTAATCGTAATGCAAATAGTAGTTATTTGCAGCCCTACACCAGCTAAACATGGTTGAATCTCTTCTTTTTTCCTTTTGATTACATGGCCAATGAGTTTCTCCTGTAAAACAGTTGATATTGGGAAGGTTGGTGACGCAGGTGGTGGTGATGACGGACATTAAAAGGGAAGTTCTACTGGCGGTGCTCCTCGATTAGCAGAACAGGGTTACATGGTGTAAAATTGAACAGCACAGCAACGCAGCTTCCTCTATTTTTGACTCTCTAGTTCTGTTTCCGCAAAAGTCGGCACTGTCAAGATGGTTTACAATTGGTCCATTGTGCTAATTTGCAAGACAGTCAGCCAAGGTGTATCTCTATGCAAGAGTACCACACATTTTTTATCCACGTCCACAAGTAAATCAATTAATTGCAGAAAGTGCCTTTGAAATAAATGATTTTTACCTTGTAAATGCTAATATGACAAAGCCCTAAGCAAGTCGAAGCTTATTTCAGTTAAATCTGCCACAATCCAGTCAGTGCAAAGAAAATGAATTGACAACTACATAAACACAAATTCTAGGTACAGCTTCTAAAATGTGACAACATGCTGTTTTTCTTTATCACATAATATCTTATATAATATAATAATATCTTTCACTGACACTTGTAATGTGTAACTCACTTTACTGAAACACAAAATTAGCAATTATAGGCAGATTTGGAGGTCATAAAAAGTTGTCAGCCACAAAGCTCAAGATGTATATTACCAACCACATTACAGTGACATTTAAGGGAAGTAATCAGATTCTTCTGACGGTTAAAAAATGGTTTGCTGACAACTAAACTACAGACAAACTCAGGGGAATGATATCTCTTTAAGGAAGTGACTTGTCCTGTGACTGAGCCAGAGACACGATGTAGATAATGTGAAGTGGAAAAGAAAGCTGAGGATGAGGGCTTTCTCATGTTAATGACACTTCCACCCCCATTCAGCCTGCCATCACCCTATTGTGGTTCCCACCTCTGTCAGTCAGGCTTCCTTCGTGTAGATAGAGGGGACAGAAACATCGGGATATGATCCGCTTCTTCCAGAGAAATTGACAAAAGAGAGTAGAAGGGGTTGTTGTACATGTAATATTATAAATGTTCACACCATCAGTATTCAAATGACTCGCCATCTGTAACACACATGCCTGGCTGGGTAAAACCACAGTAAAAGACTTGGCATACCACCGTGCCTCAAAGAGTATTCACTGGTAACACTTTATAATAAACATTATCAATAAATACTAGAAGTAATAAGTAAATGGTAAAGTGTTGTGTAGTTTGCAAAGGTTAGGTAACCCTTTTTCACACATTCAGGTGAACAGAAAGTAAACTGGAAATTCAACATGTAACCACCGAAACTAGAAAAGTAGGAAAGACAAATTAATCAACTGAAATGCCAACAGCAAACAGAACTGCAACAAAAGCAAGCAGCTTTCACTGGACATCCTTCAGCCCATTCCTGAGCTGTCAAACTTTCCACTGCTGAAAGTTCATGCAGAGGAAAAGTCTAACGTGTGAAGCCGTGGGACTTGGTGTGAAAATACAGTTAAGGATGAGAAGGAAAACACAACTGATTTCCTGTTCTTGATTATACACCATCTGTGTAGTGTTGAAGACATCGTTTGACACTCCAAATGTTATTCTTTTTTCACATTTACTGATCTAATCAGTGCAGCAATCTTGAGTCCTTACAAAGGTTTAATTCACTTCTGTAGAGAAAACCTCTTAAGCAATTCAGGGACATAAAAACATACATGTACCAAGATGCATCTGGGTTGACTGTCATGTGATGCTGGTTCCTTTGCTCCATGAATGCCTACATTAGTGGATGTTAATCTCTTTTAATTTGCCAGGACTTCATACTATACTGTAACCACAGGATTCCTCCTGTGGTTACAGTATAGTATGAACAAACTTTGCTATGTCTGTTGGATTAATACACTTTGACAGTTATGACTTTGTTACATGGACTCTTATGTTAAAGCACCTGTTAGGTGTCAGGTTGAGCATGCTCTGACAAAGACTGCAGCGAAGCTCAACAGTGACTCTCGAGGTTTGCTTCATGATAAGGAAAAATGAGCTGGAGTTGCATCTCTAAGGTTGGGAAACACACAGCAATGCCATTTACTTAAGAAGCCATTACTTAAGAGGGTGGTTAGAGTAATACAGGCCAGGGGCGGGGTGAATAACGAGGCTTTGGAATGACAAAACAAAGTGAAGAAATCATTTCATGCTCTCCTTTTTTGGTTCACAATCAACATACAATTGTCTTGGATGTATCCAAGAAGTAAATGTGTAAAACTGAACAATAATTACTTCATTTTGTAGTCAGTTTTCTAAGGTTGGAAGTTAACTTTTTGATGCTGTGACTGATAATACAACAATTAAAGTGTGATGAGGTTTTGGCAACACTCAACAACACTAATGTACTGTTGTTTATAATGAACTTTCTTGTCTGCTACACAGCAAGATGGCTAGGGAAATCCAAATCAAGTTATGATGTGCTACATAAAACACAGCTTGAAAACAGAATAGTGGCAAAAATCTGAGCACAAGAATGCATCAAAATGTGCAGTGCTGCAGACTGGTATATTTACAAGTGCAGTTAATTAGCTGGCAAATGCTATCTGCATTGTAGTGAACGGTTGAGCAGAACTATGAATATAAATACTGGTTGACCCTTTCATTAAGAAACAGTTTGCCCTTTAACTAAAATACAGGTGACAATAATATAGCTAATAAGTGTGTCAGAAAAACAACTACATGTTTACAGTGATGGCATGTAGCCTGTGAGAAGCAAACTCCACACTTCTGTTATTTCCATAGCTCTCCCACTGTACACTCATAAAGAGAGGGGAAAGTGAGCCCACCCTTTGTTAACAACACCAGCTGCACATACAAACAAGGGGAAAATGGCAGTGGTTCAACTGAGCTTTCTTCCCTTGGTGAGGCAGTGGAGGGAAACCAAAACCCAATGCTGCTGTGAAAATCACACCCTTTCCCTGGTAGAGTTTCTCTTTCTGAGAGCTGAGACTGAGCTCTTGAAAAGCTAGCTAAGAGCTAAGGTAACAGGAGTTAATGTGGTGGATTCCCCCTGTACGATAGACCCTTCCCAGACTAGTACAAGCTAGATGGGAAATCCCTCTCATCCTCCAGGGAAGTCGAGGGATAGCACTGACTTGCACGAATGCTGCTGAATAAGCACAAAGATGAGGCAGAATTAATGAGCAGGCAGGGAAGAAAAACCCTTCCTGGGAATCACTGACAAACAGATGCAAGGAAATTGTTTTTCAAGCACAGCTCTCCTCCTCAACCCTGTGCAGTGCAAAACCTCAGATAGTCTGCAGGATCAAATTGCTTGGTTCCCTTTGTTGTGCTTAAAGCACAGACAAGGCTTCCCCACTTTTGGCCTACTTGTCTCTCTAAAGCAACTGGAGGGGAGGGGAAGATGGGGAAAGAAGCTGGTTGGGAAAGACGAGGAGAGGTTTGTTTGTGTCTATCAGAGCTGCCTGGGTGTGTGACAATGCCTTGCAGAGCCTTGCATTACCCAACATTGCTGGCTGGAGTGTTTATCTTGGGAAATATACTGCAAGCGTTAACAGATGTATTACTGCATGCTTCTTTTTAACCTTGATACAGCAGGTCTGTATGACAGAGACAGTTCAGTACTCCGCATTCATCAACTGATGTCTCAGGTTTACTATACACAGTCCTGCTTGTTGAATATACACAGGTAAGCACGGTTGCATATACAAAGTGCAAAGTAACTGACTCTGCTTCTTAAAACAGACCCGATCTCAGTCAATTTACAAGAAAAGAGCCACACAGAAGCCAGGCTAAGAGAATCAGTTCAGCCAGAGCAAACACGGCAAATTTGATTTGATGTCTTGCTTCAAAGCTCCAGCTGAAGACAGGCCTTGATTACACAGCTCTAATGCTGGAAACACACTATGTGAATCAAGTAACTTGTTATGTTGAGTATAAACACAGCTGCTAAATGAATATAATGTAATGTAGAGATGAAAACGACAAGTCAAATAATGAATTAGTAAACCAAACAAAATAAGGTACTTTTGCTTTGATGTTGTAGAAATAAAAGATAACTCAATATACAAAAAACAAAAGGTGTTTGCAGGGTAGACTTTCCTACAAATAAGACAGCTTGAGTTGTGATAGCACAGAGTCTTGTGTCCACTCAGTAAGACGCTTGAGCACTGGACAGTAGTGAGCTGTCAAATCAGTGTAGGCTCGCCTGGGTGACTGGCTGCTGTTAGTTCGAGGTCGCTGCTCTGACTGGGAGTCTGGCCTTGTCAAGATGAGGCAGCCTTGGAAAGAACAATGCTCAGTGGTAATGAGCAGCAGAACGGCCTTGTAAACAAAAATCAGTGAAGTAGGAGTGGGCAACACAACACAGCACAAAAAGACACAACACAAAGTGTGGTTGGTGTGTAATGTGCAATGCATGAAACAGTCTGGATAGAATAAGCAGCTGTAGATGTTTATATATTTTTATTGTGGGAACCGCCATGGGAAATACAGACAAACCCAGAGGCAGAAGCAGCTTTTATTATTTCAATATAAAAGATCACAAGGTAGACTAAAAGAAAATAACCTGTAGGCAGTGGTGGACAGTAACGAAGTAAATTTACTTGAGTACTGTACTTAAGTACAGTTTTTGAGTATCTGTACTTTACTTGAGTATTATTTTGGGGGGATACTTTTACTTTCACTCCACTACATTTGAAGGACAAATATTGTACTTTTTACTCCACTACATTTCTATTAATGCTCTCGTTACTCGCTACTTTTGATCTTACGTCAGCTGCTGATTTTTTTTTTTTGTGCAAAATTCAGAGAAAATAAACTTTTTCTGCTGATTCGCGTATGGTTTGTCTTAGTCGTATTGCCGTACCTGTACTACGTCATGAGCACCCGTGGCCTTATCTCAAACCCATGTTTGAGATTTTTGTCACAAAAACTGATTCGTTTCAGTTTAAATGTCTGTTGTTCTTACCGCGGACCAATTATATCACAGACTACAAAGACTCGTCTTCCAACCGGAAAAAGCACGTCGCGGTATGTAAAGTAGCTACTTACGTTAGCTAGCTTAATGTTTGTGAAAGAGAGAGAGTGTGTGTGTGTGTGTGTGTGTGTGTGTGTGTGTGTGTGTGTGTGTGTGTGTGTGTGTGTGTGTGTGAGAGAGAGAGAGAGAGAGAGAGAGAGAGAGAGAGAGAGAGAGAGAGAGAGAGAGAGAGAGGGTGTGCACGCGTAAGTGAGGTGCGGCTGTCTTTGATGTGGGTTATCCGGCTCATTTTTGGCTATGATGTATGATATAAGTAAAGTAAACTAGCCAATAAGTTGTTTATCTGTAAATGTCAATATAAGTTCTTGTAGTGCCTACATCTACATCTTTTTTATGTAGAGAAAGCATGGATGTCAGATGCAAAAATATACTGAACTGACCGCAGCTGTCTGCAATATATTTCATGTGTTGATGAATGCAGCTGAGTCTGTGTTCTGAGGCTTCTTGCCTTTATTTGCTTATTTTTGAGCTATAAACACGTCTGTAGCAGAATCGCATCAGTGTATTGTATAATGACATTAAGCTACTTTCCTTTCCTGTATTTCCTGAGATATATTTTAAATACTTTTACTTAAGTAATTTTTTAAACAAATACTTTAGTACTTTTACTTAAGTAATATTTTGACTAAGCTACTTTTACTTGTATTGGAGTAATATTTGACAAGGAGTATCTGTACTTTTACTCAAGTAGTGAAGTTGTGTACTCTGTCCACCTCTGCCTGTAGGTAGGGATGTCTCGATCAAGTTTCTTCGGATCAGATCCCGATCCAAGCCCTTCAATATTTGGTAGCTGCCAACGCAGAGTTAAATCCAATGGTTAAACGTTGATTACGTATCTGACACACTGAAATAACAGCTGCAGCCTCACCTTGGCTCACCTTATTTTTCATGAGCTTCTTGATCCAAATACAGGAGGACCTAGTTCAAGATTATTGAATGTCCAATTTGAGACTCAACAATCAACTTTCTTACAAGTTGGATCTTCAAGTTTTTAATAGAAGATTCAAAGGCTAAAATAATTTAATATGCCTAAACAAACTAAATAAACAGACACTTTTCTTTTTCATGACTGAATAAACACAATTTCATAAGGTTTTACTTTGTTTGTCATTGTTGTAGCTTCCAACAGTGTTTTGGGGACCTTATTTTTCTCTTGGATTATTACATCATTAATATTGTAAATACGTATTAATGTCTGAGTTTGAACTCTAGGACTCCATAGTGCTCCTATAATGAACAAGAAAAAAGTAGTCACGCAAAGAAGATGGAAGTGCAAAGATTCAATACAAAAACAATTACTTGTTTGTATTAAACATGATTATTTTAGCTTTAGAAGTGGACACAGGGTTGTGTTGAAAAGGCAATATCCTCAGTGAGAATGAGGTGATAACAGGCTCAGTCTGAAGCTCAAGTCATCATCGCAGGGTGTCTGGCACAGCTTGGGCTGATAGCAGCTGAAGATGACACGTATAGCTACTAACACACACACACACACACACACACACACACACACACACACACACACACACACACACACACACACACACACACACACACACACACACACACACACACACACACACACACACACACACACACACACACACACACACACACACACACACACACACACACACACACACACAACTACCTGCCTCGAAAGTCCCTCGAGCTGGCTTTATGAACTCGGAGGCAGGGAGAAATCTGCTTGATATCTTTATGCATCTGCACACCGGATACAAATATGCACAAAATAAACCTGCTGTTTCACCAATAGAGGCATTTTTTTTCCAGCCAGACGGTGCATGACCGAGCACTCTTATGCTTGTCTGGAAAGTATTAAATGTAAATCATTTACTGCAGAATAATCTAATATGTAAGTCATTCCTGGGGAGATTTAACTGTAAAAGGAAACTACGATACTCACCCTTCTAATCTTTAGCCTCAATCCTGCCATAATCCATCTATACATCACAGCCTGTAAAATAGAGCCTACACTCGTGGGAGTATAATGCAATGTATATCATGACTTTTTAAGACCGCCACGCCCACACACCCCAAAAACATATCCCTCACATTGTATAGGGATAAAATAAAAGCCCTGCTTGCAACAGATCAACTGCACAATATTAAAAGACAGTACATACACACTGTTCCTGTGAGATAATGACATAAAACACATGCATCTTTTTCCTTGCAGTATCTTTCCCCTACAGTTATAGTGCCTGTCAAGTTAGAACCATTACATGAGTGATTTTTCAAAGCTATTACCAATTTTGCATCTTGTTTATATCACATAAAAATCAACTGACACCTCTTTAATAAATCTTTGTCAAATACTACAACGGCAATCAGTAGAGCACATACCTCGGCCAAGGTCCAACAGTCCCCTTTAATTCAATCAAGCAACATCTTATTATCAAATTCGATAGCCTTGTATGACTCTAAATTTGTAACCCTCCTAACTGCTTAACCATAAGCTTGCCCTATCTTGCAATGTTAAAGAAAGTGAGAAAAAAAAATCCTGGATCAGTCCCTTTATCTGGATCCACATCAAAACTTGATAGGGTCCATTCTGGGCCAAGACCCATCTTCCAGCCAAGTTGTAGTTGGGATTAGTTTTTTTGCAATCTTGGTGTCGAACCAACCAACCAACCACCCAACAAAGATATAGACACAGGTAAAAATATAACCTCCTTGGCAGAAGTAATAAGATCCAGAACTACTTGACTATCAGGTTTTAAATTCAAGAGACTGATGTCAGTTGAACTTCATGGTACCAAGAGCTTGTGCAAACAATTAGCCTGGACAATAACGGAAGGAGAGTAAAGCAGCTGGAAAAAGATTAAAGAAAATAAACATTTAAAACAAAATCATATTTTTCAAAAAGCACACCATTTATTTTCCATTTTCCTTGTTATTCTGTAGAAGCATACCTACTTTGTGTTACCAGGCAACACAACCAACTCAAAAATCAGATGCAACTTCCTGGTCTGCACCAGCTGGGGCTGCGACTAAGTATTCTTAGTAGTGATTCATCTGTCAATTTGTTAATTAATCTATTTTCTGAGAAAGCAATTCATCATTTATTCTATACAATACAACAAAATAGAGAACAGAGAAACAGAGAAGCAGCAAATTCTCACATTTTTTAAGATGGGAGAAGAAAATGTTTGGTAGATTGTTAAATGCCAGCCAACTAACTACTTAATAACTACTTGTTAACACATACAATATAGGCCGAAGCTGACAAGATGGATGCAGTTATCAGGTTTGTGATGACACACATCATAAAACAAGACAATTCCTAATATTAGCAGCACTTCAAGGTACCTACAGTATATCTGAATTAGCTTCCAAGGATAAGTAGCACTGCCCTTGTGCTATAGAGGCCAGTGTTACATCTCCCTTCCACTACTGTGAGCCAGCTATTGATTGCCTCTGTGTACTACTACTGTGAAATAGGAGAGGGTGCTGAAACGCTGAAAAGTGTTAAGTACAATAGCAGGCAGGCTAGCAATGCTCCGGGAAGGCACACAACTCACACACAAAGCTTCACTGTCAAATCTGATACTGATGCACATGGACTGATGGAGGATGACAAACAAGTGGGAACACAATCAGTGCGATCTCACCTACAGTTTGGTCTCTTTTGGTGTGAACCACAGAGGACGCTTGCTTTGCTGATTTTTACAGGATTTTGTTCTTTTTGGTTTATGCTGCCCAGTGACAAGCAACACAAACTGCATGTCATAGGCTGTAAACTCATATGACTTTGTTTAAACCTGCAACAACTTATTTTGATGTCACTTGGGAGAAGCAGAAACAAGTTGTGAATACAACACTGACGTATCATCATTTTTTTATGTTGTTAGCAAAAATAAAAAATAACACAACCAGAAGTGACAGAGAGACATTACCATATATTTGGAAACTTGTTTCTGGCGAATGCCATTTTTGGTCTCTACCAACTCCTTAGGAAAATATCTCACTCTTTAGCTGCTAAATGCTACACTATGTTCATCAGCTAGTCTCTGGTTGTGTCTGTCTGCTGTTTGGTGCTGAACAGGTAGTGTACAGTGGGTTTTTATTGCTTTTTCACTGACAAACGCTACCTGCTGCTGCTGACAATGACGCTATGAGAATGGTGAGAGTGAACCTAAACAGTAAAGTTGTGAGCTTGCTAAACAATGAACCGAGACTCACTATAAAGCTCCCCATAAAGCTGAGGGGAGCTACAGATTCAGGTGACACAGGTGACCCCTTTCACAAGTCACACTGTTGTTTGCAGCCATTTGAAACATTATCAGAAAACTATTGATTATACAGTAGTTGCTTTACCCTCTTAAAAGGAGTACAAGAATAACAAAGTACAAGAACAAAGGTACAAGTGCAAAGTTAACCCCTCAAAATACTCAATATTATGTATATTTGATATGTTTCTCAACAAGTTCACACCAATATTAGACAGACTATTTACAAAATAATGAAACACAATGACGTTATTAGAGTCTACTCAACTGCCTTTACCTACCCAAGGCTATTTTTTGCATCCCAGTGTGGTTATCTCTGTGATAATATCAGCAAATACCTAATCTATACTGCTGCCTCACATCTGCCTTTTAAATCTGCTCTATGGTTTGACACACTTTCTGGAAATGGTGTACTGAAGAGGATTAGATGCCATTAAATACAGGTCTACATCTCAGGTTGGATAAAAGCGAGGTGCTGTAATCTGGCACAAGTCTTGATCCATGTCAGCTTTGTGACAAAGCAGCTTTTATGCAGCCCAGTGATTGGATGATGGGATCAGTCATCACCATGTCAGTCTGGGTAAGAGTGGTCAAGTGCAGCAGGATTCACGTAGGTCCCGAAAAGACCAATATATCACAAAGTAAAGCCTGGTTAAGTGAGTGGGATACACATTTTACATTTGATCCCACCCTTTACAACATCTTGCAGGAGTTAAAATTGTCCCTATATAATAATAATATCACTCCCCAGTTTACTTTAAAGCCTAGAGATCCAGGTGAGTGGAGTACACATGGAGATACAGCACTAACCTCTCCTTCAACTGCCTGCACTGCGCTTATTCAACTTATTTCAGGCTGGAGTGCTTAAATGTGCCCACTCACACAAAGTTTGCAGTACTCCAACAACAGCTAGTCTCATCAAATCAATATGTGTGTTCCAATGAAAATTAGCAACCTCACTAGTGCCTACTTGAAAAGATTGTTTTATTAGGTGACGGACAGAAACTGTCAATGTTGTTTTAAGGTTTTTACACAACCCTAACAATGTGAAACACAAATCTGAAAGTACAGTATGAATAGTCATCATACAGTATGTGCTACAACTTTAACAAGATGGGCTGCATAAGTGAAACAGTTTGCAAGGTTATTTATGTAAACTGAAATATATAATTGACCCCCCCTTTAATTAGCACTTAGAGTCTGAGGCCAGTCAGTCCATTAGTTTGTTGTCTTTTCACTTTGCAGGGAATGACTCTGACTCATTAAGTGTTTCCATACTGATACAAGAAGCAACACAGTCAAACTCATCTGTTCAAATATAATGGAAATCACAGCAGCTACCAGCTTTAATGGATTAGATGATGAACCTGATGTTTAAACAGGATCTGCATCACTGCCAAATTGCTTGGCACTCAGAAGAGCAAAAACTCAGGACAAAGTGAGAGTGAGAGAAATGGAGCAGTACGACTGTGAGAGTGAGAAATGGCTTAAATGTGCATCACATGTCTTCATAGATCTCACTAACGTTCTTTGCTGAGTTAACTTAGATATCTGGTCCCTTCTTTGTTTTAAATTTATTTCCTAAACAACTCAAACCCCATTGAGAATTTGGGTCATCTTCCAACCACATCTTCACATGAAAAGAAACCAACAATCTTTGTTTTTGTGTGAGCTGCCTGGTCACTACAATTACAGTTCTGCTTCTCTAGTTAATTAAATTGTCTTTGGCTCATGGGGGATGAATAAAGTCCCAGGTCACTGCACACCATCTTTTGTCAGTGGCCAAATTCACCAGATCAGTCTACTCCCCCAGAACAGCTCATCTGATTCTTCTTGGGTGTTTATGTGCGAAAGGAAATGGTATATGTAGATGACACAGCAGACAAAAACCAGAACAGAAACTGCATTCTGCTGACAAGGGCAACTTTTTAACATTCTCAACTGACAACATCGGTCAATTAACATGCTGTAAAAACAAAGTTAATACTATATTGGACTAGTTGAACGACAGATCATCAATCAGCAACGATATTTCTATCATAAATGCCAAATATTCAGTAGCTCCAGCTTCTCAGCTGAGAGAATTTGCTGCTTTTCTTTGTCTGTGTTACTGAATGTATTTGGGTTTTGTACTGAAATGTTGCCGTGTGTCTGGTGGAGTTTACATAGTAAATAATTTAGACATTTCACAAGTGCAACTTCAGAATCATTATTTTAATATTGGTCCTGGTATTACAGATGTTGGTCCTTCGCAATAACAAGTTGCAATCGTCCTTAAACATCTGTCCAATTCCTGAAACAAACTCAAGAATGATGGCCATTCCTGGATTCCTGTGTACTTTTATGGGTTATGGTACAGCCAAGACATATTACTGAACAAATCAGTCAGAGACCTTTCATGTGATTCCACACTTTTTCATGCTTTTTCATCTGTTTCATGCGCACTTTTTCTGGTCTATTTTCCATAGCAAGTTGCGTCCCACCAAGTTCAGACGAGAAAATCAAACTAACTGCTCTCGAGTGCGGTTCAACCAATGACAGAGAAGTCAAAAGGACGTTGCCTTTGCAGCAGGGCATCAACCACAGGCTCTGAGGCTCTCTGCTGTCCGATATGATTCAGTGTGAAAACTCCCCGGTGAGGCCAAGCTTTTCATTAGCACTGAGCGAAGTGTGGGAGGGTGCCTCAGAGTGCTCCCTGCCCACTCAGCTGTAGTGTGGGCCACAAACTGCACCAGCAGAAAAACATTATGCAACCACCATGCTATTGTGTACAGCGGAAGGGTAACCACAGCAACAGGATTCAGAGACTGAGCAGAGGAACCAGTGCTGGCTGGAGGAAGGAAGAGTGTGGTAGATAATCCTTGGTGGCCATAAACAGTGTGTATGAGTGTTTGTGTACAGATATGGATTTTGCGAGGAAGTCCTGATGGAGTTATTTTTCTGAGCCCATACCCCATTCATTTAATATTAATAATGCCATGACGAGTCTCTGATTGGCTAAATTATGTTCAGGCTTTCCCGGGAGACCTTAGTTCCTTCAGTTCTAGTTCTTCATATTATCGGCTCTAATTTAACCAATACCCATAAATAGCCAATAAATACATTTCCCAATATCGTGCTGATAATTTATTGGTCTGGCATCCCTAAAGACAACCAAAAAATATGTACATGTAAAAGATATGGTGCAAATACACATTTTCAAAAATGAGGGCTTCAATCGAATAAGTGTAACAGAGCGACAAACTTTCGGGGCTTAAAGATTTCTCTCAGACTAAAGGATTTATATAGATTTATACTGATGAGACCCAAGAGTTAAGCTTTTTGTTAATTATATTTTACTTTTGGTTTGTAGCCCATAAAAATTAGACACAAAAAATTTATCATTGCGATACATTTTTTCCTTACTGCCGGACCCTAAGCTAAAGCTTTTGCTCAAGATTACATGGTCAGCATCTTAAACTCCTCAACAGCCAGGACACCACTAGCTCAGTAGCTGAAGATATACTGTAAAACACTACAGGTGAACACAGGTAGGCCTCCGTAATTTATGTTACATTACTTGCTGACTCTCACTGGAGAAACTCACTATTCAACAAAGATCTAGCTCCAATAGTTTTAAGAGGTATCAGTAAAAATAAAAAAACAAACATTTTTTATAATGGTTTATGCCAAATATCTAAATGTCTGAGTCATTAATCTGAAATCTAGACATTGTTGTCAACACCTCTGACATGGCTGGGACATTAGATCACTAGAGATCTCTCTACGGGTGTGTATAGACTGTTTTACAGTCTAGCAGCCAATGTGAACACAGGAGGGAGGAGTCCTAGTTGCGGTTTCAAAAACTATAAGCGACAGCACTGACAGACAGATCACTGACAGACAGCTAAATGAGCGGCAGGCAGTATTTGCCCTTGTCTAGTAGCCACAGTGAAAAGCCATTCAACATGTCAGAGGAATGTCATTCACCTCCCCCAGGCTCCAAGGTTTTAAGGCAGCACCAACAATGGATACATTGTGCTTAGAGGTAAAGAGAGGGGAAAGGTTCCCTTTACCATCTTCAGGGTTGTTATGATCTACAGCCACCATGGTTCCCAAACATGTTCACTGCCAAGAGCCCTGAACAGATTCCTCAAGCCTAAGGACAACATTATTGTTGACATAATTGATGATCCCAAAGATTTGATTTGGTATTATTCATTACAGAAACAGGTGTGGATTTAAACAGATACTGTCGCCAGTATTAGAAGAAAATCATTCTTGTCTATGTGCTAGTTTTAGAAAGAGTGATCTGGACAAGTGCAATGAACAATAGTCATAACTGTGCCACCTCCTCCAACAGTGTTCCTAGAGAATCAACTAATCATGTAGAGATAATTGGGAAAGCCTGATAAAACATTCAATGTGAAACAATGCAATGAGTTGATGAACTGTGAAGCCCTCTATTATCCTCCGTGCGGATTCTAAGGCTTACAATAGTTAATAATTTATGCAAATATTCTGTAAGTCTGTTCATTTACATGCCAAAAAATAATCTTAAATTTGTAAACGACTACGATTTTGTGTCTATCTCTAATTTTTATTCTTGGTTGTTTGTAAATGTTGAGGTAAAAACGAATTCTTTGTTGCAGTCCATGAAGATATTCTTATAGGATTGATATGAATCCTTTGAGACAGAGTGAGGCACACATCACTGCAGATTTCACACCCTGCTGACAATGAAGTCAAAGAGTGAAATCATTTAGTCACCTTTTCTCATGGACAGCTGGACCCCACTGACAAGCCAGGTCAATATTATTGTAATACGGCCCAATATTGTTTAACACTTTTCAAAAGCTAGTGTGCCTATGATACTGATGTTTCTCTTCATTAGCAAGATGACACTCCTGAAAAATGCTTTTCTTTGAACATAGGCAACCAAAATCTTTAAATGTTTCATGTTGTCTAAACACAAGCAACTTAAACAAAGAGTCTACTACCAAGCAAACAGCTCTCTGAGGCTTTACTTTCTTTATAACAAAACAATGAGCTAAATGTTAACATCAGCATGTTAAAAAGCACACAATCTCAATTCTAACATGCTGATGTTTGGCAGGTTTAACATTACCATGTGTACAGTTGAAGCTGATGGGAATGTCATTAGCTTTGTGGGTATTTGGTCATAAATTCAATTAGTGAGCAAACTATATACCAAATGTTAAGTTCAATAGTTATTGAGAGATTTCTACCTGATGATGAGTTACAATACCTAATCTCAATTCTAATATTTTGATATAAACCTATTCAGCTGAATAACATATCTTTGTTCATTTGAACTGCACAATGCCAACCACAACAACAACATTCTTTCAAATTTGCACTGAATCTGATATTTTGTCATGTTGGTTAGGCATTTCTCAGACAGCTCTCACAGAGCTGGGAAAAGCTTTGGTGTTACCTGTCGTCTGTAGATACCAATGTGCCCAGTTAGCTGAACAGGAGCACTAAGTAAGACACAGACAAATACAGAAACCAACTTGATATCAGGCTGTGCATACAAATTGAGAGAGGTGCAATACCGTTGTTCTGACAACCAAGGAGATGGTGGCAGGAGATGAGGAGGGGGGCTCCTGGTGCTTCAGCTGGCCCATCTATCGTCTCCTGTTTTATTTTGTGCTTGCTCTTTAAACCAGGGCCCCCATATGTCTGGTGAAACTGACATTCAGCAGGTTTCGAGGTGGTTAACTCTGTCATGACTCAGGGAAAACCAGCAGACATGCAGACTGGTTTTGTAGGTTTCGCAAAGCGCTGCGCTGTGTGTTGATGTGACCCTGTTGTTATGATAAAATCTATAAAATGACTAGTCTGCACAATATGACAATCATATGACATAAGAGGACTGCACTTTATGCTTTATGGTAATGACTGCGATATTAAAAGAGTTGACTTTCCTAACCTTCAGTCTGACCTTGTTGACATTAATTAAAACAGAGCGGAGTTATGAAAGCCCCTGCCCTTTCTTTTGATGATCTCAGAGCAGAAACACATCACAGACAACACAAAAGGCTGATTTTTAAGGAAAGCACCTTCAAGGAAACATAACAGAGTGTAGGAGTATGAATACTGCCAAGGCAACTCAGAACAACAAAAATGATCCACCTAGAAACAAGCAACAGAAAATGATTGGCTAAATCTGTTTGAGGACTAACAGGAGCGATAACTTCATTTAAAAAAGGCCTGATAATCCTAGTTTCAGTTGTATGCCTGTTTATATGAGGCATGAGAACATAATTTAGTGTTATTGACATTTAGTCAGCACTACTCAAAGTGACTTCCTGATGAGTCTATAAGAGCGTGAGAGAGATAAAACTCTTGAGCAGCAGATAAAACACTCTTAGCAGTCACTCAGATGTATGGTGCATGTGATCAGGTAATTCCCGGCCAAATTAAATATGTTTATGCCCCAAAGACACTCCACGCAAGTACACAACAAGTAGAACAGTTCAAATAGTGACATCACTTTGCTGTAATGCACCCATTAAAACCAGAAAAAGACAACACATATGCCAAGTCCGACAAAGTTTGCATTTTTACGATTACCGGTATCAGTGATTTTTTTTTTGTCCGATTGCCGATAAAATTAACAAATTTAAAAATGTGCTAATTTGGCTCTGATGCAGCATCCTCTCACATGTCCTGGCCATAGCACTATCTGATTTCCCACACGTCACAATTAATTTCCTATAAACACTGAAAAATATGAATCTGCAATGTAATTAATAATTAAAGTCATCAAGTAAATGTAGAAGAGAGGGAGTAGAACTTAAGAACAGTTCTTGAGTAAATTATATAACATTTTGACACAAGAGTTTAATTTTTACTGCAAATGAACATCGGTCCCAAATATCGGTTATCGGTCTCCTTGATTTCTAATAAACGGTATCGGTATCGCCTTGTTGGTCAACCCCACATATACTTTGTTATGACGATAATGATAGAATATCGATATATTGTCCAGCCCTAACTGGGAGGCTCTCCCTTCAGCAAGGTAGGGCTGGGTGATATAAGAGATACTATATAATGAGAATAGAAACTTTGCTTATTAATACAATAATATACAAAAAAAACCTTTGCTTATAATAAACTTTTAATATTGTGTAGATACTGTAAGTAGTTAGGTAGGTTGGCTGAACACACCAATTGCTTTTGTTTTCATATCATTAATAATATTATATTGAAAGTCAGACAGAAACTACTGGCAACATGAAGCCTTGTTTGACTATTAACTGGATGAGACAGCCCCAAACAGGGCCAGACGACAAAGAAACAGATTGGTGATGTATGACAAGCTGGAAAGTTGGAAACCTGTCCCAAACACAGACGGGCAATGCAAAGAACTTGGTTCATCACTTGAATGAGCAGCGAGGCTCTCAGCAGCCAACTGCAACATTGCCACGTGCAAAGGTCACACAAGTTAAAATTACAATTCTAATCCCAATTGAATATGTTTTCTTTTTCTGAGGCTTAGCTAAAACCTGATGCTCAGTGCAGATATTGTTATTTGAATGAGCTCCAGGTTAGAAACTCTGGCTTTTTCTCTGCTGTAGTTGCCAGACATCAAGCAGAATCAGTCACTCAGTCTGCACTGCTCCTCCAACCAGGCCAGCTTCAGCTACACTGAGGCTCAGGCAATAGTCGTACTGAAAGCCTCCAGAATATTTTTTCAACAATGATCTTTAACCTCTCAGGGGGCTGGTGATATTTTAATAGTGCTTCAAATTATCTTGGGTGCAAAAAAAAGAACATTTCATCCATCAGAGAGGCGAGGTGTAGAGGCAGCAAACAGGCTTATCAAAGTGTTAAAATGAAGACACATTTTTAGAAAAGGTGCACAAGACCTCCAACAAAGAAATGGTCAGTGTGTCTTTAATGCACGTGTGGAAAATGGTCGGCACTCCTTCCTTGTTCATACTGTTGTGAATAACCAAACAAAGACATGGCAAACAAAACATGACGTGGGACAGCAGATGGAGTATATTCAGCTGATAGTGTGGAAGCTGTCTTGACGTCTTGAGTACTTGCATGTCCTAACTGAAAGGTAAATTTGCTTGCAGGCCAAACACTGTTGACAGATGACCACCGCTTTGACATTTTGTCTTTAACACCCCATAACAAACCCACATGTACTTTCCGATGTATGTATACAGACGAGCACACACAGCACACATCCATCACTGGAGTTTGCACGATTACTTTTACAGTCAATATTTTAATGACACGCGTTCTTGCTTGCTCAGCTAAAGTGGCTATCACTGCTCATGCTATCTACCCAGGAATGTTCCACTTTATTCAAAACAAATGAGCTAATGGTGCTTTACAGTAACCCTATGCATCAGAGGGTGAATGATTAACAGCAAAGATCCCAATCAACTACAGCAAACAGTAAATTACCTACTGTATTCATTTATGATTTAATTAATCATTACTTTAAGTAGGTTAGGTTTGATAGTAATAAATCACTGAAACGGCTTTATGTTTGCAATTAAATATAGTCCAACGAGTGCTGCATCCTCCGAGGGAAATGTCTTGGACTTAAGTGGGTGAGCATGTGTGATAAGAGAATAGATGTTCCAAAAAATATCACATCGGAAGGAGTGTTACATAACAAACCTGCATCTTTTGAATGTAATAAAATATATGTTTACACCACTCCTTACATACATACATTTCTCACCGTTTTTTTTGTGATCAACTATTCCATTTTTTAAATATTCTTGGTTATTATGTGCAGGTCGTGGATCAAATGTACAGTATGTACAGTTTACTTATGTACACTCATGAGATTCATTATTGTTTATTGTAGGGGAGACCATCTTGTGACAGTATTGGCAAGAGTGCAAAAGTACTACAAGGAGGATGAAAGACAGAAAAGAGAACAGTTGACTTTCCCTGACGATTATAGTTCCTCAGTTTCCACGCGTGACTGCCTGCAGATCTCTCCTAATTGACCACAAAGGGTTGTGGCTCCCCCACCACCCCCAATACACATACACGCGCGCGCACACACACGCACACACACACACGGAGCATGACACCCCTGCCATTCACCCGCTAACACAGTTGGCAGGGATCCAATTATCCTCCATTGACTGCAGAGATTAATTGAAAATAACTCATTACGCTCCTCGAGGACATTCCAAATGAGTCAGATTTCAATTTGACTCGTAAGCTGACCGCAATTTGAAGATGTCTGACTGGAACGGTCACAAGACTTAAACCACCCGGGCAAAGATGGACAGGCTTGCCTTGGAGACATAGACAGAGAGCAGTTAAAACAAAGAATATCTGACTTCAAACCTGAACCCTGCAGGAATACTGTCAGCACCACAATCTTCAAGTCAAACAAACCATGTACTGTTCTTATCTTCTCACTTTTCTTTTTCTGGCACTTCTCTCTTAAATGATGATCTCTCCGTCACAGGAAGATCAGCAGGCCTCTCTGACACATACACTCCGTACTACTGCGAGATAGTGTTGGCAACACAGACCGAAGCTTAGTGTGCCTTTGCACTCAGTGTACTCAGTGTTGTAGATAAGTGTGTCAGCTAAATGATTAAAATGTAAATACAGAAATTTGGCAACCAAAGAAACATGTGTCTTCTTTATCAAGACATCCTTCCATAATGTTAATTATGAATTTGACCTCTAGACCCCACATCTTTAGCCAACGATAAACAACAAGCAGATATGTTGTTGTAAGGTTTTTGCACTACATCCTCGTCAATTGACTGCCTGGATGTTCAGTAACATCACCACCCATGCCTTTTGATTTTAAATGCAATAAAGCAAAAAGTTAGCTGCCTCCTGTGAGCTACAGGATTATGCCTAAAATTGTGATTTAATAGACAAACTTTCATGAAGCGGGTACAGGTTAAATCATAATGCTATTACATCCATCTCTGGTAGGATATAAGATGACAACCATTACAGATTACAATCGAGTTAAATTTAGGGTCAAAATAGGAACTACTATTCAGTCACATTGAGTAAACTCTGCATTTCCTCCTTTTCCAGTGCCTGTCTTTATAAAACAACCTCAAATCAAAAGGTGTTATAAGTATTAGTTAATATAAAATATTATTAATAAACAATATAATATCCTAAAAGTAATGAACTCGAAGCCAAATCCTTGGACTCACAAAGTGGCAACACTGCATTTATGTGATAAAACTGCCGCTCCCTCAGGTCGAGGGGGGTGGGTTAGGGTGGGTGAGTGAGTGGCAGGTCTCATCAAGGCCACTCCTGCTACCCAGACTGCCCCTCCACCCAATAACCCAGGGTAGGGGGTAAATCTAGGTCAGTAGCTGGGGCACAGTCTGCACGGAGTGCATGCATGGCATAAGCCGGTGCTGGTGTGTCTGGAAAAAGGATGTCTCAGTTTGTTGTAGTGAATATTTAGTAGATTTATTTTTAATGGTCTGCATAAATACTGGAAGTTTTTTGAAGAGCAAAAGAAATCCTAAATTATATCACCGTTTAATACAGGAGCCCAAGTGGATGTTTTGCATATAATCCTATTTTGTATTCATCGAAATTTGGCTTTGGGGGGATTTTTTCAGAAAAACAACCCAAATGCAGACCCAGTTTAATGCTTTTTTATGTTGATTTGCATTGCAAAATCCCTGCTGAAATACACAGACCCCTCCTCTTCTGCAAATGGCAACCACACACACGCACGCACACACGTACGCACGCACACACACATACACACACACACAAAAGAGGGGCAATTGGTAGAGAGCCACACAGCGGTCACGTTAATAAAGACTAATGACAGAGGCAGGGCACTGCAAAAATATGCAAAGTGTAAAACTGCCCTGTGGACCAGATGAAAGGCACACACAAAATGCCTTCCACAGTCAGCTAACGTTTTAGTTCATCTTTGTGTCTCCGAGTCAGCCAGAAACTGGCTGAGTCAGTGGGTCTCCAAACAAATGACAACATGGAAACTGAAGGAAAAAAGACTCAACTCAACTCACATGAACCAAACCATAATTCTGCTCTGCTTATTTCTTTGTGCAGACTTGGATGCTGCTCTACTTTGCTGAAGAAGAATCCAGCTGAGATAATCCTAAATGACTGCTCACTTTGGTCAGACCAATATAAAGGATTGCTGATATTCCAGACTGATACCGGCCTCATTTAAAAAGATCAGCTATCAGCCAGTCAGTGTTGTCTAGCGCTGACATGATGGGGGTTTCTCAAATGTGTTAACAGCAACGGAAAAATACTCCTGATTGTAAAGGCTGTACAGTGTCCCAGATTTACCCAACCCCCCAAAAACTGGAGAAAGTAACCCGAGAGTTGCTTGTCCACATTAGAATCTAGGAAGTATGGGTTTTAGTTTACAGCTCTCTGTCAAATTATGTCACACATGGCAATAAAACTAAACACTTGTCAACAACAAATTGGTTATTAATAGCTATATTAGGGACGCAACTAATAACTATTTCAACAATAAATTAATGTGCTGTGTATTTTCTCGACAAACAGCTGCAAATCACCACTGAGACACCCTTAAACATTTCAATAATGCTTCCCCCTTAACTCAACCATCATTTTGAGGAGGTCTGAAATAGGAGATCCTTTGAGATGCCAGTAGCTGTAAAGTCTTCAGTAATCCCCTGCTGAGCTCAGGCATGAAGTGAGAATTTTCTGCCAATCGGTGAGGCAATTAGAGAGATCAACTGAGCACAGATGTGGCCAGAGCTTGACTTATTAGAGGAAAGGGTTTGGAGGAGACCAGCAGCAGTGGCATTTTCTATAAGTGGCCCTTAAAAAAACACAGACGAACCAGACGGGTTCTGGGGGGAATTTGATGTTGTTTTGGCACCTTTGCGGATAACAAATTAATTCATCGCATGGAGGCTTGACAGCTAACTTTCTGTGACTTCAGCTATTCTCTGAATGACAGATCGTTTTGCACCCCTCCCTGGACCCTCTGCAGGGTATGAAATACGTCTGGTTGGTTATCCCACACACATACACACCGACTGACAAGGCTGAGACAGACAGGTCCAGGTAATAAGGTGGTTAAATTAAATATGATGAACAAATCATTCTGGATGGGGAAGACTTGAAAGGCTGTGGCAGGCGATTCTTGTGGCTGACCCTGAAATGAGCGTAACTCATCTCCTCTGGCTGTATGTACTGAATGCTGCTGCCTCTCATTATACTGCCTGCATGCTCACTGTGCCTAGATACTAATGAAAGTTAGATGCTTGGCTTCACTAGGATGCAGGTCTGCCATGCATGCACACCAAAGCAGGCAGTGTCAGTGTCAGTGAAAGAGTAACGTCACTGCTTGGGTGATTTCCCATTTCGCCAAACCGAATGGGCCTCATTCCAATTCAAGCCAGAGTTGAGCCTTGGGTACAGTCGGATCAAAAGCCTCTCTGTCTTTAAGTGTTTGAGGCATTACAGTGCAGGTCATGTTGCTGCAATCTAGCCGATGAATAGACGGATTCACCAGTTTTGATCATAATCTAACTGTGGCTTGACCAAAGTTAAAACATGTGAAAAATGTTTGTAAACACAAGGTGGTATTCACAGTTATTGGGCCTCATGCAAGAACATTTTCTTATTCTTGTCCCAAACATGTCTTACTAGTTTCATTAACACTTGCAGGTACAAGAGTAACAAGCAACACAAAAAAATGAGTAGATATTATCAGATGTAGTTTCAAAATTAGGCTGATATTAAATATCAACTGTACTGGCATCAATAGAGTTTTGTAGATCAACCAGGCTAATCATAAAGTAGGCTAGATTTCATTTTTCATATTATGCAATAGCCTTGAGCTTCTCCAAAGTCGGACATAATTCTTCTGCCTCATAAAGAAATGCAATCCTTCCAAAAACAGACTTGTGTAATACTGTATCTGAGCTTGTCTCCATGGGGTTACACTCCAAATAAAAGCTTCCATGGATGCCTTTATTACAGAACAGCAATGATTTTACAAGAAAAGCAAACGTCTCACATATTTCTCCAAATGTCCGAGAAGTCATGATTATGATCATGACGGTGGACGACCATATTTAAAATCTTTAAACAACCACAACAGAGAATGGACCTTGGTGTTGGAGCGACGACAAAATGAGACTTATCACACTCGCATAGCTGTCTCTTTACCTCCAGCCAGAAACTCAATCCCATTACACAAAGCTCCCCAATCGTCTCTATTACCAAAGCAGCATAGTAAAGCAGCAAGAGCAACTCCAGCTCTCCCCCACAGTGCGGGAAGGTGAGCGCTAAAAGGAGAAGCAGTGTTACCAGACCGGCCCTGGAGAGTAGAAAACAATTGGTTGATTATTACCAACACGGAGGTACATGTGTCTCTTTGATAAGCAGAAACTCACAGAGATCCATGTTTCTGACACTGATCTGAGAAGGCGTCTAGAGTCCATTGTGGGGATAAATGCACCCTTGCTTGTATCATATCTACCTTTACCACTGAGTAATGTACTTTTTGATCTGTGCAGCAGCAAAGTTAGGCTGTATCTTCAACTATGTTTTCATATTCAACAGGACTGCACAGCATTTAAGTATATCACTCACTCTTCATCCTTCTCTGTTGTTCAAACAACTTTCCAGACAAACCCCTGTCTTGTCAGATTGTGTCATCTACATTCAGCCTCTTTGACCCCATGATCAAGTGTTCACCTTTGACCAAACACAGTCCGGATGAAATGAATCCAGGCTGTGCCACAATGTAAATCCTCCCCCTGCAAAGATGCTGTCAGCCCCGCTCCTGCAATAAATCTGCAGTAACAGACGCTAACCTCTTCATCACTGACAACGATGCATTATGGACTGCATTAATCAGAGCCTATCAGACGCATTCATAGTGGGGGGATGCTTGTCCTGCAGACTCCTCACAGGCAGAGTACGTGTGCATGCATGCTTGCTTGAGTGAGTGCATGCATTAGCGTATGTGTTTATGGACTAAACCCATATGTATGCAAATGTATGCGTGCACAATGATAAGAAAACACATATCCGGGACTATGGGTGGGTTAAGATGCTGCACCTGAATATCAAGATCATCTTAAAATCAGATTTGAAAACAAGGTGTTTTCCCTCCCTCCCTGTCACAACTCCACCAGGAAAAGAGGAAGTTCATACGCAGGAGGAATAAGGACAGATCTCGGTAAAACTCACCTCCCCAGCTCGTCTCCAATTTCATAAAACTCCTCGACATTTTCCTGGCTGAAAACAGTCATGTTGTCCGGGCACCTTCTCCCTTTTCCCCCGACCACAGGCATGTCCTCCGAAACGGCACCCCTCCGGGCTCTTCACAGCGGCACCATCCCTACCAGCAGCCTCCGGTCTGGGCAGGGCTACAGCCAACAGTCCTCCTCATGTTAGAGCCTCCAAGCCGAGTGAAAAGATCAACAGAGGTAGGAAGACAAAAAAAAACAAAAAAACATTAAGACCTCGACTGGGAAACCTGACTGCAGATGATGAGGTGGGGGGAAAAAATGGGTGTGCGTCCAGTCAACAAAAGGAGACCAAACTGACTGAGCAATGAACCTGCACCTCCAGGGCGACGTCACGACTCCTGGAGCTGATCTTTCCTCCCAGCCCCGGCTATCTCTATCATGTTCCCGGGCAGCCGTTTGAAATATTGGGCTTTAACAGCTGCCAGTTTTTTTTTAAGATGATAGTGAAATAAGCATTAGTGTGTCACCACCGGCTGGTTAGGAATGCAAATAACCCCCCTATGAAAGCTTGGTGTAGCCATGGGAAACACGCTAGCCTCCTCCTCCTCCTTTGAGTCCACCTCGAAAAATGACTGCTGAGTGGTCATATCGTTAGCCTATCTTCTGTAAATAATGACCCGAGGGCACCCGGACAGGTGTTTCACCCAGTGTAACTGTGTGCCAACAAGTCAAAACCCTAATAATAATATAACTCCCAAGCCGAACAGTTAAGGTTTTCCTGAATTAAAACCCTGTTATATTCCTCTGCAGTGTGAAATATTCAAGAATCGTGAACATTATCGTTAGCTTGTGTGTTTGAGGCGAGCGTCACTGGCTTTTTTCTCCCCTCTCCCCACATTGCTGCTAAAAACTGAGACAAATTGTATGAATACACTGTAAAGTATCTTACAGTTTTGCCGGTGTGTGTCCCCGCTGCCAAACGTAGCCGAGATTTCATGCGTTTTTGCCGGGAGCGTGTGACCCCGGTTTTGGCTCACGGAAGACAAAACGCTGCCTTGAACAGGAGAAATCAACGTTAACAATGTAAGGCAGTCTGGTCCTGGTGGTATGTTCACAGTCTGTGGGAAATGTGGGAATAAACGTTAGAGCGGCTCGAGTTCCGAGGATGTCCGCGGCTCGGGCAGTTTAAACGTGTACTGCACGACAATATCACCAGGCAATCACGTATTAAAAAATGCAAATTGTAGCTGTTCATTGGCATATCCAAACGCTGAGAAACCGGGGTTTGTTCGCCACCAGAAAATTTGGCAAAACGGTATTTTTCAACGAGGAAAGCGTAATTGCCGTATTTTTCACGTGTTTTGAATGCATCGGTGTGTCAGCTGGAGTAGCTGCTTCTCTCGCAGGAGGGCAGCAAAGCTTTCACTTTTATTGTAATCACATTTTAGCAGATTATTTGGCTATTCTATCCATAAAATATTAATTTATTTTAGGAAAAATCATAACCACAAGTCAAGAGTCAAGCCAATGTGTTCACTTTATAATGACTTAAAGCAATACTGCATGCTATATGAATAGTTTAGTATAGTAATAGTTATAGATTGCCTTTTAACATTTTAGATGAATTAGACACCTATCAGCAGTGTAAATTGTTTATTATTTCTGTCAGGGTTTTATTGTTTTTTCTGCACCTCTCTGGTCTTTTGACTGTTCAAGAATGTTGGTTCATCCTAATTGTTGATATATTTTGTCTGTAATGCAATCATCAGAATGGTAGCCATATAGTCATCTAAGGCAAGTAAGTGCACAAGCTTGACCAACTTTAAAATATGTTATTTGTTCCACAAAACACACACACTCAACAGATATTATATTGCTTTATTTCATTTGAATTTGATCCATTATTTCCTTTTACCTTAGATATTTATGCAAATAATGATGATAGAAGCCTACATGACACACAACACAAAAGAGAGTGGATGAAAAGTTTGACCAAAAGCAGAAAAGAAGAAAAAAAAATCCCAAATTTAAAATACTCAAAGTAAAAAAAACCATTTCATTTTTGCATTTTAGTCTTCAAAAGGACTAAAAAACATCTCTGTTGTGTTTTTAATAAGAGAAAGGCTTTGATGTAGAGTTTTCAGTGTTTTTTGTCAATCAACAATCCAGAGTTCTCTGTTGCAACATGCTGCAGCTGTGAGGAGTTGATCAAGTTCACATGTAGACCAACTGAGACGTCTGTGCAATCTGCATTATTCTGCATCTTTATGTGATTATAATGTACAACGTCTGTGAACATCAATGTGCTTTCAGCGTGTGTTGTAGATGTCCTATCATTAAAAACAACAAAACAACTTAAAATAAGCAAAACTATTCTGACAGTCTCTTTTGCTCTTCCTAACACAAAGTAAATTATAAACCATCATTATCTTACAATACCGGAAGCTATCAGATTTAAATTTAAAGACCACCAACCTCAGTTTGAGGTTCATATCATCCGTTTTCTGCAGCTGCCACTGAGAAAACTATAAGTGAGCTGTAAAGACGGCATATGGCCGTGGTGTTCCTTTCTTAGACAAAACATGATCATAGTTTGGTGGGAAAGAAATCCCTATCATCCCCAATGATCTCAGACTGTGAGAATAAATGACTCTCAGAGAAAACCTTCCATCCGTTTATCTTTTGGGTCATTTATAAACCCCCTTCAGAGCTGCGGGGGGCTGGAGCCAATCCCAGCATGCACTGAGAAAGAGGCAGGCTACACCCTGGTCAATTTACTGAGAAACAAACTTTACAAATTAGAGCAGGAGGCCCCTGCTGACCTCTCATTCTCTGAGACGTATTATGACTTTGATTTGTATTGTACATGCTCAGTCAAGGTGAAGTGTGAAACTGTGTAACCATCATATCTGATCGGTTCTGCTCCCCTTCAGATGGCACGCTGTAAAGATATGAGCTGTGATGTCACAGTGGCTAAGTTGCATTGTGGGTAATTTAGGTGGCAGGTTTTTGAAAGGAAGAAGAGTCCATGGAATAAAAAAGGTGACATCTCTGGTTCTGCTGTATCCATTTGGATAATTTGTTTTTGAATGCTCCATAATACTTGTTCTACAATGATTTATGTGATAAAAGCAGCGAATGTTTGAAAGTTCTGCTTGTTTAACTCAAAGACTTAATAAGTTTTTGTTAAAAAAATGTTAAGACATAGCACTACAGTGGGGAAATCACGCTAAGTAAGAGGCGTTTGCCTTGAGATAACATTTATGATTAAATTCCAGTATAAGTGTCAGTTTAGGGGCGTAAACACACCCAGCTCTGAATGGGCTGTGATGTTGAGATTCACACAGGGCTTTTGGAGCTGGAATAATTTGTCCACCCACTTCAGTGGAGGAGCTGATCCACATCATTTTGCACTTAGTAAAGAAAGCAGAAAAACTGACACCTTACAGCTGAAGAGGAAGCAAATGATATGAGTTCTGCCATGGCAGATTTTGCTCACAACCAGTGGGACAGATCGGTTTCAGCCATGCAGGTCCAGATTGAACTATCTCAACAACTACAGACATTTATGGTCCTCAGAAGACAAAACAGAGAGATACCCTAGTTTTTCTTCTGTCTGGTCAAAGTTTTCCATCATTCTGTGATCATTTGGTGATCCTATGACTTTTTATTTTTAATTCATCCAATACTTTGGCTTTAGGAACAAACATGCTTTTCCCCAGGTCTGCTGAGCTACACAGTGTCCGGATTACTGAGTCCATTTCGTCCTGTGACCTCTTGTAAATGTTTGTCCCCTCCATCAGGACCACACCAAAATTGTAAGACATAAAAACATAAGTAACATCAGAATAACAACCACACAGCGAGCTGCTACACAGGGAACAATGGATACGGCAAGTAATCCATTGTGAGGCTTTATATACAGGAGATAATATCCATTTAATGAATTCATACACAGTTATAGCTCCAACATCTTCCCTTTATGTTTTTTAGGGGTTAGTTTCTCATGTACTCTGTCTATTTTATTTCACAGGAGAGTTATAACGTGTGGGTCCCTGTCTCAGAATGTACAGCATGGTCACACAACAGATATGAAGCTACACCTTTGCACCACATTTCCTTTCATTTTAATCTTCTTTATGATCACAGATGTGCTCTTTTGGCCCTCACATAGAGCACAGCCAGAGCTTTCTAGTGATACATGGCGCTCATTTTCAGCAACAACATCATAAACAGCCTCAATGCACCAGACTGTTAGCATGATGGGCAGCGCAGAGCAGTCTCATAAATCATATTATATTACACGCAGCACATATTACTGCGTGTGCACGTGAATGGTAAACGGGACATGTGCTGTTTCAGCCGTAATAAATCCCTGCAGTTGTTGTGCTCCAGAGATTCTTTCAGTGTTACACAATGAAGGGAAACATCAGGCTGGTGTTGTGGTTTGGCAGGGATATTACAGCTGTGGTGTAAAGGATTATTACACCATCTGCTGGTCAGGACCTGCACACGTGCAGGTTTTATTAGACAAAGATTGTGCTTTATAAGTAAAAGTTCTGTCCAGTTTCTTCTTGCAAAATCTTCCATTAATAGCTCAAGTCTAAATATATTTAATTGATCTCCCTTTTACTTTAATTAAATTTATATGATTGATTTCTCCGATAATTTACTTCACATAGTAATATTACTTCACCTTTAGGATGATGTTCTGTTCCTTTGTTCAACTCAGTGAGACAGGAACATATAGTTGTATATTTTGAGAAAGTGGGCCTCCGTGCACTGATACATGAAAGCTATGCAATCGCTTGTCATTTTACACTTTTTTTGGCCATTTTGCAGGATGACTGTAACTGTAAAGTGCCATTGTTACGGCATGTTTCACTATGTGTGCGAGGCAAGCTGTTAAAGCAATTTGCCCCTAGTGGGATTAATAAAGTTGTCTGAATCTGAATCTAACATGTTGAGATTGCTTTAGTAAAGTCTAATAGAGGCTAGTTTGTCAGTCCAACTGAGCATTTTGAGTAGAATAAGTGTGGAGGTGACAAATATGTTTACATTAATACGTTTGAAGCATTCATGAAATCTAAATATATCTTCATAAATCAACATTCAGCCCTAGACGATAACTTCAGATGCACAAAGAATTAAAAAATCTTCTTCGGACTGTAAAAAAGAACAACACAGATAAGACATGTTGATCTTTTAGACGTTTTTATTGCAGTAAAAACTTTTTTAAGTAAAAAATTATACAAAATGCTTATCAGAAAGAGCAAGATTTCTTTAGTCAAGTTTGAGGAAGAGAAATTATCAAAAAATCCCTTATGTGGTTACAGTTTCAGTCTTCAGGGACGGAGATACAATGATAGTAATATATTGATAAATATCTTTTCATTAAGGCTACACTTTATTTGGACAGTACCACAGAAATACTGAAACAAAAAGACTTGCAGTACATTAGTGGGCTGTTCTGACTGTATTCTTAATGAATTTAATCTGCATTTAATTGTCAGGAAAAGCTCTGTTAGCTGATTTCTCCAAATATGCAAAATGCAACTTGCAATATGAGCTCATGTCCTCTAGCTCATGTATTTCACTTTGAGACAGTTGTGACCCAAACAAATGCATACAGGAGCCCTGCACATGTATCTGCTATTACCAACTGAGACCTGTGTGAAACAGGCCCAAGTGTAATGAAACTGGTCACATCTTGCACAAAACTAGACTAGCTATCAGACCATCGAGTGAAAAGACTGAACAAAACAAGACTTTGAGCTTAATCGAAAAAATGGACCCTTAGGCAAAGATGGAATATCAGCAAGTTTTACAAACATGCTGTTAATGTTTCCTTTGCATATTCAAGCTTTGATATATTTCCACACAGTAATTGTGCAGTAAACAACAACTGTGCTGTCAGTGGTGCAAACCAGCTTCACCACCCTGACCTCCAGCATCAGATTTAGAAACCATGAGGAAATTTAGAGGAAACCATGTCAGACAAGGCCTTGAATGAATCTTTGGTTCACCAGCAGGTTACGTGTTAGTACATTCAAATCTGGGCAACAACTGACTGAAACACACAGCGGTAACAGATGGTCAGATACAAACAATACAGTTGATTCAACAGGTTTATGATTTCAAGGCATCCATCAGTCGTCTTAATGGTTTATAATCAACTGCGGATGAAAAAAAGTTAAAAACCAATCATGGATCCATGAGATATAGGAAAGAAAAAGCTGTTAAATGATATCATTGTACAAGTATGAAAACAATTCCATCTGAACTGTTATTTAAACCTTCACACACCAGATAATAAATTAAGATCGATCCCACAGACCTACAGAAGTCATCCTCAGGTTGAAATAACAAACATGACATTTCAGAAACCTCCCGACTGTACGACTGTAGCTGCGCAAAACTGATTTCCATCAAATACTCTTGTCACAACTGTTTCTGTTTTGCACAATGCAGGAATTTTCTTTGCTTTGAATAATACGGCAGCTTCTGTGTTTCTTTTGATGGTAGGTATTATTATATATATATATGTTCAGTAAGCTGATACAAGATTGAAAGAGAAAGATGTTGGAAACAAGCCAGATAACAACAGATAATCCTACAGTGAATACAGAACTTTGAAAAAATTACAAAAGATGATGTCAATGCAGTGCTGTATCTTATAAACTGATTTTAAAATGAGATACAAATTGTAATGATTAAAAGCCCATGAGAATATTCCAAGCGGCTGTTTTTAGACCCTTTTCACACGCTTTGACTGCAGGTGTGAACGCACCAAAAACTGCACTGAACAAAAAGAACCAGCAGGTTGAGGACATGTGGACACTGTAGCGTGTGTACAGTATGATAAACCTCCCAGCACAGGAAGATGTGGTCGACTTTCCCACAGCAAACAACAACTTTTTGATTTCTGTATCAAGATTACATGTGGTTACTACACAGCTGGCGCAGTCCACATCTCTCGCTGCTTGATGAGATGAAAATGTGTAGTTGGTTTCGTTTGCCAGCAGTCGTAGACACAATCTATTGGAGAAAAATCCCTTTTCACTGGATGTAGATGTGATCTGGCTACAGCCACGTACAATACTGCCCAGATATTTCATGCTCCTATATAGCTGCACTGTAGAAAATCTGGTACCACATTGTCAGGAGGCATTCTTTATTGTTTATAAGTTATAACTCAAAGCTTTATAAAAAGCTAATAGACAGATAAATAATAAACCATCAGAAGAGCAACTTTTGGGTTGTGAGGTTGTGAAAAATCTCATTGGCTGGTTTCCTCCCACAGTCAGATTGACTGGTGACTCTGGATTGCTTGTAGGTGTGAGTGTCAACCTGTCCAGAGTTAGCCCCACCTCCCACCCAGTGCATGCTGGGACAGGATGAGTTGGTGTAGATGATGGATGGATAATGTATATCCTCCTTCAGCATAACCAGCAATCAATTTAAGAATAGTTTAATGGATGGCATATTTTGATGGATTATTGTGGTGTAACAACCCCTTTATTACTTACTTAGTATTAATAATTATTGTCTTAATTAATGTCTGCAAGCCTAGTGAGAAAAAAGCTTCATGACTTCCTAATTATCCATCAGGTCTGCTGTTAAAGGACTGTGTGTTGGTCCCACCTCACAAATTAAGTTATGCATTTTCAAAATGGAGCTTTTGCAACCCGTCAGTCCAAACATTGCTCTTGTCAATAGCTTATTTCTTATCTGAAAAGCAAAAAATGCATCATTTTCTATCTAATACTAACACTATTACTTGCAACTTATATAAGTATAAAGTATGTCTCATTGCACAGTGGTACCGAAGATTGTAATTAAATGCCCTTGTCTGACTTTAAATCCAAAGAATCCGCTTCACAGACTCATCTTCGGCCAAACGACGACTCTGGAGATTTTCTTCATTTTCCCAAATGAATTTAGGTTGCATAAAATTCTTTAAGCACGCAGAAAGTGGTGGAACAAAACACACAAACGTCCAACAAAAGCCAGATGGGCCCAGAATGCTGAATCTTGCTGCAAAAAAAAAACATGTTTTCTTGCTCTTCTGCTCCCCCGAGCAACTGAGAAGACAACTGCCGGGAGCGACACACTCATGATCTCCTGAACATTCAGTGATCTCCCACTGCCATGTGCTGAAGTGCTAACTGCTTGTACAGCTTTGAAGAAAGGGAAATATAATGCTTTAAAACAAACACTTTAAGTACAAATTTGAAAGATTCTTCATCAAAATGGCTTTGCTGGTTATATCCTCTGTGCAAAGCCTGCTGTGCATCTGGACTCCCAGAGTGAAGAACATCTGGGCAGTCTGTAAACATGATGACACTTTGTCATTCTGTGGTAGCTCCTGTTTGAAGATGAATCACCCTGTAACTGTTTCTAGTGTCAGAAAGACTTCATTAGTCAAACCTCTCATGTGTTGCCTCTGCATGAGGCATGTTTTACATGAACACTCACAATCTGAGGAAAGTATCCGATCAGAAGTGGCTCCACATTTTGCTGTAGTTCCCTTTGAAAAAATATTACAAAATACAAGGCTCATGCATTTTTCAACCCTTGTCTGAGGTTACTGAGCAGATGAGAGATGGATCATGAAAAATCGTCGACATGAAGTTCCTCATGGTAACAAAAGAAAAAATGAGAGCCTCAAACACCTCTGACTGCCAGCAGCATGCAGCTGTCCAGTTGGCATTATTTCTTCTTCCGTCAGAGGGCAGGATCTCTGATAGTCCTGTACATCTGCAGCGATGTCACCTCCACATCCGGGACCTTGGCAGTCTGGGGGCGTCCCGTCGGGCTGTACCCAGCCGATCGTCCCATGGGACTGAAGCCCGTGGTGGTGCGACCCACGTGGGTGAAACCTGAAGATCGCGACACAGCGGGACGCCGCAGGAACCGGCCCGATGTCACCAGGTCCCCGTAGCCCTGCGCGTGCGAGAAGGCGTAGCCTGAACGGCGGGAGCTGGTGCGGCGGATGCGGGTTCGTCGAGTTGGAGGAGGAGGTGTCGCTTTGGCCTGTCTCACCTTGAACATCACCTGAAAGTTTAGGCAAATTGTAACAAAGTCAACATGTTGGATAGAGACATACTTATCCAAACAGTTGCTGACTCTTACTTCTATTTGGTGGAAAATCATGCAACATGCAAATGTTTTACTTCAGTTCTCATAATTTTGGGGTTTTAGGGGACGTAAACAGGGAGTATAATGTTGCCATGGAGTAAGTTTTTGAGGCTGTATGGCAAATTGGCACAATTAACAACATGCCGAATTATCAATTAGCAGTTCCTGTTTGCAATGTACTCACAGATGTACAGTCAGCTATGACTGGATCACTTTGATACTGAAGAAAAGTTGCAAATGTAAAAAGGAGCGTCTTTTTTCTATGCTTGCTAAACACATTAATGAAAGTTAATTAGCAATAAATGGAGATAAGGATATCCTCAAAAAGCAAGATTAACTGTCTTGAAAAATCCAAAAAGGGAGGTGTGAGTTTTCAAAGCAGTTAATTCGTTACAACTGCAGCTGTGTCTTAGCAAGCGTGCATATTAAGTCTACGGTAGGAGAGCTCCATCTGTACCTTGTCATTGATGCTGGGGCAGAGCTGAATCAACAGGAAGCGGTAGGTAACCACAGGAAGGACACACAGGATTGAGGTGAGGAGGATCGTCAGCCAGATGTTGGGCTGGTTCAGAGAGTTTCGGGCTGTTCCTGGACAAACACAAACACATACACATTTTAAACAAATGGGTGGCACAGTTTCACCTTAACGACTGACTGCTGCTAACTGTAGCTACCATTAGCTAGTTAGCTCAGTTAGCCATGCAGCCAGCAGTCCAGGCTGAGGGTTAGGAGTACAGGGTGGTGTGTTGATGTTTACTGCACTAGCAAAGGAGCCTTGGACCAGGGTGAGCCCGGACTAGCTGGTTAGCTTGCTAACTTCAGGTGAGAGTTTTCAACTAAAATTCTTACATATTGCACCTGAAATACTCTGATGATACTATCCAAAACAGGAGTGGTTGGCCTACTGCTCACACTGCAGAGATCCAAGCCAGCTTTGGTGTTTAGTTTAGTTATAAACCAGATATTTTGCCTGTGCAAACATACCAGACACAATTCAGACACTGAACCGGGCAGAATGATTCAACTTGTTTGAATGATACTGCCACCTTTACACTGGAAGAGCCTTGTGTAAAGAAATGAACAAAGCTTTCCTTCAGAGCCGACATGCTTATCAGCGACAGAAATATGGAAATGCTCACAGAATTTCAGTGACCTTCACTGACCCAGTGGTGCGTGTGTTTGGTGAGCTGACGAGTTTAGCGCTCACCTATGAAAGGGAAGGCCTTCGGCAACGTGAGAAACATGCCGTTACTGTACATGGTGAATGTGACAGTGAAGTACATGGCCAAGCTGCCCAACACGAAGAAAGTGTTCACCGCCGTCCAGTAAGACATCTCCAACCCCAACTATGGACACACAGAGAAAACACGTTATTCTTTTTATTCTAAAGCTGAAAAATGCAAAAGACACGATAATCCGAAAAGAAAAGGTTTCCCCATGCCTGGATGCTGACGGCAAACAGCAGACATGTCTGGGTGAGGAGGGCGAAGGACTGGTAGTCAGCGACGTCCTTCCCGTCGTCCCTCACGGTGTCGTACATGGCTGCGTAGGGGATGAAGAAGAGCACCATGGAGCTGTAGCCACTGTGGAGGGCACACTTGAAGAAGGCCTTCTTGCTGAAGTAGAGGTTGAGTTGACCGGGAACATAGAGCTGAGGATGCTGGAAGCTCCATACGTCGTTCACATCCTGACCACCAGGGAGAGACAAAGATGTGAGGTCCTAGTGTGAGTGTGTTCATGTTTCCTGTTTGTATGCTTAAACACCTTGAGCCTAAAGTATTTGTAAGCACATGAAGAGCATATAAAATATGTCTTGATTTAAATTAAAGGAGCACTATGTAGTTTTGGGGAAGAACTTTTAATCAGAAGAGAAAGATCTTCATTGCCTAAACAAACTAAATAACAGACTCTTTGTTTTCATGACTGAATAACTAAACTGACCTTAAAGGACAACTACGGAGGGCCTAAAGGGCCACGCATTCATACATTTTATTTATTCCCTTTTCCCGAGATAACGGGATAATTTTCTCGAGATCTTGAGATAATGAAACTTTGTTTTCCCGAGATAGCAATATAATTCATTCGAGGAGAAAGATTTTGGTTTTTAACCGGTTTTCACCAGAGAAAATAAAGCCTCTTCCTGTTTTGGTTGCACATTGGCAGACTCATTCCTTCGTTCTGTGATGCGAGCTTCATTTTTGTTGAAAATATTGAGCCCCATGAGCACGCCGGATAGCATTGTGGAGGTGAGGCTTATAAGGGAACCGATCCACACTTGACTGGTGTCATTTTTCTACAGCCATTACATCTATTCAAGTTCAAGCAGCATTTTCACTGAAGGACTGTTTTTCCAGTGTGATATTAATACTTATTAATATAATATAATAATATTAATACTACTAACGATCTGAATACTTCCTCCACCACTGTTAAAAGGTGATCATATAAACTTTATTATCAAATCTGTCACCTCGTTCATCCTCTGGCACAAACACACACGAGATCATACACACATCACATAGTTACCTGATCAAACAGGCTCATCCCCAGGACAGGTAGTGCTGTGTACATCAGGTTGTAGAGTGTTATGAACCACTCATCGTACACCGTCTGAAAAGCAAAATCAAACGCAGAAAAACTCTTTAAACAACTTCTGTAGTGCAGACATTTAATACCATTATATTAATATTATAACAGCTTGAAGCATTTTATTCATGATGTCTTATTATTAATCTGGTTATTAAATTCTGCGCTGGTTTATGCATCTTTAATTAGATCTTTACCTGAATTTATGTTTGTACATTAAGTAGCTTTTTACCTTTGCATAACAGCTTCTAAATCATGTTGATGGTGCACATTATAAACTAGCCTCTTCATTCCTTTATTTATGCAGCTTTATTTTCCAAGTTGCACCCTTTGTCTTATTATGAATTGCAGCACTTTTCATGTTTTTAGGCATCCTAGTGTGTTTTTCTGTGCTGATGTTTCATGTGTTCACGTAACCTGGTTCCAGACTTCTCATTACGCCTGGTGTTTGGACAAACAACCGAGTCAATCAGAGCAGAACGGACCCCTCCGCCCACCCACAACTGTCAGCTGTCCACCCTCCTCCCTCCCTCCATCTTACTTGACGCTCTCACCTGTGCAGAGAAGCCGCAGAAGAAGGCGTACCAGAAGTGGACGAAGGTGAAGGTGAAGTTCTTGTAGAAGAAGTAGCGCAGGAACTTGCACATGCGCAGGTAGGACCAGCGGCCGTGCACCAGCAGGAGGCGTTCAAGGAAGCGGAACTGGGCGAAGGTGTAGTCGCTGGACAGCACGGCCTGCATCCCCTCCTGACCCGAGATGCCCACGCCTATATGTGCCGCTGGGTGGACAAATAGAGGGAGAAGAAAGAGGTGTTTGAATTTCTCTGTAGCCAAAAACAGCTAAAGAGAAGTGTATCTTTCCTATTTGTGAAGAGTTTTTGAGGCATTTTTCTGGTCGTAGGTTTCAATCAATTTTTGGCCACAGGAGGGCAGAGACACACCAAAAACAGCTGAGAGACACTCACCATGACATCTGCATATTAAACTGTTATGGCTAACATATTATCATACCAGGCATGCAACTAATGCTTATTTTCATCCTCGATTAATCTGTAGTTTATTTTCTTGATTAATTGAGCAAATGAAAAAAAAAGAAAATCCTGAGTTGATGTCTTCGAATTGCTTGTTTTGCTATAGCAAAGATTTACAATCAGCAGGAAAAAAGCAGCGAATCCTCACACCTGAGGTGCTGGAAAGCGGATGCTTGTCTGTTTGCAAGATGTCCGAAACCATTAATCGATTTTCAATGCATAGTAGTTGCTAATTAATTTTATGACGATCTACTCATCTACTAATCAACTCTTCATGTCATCTCTGGTCAGCGTCTCAAAGCTTTTTTGATGGAAAACAATGACCTAAAAGATCACTTGCAATCTTCAGCAAGCAACCGATTTTTTTGGGAAAGTGTCATTTCTGCTTGTCTGTGTATCCTCCCATGCAACTTTTCGATGTAAACACCATCATCTTGAACGTCTACACATAAAGCTTTCCGTCGCCCTGCTGATACCTTTGATCATGCTGACATCGTTGGCCCCATCTCCGATGGCCAGTGTGGTCGCCTGCTTGTACTTCTTGACCAGCTCGACCACCTGAGCCTTCTGCAGAGGAGTGACCCTGCAGCAGATCACTGCCTTACACATACACGCCGTCTTCAGGAACTCCAGCTCCGTGCTGCTTTCGAGGGCGTAGGCCTGAGAGAGCATGGGGAAATAAGAGAGAGCAACAGCTGAGAATTTTAAAACTTAGCTGTGTTCAGAGATCAAATATGATTGTTCACGAAACAAATTAAAATTATGGCACTGATGATGCCATCATGTGATTGATTTGGCAAAGGTTGGGTTACTTTTTTTTTATCAAATATGTCAAATAAAACCTTTCCGCACAAAATAAAGGTTAGTTGCATATATTATATTCCTTAGTGGATTTTTGGGTTCTTCATGCAATCGAAAAAAATAACTTTTTCCCTCATGAATTTAAATAATAAGCAAGAAAAGTCACAAAGGGCAGGTAAAGGTGCAATATGTAAGCATTAAGGATAAGAAGACAAATAGGGGGCAGCATATCTTCAGAGTGACCGCTAACTGCTGCTAACTGTAGCTGCTGTTAGCTTAGTTAACCTTACAGACAGCGGTTGTTTTGCAGACCCTTCTCGGACTGGGAGCTCAGAGCATTGGGGGATGGTTTGTTTATTATCGGACTATAGTGGCTAAGTGGCTAGTGGCTAGCTGGTTAGCATGCTAACTTCAATAAATATCCGTGCAACACAATACATAGGCTTTTTGAATGCTTTAACAAAAAATCTAGCACATTGCAACTTTAACACAGGGCATTGTAATGATGAAACTCCTTATCGTACCAGGCTGTGCCCGTTGATAACCAGGCCGTACTCTCCGTTCGCCACCTCGTCTGTGACCACTTTCACACTTTTACCCAGAGTCCTCTCTGACAGAAACACTGAATCTTCCACCACGTCAGGTTTCATGGAGGTCCGCGCATTTCTGCTCCGCAAGAGAATAAAACATTATTGGAGGCATGAAGACGTTTCATAATCAGCGTGTGAAAACGACAACTGCTCAGTTGCTCAGTCGGAATTTGAATTATCATTATCAAAACTCCCTCTGACCTCAGCTCCTGTCTGACATCCTCAGACGAGTTGCCCGAGACGATGAAGACGTCGTTCATTTCCTCCCGCAGCAAGTTGCATGAGTAACCGATGTTTTCTGCAGTTTCTGCAACACAACAACGTCAACACAATATCAGTAAGCAGGCAGTAACACAGAGGTGTGCTACGCAGTGAGGTTATGTGAATAGGGGTGCTGCAGCAGTATGAGAAAAATCATGAGTTTCTTGAGCTTTAAAACATGGAAACATTTTCTAATAAAAACCCAAAATTAAAGAATGAGCCAGAAAATGAGCTTAACATAGGACGTTTAACTTCTATGTTTTGTACCTTGCTTGTCACCAGTCAAAACCCAGATTTTGATGTCGGCTTTGGACAGCTGCTCAATCGTGTGAGGTACTCCGTCTTGCAACTTGTCTTCTATGGCTGTTGCTCCAAGCAGCTGCACACACACATTCAGACACATAATCAACACGTCATACACTTGGCAAATACTTAGTTAAGCTTTTACTGCGTGAGCTTTACTGAAACATGACTTTTCCCCCTTGTTTTCCTACCAGCAGATCCTTCTCTATCTCCTCGTACAGCTGGTCCAGTTTGCTCTCTCGGTCGTCCATCTCCGTGCTGGCCTCATGGTGGCGCTGTTTCCACTGGTTGAAATACTCCTCATCCAGATCCTTATAGGCCAGGGCCAGAGTCCGTAGGCCCTCCCCCGCGAACTCCTGCAGGTTGGCATGAACATACTTTTACGGGTGAACACTGCACATGTAGGTACACACGTATAAATACAACAAACAAATCCTGGAAGAACCAACAGACACATAAGCTGAGGGTATTTATAATTTATAAAAAAATAATTTATTTATAAACAGAAGGAAAAGCTGTTGTATCCTAATTACATAATCCCATTCCATGTATTCTGTTTATCCCAGAGCATGTTTGTAACATGTATTGAAAGTTTTATGTCTTCAGTAGAAATCAATGATCTTAGGGCCGACTGTCACAGACTTTTAGAGTAGGGAAGTTGTAAAGTACTTGTTGGTTTGGATCATCTTTAAAGATCAAACCTCTTTGTCTTTGTTTTTCATAAAATAATTTGAGGCAATTCAAAAGTGCTAAACAATTGAAGTCCAAGCACGCAAATTCAATAATTTATGCTTCAAGGACAGCAAGAATGTTTTTGGACGACCTCTTTGTGGATTTCATCCAACTTTATGTTTATAGCTGGATGGAGTACATTCACATGGGGATGAAATTTATTTGTATAAACACCCACAAACACACTTGACACATGATGAAAGACCAGGCACACACGCACACAAACATCCAGCAAAAAAAGAAAAAAAGCAGGAAAAGAATCAGAAGAATTAAGATTATGAATGGAAACCAAATCTTAAAAATGTTTTTTCTTCTCTTTCTGTGTAATGAGCAGACAGAGGAATATTACTGACGTTAAGGTGCTCTGTGGTGACGTCCATCAGCTTGCTGCAGGACTGATGCAGCCTCTCATAGATGATCGTGTCTGCACCTTTACAGTAGAGAGAGAGCTTCCCCTCTGGACTGCGTACTGTATGCACAAATAGACAAAAACACACACAGACTGCACATGAGAGCAAATATTCGTTTCACACAAAATAGGAACCTTCACGAATAATCCATTTTCAGTGGATTTTGTACCTATGACGGACATCCTCTTGCGGACGTTGTTGAAATCCAGGATGGCGAGGAGCTCATAGCTGCGCTGCTGTCCCATCTCCATGATGGATACGCTGTCTGGTGTACGGGAGCGGAAGACAAATCCAAAGTTTCTGGCCGCCGTTACCAACGCTCCCTCATCTGGAGACTGGGCCTGGTAGAAAATCTCTCCTGAAAGTGCAAAAAGGTAATTTTATTTGTTATTATTATTATTACTGCGACTGATTAGTTCTCAAACTTTTACTGTTGCTGAAATGAGATTTGCATTTATCTATTGACTCTTTTCAATTAGACAGAGGCTGTTTTTCACTTGCTCAAACAGAGACACCTCGTCCCTCCTCACCTTCTTTCTTCTCCTCGGCCATGACGGTGTGGCAGAGCGCCAGCAGCCTGAAGAAGGCGTGGACCTCTGGGTTCTCCAGCTTCACCGCCTCCACCAGGGCGTGGTCATGGAAGATGAAGCGTGGGTCGGCCAGCGGGTTGAAAGAGAAGTCCACTGTGTCTGTGTGCTGTTGAGCGAGAGAGAGAAAATTAAATCAAGCCTTTTTACCCTCCTATTTTTTGGTTGAATAACTGTAGTGTTGATTTAATCCGTGGATTGTACACTGTTGTACACAGAAAGGGAAGCTGTTGAAAAAAATGCAAAACATAATGCTATTTACTGAATATACACCACCAAAGTTCAACTCACCTCACTTATTTCCAGTCTTTGACCTGTGTAATCATACACATCCCCTGAAAAGAACAAAAAACAAATGAAACTCATGCTTGATGTGCATTCAAACACACAATAAACCAGTCAGGTACAGCCCGGGCTGCTGACCCAAAGCATCAGTATTGGACGACCGTGGAAAGAGACTCAACAAACGACTATCTTTCCCCAGGAAGTTACATTTTGTTGCTTTAAACGTGAACTGGAAACAGTCACAGGGTTCCTGCCTGATGATCTCAGGGGACAGCAGTTCAGATACATATTCTGGGGCCAGGCCATGAAAGGCTTTAAGAGTAAAAAGTAAAATCTTAAAATAAAACAAATCAGGTCATTAAAATTGGATTAATGTGGTCTCTTTTCCTGGTTTTTGTCAGGAGTCTGGCTGCCATGTTTTGCAATATTCCCAGAGGAGCTCCTCATAAAGAGATCATGAGCCCTGAGTGTTCACAAACATAAGGATAGCTCCCTCTTCGCTATTTTTAAGGCTACAAAAAAAACCTATTGCCTGTATTTGGATCTTAGAATTAACCCCTCGTCTCTGCCTGTATTCAGATACACTGAGGTCGTTTGAACCAGCTTCAGAGCTGCGGGTTAATGTCTTCAATCTTACCATAAGATTTGCCGTTGATGGAGCACTTGTTAAAGATCATGATGTTCTGTGTGAGCGTCCCTGTTTTGTCACTGAAGATGTACTTGATTTGGCCGAGTTCCTCGTTCAGTGTGGTGGTGCGCGCCTCGGCGGGGGTGTCTTTCCGTGCGTAGTACATCTTCCTGTCCCAGTCGATGTAGAAGCTGTTCCCCAGCCGGATGATCTCCACACTGCCCACAGATGTAGATACAGGAATTGACAAGAAGCAGATATAATCTCATAAAACACCCACATTTTGTTTCCAATTAAACTAATAGCCTTTCGACGCACGTTGTTACCTAACATAGAGAGAGATGGGCACCACAGTGTTGAGGATGATGACGTACGACCAGAATGTGAGGAAGGCAGAGAAGGCAGCACCGTTGTCATCTTGTCTGGGCAGGAAGACTGTGAACTGTGAGCCTTCGTTCAGCTCCCAGACGTAGTTTCCTATTGCCAGGATGATGCACATGAAGGCCAGGAAGACAAAAATCTGCATGGAAAGGGAGTAACAAAAGGTGAGCTGATACAGAAACGGGAACAAATTCTCAAGAATGACTGAAAGCTGAGCCCCAGATAAAGGTACTGGTGGGGAGGGAGGTAATGACTGGTCCAGGTTTGGTTGTGTATACACTGTGGGTCTCTCCAGTTATTTCCAGTCTGGAGGTCCGACAGCACACTAGACTCACAAATCTCCATTCAGTCTAAGCAGCTCTGATCAAATATGGATCAAAATTCTGTTGCTGAATAACCAACTTCTCACCTTCTTAAAGGAGACCTATCATGCTTTTTCATTTTTTTCTATCCTTCAGTGTTTTATGCATATATGTTCTTGAAGTTGAAAAGGTAAAAGTCTGCACGAACAGAAGCTCCTCTCTCCCACAGAAAACATTGCTCCTGAAACGCCTCGTCAGTAGTCCCGCCTTTAACTCCTGTACTCATGCCTAGCAACTAGTTTCGCACGTAAGAATTAATTAAACGCAGCTGCTCTGTTGTTGTTAGCGGTGCTGGCTCAGGCGTGTGTGAGCTGACCAATCAGAAGAGACTGGGCATTCAGGAGGCGGGCCTTAAAGAGACAGGAGCTAAAACAGAGCGTTTCAGACAGAGCAGCAGCAGCGGTGGACAGTATGAGGAAACTGATGTGTTTTTTGAGCATGTACACCGATTCTAGTAGTAATCCAAAATAAAATTATGAACCTAAAAATGAGCATAATATGTCTCCTTTAATGGCAACCCAATCAACTGATGAACTGAAAATTAGCGGCAAAATGATCAACACCTTCAATCACGAAATAATTAACTGTCGGCCATCCAGAGAGAAAAAAGGCTGATTCATTTGAGAACTCACACAAATGACGAGGAAGTTCATCAGACGGTCTATACTGGTCCTCTTGAATGTGGTCTTCCCACAGTTCTGCATCAGCTTCGTCTCTGGACCTGATGAAGAGGAACAGAAACATGTTGACCTCATATCAAAACTGTGAATTTGTGCTTGAGTTTTGTTTTTCGTATCCCTCCCTCAAGGTTTACAGTTTCCACTAGTTCCCCATTAACACGTGTCCTTCCCACCTCCGAACAGCACCAGTCCAAAGCACCACTCGGTATTCCTCAGGGTGCAGCCACGCAGCAGGATCTTCTCGTTGTCCAGTGGGTATTTCTGCCCGGCGTAGGTTAGCGTTCCCGTGAAGCGGTCCAGGCGGTTGTTGGGGGGTTCGCAGCGTACCTCGCCTTGAGGGAGAGAGAGGTGACACAGCAGGTTTGAGGTTGTGCTCAGAATGACAAACATATCATTTTAGCATGTATACATATAATTTATGGGTGATTATCAAATGTTTTGCTCTTGAGGGAAATTAGAGGGAATTTTCAGTGAAAATTGATGTCTTTGTGTTGCCTTCAACACATTCATCATAGTGTTCCTGGGTTTGATTGGGAGATGGTTATAGTACCACCAGGAATATACTTAAAATATTTTTTATGGGCAGGAAAGCGCCGGCGGTGCGCTTGGATGGAGGGCTTGGATGATGCGTTTGTGCGCTGAGGGAAAAAACATGGCGTTTTTTCCCTTAGCGCACAAACGCCAAAAACGTCTTGTCTCGATGACATCAATATCTTGACAACTGCCGCTCTATGATCGACACTGCCCCTTTGCGGTTTGCTATCCATTTGTTTTTTTATTTGACGTCGGAACATCCAAGCAAGGAGGATGTGGGTGCATGACATGAGACAAAAATGTGTTGAATATTATTGCCTGGGCCAGGAAAAAGAAAAAGAGCGACAGTGACGTCACCAGCACCTCTCTGAAAAGTTGAGAGAGCGCTCCGAGCGGCCACACAAAAAAAGGCGGAGTGCTCGGAAAAAGGAAGCTCGCTCCTCATTGGAAACAATTAAAAAAAGACGCTGGCGCCCAGAGAAAACTCTGGGCGGACACAGGACCCTACTTGTAAATATATTCTGTACGTGTAGCCTGAAGAGGACTACCGCACAAACTCATTATGTTTGTTTGTTGTTTTGTGGGACAAACAAGGTTAAATAAAGGCAAAGGCATTTTAGGTTGTTGCTGCCTCAGCATTTGCCTTGTGCATGTGCTCTTTTTGCTGCTTCAATGTGCAAAGTGTTGGACACAATACTATTTGTGACTGCGCAGCTTCTCCAGGCAAAGGCAAAGGCACCTACTGCATCACTGTGTGTGTGTGTGTGTTTGCATACTGTGCATGCTTCTAATTATAGAAACCAACAGGTTTCCTCTAGTTTGTCTTCTTACCGTTGAAATCTGCCAGTTTTTCGATATCATCTCCCAGGTCTCCTGTCACGGTCAGGGCCTGTCTCACCTTCAAGTTGGTCTCTCTGAGGAAGAGAGAAGAGAGAAAGTGAAGAAAACAGATTAATAGACACAATGAGAGGAAGGCAGAGAAAGTGGTAGGGAGGAGGAGGAGGAGGAGAAGGGGATGAGGAAAGGTTGACTAACCCATCCAGTTCTGCTGTCTCGATGTACACCAGGTTGAGAGGTTCACTGCTGGAGAGCAACAGGAGGTCAGCCTGAAATCACAGAGGGATTCGTCACTGTTATCAGAATGAGGCTGTCAGTTTTCTTGTTCATCAGACTTCATCAGAACTGCAGTATATACTATCTGGATAAGTATAATTTTTGAATTTCTGGAAATATTAAAGAATATCTTGAAGGTATTGTCACAGAATCACCACAGGAATTTGTAAACTTAGCTTTAGCGCTGACAACGAGGTGGAAAATTTGCCATAATGGGAAAAAATATATCAAACATGAGGTCTTTAATGACAAGAAATCAAAAGGAGTACAAATGCAAACATGCAAAATGCAAAGAAATTGAGTCAAAATGGAGAAATCTGTTGGGGACTGCAGAATAAAATGGAAGAAGAAGAAGATTATATTTTCACTGGTTTACTCACAGTGACAAACTGGTTGTCTTCCAGCTTGATGATGTCTCCAACCTGGACGTCCATCCATTTCTCGCTCCGTAGTCTGAGAACAGGAAAGGGGCTGCTGAGATGATGTTCGGACAGTGTGTGTGTGTGTGTGTGTGTGTGTGTGTAGACTGGTGTGAATGTGATGTTCAGAGGAAAGGTATTATTTTCCCTTTTTGTTGAGGACTGTCAGAAAATAAACTGCCTGAGGAGCCAAAAATAAGCGCTGGACACCAAGGTCAACCTAATATTAGTCACTTTCCTTCACTGCTTGTTCCTGCCTGAGAGTTTTAAAGACTTGGCAGGAATACAAATACTTGATGCTTTTTAGGGTTTTTCCATTTCATGTTTTCCAGTTTCCAGGCTGCTAATTCAAATGTAAGCAGTAGACATTGTTTAGCTAAAAACTGAAGATAACAAGTTAAATCAATGATACATTATTCATTACTCAGATTGTTGCTCAAGTTATCTCATTTCACTAGCCCAACCCTATTTTTTTCATTAAAAAAAATACTGCCAAAAAAAGACAGAAGGAAACTGTATTTGTAGACCAAGTCAACACGTGCCAAATCAAGCACCCGTTACATATTTAACAAAATGGAAGTAATCAGGAAGAAAACAGACTCTTCCTGCCATCCTGCAGCTGCTTCCCGTGCCGCCCTTAACAAGTGGGCATGGAGCATCTTGAGGTGGTTACCCAGGAGGAAAGACAGAGACATCCATGTAAATATTTTGATCCAGTGCACCATAAATATCTGAAAACACAGTTGGTGCCTGGAGTGGAAATCCTATCCCAAATATTGAGGTTAAAGTTGGGAACTTGGTGTACTCACAGTGTTAAAGATTAAATGCTTATCCATAATTCATAACTTGTTAACTACATGTACTGTTTTTGTTGTACTGTCTGTACGGAAAAGCTGAAGCAATTACCTGATTGAATCTGTTGACAAATTCTTGAACATTTTTCAATTACAACTGTGTCCATTTCATTTTAATATCACTTCAGAGAGGGCTGTAGTCATAATTTATTAAGGACACTGAGCTCATGTACTCAGTATTGTTTCTGGAAATGTGGGGGCTTCATATCACAAATAGGCACAGATTGCACATGATTCTGGTGTTTTTCAGATACAAAATCTCATAATTTGGTTTAAGTTAAAACAAAGCATTGAAAACATTTGATAAAACTTAAAGTATTTATTTTTCCACAAACTGTATATTTGGCAACATGGAGACTTTAGTTACTTAAAAGGGTATTATGTAGTTTTGGAGAAGAAATTCAAACTCAGAATTTTTATATTTACAATATTAATGAGTTCATAACCCGTAACTGAATAAAAAAGCTGTTGTCAGAGGAAAATAAGGTCCCCTGAACACTGTTTGAAGCTAGAAAGGTGGCAGGGTCCGCCAAATATAAACAGAGTAAAACAGGATGAAATTGTGTTGACCGTTAAGGTCAGTTTGTTTATTTACTCATGAAAATTAGTTTTTTTATTTAGTTTGTTTAGGCATAAAGTGAAGATATTTTCCTTCTGATTAAAATTATTTCCCCCAAACTACGTAGTGCACCTTTAAAATAAAATAATATTACGTGTTTAATAGATAAAGACAATTTTTTCTTCACCTCGTCACCCTAAAATACATACTTCAAGCCAACTTTCACCTTTGCATGACTTTCAATTCTTCTGCTTGTAGACAAACCCACTGGATAATTTGGACCTAACTTGTATCTCCATTGCATATTCTTGTATTTCCTTGTTTTCAAAAGCTCCTTCTAGTACAGCCAAAGGAAGCAGCTGCAGGATGGTCAGGAGTGCTTGTTTTGTATCCTGTTGACCTGGCGTCTGCTATTTCAAATATGTGAGCAATGCTTGATTTGTACATGAGACCTGATGCCATTATAGAACCCCTGAAACAAGCAAATACTATGATTTCTTTCAGGAGATCTTTGTAATAAAGCTAAAGGGCCCCTAAGAAAGCTTCCTGAGGAACATCGACATGTCCAGAAGGGTCAAAGATGAAGTGATGGTGCATCTACACATACACCAAAATCAGCATGTAGCTACCTCATACCTCGCACAGGTGTATTTCCCATGATATATAGCAAATGAACAAACTTGCATCTGCACATATAAACTTACTTTCTATCAATAAGGACTTGAACTTTTCTGTTGTTGACTTGATTGTCACTCCGGTGGCGATTCTGGAAAGATGACACACACAAAACACACACACAAACACACACAGCGCTGATTCATAAAAGTTTACAGGAAACTCAATTTTAACACTGAATCACTGATGAGTTCTGATGAAAAAACATGCAAAAGTTTTGTGTCATCAACTGGCATATGTAAATAGAGAGGTGCCAATGCGTGTGAGGAAGTATGCTGTTGAATATGGTATCGTAATATAGTACCGAAACTTCAGCTTCCCCTCTAATAACTAATAAGTCTCCACCATGATGACGCCTCCTTTGTCTTTTTGTTTCTGGTGAAGTCCCTGATCACTATTTATTACTGTGAGTGAGACACAGAGGCGACTACAGAGACAGCCAGTGCTGATGGGTGGTTTCCCTTTTATCACCAAAACAACTTTCAAAGTTGGGCAGCGTTTCATTACTTCTTTCAGAAGCAGTTTATCCTCCCTAATGGACAAGTTAGGCTTCATCCTTACTCAATTTACAAATAGTGTTTTAATTACTACCGTTGCACAGGTCAGATATTTTAGCAGAGTTAGCAAAGTTTTGCCAGATAGTTGATTGTTGAGTCGCTTGGGTGGGTAATCGGCCTGAAATTCAAATCAACTGATGATCAGTAGATATCTCTGCAACACAATATATAGACAAAACTGTAATTTCTTTAAATTCTGTTGATATTTTCTTTCTATGTTTTCAACTAAAATTCGAACATATTGCACCTTTAAGAAGCAGATGATATCCTTGAACATAAAATTAAGCGTTCTCCTCGGTATAATATCAAAAACACAATACATCTCTACTGAATTGCAACATTACTACACCTCAGCGGGCGGTTGCTTGTAAAGCTGTGCTTTCACAACATTGCCAACAGTTAATTTTGAGTTGTTTTGCAACGTCATCCACCTCACCATACAGTACATGGTCAGGCTTGAGTTGCTGTGTACCTGCTAAGATCAAATCAAGCCTGAACTCGATGACTTCACTATAGGAACAGATGTGTACCGGCAGCCAGGACTGTTCAGGATCTCCCAAACAAAAAGCCTCTTGTTCTTCCTCCTGGAGCTAATATTTAACCCATGACAACACTAACGTCCTCTGGGTGGTTTGGCATTAGGTGATAGGGTGCCACACACACATACAAAAATGTTTGGTTGACCTTGACAGCTGAAATGTAATTTTCCTTCCTTTGTCTAGGAGGAACTTTTCGTCCTGTTTCGGTTCTCGTACAGCGATGAAAGAGAAAGAAATCAGTTTGACCATTAACAAACAGAAAGGTCAGCTGTGATGAGGGCGTGGGCCGTGATGGATGGGATTTTTTGTTCTTGCTTAATCAACCTCAACTGCCATATGACACCCTTTTTTGTCACTACTGCAGAAATACATTACAACATTTTCACACACTGCGCTGATGAAACAGTCTGTTGACCAATCATTTAATGACAAGGGCCCAATTATTTCACTCACAAAGTGAATGAAGTGTGCAGTAATTTGATTTTCAAACTTGAGGTTTCTATTTGCCGAGAAGCTCCCTGAAATAGTGGAAACGAAACGTTAGCCTGAGGTCGACCGAGGTTAAAGTCTGCTTGCATCAACATCAAACAGAGACAGAGTCGCCACTGCAACGTTAATTTGACACTGAGCAGACTGTTTGTGGCAGCGAACAAAAGTGTGTTATGTTTGACAAAGAGCAAGGAAAATGATATCATGAGTTATGTTCAGTGTGTTTAGTAAATGAAAGACTGCAGATGTTAGTGAAACTGTTTTTCCCTCAGTCAGAGAGTAAACTGTTATTATTAGCAGGATGAGATAACAGCACCGAACACTACCATGCCCGTAAGAAACAGAGTTGGGCCATTAGGTTGTTTGTATTATATATGTTGATGGGGATCATTAAAACTAGATATCACCAACTTAGTTTATTTCAGATTTAATGGAAATTCCTCCCTGATCCATTATCTTATCTTTGCTTCTCTCTCAGATGACAGACAAGGGGAGTCAAGTTTGTGTAGCAACATCTTACTCATACCTACAGTAAATGACAAAATGAGTTCATATTTAAACCTTTAAGGGTGTGGTTTAGTTTGGGAATGCAGAGGCTACCTGGACATGGTTAGGAAAAGAAGATAAAGAGATTCCTTGGTGATTAAACATAAAGTTTTAATCCACAGGGTGTCAAATCGAGAAGACAACATGATCTCATGGGATGGTGTGTAAATAGCACGCCGCTTTTAGTCATTTCAAGCTTTACGCATGCCATTTAACACCACATTTTATGAGTTTTGGACGTACAGGAAAGGATGAGGTCAGGTAACCTTCCTCGTCATGGATGGGTCAAACAAACACAGGACTAACATGCTGCTCTAAGGGCAGCGAAAATACAAAGAGATCAATCATTCAATCATTGTCACAGACAGCGAGCTCACAGACAGATCATGAAGCACCTCGTCTTGTGATCACTTTGTATACTCCACGTCAGGGTCAACAATTGCAATATTAAACATATAAATGTTACTGTGTAAAAATCCAAAACACCAGCGATCAGATATCCTGGTTATAACAGTCTCGTCACAGACTGCAGTGAAATCTGCTAAATAAAACCTGGTGCATGCAATGCATGAAACGTCATCACTCTATCAGTATGTGTATTTTGAGACTGACCTTTAGGAAAATTAGGACTAAAAATGTTTTCAAATGTGCTTACGATATCATCAGTGGCATCCTTGAGAGCGGTGACTGACAGCACGAGAACCAGAGGCACGACAGTGGTGAACCAGGACAGGGAGGAGATCTGAGGAATCACCTGAAGAACACGCGCGCACACAAAAAACAGCCTTTAGCTCACTTCAGTTTGAGTTTAGTTTTGGATACAGCAGCTGCTGAAAATTGGTAACAGTTAGAGGAAATAGAGTACAAACTGCGCGGGCGACACAGAGGACTGTAAAGAAACTTCAGCCGAGAGAGACATTTTTTACAAAACAATTAAAGACAAAGACAGACATGATAAACATGTGAATACTGTAGAAATGAAGAACAGCACACAATAAGAATGACGCGCAAATTTAGCCATCGTCATGAAGTCTCAAACCCTGACAGATTATGATGCATGAACAGGGTCCACTGGCGTTGATTCATATGGGCTAGATAATATAAAAAACTGTTGCATATCATTCATTTATTCATTGGCTGTGGTTCCTCCCTGTCTGTCAGCAGAGCAACTACTGCAGACGACCTCGATGGTGCAACACAACTGTTTTGCACACGGTGAGGCAATTTCCTGTACTGGATATTACGCTTCCTTAATCTTGTTGCACTTGATTCGTCCACATCCTGTTTGGTTAACACACAGCTTCACTATGAGAAAGGGCCGTTGTGTACGTGTCATGTTTAACTCTGCTACTGTACGTCTGTCACAGGCGATCTCATGACAGTTTCATATACTTCCAGAAATATTAGGAATAGCTTAATTTCACTTTGATCTAAAGATGGTCTGTGTGATTTTCTTTGTAAATGAAAACATTTCTACATTTACCCTCCTAACACAACACAGTGAGTGTTTCGAGGGCTTATGTGAGCTCAACATTACTCTTAATACAATCCATTAATATATCAACTGATGATGTTATGTTGCACTTCCCCCACTATAATCTCTGATCCAACATAATTAAGTTCAATACCATTTAGTTAGGGGGTCCAGCAAGGACGTTATATCAAATCTGGACAAAGCGTTGGAGGCGGAGCCCCATTCATTTCTGTGAAAGCTGCTCAGAAGGCCTTCTTCCGTCGATCTTCCGCGTTGTGCGGCCTACAGAGTGTGCGCACTACAGACTTACGCCAACCAAGCTGGCTGACTTGAATGGGGGTTAACATAATTGAATCTTGCTGCTCTTCTACGCTTTCCAAATTTTATTGGACCTAATGGCTAAAATATGAGTGAAACAAGTAATTTCGCAGGGGTTGTAATGTTCAAAAAATGTATCCACCGTTTTACAGAAGCTTATTTCATAATGTAAGCTTATGGGAAAAAGTATTTTTGGGCCCCAGTGCATCACGTGACCATGTAATTACATGGTTGACCACTATGAAAACTGGGTTCTTGGTGCTGTTCCTGGGGGCTTGGGGTCCAGGAGTGGGAATGGAAGGGCATTCTGGGCCATTCAATTTTGAAAGAAAGAGTAGGCCTATTAACTGTCACCGTCAGCTATCGTCGGTCAGTCGCTCATCATCAATATACTGTGAAGTAGACCTGAAAGACGTAGAGAGAGAAGCTCTCCACAGAGGCGAAGCAGCGATTTAATGTCTGATTAAAGTTAGTATATGCACCAACAGTAATCACTGTTATAGTGTGTTTGGTCAGCAACTGTCATGGGTTGTGGTTCAGTTAATTGTTTTCCTCACCTGGAGCACCAGCAGAAACAGGAAGTAGGCGTTTGCGATCCTCTGGAACTGCTCAAACAGGTTAAGAGGTAGGAAGGTGAAGGGGTTGTACTTGGAGGTCTTGATGGCGTTCGTCTGGAAGAGTTGTAAAGGGAAGGAGAATAAGTAAAAGACAAACAAGATTCAGTGTTACATCAGTATGGGATTAATACTGAAATACACAGGGTTGAGGGTTTCAAGAAATGCAGCGAGTCTTTGGATCGAATACACACATTGACCTTTTCCAAGAGACTGCAAGAGTTGTGTCTCATTTGTTCACTTATGAGGTCACCCAGCCATCAAAACAGGAAGCAAAACTTCTCGATCATGAGATTTGGTCAGAAGAAGAAGAAGACAGAAGGAACATTTAGAGCATCTTCTGGGATATCTTGTCCTTAAAACACAACAACCGGCTTTCTGAGAACAACCTCCAGCGGAAAAATGAAGTCATGTGTTGTAAATGTTAGGTCAGTGTGTGCAGCATGTGTCATTCTCTGCACTGCATTTATGCGAATCCATAAAACCTTCATGTTTTTTTTTTAATGGAAATCTGACTTTATGCATCCAGAATGATAAGACAGATGCATGGTAGGTAATCAAATTCATGACCTGAACAGATATTTGCCTGTGTTTGTGGTCCTGTGGATATTCAAAGGCCAATTTGTCGTAAAAAATGTACAGACAGACAGATGGTAGATATGTGGGGCAGAAGACAGAAGACAAAAAAAGCCTAATCAAATCAATCTGCAGGCAGAACAAACGCCATGATACAGAGGCCGTCTTTAAGCCAAATGGTCCAGGCTTATGGTCTCCTTAAGGATAAACAACCATACTGAATTTATAGTCTTTCTCCACCTCATAAAATATGACATCACAATGCATTTTTAAGCCTAATTTAGTTAAGTGTGAAGTTGCTAAATCAGCCAAATTACAAGGTAAAAAACTGGTTGACTTTAGGTAACATTAACAGAGTCATGAATCGTAATATTCATGTTTATATTTTGGATTAAAAATCAAAAAAATAAGCTCTCTCGTTTTGTCACTAACTGTCAGTTTTCTTCATGACTAAACATACACTGCCTTAAAAAGGATAGTACAAAAACAGCAAAAAGTTTAATTAGGTTAAAAAGGTTTAATTAAGTAATTAAACCTCCTCCTCTTTAATTTCTGCATTTTGCTGCATTACAGCCTCCAACTGTTGTGTAACCACAAAATGTTGTAAAGCAGTTTTTTTCTTTTGATGGCACAATTATTATATTTATTTAAACATCTGGACACATTTTTTTTCCTCCAAAATAAGGTTCCACGGGGCACACAGTGAAAGGCATCTTTTTTCAGAGCGCTCCTATTTCCCAACTTCTCAGTGTCGTCACCGTCGCGCTTTTTCAAGAAACCAATCATGTATTTGATGGGGCGGGACTCGCCACCCTTCACCCTGGTAACCAAGACAATAGAGGAGAAGCTTGTTCTGGCTGTGTGTGTCTCTTCTGAGATTTACCAGACAGAAACTATCATAACAGAGACAGAAAAGTCTGTTTGTGTAAGCAGATCGTCTGCACACTGAATGTTGCTGGTGAGTGTTGTGCTTTTATCGCCCTACATATTGTAATCTTATTATTAGCTGTATTGTCAGCCCTCTGTTAACACATTTAATTAAATTAAACCCTTGAGTAGGTCTCTCAGGTTTTGTGAAGGATCCTCGAGGGTTCTTTGCAGATGTTTGACTTTATGAGAGTGTAATCCTGTGGGAGGCTTTCGCTCTCTGCCAGGTGGATCTTATCAGGAGGCTGAAAGTTCTGGCCAGCCGGACGGTGACTCCGAGTTTCCCTTTATCACTGGATCTCTTTACTAACAACTCCGTCCACAGAGCACAGATTTTGTTCTGACTGTAAATGTTTAAATACACAAGCAGGGGCAGTTAATCTTTACACTCTTTTTGGAATTTTCCATTAGTTTTATCCCTTTAGCGTTGTGCCGAGGGTGATTTTAATAATAGTGAGGGAGCAAAACAAAATGAATCAACTTTTCCATTTCACGTTTTTTTCAGTTTTAGGTGCAATATAACTGTAGGTGTCTTTGTATGGAGGTGTACAACATTTACATATGTAAACATTTCTTTGTAAATATATTGATACATTTTCTTATGTCTTATGAGGCAAACATTTGTTGCTGTGCTAAACAAAGTGATAAAGTTTCTTTCTTTTTTGTTTTTACATAAATCCCCATCTCACAATATCCATTTATCATTTCAATAAACAATTTTCTTTTCTTCTTTTTAAACATCTTATTATCCTGATCATCCTTAGAAGTAGAGCAAGATAGCAATTTATTTACATTTATTCCTATTCCCTCTCAACACAACTCTCTGAACAAAACTATCCTCCATATGTAGCAGGCTGTAACCCTCCTAGAACAAATCAGAAAACACCAACACCCATGCTGCTAAATGCTTAAAGTCCAGTTTACGTCCAAGAGCCAGACAGTCAAGCAGCAACACACATCCCACAGGGGAGTTTCTCTTGTAAATATCTGACAAAATGAGGAAGTAGACTGTTTTGTCTAAAAGTTAAGTGGATCCAGGTCACACTGATGAACCATGTGAGTAAAAGACTAACTAACAATAACACATAAATACTTACTGCGTATTTAAAGGAGAGGTTGTACTCGCGGTCGTTGGCTCGGAGTTTCCTCTCCAGCTCTGACACAAAGAGACAGAGAAACTATGATTATTAATTTACATGAACTTAAATGTGTGTACTGATATCACGGCCTTAAAGCTCCACACATGTATTAAGGAATATATTATAATTCTCCAATGTGCGTCTGACATGGTTTCTGCAGGAAAGAAAAAGTTAATTATCACAATAAAAGCCATAAAATGACACCAACTCCTTCTCCCTCATTGAAAATACCAGAATGTATGATCATGCAAATATTTTTAATTCAACAAGTCTGACTGCTTGAAGTGTGGGTATAGTATTCAAAGACGGAAACTTACAAAAATATGATATAGTATGGGGTCTGGTTTGAGTATACTTCATTCTGTCACTTTTCCAGTGTGAACAAAAATACTAAAAGTAACACTTAATAAATAGTTTATAATATGGATTGAGGACCTGCAAGAAGGTTTATTTCTTAATTTTTAAGCAGTTTAAAGCTGGTAACACTACAAAAGCAAATCAGTATTTTAAAAATGTTGTTATTACATTCTTGTTTCTATGTAGATACATGTAATTTTGACAAGTAAACTGCCAAAGACCAGTCCCCTCAGTCACTGTTCTGGAGCTTTCGATCACATCACACAGTCTTCCTCTGCAGGTGGAGTGGCTAAGTTGTCAAAGCAATTTCCTGAGTCGATTTTCTTTTTTGAAACTTTACTAATAACAAGTTCACGTAGTGTGATCAAAAGCTCTGGAACACAGTAAATATCATGACATCTGGTGATATTTGAAAACTTCCTCTGGTCAGAGCTCACCTCTCTCTTTCTTCCTGACACAGTCCATGCCAAAGAACGACATCTTCTCTTCCTCGTCCTCCTCCTGCTATCTATCCACCATACCGACCTGAGAGGAAAGAGAGAAAGCTGTAACATTGCGACTAAAGAAAGGATAAATCTGAGTCACCTCAATATCATCATTACCAGGAAATAAACCTCGACACACACACACACCCACCCCAGACTGCTCAAGTCAAACATCAGCTTTCTCCTGGAAACACGAGTTTAAACATCACTGCTGTTAAAGTGAGAATGACGGAGTACCCGCCAGCTGCCATCAGGGCATTTTCCATAATGTGCACTATGAGGTAATCATTCCCCACGGCTTTTAAAAACCAAGGTTAAACCAGGTGTCCCAGTACTGGAAAAGGTTTTGAGACCAAGTAAAGAAGATATACATGGTAGAGACGTTTGCTGTCAAAGGTGTACCCTGTGTGTATCGGTGTATATGTGTAAGGAAGTGGTCAGTATATAGGGAACATGAACAAACACACATGAGGAATTAATACAAAAAAACATGTAAAGAAGAGAAGAGGAGGGTCCAGTTTTGAGAGAGAGAGTCCCGCCTTCACTTCCCCTTTCATTCCAAAGCTTCTTACTTCAGGTTATTACTTCAGCGCTCCAGCCTCTTAATGTTTTTCCCATGTAGGGCAGAGTGACTCAGAGGGAGGCTCCCCTCTCAGGCCACTCGTCCACCCCTTCAGCTGTCTGCTCCTTCTGACAGTAAGAGTTTAAAAGCAAGAGCCATGTATGACTCTGTGGTCCGTCTCAGCCGAGTGATGGTGGGACCGAAAAGTACGCTGCTGTTATTTTAGTGGCTTCTTTCTTACAGCTTTGACACGCCAAGCCATCAATCACAGGAAGAAGTCAACCGTAGTTCTTGTAGTAGGCCCGGCACCATGGCTCTGTCAATCAAAATGCTGAATCACGCAAGATGATATGTTAACCGCAACCTGTCAGTTGATTCTGAGTCACTTGGTCAACTAATTAGACCTCTTTAAAGGGACCCTGTGTAACTTTTGTTGTGCTTAAAGTCAGTTGTTGGTTTATGTTAGCTGACTCCTTTTCTAAAATGAAGCTCAAGCATCACTCATAATTGCCGGTCAATATCTGAGGCCCACATAAGCTGCTCCTATCAGCCGGGTACATCTATCCAATGGCACAGCGACACACCTTCACTGAGTCTATCGTCTTGCTGCTGTCGTTTTAAATACGATGGTCTCCTGACTGCTGCTTTGCATGCGCCCTCCACCTCCCCATCACTGCTCAGTCTTTGCAGATTCACCAGCTTCATCTGTCTCATAAGAGTCACACCTAAGTCACATCAGGAAAATCCGACCCGAGTCCTTCACAAAGAAATCCATCGCCCAGCAGCATTAAACAACTTAAACAAATCATCTGCACAAAATCGATAGGTGCACTGATGCAATACGATGTTGCAATACCATTTTTTAAAGGAGCAACAGCGGATGTCACAATGGTCATGATGACTTCTATCTCAAAGCAGTAGAAAACGAATATACATTTACACGTTTGAAGTGTAAACCGCCTTTAACTTCTCCAGCCTTTAAAACCTGGCAGTCAGTGATATCTGCAGTAATGTTTCTAAATTAATCACAATCTCATTTAACCCCTAAAAAAAGCTACATGTTGCGTCACAATGTTATGATTCGACGACTGGCGGTGTATGAGGGAACCTTTTCATCACCTCTTCATCTAGTGGAGATCATATGTAAAGGTTAGCTGTATTGTGTAAGTGTTTGTGCAGACATGTGATCCCAAAAAAAAAACCACACCCACAAACTGTATAACAAAACTCACCAAAGAAAAAAATTCAATGAAGTGCAAATGTGCCCATAAGTGGGGGAAAAAGTCTGCGTGTGTTGATGGTTCCCAGACAGGAAGCAGTGGTTTTTGAGATCCCGCCCCCCGGCATTGGTTGCCAAGGTGACGTCAGCGCTGGAGCTATAAATATCACCCACATGTGTTTGTTGAGGAATGTGTGTGTTTCAACAGGAATGCCAAAAGATCTGGAAAACACACACTCATGCAATGACACATGAGCGAGACAGTGTGTGTTTTGTCTGCATCATTGTTTTTTTAATGCGTGTTCCTTCATTGTGAGAAAATATCAACACAACTATGTATGAAGAGTAAATGCACACAAACACACACCGTCCGCCACACATCCTCTCTTTGACAGAGTTCCACTATAAAAATCCCCAAAGCAAACAGTCGTCCTATTCATTCACTCCACTAAATTCACCAGCCAGTTCATTCTGCAGCCAAACACATGAAAAAGGGACATTTAAACTCACTACAGTCATCGTGAAGATTTAACAAGGCTTTAACTTTGAATGTCAAAAGGTGTGGACTGTTAAATGTTTGGGAGTTGTTTTGGATTTTCACACTCTTGGCAGAAGTACTCCGACTTTCCAGGCTTTACAACAGTGCTGACACACCATCGAGACACAACTGGCTTCAGAGGAAGAGTTAAGGAGATGGTGGGAAGAATAACACAGCTGTCGCGTAAACAAAGGTTATTCTAAAAGCATATATATTGTCTGTGTTAGTAGACTTTTTTTCTGCACCAGAGTCTAAGTTAAGGATGGTGTTCTTTGAACAAAATCAACAATCTATGAAGCATTTCCTTTGAAACCTGACAGCCTTGTATATATAAGTAAGTAAGTTAGAATGACACTACCACCCAAACACTCACAAAAACACAATTCAAAGAGTCATATTGTTGCATTAGGACACATTTTTTCATTACAGTGACCACTACAACACCACAGTTTATTTCTCTTAAAGGGTAAGCACCAATTTCACACATTAAAGTGTGTTTACAGGTCTTGAGGAGAGCTGCTGCATGTGGAAAAATTAGTATAAAGGCTTTTGTGGCTCCAGAGGCAGCTGCATGTAATCTGATTAATTGCCTCCAGTGATGTCACTCACTGGCTAAATTGTGCAATGTAGGCGGCAGGTTTTGAAAAGATTGTGATATTTCTGTTCGGTCGTGTGGATTTTGCCCATCATCAGTCCAACAGTGTTAAAGGAGTGCAATGCTCGACCAGTGGACTGCTTTTCAAAACCTGGTGCCCACATTACCCACAATGCAACTTAGCCACTAAGTGAAATCACTGGAGACAATTTTCCAGATTAAGTGTTTTAAGTGATACTCTAATTTATATCTTGATGTTCACATGAAGTCAAAATCAAAGTGTTATGCCAGTGTGCCATAACGTCGCCAGCAAGGGAGCTTTGGACCGGGACTGGCTTGGGCTAGCCGGTTAGCATGCTAACTTCAGAAGTTATTTATTTTTGTTTGCCGCTAAAATTCTTACATATTGCACCTTTAAGTCTAATATTTAACAATAATACATAAAATAAATAAATTAATTAAACATTGCAGTGGATCTACATCAAAACTTTACCAAGGTATGCAAAATAAAACATTTAGCTTTAAAGCCACAGTGGAAAAATGTGGGTCTGGGGGAGGTTTAATCAGAGCATGTTGTGGTTCAACTTAACCGTCTTTACCAATGAAACCCAATGGTGTCTTCTAGATGCCCTACTTATCTCGCTCTGCTTTCTCCCCCCCCCCGCACACACAGACACACACAAAGGTTTCAGTGAAACCTTTAACTGTTTTAGTGCAGGAAACAAACACTAGAATTAATGTTATTCCAGGCAAACAAAAGTGGGTAACAGTATCCCAGTGTCACATTCACCTGTGACTGGCTTAACAGGTCAGAGGTCACACGGATGAATGAGTGTCTTGTCCGATTAGTGATCTCTGGTTTCTCAACTGAACAGTACACTATTATCAAAAACTGACCGCTTGTTTGCAGCTGAAAGAAAGAAGCTTTTCCTCTGAGTGTGTGTGCTTATAGACAGATGCCTGTGTGTCCAGGCCCGCCCACAGAAAAGGTTGGGCCCCTGAAAAGGTCCAGTGAATGCTCCCTCCACAAGCCTGCTTCACTCGTATCAACGCATGTGTGTGCTCTCTCTCACCTACACAAACACATGCAGAACGTTTCGCTATCATCGTCACCACCCTCTCTCTCACAGGTGACAGTGGCACCTTCACTGACACGAGGCTAGCCTACCTAATGTAGTCATTAACTCCTGGCTAATGTTTGCCTCTTCACTCTGGCTGTCTTTATGCTAATTCAGGCTAACAGCCACCTGGCTCCAGCTATGTACTTACGGCATGAGCTCCTGGAAAGGAAATGAAAAGGTTGAACGATTTCTTGAAGTTGATCTCTTTATTCAGGCTACGCTGAAGGCACGCTGACACTCAAACAAGCACAAACTATCATTGCCCACTCTCATATCTCTTATCTATCTTTACCATGGTCTCACAGGACCCACCAGTGGTTCAATCAAAATAAAGCTGTCAAATACTGCTCGATTAATCTGTGATTGCTTCAGTATTCGATGAATTTGTTATTTTTTAATGCCAAACATTCTCTGGACTGTTGGTCTGATGAAACAAGAACAAGAAGAATATGTCAGATTAAGCTTTTTCAGGGGAAACAAGAGGGGAGAACTAGAATAACCATCATTAATGACTCAGTTCTGGCTCCCTTGACACATGCTGCAGTCCTGCCCCATCTACAGAGCCAGGTTTAAATCCATATTGACCAACGTCCAGACTACTGGTCTTATCAAAAATCACACCTGTACAATGATGTGAAACACACACCTCCCCCAGAAAGAAAAATAAAACAGTTCTGTACTCACAATATGTACAGAGCAAGGCCACAAATACTTGAAACAATGAGGGAAAGATATATAGATATGAGTTGTTGCATAATAGTTTCCGTAAAAAAAGATAAGCCAATGAGCTCAGCTGGTGTGTTTTCAGAGGCCTCAGCATGTTTCCTCTCTCTGTGTGTGTTTTGTCTAATAGCAAACACAGCTCTGGATAAATGAGGTCTATTTTCAAGGAGGAGGAGAGGAAAGGTGCATAGACGAAAAAGAGTGAGCAGGTTTGTGTATCCAAGACGAGAGGAGAGGAGTCGACGGGGCGTAACTTTCTAAAAGTTGTCACAGTGGAGAGGCTCCTCGTGGCTGTGAGACATCTTGTTCTCTCAGAATAAACAAAGAGCTTTAGGTAAACATTAGGGGCTTCTCAGGCTACAAACACTATCAGCACGATGGACTAAGGGCACAGACAAGTTAAAGACTCCCCACCCATTAAGAGCAAGACACCCAGCCTGAATGAGACACAAAATGATAGTAGCTATTTTGAGTGTCTTTGTGGTGGAGTGTGGTTGTTTGGCATCCCTTTGTGATCATTTTTTTGTTTCTTTGTAGTTGTTTTTTGCGTCCTTGTAGCTGTTTTGCATCTTGTTGTAGTCACTTTGTGTTTTTTTTGTGTCACTTCGTCGCTGTTTTGTGTCTCCTTGTAGTCACTTTGCGATTGTTGTGCATCTACTTTTCATCAATCTGTGGCTGTTCTGCATCCCTTTGTGGTCATATTTGTTTCTTTGTAGTTGTGATGTGTCTCTTTGTAGCTGTTTTGTGTCTCCTTGTAGTCACTTTATGGTTGTTTTTTGTCTCTTTTTTAGTTGTTTTGCATCTGCTTTTCATCACTACGTGGTTGTTTGGCAACCCTTTGCAGATGTTTTGAATCTTTTTGTTATCTATTGGGACAGCCCTACCTTTAGCTGAGCTTTGGGATATTGTAATGAGAAATGTTAATGTCATTTCAAACAGGTTGCTCCTCTTCCTAATATACAGCGAGTCCTGGTTGGTTTTTTTGGAGTCCTCAGCATTCCAAAGCCCAGCAGCCTAAGTTTTCTGTTGCATCTCTATCAACAGGTACTTGTCTAATCAGGCTTCTAGCTAATAATAGCTGGCCTCCCACACTGTGTTTTTCAGAGCACACCAACTGAAAGCAATAAAGGGATGGAAGAAGAGCTGCAATAACAGTCAGTTGACAGAACATAATCCACAACTATTTTGATAATCAATTGATAATTTAAGTAAAAAAAAATAGCTTGTCTTATGTCATAGTAGAGATATCCTTGGATTTCTGACTGTTGGTCGGTAAAAACAGGACATCTGATGAGTCACTATGAGCACCAGAAAACTGCGAGGGCATTTTTCCTGTTCTCTCACGTTTTATAGACCAATCAATAAATCAACAATGAAAAGAGCCCAGAGGAAGGGCAGACTTATTTCACCTTTATCGTTATTGTGTTAGTCATTCAAGAATTTCCCAGTCAGTGTCTCTCTGTGGATCACAAAGCACATCCTGTACTGTTACTGAATACTTCAGATCATTAGCCAATGCAACTAACACCACCATTCAAAGGAAAGCCGGGATGTAACTGGATGTAAAGTTAATTATTTAATCATTACTCTCTACAAAGAAACCTCTTGTGTGAAAACAATACCTGCAACTGTTGATTTAGCAAAAACTTAAAATTGGGCGTCTGTTGTTTCACCATATCTGTCTTCAGATTTCAGTCCAGAAATCTGTTACAGTAACACAACAATAGGAGGAAGTAGCAGCGATAGCAAGTTCTTGCTAATTCCCCCTAACAGCTTATTCTGTAGAGAAAACAAGGCCCATATTCCATTAAAGAGGGCCGTGAGCCAACTCAGACGAATCCTGAAACAATGTTTTTAGACCAGCATGCAACTTTCACGCAGCTACCTGGTCTCCAAGCCCTTCACACAATCATTACTTACATCTAACATTTATCAACATTCCCAGGTGGGCTGAATCTACCCCATATCTACGCTGCCCTGGCATCGTACTTGTGGCTTCTCCTCCAGTGCTTAGCAGCGGTGCTAATACAGGGGATTGTGACCTATAGTTTCCCAAGTAAACATACCGCTGCTCTTCTTGGGTTATACTCTTCCTCCAAAGCTGCTCTTCACATCTGGAGTGTCTCTGGACTAGAGGGAGCCAAAAGGCCAGATGTCCGAAAGAAGGGCAGCCCCTCCACGAGCAAGTGACGCTGTCCTGCGCCCGAGCTTGATGTGTATCTGGAGGGGCAGCCTAGCTTAGAGACACAGGTCGGTGTGTTTAGTACAGATGGCAATCCACTGACACGCCAGCAAACATGTATAAATGCTCACAGCAGGCTGCACGATTACAGCGTAGACTCTGTGTAGAAATATAATATATATAAATCTATCTAATACTTAAAAAAAAGAGGTTAAGTTTTGATATCAGACACTGAAACTGTTGTTTCTGGAGGAAAATATAAGCTGTCAAACATACGCATGCACAGACAGCGCAGTTACAAATGTTACTATGACGTCTGTACAGTCAGCATGTTGGCTATTTGTAATAATGAATGAATTTGTGTTTCAATATGTAGGTACAGTAAGGATGCTCAGTGCCTAAGGGCTCTTCAAGTCTCACATTAAGTACAGTAAAACTTTCACTTTGCAGTGGGCACTGGATTTCACTTGCCCACGGCTGAACCACAGTGGAACTGAAACCTCCACTCGTGTACCCTGAGCCCAGGGCGACAGGCCTGCGGTGGAGGTCTGTAGAGTTGGCACTGTTTGTAGAAAACCCACTTTTTGCAGAGTGCATGCTGACTGCTGCTGAATATCTCCTGTGTGGGTAAATAATATGGTCCCTATTGCATTTGTCAGTATAAACGTATTTAGAGTGAAGTGACATTAAGAAGAGTTTACTGAGTTTAGTCAGAGGCTGAGCTTGTGTTTGATGCATCTGTTGTTGCTAGCTAATGTTAGCTTACTGCTAATGTAGAGTTGATACGTTGGATGTTTGGAGCAAGTAAACAGAAACGGTCCAGTGGTCAAAACCGGTGCAAGGCAGAAATTCACTTTGCTTTCTGCAAACACCATTAGTTGGGACTGGGTCTGTGTCTGTAAGCAAAGACAAGCTGAGTATTACAGTCACAAGCTAAGTTCTTGGAAATCTGGTGTTTTATCTTAATTGAAAATCTTGAAATTCGACGGAAGACTCTTATCTTGGATATCAGAACTTTCCCCCATTAAAGATCACACCACTAAATCAGATTTATTTTAAATAAAGCAGTAAAATGGCTAGATTGTCAGCTCCACGACACAAAAATATAAACCATATTGCTTCTGCAAATCCAAAATAGATACTGGTCAGTTGTAGTGCTAGAGTTCACACCTCGGTTCTTTTACGTACCGACCAAAATGTGTCTCAATACACTTTGTATTAAAAAAAAACGTTGAGTACTAAAAGGTGGCATTTAATGCCAATCAATCATTCATTTTTGACTATTTTATATGGACAAAGTTCTTGTTTTGCTGCTTGCATTTAGACAACTTTTAACATTTGAAAATGTGAAATTTATGTATTTTAAAAGATATTTACAAAACATTGTACGATTGTGTCAACACTCAAAGTTATGGTACAATGACTTTAAATGACGTCAATGTACCCAGGAAGTTAGTTCAAACCTGCTAATTTGACTCGACCTCACCACAAATAGGAACTTATCACCATCATCAGCAATTCTTGTGCACAAGACTCAAAGATGCACTTAATTAAAAAAACAACAACTGTAATATAACAACTGAGTGATTAGTGAACCGATTGTCGTTCATCAATCATGTACATTATTTTAAATGGTGAATATCTCATAGGCACAGCTTTGGGTTTTGGCTTCCTGGGTGGGCACTAATACTCCCTTTTGTTTCACAGTTTTCTGTGTCATTGAACCACAGAGACCATATTTGTTTTTTGCTTGTTGTTGTTTCCGCTAATTCTGTGCCTCAGATAGGCACCATGACCACAAAAGAAAAAACACAATAACTTTCAAAACCAAAGAAGAAGTCTTTGCGGCTTGCATTTAAAATAATTCAATAGTTGCAGCCTACAAATATTTTAACTATTTTTTTTTACCCATAAATCACCAGTAAATAATACCACCATAAAAATACGATTAAAAAACACTCACAATAAGTTGATCGTGGTGAATTTTCATTATCACATTTTCTCACAAAGTGTTAAGTTAAAGTGATTCTAGTATGTTTGAGTGCACTTTCATTTTAGTGTTTTTATTTTAAAGTTTTAAGAATGTTTTGATGAATACTGGGATAATATTGTGAATCACAATTATATTGGAAAGGATAATCATGACGTGAAATTGTATATAATGTGTATATAATGTAGTCAAAATCTAATCAAATCTAATCTAATCAATCTAATAATGTAATCTGTGACAATTCATCAGTCACAGGTTCAATTACTTTTACTTGTGAATGCACAGCTTTCACTTGTAATGGAGTATTTTTACATTGTTGTAAAAATTGGTACTTTTACTTAGCAGCAGGCAGCCGCAGTGAAGCCTGCTCCCGACTGCTGTTTGTTAATTTCCCTTTTATCAGACGTTCTTGTCCCTTGTATCTGTCTGGCACTGACAGATCTCAGTCTAACCGACACCCAGGTTGAATTAATGAATAGAAGGTAACATACCGACGGTGTTTTGTTTTGGATTACTGATTAATGAGTTTTCTCAGTAGATCTGACTGTGAGGGAATGAGGAAGTTTCTCATTTTTCTTTGACTCACGTCTGAAAGAGAAGACAAAGAGGCCTGAGCAAAAATAACACCACCACTCATAGAGACGTATGCCTCTGAGAACATTAAAACCTGAACTGATTTGTGACTCTGCATGTGTGAACAGAGATGTATCAACAGATGAAAGCCTATCGCCCGTTCAGACTTTTTTCTCCACCGACGATAAACCTTAACAAAGCAAGAATGGAAAAGTGAGATGCAGTTATGACACGAGGGCACAATACAGCATCGAGCCCCCAGCGCTGCATCGAAAAGACCCGGACAATCAACCTCTGAATAATTCACCTGACCTCTCAGGCCACAGAGCCACTCCTCCTCTCATCTTACCTGATAAAACCCTGACATTTTGATTGACCTTTTAAATTTAATAATCTCCTCCATGCACCAGACTCAGCCACTCTGCCATCATCTCACAATGAACTGCCGTCAAGCTGTGACACAAACTTGGATTCTGACCCACATGAAATTCATTTGTGCACGTCCAGAAGTTATCGAGATCAAATTCGAGGTATTACCTCACATGACCCTTTCAGAGCTCTTAGTCAGTTTAGATGAAGCAGCTGAGGTTCAGTCACATCCCAGCTCTTACAGTAATTTACATGTCTAAGCTATTTCTGTCTAATAAACCAGTGAGTTAAATTTTTTACGCTTTACATGACCTGATTCATGACCACATCCATTTCTCATTTTGCTACTTTTCCAAAATACTCCTCTTTACTAAGCTTAAATCTCATTTATGTTTGTCATAATTACATTTTTTTCTCGACGTCTGGATGGATTAACATTAAACTTTGTTACCCAGAGGATGAATCCTCTTGACTTGACACTGTTGTAAGCGTTATTTTCGTATTGCAAATAGTGTTAAATAGCTCTAACAGTAAACACTGTTATAGTGTTTGGTTAGTAGTCCATGTCTCTCCTCCCATTGCTCATGGACTAAAAGAGAAAATACATTTTCTGGTATCCCTGCCAATTTTATCCAATCAGGACAAAAAACATGCGAACAAACACGTGGAGAGCAGGATCCTCCTATGTACCAGCAATGGTGGAACAGGTAAAGCCAGTTGGTGACTGGACTGGCATAAAACTCTTTACAAACAGTCATGGTCTCAAGACAATGTCCCCCTTCACGTCTTAAGCTAGGCCTGGACAATATGGATGAAAAGTCTATCATCAGTTACCTGTCCTATTTTTATCATTTTTAAATGACGTTTTCCTCTCTGGCTTTCTTGCGGTTGGTTTGTAAAACACTCGGCCAGCAGCGGAGCTGGTGTGGTGGATTGTGAGCCATAGTTGCCCCAGTGGTCGAGCAAACGACTTTGCCTGTCGCAGCTGCAGTGTCTCTAGGTTTAATGGCAGAGCAAACAGGCTGGGTGGCCTGGGGTTGTCAGTCACATGGCGATGGTGCAACCGAACTACACACCTGCTATATGATTGACTGTCTGCGTGTTACTTGCAGGGAGCACAAGTGTGAGTTGTCTGTTAAATGATTGGCTGTTCGTGTGCCACTGATAGCTCACTTCATTATCAAGGGATATGACAGGCTGTTAATGAGCCGGGCGCATTCTTATAGGCTTCACACGTGAAACTATCGCACATTTTATCTATTTTCTTTTTGCTATCGATGACGTGTCTATCGCCAGGTGTTTGAGAGGGAGCAAGGATCGATAATGGTATACAGTGAACAGGAATGGGACGGCATTTCACCACATTTCACTTTACGTTGTGGGTTTGGAACTTTTTATTTCATGTTTTAAAATAGTAGAGCGCATACCTCCGCCCAAGGCCCAACAGTTCCCTTTCACTCAGTCCAACCTAAATCAAGAATATATAAAACATGTATATCCACAGGATACTGTGCTGACTCATGACTCCAACCAACTAAATACGCCTCATTTCTCTCATCAAGATCCAAACTTTATTCCCTAGAAATTAAGGAAATTGGCGAAAAATCTGTTCGATAATAAAGAATATGAGACTCATCCTCCATCCAAGTTTCCTGCACTAGTTTAATCAAATGTTTTGAATTTCAGAGGGTTCAGGAGCCCCTGACTTATTTCGTTTTTGCTACGCCCCTGTGTTACAGTTACAGCTGAGAGCCAATAAACTCTCACACTTCACTGTCTGGCCCTGAACAGTAAACGATCTGCTGCAACACTAAGACAGGATATGAATGAGTACTTCACTGTCTTCCGCTGCACAGATTACTCAGTATTCATCACCGCCGAGCCGCACAGCGTTTACGGACAGCGACAGTGTGTGTACAACCATCAATCACAGTGTTTATAATCATCACCCTTATTATCACCACTCCCACTAACAAGTGTGCCGTCATCTGGACAATACTCCATCACAAAAACAACAAAACACACTCTGGTGATACGGTGAAGTCTCGCCACTGAGTGTTTAGGCGTGTGAGAAGTTTTGGTGAAGTTACGAACAGCAGCCCTGTTAAACCAACACCCAACCAAAGCAACTAAAGCAAATAAAAGTGAAGCTGAGTGAATTTATTTCCGTCTTCCCGTTACTTTTAAAGCTCAGGGCTCCCTGGAGGGCAGCAGAGACAGGGACAGAGAGAGAGAGCAGCCCATTCACTTCAGCTTCCTGTCTGCCTTTCTATCTTCCTCCTTCATCTCTTCCCTTTCTCCCCCTCCAAAAAAAAAAATCCATCCCAGCATGTAAACCCGCTCCCCGCTTCACCTCGACTCCTCCAAGGTCAGTAGAAAGAGAGGCGCGGCGCGTCTTCTTACCGTGCGTCCTGGGCTGGCTTCGTGCGGTGCGCCCTGCGTCGCCAGCGGGTCCTGTGGATAAACAAGAAAATCTCTCAACTACGAGAGGAGAGGAGGGCTAGTGTTTCCCTCCTGGGCTTCCCACTACCCGCCTCTCGGATCCCCTCCCTCTCTCTTGCTCCCCCCTCCTCTCTTTTCTCCACTTCTCCCTCCTCCTTTTAGTTGTAATTCAACTGTTGGCTGTTTAAGCACGAGATAACACGCGGGTCACGTGGTTCCTAGCGGTAATTACCGCACTACTGATGATGTCAGTGATCTGTATTTTAACAGTGAAATGTTTTGTGGTGTTAAGTAGTTGGTGATGTTCAAAAATGTTTTCACTGTATCATCTCAGCCGTTGCTGTTCACTGAAGTGGTGCTTTAGAGAGTTACCCCATCTTGTTTTATGTTAAATAAAATTAATAAAAAAAAAAAAAATACTTGTCCTGTCAGTGTTGATGATGGAACAGCAGCACAAAATAAAAGTCAGCCTCTGAAGGGCTCAACAGACTCATGTTTCAGATATAATTCAGTCTGAATGGTGTTTTTGAGATGATTTGACTGAATTGGTGCCTGATGACGCGACACATGAAGAGCCACAGCAGTGAGTTTCTTAGAGACCCTGACATACAGACTGGGATCTTTGTGAAGGATAGAAACATCCATCAGAAACTGATAAGAGGTGATGCTGTTGATCAACCTGTGCAGCTAACAATAATATTCCTGTCAATAAGTGACAGAAAGAGGAAATAAAATGTTCAGAGTTCAAAATGAGCAGGCTGTGAACAAAATGTCTTCTTTGTCTCCATCTTGTGGCGTTTACAGGAAGTAAAATGTGTCCATGCAGTCACATCCTGTATACATACTGTACATTCAATAATGTTGATGACATCATGCACATGTGAGCATGTTGTCCCTGAAAACTGCATTAAGTCTGTTACAATGTGAATCAAATGTAACAGTGAAACCGTTTCTTAAACTATGTTGTCTTCTTGTAAATGTTGATCATTTCTACAGCCTTCATACACTGTGTTAGCATTATACAGTCCTGCTGACTGACTCAACCTGTTTAAAGAAGCAAATCTTTAGTGACAATCTGAATTCTCCTTCAGAGCAAATAATGTCAGACAGCATCACTACATCTGTGTCTGTACAAGCCTCAGTACTCCCTCTCTTCAATGAGGCTGTCTGTAACAGAGCTGAGGATCAACACACTGCCACAACTTCACTTTACAAACTTTACCAACAACTGCAAAGTTTCTGCAGGTGTTTTTTTCTTTAAATAAATAGATTAAATAAATAAATAACAGACCAGCATGACAATCAATAAAACTCCATCAGTATTAAACAAGCTGCACAACTCTTCTCCAGTATGACATGTTTTATTCCTCATGTTTTCAGCTGTTCAGCTTCATCAGGGTGGTATGAGGCTGATTCAGGTTTCTTTATATACAATCAGTTCATGAGTCATGTGACTTTATAAAAGAAATGTTAAGTAATGAGTTTGTCTGTCCATAAATGTTGATGTTGAAAGAGTTTCACTGAGGAATTTGTTGTTATGAAGATTGAAAAATTGAGATTGAACCTTTAATGAGTTCAGATGAAACACTGGATTCTTGTAATAGTTGTTGTATAATTTTCTTCTATGATTTGTGTTTATTGTAATTTGTAGTTTTTCACACGATCATTTGACAGATGTGTGTCAAGAAAATGAAAACAACCTCATTGACACAATTTTGTATCAAAACTGTGATTTAATGTCACATCATGTGAAGCTGCATCCATCTGATTTACATTTTATTAACGTACAGTTGATTCAGGAATAAAATAACATGAAACTAAACTGTACTGTTGGAATTTCCTTTGTATTGAGCATAAACTGGACATTTATCATTCATGTTATTGATCATGTTTACACTACAACAGATGTCACATACAGCATGAAGAAGCTCTGTGAGAGTTAGAGACTTAAATAAAACAAAATCAAATTAAAACATGCTTTCTCAGAAAAAAACCCAACAGATCCAAAACTGAAACTGATGACATGATGCTGTTTGACTCAAACCAAGATAATAACAACAAGGAAAATTTACAGCTGTGATTAGAAAAGAATCGTCTCCTCCAGTTTCAGCATTTTGACACATTTTCTTGTCGACATAACTTTATTTTAAGAGGTGGAAGAACGTACGTCACAAATCTATTTGTTTTATGAACCAAAGGAAGAAGCATCAATGCAATCAGAGTATTTGCAAAACAGCATAAACAAATATTTTGTTGACATAAATGAAATAAAAACAGAATATCAACAGGAGTTACCACCTTTGATGGCTAAATGAAATAATTAAACACTTGATGACTAAAGCAGAAACAGATGATTTAAGTCAATATTGTTTTAGTGAGTTTTCATGAAAACAATAAAAGAATATAAAAAAACACTCAAGAAGACACTTAAAAAAAAACATTTCTGTGACTCTCAACAACAAATGATATAAAAAAAAAAAGACAATCAATCAGAGAATGTGTGTTGATCCTCTGAACCACTGAGACTCTGAGTGTGAAGAGTAAAAACTGAAATTAAAACATGATCAAATCATCAGAGATCATCAGAAGATCCAGAAATCTGACAAACAAAAACTGATGTCTGATGATGATCCTGTCAGGTTTAAATGATTTCAGTTTTGTTCATGAAAACCACTTTGGATCATTTATGACAGACAACAGAAACATTTCTTTGACATCAACATCAAATCAGATCTGTTTCAGACACAATAATAAGTGTGATGATGAGTTTAGAGTCTAATAAACCTCAAACGATCATGATACAGTAATGTTGAATGTAAAAGTTGGAACAATTAAATCACATTCCTGAACATCACAGAGAAATATCATCCTGACAGATTTTGATATCAGCAGTTTTAGCATCATCAGCATTTACGACACAGAAAAATGGGAAGAGTTTCTCAGTGAAAGTGTCTCTGTGAGTGTAGATGTGAGTCGTGTCTTCAGGGTCGTAGAAGGACACCTCCCCCCTGTCATAGTCCAGCTGGACTCTGATCCTCTGGAGACTCTTCTTCACTCTGATGGTCTCACCAGCACCATTAGTGTAATTTCCATCCTCATGCAATAAACACCAGATTCCATATTTTGGTGAAGCAAATAACTTTCCCTTCCTGTCAACTGACTCTTTAACCAAACCTACATTCCAGCGAGGATGATCTCCCACCTCCACCTCCCAGCTGTGTTTCCCTGAGCTGAAGCCCTCAGAGCCAAAAACATGAGCATAATTTGTGTTTCTCTCTGGATTGTCAGGAAGCTGCTGCTTTGTGTCTCCATATCTCACACTGGTCAGATCATCAGACAGATAGAGCCAGCCACTTGCAGTGTTTGGGTCCAGAATGACAGGACTGAAGTGGACCTTGTCCTTCATCTTCTCCCAGACTCTGAAGGACAGGTTGCCCAGGTGTTTGGCCACATCTATCAGCGCTCCTGAGACCAGCTGTGGATCTGACAGTGAGCACTGGACTCTGGCTCTGGTCTGAGTGGCTTTATAACTGCTGAGGAATGGCACGTTGTGTTTCTGCAGCTCTTCCTCAACAGCACAGATACTGTCTGACAGAGAGGAGATCTGCTCCTCCATCATCTTCATCTCTCTGCTGATAGTCTTCCCCTTCTGCTCCTCTTCCTCCCTCAGAGCTGCAAGTCTGGACTCCTCTTCCTCTTTCAGGAACTGGTGCAGCTTGTTGAACTCTGCTCTGATCTGCCTCTCTGTGGACAACAGCTGCTTCTTGGAGTGTTGAATCACTTCATTGTATGTTTTCTTCACTCGTTTGTATTTGTTCCTCTTGTCCTGTAGAGACTTTAAGTCAGATGTCAGCTGCTCCTTCAGCTCACTGACTGTTTGTTCTACAGGAACCAGCTTGTGAGTCTGGTGGAGAGAAAACTCACAGACAGGACACACAGCTCTCTGCTCGTCCTCACAGAACAATCTAGGCTCTTCTTGATGTTTACTACACACCACCTCCACCTTCTTCTCTCCTTTTTCTGTCTCAGATGATCCAGATTTCTGTCTCCCAGCAAAGGAGTCAGCCAGTTCCTTCAGAGCAAAGTTCACATGTGGACAATCCTTTGAGGATCTTCTTTTACAAATGGGACAGTTTTTGTTTTCAGTTTGTTCCCAGAATTTTTGCAGGCAGCTTGAACAGAAGCTGTGGTTGCAGCACAGAGACACAGGATCTCTGAAAGTCTCTGAACACACATGGCAGCTCAGGAAACTTTCAAAAAGAGCAGAGTTTTTCTCAGCCATTTGTTACTGAAGTTATTTTTCACTGCAGGACTCACCAAGTTACTGTCTCTTCTCTTGATTGCTTAAAATACTCCAGTCATGTGTTTTCCAGCAGAGATCTCACACCCTGTTATGGCGTCTCAGCAGAAAATTTCCATAATAAATGTTGTCATGTCATGTTGTCACCAGCAGATGGAGCTGTCAGGATGTCATTCAGAATTGAAAATTGTTCCTCTGTTTATTTTAATGTTCTGGTTGTTTTTGTTCAACTATTGCCACAGACACAAAACTAATTTTCTGAAAGGAAAAATCACACTGATAACTGCATTATTGCATCGGCATCCACCAGATATAGAACAATGATTATTAGTATTTGGGGGTGCAGAGCTGAATATCACCTATTTCAGTTGCTGCTCATCAGGCTGCACTGAAAGTGATTTGACCACAAGATGGAGCTCCTTCCTCATTAAAGACATGTTGCCATACAATGTGGTTTCAACAGGAAAGAGGACCTTTGAGATTAAATTCACAGCAGTGTGACACCTGTGATTATTCTTCACTCTGATATTTTCTCATCACTTAAGTTTTTTAATCGATTCTTGACTGCAGTGCTTCTCAAGCAAGTATGTTTCCATTTGGTGCCAACATGCCCAAAGGTCAGATGCAGATGGAGCAGGTGGGTGTTCAGTTTGTCCTCTACACCCTCTGTTCAGTCCTCATCATGGGAAAATTGTTTAGGGACTTCCCTACCAGACAGATTGTGGGTCACAGAGAAGGGTTGACACAATGTTTCCTCCATGTCGGCCTTTCTGTGTGTTTCCGCTTTCTGGCTGAAACACACTTAGGTTCATATAGTCCCATATGTTTCACCACAGTGCAGTCACATCTAAAGGCATGGTCAGAGATGTACAGGGAAAATAAAAAACACATAAATAAAGCTGCAAAAATATTACTTCCTCACTCGTTTGTAACTTGCAAGCCTTTACCTCAAAGAACCTTCATCCACTGAACTGTACAATAGTGGAGTGAACTTGCACTGTCAACTGAGATACTTACTGAAGAAGTTTAGGTGATTTATAGTGATTACCAGGTTATATTGTCTATAGTGTGCTTTATCTTCTGTGGTTTATAATTTTTTTTTTTCACAGAAAAAGTTGTGTCCAGATCTGACGTGTTAGAAGAGGGACCATGATAAAAACAGTTGACAGAGAGGTCTTTCAATTTAATTTGGATGTAATCCATTTGAATATTAATGAATAATGTAAAATAGTTATATAACCAGTGTAATCTTACTTAATGTAAAGGTATTACAATATTAATGAGAATAAATATATTTTTTTCATAAATGAATAAACACGCTGTTTTTAGACGAAAACAAGGTTGACAGAACCCTGTTTGGAGCTAGAAAGGTGGCAGGGTCCGCCAAATATAAACAAAGTAAAACAGTATGAAATTGAATTGTCCTTTAAGGTCAGTTTGTTTATTCTGTTTTATTCAGTCATGAAAATAAAGAGAGTGTGTTTATTCTGTGTGTTAAGGCATGAAAACATTAGTTAATAAAGACCTCCTCTGATTAAACGTTCATAAAACTACATAGTGCACCTTTAAGCAAAAATGGACCCTCCAGAATAAAAGCCCTCCACGCAGTCGACCTTAAAAGAAGAAAATATCAGTCGACCTTAAAAATTAAAACTGAGGGGGCTCGGTCGAGTGACGTCTCGGGCGCTGATTGGCTGCGTGTTCGAGGTATGCGGGCATGCAAATGAGAGGGCGGGCCTGTGGTAACGAGTAGGTGACGTCAGTTCCCCCGTTCACAGAGAGCGAAACAAACATGGCGATAGACTCGAGTGGACGGGGGTTAACGCTAACTTTATTCGTCTTTTCTTGTGTTTTTGTGGGCAGGCAGGCCGAAGCGGTGGCCTCGGAGTCCAGGGGCAACACTCGGATACTCGGCATGAGGCTGGAGAAGAGCGACATGCCGGCCGAGACCACCGAGAGAGGGGTTATTCAGGTGACCGAGGGCAGCGACACCCTCCTCCGGTTCTACGGGCTCCACTTGTTCGCGGACAGCTCCAAGCGCATCGGCTTCACGGAACTTTACTCCAGCGATAAAGAGGATGATGATTTTGGCGCAGTCGCGGTCCCGTTCAATAGGACTTGTTCCGAGATCACGAAGGATATAGTGGTGTTGGGGTCCATGGAGGTAAGCAACCAAAACACCTCCGGGCTGCTTCGAGTCAGGATCAAGCAGCTCCGAAAGAGCGAGTTGGTGAAGGTGTTCGGCTTGTGCGTCCGCGTCAAGGATGACAGGGAGCCGGTGTGGTACATGCTGGACGACATGGACGGCAGACTGCGGGTGGTGGAGGTGGAGAAGTCCTTGCTGCCCATCTGGCTGCAGGCGATCATCATCGCCTTCCTGCTTGTGCTATCCGGCATGTTCAGCGGGCTCAACCTGGGGCTGATGGCGCTGGACCCGATGGAGCTCCGCATCGTGCAGAGCTGCGGCACCGAGAAGGAGAAGAAATACGCGCGGAAGATCGAGCCCATCCGCAGGAAGGGCAACTACCTGCTGTGCTCGCTGCTCCTCGGTAACGTCCTGGTGAACACCACCCTCACCACCCTCCTGGACGACCTCACCAAGTCCGGGGTCGGGGCTGTGATCGCCTCCACCGTCGGCATCGTTATTTTCGGCGAGATCGTCCCGCAGGCGCTGTGCTCCCGGCACGGCCTGGCAGTCGGGGCGAACACCGTCCTGGCCACCAAGCTGTTCATGTTGTTAACTTTCCCCCTGTCGTGGCCCATCAGCAAGATCCTCGACTGCGTCCTGGGCCAGGAGATCGGCACCGTGTACAACCGGGAGAAGCTGGTGGAGATGCTGAAAGTCACCGAGCCGTACAACGACCTGGTGAAAGAGGAGCTCAACATGATCCAAGGCGCGCTGGAGCTCAGGAGCAAAACCGTGGAGGATGTCATGACCCCCATCTCCAACTGCTTCATGATCCACAGCGACGCCGTGCTGGACTTCAACACCATGTCCGAGATCATGGAGAGCGGATACACCAGGATACCTGTGTACGAGGACGAGCGGTCCAACATCGTGGACATCCTCTTCGTCAAGGACCTGGCCTTCGTGGACCCGGACGACTGCACCACCCTCAAGACCATCACCAAGTTCTACAACCACCCGGTCCACTTTGTCTTCCACGACACCAAGCTGGACTCCATGCTGGAGGAGTTCAAGAAAGGTTTGTGGGGAGCTGAAGGTGTTGACGCCTCTGATGATGATACAAGCCCTGATTGGTTTTGTGGTTGTCCGGCACAGTTAGCAGAGATGTGTGGCCCAGAGAGTCAGTCTGACTCTAAGCTCACAGTGTGGGTTTTTTAGGAGTCTGTCAGAGGTTTTGTCTGAACTTGATGCTCATTTTTGAGGCTTTAGTTTGTCGTGGTGTGTGTTACATACCACTGCTCCTATTTCCCTGATACAGTGAGCAGTCAGGCTGTGTTTAAACAAGGAGGTTGCAGTTGGGCTTGACCTTTGACCCCTTTGTGTAGCAGGCCAAGCTATAAAATGCATTTCCATCTTGCAATGTTTGAAGTTATCTTGCCTGCAACGTGGTATAGAAAACAATGTTTACTATTGTTGTTATCCAGAGTGCCAGGATGAAGTTGACCGTCTTGCAGTGAAACTGACATTACACGACTGGTGTGAGATATTTGATATCTATGATGTGTTAGTTTAAGTTTGAAGCTGTTGTCAGGCAGGAAGTCGTTCCAGTGGTCAGCCTGTCGACATCCTTGGCAGGTGTTAGCACAGAGAAGGTACGTTTGTTTCTTACAGTCTAAAGTCACTTAACACTTGACAAGGTAATACAGTACAAATGGCTCTGCTGTGGGGCCGGTCAGTTCATCGACATGTTGTCGAAATTGCATTAATATCCAGATCCCATAAGAACTTTTTGACGAAGATAAAATTTGAGATTTTCTCCAGATGTAAGAAAACACGTTTGTTTGACACAAACCCCAACAACTGTCACATCATCACGATTTCATTAGTTTCTTTAGTGAACATTTAAGTCATTCCCTCTAATCATGAAACATTTTTAAAGATCTGTCAAAATAGCCGCATCATGCACCACATCGTGCAGCCCTGCTCTGCTGATAATGGTGACGAGGCTTTTTCAGGAATCAAATGTAACCGTCTGTCAGATTCGTGGTTGGTGATATCAAAAACACTTCTCAGTTTTGCTTCTCTCTTCCTGCGTTTCCTCTTACAGCACATGCACACACACACACACACACACACACACACACACACACACACACACACGTGCGGGCATAGCCAGACACAAATACGCACACATGTGCTCACTCCCTCTCTCAGGAGGACACACACACACACACACTGACGCCATCCCCTGCAGGGATGTATTTTTCCTTTCTCAGGCATCTCGTCTCAAGGTCACAGACAGTAGACGCACACACACTTGCTGTGTCTATATCTCAGCACGGTGAGGAATGACTGATTGTCTTTCTGTCCATAAGTATTAGACTGTAAGACGTTAAAACTTCACCAAACTTTGCTTGCACTATCAGCACCATGTTTGAGCCAGTATGATTTTGTCTCCCTAAATGCACCCCAACAGAACAACAGTCTCTTAATTCACTTCTGTCACCGTAGCTGTAAACATAGCTGTGATCAGCTGCTGTAGACTGACTTTTGAGTTGCTGTAGTGGTGGTGCACGGCGCGTTGTGACATTTTTGGCCAGGAAACTGCTCTGCGGCTTGTCTTCGTAGGCTTGGCTGGCTTGGTGGGAGGGTTTGGCAACAAGCTGTAGTGCCCACACACACAGAGAGTTGAAACCAGTCCACATGGCTCAGAGCTTGGCAGAGAAATTGACTGTAAGTGGTTATGACACACATACCCCTTTCACACTGGACAAAGAAACCCACTAACATCTGGCTTTTGTCGTCAGTGGGAAAGGCTACAATCGGCATGATTCCCGGGTCATATGACTCTGCAGTAGTCACAGTCGCTCCAGCGCCTATCAGCTGTGATAGAAACATGACACCTGGGTGGACACACACATTTTCACCGTTTTTCCAGTGCAATGCTGTGACGCACGTTGGCATTTACATTTTTTTCAAGCCTTCCTTGTTCAAGCAGCGCTCAAACATCCTTCAGTCTGCGTTGAGTTCAAAAGAGAGACTGAAGTAAAACAGCAAATTCATGTTTTATAAAACCTCCCTATCCTGTTAATGTCAGTATAAAAATGGTATTGGTTGCTGTGTATTGTGTGGAGTTTGAGTGTTATTGTGGTAAAGAAAGCCCTCAGTGTCTCTCATTAAACAACAATTTCACAGTTAAGTAGAGATTACTTGAGCTAACTGCCGGTTCTGCTATTTATCCAGATTAAGATGTCAGTGGAAAGGATATTGCTCATGTGATTACTTTAATTTGAGTTTGATGAAATTTCAATAAAAAAATGAGAGACAAATACTCGAGGGTTGCTGCAGCATTTTACAAAGCTTTGGGCAACTGCTTCATGTCGTACGGCCTCCCGTCAAGATGAACTGTCTTACAAATCTAGTCTTGAACAGTCTGAAACCTCATATTTTGTCACATAGATCAACGAAGAGACAAGACAGAAAAATTGAGCTCGAGGCTGAATGTGGTGGGAAAAGTCTGATGATGCGACATCATGTGTTGGGGGCATCTTCTGCCATCAAACACCGCTCAGTCACAGCTCAGTCCTGACGTGATGCATCAGCTCATCCCACCAGAACATTATAACAGATTTGAGAGTTTAATGTTGAAGGTGTGAATAACCTCACCTTCCCTGGTAATCCTGTGCATTAGCGTGATACCCTTCTTTACTGTGCTTAGTCAAAGTCAGTCTGCAGCCGCACCAAATCGGCTGAAACTTTGCATCAGTGCAACAGCACGATTGGCTGACATGTCTGTTCAGTTTGTCTGTTATAAAGTGGATGATCGGCTTTTTGGGGACGAAGGGGCCGGATATGTGTCATATAACCAACATCTCTGACGTTGTGGACTCTCTTAATTCGAAATGCTTTAAGTGGTTTGTCTCCTCTCTTAAAAGGCCTGATAGAAAATGAAGTCGCTCTAAAATCAAGCAGATCATTTCAGTCGGATCAGTGCAGTCCATCTAGTCAGCGTCTTGACTTGAAGTCAGTTTATGAAATCTGTTACACTAGTTTTTGTGAAAACAATGTGTCTGTCAACTTAACAATTAATAATAAGTATAGCCAGACTGTGTGTTTCATGTGAAGTGACTTTTACTCCATAGAAATCTGATACCTTAAAAGTAAAATTCAAATCTGCAGGTCAGTACTCCAGGAGGCTGACCAAGCTGTGAACAACGTGACTTTTCCTCCTAAAGCAGCATGTAGTCTTTTAAGTATCAGAAGAATGGGTCGAGAATCTTTTGAATGTACTTAACTGTAATGAGTGGAGATGAAGAGGAGGGGAAAGATCCAGAAGCTGTACTTTAGTTCTCTCTCCTGGAAACAGCGGAAATGAATCTCTCTTAAGTTTGAGTGGCACTTCATTTATAGATGAGAGCCTGCACAATGTATTTAGTAAAGAACTACAGGGTTGATATGCAGCTGTGGAGGGTCTTTGAAGTCTCTCTTAGCTGGATGCATGTGAAAGCAGATCTTATCTATTTCTTGCTATTTGTCTTCTACATCATCATCGAGCATCCTGTAGACTTTTACTTGAGAAATCATGATCATTTAGTGTTTTTTAAATTAAACTGGCATGATTAGCAACAATGTCTGTTACCAAACAGGCAAAGACAAGAACATCCACAGGAAATAAAATGTAAAGATACAATAATCGCTTCCTGACACTGATTGATTGACAGATAATCTTCCAAGTAGTGCAAAAAAGACGAGTACTTGATTCCTAAAGATTGTCAACCACTTTGTTTTGAGCACGTCAGCCTCCAGCTTGATTGGCCTGCCGGGCCCCTGACCCGACTCCCCGCTCACATCTCAAGTTCCTCTCACTTGCCGCTTGGCATCAGTTACCATGGTGATGGCATCCAACAGAGTCGGTGTGCGTACCCACGGGTTTCTATAATCAAATCCACTCCGTCAGCCAAAGATTTGAGCTCAAGTTCCCTTCAGGATTGATGGCAATGGAGGTTATCAATACTGTTTACTCTGACATTCTCCTTCACAGTGTGCACCAGCCTGTTCAGTCAACAAGATGTGACCTTTCAGAGGGTCTCTATGAGGTGACCTTATTAGATGAGATAAAATTTTAATGACAGGCTGACTGTTGTTGCAGGAAATAGAATCAGCAGACATCAAAGAAAAGGAGAAAATATGTAAGTAAGGAAAGTTTATTTATATAAGAGGGTGTGGATTATGGTTAATAATAGCTCAAGATGTAAAACCAACTGAGATTTACTCAAATGACTTCTGGTTCATCTTTTAATTTAAAGTGATTATAAAATGTTGACAGTGCCAATGTTTGCCTCTCATCTAGGTTTAAGTTCATGCAGACTGGACTTCAGGCATCATTTAGAAAACACACAAACACAAGTGAACCGTGAATTCACTGGAGGCACATTACACTCTGTCAACAGACTGTCACATGTTGTACCCTCAAGTAGTGTGTTACATTAGCCTACATTATGGCATCAGGGAGTCTGCCTCCCTGAAAGAATAAAAGCAAAGGATCAAGACAAAAACATGCACGACAGTCTTTATTTGTGCTTTTATGTCTTAGTTTTTTCTTATTGATAGTTATAATTAAGAAGGCGCAGCTTAAACACCGTCCTTTTGAAAACATCCTTTTCGTTAGTGCAACTATTTTGGCCATTTTATCAAAAACTTGCAAAGTAACACTGAGCTGAACATAAAATTAAATGACTAGTTAATTTCCAATAATTATTTGGCAACTTTTGTGATAATTGTCATAACAATCATTTAAAATTCACAGATTCTGGCTTCTGAAATGTTAATATTTGGTGGTTTTCTTGGTCTTCTATGATATGAACCACATGCCTCTGGTTTTTGGATGCTTTTTTTTCTTTTGACAAAACAAAACATTTGAATCTGGCTGGTGGGGCTTTGAGAGATTGTGATGGGCTTACTTTTCTCTGTGCTGACATTTTATGGACCAAAAAGATTATTCTATTCATCGAGAAAATAATCAACATATACATATACAGCCCTGGTTGAACGAAAAGCCAATGGATGTCTGTAATTCTCCCTTCACACTGATCAAAAAACCCACTAACACCCACTAATATCTGGCTAATGGGTACAATCGGCATTAGCTAATGTGTCAAATGACAGTGTGAAAGAAGACTGAAGTAGAAAAGTTACCATTCTTAGTGCCTCCTGTCTAACTAATAACAGCCCAGGTACTGCCCTTGTGCAGCTCTCAACAGAGATGAGATAGAAGTGAGATGTCTCACTCCTTAGCGGCTTGGTGAGAAATTCAGTCTAAATCAGAATGGTAATGATTAAGACTTTTTAAAACCGGTTCAATGTCTTCTGGATTCGAAATAATATTATTTGAGTGACAAGACTTGAATGTCTTGTTTTGAAATGCAATATCACAGGCGAAAAAGGAGGTATTTCAGCTGTAATTTAGTAATTACTACACTTTTCTGCACTACTAATATAATTTGTGAAGCTACAAGAGATTGGATGTGAGTCAGGAGGCAAGGTTTAGGACTTAAAGGTTAAGACGAACATTCCAGTTGAACCTCAAACACTTTGAGCCTCTCAGGAAATTAACCAGCTTGTGTTTTGTTTGTGGTTGTCAGCACCGACTGCATTGTCTGCTGTTTATCAGTGTTGTGGCACTTATCTGACCACCCCACCCAGTCTTTAAGACCCGATTATGTGTGCTACGTTTTAATGACCGTTTTTCTGTGAGGTAGCAGTATATCTTTAAACAAAACTTCTCAACAGGTTTCAGTGAAATTTAGCAAGCCAACAAGAGATGCGACTTTTAGGTTCAGTTCGAGGAATTCACAACAACCCTTCAGACAACTGTAGGAACATTGATTAAACAGAAAGTGAACAACAATGTGGACAGTCAAGAAGTTGTCATTTGTCATGGGAAAAATGTCAACCATTCTTCTTAAATGCAAAGACTTGCTGCTTTTCTCTCATGATTGAAAATGGAAAATGTTGGTTTTTGGAACGTCTGAGACAGAACAAGCAGGTTTAACCACAGCACCTCAGCTCTGGAAACCTGTTTTTTCAGTGTTTTCTGAAATTATGTAGACCGGATAATTAATAAATGAACTGAATAAATGATTGAGAGATTATTTAAAAATGAAAGTTTAGTGTGAAAGTCCAACTCAGACTGAGATGCTGTTGAAATTGCTGGAAAAAAGCTTGTTATTTAAGGGGAATTAAATTAGTACATTTTTTGTAAAAGCTATGGAAAATGTTTGAATATTTTTGCTATTTTCTTTTAAAGATGTCCCAACCAAGTTTTATTATGGCCGAGATCTCAGTTCTTTAATATTGTGTGTCTGTTTAATACAGAGTCCAATCAAGTTACATTAAACTAAACGTTAGTGTTGTGATCTACAATATCACTCAGTCCACTCGTGAGTGTACACTGGTGTTACAGAGTGAAGCTTCCTCCTTCGCAAACACTCTTTGGCTGAGCACAGGCACTTGCAGTAAGCACTTTGGCTGTACTTCAGCCAAGTGTAATTTGGCCCCTCATCAACTTTCTCACAGATTTAACTGTTATTAGTGACAGCTGATTTGACCCACTGCTAGCAACGTTTGTCATTTTAACAGGTGACCTTGACTGTCAGCGGTAGCTAAAAATGTCAAGCTGCTACCTGAATGTTTTGTACACAGCGCTTCGCTTATTAGAAAGACAGAGGAGTTTAGTGAATACATGTACTTTGCCCACCGTTGTGTCAGAACTCATATGCAGTGAAATGTTGTACTGTAGAGCAGAAAGAAGAGCAGCTTTGACAACAGTTAGGAAACTACCTGGTTTCTTTCTTTATTTAAGCAATTCTTACTTACTAACTAGTCACTTTGTCATGTGTCCCCACAGGCTGCCCTCACTAACCTTTGTACCCACACACACACACACACACACACACACGAACACACAAACACACACACATGTACTTGTACTTCTATACATCATAACTGACCCCTCCCCCCTTTCCTTTACCTTAAAGGTGCAATATATGGTGCTATATAACCCTCAGGGACCAGGGGAGTGTAAGTGTTTACAATGCTAGTGCAGGAACTTTGGACTGGGATGGGCCAGGGCTAGCTGGTTAGCATGCTAACCTAAGTAGATACCTTTGCAACACAATTCATAGACATCATAATGTCTTTGATGACTGTTTTTATTTTTAGAAAATGTTTTCAATTAAAATTCTTACATATTGCCCCTTTTAATTATCACAACTAAATGCTTAACCCCATCCCAAACCCTAACCTCAACCTGAACCTAATTCTAACCCATATAGGGTTGATGTATGCATGTATCCCCACTTTGCCACGGCCTTGTTAATTGTCAGCCCTTCAATAGAGACATAGGAAGATATAGGATTATACGGGGTTGAATGAAGAAAACCAAGTGCTAACCTTCAGACTGCACTTTGAAGGTTTAAAAACTCTGTGGTTAAAAACTTGCAGTCCTCACTATGTATTAAGTACAAACACACACATTTACACACACCTCTGCACTAATGCTTGTGACTCACACATATACATGGATTTGCACAGTTGTATTTTTACATTTACTGCATTCCTTACTCAGACCCTTGCCTGAACTCTAACCTAAACCTAATCTCAGTTTTAATCTCAACCTTTAACCCAAATCCTAACGGTGAAGCAGAGGACCACCAATACTTATTTTGGCTGCCTCCCTTTTTTTTTTCAAGTATTGAAGAACATAGTTTTACAATGTTGAGTATTAGATTACCCAATCTCAGTCCGATAAGGAGGTTGTTACAGGGCAGACCTGAATCTCCACTCCTCCTTTTGTGTAATGGGTGTGTCTCTGTTTCTCTCTTTCCCACTTCCATCTTTACCTCCAGATATCCTGTTTCTTCTGTTCCTCGTTCTTCCTTTTTTGTTTTGACTATCTAGAACAGAGCAATTTCAGTAACTCTGCGATACAATACTGACAGTCTTTACTTTTACATTAGAGCTGGAGGTGTGCCAGTAAAGTGAAAACATGGGAGGCACCTTGCTTTGTTTTATTAATAGTTAAAGGTTCAGGAGTTCAGAGAGCTCTTCTGAACTATTATCCACTCCCCATATTTGCTCATTGGTTCTGTATGGGCCTCATTACAGTAGTTAAAGTTTCAAAGAGGGTCATAACTGATATTCATAATTTTTTTAATATTACATTTTCAGAAATGGGTGTTTTGCGGCATTCACTTCAAGTATAAACTGGCCTTTTGAATGTACAGGACACTGCCTGTGTCCTTGAAGACAGCTGTCTCACTTAGCTTTGATGAGTCAGAGGCATTCATTGTGTTGTTGGAAGAGAGGATACATATTATTAAAGATTATTAAAACATGATCTGGGAAATTTAAGGCTTACATCGATGGTAGCCTCTCCAGCAGGCTAATATTGATGTTAGTGTCTCCAGCAGGCAAACATCAGTGTGTGCTTCTCAAATGATTACAGTTTAAGAAGCCTTTCAGTCATTACATTTTGTTTTACTTGTTGTCCCCCATCTTCATTGTCATTGTCATACAGACCCAACAACATTACTTTGGCAGTAATTTTGAATTTAGGACAGAGTCTATGATTCCCATCTTCAGAAGGTCTTCAGTCAGGATGGTTCTGTAATAGATAAAGTCCTGTTGGGAGATGAGATGTTTTCCAAAATGTTGTCAGGAAATATGTTTCTGTAATACCAAAAATAAATGTCATCCTATTATTATCAAGCTCAAATAGGATTTCAGACTTCGGCCATTTCTAAAATAAAGACACTGGCCTCCTGATACAACTCTGTCGATCTGATCTGACGTTTTCAATGTGAGAATCATGACACAAGTTACATTGTTTTCAGTTGGATAATAATGTAAATAATATAACTTGAGGGTGAGGGTTAGCATTTCAAACAACAAGAGCTGAAGTGTGTTGGACACAAACAGAGATGGAGAAGTGTAGAGATGGGTGTGGCATCTTTTTTTTGTTGTGCCTCTGTTTGTCTTTTAAACATTAGCTTTAGGTCAGGTTGGCATCAGTAAAGTCTTGCATCCTCGAAAAAGAAATTAAGTCTATCAATCTAAAATGGCTCAAGAGGTGTTGATTTTGAACTCAAAGAAAGTTAAATAAGATTTTGTGTCTTCATGTAGGGGTCGCCAGTGATTCGTTCGGTCCCTGTCAAACAAGTTAGCAACAATAATGCCTGAAGGGTTAGCAGAACTAGCTGCTCCTTTTTACAAAATACTTACCTGCCAACGCACCTGCCAGCCAGCTCTCATTTTCTTATGAGTGTCAATGAATATTTGACTTTCTATTTTTAAGAGACAACCTCTCAGGTGTGAGCATGCTGGCTTAAAAAATTGTGCAACTTTAAGATCACGCCTTAGATTAGATAGATAGATAAGCCTTAGATTTATCAGTGCTGGCGCAGACACCAGATGTGGGTGGAGCTGGACTAAACAATCCTTCATCAACGCTCAGTACGAACAGCAGCTGGTAATCAGTAGCAGCCAATTGTCTCTCTGATTCCCTCTACATTCTTATCAGCCGCCTGCTGCTTCTCTCTCTGTCTCTTCCTGTGTCACTGTTGTAAACTTGAAGTGCTGACCGTGCAGTTGCGGCCCTCTCTACTTCAACTTAGTGTGTGTGTGTGTTTTGTGTGTGTCACTTCAACACTTCCAGACTCTGCGCCATAATGATATCAGTCAGCATGAAGAAAGGGCAGCTCAGCAGAAATGACTGGATGTCCCAAACACGACACACACAGCTTTGTGTCTGTTTGTGTGAGCTGAGGTTTTGCTACACATCACATTACATAACACTGAACCTATTATGTACTTAGTAGTAGGATTCCTCTCATTCTAAAAGATATTTTGGACGAACAGATCGGGCTGGAGGTGTTTTAGTTTGAGATTGAATGGGCATATTATCATTATAGTAGTTAGTATTGTTTAATGTTTTGGACCTGATTGATATAAGTGGCGCCTTACTTCAGTCAGGTCGGGCTAGTCCATCTAGCAACTCTCTTGCCTTAAGTGGTCAAAAAGAAATAAACACTGTTTTTCTGCTGATGGTGTTGCTAAGGAGTGAGCCATCTTGCTTGCTTCTCATCTCTGTTGAGAGTTGCACATGCCCAGTACCAATCCGGCACTCGCGATAATACGTAAATGAGCTGAAGTGCAATAAAAATTTTAATTATCCTAGAAACAGGAGCTAACATTTTGGATATGAAATGATGTTGTTACCTTGCATGTATGACACATGGTTTCCTTTTGTTCTCATGTATTTACTTAAATAAAGGTTAAGGCTGCGGTCACACATCTGCGAATGCAGACGAATGTAAATTGCCTGCCGCTGCTGTCTGTGCGCAGGATGTGAGACACACAGAACTCAGTGTGCTGGTTTGTTGTCTTGTAGTTCCCCAATTTTGAAATCCAGGCGAAGCAGAGATGCAGATTTGCTTAGCAACCAGACACTAATATTTTGTTGCCCCTTTGCAGACATAGAATGGGAGTGAATGAGAAGCGAATGTTAATTTCTTTGCGTGTGTGACTGCAGCCTAAACATGACAATTAACTTTATTATTTGCGACGAACTTGTCCAGTCGTGCAAGAGAAAAAAAATCATTAATGTTAAACCCTGTTGGTATCGACTTTTTTGAACTGAATATCTGGTTCGTTATCTTTTTCAAATATCATTTTTGGACTGTGGGTCAGAAAAACCACTCCAAGAAGTCACCTGGGCTCGGGGAAACTGTGATAGACCTGTTTCAGAATTTTCTGACATTTGATAGACTAAACAATGATTCAATTGAGAAAATAATCAAGAGGTTTTCAGAACTAAAAGTAATCTTAAGTTACAGCATGGTAATAGTGCGGCAATAATTTATTTCTAAAACCATGGCTGAGTATTTTGCTGTGTCAGCGATCTACATGACGCAACAGCTGTAATCATTTACACACCAAAACATGTAAACAAAGGCCCGGGTTTGAAAAACACTGGAATTCCACTTTAACATGGCACCATCTCTGCTGTAGCCAAAAGTGGTGAGCGTCTCGTCATGAGATGCATTGAAGTAGTTTTGTTTCTAAAACAATCAGCAATATAACTAATCTACAAAACAAAAATATAACCATTTCAGTAGCTACTTTACAGCCCTTAAGATCAGAGTAGATCTGTCTACACAGGGCCCCGGTGTAAGCTGGAAAAACAGGTTAGAAAAGCTTGACCTGTCCAGCACAACAAGCCTTTGTGTGTGTGTGTGTGTGTGTGTGTGTGTGTGTCTGTGAGAGAGTGTGTACTGTATTTACAGAAGTGTGTGTTTTTGTATCTGCATGCGTATTTGCAGCCACGCATTTTTGTTTCATTCCCTCACAGCGTGCATGTTTTGCAGCCGGTAGCAGCGGTCAGTGCCGCTGATATGTGGCCGGCCGGTTGTGTTTTGTGCGTGGGCGGTATGCGTGTGGCATTCCTTTCCCATACAGACGCATCGCTCTCCCCCTTGTCCTTTTGTAGCCGGTGTTTCATGTCAACAAACAGGCCAGTTTGCAGGCTGGTGACGGAAGAGCCAGAGGGCAGAGAAACAGACTGGAAGGTCACCTGCCCTGCCGGGAATATCTGTGTGCGCAAAAGACATTCAGTGATGACCGGATTCAGTTCAATTAAAGATGAAGTGAAACCGAGAAAAGCAAAACAAATCTTCTCACAATACAGGATGCTAAAACTGCTCAGAAAACTGAACCCTCACATGTTGAGGCTTATGTGTGGAAAGGTGTTCATTTTTCTTGCTAATGTTGTGTAATGTTCAGTCAAAAAAACAAGAAGCTGCAGCCTGTCGCTCAGCACAGTTTAGCGTTTGTGACAAAGGTCAATTTGATTCTCAGTTCCTGTTTTGGTGAATTGTTCTTCTCCCTCTGCTCTCACATAGTCGGCTGTGTCTTCGCTTTGGAGAAAATCTTTTTTTTTTAAGCACAGTATGCCTGCGACAATCATAAAATCCTTAATAACAGATCATGTAAAAGGTAATAGAAGCTGCCAGTTATAATGATCATGACGATAAAGTAGATGGATGGATTAAGAATCAAGCAAACATTTCCTGGTCCGAGCCTTTCAATTGTTATTTGTGACATATTTGTTTATACGATGGTAAACTGAATATCTTTGGGTTTGGACTGTTGGTCAGATGAAAACAAGCTGCTCCACGACGTCACTCCTGAAGGACACTGATCACAGTTGTCTGCCGAATTACAGACGAAATGATCGATCAGTTATTAGTGAGATTAACTAATGAAAATAATCCTTAGTCACAGTCGAAGATATATTGATAGGTGGATTTGATAAGAGGATGATTCTTAAAACAAAGCCTTTTCTATTCCTTTCTGGCCTTCCGTATACACGTAAACTGCATTTTAGGTCAGAAAATATGTATCAAATTACTGTAAGTAAATGAATAATTAGCTACTATGTTAATGTTTTTAAGTCACTTAAGTTAACTTTTAAGAAATGACCTGATTTTGACCTGAAAGTTGATGCAACTTTGGCATATGTGGCTCAGCAGATTGATCATCGTACAGTAATCACATTGATAGCAGTTCGATCCCTGGCTCCTTCTGTCCAGATAGCCACGTGTCCTCGAGCCATACACTATACTCCAGTTACTCCAGATGGTTAAGTCAACTCCTTGCTTTTATTTTGTGGATATGTGTGCGGAAGCTGAATTAAAGGCACATTGCAAAACACTAAATTGAGTCCATTGCAGCTTCTGTTTTCATGCTGACTTTCAGATTCACCTCAAGTGAAATTCCAAGTCAATTTAAGCTGGAAAACACACGTTGAGAGGAGTTAATAAAGGATTATTACACTCAAGCCGGTTGAATATGAAAAAGTGAGTCCTGAGTGACTTCAGAGCTGACCAGTCACTGTCACCTCAGTTTACAGCCTGTAGAGAGGATGAGCGTCGGAGGGATGGATTTTTTATTTTAGCCAGAAAACACCCTCCTGTCATGTCATATTCTCATTCCGATAAGTGACAGCTGTTTGTATTTCTGTGCCAGCCTGAGGTGAGCGTGCTGCACTGACAAACACACATCTCACCAGAAAATCAGCAGCTGCAGACGCACAGGAGCTTGGTGACTTTGTGGGTTTTTTTAATTGTAGACTCAGCTGACACAGGTCAGACACTGAATGCATGAAGCAGTCTGTGCTTGGCTGAACTTCCCTGTACACTGTGTGGTGTGTGTGTGTGTGTGTGTGTGTGTGTGTTTTTGTGTGTGTGTGTTTTTGTGTGTGTGTGCGAGCTCTGGAGGAGGCAATAGACGCTCAAGTGACTCTCCAGTAACTGGGGGTAAGTATGTCCCCCGGGGTCCTACTTCCTCTGAAATATTGACTCAGCACCACAGGGATAGGTCTCACACACACACACACACACACACACACACACACACACACACACACACAGAGTGCCTTTTCCATTACATGATGTCTCTATTTTCGTTGCTACAGTGATATCGTGTGGAATGAACAACGATCAGCTAATGAATGTACTCTGAGGCTTTCTTACCGTGGGACACTGTTGACTAATGCTCTCCATCCTGACCAAATCACACCTTATGCCTTGGTCACACTACATGACGTTCAGAGTCATCAGATTGCTGTAGTGTTCGCAGGCTTTCTGTCTTGTAATCAGACAACCTCAAAGTCGTGTGGTTGGCAAACTACATGACTGATCAGCGGCAAGGAGTCAACCATTAAAGAGATCTTACAAGAAGTGATCCAGGAGATGAAAAGGCGTCGGTGTTCCTTGCAAAGCACAACTATATTTTCCTCCATTTCTACAGAAGTCCAAGAATTATTTTTGATTTAGCGGGGAGGACATGACACGTTAAAGACAGTCCGGTTTGATGGGAAGGTCAGAAAGACAGGATTGTAAATGTTATTGGGATTTTTTCAGTTACCCGTACCAGTGCAGCATAAAAGGTATTCTATGTTTTCCATTGTCTGAGCATCGACACACATCAGTGTTCCTAAAAATCACCAGTTTCATCACATTTACTCTACTGACCTCGACTACTGCTTTAGTCAACTTCAGTCTGTGCATCTGTCTGGTCTGGAAGTTCAAGAAGCTGGAGTATTTAATGCAGTGTTCAAGACACATGCAGAGCAGCATGGCCATCCAGGTGCTACTGTTTTCCCCAAGTCCTTTTAAATTGGGTACCTGCCAACCTGATACTTGTCTTTGCCTAATGTGATAGAGATCCCAATGAAGGCTATACTGTAACAGCAACACATAATATATGATAAATAATAAACAGCTGTAGTACTGATTGTGCTCATTATGTTTAAGGAACAACTTAATCCAGACACTGAAAGTGCTGTTTCAAAACTGATCATCTTAAATTATTCACATGAAGTTTAACTGGGAGATTACGACTCCTTAAATTGGTCGTGAGGCGTACAAACACCTGATAGCTGCCTGTCATCAGATTGCTCAGAGAGTTAGCGTTAATTAGCAACAGCTGATGTGACCACAGTTTGTAACCAGTGAAAGTGACGGTTAGCAGCGGCTAAAAAAATTCACTGTTCTTTGCTAATAAGATAGAAAGAGGAGAGATAACAGATTATTTGGCTTTCAGAGGGAAATTGGTCACTATGCCAATCTGGTTGTGACTTGCACAGTTGCGACAAAATAACCTTTCGTCATTCCACTATCTGATTTTTCCAGGCATAATGCAATGCGGTCGTACAGGAGAGCAGCTTTGCAACACTAGCGTGCTTAAGTGGACGAAACGCACACAGAAGAAGGATCTGCGTTTGATCTGGTAATACAGATCAAATCCAAATCCGAAACAGATCTCCAGGACTGACTCTGGACGTCTTTAGTGACATTACACTGTGCTAAATGAAGTTAGAGTGACCAGCAGAGGCTCTTTTCACCAATTCGTTTTGACAGCGTGGTGTCAGTACGTTTTTAAAACAAGTCCTCGCTCAATTGGTGGATTGAGTATGTATTTCTTAAGTCTTGAATTTTTTAGTATTTCTTAAAAATGTGTCAACGTAGCAATTGTGAAATGTCACAGGGATTCATGTGTCCTTGAGCAAGAAACTGAACCCCGTGTTTCACCATACGCAGCATTTAACTGTAGGCTAGTCAGTTTGCGATGTTGGGCTTGAGCAATCTCCTTATCTGTGATATCATTTCCTGGCATAATATAAACAAAATGGCTCCTCCATTAGTAAAAAATGTTGCTGCTCACAGCTTCTCTACCTCAAATCTGGTTTGCTTCTTTTCGTGAAAATGTAACACCATTTTGTGAGACAAAATCAACAGCTTGAAAACATTTAGTTTGTTCTGGGAACTTGTGATCCTGGAATCATAAACCTGAAATTATTCCATCAGTCTTCATGTTGTCATACAAACTGTTTTGACCATCTGTAGCTTGTAACTCAGCCAACGATGACTGTCCAGCATCCAGACTAAATATACAGTACATCACCCGCCCACCCCGGCATCTTGTGTCGTGACATCACAGACCCCCCCCCCGCAGTAAAGCTGGCCTTGCTGGAAATGGATTCCTCAAAGTCCCGCTGCTCTATTCACGTAGTAAAACCAAGCAAGGTCAAAGCGGAGAATGTGGAGTGTGTTGATGTCGTCGTGCCAGCAGCGCCCACTTTGCCAGGACATGCAGGCAGACATCAAGGACACACAGACAAAGACAAAAACACTTCCAGTCTTCTTTTAATTGCTGGTCATATGAGCTCTTTGTAAATCCCATTGATCTGCGGCGCTCTTTTTAGAAACAGGAGGCAGGCCTTTGTGATTTCTCGCTGTCTCTACCTCTTCTCTCTCTCCCTTTTATCCTTTATAGTGATATGATAGCTTGGTGGTTTCGGGGAGAATGACAATAAAATCCTATATTTAGGAATCAAATTGTCTCACTCGCCCTCAGCTGCCCGAAACAAATCCAATCACTTAATGGTGTGTCTGTGTGCGCATTAGCGTGTGAAACAAAACGTAGTTTAAACCAGTTGCTTGCATGTGTACCCCCGTATGTTTGACTGGCTGGGAGAAATTATCCACCCGGGGACCAAACCCCCATAAATCCTCTGAGTGCTTCACTTTTGCAGCATCATTAATAATTCAGAGCATCGCCGGGGGTGTCTCCGGAGACCATCTGCACTTGGAACAGTTTGTCATGTGGAGAGAGTTCGACAGGGTGCGTGTGTGTGTCTTGGTGTACATGTGGGGTTTTTGTTGTACAGTAACACTCGTGGCCAAAGTCCAGGCCCAACCCCTGCTGTAACGACCTGCACACATTATCAGGATATTTGTGGTGCAAGCAGAGGGAGTGGGCCGATGGGTTAATGTTGGAGCAGAGCTGCTATCAAACAGAAATCACGATAGGACTGTTTGTCATGTTCGAGGGGCTCGGCCAGCTTTGTGTGTTGGAATGGACAAACCAAGAGCTGTGATATGATGATGATGTAATTACATCCTTTCTGCTCATCCAGTTGCACGCTGTTTTATTTTGAATGAGGATGTAGGATGAAGCCGAGACAAAGCTGACAGCTCAACATGCCAACACGAGCAAGACATGACTGTTGACATCATCATTTTACATTTTCACAATATCGCCTAGCTCTGAGCGTTGATCCTTTGGCTGCATATAGCACTAGTGGTGGCTCAGTTGGTGGTGCCATTGGAACAGCAATTTACCAGGATCACACATCACATGAAAAGACATTAATTGGTAAAAAATATTATGTTATTTGATTTTGTGCTTTTGAGAAGATTTAAATTCTTTCAATTTTTTTTGGTATGAGCACAACATCACTCTTGCCCTCGCCCCCGGGACATTCCTCGGTGTTACTTTTTTTTCTTTCGCGTGAAAACCTTCTGGCTCCGACTCCTCCGAGTAGGCTGGCTGATCTTTTTCTGACTGCCTCTTCCCTGCTTGTCCTGCATGGTGCCTCTGCCGACGCCATGTCAGGTTACTATAGTAACCGGGACTGCAGCGGAGTGCTGTGAATGAGGAGGAGAAATGAGAAAGATAATTGAGTTGTATGCGGGAATGATGACTTAATAGCATGTCAACACGTGAATGCAGCGTGACATGATCGTAAGGGTAAATGGGAGCAAATGAACCGCCGTCGTTTAGAAATGAGATCCTGATTGTTTATTGTTACGATTAATCATACAGACCTAGTTTACATTGGATTTTTAATCACCTGGTGATTCTGTGTGTGTCCAAAAGATCTAATAATTACCGTCAAATACATTCCTTATCTCATAAAACTTTGGATAAAACTTTATATGAAGCTGTGAATGCTGCTGTAGAGGTAAGCAAAAGGACAAGATCTGCTCACAGTATGAGCATATTATGTTATACATTTTATAGATAATCCATGCTGAAACTGTTTATATATAAAGTAACCATAATGAAATATCTATTTTTCAGTTAATCCAGTGAAGTATTTCAGCATGTTAATACAAAAATCATATAAAAAATCCACTCTGGTTCTGTTAAATGGGTTCAATCATGTGCCTGTTAGTAGGTGCAAGGCTGTTTAAAAAGCAGCATCAACGCGAGCACACTGACTCCAAGCCACAAGATTTTAATTTCGGAAAGGGCCTTAAGGGTACTGCATTGTTTAACGTCTTGCTCGTCCTGTTCCCCTGTTTAATAATGTGTTGCTCACTTTCATGGTGCATTACTTTGACCAGCTGTCACCACGGTGCCTTCTGCACTCAGCAGAAATGTACATCACATCACCGTCTTGTGTGTGGCATCGATATGTGTATAAGTCAGATTTAAATAGTCTGATATGATGTGAATTCCTTAGTTTACAGCTGTTTTGCTTTTCTCTACTTCCTGTGTACTTGATTAGAGGGCCTTGATAAATGGATGTGATGATCATCTGTAAATTCAGCTAATGTTAATTTTCTTTCTACCATTCAGGAAAATCCCACCTTGCCATTGTCCAGAAGGTGAACAACGAGGGCGAGGGAGATCCTTTCTACGAGGTGTGGGGGTTGGTCACCCTCGAAGACGTGATCGAGGAGATAATAAAATCTGAGATTCTGGATGAATCAGACCTTTATAGTGAGTTGAGCTTCGCTCTTTGATTTACCACTCTTTACTGTCAGTGCAGTCAGCTCTAACTTAGTTAACTACTTTATTATTCATGTCTCAAGTGCTGTTATTTTATCTTTGACATAAATGTAAGCGGACTATTTTCAGGTATTTAGACCTTGATTTAGGTTTACACAAATAAGCATTGAGCAGCTAAGATGACTTTTGCCTTTTCGTCCTTTGACTTTTTTTAATGCATACCTGTCTGCTGTGTGTCTCTTCTCAGCTGATAACCGCACCAGGAAAAAGGTGGCGCCCAATAAGAATAAGAGAGACTTCTCTGCCTTCAAACACGAGAGCGAATCAAAAGTGAAGGTCTCTCCTCAACTGCTGCTGGCCGCCCATCGCTTCTTGGCTACAGGTAGGGGAAGATCTGATGCAAACACGCACACAACAGAGACGTAAACAGTCACTTATCACAATGTCACTAAAACACAGCATGTAGATCACTTGTGAACCCAGCTGTACATGCGAACATATGTCTTTGATATGTAGCCACAGTGTGATTATCCTACAAGATGTCAGGGCACGATGAATTCTGTCATCTTGCCATCTGACAAGCAATGCAGGTCCACACTTGCTGGGAGGAGGTTTAATGTGTTTATTTACTTGGGGGATCTATTTAAGATCCAAGCGGTGTGCCTTCCTGTGCTTACCACCACAAGAAGACTCTGGACTTTGGCCAGCTGGATGCGATGCCTCGCCGCTGCTACAAATCACTTGAGAACATGTTGCAGTGTGTCCGGTTAGCGAGCGTTAGTTGATACGCTCTGCCAGAAGCAGTTAGCAGTAGCCGCTTCTAGCATGACGTAGCACTTCTCATCTCACAGACACTGTGGTGCAGGGGCATGCCAGAGTCTGCTCCTCTGCAGGCATAACGTCAGTGTGTGCTAGCTCTGTTTGGTTTTTGTTGCCCTCTTGGGATGTTGGTTTCATTTTTCTTTCTCGACTCAATGCACAGGAATTAGATTATTCATTTCATGAGAGGTTCTGTTTTTGGTTGAGGAAGTTACTGTTTCACTGTTTTTCTTCTTTTTTTTCTTTCTTGTTCACATGAACGATCATTAACCAGCTCTTTTAAGATTGTGTCTGATCTCTATTTCCTTCGTTATCTGACATTGGTTATCTGGAGTATGACTGATGTTTGAGGGATGTATTCCACACAGGGAAAGTCAGGGATTATCAGGGATTTTATGAGTGCATTATAACAACCTAATGCAATGATTTATTACATAACTGTTAGAGCTTCTGTGTTTTGCAACAGCCAGTCTGTAGTTTTTTTGGGAGCTGCGAAAAAAAGAAAATGAACAAACCAGGAAGATATAAATTAACAGGCTGTGAAAGTGTTCTGACTTGAAAATCATTGAAAAGTCATGGACCATGTCATCAGAGTCACAGCAGGGAAACCAGATGAACTTGTTAACTTAACATGTAAACCAGAGTGGAAAGAGTTTGTTTGCCTTTTAGAGAATGAATGCCAACGTTGGTCATATATGCCTCACCTCTCACTGTGTATAGCATTGAGTGTGTTTGCAGGGCGGACTGTTTCTTTGTTCTCAGTTTGGGTGGGGTCGAAGGCACTTGGTGGAGCTGTGATTGCAACAGACTGTCCAACGACAGTTGAGAAACGCAGTGAAACCGAACACTTTCCACCAGTTATTCTTCTTAACAAAGGCAATGCACATGAACCAACATCACTGTGAACGTGCTAGTGTTAAGTGAATGTACAGGTTAATCAAAAGAATGAGAAAGAAAGAAAGAAAGAAAGAAATGGCAATAAAACTAAGGGCAATTTTCTTTATGTAGCCCATTTCATACTTAAAGGCAATTCAAAGTGCTGTACATGATACATTAAAAGGCATAAACATATGCAACAAGAAACTATTAATTTTGAATAATAACATAATAATCCTCACTTTTGTTGAAGATATTAAAACCCCCTTGTTTGTTATCACAATGAGGTGTTAGAACAATGCACACAAGCAAATCTCTTCACCTGTTACTATCCAGTAATGACCCTCAAAAATGAGTAAAATCATCATTAAATTCTCAAAAAAGCTGCTGATTTATTCTCCTGTCAGTCGACTAATTGAGTAATTGACAAATCTGTAATCAACACACATGCTCAGATACTACCATCCTGTAAAAGAACAATCCTTCTCTTGCATCACAGCAAACCATTATATAATTTAATGTGTTTCCATAAGCCTGACGAGGAGCTGATCTTCATGTGATTGCATTTGGAAGCTCTAACTGATACTAATTCATGTAATGTCCATTTAAAACATGAGCTGCTTCATGTAGTTTTCAATTCTATTTGATCACTTGATACTCAGTCCTTGTGATCCCTTCAATTATTTCAGTCTGTCAAAGCTTTAGGCTAAGGCTTTAAACGTGTTACACTCCTGTGTTAAGTATAGGATCACCTATATCTGCATGTATTAAATTTGCTGAATTAACAAGTAGGCCCAGATAGTTAAGAATGTGTTGTAGACAGCGTTTCATAAAGTTTATAAAGTTATAAAGCATTTTTTTAAGGGAGTCTGGGGACTGTTACTGTTTACTGCCTTGTACTTGGTACACCCGTTTATACAACTGTCATGCTGTACCACAGACAAAAGCACGAGTGTCTAATTTAATAAGCACTTGGATCAGTGATGTCAACAGATTGGTTCACACTAAGGAGTTAACGGCTGCTCATTTCTGTCGGTGCATCTCTAGAATGTATTTAGGGTTTTACATGTACATGTCTTGAACTACATCGATGTCCAAGAAAGGTGTCATGGTCAAAGTAAATTAATATCCTAATCATAAATCTGTCTTTACTTCTCTTCCATTCCCCCTGCAGAGGTGAGCTTGTTCAGCCCATCTCAGATCTCAGACAAGGTGCTGCTACGAATCCTGCGCCACCCCGATGTGATCCAGGAGATCAAGTTCAGCGAAAGCGAGAAGCGCTCGCCCCATCACTACGTCTACCAGAGGGGCAAGCCCGTCGACTACTTCGTTCTCATCCTGCAGGTAAATGGTGATCCAGGGAAGAGGGATGCTTGTTGCTTCAGTGTGGGTGAAATAGCCGGTCTGAATGCGAAAAGTTGCTCACACTGCTGCCTGACCTTCACAGGCAGATCAATAGGAGAACTTGCTCTTTTCGAAATCTTTTATCTTCACATCCTCCCACACTCATGTATTCTCCCACACACAATATCTAGTTTCATTCCAGCTCTCACATTACTCTGTTTCTACAGTCAGATTCAACTGCAGTAGTTCTTTTAGTTTATTTTGGTTTGTTGTGTTGTTTTGTCTTCAATGTGCAAATATGAACGTTGTTGGATATTGAATGTACACAGCATATATCGTTTTAATTCATCCTTTACCAATGACGTTGCAGCTGACGTGACGAGTTTGTTTGCGGTGCAGTTTGCATTATGAGACTGACCTTCCACACATGCTCTCACTCTTTCTTTCTTGGACCCTTATCTCTGCCACCTCCTCTTCTTCTCTCCAACTGTCGAGTCCTCCCATCACTTAGTGCATCAGGAGCTTAGCTGCATCGAGCGGTCCGCCTTCTTGTTAAGCGCGACTGTGAGCTCCAGCTTGCGACAGATGGCGGTAGGCGTCGCACACAGCCCTGACCCGACAGGGGTCCTGAAACTGTTGATAAAGCAGAGTGTGTTGGTGTTTGCCTGGGTTTGTGTTTGTGCATTTAAAAGCACTCAAAGTTAAGCTGAGTCACTGAACAAGAGCTGTTTAACCAAAACAAAACAGTCTTCCAGGAATACTGTTAACTGGCAGTAGTGACTTAGTTCCTAAATTAATTGTAATGATTCAATTAACAAAAGTAAGATTAACACAAAGTTTTGGAAAACATACAGTCGTGGTCAAAAGTTTACGTATACTTGTAAGGAACATGTCTAACATGGCAGTCTTGAGTTCCAGTGATTTCTACAACTCTCATTTTTCTGTGATGGAAAGAGAGGAACACAAACTACTACACAAAAACATTCATGAAGTTTGGTTATTATAGGTCTACTGAAAATGTGACCAAATCACTAACATCTCACACTAAGTTGTTATTTGAAGAAACAGGCCCAAATTTTTCACCAAGTCTTGAGTTATAGTTTGTTTTCCCTCCTAAATCTGTCCTTCTAATGTTTTCCTCTTCTTTGCCAGAGCACAGCCAGCTGCTCCAGTACTTGCTGTTAAATAAAGACAGTACAGGACACATAATATAGTTAATTTATGACTGGATCCCTGCGAAAGCTTCTGAGCCCTTCTTTTCCCCAGGCAGTGGTTTTGAGTATTTGATGTGGGATTGTCAACATACAGAATACTGCTCACACCAATTAGGCGCAAGGAAGCACACAGCAGAAATGGCAGTTTCATTTAACTACAGTGTATAGAGAGATATTTAAACAAATGTCAAAAACACTGCAAGTCTGTGTGTTGTTATAACAACAGCAACAACAGTGTAGAAGTCACAACTGATCCAAAGTCAATTAACTCTACAAGGAGATTAGCTACGACTACTTTAAGGGTTTTAAGGGCCAGATTTGGCGGAGTGCCAGGCTGCAGGAGGTTTGAAAACACTCACCAACTCTAGACTTCAGTGGTGGCTTTAAAATGTTCGTAGTTCTGATCATCATGGAGAATAGTGAAAAAGAGCTGATTTTAGGATAGCTAAGAAGAAATGCATTTTAAAGGGCATTTTCACTTATATTAATGTAATAGACAAATCAAATAAAATAATCTACGGATGCATCTATGATAGAAATCATTACTTTTACTCATGTTTAAAGTCCCTTTCAATTTATGACATGCAACATTAAAACGATTTTTTCAGACCTGCACCCTTTAACGTGTGCTGGTCTCCAGTCTGAATAACAACCAGGGTTGTTTTTACATAAAAGTCACCACAGCGATTTTTCTCGGTCAGACGTAGATGGAAGCTTACCGTTCTCACCTGCTGTCAGTCAGCTGTCAATGCACAAACGCACTTCAACATGAGAATCTGTGCCTCAGTCTGCATGCTTACACACTGTAAACACACCAAAAACCCCACAGCTTTTGCTCTTCTCCTGTTTCCACTCTGTGTACATGTACACGTGCGCTCAGATCCCACAGGGTGGGAAAACGACGCTTCATTGTCTTAATCTCACTCTTTCACACACATTTATTTCCCACACGTCGGTTATGTCATTGTCCCTAAACAGTCATTAGCCGGGTCCAGTAATCCAGGGGATCACTTTGACTTTCTCCCCACCGCTCGTCTCGGTGAGATTTTCCCCCGTGGGAGGCCGGATATCGAGGATGTTGTGGAGAGACCCCACATGTGGAATAATCCACTGAGACCTATTTAGAGAGGGCGGCATTTAGTGCCAGCATGCCAGCGAGGGAATTTTCCACTGTCGCCTTCTGGATAGAAAAATACAGCTGGAGCCAGGAGTGGTAAACAGTTCTGGATAGTGAGGTGACTCTGTAGAAAAGAATATTTCACTCCTCTGATGTGTTCAGTTTTACTCAGAATGCTGTTTTTTTTCTCTCAATCAAAGTGTTTCTCAGTTAATATCAAAGTCAGGTAAAACAACATTAAGTTCAAGGTCCGGTACAACTATCTAATGACTCAACCTAGAATAGATGAAGGACAATTTTAATTAGATCCTGTGCTGATGAATATTTTATTTCAGTAATTACAGATGCACTGCAGACTACTTAATGAATTATTAATTCCGAGTTCTTCTGAAGAGTCTTGGAATAGCTTGTGTGTGAGTTTGTGTGGTTCGTGTTTGTCCTGTAAACAAAATTATTCTCTCACATTCCACGAGTGCTTATTTCTGGCGATTACCGAGAGAGAAGGGAGCAAAAGATGGGAGATTATTTTAATTTGAAGCTAGTTTTATTTTGGGTGTGTGACAACAACTTATTGAATTAAAAAAACCCATCTATTTAATAGTGTGGTGTTAGTGTGGAGGGAGTACCTGCAGCTTTTTGCAAGGTTGAGAGCCAAAAAAAGTATGACGTATAAAATTCATACTTAAAATATAGGGGGCAGCATGTCGACAGAGTAACCGCTAACTGCTGATAGCTGTAGCTACTGTAAGGGATTAAGCTTGGTTAGCTGTGCATCTAGCAGTGGGGACTGAGGGCCCAGGGCACCAGGGGAGAGTTGGTGTTAGCACAGGTGCTTCAGACCAGACACCTCAAGGCTAGCTGGTTAGCATGCTAGCCTCATTAGATATCTCTGCAACCCAAAACATAGGTGTCAAACCTGCTATTTTTCACATTTTCTTGATCATTTTAGTTTTTAAATCTTTTCAACTAAAACTTTTACATATTGCACTTTTTAAAAACAGGAAAACATTGAACCTACACCATATCGTGATATAATGATATCCAAAATCTGAGATGTCACAATAATGATAGATATCTTATATATTGACCAGACCTATGTGCTTCTTGGAAACCACGGCGATGCTGATAATAACATGTGTATGTATGTCTGATGTGTGGGAGTCCAGTAGACTCATGAGAACTAAAAACCTCAAATACAGATATTCACTGTCCTTGTTCCACTCCTTTTATAGCATGTGTACGTTTGTGTGTGTATGTGTGTTTGTTTGTGTGTGTGTGTGTGTGTGTGTGTGTGTGTGATCCTCCGTGTCAGCAGACGAGCTGTTTGTTTATGAGCAGCATGATTCATGTGTCTATAAAGACGCTCTGTGATTCTCACAGAACAGAGTGAGTCTGAATGGGCAGTCAGGTCACTGTTGTGTTCACAAGGTTCATTCAGCTTCTGGAGATGTGTTGACATTTGAAGTTGGGCATTTCAAGACCTTGAAAAATGTTTTGATTAAACAAAGTCTGAATGAAAGGAAGGAGTGATGTTTAGCCCACGTCGGGAACTAGCGTGGTTGTTGTTTTGTCTTACACAGGAAATACATTTGAGAGAAAAGGGGGATGGTATTTTTAGGTTATCAACCTTCATTATACTTTTTTCCTTTGCTTGTTGTTGTTGTTGTTGTTGTTGTAAGTCTCCTGGTTTCCAATTCAGTACCAAGCTTAATATATTGTGTAGACAAGTCAAATCTGCAAATTGAAGGTCTGAAGTGAGTTTATTAGTGGAAGATTCTTAAGCAGGTAAAAGTCAGGATCATTTTCCTTTTTCATCACTATGTTGTTCTGATGATGTGCAGTGCTCCAGTGAATGATATTTTTTGTGATGGAGTAAATGGAAAAAAGGTGCTGTTAGATGAGGAGCCGCGGGCAGCAGGCTGCATATCTCTAACTTCTCAGTGAGTTAACCAACTCCTTTTCACTCATTAAGGTTATCAGGTTCCCAATTAGCATTGAGGTTAAATCTGAAATATTGCCAAACAGGCACTTTTGCTTTTCCGTTTTGACACCAAATCCTCCACCATCAATTCTCCTTAATCTCGTCACTTTATAGGAGAAATGTGACTCCTGCAACTCTGCTGCTGGCCCCGCTGCGACTAAACGCCTGCGGTACTTTGTAATGATGGCATCTGTCATCTGACTAATATTTGATTTTTAAAACAGCAAAATGGGCTCGTTGGGCCAGTTATACATTCAGTATGTGCCCGACCCCTGTGTAGCACGGGGAACACCGCGGGAAGCCTAATGATTTTGCAATTCCTCAAATGTGGTCATCAAACACTTTTGACAAAGATGTGTAATGGAGGCAGGATATTTTACAGTTTACCAAAAAGCTTTATGGTCCGAAGTGACTTCAGTGCACTCAAACAGTACACTTCACTGGGAATTTTATAATTATAAATTACCCCAAGAGTCTTTAACTGCATTAGGTTTTGTAAAAAAAAAATCATATCAGTGCATATTAGACAACATTCATGCCGATACTGTTATATCTCTGATAGGCCAATATTCGGTGATAATATCAGTGCATTCATCTTCTTAAGTCTGTGTATTTTGTGACCACTACAAAAACGACCCAAACGTTTTCTACTTTTAGAATAAGAGATCAACATTATCACTGTAAGTGGTCGATCAGCCCGAACTCTTTTGTTGTTGTTGTACTTAACATTCCAGGATAATTTGGTCACAACATATTTGTGAGCAACTCTTCCTGTTGTGGACAAGAGCTGGAAAAATGTCTGTCCTGTGAGAATAAGAAATATTCCCAGACTTAAAAGAAGACTGTGTGTGTGTGTGTGTGTGTGTGTGTGTGTGTGTGTGTGTGTGTGTGTGTGTGTGTGTGTGTGTGTGTGTGTGTGTGTGTGTGTGAGACAGTGACATCACACCCTTGGCGCTTGACAATCAGACCTGTGGAGGGATGTACGTTGACACTGACTCACACTGTTACTTGTCAGCAAAGAAATCTGTGTGTGTGTGTGTCATAGTATAAATGACTCAGTGACTTTGCACAAACTGTTGGAGGAAACTGTTCAGCTTGACATCAGCCGTAACTGAAGTCAGCGGTTCATTTTATGACAAACACACGGTCACAAACCACTAAACACCGGGGCTGACGGCACACACACAACCACGATCTCACCAATACTGTCAGGAGGTGTGTGTGTGTGTGTGTGTGTGTGTGTGTGTTTGGTTTGGTTTCAGGGGGCCCCATACTGTTTTTTTTTATAAGTTATTAACAAACCAAGGGCAGTGATTCCTCTGACCTCTCCTGGGGGGTCATCACAGCCACACGCACACACGCGCACACACGCACACACGCACACACGCACGCACGCACACACACACACACACACACACACACACACACACACACACACACACACACACACACACACACACACACACATACAATATCCTCAGACAGTATGGATTTGTATTTTTTCATCTTGTCTCTGAATTGTATTTTCACACAAACATATTTGGCCTTTCCCTGCACTCACAGGGAGGCCCCATTCCAATACTTTGCTCCTCCCTCATTGTTTAGCATCTGCATGGCCCAATTCCAGCAGTTTTCTTCAATGCTTCCTTGTTTAGCAACCGGACGACTCCCTCTCAATGCTTAAACTACACTCTCAAGGCCTTATCTCAGTACATTAAAATGGTCTGCTCCTCAGTATTACTCCAGCCCATGTCATCATGTCAGTTAATTCATGGAATCATTCAATGTATTGGTATTTATTTTTAATATTTAATATTAAAAACAATGAAAGAATTGGATGAGTAGGACCCTTTTTACTGTGAACTGTCAACATTATTATCCTGGAGCTGGAAATAGAAACTTTATGCCTTGGTACGAACATAAAAATGTTCGATTTTTATTGTCAAAGCTTTTAATCAGGTTTATTTCTTCTTTGAGGTTAATTAACCCTCCGTTAATTATCTTTAAGTAGTTGTTAGGAATGTTTTCTTAATGATTCCTTTGAATGGGACTTGGGATATTTTTCTCTTCCCCTGCCTCCTCCAATGATGCTTTTCTTGTTTTCTTTTCTTCTTGGCAGTTGATTGCTTGGTCCTATAAGATTTATTATTGGTCTTTTTGAGCATTAGAAATATGTATATGCAGAGGTGTTGAACGTCTTTCCAAAGTCACTTGGTCGAAATGTAGAATTTGTAAAACTTGTCAAATTTGCAGGAATGGATTTTGGTGGCTGGTAACATGAAACTTTGGTAAAATGTGAAAAAGAAAAACTTTAAAGTAAGTACCCTGAAAGTTAATTCCCATACAATACTACTTATTATTTTCTAGGGATGCACGAAACATACATAGTAGTTTGCAGAACAACTTTCTGTTTGTCTCAGAGATTTAGATGATCAGTCTGCACTGTTGGCTTGTTTAAAACTTGTCTTATCATCTGATTTCTCGTTTTCGTTTTTTGTTTTTTGTTGCGGGGGCTCTCGATGAACGTCGTTATAATGGCATCTCAGACTTCTGTAATCGTTTAGATACTGTATAGTCACTTTCTTAATTTCTTCTTCTTATTTCTTCTTTTCTTCCTAGCGGCTCTGTTATAATTCTTCTGCTGTCTCTACCTTTTTTGAGACTTAACCTCTCTGCCTACACTGACCTTGTTTTGGCTCATCCCTGAAATAGAAAACTCTTCAGGCGCCTGCCTCTTGTTTAGCAGCCACAGTCCAGTAATAAACCATCACTCAAGGTCACAAAGAGGGCTGTGTTTGAGAGTCGTTGGGATAACATACATCAGCACCTTGATGTGTGTCAGTTTGATGGATGGAGACACAAAGTTCTCGCTCACGTTGTTGATGAGTCATAATGCGCCGACTTGAACTTTGGCCAAGACCAACCTACAGAGCTGCTCCTGCACATGTCTGAGCATAAACACACAACCAGAATCTCACACTCCTGTTGAACTTCAACAGAGTTAGAAATGAGTAAGACATTGTGCTTTATTGTAATGAAGTCAAAGTATCATGTCCTCTGAGGTTTATTATCACACTCATGCATGGAAGTTTTTTATTGTTTCCTTTAAAAACTAGTAGTGTTGAGGTTGCACATGTATTCTCAGTGTGGACTTTGATGGCAGATAAGGACTAAAAGCGCTGCTGGAAAACAGATTTGTCCATAAAAAATAAAAAGCCTTGTGTGAAAGCATTTTGGAAAGGCATGTAGATAATCAGAGATTAACCCTGCAGTCATAGATTTCCCCCCTTTTTAGACTTCAAGTAGCTTAAAGGTTTGAAAAAGTATTGTTCTATATTGTCTGACAGTACTGTTTATATTCTGTGGCGTCTTGTTTTAGCTCTTCACTGAAGGTATATGATGTTTACATTGATGGAAATATTGAAACCCATGTCCGCACCATACATCACATGAAAATGTTGTAATGCCTCGTGCTTCATTTTCTACACACGTTCCCAAAATTCAGCCCGACATGTTTAATATCATTGAAAACCTTGAGATATTCACTCGAAAAAAAAAAAAAAGAGGAAGTTTGATGAAATGAAAGATTGTCAGTGCTGGACAAATAAGCAAACATTACCACAACTGCCATCAGATTTTCATTCAAATATTCCTTAACTGTGATTTGTTTTGGAAGTAGTAGTATGTGACATCGTCTTTTTACCGGCTGAGCCTCATCCGCTTCAAACCAGTGAAAAACACACACATAGAGACAAACGCATAAATATAGAAATCCCGTGTGAACGTTTCCAACTTTGGCAGATAATTTTGTGTTCATGTCGGACCTCAGCCACTGACTGAAAAAAACTGTTTTTCAGGGCCTTTAAGGAGTTTAAATTCAGACAAATTAAGCAGTTTATTTTCTATTTGATTTAATATTAATGGTAAAATAACACAATTTAAAAAAAAAGATTTAATTATTAATAAAATGATGAATAATAGGTTGACTCCCATAGTGTGTGATGAAGCATTTAGCCTAATCTAAGACCTTTTTAAAACTTTATAAACAGTTTGAAAAGTGTTCAAAATAAGTTACCATAATTTCACATGCTGGATTTTGTAACAGTGCAATATTCAGGTAGTGTTGCTTAGGAAGTTTGTGTGTTGTTTCTTATAATAATAAAGCAAGTGTTGCGCAATCCATTGTCTTCTGCAGCCACCTGCCAGCACACGCATGTTCATCGTCTTACATCATCAAACGTGCGTCAGACTTCACTAGTCTGCCCTTTGACACATCAAAGTTTAAGTGGTTTTATCAGCTTTTTTAATTTAAGTCTGAAGAACGTTTTATTGCACCACAAACAGTGACTCCGTCCACCGTTATTTCTCATATCAGAGAAATGGGTTGATGAAAGCCTGTGACCTGGGTCGATTCTCTGTGGACCACAGTGACCTGCTCAAGGCCTGTTTTTTAATAGATGCCCAATGTTGGTGCGGTACATTATTCTAAGTGTTGGCAGGCTGTACTGTCAGTGCAGATCTAGGAAAACTGGTTTGACAGGCGCACCGGCAGGCTTTACACCTCTCCCTCCTCCTGTCCTCCGCCTCTCTCTGTTTCTATTCTTTCCCTCCACCCTTCCCCATGCCTCCCTTTAAATTAAACACCAGCCATGCAGCAGTGCGGACGGCTGCAAATCGCCCGGAGTCAGCCCCCTCTCTGCAAACTCGTGAGGCATGTGCGAGTTGTTTATTTTGTGTACGTGCACATGTTACAGGCCAAGTATTTGACCCCAGCCGATGGTCGCATACACGCAAAGTTGACCATATGTCGAGAGGTGATTAGCATCTTTCCAAATCTGCTGATAGACTTTAAGTGGCAGAGAGCTGGCGATGGAGCCACCGAGGTTTAACCTTTGCATTAAGTGTCAGATGAAGAAGTCACGCAACAGAGGAGTAGATGTTGGAGTGATGTAGGATCATGAAAGACACAGATCAGTTGGCCAAATTACTGGACTGACAGAGTTTCCATGTCACCCTGGTGGTTGATTTTTCTTTACCATCTACCGTTCCAATAAAGTGAAAAAGCCAGAAGAGGTTGGTGGTGAATGTCCTTGAGCAAGGAATTTGACCTCTGCTTACTCAGCGGCCAAAAGGTAGAAGCCTGTGGTTGCACAGAGCGGGTGTGAATGTGTGTGACTGGATGAATTCAGACCAGTGCGTCGCGGCAAAGACATTCATGCCCAGTGAATTTACCTTTACCATCACCACGCGCTACGAGCTGAGCGTTGACAGCTGGAAGGATTGTCCTCATTACGGAGCTTTGTTTTCACCTTCTGCACAAAATGCAGCTGAAGAATCTATTTTTGAACATTGAAGCATGTTCATGAAACACAAAGGAAACATGAGAACAAACAGCATTGTGAGTGATGTACATGCCTTGACTAAGTACCAGCCTAAAGGTGTGACAGTCCACATTTTTTTTGCCTGGACACACATGATTGGACACTGCAAAACACGTCTTGTTTATACACAGTAATTTAACTTAATATATAACATAATAACGTAGGCAAACAAGCTGTTGTCAGAGGAAAACCTTTAGCCTTTATTTTAGACAGGACAGCTTGTTGAACTAGACAGGATAGCAGGTGAGTGAGGGGGGAAGACATGCAGCCAAGGGCCACCGAAATGCTTGATAAAATGGCTTTCATTGACATCTTCATGGCATCTCTGAGTGAGCAGGCAGCGTTCAGTTGAGAGTTGTTGGGATGTTTTAGGGATAAAATCAGCCGACCAGAGTTGTTCAGTGTAAAAAAACAAGTCAGACTTGTACTTTAAAATGTATCTGCATTGTCGAAGCAGTGTTGAGTTAAAAGTTCTAATCGGTGTTGACATCAGTTGTGAAGCGCTCGCTGTCGAGCCGCGGGGAGATGTTGTGAGCTTAATTCAGCACAGCGTTTGTGACGGGAGCAGCCGACTTGTTAACTTCAGCGACAGACACACTCGCTCCCCAGCTTCTCCTCTAATACCCGAGCCAGGTTTCTAAATTGGCACGCACCCTAAAATAGCACGAGCGATGGTTATATCAGATCATTTATGTTTGTTAATGGTCGCTCTCTGTCACAGCAGCTCATTCCAGGAGGCCTTAAAGAGAAATGTACGCAGGATTGAATCAGGCAGTCGGATTTGACTGTCCCGTTTATGCTTATTACACTTATTTCTTACTGATGTTAAGCTGAAGGACCTTTGGTTTGTTACTCATCTGAGGGTCAGTGATGGTACATACAGTTGAGTAAAACGAACACAACCTGGCACACCTCATAAACGCTTTCATTTCTCCCTTAAACTTGAATATACATCCTTTAAAATGTTTCATTCTAGGTCATCAAACCATTAAACTTGTATTCTATTCATGCTTATTCCAATGCAGCTCAGACTGAGTGAATTATTAACCCCAAGATGTGATTTATAGCTGCGCTGTAAGCTCAAAAGGAAATTACTCTTGTTAATGTTTTGCACGTCATTTTAAGTCCAAATCACTACAGCTCATTCGGACATATTTGATGTTTGGAAAACCTTAAAATCTGGACTAGCTTTTCAATTGAAGTCAGGTTTGGGGAACAGTTGGCAGCACAAGACATTGTAAAACTGAACCCATCAGTAGTTTTATACTCCACACATCAGATCTCTGCAGATAAATACCTCTTGCTGAAATGAAATTGCACCTCGGAATAAAAGATCTTAAACTGGCTTTCCGAATTGAGTCGTCACTGTAATGAACAGCGAGCTCCCTGCCCTGTCTTGTTTGTCCTTTCTTCTGGTCTCACTTTTATTTTACCACCTGCTCTGCTTTCATCAGCTCCGTCCCTGCGTGGGGGGATGGGAGGATGGAGGGATGGAGGGAAGGAGGGATGACAGTGTGGATTAACTGTGCTGTGTTGTTGCTGCAGTTCACACATTCCAGCCGGCCGATTCAGGCCAACTCACTGTACCAACACAGAGGCCTCCTTAACACCCCTCTGTCCTCTCACTCACCTCCTCTTCTCCCCCTCTGACTCTAATGTCTCCATCCCACGTCTGTGCAACCTTGATTTTGATCTGACAAAGACACTCTTGCAGCTCGGCCTCCGTCCTCTCCTCATTAGCATCACATCCTCCCCCTTCAGTCGCATCTCTTTTCAAGTTCCTGATCAAAATCCTGATCCGTAGAGTGTGTACGAGTGTGTAATCAAGGACAAAGTGAACGGGTTTCTTCCCACAAATGAGCCACCAGAGCCTCTCCGGAGGACAGTCACTAATAAATACTGTATACTGCCTTGTTTTGACCTGTGATTGCGACGCCCTCTAGAGGCCAAACACTGTAATTTCATGAATCTGAGAGTCAGGATGACAAGGCAGTGTAGTCTTCGTTATCATCCAGTCCAGTGTTGTCTTTTGTTGGTTTGTGTCGAGCTTTAGCAGTTATTCAATTAATTGATCGGCTGATGAACTAAAAAACTAAGAACTACTATTTTGATCATTTTTAAGCAAAATTAACAATATTATCCCGCACACTGCTCTTGCTCAGCGTCACATATTATTCTTTTTCCTGACGTTTCAGTGCCTCTGGACCTTCCACAAGAGTGTTTAACAACAATTAACGCTCTTCAGTGTGTTTGATCAAAAAAATTGCTGGTTTCAGAATCTCAAATGTCAGACATCAACAATTTTCTTTGTCATACATGATCGTAAAGTGAATATCTTTTGGGGTTTTCAACTGGTGGTAGTACAACAAAACATCAAGAAGGAAAGGATAACTTCATTGACAGTAGACAACTACTAATCAATTACTCAAGGAAATAATCATTTGTTGCAGCCTTAGTTCTGTTTATGATGGAAGTGGAGTCATGATGTGATCACTCGACAGCTTCTGGACCCTAAAGGAGCTGATAAGCTGCCAAAAAATGTAAACAATTCACATGACTTTCAGTCACTTGTTTTTATGGCGTCACATGATGTTTCAGTGGTCTTTCACTTTCAGAAAGAGTGACAGTCCAGGAAAAATGTTTGCACCTTTTAAAAAGATCAACTTTAAAGTAAATGTATGAAGCACAAAAACATCTGTAGTCCATTCTTGGATGTAGTGCAAACATACTATCTCAAACTAAAAATGGCTGCTTCACTGCTTGTACTGAGACAGTAATGATGAGCTGCAGTTTGCAGAGTAAGTCGCACCAGTGATAAATGGATGTTGTTGTTATTGTTGTAGTTGTCACAGTTGTAATTTATCTCACATCATCCGTGTTTGTTCTTATTTTGTCTCCACCTAGGGACGAGTGGAGGTGGAGGCCGGCAACGAGAACATGAAGTTTGAGACGGGACCTTTCTCATTCTACGGTGTCATGGCGCTCAGCGCTCCAACACTGGGTGAGTCCTAAACCTCTCCTCTCCTCTCCTGTCCTCTCCTCTCCTCTCCTCTCCTCTCGCCTCCTCCCCTCTGGTTTAAATGCCTCTACTGCCACCTGGTGGTACAAAACAACAGCTTATTTTGATGTCATAAATGTGAAGCAGACAGTGAAATGTTTATTTGATGAAGACATTTGTATTAACCATGTTTTTTCTATTTTAGGAGCATCAGTAATCCTTAAGTAGAAGCAATGAATAACAACAAATCATAGTTTAGTAATGCAAGAGGCAACACCTGTCGTGACTCCAGGTATAAAAGATTGTTTTACCAGCTGTGGATGATTTATATGTTATTTTACCCCATTCACAGTCTGTCTTCAGGACCTTAAAAAGTCTTAAAATGTCTTCTGATTAAATTTTAAATAGTTTTAGATTTTAACTTAATTACAACAATTTCTTTTGGTCAAAGGGATTCAAGCTCTTCTTACTTGCACTTACCTGATACCTGCAAAAATGTGGATTAACCTAACTTGCTCTGATATCTATATTCCTACATAAAAACTACACATACACATGGAAAAAACTGTCTTAAATTTGGTTTTAAAATTGTCCTGAAAAGGTGGCAAAAGGCATTAAATTTAAGTGATACCTGTAGACAAATGTAGCTGCAGCGTCACTTCCTTCTTTCCTTTAGGATTTCTGTGAGTGCTGCAAAGCATTACAAAAAAACAGCAAATAAAATATACTGCTAACAAGTTATAATCTTGCTACAGGACCTTTTTAATTAAACATTTGGCGCTCACTCATTAATATTAAATACAGATGGAGCAGCTGCAGATTAAACATTAACACCTACAGAGGGACAGTGGAGAGAAATGCTGATGGGTCGAATTTGCCTCGTATGACACCATGTGATGCATGCATGTCTTTGTCTGATTGACGGTAAACATGCAGCATGTTTAAACAAATTGTGTGATTTCAGATTTAAGGCGCAGACACGATAGAAACAACAATGGTAACAAAACCAGAGCTTTTTGGTTTAATTCAAGCAGCGAGGAAGGTTTGAAAGACTCATATGCTAGATGAAGTGCATTTTGCTGATGACCTTTGAACTCCTCCCCTCCTTTCTGTCCTCTTCTATCTCTCTCTCTTACACACACACACACACACACACACACACACACACACACACTTTCACTCCCTTAATAACAAAACGTCACTTTTATCTTTTATCCCGCTGCCAATTTTGCTCTGTTTTTTTTTCTTGTTTCTGTTGTTGACATTCAGCTGTCAGCTTTTTCTGTCCGCTGTCTACTTGTGTCAGTTTCATCTTTTCATTCATGTCTATGTCTACTCTTCCATTTTTCACTTTCCTTCCAAATCTCTGTCTGCTACTCTTTTTACAGTCTTTTTTATCCTCGTGAGTAAAGACGGAGCATGTCAAGAGTCTTCTGGCCTTCTTCTGCCATGTTTGACAACCTCTGTGACTAAAAGGGTATCAAAGTGAAATACTTAGATGGAGCAGACCGAAATTTGTCCTTAGCACTGAAAGCTATCAAGTACTGGAAGTTATAATCTTGTTTACTTATTCCTTATTATGATTTATTGATTTTAAACCATGATGCTGATAAATAACAGCATTAGCTAGCTGGTGCACAAATTTAAACATGGTGGAAGAGAAAGGGGCCCTGATCACCTTTGCATGTCATGTGGATCATAATGGCAGCAGTCTAATGCACCATACACCCCTAATTTAACACAACGACCACCTTCAAACACATAAATGTTGTCTGATCACAACATTATTCTTGTTTCTTTTTCTCCTTGTCATCCAATACACAAAAGCTCACTCTTTCAGGTGCTTCGGGAGGAGAGAGAGAGAGAGAGAGAGAGAGAGTTTTGTGAGGCATCATTTCCTAATTTTGCAAACTTCCTTCCTTCCTTTTCATCAACGTCAGCCTTTTTTTACCCATTTCAACAATCCTCAGCCCTGAAGTCTGACGTGTGATGTTCCTGGAGTAGAATTTCTCTGTGGTTTTGCATGCTCCTCGCCCGGTCTGGGCGCAGATCTGTCCCTCTGTCTCCCACTGTCTCACTCACTATCCCTCCCTCCCCTTCACCCCCCCTCCTCCCTCTGTCCCATCGATCACCTCCTCCCTCCTGTCTCTCCTCTCAGTGGCTGCACCTCGTCCTCGCCTCCTCTCCTTTAAGAGGTTTTCTCTGTTCTCTCGGTTGCCAGGTAAACTCCGGCATGTCTGGGTCCTTTAACACCGAGAATGGGGCTCAGGGGTGGGTGGGCTGACCTGGCTCATGTTTCGCCAGGTGTGGATCTGAAATTTTTGTATGTTACCTTAGAAATGTGTTGATGGATCAATTAACACCTGATCAGAGATCAGGCAGAAAATTGCTCTTGCGCTGCTCTTTAAGGGTCAAAACAATAGATCATGGGTTGCAATCCTATATACGCCCCAATCAGTGATGTCTATCATATTAAAATGAGTGCCATGACATCACTGATGGTCTTGTGGCCAATATTGTGCATCAGTGTTGCAGCAGTTTTCTTGCCTATGTGATTTAATGTAGACTCACCCTTTTAAGGATGGCACACAGTTACAAAATGACAGTTACTTTTTGGCAGATGAGCTCTTTGTTTAATCCAAATGACCCCATTTACACCTGGTTTTGTTGAGTTACCTTTTTTAGTTGCGTGACTAGGAGTGGGAGGCAGTGAGGAGGTGGCGAGTTAATCTATTCACAGATGACACATGTAGGCGTAGGTCAGCGTTCATGTTACCATGCAGCACGAATGAAAGTTTTTGCCGTCACGAAAACGTTCGTCTGCTCGAACTTTAGGAAAGAAAGTGATGATGATCCGCTTTTTGTTTCTGCCGTTGGAAAAAAAAAATTTAATATGTTTATATTTTTGTATTTGAATACTTATATTTAATAATGTTGCTTGTACACAGCATCGTGAATATGTTGGCCATTAACAAACAACAAAGTATTGTTGTAGTATAGACATGCCCAAGTCCATACGGGGATAAATGTGAAACAATAATAATCTTGTAGCCCGAGTACATAATATCCTTGTTATGATAACAAAAGATAAGCAAAAAAAAACTAATAAGGATATTTGATTTTAGACTTTTTATATTTGACGTGTTTATGTAAAGTCATAGTAAATCATGACAAAAAAAGAAATGACATGATGTGATTCTGCGGGGACAGGTTGATAGAGAGAAGATTTCAGACTGAGAAAGACTCGATTCTGTTCTTCTGAATGAAATGGAAAATTCAGCCTGTATTCAAAGAAGCAGGAAAATAAGAGATGGGCAGCTAGACGTCAACACTAGAAGAAGAAGCTCAGAGGAGGCGCAGAGGTTGTTACTGCAAAGTGAGAAAGTTGATCAAAGAGCACATCTGCCAAAATGTCAGCACAGTTGTTAAATTGACAGGACACTTGGGGACTGGCCATGATCACACGGCACATCCTAAGATAAAATGGAGACGGATAGGACAACATCACAAGACGGCCAGATGGGACTCGAGCGGTAAAGCTGTCTGCTCTTTGCAGCGTCAACTCTGGATGCATCTTAATAGCTTCAGATGGTTTTCTTACAGTACAGACGTGTAAGATCACTGAATGAAGAAGAGTATGTGGAGCTATTGAGATGCAGCCTGGGATTTTTTAATACAGATGTTTTTTTCTTTTCTTTTGTTTGGTTATTGTTGTCCTATCCCTCACTTTTGTGCTGTAGTTTTAACTGTAGTTTTCAAGACTAAAGAGCATTAATAGCTGAAATAGACAGTAGTCTTTTAGTGAACATTAGTTCAGGTTTTAGTAAACTCATTAAACCTGCAGCCAGTGTCTTCTCTTTAATCAAGTATCTTTTAATTAATCACAAATGCCCACTTCCAAATGTAATCCCAGTACCTACTCAGTCTCTTGAAAATATTTAGATCATTGCCTCTTAATGAGATGTGGGATTAGAGCAGGGCTGAGGATTGTTGTTTGGAATTGGGTCCATCACTCGTCCACTTTAATTTTTAAAACACTAACTCACGCTGCGAGCACCAGGTCACACGTAGATGTTTGGTAACTGTAAAACCTTCACTGATTTTTAAAAGTGTTGAAGATCCAGTAGGTCACTTTTTTCTGTGAGTGTTAAGAGTTCAAAACAATGAAATACAGATATTTTGGGAGCTCTCAGAGCTCAGCCCTGAGAGTGCGTTGGTCAACTTAAATGTCCTCCCATGTTTCTAAATAAAAAGAAATGTGTGCCTTTGAAATGGAAATAGTGCAGCAGTAGCCATCATGAAATATCTGTTAGTATTAAACTTCCGGCTACATCAGCTTGTGTTGTATAATAATGTGACGTTAGCTTAGAAATGGAAAATCAAGAAAGCCTACATCGTGTTTTTGCACAATGTAAACAACTCTGCTTTCAGACTGACGTCAATTGCAAATTCCACTATGAATAATATATAAATATTTAGATTTTCCTACATCTTATTTATCTAAAGTTTACATGACTCAGTTACATTGTCACATGAATGCTAAAAGCCTTCACGCCTGTCAGGAGGATCTAAACAAATAAAAGTTGCCTCCTGGATCTTAAAAGCGACCGTCTTGTGTATCAACATAATAAAGACGGTCTCTTGACTACATGAAATCTAACCACTAACTTGAAAATAAGCCGTAGATATCCAGGATTAACTAGCTAGCCTAATTCCCTGAACACTAACGCAGTTGACGTGTCCAGGTAAAACAGTTTCCTATGACTCACTGAGGCCCCCTGCTGGAAGACTCACAGCTACTGGTAATAATACACAGCTGGTAAAGAGCATGCGTGTGAAGTGTGTGTGACACATGTGTGAGGGTATGGCTTTGTTTGGATGAAACCAGCATGCCAATTAAAAACAACTGGATGACACACGTGGATGTTAGTCACCGTGGAGTGGAAAATAACAAGCCAAAGGAAGTCTTTCGCCAGTTATTAAGTGTTATTGTTAAGAAAGACTTAACGACTATGACTAAGAGTCGTACAGTAACAGACCTAACCGGCTGGAAGTAGTGCCAGCTGTGTGAACTGACTGAAAAATTTACCTTTCGTTAACTTGGATTTGATTCAGTATTTATTCATAGATGTTGCTCTCCTCTGAAGTGGAATTAATTTTAACACGTGTACGTGTTTGCACTTGCAAATTTGGGTCACGGACAAAATGAATTAGCCACTCCTGCCTGAACCTGAATGAAATAAGTAAACTCATGAGTATTTATGGTAACACCTAACTGTAACTGCATTGTTTAGCTTTCATAAGCACTCTGTGAACATTCAAACATGGTTTATAACACACAATATTATAGTTATGAGCAGATATAAGTACATTTTTAAGTGTTAATTAATATAAAGTATTCCTCATTAATTGTAACTTCTCCTATTAAGACTATTACAACTGTATTTCACTGTATTATCATTAATTATCTGTTTATCAGCCCACAGGAGGAGTTATAATCGATGTTGAATATATTGATAAACTCTTATATCTGCTGACAACTACATTCTTGTGTCTTATAAGTGTCATTTATTAAATGTTCTGCTGATAAATGCTAAATAGAGGGGGGTTGGTGCTCCTTTCCTCCCTTTAGAGGAATTACAGGATTGAACTCCACATCTGTTAAAGGAGACATATGATGCTCATTTTCAGGTTCATCATTTTATTTTGGGTTACTACGATAATAATTTGACATGCTTTAATGCTAATTAAAACACGTCCGTTCTCTCACACTGTCCAGTGCAGCAGCACTGTAGCCCCCCTCTGTCTGAAATGCTCTGTTTTAGCTCCTGTCTCTTTAAGGATCCCCCTCCCGAATACCCAGTCTACTCTGATTGGTCAGCTCACACATGCCTGAGCCAGCACCGCTAAAGACAACAGAGCAGCAGTGCTAAATCAATGGGCCAAACTCGCTGCTATTCATAAATTTTGCAAATGTGTGACATGGTAACGTAGCGTGATGTCACAAAGTCACAGGATTAAAGGCAGGATTACTGACGAGGCGTTTCAGGAACAGTGTTTTCTGTGGGAGAGAGGAGCTTCTGTTGGTGCGAGCATCTTCCTTTTTAACTTTCAAGATCTTTTACATTCACAAGAACATGTAAAAAACACTGGAGGGGAAGAAAAAATGTAAAATGCATATATGTCTCCTTTAATGAGCCACATGTTAGTTACATTCAATCAAATAATTTCCTCTTTGAAAATATGGTGGATGACCAATTTGGTCAGTATGAGGCATCCTTACAAACACAAATTGAGTCACTGCTCGTTATGTTACTGGAAAATTTTGTGTGTCACTGACTTTGCGTGTGAGTAGTATAGTAGTGTAATAGTGAAACAAAGGGTATGTACAGTAGAGACGGTCATGAGTTTGTGTCAAATAACTGAACCTTAACCCACTTTTTTAGCCCTGACTCCATTTAACCTGTTGTCATTTTGTACGTTCATCATACCTTGTGTGTCACAAATTAGTGTTCTTCATTCATATCATCAATATTAACCTGCATTTGAACGTACATTGCATCTTGTCCTCTCGGGGTCTTCCACTGATTTATGTTTGCATCATAGAGCCTTTAATTCATGAATGGCTTTGAAACAGTAGAGTGTAGCCGACACCGCAGCTCTCTGTAGTGATAAACACTGTCTCCTGTTTCTTTATTACACGGTTCTGTCTTTTAATTAATAATAAACCTTTTCTGTGTGTGTGTGTGTGTGCCCGCAGAGTTTCGCTCGCCATCCCACCTCAGCGGGTTGAACCGCACGGCCTCTCTGAGCGGAGCCGACCGGACGGAGTCGCTCTCCATCAGCGGCAGCAACAGCCAGCTCAACAACAGCATCCCCTCGCAGCAGTACACGCCAGACTTCTACGTCCGAGCGCTCACTGACCTGCAGTTTGTCAAGGTTGGTTGTAGTGTGTAAACCAGACGCAGTAATAGTAAATACAGAAGGGAAAGAATTGATATCACAGCCATACTAACAGTTAAACCACCGTTATATTTAAGCGCACAAAGTATAATAAAGTGACGGTTTCGTCTTCACAATCTCTACATTTTACTGACATGTTTGATTGAGCAGCTGGCTCTGCTGGTGGTAGTGCTCTGCTACTGCTGATCTGATTGGTTAACGATGAGTTAGATGGCGATAGACAGATGGATCGTCCAATCACCTGCCAAGTGTTTTTTTTTTAAAGGGCCCGCCCTCTTTCAAACTGTTTTCAAGGACACCTTTTCTGATTGTGTAACAATCCATCTGTCATCCGTCAGTTTGCTAAGTAAATGCTTACTGACTTTGTTTTGGCAGTTATTATTCATCCCTTTGAAGGAATTGGTTGACATTTCGGGGAATCTTTTATTCTCAGGGAGAGAGATGGAGATAGAGACAACTATCATATTCGTTCAGACATAAGATTGGCATTCAGCAAGAAAGCAAGCGTACTTGAATTGTGATCTGTTCCTCTAAGCTGTACCCTGACAGACCAAAGACAGAAAACTTTGGTTTTAATCTCACCTTCGTCTGCCTTTTCTTTTAGATCACTCGGGCCCAGTACCAGAATGGCCTGATGGCATCTCGTCTGGACAGTACGCCCCAGTCCCCAGAGAGCGGACACAACATGGTTCGCCTGGATCAGAACACTCCCCCTGCCACCGCCAACACCACCATCACGGACCTGGGAGCGGACTCCACCCCTACGGAGAACGGGCCGGACGAGACGACACTCCTCCTCCTCAACGAGCAGAACTTGCCACACACAGCCAACCACCACAGCCAATTGGAAAACAGCATTTGACACCCCCTCTATACTCCTACGTTTGCACGCATGCACTACTACGCTCGAATGTATGCTGAGGAGGGGAGGAGTGTGTGTGTGTGTGTCTGTTTTTGTGTGTGTGTGAGTGAATGGGGATGCAGACACATGCCTTTGCACAGCTGACAAGGCATAAAGAGACAAGCCATGTGCATGCATATTGTGTAAATATGCAAAATGAAACACACAAGTGCAGACATACCAAAGTGTATCGTGGGAACATCTACTTTTCCAGCGTCAACAGATTCAACACGAACCCGCCGCTCATTTATGGTAGTTCATCGACAGAAAGGAGTGTGTGTGTGTGTGTGTGTGTGTGTGTGTGTGTGTGTGTGTGTGTGTGTGTGTGTGTGTGTGTGTGTGTGTGTGTGTGTGTGTGTGTGTGTGTGTGTGTGTGTGTGTGTGTGTGTGCGTGCGTTCTCCTTAGTGGATTAACTGACAACAAAGATCTGAAGGACCTGCTTGTCTGGACCAGAGAGCTCCTCCCTCTATCGCCCATCTATGTTATCAGCGATCAGAGGCGAGTTTCTTCCTCTGTGTGTGTGTGTGTGTGTGTGTGTGTGTGTGTGTTTTTAAATGTGTGTGCCTGAGTGTTGCTTCCAATTCACTGTTCCCGATCAAAGACTCAGGGAGACTCCGCCCTCCCCTCCCCTCCCTCCCTCCCCTCCCTGCCCTCCCCTTTGCCGACGTACATACATGCAAGTGCGGTTCGAAAGCCGCAAACCAACCCACCGCCGCATGTGTAGCAGCCTGCATCCCCTCCTCACTATCCATACAGCTAGAAGACAAAGACGACCCGAGCATGTCAGCGGAGTTCAAACAAAGTAATATATGTTCCGTAGAAATTTATAGCAAGATATTTATTGATGGATTCAGTGTGAGACGGACACACAAGACTCTTTTCTTCAGGAGGGTTTGGGGTGGATTTCTATATACATATATATATTTTCCTTCTTGTTTCCTTGATAGAAGCAGCAAGTAGCCCAGAGCCTTTATTCCAGAGTTGTTAAGAGATTTAGCAGCGATAGACAGCCAGTCTGTATCATGATTAAGACAATCAATATGATTATAATGAATGTGTTAATTTAAATGTGTAGGGTACGTTAACTGTGGCCGCCACGCTCTCAAACAGCCCTCCTCTCTGTGAAACGACAGATCTGAAAAAGCACATGATGGGCAGTTTCAGATAAATCCAGTCGTGTATTAATCAGCTTTCACAAAGGTGGAAGGTGTTTGAGATCAGTGAGACGAGGTGAGTCCTTTCCTGCTTTCTAAGCGAGGGTGGGTTGACTGTGCGTATGTGCGTTTGTGTGTGTATGCGACCAAAATGGCCATCACCAGACTTGGTGGGAACAGAAACCAAAAGAGGGAAGCTTGATCACATTCTGACTAGAAAATACTTCTGAGACTTTATTTATTGAGTTCGATGTGTGTCTGTGTGTGTATGTGTATATATTATTGTCAATGGGGGGAAGGGAAATGTGATTTTTTATTTTGCCTCATTACATGATTTATGTTCCTTTGCATTCAATGGTTATGTTTGGGTTTCCTTTATTGTAAATCAGATCTGGGGAAGGGGGTCGCTCTCACATACTGAACATCAGACCATAACACTTATTGTTTTTGTATTTCTGCAGCCAAACACACCGCTCAGCCCTGGCTTCCGCCAAATTTTAGCTTTATGGGAAACAATGTTGTATATTTTCTGATTATCACAATGCACACACTCCAGTTATATTTAACTGTACGTTTTGAGGTGATTTTTAAAGAAAAAACGTATGCTAAAACTCAAATTATGTGTCTTGTGACAGATTTTCCTTTCCTTTCTTTTTTATTCTAGCAGAGCCACAGTGGTGTTTCATAAGTAAATCACACGTCACGTTTTTGTTTTGAAAACCAAAGAGAAAGGCCCGTTTCTACTCTTGATTTTGTGGCGGTACTGGCGGTACTGGCGGTACCAGCGCTCACACAGCGAGACATCCATGGTGGAGATCGGTTTCCACACTAACAACTACATGTACCAGAATGCAAAGTAGCCACATGAAATGCTGTGTTTTTAGTCAGCATCGCTCTCACTTGTTTCTCTCGTCTTTGCGGCTTTGCTTTCAGCTTCGCTGTTGTCTTTTTTCCCACTACTTTCCAACTACTTCTCATCTACTCACTAAATGAAAAGGGATTCTGGGAAACAGGACATCTGGAGTAGGAGTAGACGATACGGACTAAAGGGAAGTGGGTACACTAAAAACAATATCATTTCAACTGATCATCACAAATGGAAGATTTCTGAGTTTGTGAATATTTATTTTTTTCTTTAATGTTGCTGCTCTCCTGAGATCAACATCAGGATACACATCCAGATCACTATATTTCTCTTCATTCAACGAACGAGCAGTGTGACATTACGTTAAAGTAAAGCTAATGAAGCACTGTTGTGGTTGTACTAAAATATCTGCTCAGCTTGTCATGTGGCATTAGTCATTCTTCAAGAGAAGCTCCCTTTGTCCTGAAAGAGGAATAATGGAGTACTTTTATTTCCATTTTCAGTGCGTATCTGAAACTAAAACTTTACAAAGTGAGCTCATGTTTTCAAATGAATTGAAATGCCTTGTTAGTTTGTGGTTATTACTTTGGAAACCTAAATGTCACAAGTGCTTTGGAAAAACACAGAAGACTAACTTACTGCTCTTTTGAGTCAGTGAATGTAAGAATGAAAGTAGATATACATTACGAGTTTTTGCCAAAATAACACTTAGAATAGCATTTGAAGCAGGCAGCCAGTGTCATGAATGGATAGTACGATAAAACCTATTATAAATCCTTGTTTTAAGTCATGTGTTTGAGTATGCAATCTGCTCGAATAACTTGTTTTCTGGGCTGATGCATCTTGTGTCTGAACTGTCCTGGTGTTTTCAAGAGTATGCCAACAATATTGTATTCAGTGTATTTAACCTAAGCTTTAGAGGCCACGGGACTCTCTGAGCTTGACTCACACTGCAATGTAAAACGGTGTGCCTCACGCTGCCTTAAAAACACTTCAGTTTGAGTCTGGTGTCCAGTTAACCTGATCATTTGTTATATTGTGGTACTGTCCAATTGTTTTTTTTGACTGGAAAATGTCCCCAATTACACATGTTTCAGTGTGGAGCTTCACAGTGTGAGAATCACAGCAGGCTGAACTTATTAGGATACGATATTATCGATTGATTGAACCTCAGTGGGCGAAGCCATACAGTTTTTTTGGTTTTTTTTTTTTGGTTTTTTTTCTCCAAATTTAGCTTCCTTGAAATGGGAAATGGTGACAGATAAAAAATTCTGTTCTAAATATAATAAAAAATAAAATGCCCCTTTTCATGCACTGGTGACGTTCATGATGGCTCACCTGATGACTAACATGGTGATCCTTTCAGTCTGTTTTCTTCTGTCCAGAGGGTTTCTTTCATTTTGAAAAGTGCCAGCTTTTTCTGGGGTTAAATATCTATATTCATAGGATAAATGGGTATCTGCTGAACTGGATCGTAAAGCTTGAGCACCACATCATCTTGAGATAAAAGTTGAGAGCGACTTCTACAGCGTGATTTTCTAAAAATGTTATCCAGCTGCAAATTGGATGTGTTTCTGTCTTCACTGTTTCCCCCAAGTGTGAAAAAAGTCCAACGTTTCCACTATCCAGTGGCCGCTGCGGTCTGTGGAAACGCTGGTTTCTCCTCTGGGAAACATTGCGTAATTTCAGGCAGACTGTGGATATCTGTGAGCTTATTGAATACCGTTAAAGATGCAACCTGCTGCTGTTTTGACTTTTCCTCTCCCAGACATGGGATGTGTTTTTGTTTAATGCTGACAAAATGTTATTCTTTTTAATTTACCTTCCAGTTCCACAGCATATACCCATTTATCTTATCTATAATAAAAAAAATCTAGTAATATGTAATAAAAGTAGCTTTTCACCACCCACTGATGTTTAAGCTCTGCTTCTAAGAAATGTTTCTGTTCATATCTTTCAAACTGCAACAAGTCATTGTTCTCTGTGGAAGTAAAGACTTGGACTCTTCTGTGATTAAAAATAGAAGCACTTTAGCAAAGGGATGCAGTATTTTCCCAAAGGCCACAAATTTGCCAAAGTTGCCGGCTCAGTAGCTTTGACGCAAATACTGTTACTGACCAGGATTTCATAATCATCTCTTCACTGACACTGCTTTTCTAATCATTTAGCTGTCATGTCTTCAGAAACAGAAAGCTTAAGGAACTCGCTGACTCACCGTTCTGATGCCTTCATCTTTTAATGACTGTGCTGATTTTTTTTTTCTTATTTTTTGTGCTCATTCCTGAATTATTTTTGACAAACACACACACTCCCATTTCAAAGGACTGTTTTTGTTCATTTTGTGGATTTTTATGGCTGAGATTGTTGTTAAATTGTTTTTGTTGGTGTTTTTGTTTATGTGCGTGCCTGTCTACCCCCGCCTGTTTGAAATTGTGCTGGGTTAGGGTTCATAATATGTGTATGTGTGTGTGAGTGTGTGTGTGTGAATGCCTCTAAATCAAGTCTGGTTATTTTTTGTACCTCAGAACACTGTCAGTAATTGTGGTAAACAACAATCCTTTTTTTTATTTGTCATGGAATTTAATTTGGGAACGGAGCGAATGGAGCGACCGGCGTCGGGGGAAGAAATAAACTGTCCTTCATTCTCTCTGGCATGCTGTAACTTTAAAAAAAACTTTAAAAAAAAAAACAACAACAGAGAAACAAGGTGTAAATACTGTTTTATAATTATGTCTTAATGAGTTTTGAAGATGAAGAAAGTTATTAATAAACCTGAGATATATTTCTCTATGGACCTTTGTGATTGTTCTGGTTTCTTCTGAGGACTTTTCTCTCTTCCGCGATGAACACAAAGTAACATCTGCTGCCTGATAATGGACGAATACTATACTTAATGACTACCTCAGCTAAATTTATATAGACTTGAAAGGACATATTTTTAAAGACGACATGTTACGCTACTTTTTAGGTCCATCATTTTATTTTGGCTTACTATTAGAATAGATTTACATGCTTAAAAAACACATCAGTTTTCTCATACTGACCAGGAGCTGAATAATAAAATGCAAACCTGAAATATAATTAAAAGATTAAAATATACTTTAAATGTATTTTATCAACTGATGGACAGAACAAAGGATTAAAAAAGGTTCTTGCTGTTTTTAATAGCGCGTCATATTTTCCTAATTCTTAATTTTAATTTTTCTGTATTATTTTTTTATTGATTGGAATTAATTGTCTGATCGTCACCTTGACTGCATTTTGTCGGTTTCGGGCCTCCATAAGTCTCGATTAGCTCAATGTTGTGTTATCTGCAATATTTGATAATAACACTTAATTTAAAGATGTGCACACATTTTTCCCTGCTACACTTGTTAAGTAATTCACTGGCGTTTTGCCTTCCTCTTGCCTTGTTGGCGTGTTGAATTCTTTGAAGCAGTACTCACTCCCCTCACAGCCTGTGAAACATTAACAAACATACAATTAATCATGATGAAACATGTCCTTATTGTTAATGCTGCCGGTGTGGCAGGTAGGACTCATATGGGATGGGAGTGGAGGAGGAAGTGAAATTCAGCTGTTTGAGGAACTGGGTTGAATCTCGAGCTTGAGAATTCCCAGAGCTGCTGCTCCTATCCTGTTGCATCACTGGGCATTTTGTTTGTCAAACTGGTTACGCAGGTGTCAAGTAGACGCCAGTGAAGGAAAAAAGATAGAGATACAACATGCACAATAGTGTCTAATTACACCGGATCTGATGAAATGTTCCTCCTGTCTATTAAACTGGGGCGAGTTCATGGTAGAAACCTGCTGCAGGTCAGAGAAGAAAAGAGTCCGGCTGGGAGTGTTTTGTTAATGGGACATCTCTCATCACATTGTTCTTATTGTATTAAATTACATCCACCATTACTCCCACAGAGGGCTTAGCAGGACAGCTGAGCAGTGGCTATAGAAATATTGAGCAATACCTCAATGTAAAATCACGCTCGTACAAGTAAGTAAAATGCACATGAAGCACCAAATGTAAAGTCCTCATCAGACACTCTGTCCAAGTGTTATGTTCTTGTATTATTATCAGTACAGTAAATTATCAATGATTGATTATAATACATCATATTTAATATATTTTGTATGTAAAATGATCATTTTATAGCTATCATATCAATGTCAAGGAGCAAAAAAGTACAACATTTCTCTTTAGAATTTTTATTTTAGAAGAAAATCATAATACTCAATTACAGCACAATAATAATCTCATCCGAACAAAGTATAAATTACAATAAATTTAGTATATGTTAAGTTTCAAATTTTGGTTTGTAATTTAAAGTCTAAGATCAAATTAAAGGCAAATAAAAATGGCCACACTAAAACTGTCCAGTCAATGCGAATGCTGACAGTTTATGCTTATCTGCGGAGGTGGATTCTGAGTGTTTCCAATAAAAGTACCATTTCTTTGCACTTTAGAATAACACAACTTTATAGATTTTTAGATTTCATTAGCTCAATTGTGTCATTTTATACTTTTGCGCACTTCCTCAAGTTTAATGAAAAAAGAAGCGTTAATGGGATGTGAAAGTCCTGCTCCGACTCTGAATCTGGCCAGCAATTACAGGACAGGGAGTCACGCGGAGGAAGAACGTGTGGTTTCAACACACCCCAACTATTATATTTACTGAAGACACACACACACATGCTCGCACGCACGCACACACACACACACACACACACACACACACACACCATTCAATCCATCTTTTCACTATTTTTCAGACGATCAGGCTGCACTAGATGATCAGATGTTGTGATCAAGATGAAACTGTCCAGATTTTCCAGCCTTTGCCCCAAAGTTTATTATAAAAACAAACATTTCTAAAAGAGAAGCTTTTGCTTTTGCCTTTAGAAACATATGGATTGAGTTCAAAGCTTACTTCTGCTCTTAATACCATAAAAAGAAAAGAAAAAATGTCAAAGCAATGACATTCAAGCCTTTTTTGTTTTTGAAATAAACATTGGGGAAAAGGCTGGAAAATCTGGACTGTTTTGTCTTGATCACAACATCCGACCATCCACTGCAGCAGGGCAGTTCAAATACAAGACTTCAAAATCATTAAAGGTCCTATTTGTAGTTTGTTGATTTTTGACTCTCATTCCCAATTCGTCAAATACTGACACATAGGGATGCTGGCCGACCTATCCTACAATCCCAAAGCATCATTATTACTGCTTTTCCACCAAAATTAGCGGGTCTACACAATTTGAAAATGCGGGTCAATCCGCTAAAAATCCCCTATTAAAGGCAGCCTGTCTGTGATGTGTATTTGAAGCGCTACATTGTACGTCACTGACGTCACGTTTCACATCACGAATGCGCCGGAAACAGTTGTAACAGAAGAGAATCCACGGCGGAATTTAGTGCGTTCACCCGGGTCTTACGTTTAGATCAAAGCCGAGCCGAGGTGATAAAAACCTGTGTCTACTTCAGAGTCAATCGACCCGGGTGTAAATGCCGAGCTTACACATTCCGATTGTGCACAAAAGCCTGATCTTAGCGGGTTTAAGTGGGATTTTTGACCAGTGTAAAATGAGTAGCCTATATTTGACGAGTTGGGAATGAGAGTCAAAAATCAACTTTTCTTACAGATAGGACCTTTAAGACAAGAAAGTATAAAAAGACATAGGATTTATAAAGAATAAAGTAGAAGACAACACTTGAATGAACAAAAATGGAATAGGAATTAAGAGTTAAAGGTCTTGTGGTTACAGACGATGGCGACAGAAAAGTTTTAGGCATCAGGCATCCGGAACACAGGGAAACAGGTAGCTTTCAAAGGAAACAAACTCTGCCTATAGCATCAAACTTAAACTAGCATGTCATCGTCCTTAAAACACTGAATTGTCTTTGTTATGTGTTTGTTTGTTTTTCTACAAACTAAACAAATAAGATTTAACGTGCAAATACGCTTAAGATAATGAGCTATAGAGGCGCTGGTAGGCAAATTTGTTTTTTACGCTAGACTGAGCGAGGCTGGCTGTTTCCTCATTTGCATTTACCAAAATGTCAAGACTTTTGCTTTAATTCTTTCTAGATTAAATTATTCTCTCTGTCTCTGTCTCCCAACACCAGTTTTTTCTTGTACCTGGTGTCTTTCCTGGAAAGGTGTTGTGAGAAATAAAGAGAAATGTCTTTTTGTTTATATTTGACCAATTTCAATGTAGACTTAATGGATGCTGTTGTTTTTTGGTTTCCTGGTTCACACTGAATACCAATAAAATATATTTTAAGAAAAAGAATATCTAGAACTGTTGTGATAATGTTTCATATTGTCTTCAGCCTCTGTGCTACATTATATATATATATATATATATATATATACATATATACATATACACAATTTGAAAAAAAAAAGTAAAAAACAAAAACACTGCTCTCTCTTTAAATAATAATTTGTATCTGCTGTGATATTTCCACAAAACGGTTCAATAACCTAGTTTAAAACTCTTAAAATTGTATCTGTACCTTGTCCCTCTGGAAAACTTTAGAAATATAGATTTCCTTTTGTTTATAGACTTATAGACTGCTGGATACAAGATGTCTCCCTTCAAAGCAGTATTAATACTGTGTGAATTTCCTGCTGAAACAGAGTAAAATTAATGTGATTAAATCTACAACGACTATAAAAAGCATATATATCACATTGAAGGCTGTTCACCTTTGGAGTTCAGACACTTAAAAAACTTTTTTTTTTTAAATACCTCGGCTGTACTTTTATACTGTACTGTACTATTATATTATACACATTCAGTGTATGGGATAGAGGTCACAGACTGTTTGTTACTATGGCCCCTCCCCCTCCAGACAGCGTCAACTGAAAGTAAGCTAGATCCAGCCAGAGATTTAGGTGACGTAGCTTCTTCCTTGCATCACAGGGAAGTGAAGAAATATGAGATTTAGCCGCTGTTGTGTAACTCTAAACAACAAGCAATCCTACGATGGCTGGTGGAATTTTTCCACATCAAAAGAACCACAAAACTCCCAATGGCCTGGTCAAAGACGTGAGAGAAATTGGGAAATAGTAGAAAAGGAAATGTGCCTATCATGTAATGAGTTTTTACACATTTACAGATGACGTGTATCTTTTAGTATTAGTATTTAGTATTTCAGACCATTTTTAGCCAGCTGTGACAAACCACAATGTATCTTCAACCATATTTTTAGATATTATTATTAGAGTTTGAATAGAGGGGTACAGGATGCTTTCTTTATAATGTTTAAAACACTTCGTCTTCTCAGCATTTGGCCAAATGTTCTTGCTGACAAACATATTTCTCTTTTTTACTATGATTTAAAATCAGATTGGACCGACCTCACAACTACAGTGTGTTTCTGTAAGGTGTGTAACTGTAAGGTAACTGTAAGGTACAGCAGTACAGCAGATTTAAATCCTTTTTAGTATTTTAAGTCTGCTTGTTTTTATGTCCCCTGTACATATTGGATGTCTGTCTACCTGCTTGTGTATTTATTGTATGTCTGTCTACCTGCTGCTGTAACGAGTACATTTCCCCAATGTGGGATAAATAAAAGTCTAAAGTCTAAGCACTCCTCCGGTGGTTAAACCTTTTTGTAAATATGCTTAGTTAGATGAGGAGTTTAATACCACACATATGACCCATTGACTGATGACTGTTTGATGACCCCAATCAGACAGTCAATCAGTCATCTGCCGTCATGCAGCTCAGAGCTGTTCAATCACAATTGAAAATATCTGGAAAAAGTTATAGAGAGAATCTACCATTGGGAATCAAATGTTGAATCTGTTTGTGAGAAAGCGCAACAACTTCTTCACTTTCTTGGAAAATGAACTCTTTTAATGGTTGTGGCTCCATCATGACTCTGTTCTACCACAGTTTTATTTTTTTTTATACCTTTAATTGCGTTAAATTCACATTTCAGTGCAGCTAGGAGGTATCTTTTGTGTTTGTACAACTTTTCATTCATATTTTACACACCTAGTGATACAAAAATCAAAACGAACAGAACAAAAAAAATTTGAAAAAACAAACAAAAACAAGCTATACTATAACTATATTCACATATTCAAATATACATGGCCACACCTATACGTATATAAATGAACCTGCATATTTGAAAATGCTTTACATCGCTTTATTAATGCCTATGTACAGGTTGACTGAGAACCCTTTCAATTAAAACACTGTCAAGGTAACTGGACAGACCTACAAGAAAGGAAAAAGAAAATAAAGTAAAATAATATTGATAATAGATCATTAAAGGTGTTTGTGTATGTCTCCTCCAGTGCAAAATTAATGTCTATATTAATTTTAAAAAAAAAGTATAAACATTATCATAAAACGCAGTTTATTGAATCTGTTTTTATGATTTGGGATTTTAGTTCTGAGTGGTTCTGGAAAGCTAAATGCAAAAAATATATATATATAATCTCTCATACCTAAACAGGGTATGTAACACTCATTATCTACCTCAGTGCATCTACAGGTGTGTTTCACAATCAAACACTGCGTGCATTACGGCAGCAAGTAAGTACAGTATTTCATCATCCCAGCGAGTGACAGTGAGCACAGCAGTAGAGACCATCCCACTTCCTGTCTGAGCGGTAAATTCCCTTGACCGCTGTGACTTGTGTATAAAAGCTCTGCAGGTCGGCACAGGCAGGCAGAACAACACTGACAGAACAACTGCTGGGAAAACCAAACACACTAAGACAACTTCTGATCTGCTGACCTTCACAGGTAAACTGGCTTTCTTTTCTTGTCATATATTTTTTAACAGATTTTGTATTTGCTTTGCTTTGATACACTTTAATAAGGTACATTAGTTTATTGAATGTACTCTACTCTAGCCTTTGTAAATAATTTCATTCAAGGGAAATAAATAAAAATAAAAATAAAAAAGCCAATAAAAAGACAGGTGAACCTAGAAATCCAGCTGTCTTTCCCTAAACGTTTTCTGATTGAGTGACACTGGAGATTGCTGTCTGTCTTCCCGCAGATCTTTCTCAATTTAGAAAAAGAAAATGGAATCCGAGATGACATGCAACGTGAGCGAGATGTGGAGCCCCAAGAAGCCCAACGGGCTGGACTTGGAGATTACCCACCATCCCCTCACAATGAAGCGCGTGGTAAACCTGATCATCGCCATGGAGAGGTTAAAGGGCAACGTGTCGGAGTCACCACGGAGCACTGAGTTCACAGATGAAAACCTGCTCAACATGTTGCTGGAGAGCGCAGTAGAAGGTAACCACAAAAAAAGCTACTGAATCGATCTATATATGTAAAAACTAAATGCTCTCCTCCCTTGGGGACTGTTGGAAGTGACTTACTGACAGGGAGTGAACAGTTTGCTTTCAGATCTTGTTGGCTTATCTTCAGATAGGGAGTGTTTATCATTTTTTGTAACTGGAAACCAGTCCAGCTAACTGTAACACCTGTGATTTCTGCAGTGGGTCGTTAAAGATGTTGATAAACAGCACTAAATGATGTGTATGCATTCAAGACTCACTCGTGCAGGAAGAGACCAAGTCTGTGGCTGTAGTTGCAATTCCTGCTTGAAAGAAGATGATAATCATAGCAAACACACAACTGATAAGGTGTGCTTCTTTTGCCCTCAGAGCGAATTGTGTTCGAGCGCACTGCTACACCGGCTCAGTACAAATACAAGTTCCAGAACCTGTACAGCGTGATGGACAGCGAGCAGAGGCACTTAGTCCGAGTACCAAACAGCATGGAGCTCCACGCGGTGATGCTGCAGGGAGGCACTGGAAACTGTCAAGGTAATTTCATGTGACAGATCGGTTTTGAAAATCATTCTCTGTGTCATGGCAGATATTTTCATTGCGGGCTGACGGGTGTGATATTTTAGCTGAAGCTGTTTAAAGGTATTATTTTACAACATTCTTCCACACCAAAATGAAGTGTTGCCTCCAGTACTGAATTCTTTAAGTCTGGATCGAGGTAACAAGCCAAAAGCCTCAGAAAACACTACTTTAATCTTTAACTAAGTGCTATCATTTTATAAGCTTGTTAAATGCTTATTGTGTGTAAAAGCTTAGTTAGTACAGTAACTGCTGACAATACATGTAAAATAAAGGTAGTGGAGTAAGAGTTACAATGTTTCCCTTATAAATGTAGTGGAATAGAAGTATGAATTACTGAATGAAAAAAGAGGTACCTCAGATTTGTAAATAAGTACACCACTTGGCTAAGTGTACTTAGTTCCCTTTCATCCCTGCACTAGGTCCTGATTTGATGACTTGGATACAAATTTTCTAACCTCGAGTGCATCTGTTTGATCTTGCTTTAGCTCTGTTGCACAAATCCAAATGTTTCCTCAGCGAAATGCACATTTGTAGCATCTTTCTGAGATACTGTCTTACCTGTATCCTCTGTTCTCTCCTCAGTTCAACTGAACATGGCGACCTACCTGCCCCCTACACCCAGTGCTGAGGCCGTAACTGTGACTCTGTGCATCAAGGACACAAATCTTTACCTGTCTTGTCACAAGGAAGGTGACGAGCCAACCTTGCATCTGGAGGTAAAACTCTCACATAAATATTAAACTGAATCCCATGTGCCACATTTCTCGAAGTGAAACTGATTACCTTAACTACCTGTTAATTCACTTTTGATATGAGCTGTCAGGTGTGATAGTCAAACCTTCTGACATTTATATTTTCACACCTCAGGCGGTGGACGACAAAGACAGTCTGTTGAGCATCACCCCGGGCAGCGACATGGTGCGATTTCTCTTCTACAAACATGTCACCGGGCTGAACAACAGCACTCTTGTGTCTGTTCCCTACAACAGCTGGTACATCAGCACAGCAGAGGAAAACAACAAGCCGGTAGAAATGTGCCAGGAGACCACCAGACGCCACCGGATCTTCAAATTCCTGCAACCAAATCAGGAAGTGGACGGTGGAGAGTGTTAACTATGGTGCACTTCAGATATTCTTCATTTCAAAGTCAGGAACCAAGATGTATTTTGTTTTTAAAAAGCACCACCACTGATTGCTAAGACCACTTCTGCAAGTTTTACAGAGAGTCAATTTACTGTATGTACTAAGTACAGAAAGTGAAATGCTATTGTATTGACATAGTCAAGTATCACCACAAGGGGGCATTGTTGTGCTGTCTGGTGAACACCTTGTTTATTTATTTTGCTGAATGACAAAAAAAACTGTCATTGCTATTATCTATTAATGTATTTATCTATTTATGCATCATCTTAACATATTTATTTATTTGTTAATCTGCTTACTAACAATATTACTATCTAAAATGAAGTGAATCTTTAATAAAGCCATCTGACTTACAGTGTTTGGATTTGTGTTTTATATGCTCACTCAGGAGTTGGTAAATGACACAACTCAAACTTGGATAAATGACATCACACATTAGCTGTGCAGCTCAATTCTAAACTCAGTATCCTTAAACAGATTTTGGCCTGAAGACAGCGTCTGTCCCTGGCAAAATCCTTTAACTCACCAAGTGTTTGTCTCCTTCCACTATTGAGTTGTTGTAGTAACTGTGTCAAAAAAAGTCACCGCGACGGTCAGCCCTCCCGACCGAGACTTCAGTGAACTTTCCCCCAGAAAACAGCCTCCCTCCTAGGGAGTGGTAAGAGTCAGATAGCGTCCTGTTTACTGATGGCGATTATGTAATTATGTAATTTAGAGTGAAAAACATAGCTTTGTCACTTTCCAGGATGCATGGTGGGTCAGGATCTCAATCACAACACATTATAACAGCATCCATATGATTATAAACAGTCAGTGGGTACATGTTTAGATTAACAGGACACCGGGGGAAACACGATGAAAAAAACACACAGACGTCATCATCATGACGTGTACCGTCACACCTCTTTTGGATACCTGTTACCGGCTTGCTGTATGAACTAAAACACTGGTGCGGCTTTACGCCGGAGCTGCTTGGTCCTGTGTGAACAAACAATGGCGGAGAATTGGCGAACCTCCGCTGCAGAGATAATGCTGAGTCTCTGCGTGAAAAGGGCTGATGATTGAGCCTATGGCCCACTGATGAAAGCCCTTGCATTTGCTGTAATACCAAAGATGTACACTGGGTGTCAGCGGCGACTTTCCTTGAAAATATCACAAGCGGCACACACTTAGTGACTCGTTCACCCAGCAGTGGTTGGTCAGCCAGAGAAAATAAGTGGTTTGCATCATAATAACTGGAATAAGTTAGCCTAAAGTTAGACAATAAATAAGCATATACTAGGGTTGGGCTGATGGCTGACAGCCATGGACTACTAATCCCTAACCATCGTAACATCGTGCTTTAAAAGACTCCCCACCAGAGAGCACAATTAAGAGGCGTGTCCCCTCAAAGTTGACATAGGGCAAGAGTTGTTGTTGTTTGTGATATGTGGGGAGAGGAAATGAAAAGAAGCATGTTGTTGCTCAGTGCACTAACATTACATCCCCATGTTTAATTTCTTATTAAACTGGTTTGGCGAACCCAAAACACTCTTTACTTTAATTTTGTGGCAGCAGTGTTTCTTTTCCTGTGGGCCGCTGTTTCTCTCAGATGTGCCATTTTTATGCACAAGTGTCTTAGGTTAGCTTCTTAAGGTAGTCGACCAACATTGTTTTATGAATATGAGGCTGAACAAAGCTACGTTACGGACAAGTGGTGCAGAGATGAGGACACTTTTAAAAGGGAGCGTACCTATGTTCCCCGGGTCCTATGTTCCCCGATCGGGGAACCCTATCCCTAACCCTAACCCTAACAGCGGGGAACATAGGACCCTTTTTATATGTTCCCCGGTCACATACACAGCGAGGAACATAGGACCCTTTTGGTGAACAGCAGGGAACATGGGACCCTTTTTTTTTTAGAAAAAGGGTCCTATGTTCCCCGGTCACATACAAAGCGGGGAACATAGGGATGATCCCCTTTTAAACATGGCACAGGGATGTATCCTCTGAGAACAGCTTGTTTATTCAGTTACGGAAAAGATAAATATTTCTGAGTTTGTATTATTATCTCATTAATATTGTAAATAAGTAATTCTGAGTTCAGAATTATTCTCCAAAACTACATAGTGCCCCTTTAAAGGATCTCCATCACTATAGAAAAATCCAGTTACACTGCTATACTTCATAGGCATTTAGTTTACATAAGCATCAGTCTGCGTAATTATATAATTTTAGACATATTTTTTTAACTAACAGCTCGAGCAAAAGTTGATCTAATATACTTTAGCACTGGTGCATCCATAATACATGCCTGGCTGTACTTTTTGTTTACATTCACTGGTCCAATCAGCGCGGTGTCTTCGCGCATGCGTGCTGATTTTTCGAAATTTCAAATCATCCAATCAGAGGAGAGAAGGCGTCCACTCCCGGTAATTTCAAACCCGGATGCGCGAGCGCAGTTGTTATGAAGCCGTTAACGTATCGTTAACTTCCACAACAAGCTAAACTAGGCATTTGAGTGTTTTTATCACTATTCTGGATAAAGTCGAGCGAAGAAACTGATCTCTCATAAAGATGGAAGAAGGAGAGACCGTATCGATACCTTCCAGAAAAGGTTAGCGAGCTTGGGCAATTGCATAAAAGCTAGTTAGGTTATGCTAGCGTAGATGGTTGTTAGCTACAACCATGCTAACGCTAGTTATACGTTAGTAACAAAGAGGAGACATTTTTATGTTTAGCTAAATGAATAACGATATTGGTTTGGTAACTTAACTTCAAATCTGTGTTTGACGGACCACCGTGAAAAGGCTTTACCATAGTTTAACGTTAATTTAGTTACCTCAACGTAAACACTAGCTAGTTGGCGTTACAGTGCGAGTCTGGGCTCCCCTCTTCTGATGCTGCACTTGTATGATAAAGGATGAGAAATGAGGCGGAATAAACAATGCCGTGATACTACTTTACTGTCTGCTATGCCTGCTTACTTTTCCATTAGCCTCATTAATATTGTTAATTTGTGAATAAACACTACACGCCAGTGATGACAGTTACATCTTTAATGCGCTGCAAACAATGCATGAATTCAACACTCTCCACGTCCCGTTCAGTATCGCTATCTTGATGACATATAAGAAGGGGGTGTTTATTTATAGTTAAAAACATGCTCTTCTAGGCTTGAATTTAGTCCTGAATATTTGACAGGATTTTACATAAACAATCAATCAATCAATCAATCAATCAATAAATAACAAACAAACTTCATTTATATAGCACCTTTCAAACAAATTAAAATGCAATTCAAAGGGCTTTTCAAGTGATTGAAAAAACGTGGTATAAAAACAGGTTTAGAGACAAATCCACAACTTTTGCAATAAGATTAATTGTTAAAATATTAAAAGATAAGCAATACAAATAGAATATTGCCTGTAAAAGTTGATTTAAAAAGGTTTATAAATATAACATAAGAATTATAATAACAACGGTAAAATGTAAATAAAATATAAATTATAGTGAAATGAATATAGGGCTATGATACAGACAAAATAAATTAATATAAGTACATAAATTAAAACCATAAAAAAATATAATACACTACATAAAAGCCACACTGAACAGATATGTTTTTAGTTCATGTTTAAAAGTATGAATGAAAAGACAGGTTAGTAGGCGTTCCTCATGACAAAGGACGGCACTGGACACTGGAGATTATCCTGCTTGTCATTTTCTATATTAATTGTTGGGCCATAAACTGTACAAAATGCCAAGTGTCCTAAACTCAAGGATTTTTCCCCCGTCATTACACAAGTAAAAGCAGAAAACACACCTGATGAGGGTTCTCAGTCATCCAGGTCAAGGTAATTCAAAGTACTGTATTGCAGGCAACTGGACTTGTTTCAGTTTCTTGAATTTCACCTCTCATCCAAGAGGCTTCTTCATGCCTACCAACACGCTGAGACAGAAACTTGTCCATCCTATGGACAAAACACCCAGTCATAAACAGAGTAATGTAGTTTATGCTGTGTAAATGCAACCAGGACTGCACAGATTTGTACATTGGGGAGACAAAACAACCTCTCCATAAACGAATGGCGCAACACAGGAGGGCCAACTCCTCAGGTCAAGACTCTGCTGTCCACCCACATCTGAAGGAGAAAAATCCTTCCTTTGAGGACAACAATGTAAACATCTTGGCCAGAGAAAACAGATGGTTTGAAAACTCAGAGCTTACACGTGTCCTTAACAACTCGTAAAAACGTAAAAGCTTGCAACTCCCCTTCAGTTAGTTAGAACTGAAGAAGCTTCTTTGTTGAGAGATGAAACGTCTTCAAGAAACTGAAGTCCGTTTGCCTACGATACAGCACTTAGAATTCACATTTTCTAAAGCTGGACCCGGTACATTTTAGGTTTGAAATACTGATCAGTTGTCAAAGGTGCTGTAAATATTTTCTAGTCTATCAACTAGTCATTTAAGCTCTAGTACGTAGACACAAGAGTAAAATGTTTCACAAAACCTGCAGCCAGATGTCAGTATTTTTCTGTGGAAATCGTCTATGTACTATTCAGACATTTGAGAAGTCACCTACATCCACGAGGGGTGATATCGTGGATGATGGTGAAAGCAGAGAGTCATTTAAGATGACTCACCTGCTGCTGTTACAGTCAAATGAAAGTTAATATTCACTTTCTCTATTCTGTTCTTCTCAGTTCAGTAGACAATTGAACTGTTGACTGTTGGAGCTTATTTATTTATTTATTTTTCACTTAAATAAGCAGAACTGAACTGTAGTTCATGTGTTGCCTCTGATAAATAAACTATATTTGTAAATTGTGTTGTGATTTCTTAATCTGAAGTTAAACTAAAAATAGGATCCAAATCTTTTAATGTAATCTGCATTTATTTTTATGTATGCTGACACATTTATGAATATACAACTCATGGAACCAGTGCTACTAAATTTCTGTGTTATTTGCTGTCACAGAGTTACGTAAGCAGAAGCTGATGGAATACTTGGCAGCAAAAGGAAAGCTGAAACAGCCCAACCCAAAGTAAGAAAAAAAATTCCATGCATGATGATTAATGATGTTGTTCATTATATCCAGAGTAAATTAATACACTAAATTGTACTTCTCAGGCAATACATCCATGATGACTGTCGGGGTAAAAAGCCTGTGACGTCTGCACAAAAGGTTCGTAGGAACCATTATTTGGAGTAATTGAGCATTAGAAAAACAATTTTAAAACAATGACTTTTATTTGGTGTGATACTGATAGCTAGACTGGATTCCTCATACTTCACTTACTAACCAATACTAATGGTTGTTACTCAGAGCTCTGGAGCCAGGGTAGAAGTAGGTCACTATTTTTCCAATGCATGTTTTTGTTTTCGCAGGTTGGGCAGGGAAAAGAGAATGAGGCTCCAGCAGAGAGACGTCACTATGAAAGCACAAAAGCTCCAACTCTGACAGCTGGATCCTCAATTCCCCCTGCCAGAAGAGTATTTGGTATAAATAATAAAGTGAATGTTAAAAGCAGCGTATTGACTGGACAGCAGAATACCAGTCGTCCATCTGCAACCAGTGGTCAAGCACAGCCAAAACTTAACCCTGTGCTCACAAGAATGTACACTGTCAAGTCCTCTAAAGCCAACCAGAATACAGCCAGCCTTCTCAAAAAGCAGCCGAACACAGGAATACAATCTTCAGGCAGAGCCTCTTCAAATGCAGCTCGTACAGATGTGACAAAATCAAACAGCAGATTCAGTAGTACCTCAAGTGCTAACTGGACATGTCCAGTGAAAACACTCAGTGCCAGGATGAGTCTCGGCCCTATTGTTAAAACAAAAACGGGACTCATTCCTGCAGTGACCCAGCCAAGAAACAGTCAAAACTTAACACACACCTCTGCCACTGCAGGTGATACCACCACCACCACTTCTACTACTTCTGTTGCAAACAGGGTGCGATCCAGCACCTCTTCATCAGTCTTTGTTTCCAAGAGGTCTTCCGTGGCTCAGAGGAAAACGTTACCTACCACTGCTCAAAACAACCCTGTCAATGAGAGGACAACTGTTTCTTCGACCGCAAGAGCTGGGATTAAAGTTCAAGATCGGAACAAAACTAACTCTAAACTACTTTTGGGTAAACATTCTCAGCCATCTTGTAAGAGTCAACTGTCAAGTGGACTGAAATCAACATCCAGCTCCTCCAAGTGCACAGCAGCACCTATTAAGCCAGAGGAGAGAGTAAGGATGTCAAAAACTAATAAATCATCTGGGCAACCCATAGACAGGTCCACAAAGCAGAGATCTGAGGGTGAAGGACATAAAAATGGCCCACATTTCAATGTTGCCTCCCAAATGTCCTCGGGACCAGCGAGCAGGTGCATTTCCAGAATGGTCGGCGGGGTTAGGCCAGCTGCTGTGGCTGAGCTGGGAGGGAAAACCAAAACATGTAAAGACACAGGTGGCAAGAGGGGACATGGCTCAGCAAATGCCCCTCAACCACACACAGGTATAAAAAAAACAGGTGCTCCAGTGATGTCACAGACAGTGCCCCAGCCTACTAGGACTATCAGACTTACAGGCCAGGCCATGGACGTCAAGACGACAAAGGTCCCAGTCAGGGTCATTCCCCAGACCGAAGGAAAGAAAGTGACTGCTGCCCAGGAGGAAAGAATGTAAGTACAACTCGCACTAAATGTAAAGCATGAAACTTTGATACCACCACCACCTTTGAATCTTTACATTTCCAGCATCCATTTATATTTTTTAAGCAAAAAAAATCTAATAAAAGAAATGAAAGACAAGTATTTCATGCCAAGTTTTGATTAAAGTCAAAGACAAAGTGTAAAGACGGTGTATTATTCCCTGATAACATAATTAAATAGGGAGTTGAAAAAGTTGAAACATGTAGGATAGTTTGTCTAATCGAATGTCAGGGCATATACGGACTATACTTTCATGGTTTAATACCACTCGGGTATACCACAGGGACTGGTTTCACCCATAATCTACACCACAGTTTGTTGTGACAGATGGTTTCTGATGACAATACAGAAATGACAAACAGGAAATTCAGGTCATGTTTTACAGTAGTTCAGTTTAGCTTTCAGACCTACCTCAACTGAATGAGTTTATTTCACAATACTTATAAGTGTCCCCGTGCAGATGTCCCAATCAGTTTGTGCCCTGACCCAATCTGAGCTCATGATAATTAACATTTGGTTGATGGTGATTAAGATGCACACACATTAGTCTGGCCTATGAAGCTGGTGTAGCAGCAAATTAAAGCAAAACATGGCACTCAAAAATATTAGTGATCCATATCAATATTCAAAATGTTCACTTACAATATTTGAATCTTCTCTCACATCTTTGCATGTGTTTGCTAAAAAGCACAGTAAAAACAACTGTTAGAACTGTTAAGTAGAAACCAAGGGTTATTCACCCACAATACCATGGAAAGGGCGTCAACCCCCGTTTTTCATCCGATGACCAATGTCATTTATCTTCATTTCCTCCCATTTCCCGCATTTCTCTGCTGTGCTGTCCAATAAAGTAATAAAAAAAAAAAAGTAAAATAAATGTTAACATAAAACTACACCCTCTGCTCTATTATTTGGTATCAAGGAGAAAACTACAAGAATGGCGGGAAGCCAAGGGCATTTCTTACAAGCGTCCTTCAATGCCAGTGAAACCTCAGGTGAGGCGCACTGTTGCCGTACCCCAGCCATTCTGGGCCACCATGAAGGATGAAGATGAGGCCCACTCCCTTATTGCTGCTGTGGACAGATCCCTGGCTGATTGCATGAAATTGCTTGGCGAGGTATATGCCGTGGAATGTTGGTTTGTTTTTTAAGGCCTTTTGACTTGATGTCATTTCCCACTGGTTATTAAATTTTACTGAAGTCATTTGTTGGACATAGTTTGTAATTTGGACATCTTTTTTTATGGGGAGGTGTACCCAAAAAGAACATGTTTGTACAACATTGTTGGAATGAGACATGATAATCATTTAAGTAAGTCATTTCAAAATTGAGTGAAAACATTGCAATTTAGATCCTGGATCGTCAATGTGATTAAATAGATCATGATATTATTTTTTGGGCAGATCACCCACCGCTAACGTTGAAGGTGTGTCAGGTTTACATGTGGTTCAATCATTCTATAAACTTTCGTTCTAGCATACTGATATCCTTTCTTGCTGTCTATAAGTGTGTATGTATTGTCCCCACAGGGTTTCCCTCCAGAGCAGGTGAAGGAGGTTCTCTCAAGGCTGCCAGCAGTATCCCAGAAGTTTGCCAAATACTGGATCTGTCAGGCCCGCCTGATGGAGCAGGAGGGCAACCTGGATGTCCTGCCCATGTTTGAAGAGGCTGTTCGTGTTGTGTTGGAGGTAAGACATCTGTGATATTCAAACTTGAGACTTTTTTTTACATAAGAGGTTTGGAGTTTTCTTGTAAAGAAACAGCAGTTATATTAATATATGTATGTATTTATTTTTAAATATCTTAGATCTAGCATTGTTTACATGCATGATTAGTTGCTTGCAGTCTACTTCTCCCATGTCTTTGATGCTGATTGCTGCATATTTTGGTGTGTTAGTTGTCCAGTATTAAACCTCTGGGAGGAATGTGCAGTATGTCAATGCTTGGCTATGTATGTGTATGTGTATGTGCATGTGTGTCCACAAGCTAAACAAAATTGACACTCAGTCATAGAAAAAAAGCTCCATATTTCTACTTAAAGATGTTAAAATCCCCACCTTTTAATTAGAGGACTCAAGTTGATAGGGGGCTCTTGTGGGTACATTTACAAATCAGTGAGACCTGGCTTCAAGCAGTATCACATTTACAATTGCTTCGGTTTGATGAATTTTCAGGAAATGTACTATGATCTGTAGGGCTTTGCAAAAGGACAAGATGATGGGCATAAGTGAGCCGTCCGATGAATCACTTGGGCTGACATCGCGTGTCAGTTGAAAAATGAATTATCAGTAAAGGAATGACAAATATATACTTGAGGTTATTTGGAAACAGTGACGCCATGGAACTGGAAACTGTCCCGCTCAGTACGTGACTTTGGCCACAAGTATCAGCCAGTATATCTCTTTTAGGTTTTGTAAACTCTGAAATATTTATCTGCCTAATAAGTGTAGTATCAGACAGCCAATTCATTAATATGTCTGGTGTATTAGGCTACTGTTTGACATGTTGCAAGTCACTGATCATGAGAGTTTATTTCATTCACTGGCTGAGCCACAAACACTCCCATCTGCTTATTTTCTCCATAAACAGCGACTCAGTGTTATATTACATAAAAGAAAGGAGACTGTATCTATTTTGCCCATTCCTAATGTCATGATATACATTATATCACTATTACAGTATAAAATGTCCATTTTAGAGGACTTAATTTACATCACTAACCTGTGATACTCGGTTGCAAGGCTGTTCTGTACTTCAGAGGTTTGCTTTTTGTTAATAGACCACAGACATACTGTAAGAGGCAATAGGAACCCATCCCAGATTTTGTGTTCGTTAATGTGTGCGCACAATTATAGATTTGTGCATACGTGTGAATTTTTGGAGCATCATAGTGACAAAAAACGGCATCACTATATCCATATGTAGGATATGTAAAGATAGTAATATAATCTGAAAAAAAAATTTTGGTCATTGGTATCAACTACAGAAGTTTCATATAAGGACAAATTGCTGGTCAAATAAAAAATCAGACTTTTGTTATTTAAGCAGTTGATTTATAATAAGAGTGACAGCATCCAACAAAAACATCCAATGTAGCTGTAAGCCATGAGCAGTTCAAGCACCAATACCAGATGTCGCATTACCTCTCAGTGCCTGACAGCTCAGTCTTTATCATCAGTGAAAGGAAATGCCAGGAGTTTGACTGCAAAATGCCGGCCAGCTCTAATAGCTGACAGGGTCTCAATTTCATTGTGCCTCTGAGAGTCAGAGAGGAAACAAAACTTATCTGAGATGATCTTCTGCTGTGAGGAAAACATAGTTACTACAAGGGTTGAATTGACAAGATTGAATCTGTATGAGTGTATTAATATTTATATTTCCATTTATGGATATTGACTACTTGTGCTGTTAAATCTCAGTTAAATAATAAGCATTTTTGTTATTATCAGGAGGCATTCAATACTGGTATCGGTATCAGAACAACCCCTTTCACAAAAGTTGGCTCCATGATCTGTACAGCATACTAAATTGTCAATCCCTCAACCCTTGATTTGGATGATAGTCATGATGATGAATTAAGAAGAATATGCATCCATGAGGACATTGAGCATCTTCAAGTGTTGCCAAACAGAGCCTGAACCGCATGACATCTTTTCCACTATGAAGACCTGGAAAGAGGACAGACTATACAACAACAGACTATACGACAACTATTTATCTTTTCAATATAAGATTTCCAAGTTATGGACAATGGCCCGTTTCTGTGACGTTTCATCACTCTGCAGGAAATGTTTTATGAATAACTTCTCATATGTTAGAAGGTGTGTATTATCCAACCCAAAAAACGTCCTCCATTCTGCAGTATGAAACATGTAAACTGTTACAGTGACAGACAACACGTCTTTTATTATGGTGCAATCACAGCCCCATGGAGCAATACATACCCGAGGCCAATTTTCTTTTCGTGGGAGATCTTATCTTAACCTTGTGACATTTTCCTGTAAGTCACTGTCTCATAATGAAACAGTGACTTGGAAAATGTCACGAGGTTAAGGTTCTTTGCGGTTATGAATGTTTAAAAGTTCAGGATTTTCATTTGTATGTAAAAGAAGCTACATTTTAATGATCATTGAGCTATGCTGGTTGATATTGTCCCTGATAGCTTGATTTCCCAGACACACTCATAATAATAACTCTCTGTTTCTGCCCTTCTATTTCATTCTAGCCTGTGGACGAGCTGCGGACTGTGGTGTTCGAGATTCTGAAGAAAAAGGACGAGATCCAAGGTAGTAATCATGCATGTCTTGTTTGTAACCACAGTGGTACAGTGTACGAAGATATCATATACGGTGTTGCACACCTCAGTCACTCTTTGCTTTATACTGTATGCAGCTGATTATCATGGTCCTGTTCATGCAATAAATTGTGCTACATTTGTCTGCCCCTGTGCAGACATGGTAGCTATAAATTCAAAATTAAGATCTCACTTTTTGTGACATAAAACAACAAAAACACAATGGGAGAAATCTCTGTTTTATGTATTTTGGTTTCATGTTTGCATCTCTTTGTTTTAGCATTAGTTAGATGCGATACTGTTAGGTATTTGTCTCCAATCAAATCTTTACTCACAGTAATGGCAGCCCACATGCCTGAATTTGAAATGCCAAGTCAGTCTTTTCAGAATAAAACACAGTCAAACACACAAACCACTACCACATAGTGTTAAACTTGGCCAAATCTTTTTTCTTTCTGCAGAAGAAAGCATGAGGGCTGTCTTTATCTCTGTCTGAGGATGATGGATGAGAGACCCTGTTTTCCCATTTATAAGAAAAAGTATTGACTAGTTATTATAAATGCCTCTTAGTTTACCACATAATTCAGCATCATGAACTACAGCCTCCAAAACTGTGAATAAACAACTCTAAGGTTGAACATTACTGTTTTGATTTACAGCTGGCAGCTTTACTGTTTTGAGTCACCTTTAGTGCTCTGCTCAGTGTAGTTTTCAGTATAAAGCTCTAAAAAACAAATCTGCAAATGGCAGAAAGCCAAAGTTAGACACTGGCTGGTAAATATTGTTGAGCACTTTGCAGCTAAATACCCAAGAATTTATTCTCAGGTGTTGGAGACCAAGCCTAAAACAAGAGTGAATAAAGGACACCAAATGAATGCTAATGTTAATTGAAATCTGCAAGATTTGTAAATAAGCCACTGTTTGCTAACATGTTCACCAAAACTACTTTGTCAATGTTGTGTTTACAGCATGATGGCAAAAAAAAAATCAATTACTGCAGCTTTAAGGTTAATTGTATTTGTAATTTTTACCAGTCAAAATAAAATATAATGCATATTCATACAGTGTTTTTTTCCACATCATTTTAACTTTTTATGTTTTTGTCAGCGTCTGATGAAAATGGAAAAGAGGATGACCAGGTTTCAGCAGGTGAAAGCACTCCTGAGAGTATCAACAATCCACTGATGACTCCTAAACCTGTCAGAGCCCTCATTTGTGGGGAGCAAGGAGAGTCATCTGTAGTAAAGTACAAGATCACAGCAACCCCCGGGTATGTTTGAGTCATTTTTACAACTTCCAGCAATATATTTAATGTTTTTCATGCCAGCCAGTTTGTAAGAGTAAAACACATTTGTTAGTGATCCAGAGCTGAATGAAAAAAAAACTGGATACACCTGATAATCCCTTTAGTGTCATGTGAGTTTGACCGTGGGATCATTTGTGTTTATCCACCCTTAAAAAGCCAGATTACTGTACATTAACCATAAACTAGTGAGCAATGGCACCCCAACATTTTGTGTAGCTGGTACGCATTTTGACATTTTGTACAAAGTACACTGGTGTGCTTTGTCACTCTAAATTATGCAAAAAGCTTGTGGCGCTATGTGAATTTGACCAAATGTGCAGCAGTACTTGTGCCTAATAGGAAGAGGCAGCGGCAATATGCCAATAAGCCTGTAGCGTGCCAAAAACCAAAAGAAGAGGAGGAGCTCGACCAGTCATAGCGCCGGATTTGTTGTCATGCTTCAGTTGGAAATATTATAATCATTTCTGCAACATTATTTTGTAGAAAAATGTCCCCGAATCAAGCAAAGTGATGGCCCTGTAAAATTCAGATGGATTCTGATTGGCTGTCACTGTTCATCAAATTGCTCTGAAAGTGAGCCCAATAATATCGTTGGCCACTGTCGATGTTGTTATTGTTCTTGGTGTGGATGGCCCATAAATGCGTAATATAATTTCAAGAGACTGGCTGGGCTCTGCCAATCGACAGCAACATTCTTGAACCTGGTTTGTCTCATTCTCCCTCCTCATTCTGGCAGGCTGTAAAGACTAAAGGGAAACAGACTGGTGTGTGTGGGAAGAGTTAAGTTCAACGGGTCCTGGGGCGCGTCAGGAAAACATTTATTTATTCATTTATTTATATAGAGCAGCTCAAGATAGATAGGAAACAGGATGAGAGAGAGAGGGGGAGTGACACGCAGCAAAGAGCCCCAGGCCAGGACTCAAACCCGGGGCCGCTGCAGCGAGGCCAACGAACTGAGCTAAACGGCGCCCCAGGAAAACATTTATTTTAACGCCATTAGACATAGATTTATTATTGAGTTTATCCAGTGACTTTACTGTTGTAAATATTACTGTTGCTACTCTAGAAACAACATTTGTGGTTCACGTTACAGTACATAAACACCTGACAATGCAGGTCGTCTCTGTGGATCGCTGCTGCAGTCAGGTTGATAAACACGAGTAAAGATAATTCCACTGTTTAATTCCAAAAGTTAAAAAGTATCTACATTAAAAAAAACAAAGTTTAACCTACTTGTTTTTCTGGTGACCGCCAGAGACTGTACCAATGTTTAACCGACTAGACGACTAAGCACGCACAACCCAAGTAAAACGTGACAATGATGATGGGCAACTTGTTTTGTCAAGAAGAGCCTCTCAAGCCCCTCATAACAGTATAAGTGAATGACGCTTGTATACAGTCGTTCTGAGAGTCAACACATTAGTTCACATTAGTTCACATTAGTCCAGAGAGATGTTCCAGACATGACCCACACTGCTCACCAAAAATATGTTCTAGCTGGTGCGTGCATATCAACATGAGGAAGTTGTACTTTTTGTGCCGTTATATTTAATGATTGTTTAGGGAGTGATGGACATGTTAGTCACTTCCTTTTTAAAAACATGACATAATTAAGTAAGGCAGAGACTGAAATGGCCAGATATGTCTGTCCTGTGGAGAAGGTCCAAACACTGACCTGAACTAGCTGTGGTCACTAGGTCAGGTCATAATGACTAGAAAGTCATTATTTCTCAGAAGCTGGATAATTGAAAATTGTCATTGATTTTTTTCCCTTTATTTTCCTTCAGCGGCCTTTCAAGTCAACAGCAGGAACCGGCACGGGTCAACGGCCAGGAGGTTCGCTTCTTCACTCCAGTTAGACGCTCAGTGCGCATCAAGAGAGCCTCACTGCGATACCCTGTGTCCCTCCAGGACCATGATCTCTGCGTGGCCTCCTACAATGACCTGATCTCCGAGGAGGATAAAGAGAGAAGTGAAGAACAGAAGGATGGGGAAAACAGCCCATCTGCTATCAGCACGCCGATGTACATCTACAGAGAGAACGAAGCACTTAAAGACAAAGTGTTCGTCAAGCTAGTCTGCGATGAAGGCGTTTAGCTTTAGGTGCTTACGTCATCACCATGTAGTTAAGACAAAATTCAGATGTTCGGTCACTGGCAGGTGAACAAAGAACAATGTATTAGAATGTATATTTGTGGTTTGTCTTTGTAAGGATGGAACTTGACCGAGGTCATCAAATGTTTTATTATTAAGTTAGGTATTTCTCTCCCTTGCTTATGGAGAACTTAATGTTTTTATTCCTTTGCTGCCTGTATTATTTTATTCCTTTAAATAATGTGGTGTACATAGCAATGTAAAAATAAATGGCCGTTTGTAAATCTATATATATATACTGTACTTTTAATCTTTATCAGGCATAGGACTTTGTTTCCTGCACTAGGCTGCACATCTTTTATTTGTCAGTATTGGCTGTCAAGTCAAGTGTCTTATCAAACTGGTAATTTCAAACCATTGTGCTACAGAAAATACAAGGCTTATTTTGTAAGCATCTAACTGAAACTATGCATATTGCAATGTGCATGAAATCTCAGCAGAAGGGTTTTCGCCACACCTATAAATTGTGTGTGTCACTAAGTGGCAGAACGAGGGAAAAAAACAGAGTTGCATCAGTCAAAATCAGCTCCTGACAGTAACCCATTTAATCCGTCTTCTGACATCTTGCAGCTGTCACCACCTCTGTGTAAATTATCAGGCCATTCTGTCTAAGCTGCTAAAATATTCAGGACACCAGATCACAGTCAAGATTACGTTTAAATGTTCCTCATACCGACTCTGAACTGATTTCTTTAACTGCACTTACCTCACCGAAATGAAATGCAAAACAAATTTGACGCTCATGAAAGGTGCTCTGTGTAACGTCTTGCATTTTACATGTGTTAATCACGAATAAGTTAATAAGTGTTCAACGGATTGTAACGCAACGTGAAAAATGAGACCTTCCTCGACTCTCACGTTTGCCTATACAAGCCTGTGGACGATGTGTTTAAGTTATTTAACGCTGCTGGACTGTGGATTTCTTCGTGAAGAATATGGGTTGAGCTTTCCTTGACAGTCTAAAAAAATTTGACTTTACGCATGTTCTCGAGTGCCTTGTCTGAGAGAGTAGCTAACGCTAGTTTAGAAATACAGTAGTCGGCTTACGCAAACTAACGACCGATGTCCAGCACAGCACAGACGTTCCACAGAGCCCCATTAAACTGAAAAACCAAGTTCTACTTGCAGATGTTTTTTCATTAATTTGTTATTGTTTGAATTAGTGTGTTACGGGTCTCTTGATCTCAATAGGACTTTTTGAATACAGTGTTCTGTAGTCTTGCACCAGCTGTTTCTAGGTTTAGTTGTAGCATAGTTTAGATTTTAGAAAAAAATGTTTCCTATACAAGTGTGTAAAGCTGAGCGCAGATGGCGAAAAACAAATCTCCAGGTTCATTTTGACACTTATAAAGGAGAGACTGTACATTTTTAATTTAGAACTGAAAAAGTCAAGGCAGTCCTTCTCAGACATTATCACCGAAAAACAATAATAATGCATGTGTCCTGTTTGCTGATGTTGACAGGCTAATGAAACCCTCATGTGCCAGTAGCTTCTGAACATCTTCACTGCCAAAATTCAGAAAATTTGACAAGCGGTAAGTGCCACCGTACCAGGTACAGGAGGTGTGTTGTCCATGTGTCAACCTAAAACCAACTCTAATACCATGACACAATTATATCCAATGAATGACAAAAACCTGCAAGAGATAATAAAACGTTTGAAATCTTCCTCCTGCTGCCTTGATATTTTACCAGCAGGGTTCTTCAAAAAAGTTCAGACTGCATGACTCCAGATCTGCTCCAGATTGTCAACATGTCTCTTCTCTCAGGCGTCTTCCCCCAAGCCATGAAAACTGCAGTTATTAAACCACTCCTGAAGAAGAGCAATCTAGACACATCAGTAATGAATAATCATAGGCCCATATCAAACCTCCCAATTTTAAGTAAAATCACTGAAAAAGCTGTTTGTCAACAGCTGAACAATTACCTAATAATTAATGGCTGTTTTGATGTCTTCCAATCAGGATTTCGACCACATCACAGCACTGAGACTGATCTAGTCAAGGTCCTCAATGTCATTCATGTAAACACAGACGGTGGCAAAATTTCACTGGATCTCAGTGCTGCGTTTGACACAGTCGACCACAATATACTACTGGACCGACTGGAAAACTTGGTGGGACTCTCTGGTACAGCACTAAATTGGTATAAATCCTATCTAAATGATAGAGACTACTTTGTGTCTATAGGTAATTACACATCTCAGCGGCTGAAAATGACAAGCGGAGTACCCCAGGGCTCCATTCTGGGGCCTCTACTATTCAACATTAACATGCTTCCTGTAGCTCAGATGATGGAAAACAACAAAATATGTTACAATAGTTATGCAGATGACACACACATTTACATAACCATCTCACCAGGGGACTATAATCCCATACAAACGCTGAGTAGATGCGTTGAACAAATCAATGATTGGATGTGTCAGAGTTTTCATCAGTCAAACAAAGATAAAACTGAAATTATTGTTTTTGGAGCCAAGGAAGAACGACTAACCCCCATATTCCACTGGATACGGTACGGCTGCGTTACAGCTCCGCCACGGCGGCGGAGCTGATCCGTAACACTTTAGTCTATGTGTTAATTTCCACCAGGTCCGCTGCGCTGCGTGTCTGCTGCGTGCCAGCTCCGGCAGTCCGCAGCCCTGCGGAGCAGATACGCAGGACTTCTATTTTTGCGGACGCCGCAACACAACGCAGCAATTCAGCCGAATTTAGCACAGAGCAGACAGGAAGTCAGACACGAAACAACAACAAGAAATCCGGTTGATTTTCAAAATAAAACACTCCGTGTTGATACAAACACAAAAACCTCAAAAAAGAGACAAATACAAGCTCTTCTTCTAATCTGTCGGTCGGGAACACTTCGTGTTGTTGTGTTTATAACACATACAGATAACTGCGTTCGTGTGTGATTATGTAATTATCGCGGGAATTCCTCGGTTTCGTTTCTCCAGCTGATCGGCGGAGCTGCGCCGTAGCGGACTCAAAACGCAACTGGTGGGGGTTGCCGGACGAGGACGCCGGAGCACAATCGTACCGGAGCCGTAACGCAGCCGTACCGTAGCTGCACCGTATCCAGTGGAATCTGCGGGTAACAGTCTCTGCTCAGCTTCAGTCTGTAATGTTGAAAACTACAAACCAAGCTAGAAACCTCGGTGTAATCATGGACTAAGGCCTGAATTTCAGCAGCCACACTAAAACAATTACAAAGTAAGTCTACTATCACCTTAACAATAAACAGGATAGAAGGACTCATGTCACGGCAGGATTTGGAAAAACCTATCCATGCATTTATCTTCAGCAGACTCGACTACTGTAACGGTATCTTTACAGGCTTCCTGTCATTCAAAGAATAGATTTTCAAAATCCTGCTGTTGGTTTATAAAGCACTGAATGGTTTCGGGCCTAATTTCTGATCTGCTGCTATGTTATGAACCATTCAGACCTCTGAGGTCGTCAGGTACAGGTCTCCTTTCAGTCCGTAGAGTCAAAACTAAACATGCAGAAGCAGTGTAGTTATTATGCACCACATATCTGGAGCAAACGCCCAGAAAACTGCAGGTCCGCTCCAACTCTGACCTCTTTTAAATCAAGGCTGGAGACCTTTCTGTTTGACACAGCATTTCACTGAAGCATTGTCAAGGCTTTGAATGGCACTGTGACTTTTATTTTCCAGTCTTGTCTCCTTTAAACCCATTTTATTTTAGCTTACTTTCCTATTTCTTAACTTCTTTTAATGTTTTGTTTCTTGATGTCTTCCTACTTGTTTTGAATTTCTTTTAATGTAATTGTTATGCCCCTGTAAAGCACTTTGAGTTGCCTTGTGTCTCAATTGTGCTATACAAATAAACTTGCCTTGCCAAGTGTGTCTACACCTTCCAGAGAAAGCTGAAAGTCATTCTGTAACTGTTTGCAAACAGTAAAGAAATGAGAGGGACTTTGTTATAAGAGCCAAAAGGAAAATGTCTCCTGTGATTACCAGGACAGTGCAATGTCTGTTGCAGACTACATATTTTTGTCATTTAATAAGACGATGACATTTCACATTTCTGCATCACATGATAGCTCCTCCCTTTTTAATAAACCTGTCTATTGTATGTCTCTTTCTTTCCGTCTCTACTTTGTTACTTACTCTCCCATGTTTACCAAATGAAGCACAAGATGAAACATCAATCTGTGCAAGACAATTTTTGATAATTTTTTCAATTCATATTGTATTAATTAATTACCAAGTGGTTTCTGAGGCTGTCGGCAACATATAGTGGAGCAGTCATGGACAGTCTGCTATGTAAAAACGAGAGTCCAGCAACAACTATTCTTGACTAAATCATAGAATATATATATATATATATATACATATATATATATATATATATATATATATATATACATATACATATATATATATATATATATACATATATATATATATATATATATATATATATATATATATATATATATATACATAAGTCTGTATATCATCACATATTTGAAAGATCACATTTGAAATATTTCAGTCTTCGGGAGATTTTCATTTTTTGCAGACATGAAACCTACCCCACGCACTGTTACTCTCATGTGTGTGGGGTAGGTTTAAAAAAAAGAAGTACTTTTTTTTTTTCATCATTTAAAACATGTAATTCTGTGTAATACTATTTTGAACAGCTTGTCACAAGGCAGTACATGTTCTTGAAATGTTCTTGGTATTTCCTCACAGATGGATTCTGTGTAGAGGGTGCTTTTTGAGTCAGGCAGCACTTCCAGATCCTTACTTCCTTTGCTGGGTGTTGCCAACCAAACCTCAGCTATGATGCTACAATCTAAATCTGTATTCATTATTATTTATTTGCAAAGACAATATACAGGAGTTTTTACTTGATATAGAAAAGTGAAATATTTTGTCCAATATTAAGAAGTGAGCCCAACATCACTCATCGTGCTGTCACACTCTTTTCTAAGTATTCTATAAAATGCTGCCAGATAGTCACATTTGGAAACCTGGGCTTTCCCCTAAATTGATACAGATCTCACAGAAACTGACACATCTATAGTTATCTAATCATCATGCCCTGGCTTGTTGGTGTACAACACTGCACTATCTACACCAGATTATGGAGAGATCCTGTATGCCAGGGGTGGGCGAACATCATGGCTCAGGGGCCACATTGACTTTTAAAATTTGACAGACGGGCCAGGCCAGCACCAGATGCATACATCTCTCTCATCTCATCTCAAACATAAACATATAAAAGGCATTACAGTGTTTATACTTACATTTACTTTTAGTGGGAAGTGTTGTTGATCACCTTTTTTTGCCAGTGCATCAAAGTCTGTTGTTAGCTTTGTTGTGGCAATTCTCAGAACAGATCTGAGTCATTAATCACTCAACTGGGATCTGTGGGGTGCTTTGTTGGTGTTCATCACACTGAAAGTCTGTTCACACGCGCACGTAGAGCCAAACACCACCAGCATCCCTTTGTGCCGTCTTCTGGATGTTTGGAAATTTGGCTGCGCTTAATGAAGCATAAAAACTCATCCAGTTTAAGAGAGTTGAACTTCTCCTTTAAGACGGTGACACATTGGAGATCAATCAGTTCCAACTGCAAGTCCTGTGGCGGCGTTTCAGGGTCTTGTGTGAACGGACATGATGCCAGCTGAAGTGACTTGTCAATTTTGCCAAAATCGGAGAACCGACGGCAGAATTCTCCGTGCAGGTCGTCCAGTGATTTCCTGTATTTTTTCACATGTCGAGGGGCCTCTTTAAGCGTAGCCAGTGTGGGGAAATGAGCGAATGACTTGTTTGACATTTGCTTTGAGAATAAAGCTAGCTTGGTTTTGAAGGCTCTGGCGTTTGTGTACATTTCATGCACAAACTGGTCTTTCCATTGTAGCTTCACGTTCAGCTCATTCATGTGTGTCAGTATGTCCACAGCAAAAGCTAAATCACAAAGCCAATCTGTGTCACTCAGCTCAGGAAAATCGTCAGCTTTCTCAAGTGGCTCCAAAAATGAGATAATCTCCTGTTTGAACTCCCACACTCGTACTTTCCCCAAACTTAACCAGCGGATATTAGAGTGGTAAAGCAAGTCCTCGTGATCAGCGTCAGTTTCTTCAAGGAACAAGTTTTACAACTGGCTTCACTACGTGGTCATGCTGCAATACGGATTTACACAGTGCTTCCTGGTGGATTATGCAGTGTAGGAAAATGACCTCCTGCTCAGGGTTGTCCTCTTTCACCCTCTCCTGGATTCTTTTGAGCAGCCTGACGTTTTTTCCAGTCAGATTTGGCGATCCACCTGTGGTAACGTTGGCGAGCGTACTCCAAGGTATCTTGTGCCTCTTGGTGACCCCCGACACGCTGTTATACAAGTCATCTCCCCGCGTTTTCCCCTTTAGGGATTCCATGGCCAAAAACCCTTCGTTATCTCAAAATTGTCATTAATCCCTCTGATAAAAATTAAAAGCTGAGCGGTGTCCTTTATGTCATTACTTTTATCCAGTGCCAAGGAATATAACGTAAATGACTCCGCTTTTTTGTTTAGCTTGCTAGCTAAGTCTTCGTCAATTAGCTCAACACGTTGAGTCACTGTCCTGCGTGATAAGCTATTTTTTTCAAATGTGTTCTTGCTCTCAGGACACAAGATACCTGCTGTTTTTACCATGCACTCTTTGAGAAACTCCCCTTCGGGGAAAGGCTTGCTGGTCTTTGCTAATTTGAATGCCAGCAAATAACTTGCCTTCGTGCTCGATTCTTGGATGGCAGTTTGTCAGATAAAGGTGTTTTGCTGAGCCTGCAAACTAGCTGCCAACCTCTGAGCGGTAGCCGTCCGTTCTTGCGTTGACTGGTTGTTAGCGTAATTAGCATGCTTGGTGGAAAAGTGACGGCTGATGTTGTATTCCTTTAAAACCGCAACGGTTTCTTGGCAAATAAGACATACAGCCTTCCCTTGACCGGACTTCAGTGAAAAAGTATTTAGTTGTTCATTCCTTATTAAACACTCGGCACTCACTGTCGACTTTTCTTTACTTTGGCCCACTCATTGTTGCACATGGGTTCAGAGCAGTGGCAGAGTAATAACAGAGAGTAGCCTGGGCTCTGCAAAATCAAGTCAATGTACCACTGCGCCGAATGCGCCACCTGGTGGAACGCCAGGCATTACAGGACAAGGTCAAATGAATGCAGTCATAATTATGATATGATTTGATTTGGGCAATTCTGTACCAATCTTCGGCGGGCCGTAGTTTGCCCACCCCTGCTGTATGCTCATGCTGGTACCACTGATCCCCTTTAATCAAGTGCCATTTGATTCCTTTAACCATCAGGGAAGCTCAACTGTGGTACCTCTGTGTTCCAGATTGCAAGCTGTGTTAACACAAGGAATCTGACAAATCGTTATCATTTCACTGCTTCCAGATTGATCAGCAACTGAAAAGACAATTGATGGTGAAAATCTAGAGGGATTTTTCAAGGTGAAACATCATTTTTGATGACCCATTAACCAACGTTGGCATTAAACCACTTCCCAGCTAACATTACTGTTTGATAGTGTTTAACAATATGATAGGAAAGGCATAAAATATTTAAATATCTAAAATATCAACACATATCTTGGACACATTTCTTCTGAGTGCTGTATCGTAGGCAACTGGACTTTGTTTCAGTTTCATGAAGACGTTTCACCTCTCATCCAAGAGGCTTCTTCAGTTTTAACCAACTGGAGGGGAGTTGCAGGCTTTTAAATCCTGTGTGGGAGTGTCCTTACAGAGTTGTTAAGGACACGTGTGAGCTCTGAGTTTCAGAGTTGTTAGGGCCACTTGTGAGTTGTTGACCCAACCGGCCTTTGTGTGGGACGTGAATGGTTGTTAAGCTGTCTGGGGAGGGAACTCAGTAAAGCATTGTAGAGACAGAAAAATGTAACAACATCATCATTCCTTATGTTGCAGGAATATCTGAGAAACTCAGGAGGATCTTTAATAAACATCATATCCTGGTTCAATTCAAACCCAGCAACACGCTGAGGTAGAAACTCGTCCATCCTAAGGACAAAACACCCAGGCATAAACAGATTAATGGAGTTTATGCTGTTCAGTGCAGCCAGGACTGCACATTTTTGTACATTGAGGAAACAAAACAACCTCTCTATAAGCGAATGGCACAACACAGTGGTAGTTCCTACTACAATAGGATTGGTCTCAAGGACCAAATTTGACATGATGACACACAGATTCCTGAGGTGAAAACAACACCAGTCACGTTGTCGCAGCTAGTATAAACTTTAAACTTTAAATATTCCTCATACCAACTCTGAGCTTGTTTCTCTAAGTTCCTTGCTATTGGACTTAAGTGCAAAATAAACTGAGGTTTGAGAGTGAGGCGGAGGCGGCGTGGTATCATAATCCTGCAAGGTTTTATAATGACGATAAAATTCCAATCTGATCATGACACACTTTTCTGGTATTGATTTCCTGAATCCTCCTGTGATGCAGTACTTCTGCTGTGTCGAGTCTCCTCAGCCTTGTCGCTCTGGGACCAGATTTTGCATAAATTGGCTCTCACTTTTTATTTGGTTAAAAGTCGTAATGTTCCCAACTTGTAAAGTCACATTTGATTTGTGTCCAGAGCAGTTGCTATTGCTTAGGTCTTAAAAAACACAGCCAGTTGCATCAGTCTGTCTGGTCAGTTCAGTTGTAGAGTAGTTTGAGAGTAGTTTTAGGGTTCCCATACAAGTTTGTAACACTGTAGTGTTGAGACACAACTTAAAGTTTACACCTCCTTCAAGAAAGTGTGAAGTTATTCTTTAACTGTTAACAACAGGTAGTGAAGTGAGAGGGACTAATATTTGAAGCGCTGAAAGAAAAATGTCTGCTATTTTTATTTGGAAAATTGCAATGTCTGTTGCAGATGGTCGGCACACCTCCAGAGTATTTTCACAGCTTGACCTTGCTGTCACGCAGCACTTTCCAAGGGGACACAGAAGCTGTTGTCCCTCAATGCTCTCTCCAAAGCCACCAGACTCCTTTGACAAAAACATCCTTTTTACTTCGCAGAAAACAGGAATTGTTCAATCAATCAACCAACCAACCAATCAATCAGTCAATCAATCAATCAATCAATCAATCAATCAATCAATCAATCAATCAATCAGACTTTATTTGTATAGCACTTTTCATACATCAAAGTAACACAAAGTGCTTCACACAATGAGACAATAAAAACCAATACCTTCCATACATACAGTACATACATTACAAGCAATACAAAACAGGAACTCATGAACTGCTGTTCGCTGTCTTGATGAAAACACAGTCATTAATAGAATAAAGTGACAATACACTGTCATTAATACTTAGTAAAACGCTATAATTAATTAATTGATTAAAATAAATAGATAGTTGGTCTACCCCCGCCTCGATTGGTTTGCTCGTGTGTGTTACTGTCGCTGAAATCAGTCCTGTGATGTCGCATGACGCAATATAAAACCGATGAATCCCCTCAAATAAAACAACACTAAAGTAACGAGCCTGCTTTGAAACTGTATGCAGCAGAAAGTCAGATATTTGTGCTGAAATGTAGGAAATAAAAAGTTAAACACAGGCACCTGAAAAATCTACGCAAGTACAGTAATGAAGTATTTGTACTGCTATTATAATCCCATAGTTTTGTTAATAATATGTAATCTGCTGTGTGGATTGCTAACAGAACAAGATGAGATACACAGTGCACAGAGACTGTGGGGGATCATGCCCCCCCGGAGCCCCCTTGTGTGTTAATCCGGCCCTGTCTGTACTACATCCAAAGCACACAAATAGCCACTTTACACTTTAAATCTGGTGTTTACAAGGCTGCTCTCTGGCAGACTTACAGCTGCAACCAGAACTGTAAAAGAAGAACACAGGAGAAAAGAGGGAAAGCATGGACTGGGGGAAGTTGACTCAGCTGGGTTTGTGGCATTTCCTTGCATTGGCACACATCATCGATTCTAAGTTAAATTACACAGCAGTTGTTGAATATGATGAACAACGAACATATGTACCAGGATTTCATTCCGAGAATACACAATGCGGTGTTGGTCCATCCCATTATTGTCACGACATGCTGGCACAGACTCAACCGCCTGTGAAGCGCTTGCGTCACCCAGCAGGTCCGTGCGTTATAAGAGCCTCCGGTGTGCGGTCTGCAGAGCCAGCCGCGCTGTCCCGCACCCGCAGCCAGCAAGCAAACACTCTCCAAGACGCACTTACAGCGCCTCATGACTTCAGCACCGACGGTGAGTGACTATTGCATTATTTCCAAAACATGCACATTAATCTTGCATTGCTTCTCCCTCTGAGGCTTAACACGGTGTGGGTTCACCTGTAACCTGCAGTGAGGTGAAGTTAGTGCGCGACTTTACTGACTGCCAGTTCAACAACCTGCTGCGTAAATAGACATGTAGACAATAGTAACTGGACTCTGCAGGAGAAGTTTCAGTGAGGATGTTGGTTTGTAGTGCTGAAATAGAAAGCTGGGGAGATAATTGCTCATTGTGATGCTGTCCTGTGTGGCAGTGTTGGCAGATGAGAAGCTGCCAGACACAATAAACAAGCCAGTGTTGAAGCAGCTATTTGGCACTGCAGCATTAGACAGGCTCTTCTTCAACTGAATTTAGACATTGAGTGGGGAGAAATATTAGACTAGTTACTTACAGGGGCACTATTTAGTTAAGAAGAGGAAAATTCACACTCAGAATCTTTTTTGTTTTTTTCCATGAATTAATAAACAAGCTGTTCTCAGAGGAAAGTGAGGTCCCAGAGCACTGTTTGAAGCTAGATAAGTGGCAGGGTCTGCCAAATATAAACAAAGTAAAACAGTATGAAATTGTGTTGTCCTTTGAGGTCAGTTTGTTTATTCAGTTGTAAAAACAAGGAGAGAGTTTGTTTATTTAGTTTGCTCAGATCTTTCTCTTCTGATTAAAATGTCTTCCTGAAAACTACATAGTGCTCCTTTAAGCAAAAGCAACACAGTGTTAAACTCCAATTAAAGATCTTAGGCAGCTTAAAAGTACAGATTAGGCTACTAAGGTAATCAACATGCATTATGTAAGTTATTATAGCCTATATAATTGCAGTGAATGTAAGCAAGGACACTTACACACCTAGCCTACTGTGCTTAAGTACAAACTTGAGGTACTTGATTATTTCATGACATCCTATAGTTAATGTACTACAGTTCACTTGTAAATATTTGCTGATAAAAGTTCTCAGTCAACCAGGTCATGGTAAATGCTGCTCAAACATTAATTCATGAATAATAATAATCTTGTGATAGACCAGATACAGTATATATGAAGTGAATCATTAGATATATACACACATGGGGACTTTTTCTCTGCTTTCAGTACTTAACAAAACATTTTCAGTGCAGTACTTTTACTTTCAACACTTTTTTTTACAGTGTAGTTTTGGTACTTTCATGTATAACTAGAATTTTAGTGCTGAAGATGGTTGACAAAACTACTTTGTGGCTAATAGCTAATCTACAGGACAAGAATGAGAAGTAAGCTAATCACATAGTTGAAAAGTAAAGCGGAAAGCTGCAAATACAAATAAAGCAAAGACTTGTAGGTACTGTATAATGATTTGTGTTGTTGTTGTTTTACAGAGTGTTTTTAAGTACTGCACATTGTAATTCTGTTTTATTAAAGGTTTTTCTTTCCCCTCATGTCAGCACGCCACTGAAGAAAACAGCATGGTCCGGGCTTTTCTGAAATGTGAAGGGAAATATTTGACAGTCCGGAAGTTCAAAGGAAAACTAGAACTGTGTGCTGTCGAGGTGCAAAATGGCACAAAGAAGAAAAGACAAACTAACAGTAAGCTATTTGCTAATGACTAACTATTTCAAAATAATATATAATAATTGTTGTGAAAAGGTACAAATTTAATGCCCCCTTTATCTGTGTAGTACACTCCATCCTGACTGTGCCATTTGAAGTCTTTATACGGGGCATATGCAGTGTGATCTGATTTTAATCTGATTTGGATTATTATGGCAAATTCATAGACTCAGACACAAAGTAAAAATGTGTTGTCTTGGCTTGTTTCTGTCCTTAGGATTGAATTATGTTGTGGATATACGCGAACAAGCAAACAAGATGGCTCTCTGTTTCTGGTATAAAGATCATCAATACCTCCCAAAGGTGGATGGAGACACCCTGGAGGTAAATATAAACATATATACAGTACATACATAAACAGTACACACACACACACACACACACACACAAACACACACACATGCACGTGGCCACGCTCTTTCCCTCCATCTCTGCCCACAGCTGATTTCTGCAGCATACAACAAATGAAAAGAAACAAATGAAATGACAGAAAACGTAACTGAAAAACAGATATCATTGAATGTGCACATTCCTCGCTTCTTTCTGCTAAATGTGGGTTTTGTGTGTTCACAGTTGGAGCAGGTGGCTGGTGATGCTGGTGATGCTGTCGATGGCGGCTCAGCTAATGCACCTGATATACCTGCTAGTTCCTGGTTCGTGAGGGGACCAAGTGGACGCTCTGGATCTTACACCCTGAGAACTGTGGCTAAACCTACGCAATACATCGCACTGATTCGTGAAAGCAGTAAATTCAAGCTGTCTCAAAACCCTGGCGAAGGCATTAGGGTCACACATAAAACCGTAAATGTACGTTTTCATTATTCTTATTTGTAATGTACTTTGTAAAGTTTTGCGTTGCATGTACTTCTACCTGTTCTGGAATGTTTTACCAGTTTAAAATTACAATATTTTTCAAGATGGAGTATAATTGCTCCAGACTGTGCAATTTTCTCGTAGCTGTGATGGATCACCACAATTCAAAATGAGATTCAGCCAATCCAAACTGTTTTAATTTACACTATATATTGCTTGTCTAAAACTAAATAACAAAGACACAGCACTCTTTACATGGTGATCAAATAAAGAACAAAAAATAACATTGGGCATAGGACCACCTCGGTGTAAATCGTAGATTACAAATCATTTTTGATCAGCTTCAAAAGTCTACACTGCGGGAGGCAGATTCAGTCTTCACCATGGTCACCATCTTAGTTTGCCGTGTTAATATGCTAAAATATGCTAAATAGCACGACTGAAGCCGATGGGAATGCCATTAATTTTGCATGTGCTTGATTATAAACCAATTTATTGGACGAGTTGAAATGTAGACCAGACAATGCTTCTTAAGTAAAAAGTCATAATACAAGTGATGACAGTTCAATCCAGAGGGCGGCATAAATCAAGGCCAAATTTCATGGCAATCCATCGAACAGCTCTCGAGATATACCACTCAAAACCGCATGCAAACCTCATGCTGGTGCTAGAAGAAGGGTCAGAAGGGTTCATCTTCAGGGAACCATGAAAATCTGTTCCAAATTCTGTGCATATACGTCCCGTAGACATTGAGATATTTTACTGGATAAGAGAAAACTTTGACCAACTGGCTGAATCTCTCAGTTTGTCACCATGTTGACCACCAATGAGGGCATCATCTGCACACCCTCTATGAATGATCCAAAGGTTTAAAGTGACACAGAGCCAATTCTCAATGAAGCAGTTCTCTCTGATCTAGCCTCTCTTTCTTCCTCCTGCTCTGTCTCATTCATCCAATCATTATCTGCATTTTTATTTCTAGTTACTGGTCCTGACCTGTCTTCTCTGTGTTGTTTTTTTCCCTCAGGCATCCAAGTGAGCATAACCTTTCATGGCGTAACTCAAGATTTCCATGCTTCCTCTGCACCCTGACAGTTCGCTCCAGCTCTGGAATGAGCAAGAAGTAAAGTTAATCAGATCATTTTTCTCTCTTGGGTGGCCACCTGTCTTCTTGTTAAACTTCATCAAATGGGTACTCTTGCAGTTAAAGTTGGGGGACTTGGAAAAGGCAGATGAAAAGGGAATGGTCAGCATTGAAGCAGCTTGTAGTTAGCTCAGTTGACGTTGTGTATTTGTAATTGTTAACTTGACCACAGTATTAGAACATGTACTTTTTACACGTATGCGATGGCGGGTTCATTATGCTGCGTTGCCGCTTGATGAGTAAACTGATCCTCATGACGGTAGAGGTTCCCTCTTGATGTGAAAATGTTCCTCAAATGCTTTTTATGTGTTGGTATTAATTGGTGACATATGTGACACATTTGTATGACTATTGTATGTTTGTGAGGTCGGTTTGACAAAAAGATATTGGTGAAGTAGAGCTCCACATCAATCTCTACTGTAACAGGCTGTTTTGGGCTCTTTAACGCTCCGATATTCATGATCCACTACACTGATTGGCTGCCAATAATGCTGACCTAGCTTGATCAAGACTTGTGTACAAGCCTGATGCAGACCTTGACATGTATTCATTCATGTATTCGAATGTATATCATTCATGTATTACATCATTCATGTATTCGAATGTATATCATTCATGTATTACATCATTCATGTATTTCGAATGTATATCATTCATTTATTACATCATTCATGTATTCGAATGTATATCATTCATGTATTACATCATTCATGTATTTCGAATGTATATCATTCATGTATTACATCATTCATGTATTCGATTATGCAGTTATGTTTTGTTTTTATCACTTGTGTGTCATTTTCACACTGTAAATATAAGCACATTTTGTAATAAACAGCTGTATATCCTGAATCGTGTCCTAGTTCCTCGAGTTGTGTGAAAGACTTTCAGTGGTTTAGTGGTTATTTAAAGGTGCAATATGGAAGAATTTTAGTTCAAAACATTCAACAATTATGTAAAATTATCTACAGAATGTGAAGAAATATAGTTTTGACGTTATTTCAAAGAGGTCTATGTATTGTGTTGCAGAGCTTTCCACTGAAGTTAACACGCTAACCAGCTAGCCCAGGGCCCGAAAACCTCTTTCTTCCAGCTGTCCAAAGGTCCTGTACCAGTAAACGCTAATCAGGTTAGATAAAGTTAAACTGTCTTCCCACACACTTTCATGTTTCTGCTCCAACAAATCAACCCCTAGAGCAAAAATTCCTTTATTCATCCTCTCGCAGGACTGGTTCTCACAAACTTTTCTACTTATTGTTGCACACTCAAGTCTCAACCTGTCAAGCTAAAGCTATCAGAAGACATGATCACCGCCGTCTGTACATGCAATATATCACTCTCAGCAGACCGATCACGACAAATGTTCAAAGACTGACAAAACCCAATGTAGAATTAAGGGTAAAATTAATGAGACAGACTTTAGGTCTTCTGTCTTTGGTATAGTTATTTTTCAGGCAAGGACAACCATCATCAATGTGTCTTTTGTTCGGATATGAGGCATGAAGGGTATGAGCGGTGTTCAGATGTATGAGAGTGATGGAGCAGAGTGAGAGCACAAAATATAAACAGTTGAATGCTGGTTTGATTGTTTTCAGATCTGTGTTTTATTTTCTCTTGCTTCCTCATTGGGAATTAAGTAAAGATTTTATTGATATTGTAGCACAAAAAACAAAACAAAACAGAAGTTACAGCTTGCTCACAGTAAAAGCACTTAACATGAAAATGTCTTTACAAGCAAGATAGTAGCAAAACTGAATCAAGAAAACAAAAACAAACATCAACAAAAGAATAAAAAGTGAGTCTGAAGAAGATGTTTAAAGATCTCAGTTGAATTGCACAATCAGAAATGGCCTGATAGGTTATAGGTCTAGTCTTGAAGATATAAACACATGCATTAATTCTTCAGCCCTAAAAAAATATGAAAGATGCAAGTCTTGTTTAGACACTGAGGATAAATCTAAATAGTTTTGCGTCACAGTAAGAAATAATCAGTTGAATGAATGCTGTTATAACAATGAAAACTCACTTTTCAACCAAATTTTAAATTCAGTCTGCACTGAGATGTACTGAGGCTAAATGCAGCGTTCAAAATTAAAAATTAACAGAATGACTCACAGCACTGTAGTCTGTTAATATCTCCCTGCAGCTTCAAGCAGTGACCACAGTGAATCAGCGTCACAGCCACACCTTTCTCATGCGTGTGTCAGTTGTGAGATGTATTGTACATCCATAAGTTCCACGAACAGAAAAATATCAGTCATCAACCTCCTCTCTAAAGTGTGTTCTGTCATTTTCCCTGAGGCATTTCTTCATCAGAAGTCATACGACGTAGATATGTTGCGTATTAGTGTTTCTCCATGCATCTCTGGTAGACATAAATACAGCTGTCACCACAGTTTTTTTTAAGTTCCTTGTGATGGTGTTACTTTTCCTCAACACCACAGAGGAAGTGTATAACCTTTAGTCACATACTCCGACGTCCCTTTTAGACACAAGGAATGCTGGATGTCTGCACGTATCAGCAGGAGATTGCCAGGGATGGATCCAAACGTTGGATGCCAAACGTTTCATCTCCCAGGTGTACAGCAACAGAACATGTTGTGTAACTTTTATTTTTTGCGCGTTTGTGCGTTTTATTTTTTTCTAAAATTAGAAGTGACCTTATTTTTTGTTGAATCTTGGTTTATGCTAAATAGATCAAATATGTTTGCCTTTACAAAGGCAAAAGTGACAATAATTGTAATGCTACCTGTTGCTAGCGATTTACTGTTGGTGGAAAAATATCAGTGTTTGGGTACAACAACAATTGACAACGACATGGCAAACATTTAAAGAATGCTTCATTACTAGGTCAAATTGAACCAAATAAGACCAAATAGAATACCAAATCAGTAAAGTCAGTGATGTGGGATGTGCAAAACAATGCAGAAAGAAATGAATACAACAGGGCCAGAGCAGAGATAGAGAGAGAGTGTGTATGAAAGGCTGCAGCGGGGGCTGAAGTAACTTCAGGTCACAATGTGCAGAGATTAGAAAGTAACACACTCCCAAGATAAACAGCAGAAGGTCAGTGAAGAGACGTAGGTTGAGAGTTTTAATAAAGAGAACTTGCATAGAGAAATATGACTTAGCAAGTGTGAAAAAAAAAGGAAACAAGAGCTCATCTCTCCCACAGCCCTGCTGTAGGCTGCAACAGTCATCCCCACTCGCTACGTCATGGACCTGAAACTGCTGTAACAACATATTTTTAATGATACATTGTTTTGACTGTAGACGGCACAAAGTCTGTTTTCTGGACAAAGGAAGGACAGTGGTTGCAAAATACATTGGACTGTTTCATCTCTAAACATGGCTTTTATTCAAATGTGGGAATGAATATTTAGTCAAAAATGATTTGTCTGGCATCAGTCGGCCCATGACTTTTATTCCAAGCAGAGGTTGTTTCTGAAATGCAATCTTATTCTGAGCTTTTTGGCTGACATACAGGAGAAATGAGGCAACAAGTGAGTCTGCCTGCAACTCAAGTACTTATTTCCGCCGCTCCTGCCCTCATCCTTTGTGTGATTGTACACAACGGCAGCAGTCATGCGAATAATGAACCAAGGGTCAGAGTATGCAGCCACGCAATTGGCTCTGTAAGACTTTACTAGGGCACATGGGCGAAATTGAGATCCATGAATGTCTGGGAACAGGAAGCACAATCTGTTCTTTAGTTGTTAGTCGGTCTGGGTGGAAGTGGCGGCGCCCACACGACCAACTAACATTGTCACCCTTACAGCCGGGACAGTAGTGCGCTAACATGAGTGAAGGAGTTTCAAGCCCGGAATCCTCGGACCTTGAGTTAGAACAGAAATTGGCGATTGTTATTGTTATTTTATGTTATCACTTTATTGCAAACCACTTTGTTCCTGTTTTAATGGCTGTGGTGTCCTGTGTTAACCTCTAGACTCTCGAGAAGATGAAAATCTCTGTGCTGTGCTGACAGTGGGAGGAACAGCACAGCTTTTCCTGAATGCTCGGGGAGGACAAACTAATGCAGATGAGTCTTTTATGAGTCTGACTCACGAGTGTATTTAAATATCAGTTATGAGCTGTGGGTCTTTTCCAGCTCCTATCGGTGCTGGTTCCTCCCGTACAAAAGCAGACAAACACTTTACTTGTTAAGCCATATTTACTTTTTTTTCGTTTTGACATTTGCCTATATTTGACTGGATTCAAACTAAACACACATGTAACACAGGTCCAACTTTATTTAACATTTTAAGGGTTGCAATGTAAAATGATTTCCTCTTTGTCAGGCGTGGAGGAAGAGTGGAAGGTTTTATTGTCCTATTTCCACCACAACAATGCTAAAAAATCAAGCAAGACAATAAATCCTTTTGATGTTGACAGCTAAATGGATCATTGTTCTCTATAAAAGCTTTTGCTATCAGCAGATTGTTTTCTCTGTAGGTGCAAGTAGGAGTTGGCAGCAGCTTGAAATACCATGATTCTACCCCTAAACGCTTCCTGCAGCTGCACCTGTCATCTCACCTTTTAGTCACACAACGACTCCTTAAATGGAAACCTCTTGCCAAAATGAGCTACACAGTAGAATAGGAAACCACTAAAGCGAAACAAAAAAAGTTACATTAGCACTGGAAATCCTCCAAAGTTCATGCTGTGAGAAAATACAAAGATAGCGTGTTTTTTTTCCCTTCAGCGTTATCTTTCACCAGATAATATGTCAGAGAGTGAGGAAGGATGTCAAAGAACATGATGAGACACGATACATTTTCATCAGCAATGGTGGTTGTTTGTTTTGATTATTTTGATTGAGAGACCCCTGTGCTAAATTACATACTATGCCTTTAACAAGACACTGTATGGCACTGTTTTGCTAAAGGAAGGGTCTAGTTTTCTAGTTTTCCTAGAGAGCTTAAGCTCACTGTCAAGTTGTCCGGCCCACAACTTTACCGTTTACATTCGCTCTCACCGCTCTTATAGGCTTGTTCTCAGTCGCAGCAGGAAGCTATTTTCAGAGGAAAAAGCTCTAAAAACACAATGTGTCAACAGCAGAGAGTCACTAGCTGGTGATCATAGTGTAGCATTGAGCAGCTTAAGAGTCATTTTCCTCAGGAGTTGGTGGAGACCAAAAACAGAGCTAAAATAGAGTGAATATTGGACAGTCCAGGCGGATGGTAAAGTCCCTTTGTAGCTGCTGGGTGTGTAAACAAGCATGACGTTCAGCATATCATCTTAAAGGATGATGATATATCAATGTTGTGTTCACAGCTTGTTTCTGCTGGCCAAAAGTGGCCAAAAATTCAGTTATTGCATGTTTAATTATTCAAAAGCTGATGAAATGTATCACAATTTACAGTCATCAACCTGAATAATGTCGATATGTTGCGTTTATGTAGACAAAAAGTTTGTCATTGAGCAGTAATGTGCCTCTACGTACTTATTTTTGAGCGATCAGTGAACGCCTCTATGTGAACATCTCGTGGGCATGGGCAAAGAAAGTGTTGAATCTTGTCGTTTCATTCGAAGGACTTGTTGGGAATACTAGCAATCCTGAGTCATTATTGATGTGCGGCAACTGTTGGCTGAACCATCCACCTCAGTTGAGACACTCGGGGAACAGTAGCGTTCTGGCTCCCGTCACAGTGACAGTTTGTTTTAGAGTGGGCAGAGTGGCATTTCCAGCATTGTTTAGTTAAACTAATCAAATGAGCTGAGCACACTCCTTCTATGGGATTACTCAACTCTTATTAGAACAAGCTTTGGGGCAATCAGCCAAGTATGTGTCCACATAAAAAATATACGACTCCAGTTTTTAAGTCGACTCCAGTTTTTAAGGCTGGGCTGAGGCCACATACATACGCACAATCCAACGCGCCATTTATAGGTGGATAGAACGAGAAAAGCCACTAGAGTTCTAACTAGAGTGTCACACCAGATGTGACGCACGTCAGCATACTCCGACCCATTAAGACCCAAATAGATACGTCCATTTTAAAATATAACCATCACTGCCCACATACTTCTGTGGTCCTTCACGTTGGATGTTAAGCAACACAACCACTAGAGGGCGCTGCTCCGAGTCAAATCTGTCTTGCATGTAGCTCCACTTTTCGACTGCGAAGTAACACCATATGAATGTTTAAAACTTCTCACCAAGTTGCTTAACCTCACCTTAAAATTTTTCTGCTTTCTTTTTTAAAACTTCTTCCTCTTGTGCTGTGGTCATGTCCTGCTTGAAGTATTTGCTTCACTGCTACACTGCCCCCCATGACTACTGGAGGTACTGCAGCTTTGGTCCTTATATGTAAGCCTCCAGAAAACAGATACTCAGATTGTGACACACAAGCAACAAGTATGGATCCAGGAGGACATTGAGCAGCTTCAGGTGATACCAGATAGGCACAACCTGAGCCACATGACCTCCTCTCAACCACGGAGACCTGAAAGTAGGACAGACCACTCAAACACAGATAGAATCACTGAAACTGAGATCGACCCATTGTAAGGATAATGGTAAAAGGAGACGAATAACAGGAAGAATGAGCTGTAATTGAAGATGGGATGAGTCAGATTGCCTGATACAAATAGGTAATTCTAGAGAAAAGGGGCAAGTTTTGGATGGATATGGTATGATGATTCAGATGTGAAATGGTGAGACTTACAGTGGCGGTCCTAGCTTGCATGACGCCCTGGGCGAACCGCACCTTCAGCGCGCAATTTGTGATGTGATTGACTTTAGCCTACTAATTGCATTAATTGTGCGGTGAAGCAGGGGATTTACTAATAGTGCTTTGAGGTTCCCCCGCCCTAATATAAGTTCACATCTATTTCCCTAAAATGAGCCGTTTGTAAGGTATGGCCAGAATTTAAGTATAAAGTAAGAGTGAGAAGAATCAACAGAAAGTTGACAATATGGCAAAGACGTCTATATTCTGTGTTACGGAGATGTCTAGTTAGCAGGCTAACAAGCTAGCCCTGGCCCGTCCTATCTACATATACCACTTTGTACTGGCAAGAGGCGACAGTCAGATAGCCTTGTACGTTCAGCTAGCAGATATATACCGTCTGTTTGCGTGGTAAATGAACAATATAAAATCACAAAAACTCCAAAAAAACCCCCAAACTTTTAATTAAGATTCAGATTGAGAAAATAAATTTAAAAAATGAAAACCTGAGATGTGCCACTGTAGCTAATATGTGATGAACCGAGAGGGCAAAATTGGGGCTTTGACACTGACAACTTTATCAACATTGCACCAATGAAAAGGAATTACACATATTGTAACTGCAACACATTATACAGCACCGAGCATGGTGGCACAATGGTGTCTAAAATATATAAATATATATCAATATTATACCAATCTGTATGGTGACACATTAAAAACAATGCATGCTGTGTGTGTATGTACTGTATACATGATGTATGTGTGATGAATAATTACAATGGAGTGTAAAAAAATATTTTCAAAAACAAATTTTACCCAATTAATAATATGGATAAATAAAGAACTTTCTTTTTTTTAATGCCACGTGTTGGTTGAGCGTGTGGGTTCACATCTGCTAGAAATGTCTACTTGTTTAACTGCTTCACACAAGTTTTGTTGTAATTTGAGCGTTTGAAGAGATTGCAGCTTTAGTTCATCAGAATAATTTCAAATAATTCCCGGAAATGTACCTTCACCAGTTTACAGCTTATCTCACCCAAATAGGGCACTTTTCTCACAAATAACACTATAGTTTTCCACCTCTACCGGTTGGCAGCTGAAAGCAGTGTAAGCAGTTGGCTGACACACAGTGCTATAATCAGTGTGTAACATAATCTCTGAATATAAACCAGAGCAGCTTAAAAAAAACTTTGGAAAAACTCCAAAGAGCTGATCTAAGTTTGATCTGATCCAGCAAGTTGCCTGAACAAATATAAATATAGACCTTTCTGGCAATTTCACTTAGCCCTGGTGATATCTACAGATGGTTTAGATCTCCATCGGTGAGACTTCTGCTGCAACACAAATAAAACACTGATAGCCATGTAAACACACGTGGTTGTACTTTCAATCCATAAAGGAACTAACCACAGCAAGGTCTGTGGTTTATGATAAGGATATTGGCCTCCATTTATCATTTTGACATTGTTACTTTTGGATTAAGCACCACAAGTAAAATTCTATCTCCGGCCATTGTATTAGGGTGGTGGGTGGGTGGTGTTTTCACGGCTAGAGACCATTTAAAGCAGTGCTCATGTCGTTGTAAACGCAATATCAACACATCTCACCGAAGCTATTGAGGCGACATGTTTGAGTACATGATCTGATTGGACAATTGTTTTTTCCAGACTGGAATTGTGTAAGTATTTTGCCAAAATATAAAAAAAATTATAATTATATAAATATATAAAAACTGTCCCTGTGGTGTCCATTTCAGTCAGAAGTAAGTTATAAACTCAATATTGAGCTTTTCACCTTTTCAGTTCAAGCAGACACGGAGCAACATTAGCCTTCATGTTTTTGGGCACTGCTGGGGGCTGGGTACGGACGTGTAAAAAGAAAAGCTCCGAGCAGCTCATTTAAAAGAAATTAATGGCGACTAGCTGATTTTTGGGAGCGTGAGCTGTGTTCAAAATTCAATGTTTTGAACTATAAACGTCAACTTTTCATTTTAATCAGTGTGAACGGAAGAGTGAACACACCACAGACAAAGGACATCGTCCTGCCAATAAGGGTGCCAGATCAGAGGATCATGGACAAATGATTTATTTTGTTTTATAATTTGAATGTGTTGCACAGGCAGACCTTCGCATTGTTGTATAGAAAGGGAAATAGCGTTTAAATGCAGAGAAAGAAGAGAGAAAGGATTTTAGTGATCCACATTATTTCACTTCTGTGCACCGTATTTTTGTATAATATACCTAGATTCGAATCATCTTTTGTGTATGTTGATGCTTTTCTGTCTCTGTCGAATGGATGAAACTTATAACCTGATAAACATGTAAATCTGTCACACCTGCTTTGAATGTTTGTCACGAAGGCCTGGTGACTCACCCTGATGTCAGCTCCACGAGAAGAGTGACGAGTGAATTTCCTTCTCCAAATTTAAAAACTATGGAGGAGGTTTCCGAAAGATAAAACAGCAAACAAGGTGTTCACCCTTAAATTACACCCCGGTTCTGCCATGAGAACACAAACTGTACCGCCGGCAAAATGGATAAAATGACACCATATATATTCTGATTTTCATTTTCTTCAAGATGAAAAAAAACAAAAACTTAATAAGCTCTAAATTGATATACCAGAAAAGTCAGGAGTAAAATACTGAGATACTTGTAGGTTCCAGTTTATTCGGTCCATCTAGCCAAAAATAAATTAACAGCCCTGCACTCTACAGTCATGAAGGTAATAATTTTCTTTTTTTTCCTTTTTTCTTTTATGTTTCAAAGAGGTTTTACTGCAGAAACATCAAACATGGATCAAATAACCAAGTGTCATTCACCCCATAAACTTTTTTTTTCAGCTCAGTTGGCAACGTCAGAGAAAAAGCTGTGATAAAGCCATCGTGCACTACTTGTTCAGCAATCAACAGCAGACATAGTTAGAGACTGGTTGAACACGTTGGAGCATTAAGCAACTGATGTATGTGAGTTGGTGGAGACTAAACAAAGGGCTAAAAGGAGGGTGAATGTTCAGGCCCACACGTACTGAAAGCGATAACCGATGCGCCTCAATTGAAGCGTGTCATTTAATGCTCCTATGGCACACTGCAGGCATCTGAAATACAAACATGATAGAATCAGAAGTATTTTGTGAAACATCTTCCTGCCTAGTTGCACTTGCGACAGATGATTATTACATTTACCTCAGTATTAAGTTTGACATCTCTCTCCTTCTTCTTTTACATTTACATTTTTGTTTGCGCATTTTATTAAAGCAATTTTTAAGCTTTGATCAATAACTTGAACTGCACTCTTACTTTTATTGTGTTGTCTCTTTTAAACCTATTCTATCTTATTTTTCAACTTGTTTCAATATTGTGTGTCTTGATGTCTTCTAACTTGTTGTTAATGTCTTTTAAATGCAATTCGAATGTGTTAATGTAATTTTTTGCCCCTGTAAAGCACTCTGAGCTGCCTTGTGTCTGATTTGTGCTATACAAATAAACTTGCCTTGCCTTTCTCTCCTTTGGTTTTTTCCTTTCCTTGAGCTCTCTCCAAACAAGTTGCGACACTGGGGGTCATTTGAGGCTCCAATATGGAAACGAGGTCGTAGTTCAGGTTTCAAGGCAGTTTGACGCGCCTTGAAATGCTTTTGGCCACTTAAAACAATACTTTCCCTTCAAAATGCAAGTGTCAGACACTTTCAGTGCATTTGGCCTTTTAGACTTACATTCATGAGGTGGATACAAACACGCGTCCAAATGTTACGACATCTCTGCAGGAAGTGTAAATAGGCAACTGTCTGCCAACACATTCGCCATATAACAACTCCGTGAGGTGATAATATGCCAATCTTGTGTTTACAGCTTGTAAAACTGCCTCCAAGTGACCACAACAGAAGTGTGTTGTACTGATTTATTGAATAATGACGTAACTTTGACAACTAAATAAATCTAAAGCCTCTTGCTTACTAACAGATTATATTAACAGATGTCTAAATTCTTGCTCATCCTTTGCATTAAGCTGTTTCGTTATTGACTATTGTAGGTCACATTTGCAGTGACAGAATGAGCTAAGTACATTCACTCAAGTACTGTACTTATGCAAAATCTTGAGGTACTTGTACTTTACCTGATATTTCACATTTTCTGCTACTTTATAAGTCTATTCCACTACATTGTGGAGGCAAAGGTTGTACCTTATACTCTGCTACATTTATTTGATAACTTTACTTATCAACAATTGGATAAAGACCGAACATATATATATATATATATATATATATATATATATATATATATATAACTTTTACTGGTATTTTAATTCTTAAAGCAGCATTTTGTAACTTTTTTACCTTAAACCTTAAACCAAGAAAATTATTTTTTGATGGTACAGTGTCTTGTAAAAGGGTGAATGGTGACCCAGTTACATACATGTTTACTTCAAGATACATTGTTATGATGTAATGAGTTTTGTTTGTATTTCGCACCTACATTATGTCTGACAAATTGTTACAGACTTGGGATTTGTATTTACAACAGTGGGGCACAAAATGCCAATTTCTACACACTGTAATGTTGCTTATAGCACATTTTTGGCAGAACATTACTTCTGATACTCAGGTACATAAAAGCCAGATACTTTAAGACTTTTATTTTTACATTTACAAATTTGTGACACTAGGTATTTGCAATGAATTCTTGGAAAATTAAGACAAACTTGAAAACACAACCATGAAACCACTCAGCTCTCCTCACTCTGAATTAAGGAAATGTTTTCTATCTGGAAGAATCCGTGTTTTACGAGGAGAATATAGTTTTAATATAGGCTTCTTCACATATCAGGGCTCAGCACTTCTGCAAACAGGACAGCTTCCTTGGAAACAATAGCCACGAATAGCTAGGCTAGAGAGGGATGCACTTTTGATGGCCTTGGCAGTGATGTCAACTGCACCTTGCACCACACCAGATTTAGGCCAAGAAAAACAACATTTTTCAGCTGCCAGTAGGTTCCTCCTTGTGGTTTAGGACAGCTACAGGTCAACATCATCATTGCCGTTCTATTGATTTTGGTCCAAGGATTTGTTCCTTATTATTGTTTACTCCCTCCTTCAGTCTGAATCTCTCTGCAAAGACACATCAGCGTTTTCAAGTTGTAGTGAAGTCATGTACGCCATGTGGCTCTTTGTGTTTAGGTATCACTGTTTTGATAAAATCTTTTTACATGATGAGTCTGGAATAAGAAACAGTAAAAAGACACACACATCTAAGTGTCCAATAGGAGGGGTGCTGAATAAAAGAGGAAACAAATTGTGATTTTTAAGTACCTTTCGTGTTAATATTGAAATACTAACGTATGTCACATATGTTTATTAAATGAATTTAGTATATAGTATATGATGATTTTAGTGGGGCGGTACTTGGTCTGTACTGTGCTTTTTCTTTGTATGGTGTTCACCCTTATATAACACTCCAGTTTCTGCCATGAGAACACAAACTGCGCCACCGGCAAAACGGATAAAATTACATCATACCATTATGTGCAATCTAGCATGATTGCACATAATGCTTCAGGGATTCAAGGAGTTTACACTTCATTACTATTAAAACTGAATAAACTTTAAATTGATGTACCAGAAAAGTCAGGAGTAAAATACTGAGATACTCGTAGCAGTTTATTTGGTCCATCAAGCTAAAACTAAATTAACAGCCCTGCACTAAGACCTACAGTCATGAAGGTAATAATTTGTTTTAAAGAGGTTTTTACTGCGGAAACATCAAACATGGATCAAATGACCAAGTGTCATGTAACCTGCAGCCAATTATCACCTGACTCTGCAGTTGCTCACACACAGCACTGTGTGTGTTTCAGCATCTTTTAGCTCATTGTTTTGGTTTTATAGCTACAACTTGACTGTTTTGGCTTCATATCATCACCCCATAAACTTTTCAGCTCAGTTGGCAACGTCAGAGAAAAAGCTGTGATAAAGCCATCGTGCACTACTTGTTCAGCAATCAACAGCAGACATAGTTAGAGACTGGTTGAACACGTTGGAGCATTAAGCAACTGATGTACGTGAGTTGGTGGAGACTAAACAAAGGGCTATAAGGAGGGTGAATGTTCAGGCCCACACGTACTGAAAGCGATAACTGATGCGCCTCAATTGAAGCGTGTCATTTAATGCTCCTATGGCACACTGCAGGCATCTGAAATACAAACATGATATAATCAGAAGTATTTTGTGAAACATCTTCCTGCCTAGTTGCACTTGCGACAGATGATTATTAAATTTACCTCAGTATTAAGTTTGACATCTCTCTCCTTCTTTTTTTTGACATTTACATTTTTGTTTGCGCATTTTATTGAAGCAATTTTTAAGCTTTGACCAATAACTTGAACTGCACTCTTACTTTTATTGTGTCGTCTCTTTTAAACCTATTCTAGCTTTTTTTTCAACTTGTTTCAATATTGTGTGTCTTGATGTCTTCCAACTTGTTTTTAATGTCTTTTAAATGCAATTTGCCCCTGTAAAGCACTCTGAGCTGCCTTGTGTCTGAATTGTGCTATACAAATAAACTTGCCTTGCCTTTCTCTCCTATGGTTTTTTCCTTTCCTTTAGCTCTCTCCAAACAAGTTGCGACACTGGGGGTCATTTGAGGCTCCAATATGGAAACAAGGTCATAGCTCAGGTGTCAAGGCAGTTTGACGCGCCTTGAAATGCTTTTGGCCACTTAAAACAATACTTTCCCTTCAAAATGCAAGTGTCAGACACTTTCAGTGCATTTGGCCTTTTAGACTTACATTCATGAGGTGGATACAAACACGCGTCCAAATGTTACGACATCTCTGCAGGAAGTGTAAATAGGCAACTGTCTGCCAACACATTCGCCATATAACAACTCCGTGAGGTGATAATATGCCAATCTTGTGTTTACAGCTTGTAAAACTGCCTCCAAGTGACCACAACAGAAGTGTGTTGTACTGATTTATTGAATATTGACGTAACTTTGAGAACTAAATAAATCTAAAACCTCTTGCTTACCTACTGATTATATTAACAGATGTCTAAATTCTTGCTCATCCTTTGCATTAAGCTGTTTCGTTATTGACTACTGTAGGTCACATTTGCAGTGACAGAATGAGCTAAGTACATTCACTCAAGTACTGTACTTATGCAAAATCTTGAGGTACTTGTACTTTACCTGATATTTCACATTTTCTGCTACTTTATAAGTCTATTCCACTACATTGTGGAGGCAAAGGTTGTACCTTATACTCCGCTACATTCATTTGATAACTTTACTTATCAACAATTGGATAAAGACCGAATATATATATATATAACTTTTATTGGTATTTTAATTCTTAAAGCAGCATTTTGTAACTTTTTTTACCTTAAACCTTAAACCAACAAAATTATTTTTTGATGGTACATTGTCTTGTAAAAGGGTGAATGGTGACCCAGTTACATACATGTTTACTTCAAGATACATTGTTATGATGTAATGAGTTTTGTTTGTAGTTCGCACCTACATTATGTCTGACAAATTGTTACAGACTTGGGATTTGTATTTACAACAGTGGGGCACAAAATGCCAATTTCTACACACTGTAATGTTGCTTATAGCACATTTTTGGCAGAACATTACTTCTGATACTCAGGTACATAAAAGCCAGATACTTTAAGACTTTTATTTTTACATTTACAAATTTGTTACACTAGGTATTTGCAATGAATTCTTGGAAAATTAAGACAAACTTGAAAACACAACCATGAAACCACTCAGCTCTCCTCACTCTGAATTAAGAAAATGTTTTCTATCTGGAAGAATCCGTTTTTTATGAGGAGAATATAGTTTTAATATAGGCTTCTTCACATATCAGGGCTCAGCACTTCTGTAAACAGGACAGCTTCTTTGGAAACAATAGCCACGAATAGCTAGGCTAAATCAAATCAAATCAAATCAAATCAAATTTTATTTGTATAGCCCAAATTCACAAATCACAGTTTGCCTCAGAGGGCTTTACAATCTGTACAGAGACGACACCCTCTGTCCTTCGACCCTCGATTCGAGTGAGGAAAAACTTGCCCCCAAAAAAAAGCCCTTTTAACAGGGAAAAAAAAAATGCGGAAGAAACCTCAGGAAGAGCCACAGAGGAGGGATCCTCTCCTAGGACGGACAGACGTGCAATAGATGTCGCATGTACAGAGCAGATCAACGAGATCACAATGTATACAATTATAATGGATGGTTGACAGGAATGAAAGCACATAAAGAGGCATCACAGCAACAACAATGAAATGCACATGGAAATGTGATTACTAGTGATAACAGTAGTAGTGGTTAACGGTAAGGATAGTATGTAGTAATGAGAGAGGGATGCACTTTTGATGGCCTTGGCAGTGATGTGAACTGCACTTTGCACCACACCAGATTTAGGCCAAGAAAAACAACATTTTTCAGCTGCCAGTAGGTTCCTCCTTGTGGTTTGGGACAGCTACAGGTCAACATCCTCTTTGCCATTCTATTGATTTTGGTCCAAGGATTTGTTCCTTATTACTGTTCACTCCCTCCTTCAGTCTGAATCTCTCTGCAAAGACACATCAGCATTTTCAAGTTGTAGTGAAGTCATGTACGCCATGCGGCTCTTTGTGTTTAGGTATCACTGTTTTGATACAATCTTTTTACATGATGAGTCTGGAATAAGAAACAGTAAAAAGACACACACATCTAAGTGTCCAATAGGAGGGGTGCTGAATAAAAGAGGAAACAAATTGTGATTTTTAAGTGTTAATATTGAAATCTATCTCCTTCCTACTTTTTGACTAATGTATGTCACATTTGTTTATTATATGCATTTAGTATATTGTATATGATTATTTTAGTGGGGCGGTACTTGGTTTGTACTGTGCTTTTTCTTTGTATATATACTGATTTTCTTTATTCATGTAGCCTAGATATCCGAATCTTTCAGCTTTATTTGAAATGTACTCTTGACTCATTATGTAAAACAAGTTGGCTATGTGTCAAGTGCTAGGAGTCATTAACTCGAAGGACCCAACCCTTCAGCAAACTGTCGAGGCCTTTCAACTGAATGATGACACTTGCTTGATGTGTAGAAGTCAGGTTACTCTTGTTCTACCTGCATGTAATATCTATGTGAGTTATGCTACTGTTTGTTGTCCTGACAGCATTCCAAGTTAATCAAAGCTGAAGGTGGAGCAAACCTCAGTTTGTGGGCACAGCGTGTAGAAAGAGGCAGAGAACAAAGCCAGGGATCAGTGAAGGAAAGGACAAGACTTTTATTCAGCATAATCAATTTAAAAAAGTATTCTTTTAGCCAACTGTATATTTGAGCATTGTCCTTATTCTCTGATCTGAAACCTTCCTGAAATTGCCTCAACATTGCAACATACTTTTAGACCATTAGCATGCAGTTCTGGTGTAACCAAGGGTTTTTCACAAAGCAATTCTGTAGAAGGGAAGCTCTTTTGCTGTCAAAGCAGAATAAAAGTGGTATTTTTGCAACAGATCCAGTCTAGACTTAAATTCCTGAAAAACACATGTTGTTAGTATTTCTGTCTCTGAAACATCCGAGAGGTTCTGAGTTATTCCGAGTTTTCACTCTCAGGGGATTTCCTCACTGCAGGTGAGGCTGATTAGGTCGTGTGTTGCCAGCAGCAGGTTGGCGCCACAGTCACTTGATCTCTGCTACCAACTTGTGGCATGAATGTGGTACTGCCACTCTGGCTAACGTTTGGTGGGCATCACAAGTGAGTCAGTGCAGCAGGGATCCACTAGCAGGCATTTGTAAAACTGCTGGTCATTTCAGGAGGTGCAACAATAAAGGAGGATCAGATATTTCTGAGTGTATCACCAAGTCGTATAATAATGTGAAGGGAATGCTGAAAAATTAGGCAGAATATGTTTCTTTATTACACATCGAGATAACAACTTAATTATTGTTTTATCTCGGAATAGCAAAGCCATTTTTCTCCTCATGACAGGATGATTTATTGTTATCATATATATATATTGAGTTGTTTTTAAATTAGTCTTTTAATTTAGGTGTAGGTGCTGCATTTTTGTAAAAGAAAAAAAATTGCATCTCCTTAAGATGCAATAAATACACAGCAGTGAAAAATACAATTTTATATGTAAAATCATAGCATGACTGTAGCTATTACTATTGCAGCTTTTCGCCATTTAAGCACACAGAGAAAGGAAGAAAGGAAAATAAATAAGAAGCAAAATAGAAAAAGACACGACCTTTGGCAAAATACATTTTCTTCAGCTGTCATGCACAGTGGATTGAATTAACATGAAGAGCAGGGAAGAGACAGAGGAAGAAAACACTCAGAAACAGGGAGAAGAGGAGATACAGAGACAGAATGACAGAGATACTGAAAGTGTGATATGTGTCATGCACTGTGCTGCGTTTCTCAGCAGTTCAGCTCTGTGGAATCGACCTGATCATTTCCTCCATTCATGGATGGGATTAGGATGACGCTGTGTCATGCGCGTAGAAAATGTGGCTCGCCTGAGCGTGCAGCAGAGAGTATTCCTCACACATGGCAACACAGGCTAAAAATAGCTCAGAAGCCCCTCATTCACCACTATAGGATATTTGCTCAGCAGGCGTGGGATCCCCGGCCGCTCTGGTGCAGATTTGATGTTTGTTTGTTTACTTTCCTCTCCATCATCACCTCTGTCCTCTTTGATCTGTTTTCCTCTTCTCTGTAACACTCTACCCTTTTCTGCCTCTCTTACAGGGTTATGCAAACCCGCTGCTGATGGATTCGATTAAGCAGGCTGAGCAGGAAATCCAGCAGGACAGAAAGCCCTTCCAGCAGCCCAGGGAGTCACCTCTCTCCCTCCTCCTCATGCTTACACTGCTCCAGAAACATGTGGGAGGACTTCCCGCTTAATGTTATTACTTAGGGCATCTCGGAAAGTGTTGTTTTGCAGGTTCATTAGAGTGAAATCATATACCTTTCTGCTGTGTTTTGCTTGTCATGCACTTTATCTTTTTGTGTTGAATTTCCAGAATCTGTTTCTTGTCATAGTGACTCATATACTGATTATTCCATTTAGTTTAACATCTGATATATAACATTTCCAGGTTAAAATGTCTGAAATAACTATTCCATTTTGTGGAGTTGTGCAACCTCTTACTAGCTTGAACCAGTCTCAGTTTTACAAGAAGCTACCCTTTAACAAAGCCCACAGAAATCTCTATGAATAAGAAAGTCTGTCAGACGTGCCTGCTGAAATATATTTGCATGCTGTGGCAAAAAGAAAAAAAAGACAGAAAGTAGCTTCAAGTGTGTAAGGCTGTAAGCATTACCACCAAAGATAGCATGGCTGCCGGCCTAAGTTGCCCAGGTTTCTTCACTTTTTCATTCTTAAGTTTTGTTTTGTGAATTTTTCCTTATCCAAACCCTGTACAGATTGTTAAGCCTTTGTGGTTTGTGAGTTTGGGCAACATACAGTGGTGGCCAAAATTATTAGAACACTTGGCATATTTAAGTTGTTTGTTGAATTGACCATTAAAATACCCATAAAACGAATGAAATATCTACAAAGTCATCATGATGTTCTATATACCATAGAATAGAGCCATCATAAGGAGATTTAGGTCATTTGCCTTACAAAAGCAAGCTAGGCCTATTTCACTGTCAATGCCACACAATCATGTTCCTTCACAGAAGAGGCCAAATTATTTGTGTAATCATTGTCAGGTCATGGTTGAATTGATGGTGATGCAAGAGTCTTAGGACACAGCTGTGTGATTCTATTGAACATACAAGGCCTATCCTGCTCATTAAGTGATTGGTAACTTCAGGGTTTTGTCACTGAGGCCATCTCAAAATTCTCAGTCTTAAGGACCGAAGAAAGACCTCACAAGAACTGCGTGACGAGATCAACACCACAATGACTAATGGTGCAACAGTGTCTTCAAGAACTGTGCGTCGGAAACTGGGAGAAGAAGGACTTGTTGGCAGAATAGCAGCAAAGACACCATTACTGAAAGAGAAAAATGGAGTGAAACACCTGAAATTTCCAAAAGAACACAAGAAATGGACAACGGCTGATTGGTATAAAGTGTTGTGGCACAGTTTGGCAACAAACGAAGAGTGTATGTTCGACGGAGGGAGGGGGAGAGATATAAAAATGAGTGTCTCTTGCCAACAGTTAGACACAGAGGGGGTAGTATTGTAGTGTAGGGTGCCATTTCAGCCTCTGGAACAGGTGACTTGGTGAAAATTGATGGCATCATGGATAAGAAAGTATACCACAACATTCTGGTGAGGCCATCTGGGAGTCGTCTTATTGGGCCTGGATTTATTTTCCAAGAGGACAATGACCCTAAACATTCGTCTAACTATTGCTGGAACTACTTGCGACAGAAAGAATCTGCTGGAGCATTGAAAATGATGGACTGGACCCCTCGAAGTCCGGACCTCAACCCCATCGAACATGGCTTGAGTTGCAGAAGGCATGGGATAACATTAGTGTTGAAGTTCTCAGGAAATATATTGACACTATGCCAGAGAGATGTGCTGCTGTAATTCCTGCAAAAGGTGGACATACCAAATATTAAAGTTAAAAGTGGATAAAAACAGTAGGACTCGCTTCATCTGATAATTGTTGTGCTCAGAGCAACCATCTGCATGTTTCATGAACATCATGAAATGAAATCGTGTTTTTGAGGCAAAAAAATATTTTTGGCCACCACTGTATATAAAACTGACCTGTGTACAAAAATGTGCTATTAAATTTCAGGAAATTAGAAAATTATTTGTTTAAACCAGATGCATAACAGCTGGTGCTATCAAGTTTGCACTTAATGCCAAACTGAAGTTTCCTTCCTCTGATCTAGTGTGGAAGAAGTGCTTTTGAAATTTTCCTTGCCATGATCCAAGATTTAACTGACCTGAATCACAGAATTACGCAGCTGGATCTCTGTCAGGGCTTTTTTTCACCATCAAGATAAGAATATGCTGGAATTCTAGTAAAAGCACAGTAACGGGAAGGAATGGTCAGTTTAATGGAGATTTTTGTTGATGATTTGTCATGGCTGCATTCCTTAAATGGTTTATTGCAGGAGCCATCATCACCAAGTTATAAGTCATACCTCTGCTTTTCACTCTGTGACGCGAGCCCCCATTTTTAATGTCTTACTTCTGGGAAATATTGACCTTTGATGTGTCATGAAGGCATCAAACTGTGAGCAAAAATCCAAGATCAGCACAGCTGGTTGTAATTCACATGTCTCCCTTGCTTAGTAAGCAGTGAATCACTATACAGTGACCTGGATGTCAAGCCCTGATTTGAATCTAGTCTTTTACTGCTGTGTGATTCTAAGCTGATTCACATCATGTCTCCTAGAGTTTGGTTGTCTGCAGTGTAACATGTCTGCAATGATCAAAAAAATAAACTGCAAGTGCAAATGTCTTCACATTTGTAAAATAAATATTGTATTGTAACTTTGATACAAGTGTGTTCACGTTACAGTCGTATGATTGCAGAGTTGGTTGTGTGTGTTAAAAATATTGCGAATTGACAGTATAACAGCATGTGTGACAAGTAGTGTTGTGAACCTCAAGAGCTGGATGTACACTGTCTTGCCATGGTGTCAATTAAAAGAAGATTAAAGAAAATAAAGACAAATTATAGCCAGCTTATTACCCAAAGCCCAGAGGGACCAGAGAATGCTACCAGACCAAGGAACAGTTACATATCCATTAAATTTGGGTTTAATCTCCATGGATATCAGACTTTGGCTAATGTGAGGTGTCCATATCTGTTTGATTTTTCTGCTACTTCCAAATTATTTAGCTCCAGGTCTCATGTATTGATGACTTCATAAGAACATGACTGGTCTTACTGGGAAACTTGAGTTGAACAAAGAGGTTGTTAAAGGTGTAATATGTAAGATTGTCCACCCGTTTAAATATTAATCCCACACAAAGGGGAAGTATATCAGCAGAGCAACTGCTAACTACTGCTAACTGTCTTCTGTTTATACATCCATGACTGCAGCTACTGTTAGCCATGCAGCTAGCCAGACAACATGAGAGTGTTGGTGTTTATGCGGCAATCCAGATGCATGGTACACCACCCGCCCGAGTTGCAAAGTGTGAAATCTCCCAGCTGTCTTGCGACATTTCACCGAGGCAAGCCCCCTTTTGGTCGTAATATCAACTGTCCCACTCGGGGCTCCTGAGAGTACACCGAGGAGAGCGAGGATAACCGTACGACTAGACAAACAAAGATGGCTGCGCCCGTAATTGATGGTAAGTTGAGATGTATTTTCTTTGTATTTGTACCTCGTTGGTCGTTTTAATGTTGATTTTAAATGCTCTTACACACTTGATTACATTGCTGCTTTAATCCGGTCACCAATTTATGCATTGCACGATCTTGCTGTGAGTGCAATACAATGTAAAGTTTTGTTTTCGAGCTGGTTTGCTACAGAGGCTAATGTAGCTAACAATAACAATGACTAGCCTGCTACTGCCCCTCGTGGCTCGAGAAAAAAAAACGCTACAGCACTTGTTGAAATTGAAATAGGCGAAAATGGCAAAATATTATTGAAATGTAAGGCTTGCAATTACGGAGTTACTTGAAATGTTAGTGTTTCTGTAAAAAAAAAAAAAAGTATTATTATTTCACATTGACCTGGCACAGTACCCAAAAAGGTTTTTTCTATTTTCTTCTGTCTCCTCATCCCGGAGCTTGTTTAGATGAGCCACAAGCTTGCTCTCGTGTTCTAGGCAAGCGTCCAGCACTACCGAGACAGCTGCTGCCCTGATGGCATCCATGTTCTTCCCCGACTCGTCGTGTAGTGATGCCCACAAAGACAAACAGGAGCGCTAAAAGTGCTACAAGCCAGGAAATTATGTCACATTTGTGCGTAAGAGCAACTCAAGCGGATGGTGTACCATGCATCTGGATTGCCGCATTACGCTGCTAACGGAGCTTTGGACTGCTGGGAGAAAGAGGTTTTCAAGCCTGGGGCTAACTGGTTAGCATGCTAACTTCAACAGAAATCGCTGTAATGCAGTACATAGTTGACTTTGACATAACTTCAGAACTGTTATTTCTTCACATTCTGGTGATTTTGGTTAATTTTTAATATCTTAAACTAAATTAGTTTAATTAGTTTAGTTTTACTATATTGCACCTTTAATGTAATATGTAGCAAGTGGGCTTCTTCTAATGATGACTCACATGTCTGCTGAGAAGAAGGCCTGTCTGACTGTCAGTAATATCCTTCCAGACGGCTTGTTTTTACCGTTTCCAGTATTAGGAGATTCAACTTTGGCACACACACAATACTTTGGCAGCTGCGTTCGTGTTGGATCCTGATTGTAACCTAAGATGTAAATTACTTTCTGGTACACCTTGGGGGGCTCATTACCCAACCATCACACATTTCTCATTTACACAACACTTTCTCCTTACGCACATGCAGCTTAGCACAACAGCGAATCTCACATCCAAAATGCACTGATGCAGCAGAAAACACACTAACACTTTGTAGCGCATTATATAATGACCTAAAAAACACTAACAACAGGTAGCATTGCAATTAGTGTCTTTGTAAAAGTATATTTTATTTGTTTTTCAAATAAGCATAAACCAACATTGAACAAAAAAACAAAATTTGGCATGGATTGTGCTTTTTTCTCTCGCTTTTTTTCTTTTTTTTCTCTGGCAATCGTCTGCAGATAATTGCTGACATCCTGCAATCATTGTGTCCAAGAGGGACCTCTGATTATTTTGCTAATGGTTTTAATAAAGATTAAAAGATTAAACAATATTTCCTCTGTGGGAGGAATGGGGCGTAAGGTCTGTCTTGAACAGTTTTGAAAAAGTGACTCAGTTTTTGTACTGCTGCTCAATTGTAAAAGATGCATGAGAACATTTAAACCCTCAAACAATGGTGTCCTGACGTGTTTTCCACTGAAACGCTCTCACTTCTCCAATTACTGTTACTAATAACTTATTGCATCATCATGCAGTACTGCTGGGTAGCATGTGTCCACACATGCGTGTGGGGTTGTGCATAGGTGTATTCAATACCTTACAGCTTTAACTAGCTCTCACTCTTCGCCTGCTCAGAACGATGGATGGGCAGCTTACTGTGGCTCGTATCTCTGGAGCAGGCCATCAGGACACCAAGGCCATGAGAAATAATCCCCTCTTTCACTGGCACATGGCTCAGCGTGGTATTACGTGCCCTTGAGCTGTCCTCTTCCTCTCACTCGCACACATTAGTGCTCTGTGCCTCTTCATTTTCCATCAGTCAGTGCTCAGAAAGGTCACAGAGGCTGTATCTAACACAGGGAGGATGGGCGGGTGCTCGTTTATGTGAATGAAAGCGAAGGCTAAGAGGAAGTGGAGTCCTCGGCAGAGGATTTAGCGTCATCCTCACAGGGTACTGTGGATCACAGAACGTGCTGATGGCACCCTGGTGAAACATCAGACATACAACTTGAAAAACACTTAGTCATGTTTGCAACTACCCAAATGCTTACTCAGACACTGACAATGACAAAAACATGACAAAAGAATAAATCATCATTCTGCATATGATTGTGAAACTGTGGAAATTTGATGAGGAACCAGGTCACCAGTTATTTTCCACACAGCTCTGTCGTCATGTTCGCCGTGACCCTTCCTGTCTGGGTCACTTTACCCCCCATATGTCTCATGATCAATAAAGGCAGCCATGGGCCAATTCTTTTGCAAGGCACTGTGTTGTGAAACAGCGTCCAGTACGTGATGGATGCTTTGAATGGTCAGCATTTCTACGAGCACAACGTGTTTGCTAACCTGATGTACCAGGCGGTTTGTTACACAGAAAACGTAAGTGAAGTCATCCTTAGAAACTTTTTGGAAGACGGCAGACAGTTTCAAAAAGTTCTTGGCAAGGGATTATAACAAAACATCTGTCTATCATGATGTTTCATGGGCTAACTTCAACCAATCACATCAACGATCCATGTGATGTAGCAAGGGAGTGCTACCAGTGGAGTAGAGCATGACATTTTTCGGGAATTCCCGCGGGTTTCCCGCGGGATGGGAGTCAAAGTTTTATTAATCCCGTGATTGGGACGGGATGGGAATAAAAATCAACGGGAGCGGGCAGGAGCGGGAACGCCATTAATAGATGATGATTTTTCAGCCGTGTTAAACAACCAAAAGGACAGACACGTCCATTTTTGAAGTCATCTTTCAGTGAGCCAAAACTATTTTGAATTGCGTTAGCAAGTCAAAAGAACTACACATCCAACAGTGCTTTGACTTCCGGCCGGGCCGGCCACTAAAAAACGGAGTGGGATGGGAGTGGGATGGGAGTGGGAGTAATTTTGAGTGGGAGCGGGATGGGAGCGGGAGTCATCCTACAGGAGTGGGACGGGATGGGATTTTTTTTTTTACTCCGGCCCGGGATTGGGATGGGATGGGATTTTTTCTCTGGGAGTGGGATGGGACGGGAGTGAAAATCCACTCCCGTGTCATGCTCTACAGTGGAGCCAGTTTGTAGATCACAGTCTTACCAAAGCCGGTTGGGAGAAGAGTGAAAAAAATCTTTCCCATTGAGGAAAAGCCTTCAGTGCCGTTCTTTGCTATTCTTTCAATGAAAAACACTCTCCAGTTCTGATATAAGAGATAGAAGCATCTATGCTAGCCCCGTGAGGAGCCATTATTGTTTGTAATGTCACTTCTTTTGCTGGTCGTCACACGTCAACACATAGCTGCAGGTAGTTCCTCATAGGACACTGACATCATGTTTGCTCTGCTGCATAAGCATCATCCAGTTTGATGACTGAGGGGTTTCTCAAACATGTCATGCATAATTCTGAAGTTAGTTGCTCCAACAAGCCGTTCACGTCCAGAAACCCCAAACTCAACTCAACTCAACTCAGTATTTATTTATATAGCACATTTAAAACCAACCTTAGTTGCCCAAAGTGCTGCACAACATACATAGAGTCAAGTGCTAGCAATATAGATAAAAACAGCATAAATCATCAACATAGGGTAACAATAAGATAGGGCAATAAGAACAACAAACAAGCAGGTTGTGTTCTCTCTGCGCACAACTTTGCTTGCTTGTACATGCTTCCCCTGCAATTTACTCAAGAGCCGAACTGTGGTACGAGTGGCATGCAAGCTCCCTCTAGTGGTACGCGGGGGAATCCCAGATGTGTTTTTTGAAAATTAAATAAGTTAATATAAAAGCATACAGTATAATTAATCAAAAAAGTGCAGAATTTTGTATTTTAAAAAATAAAAAATAAATGTTGTCCTTCCTAAATATTTTTCATGCACGTCGCGCATGCATACATCATCCATGATATAAAAAAAGACGAGCTAAACTTAAACTGTGACGGCAAAATATTAAGGTAAAATGACGGAAATGGGGAAGAGAAATGTGGAGCATGAGAATTTTTCAAGCAGCCCTGTTACGAAGTCAACAGCCCCTGCTAACATTAGCAGCAAATGGAGAAAACAAGTTAAGCTGATTAGAGTAGATTGACTGTACTGTTTTAAAACGTTGGTTGTTATGGTGGTAGTTGGAGAGCCTGATATTTTCTGAGTTGGCACATGGTGTATAACGTTTGGGAAACACTGTTTAAGAGGATTTACAAAACTCCAAAAGCTTAAATACTTTATTTTTTATTCTACAAGACAATTCACAATGTCCAGTGCCAAGGTTCAGTGTCAAAGCAGGAAGTAGCAAGAGAGAAAGTAAGGTTCAGCTTTACGCTACATCAGAACTAGTTTGTAAGACATGTTGTCTGATCAAATGTGTTTATATAGAAACAGTTGTTTAAAGAATGGGGGAAAAGAACCAGAGAGAGAAGGCCAGAGACAATCTTTGTGACACAGCCTCTCCCTAATCTGACACCGGAAAGCTGTGAATGGAGGAGTTTCTGAAGCTATTTGACTGTCTGACAGACATTTCTTACAGGGTGCAGCAGGTTTGGAGGCAGGTCAGTGGATAGAGAGACATGGGGTTTGTGCTCTGTCACAGACATGCAAAATAAAGTTCAACTTTTTATTAACCACAATCTTTCCTTACCCTTGACCATGATTTAGTTGCAATGCACCGACATTGTAGAAAGTAAGACTTAGGTACAGGTGTGGCCCAAATTTAGCAAACATGTCAATCAAAATAACTTGGGGAAAACAGTTTTCAAGGTTGTGTTGCTGTGAGTTTTTGCTGCTGCCTAGTGGACAAATAGTTTAAGGTTTATTTTTTTAAGGGGGCAGAATCTAAAATTTGCATGGGGGCTTTAAACTTTAAAACTGGCAAATTATTTGAGGTGATTTGATCACAAATATATTTATAATCTATATAAAATACATACATTGCAAATGTATTTGGCAATTTGCACCACTAATGCCCAATAGGGACAAGTTCATTTTTGCCAGAGGGATGTCCTTGAGGGTTTTATTCGGGCCTGGTATAGATTATAAACTGCTCCATATACTGAATGATGGCAGAGCTAAAGTAAACATCAAAATGTTGAAGTTGTTATTGTCAGATATGGCATACATGGATGCTTTTCTCATGATTTACTTTAGCCATCTCCACTGCTATTCCATTTAAGACCAGGACACTGGTGCACCAGCTTTACTGGTGTATGGACACATTTTATAATGCTACAACTGCATTCAACTAAAACTGATATTGATAAAACGTCTCAAAGCAAAACTTTCAGTCAGGCCACTGAGGTCAGTCAGTGTCAGAGGTGCAACCCCACAAAGTGTCACCTGATGGCATCATAAGACTTCAAGACAGCATTTCTCAATGCTGAGTTCCCTATTCAGCTCTCTTCCCACAGTCAGCACAACTGAAGTCATGCCGACCAAATTGTGGATCACTTTTTATTTCTTTGACACAAAATGTGGTCAGTGACCACATCCTTCAAAATTCATAATCTGTTTTCTCACTTAAACTCAACCACCCAGCCCAAACTGTGTGTATAACACACCATTTTGCATAGATTTACATACTCTAAATACACTAAATTTACATTCAAAACTAAATATAAAACTAAGTTACCTAAATTTGACTATAATTTGCAACATTATTCTACATCTAAGAGAAAATTAAAGGATAAAACCCTGTAAACTCTTATTTGGGACACTGAAAGCTTCATTTCCTTCCTCGATTACCTCTACAGCCCCATTTCCACCAGGCAGTACGGTTCAGTTCAGTTTGGTTCGTTACACAACATTTTTTTGCGTTTTGATGGTCAAATGTTGTGAATGGTACCAAAAGAAAAAAAACAAAACCATTCTGTACCATCTTGATTTTCATAACCCTTTGGTTAAGGTACCTAGCACGCTGATCTGGCGCGTTAGGGGTGGAGCTAGACACGCTGCAGTCTGTTGATTGGTGGACAGAATCGTCACTTCCGTGCAACATTTAGCTAGAGATCGTTCGAGTATAGGAAGAGAGGGCGGGATCGACAAGGCCAACGGTTTGAAACACAATGCAGGTGAGGCAGAAGCCAGAACATCTTGCGACGTGTATCAGATGTTTTGGTTGCACTAGTGTATTTCCAATGTGAGATTAACTGTTGTATACATTGTTCTGTTTTCCAGCTCACAGGAGGACACTTTTCAGGAAAGGGAAATTTTTAGGTCCAAAATGTTCTCCAATAAATAAATTCTCTTTTAGTACGATTTTCCGTTTAAAAAGTAAAATGCACCTGGATACATGAAATATTTGTCTTTTACTTGGCATTACCAGCATACCCGCATTCTCCTCCCCCCTTTTTTATTTTTACTGTGAATCCTCCTGCCTCTGTCTAGGGATTGACGAACTGCAGACAGCTGGGTCATTTTCAGTACCTCTAAAATAAAACTGCACAGTGGAAGCTGCCCCGTCAGGCCTTTCACACATTGCCCTGTTGACCTGCGCCATGTAGGCCTGCGTACAGCAGAGTATTTTTAGCTCTCAGGCAAACCTCGAAGGATACACCAGCCTCTATCGGCCCTGCTTCCTCGAGGTTAGGTTTGACAGTTTGTCAATTTCAGATAATGGCAGGTACATGCATGAAGGTCCAAATCAAACCTACATTAAGTAGATCAGCTGATGTAAAAGTACCATTCAGATTTCTCATTCAATCATGCCATTGAAATGATGTCATTGAATGAAACAGTTAAGTGAATGTGTGCATCAGGTTGTTTATTCGTTAAGTAATTTCCACAGTTTTAACACAGTACTGTACTCTGTAATCTTTTATCAGGTCAGGTTTTTTGACCTATGCACCTCTGCACTTTGGATGTTTCTATACATACAGTATACAGTATTTTACACTGTCATATTGATTATACTCAAGTGAAAAATCTACTACTACTTCCACCACTGTCCTCCTCACTGAGTGCCATCTTCATACCTCACAACTGATAAAGTCCATCACCTGAGAGTATCTCAATGTATCAGAAACATAAGCTGACATTTAGGCTACAGTATATCTCCAAAACAGATGTTACAGATGATACTGGACCCACTTGACCTGATCAGTAAGTTGTTATCGTCACCACAAAAATGTCTTACATGTATACTCGGAAGGATGACAATGCGCAACAGTCAGCCAACAAAAACAAAGAGCACTGCAAGGGATTTCACTCACACACTTTCCACCAGAGGTGAGAATCTGAGCTGTCAAACTGCCAGCTGTTATCTCTTATTTGATCTTGACACATGGCATTTTGTACATGCTGATTTATGTAAACTCCTATGTGTCATGCTGTTGCTGACATAGATTTGTCTTTCATTCTTCTTCTTTCCTTTCAAACTCAGTGGTGAAATGAGCACTACAAACACTGCGCTTGTGTAAACTGCCTTGTTTCAGCTCTTTTTAAAAAAAGGATCCTAACTGTTGTGGGATTTCTGTTTTTATTAAACTCCTTCTCCAATGTTTACCTGCCAGTGGTAGAAGGTAACTAAGTACATTTAATCAAGGGCTTTACTTAAGTATTTCTATTTTATGTCACTGTATACTGTTTTTTTTTACTCTACTATTTTTATTTAATAGTTATAGTAACAAGTTACTTTTCATATGAAGATTTCACATAGAAAAAAAAACACGATAGGCTAGAGATCAGAGCAGGGACTCACAGCCTTCTTGGTTTGTGACTCCTTACAAAAAAGCTTGTTCGGGCTCCATGTTACATTTTAGATGTATGTGAGTCAGCTTCACTAAAGAGACTCTCACTTCTGAATATCTTAGTTGGTTTCATTTAAATAAAAGAGGTGAATGCATTTGGATATTTTAAAACACAAAAACATATCAGATTTGAGCTTTTTCCTCTTTTATCTCTCATTAATCATCTTAAATGATGGCAATCAACTAAAAATAGTTAAAACTAACTCTACCTCCAGCAGCTGGCAGTAATATTTGAGTAAATTTTAAGATGCGTCACTATTAACAGTGTGATGATGTCATATGTAATAATACATTTCTTACAGGGGCCATTTTATGCATAGAAAGATGTTTTTCCTTGGAATACGTTTAGTTCATCGTTTAGGCCATTTTTTAAAACAAAAATGAACTAATTTTAATGTTCTTACAGTTCTATAATTATAAATTTAATATCTGGGTTTTGGACTGTGGCTCAGACAAATCGAGGAATTTAAACACATCTCCTTGAACTCTAGAAAATTGTGACAAGCATTATTCATTATTTTTTGGACAAAGTGATTTTGAGATAATGCCCTGCTGGTTAATCAATGATGAAAACAAGCTGTTACCTAAAACAATAACAAGACAATTGCTAACACATTTGTTGCACTCACCCCGGAAAGTCAGTGATCTCCTGGGGGATAAAAAGACCACACCTCTCCTGAGCAAAAACCTTTTTTATTTCTCGTTGAAAGGAACTTGGTAGAATATTACAGCAGAACACACGACTGAAACAGCTGCCATTTCACGTAACACAGTACAGGAAGAAGGATGTAGTTCAATCTCATGTGTAATATTATATATAGTATATTTATATCAATAGAAAAGAAAAAAACTATTGCTCCCAGGTGTTTGTTTTTTTTCATATGGCATTTCTGCATTTGTTGTGTTGAAGTGGGTAAAGTAAAATTCAACAAGAGGTTTACACACCAAAGGAAGTGGGACAATGAAAGTGACATTCCCCAAAGCATGGGAACTTTGTGGCTTTTTTTTTTTTTTATTATTAGGCTGAGAAGTAAACTTTTTTCCATTGCAAGAAAACAAAACTTTAAACCGCTCTCAAAAATGGATAAATACCATCATACAGCAATCAGAATACGCAAAAGAAAAGAACACAAGGCAGCTCCGCGTAAGAGCAGGCATGCAAAAAAAGAGATCATATTGTTAAAAAGGAGCACTAAAGACAAAATGTTGATGATTGCAGGTGTTTGCGTCGTATGGCAACTGATGGAAAGCCAGTTTGTGACAAAACATGGTTAAACAGTTGGACTGAAACGAGGGGACAGCTCGATGCTATGTAAAGTGAACTGGAGTGCTGAGTGTTTGCTGACAAACTACTTCAAAGAAGTCGTTTCTAGAAATTGCTATAACATACTGTGTTATCAATTTGTTGTACTCTTCTTAATTTCCTCTAAGGAATAAAAGAAATGTTAGGAAAAAAGCAGGTATGAAATATCACCCTGGACAGTTGCATCCAAGTTTAGTGTTTTAAATAAGCCACTTTAGGCAGCATTATCTAATAAATGTCTCATATTTCTAAGACATAATTCAATATATCTCTTTTGAAAAATAATTCTATCTATACTTGATCTTTTTAGTAAGTAAATCTCTTCCAGTATATATTTTTTCTTTATTTTTTTCTTTAGGTACAGCACCCCCACTGTGGGTTTTGTTTTCCAAAAGCACCTAATTTTTCTTACAATCAGACTGAATATTGCTTCAGTCATTAATGGTCTGAGTTCAAGATTAAAGGATCCAAATGGCGCACTCTAAATACGTCAACAAGGTCAATTCCCTTGAGACCGTAGCTCAAGCCCGGCGATATTAAGCTTTTAACTCGAAAAATTGTGACCAGTGCAAGAGGCCTGAGCTCAGCGCTTCCCCTTTGATAAAAAAAGGTCATAGGGGTCAGACGTGGGCCTGCATCTTATGAGACATCATCAGTTGCCACAGACGTCTCTGCTGCAGCAACTGGCTGAGCAGCTCTGCACCCAAGACCTCTTGAGGATGATGCACAGGCACAGGTAATGCTGATATACCCCAAAATACTGAGACAAAAGAAGCAACGCGTGAGCATGCCTCACCACATTTCAGCTATCGGAGCAGAAATTTAGCACCTGAGGGATGGCCCGGGAGGGAGAGAGACAGTGAAGGAAGCAAGGAAGGAAGAGGGAGGGAGGTCATTTTTGACTTATTTGGATTGTCCATAGAAATCCAAATGAGTCATGTGCTTGTAACAGATCACCTTACGGGACCTCGCTGGGCCAAGCGGATGTCCTGCGATGCCAAGGATGCCCCCTATAGCTGAGTCTGTGGCTCCGGGTGTTGTGGGTCTGTCTTGGTAAGCGGTCCATTACAGGTCATTTTAGACTAAAAACACACACAGCCATGGTGAGTGATGCAGGCGCTCTGTCTCACTCCCACTATGTACCTGCTTCTGTGAGTATGTCAAGCTTCCTTATTATCATCACAGACTACAGGTCAGCACCAGGTGAGCTATTACCATTGGATATCAACCAGGAAGTGAGACTGGCAGCCTACCGCTGTGTCTTGAGCACTGTCAAACTTAATTTGCTGGGCTAGGTGTGTGACCTTATCAAATAGACAATCAATATATATATATGTTAAGATAGATATATATATATATATATAGTGATAATTTTTTTATACATTTTTTTTTTTATCAATGGGGAATCTCATACAGGAGCTGACTTCTGCAGTCCGCACTCATTTAGCTATAACATCCACCTAAACTTTAGGACATGATTCTCTTATATAGACAGTAATTTCTCAGTCAAATATACTTTTTTTTTTTTTATCCGTTTGTTTTAGCATTTTAAAGTTCGATTCGTCATGCACAGAATAGTCGTTCCTCTCTCTGTTTCTCGTCAGGCTTTGCATCATGTTGTCAGCTTCATCACAACTAAGTTAGCCACCTCTCCGTCAATCGTCTTCCACGTCGTCGCCCTCTGACTCCTCTCCGGCTCTCCTCTCGTACATCTTATCCCGGTGCCGCTCCTGGATCTCTTTCATTTCCTCGGCGTAGCGGCTGAACGCTCCCCCGAACTTGCTCCACGCCTTGAAGGGGATTGTTATCGAGTTTCTGTAACTGGGCTTCACTTCGCTCACCCGTAAGAAAACTCCGTACTTGTTGGATCCCACGTCAAAGAAGAACCGCTTGGAGTCCACCATGATCGAGGTGCCCTCCGGAAGCTCGCTGTAGCCACCGGCCCCTCCGCCGCCGGCCAGCTCCTCCTCATCGCCGCCGTAGTCGTCTATCAACTTGGCCAAAGCGTCGCGGAACTCTATTAAGCCCTGGGCCGGGAGTGCGATGGTTTGTCCGGCCTGCATGCCAGCGCCGGGGATGCCACCCACTCCTACTCCGAAACCGGGGCCTCGGTTGACGGTCTGTCTGATCCGGAGAAACCGACCCCGCTGGTTCTCCTTCAGATCGAGGTAGTATTTTCGGTTCTCACGCACCAGGAACTCGCTCTTCAAGGCCCGTCTAGGCCCGGTGTCATCCCCACCGGAAGATTGAGCGATCTGCTCCGGGGTACTAGGCCCAAGCTGGGCGTAGTGCTCTATGAAATCCCCCAGGTAGTCGCGGAACTCTGCAGCAACTGACATCGAGAGGGTCAGCCGACTTTTCGAGCCCCCGGCGCCGACCTCGGCGATTTTGATGAACCGGCCTTTGGCGTTCTGCTTCACGTCAAGGTAGAAGCGTTTGTTCTGAATGTCCAGCCGCTTCGAGGCCAGCTCCTGGGTCTCCGAGTCTCGCTGGTAATGCTGAAACCCGCCGCCGCCTCCTCCCCCTCCGCCGCCGCCGCTGCTGCCACCGCGCTCACTGCCACTGTCCCCATCCGCCATCTTCGCCACCAGCAGCCCGTTTCACTGCGTATCTTTGACCCCCACCCCCCCTTGCTTGCCGAGCTCGCAGAGGAAACCGGACGCAGCCTGCTGAGCTCTGATTGGCTGCTTCAGCCGCCAGTCAAAACATCAGATAGAGAGCTTGCATTTGATTCGCCAGTGGTCCTGTCTGTTATTAAAACATAACCGCCTCCTGTGTGACATTCGTGTACATATTATATTTGCAATACATACCAGCTCTCCCTGTAAGTATTAAAGTCGTGTACTGACATATATTTGCAGTGGAAAATGTGTCCTTTGATGATTAACTGTTGCCATTACCAGTTCCCCTATGCATTCAGTACAAAAGTACCTGTATGTGAACACGTGTTGAGTGTCCTTGTACTGAAATTTAGGAGTGAAATTCAACTACGGCCTCCTGATTATGTATTTTGTGCAATTTTGGGACGGATGCCCCTGGAAGGACACTCCACTCACAGTCCCGCCTACTTGTTGGTTTCGTGCGCAAAGGCAGGCACGGCGATCTTACGGTGGGGGATGGGTGAAGGCTCTGCAAGCCGTTTGGCGATTGGTCGGAACAGAGATTCGAAGTAACAACACGCTCTGTGATTGGCCGTGTAGACTCCCACGAGGGGTCTCATCCAAAAGATTTCCGAAAGGGTTTATTGTTTCTTTGCTTTCGGGAGCCGAAATTGTTTGCTATCTACTCAGTTCTACAATCAAATAAAGAGACGGAAAAATGGTATGTGCGCCTCGGCAAATATTAAATGTATCATCCAGGGTATCGGCACGTTAGTGCTGCAATTAATTTGCTACTGTAGAAAGTGTTGTTTTGAATTTAAACTGAGGAAATTCGAGCAGAAGGTGTGTGGTTAAAAAGCTTGCTAAAGAGCTAACTGTCAGCTAACACGTTAGCATTACCATTAGCGCGAGAAGTCTGGATTTTGTTGCCTTCCCGTTAGAGGTAACATATTTGCCGCGATTGGTTTGTTTTTCGGATAGTTCGACTTTTGCAGAAACGAAGAGTTTGATTGGAAGTATAAATCCGGTTACATACTAACGTGTTTTTTCACTCGGTGTAGCCTGAGCCCATCTGAAAGGTGGATTAGCAACCATTAGCAACCAAGAAGCTAAGTTTAGCTATTTCATTAGCTTAACGGTTGGTTAACTGCTCGTAGTTGACCGTAAGTCGTGCACAATACGTCCATAAACTAGTAAAATGGAGTAAAATTCACCCCATGCTTTCTCTGTGCCTAGCTTAGTTTGACTTTGAGGCAAACTTTTCTCCTGTTGGAATCTGTGAATGAAAACTCACAGTTGACCGTCTTAAAGCGGCGCGTCTGTTTTGTGTTTGTCGCGGGGTCAGTGGCAGCAGCCCGCTAACAGCATCTCATGTCTTTTTGTTAGAATGAGTCTGTGTTAGTTTTTTCAGCTTAATCTGGTTGTTTTTTTTTATGATTTATGCGGGCAATTTCTGGCAACCACTATCAGTGCCGCTCTTCTATGTTTATGTTTTACTTTTGATTGGCGGGAAAGCAATACTAGTTTAATCGGGCATCTGTTACCCATTGACGTGCTAATGCAGGGCGTTCAGTGTTGACTTTATTGTTTGATTAATTTCCCTTTTTGCAATTGAACCACTCCATCCGCTATTATTTGGTTAAATGTCATTCAAACATGAGGTGATGCTGTTTAGTTCTTGTTATGCAGGGCTTATTCTTTCCCAAAGCACAAGCACTGTAGCCTCACATTTCTGCTTCAGTTTTTTGTCTTGCGTGTCTGATTTAATGTGCTTGTTTGTTGTTTCACCCCATGCAGGCTGGTGGCAAGGCAGGAAAAGACAGTGGCAAAGCCAAGGCGAAAGCAGTGTCCCGCTCCCAGAGGGCTGGGCTGCAGGTAAATCTCTTTCCTTCCCATACGCCCATTTGTGGTTTTACTGCATATCTTGCGTGTCACCCTCCCTGGTCACAGAGGGGTTGCCCCTTTTTTGCTTGACTCAAACCACTGTCTCGTGTCTGTTTCCTGCCAGTTCCCAGTGGGTCGTATCCACAGGCACTTGAAGACTCGCACAACCAGTCATGGTCGTGTAGGAGCCACAGCAGCTGTGTACAGTGCTGCTATTCTTGAGTACCTCACTGCTGAAGTAAGCGTTCCCCATTTTGTGCATGTTTATTGATAATGTCGGGCACTGGTTATCACATCATGCCGTGTTTCTGTGTGAGATGGTGCTTTTTGCGTCATTGGTGGTAATTTTTTTTTCTCAGGTACTAGAGTTGGCGGGTAATGCCTCCAAAGACTTGAAGGTGAAGCGTATCACTCCCCGTCATTTGCAGCTGGCCATCCGTGGTGATGAGGAGTTGGACTCTCTCATCAAGGCAACAATTGCTGGAGGAGGTGAGCTGGCAGTTTCCCAAACAGAATTCTGCTTTTTTGTTTTTGTCTTCAGTGTATGTGCATCATACTCGCTTTGATGCCGCAGTGATCTGCTCACTCTGTTTGTTACATTCAGTAGAAATATTATTCTGCCGATCACAGCTGCCTTTGCATTTAACATTTGATCTCACCAATTTTTTCTTTTGTTTTCAGGTGTCATTCCCCACATCCACAAATCCCTCATTGGGAAGAAGGGCCAGCAGAAGACTGCATAGACGCCATGTTGACCAGAAATTTCGGGGCTTGGGCTTTGATAGGACCAGGAGTTCACATTTGTTCTTTTTTATTAATATTATAGCAAAAGAAGAGTGATTGTTAGGCTTTGTGTTGTAATATTTTCCCATAACTAGAAAAAAGTACAGAAAATCCCTTAACGACAAAAAAAACCCTTTGTATGTTATTGTAGTACGTTTGACTGGGGAGTTCATGATTATTTCAAATGGTGACAGTGAATTTGTTTGATTGGCCTGGGACTCTGTAATGTTTTATACTGAAAAAAGAAATTGTTAAAACCATTTTTTATATAAAAACTTGTTTTGTGGTTATTTTCTTGAAGTTACAATATTTACTATATTACAAGTTTTTAAGCAGATTTTTTTGGACATCAGCATGGATAACAGCTAAATGTGAGATGGTGCTTTTTTTTCCTCTTGACTTACTGTAATATTTTGAACTGCACAAGGATAGTGATGTATTAAAAGTTGAATTTTTTACATCAAAGTGAAATATCTTTGAAAACTACTTATTGCAACCTCTGCTACCTTTTTGTGTTGTTACTAGCAGTTCAGAAATGTGTTAAATGCTGCTGCGATCAGGATTCTGATCCTGCAGTGTTTTTGCCTCACTGTGGAGCCATCTGTTAAGTACATGCCACTGCTATGTGGTTGGTACCTTGGTGCATGGAGGAGATTGAACATCTGGCAGATGTGAACCATATCAGTACTTAGAAAATGTACCCACAGTTCCTAAATGTATGCACAAACTGAAATGTCCCATCCATAACGTTTTTCAAGTAAAGAAGTCAAGAGTCTTTTCTAAAAGCTGTGTTCAGGGAAATGACGTATTTTATCTTTGAATAAATACCCGTTGCATGTTATCCCTGGCTTGGTTTGAAACCAGTACTTGACATTAATTTTTGAAGTTGTGAATTTGTATGTCATGCTTGAGGTGCTTCAGCTGTCCTACAGTACATGGGGGGAAACGATGCTGTCTACCAGAATGGTTGTCAAACACATTTTGATTATTTTAGAAACTTAAGAAGTTATTCTCATAATGTACAGCTGTTGCACCAAGTGAATATCTGCCTTTTAAAGAATTGTTGATTGTTATACTGTTTTAGTTTAAGAATAGCGTATACTTAGTTTGACTAAGTGAATCATAACTTGGTCACCTGACCATAAAATGTGACATTTCCAACAGTGTAGCCACATGATTTGTCCTGCTGCTTTACAATTGGCCAGCAGGGGGAGCCACTGACATTCACAATAACATCTCTTTAGTTTTCCTGGATTATCAATAGGTAAAACTGAGATAAACAGCATATATTATTCCTTCAGCTTCAGAGATGCACCATACATGTGTCAAATTGGCATTGGACAAGATGAATAATTACAAAAAAATCAATGAATCAAGCAATGACACAAACCCACCACAGAGTGTAACTACTGTGGTAACAAAGTTTCTAACACGTTCTTGTGAGCATGTTTGAAATTCCTGTGGCATTATTTTCTTCTGGTGCTATATGAATACATTACAGGAACAAAATGGATATAAAATATTTACAATAAAATAATTATGTAAGGTTAGGCATTGAGGGATTGTGATTTGAAATGAGTTGCTGATGCCCTGAATCGAGCATGTGTCTGTGATGGGAACTTAGTTGTGAAAATAATTAAAACTAATAAAATAGAATAATAATGAAATAATATGGAAACAACAACACTACTCGCTGAAAACTGGATTTAGTGTTCCTTCAGTAGTCGGCAGCCTGTCTATCCTACCACTTTCTCAATACACACAATTGATTATTGTATTGATATTTCAAGGTGTGTTTTCATTTAAGAAAAACACAGTCGGTCTACGTCTTCTCCATATGGAGTCTTACATGTTCCACAAACACACGGACCAGACTGCTGTACAATTTGTTCAGAAGCTGACACAAAAGTACAAATCCTGACATAATCGATCAAAAAGATGGAGATGTATCACTTCATATGAGCTGCGCACACACACACACACACACACACACACACACACACACACATTGAACCGTATGCCTCACATAACATTGACTGCATTCATCTGAACAACTTACACATTCCCATGGTGTCCTAGAGCAGTTTATCCAACGTGAACAAGGCCAGTTCAGCCGCTTGTTGAGAGAATCATGTGATATACTTTATATATATTGTCAAAATCTGCTGTTCAGGGCTGAAATATGTCAGTTGTGTTCACACTGTTAGCTTTTTATTACTACATTTGTGTTGCTATGGTAATTTTTCTGAAGGGCATTGGTGCTGTTGAGGGTGCTCAAAACCTTGAAAGACTTCACTTCAGTTGACACCACAGCCATTCCAAGTGGCAGGAGAACAGCTGAAGAACAAGAACAACACTGACTTCAGCCGATGTTTGTGAAGAGATAAACGGTGGTAGAAGTATTGAATTTATTTACTTTGCAATTGAAATGGCTCATATTACACATACAAGTTTGTTGGATCATCCAGGTCGAACTTGTTTCAAGAGTCTGTCTAAAAGTGAAGTGTTTGTAAAATGATTAAAGTTAACTCAAGTATGATGAGTGGATACTTTTAAAAGGGATCCTTTTGTGGAGTTTAAACTACCACAAGGACTCTTGTGGACACAATGAGAGGCAGACATGCTGTTTCTCAATTTTTGGTGCTATTTTCCTGCTTTCCAATCAGTTGAGAACTCAGATAGCCCTCAACCGGACAAACAACTCTCAAGATCTAGATGGCAAGATCATATCTAAAGTTAATGTGACATGAGGAAAACCAGGGCTGCTTCTTTTTAAGAGTCTGTAGTGACAAAGGGGTAATAATTTAAATCAAAGGAATCATTCAACATTAACAAGTTCTGTGTAAGAAGACGAGCTGCAACCAGCCACCAGTTAGCTTTGTTTTGCACAAGGACTTGAAATAGGGGAAAGAGCTAGCTCATCTGTGTCCAATGGTGACAAAACCAGCCTAACTGCACATCTGTAGCGCACTTATTAACATGTTTAATCTTGTTTGTTTAATGCGTACAAGAAGCAAAGTATTAAAACATTGAAGTGAAGTCATTGCACTGTGCCAGAGAAGCTTTAAATGTGCTGTTAGTCAGATTGTCTGTTTGGACTGAGCCTGGCCAGCTGTTTACCCGGTTTATACTCCTTAATGCCAAAAGAAGCTAATGGCTACTGACTCTATCTCCATATTTAGCGTATGGGCATCAGTAAGTGTTATCGATTTCCCCTTTTAACTCTCAGCAAGAAAGCAAGCAAGCCTTAAAATCATGAATTGTTCTTTAGAGGCTTAAAGATGATGAAGACAAGTTGATTTTTGAGTCTCATTCCCAACTGATCAAGAACTGACACTTTGTGATGGCGGCGACCCATCATACAATCCCAGAGCTTCTGTTTTTGACGAGCTGGGAAACCCAAAGCGTCATTATTTGGGAATGAGACTCAAAAATCATCTTTTCTTACAAATAGCACCGTTAACAATTATTAAACTTTTGGAAATTTGATACAACCTAATTCTTGCTCAATTCTGTATTTTCACAATAACTTTTCCTAATTAACTTTTGTTTCCTGACAGAAACATGAAAGACTCTATCAAGGGTTTTCTCCTTTGTATCCCAACACCTCAGCGTCATGCTCATCTCATTATTTTCCCTGCAGCTCCCACTGGCTGAGGCATCAGAAAGTCTCTTTGTCACATGAGCTGCAAATGATGTGGAAGCGATGAGTGATGAGACTGCAGAAGAACAACCAGGGTGACAGGAACAGAAAACTGTTGATTTATAAAAGGGGGAAAAAAAAAACTTCTGAAGTTCTGTTTACTCATGTCTGACTCAGAGGTGTAATGACTCTGAAATGATAAAGGATGCTGTGGCGGCTCAAAGCCCAGCACTGACAGCGAGGATTGTATTATGACACTAACAGGACTGACCTTTGCAGGAGCAGGAGTAACATCCACAGCTGGACTTTTCTTTAAATGAGAAATCCTCAGATTTGTTAATTAATTGATGTCAAATACGAGCTGCCTCCTAGGAGATTTGACAGGTGGTCAATTCTTACATATAGCACCTTTAAAGTGGTAGTTCGGGTCTTTGATGTGGCGGTGTGTGAGGTATTTATCCTTAGTCAGTGTATTACCTGCAGTAGATGCAATCCCATCCTGCCTACTCTGTTTGACTCACAGGTGATCTCTGGGAGGGGCCACAAAAATGCCTGGACGATTGCTGGAAACATAAATATGACACCGAAACAGAACATGATTACCTGCAGATTTCTCCTTTACCAGATCATCACATGTTCCAAACTAAAACTGATGTTGAGAATAAATCAGAAAAGTTGGTTATCAAGCCTCTACAAACTCTCAGAGTATCCTCAAATTATTTCTCTGATCAATTGTGACATCAGACGTGTTGTCCACATGAGCGCCAGCCCCTGTGGGAACACATGAAAGACGGAGCTGCCTCACATCTTCAAAGAGCGAGTATGATTTGTTTATTCTTACATCTCTCTCTCCCTCTATCTTTACAGTTTTCTCTTGAGGATGGTGGGAGGGTGACAGCCAGAGGTCAGCCTTCAGCTCCCATTCTCTTCTGCAGCGAACAGGAGATGCCTGAAATGCATTGCTGGTGTTATGATTCAACCTGTAATCAGTTCCTGAAAGTATTTGCTGGTTTAAACACCTTCTGTCTGCTGCTGTAGATCTTATTCGAGGGGGGGAAAATCTTGTGAAAAGATCTCTTCTTCCCAACATGGAAACATCATTAGTAAAACCTGGAAGAAGGCACATTTTGGTTGCTTGTTCGGGTAAATCATGTAAAATCTAGTTAAACCAGACTGTTAGCTCCCTGATTTCAATACCAAGAATTATCCTTGCAATCAATAAGAGAGTCAGCAGTCCCTGCTCAGCAATATAATATAGTCATGTGCTGGTAAAACGGGTCACATTTTAAAAAAAACATTTTTGCTGTGTGGAAGGCCTTTCTTGTTAGATTTAGAGCTGAACTCAGATATTTTGATAATTGACTCATCATTTAAATCAGAATAGAAATAAATATTTTTTTTGCTTTAACGTATCATGATGAAGTAAATGTTGATTGCACAATAAAACGGCTGTAGAATAATGACACCATCTATGTTTAGATTGTTTCCCTATAAACTTTGCTTTCTTGATGCAACTCTGTTTGCCACAGGGCACGAAATCTCCCCGGAAACGAAGGCTGACTGGCAGTCCGGTCGGCTGACAGCCTGGCACCATTTCAAATGACTGAATAAACTCAACCTTTGCCCTGTGTTGTTGGTAGCTGTCACTGTGACAAAAATGATCCAGTTGTTTTTTTGCGACCATCTGTTTAAAGGAAAAGTTCACTCAAAGACCTTATTCACTCCCTTGAGATGTGTTGCATGCTCACAGTTTTCAACTTAGCAGCTGCAGTGAAGGTTTTGGCGTAAATTACATATTTTCAAATCAATTTGGGATCTCGTGGATTCCAGATAATCTGTTTTAGGGGTTGTTTGTGCCATCTCTGTCAGTATTTAGGAGAATGCTGCAACACTGCTTTGCTGTGAAGCTCCAGAAATTTCTTGTGGACCACTAAACTGGCCTGAATTTGACATGAGGTTGAGTAGGAAGTGACTGAATTTTCTTTCTTTTTTTTTTTTTAATTTGTTGCAGCCCTGGTTAGATTTACACCTGCTTTTAGAAGCTTACACACCGTCCCTACTCAACCATGTTGAACCTTACACCCTGTGTAATGGATGGTGGCTTAGTGAGACTCACATTAAACCAAAGCAATGTCTGCATTAAAAACAACCTGCTTATCCTTTAATCCTTGGTATAACCTTTCTGCGCTGATGTCAGTCTGATCTAGTCTTTCCATAAGAACTGAATTAAATTAGGTAATCCATTCTAGCTTTGATTAAAGCAGGTATCACACAGGTGTGATTTGTTATAGGATGCTGGTGAAACTGGAGGTAATTCCTTGACTTCACGATGAAAAGAAACGGAGGCGTCCTTTGATCGTCTGACAGAGAACATCTTCATACACTTTGAGCAAGAGGAGCTTTCAGAGAGACCTGTCAGCGTCTCTATGTCGTTATGTTTGATGTTTTTCAACCTTATAGCTGGGTTCAATGCAGGCTGGTACCACACAGGAGACTCTAGGACTGAACACATTTATTAAAAGTCTTTAAAAAAAACACAAACTAACTAATAGTCAACATTGGCCTTGAAACTAAAGAGAAACCAAAAACCAGTATTCAATGTGGCCACTTTCAAAACAGCTAAAAAATAGAAATTTTCACTGAACATCAAGTAAAATAACAAAGAATGAAGTAAACAGGATGCTTCAACTAAAACAGTTTTGCTAACACACAAACTCGTTACAACTGTTGATAAAAATCAAAGCAAGAAGTCGGTTTCTGTTTGAAGTCGTCTACATTGAACCTCGATTGACTTTTTATGCAATTAGAGTTCATAGTGCAACAATGAGCTGATTCAACCACCTCTCGTCTATTTCTACATCACTTCAAAGGCCGCACATCTTCTTTTCACACCCCACAAATGAGCGCAGACGAGCAGTGAGCTGTGTTTTCAGTTTCAGACTTGTGTATGGCACAGTTGTCGTAGCTTCATCAAGTGAGTTTATCCAAGGAGGCACCGGTGTGGTCTTGGTAGAGGTTTATGTTGGACACATGTTCAACACAAGCAGTTTGATTTCTCCACGTCTTCACACACATACGTGCTGCTCTGGTTGGCCACATGTATACCTGAGTAGGTATCAACTACAAGAGATGTTATGACTTTACTTGAACTAAAATCTGTCCACTCATCTACCTACAAACACACACAAACAGCAGTTTTCGCTCTCCCTCTGTGTCCCTGAATGTGTTGGCAATGTTCAGGAGGTGTTTTATCTCCACAGCTTGCCACTGGATCAGCACCAGGAAAACGACCTCCCAACCATTTCAAAGAACAACTTGTTGGGCTTCCTGAAGTAGCGACACAGCTTCTGAAAGGCCTGGGTGCTCAGGGGCGCATGCGGCCTGCCTTTAGACTCGTCCAGGCACTTGTCGTGCCCAGCAGACAGGAGACAGTAGAAGCCCTTGGTGGTGTTGTAGTAGAAGTTGTTGGGGCTTATCCTGGGCGGCAGGTCCAGAAACCTCTCGGCCTTTCTCAGCTCTGGGAAGGGATCTCGAATGAGGGCGTCGCCGTCCACCACGTGGATCTGCTCCCTGGGGAAGACCTCTAGCCAGCGGGCCAGATGCTGGTGGTACAGACTCCTCTGCAGCGCCTTGTACCCAGGGTCGATGTGGCCCTTGTGGATCAGGAGTTCCTCCAGCGGCTGGTAGGGCTTGTGGCGAGTCAGGCGATTGTGGAGGACTTGGGTGTAGTCAGAGACCAGCCTCTCAGCCGGGTCCCGGACGATGAGCAACAAACGGACGGCGGGGTTCATGTCCCAGATGCGCACAGGAACCTGAGGGGCAGCAAAGTAGCCTGGGGTCTTCTCCACCGTCAGCTGACTGGGTAAGGTGAAAGGCATCTGGGCTCGGTACCAGGCTAGGCCCCGGCGGTAGTGCTCCTCCACGTTGAAGTAGTGCACCTAACAAAGGGACAGAAGGTGAAAACCTTTCTTTAACAGGACTGAAAGAATTATAAAAATGTATCTTTTAGCCTTGCACCATTAAAAAGACAAGCCCTTTTCATTTAGACCTCATCTTGTCCAAACGTATCTATTCCTTCACGCAGCTTTCCAACTTTGCAGTCCTCACTTCAAACTGCCTCGGTGAGGATTTCTCTCTGTGCAGCTTCTTCGGGACAGGCCTGTCATCATTCATAACCACTAGTACACCGAAAACCTTATACAGGCTGAGCTGACTGTGTTCTCATTTTATCCATGCCTCTCTACACTAATAATGATCACAGAGGAAAAGTTCACAGAGAGTGGGACACAAATTCATCTAAACATTTTCACAGGTTAAACTCGATATATGAGTTGAAATGTTTGTTCCTATTTGGAAACAGAGTTTACTTGGGAAGGTGCACTTGCATTAGCTAATCAGCTATTTATGTTTCAATAAGGGCGCATGGCACGAGTGCGATATGAGTCAAGATTTTAGTGGGAATGGTCATATTTGCATTTCATTTTCACAGAAAAAAAGAAAAAAATGATGAGGATTAATACATGTACAGTACATGTCAGCTCTAAACTAACTGGCTTTGTATGTGTTCTTTTTGTTTGCTATGTCATTATATCATTCTATATGTAATGTGTATATAAAAACCATCTCTCCTTTTCCAGTCTTTAAAGTGCTTGTCTTGTGCTGTGCTATTTTGTTTTGCGCCTGGTAAATCTGCAACTCAGAGACATCTGAGATCATAAGTTATTTTGTAAGGTTGGGAATCACTGGATTTATCTTCAATAATGTTTGGTATTTTACAAGCTAATCTATTATTTTTCCTCGTAAGTTGTCTTCTAAATCTTCTTCTAAAGAGTTCAAAAGTTTAAAAATCAGTTCAAAAGTTCAAAAATCAAATAAATATAAAAGTTTGACTTTCAATGTAGTGGAATAACAAGACAGAAGATGGAAATACTCAAGTAAGGTACCTCAAACTTGTAGGTTGTGAGATTTTAAGTACAGTGCCTGACTAAAACCTACTCAGTTACTCTTAACCACTGTTGACAGTACAGTTATTAGGTGATGTGACAGTGATAGTTACCTCGGCCTTTGCCACTTCCACATCTGGGTGCAAGTTGAGCATCTCCAGCAGGGCTCTGGTGCCACCTTTCCGCACGCCAATAATAATAGCACCGGGCAGCCGCTGCTGGGTGGCATTGTATGAGGAGGAGGAGGAGGAAGATGAAGAGGAGTCGGAAGAGGAGCTGGAGCCCCCGCTGCGTAATTCCCTTAAGCACACAGACAGCTGAGTCTGCAGCAGCAGAAGCACCAGTAGTGCTAGTAGCACTGTCCACAGCATGGTGCCACACACACAAGCGCGCACACAGAGGTGGAGTAGAGGTTATGTGCACACACTCATGAAGCTCTCGGACTTGTACAGAGCTGTGCTTGTTATCAGTCAGCAGGGGGCCTCAGGAGGAAGCTCTTGGATTAGACAACCTAGGAGTCAAGAAAAAGAGATGGTTATTGTCCACTTTTGGTGTCTCACTTAGATGGTTTTCATCGAGTTTATCACAGATACAGACTGTAGCTCTTGAAACTGCAGCGTCAAATAAAAATGTCAAAACAAAGAAAAAAATCATCTCTTATCTTCTGTCTGCAACCATCTAATAAGGTTGAAGCAGTAATTGAAGCAAGGTCCAAAAGAAAAAGACATACAGTATATTAAATACAGTTACCACATGACAACATGGTGATATCCTTAATGTTTCAAGCAAGTGTGCAACATGCAGAATACACTTTTCTGCATACAGTACTCATACAGTACCAGATCTCCCGAAGACTAAAAACACAGGATTAAATATGTGAAATTATTCCTTTGAGCGGGGGAGGACGCAGTGTCGGCTTCACTCAGAGCATAAGAGTGTACAGTCACAGAGCGCTTCTCTTCATCTCATATAGATACAGTGTAGGTAATGCCTGCTCGACTGTTTTGTGATCCCATATGTCCGAGACGGCTCTGCAATCTAATATGCCATTTTCCAAAGTCCCAGTCCAAGCAGTGGCGGTTTCAGCCCAGAATATAGGGCTGTGATGTGATTATGGCGAAAAGATGCTAAAATATTCATCTACATCTAAGGCAGAAAGAGAGATGATGCATTGAAAATTAATGCTTTTCCAAGGTTTAGGGTCTCCCTAAGGAGCACTAACACCCCTCTGAGTTCAGCTGAACCATTTTTGCAGTATGGAGGACAAGCTGCAGTGAATCCTCGATGTCTGGATGCGGCTGTTTGTCTCTTGGAGTTGGGTTTGATCTGTGTTTGAGGAGGTTTCCAGTGATGGAAGAAGAATTCAGATCTCTTGCTTGAATTAAGTAAACCTACCAATACAAAAATGCAAAAGTTAAAAAGTCCTACATAAAGGGGCACTATGTAGTTTTGGCCTCCAAAGGGTCACAAGATAAATCTGAGCATTAATAAGAGAGGGAAAACGTTCTGATACAAAAATCTGTATTTATAATTTGGATTTTACTTTCCTCTCTGTCCGGGAATAATAATTTAACCTCTTCAGGTCAAATGGGTCGATGTGAGAAGTCCAGAGGGGAAATGTCTGTTTGGTGAATCTGCTGACAACTTGGAGACATCTGAAACATGACAAGGACCCACAGCTACACACTGTCACAAGTCAATGTAGTGGAGTAAGAAGTAGAATATTTCCCTCTGAGAAGTATAAAGTACTAGAATATGGAAACAGTAAAGAAGTACCTCAAGAAGCCTGTGATCAGCGAACATCATCACTAAAATTGTTTATATATAGGATAACATTCATAATACTGTATACTGAATAAAATACTGTATTATCTTCAGAGACACTGAATAGAAAAGCACTATCTGTGGGCCCTTGAGCAAGACACGCACACCCCCATGTGTTGGAACAGAGCGGATCAGCTGCCTGACCGCAAAGCTCCCTTTATTTTGCTGTGATGATAAAATATTTATCTGTTACTAATCTTCATAGCAGTTGCAATGAAGTATTGTATTTTGTCAGTGCTGGGTCAGGTAAATAAGAAAACAGCACCGGCATCAAAACGGTCCTGAAATTGTTTGCAGCAGTCATTTCCCAACAACTTCTTAACAGTGCTCAAAACTTTGAGTGAGGATTTCTTGAAACAAACTCTCCTGCTTTTTCTGTTGTTGCTGTTACTGTTGTTATTGAGCCGAAGCCACCCTGATGCAGCGATGAGTTATTAATTAGTGTAACAATGTTCTGGTTCAGAGGAGAAACCCTGTCTCGCGTTGTTCCTGTAGCGGACCGTTAATTGCACCTTCAGGGAGCATCGCTGCACCCCCGACCTTCTGTGCTATCCCCTGGCTTGGTGACACTGTCGTCATCAGAGTGTTGCAACCTTTGCCATCCCTCAATGTAAAGCAGTGTGTGGGTTGGTGTAGGCGCTTTGGGTGTGGCGACTGTTCACACATTTCCTACTTTTTGTCTGTTCATCATATTTTCATATTTTAAGTCATAGTCAAGGTTGAGAATTGAGAGGCTGCACTTGATGACCTGAAAATGTTGTTTTTTCTCCAAGGTGCAGTGTCACCACTCACACAGACAGACATGAGATAAAAGTACAGTTAAAAGAATTATTAATGACCCTTCTCACCCGCTGCACAGTGAAGTTGAACTTTTACCCACAGGGCGACGTTATAGATTACAGATGGCGAGAAATAGCTTCAAGAAATCCTTTGTCAGTGCTGTTAAGTTAAGAAATGAAACAGACTGCTGCTCCTTTGCTGCAGTTTTTTGCACAGTAGGTTAATTACCTGAACACTTGCATATTGTCTATATTATGGAGATTGTGAATGTGTTTAGCTGGGAAATCTGTTTCTTATGTTTGTGTTAAAATGTTTGTTACTGTGGCAGTGACTGAGTTGGTCAGAATGAACTTGTTAGTGCTCTTTAAGCTGGCCAGGTTTCCATCAAAATCCATCCATCCCCTACTGTTATGCAAATATTAGGTGTTGGTTCACTGAGATAAATGGGTTACAGACTGGCTACCACTTGAGGGGGCAGATGATGTTGAACTGCAGTGTTGTTGTAACGTGAATGCAATGGAAGGTGGGAGATGGACTGCTATATTTAGTGGCTGAATTTATCAATAACACCTTTAATAATTGTTTACTCAATATTCAGGGAAATGTGCGTAAATGTAGAAAATGCTAGTGCCGTTGTTGAAATAAGGCTGTATGTTTAGGAATTTTATTTTAAAAGCACAACTACATTTGTCTAGAAACACTCACATAAAGAGATTTAGGAAGTTTTCTCTCATCACGTAGGAAAATGTGCTTAAATGTATATGCTAGTACACCCAGTACTAGTACATTTTATTCTCCTCATTCTCTTCAGCAGAATCAGTGTTTTTATTTATCTTGATTTATATGCCAACTCCCCCAACTTCTTTGTTATATTACGCCCTTTTTTTATTTTTATTTATTTTTATTTTTCCCATTTCAACTCAGGTTTTTAAGTGCAAATTAAAAATGCATTTCTATAAGGGGGATGGAAACCTATACTGTTTCTTTAACCTCAAACCGTTTTGACATTCATGTCTTGTTATTTACCGGCCGACATATACTACACCGATACTGATAAATCTCCAGCCTGTGAGTTTTTTCCTCATTTTTTCATAAAAATGATGTGTATGACTTCTGGCCTTAATGTACATTAGCTGCTGACAGCGAGAAGAAGCACCTACAGTCATCATTTTGATGTGTAGTGGCAAACTGTGGGCTGATGCAAATCACTGTGTGAAATCTGTGCAGTTTATGTGTGTGTGAGAGTGAGCAACAGAGACAAAGAGAGTGATCTTTTGGGAGGCTTGTGTGTCTTTGTGTAGACGTGTGTGTTGCAAAGCGAGACACATGCCTTGTGTTAAGTGGTTGTGTGAGTCCCTTGTGACTCCTCTGTAGGCTGGAATATTCCCCTGCTGCCAAGTAGCTTCGCTTCCACCTCACCTCATGACCTTCCTCTCTCAGCTCCTCCTCCCACCCTCCCTCTCACCTTTCCTTGTCTTCGTCACCCCTCACCTTTGTTCTCTCGTTTCCTTCAGCCTGTTTCTGACTCTTTCTTCGTGAGTCGTTTGAGTTCCTCCCTGTTTACGTAGATCTGCTAACAAACCCCAGCACCATGCTAATGGGGATGCCCTGCAGCAGCCTCTTAGCTGCTCATAAATAAAACACAAGCACACCTTTCTGCCCTGAAATATTGTTGAGTCGATGAACTTTTAATCTTGACTGATTGGAAATGAGACAGGGTTGGATTTAGAAAAGCTTTGTCTACACGTCAAAAGTGCCCCGTCCTCAATTCACTTGCAGCAATTTAGCTATTAAGACTTTTTTCCTTAAACATTTTGATTGAAAACCTTAAAGGGGCACTATGCATTATATTAACACTATTAATGAGGTAGTAATTCAAACTCAGAAATATTTATTTTATCTATAACTGAATAAACAAGCTGTTCTCAGAGGAAAATAAGGTCCCCAGAACACTGTTGAAGCTAGAAAGGTGGCAGGGTCCGCCAAATATAAGTAAACAGTATGAAACTGTGTTGTCCTTTAAGGTCAGTTTGTTTATTTAGTTTATTCAGTCATTAAAACTAAGAAAGTTTCTTCCCCAAAACCTTTAAATGTATTGTATGTATCATTTTTCTGTCCTTTAAAATGCACACTAGTAGATTATAAAATACAAATCCAGAACTAGCAGATATAAATATGTTTTATTTGATACTGGAGTAGGCTTGATCGAATTAAAGAGTGCTGTTGAGCCTGGGCGGAGGTATGCTCTCTCCAGCAATTTAAATTGCTTTTGTGAGAGATGGTATTATACAGAGTATTTGATTGTCTGCACACAGTTTAAAGCTCGTTGTACTTCATGCTTGGCCCTTTTGGTGTAAATGACTCAAAATCAAAACAAAATGGCCGACTTCATTAGCGCCACTTAATGGCTGGACTGCTCAGCGCCATATAAGCTCTAACTTAGCCCCTTATCCCTGCTCAATGAGGCTCACATGAGTCATTGCAAGTCCCCATCCTTTCCCGCTCATTGCTCCTTATGATTCACATTAGCCAGCATGGATAGGGAGAACCAGCAACAACAACAACAACAATGCCAGATTGTCAATGATGCGTTAATTCACCATCTTGACAAAAACAAGTATCTATCCAGGCTGGAAAAGATGGAGATGGAGAGAAAAAAAAGAGACGGGGTGGAGTGTAATTATCTGTGAAACACAGATGCTGTCATCTGCGTATTGGGAAAGTCTCCATGTCTTATAAGTTTTGATGTGCATGTGTGTGTGTGCGTGTATCTCATCTCATCTGCATGTGTGCAGCCTTTGCCTTTTGTGCCAGCACGCAGCATGCGACTGCCCGCGATCCAGGCCTTTGGAAACATCTTTTTACTGAGCGATGGTATTTGGGGGGGTGGGGGAAGGATTATCCTGTACGGAGAGACAGAGGGTGGCAGGGATGGAGGAGACGGGCGGTAGGGAGGCAGGATGGGGCTGAGGTAGAGTTGGTGTGTGCGTGCTCCGCGGGAGGGTGTGTGTGTAAGGCAGCAAGGAAGATTGTCCCTGGTAGGGGGTGGCATGGTGAAACGCTTTGGATTGCCAAGCCTGTCACATCACCATGGCTGTGAGAGTCAGATAAAACTCTCCCTGTTCTCCTTCCTTTCTTTCTTCTTCCATTCATCCCCCCTCATCTGTCTCTCTTTCACACTCTGGTCTCCTTCCTCTGCCTTTATTTGCTGGGCTCGACCTTAATTTTCTCGCACATTTGTCTTTCTCTACCTCCAAACTTCCACCTTGGCCGCACTTCCTCAGTTTGCTCACGCTAGACCAGTTGGGCTTGCCGATTATGGCACACAAACACCACAACCATGGAGATGATTGCCTTTCAGAATGAAAACCTAAATGTAACAAGGCTGGTCTCATTTCCTATCGTGTTCCCATTACCCGCCTGGAGCGGAGCTGGCCAACACTCTGAGGGGGGTCTGTAATCAAAATAGATGAAGCCATCTGAGAAAGACGGGAATCGGTCATGCTTCCAGATCGGGCCGACTGCCGGCGTTCTTCTTGTATTTCTCAGTTATCGCACAGAAAAGATGGAGAACAATGAACAGTGAGAATTCGGATGGTGGTTTAAGATGTTTTTTGACGATGTATGAATACAGAATAGTTACTCACGAAGTCCATCGTTGTCCTTTGTCCAACACAATATGTTACAAAAACCCTTTTAGGCCCAACAAAGCTTCCTATCTACTGCGAGGTCTTTCAAGGCTCATAGATAAGATGAAAGACATATGAGATGTGGACGAGAGAGTGAAAACAGCTCTCCCGTCTCTATTGAAGTCAAGGAGTTTCGCCTCTTCCAGGCACACCGTGTATCTGTGCGAGACGTTCGAGGCACCCTGCACCAGGTACTCGACCTGGGGAGAGATATGCTTAGTTACCCACATGAGTGGAAGATTTGATGTTTTCCTGAGAGAGACTCAGAGTGAAGAACAATACAAAGAGAGGAGGAAATAGACCGAGGGAGAAAAACAGAACGGCCAAAGTAGCTCCTGACAAGAGTGTCTTTCTCTGTGCTGCCAAAGTGTGTATGAGCATCATATGTGCGACTAGAATACTCAGTGAACATGAATAGAAAGATACTCTTGAATCAACAAGCCCTCCAAATTAATGACAGAATATGTTGTTTCTCTATGCCCTCTGATCTGATGCTACTATCAGCAGGACGGCGTCATTTCTTTGTGCACTTGCTGAAACGTCTCATTCTGTTCTTTTCCTTGGGAGTCTCTTTTGAACATAGTATGATCCCACAAGAGCAACAAAACCAAGTCTGCAAAGCCAAATTATTTTCCAACAGCACTAATTGACTGCTCGGTATGTGTTTCTCTACACTTGATTTGCAAACTGTGTCAAAAATGATACATCTGTGGCAATGAAATAAAACCTTTGCAGCTGGGTCTCTGAGCAACATCCTCTATATACATTCCCAATTTATTCCCCAAATTATATGAATGATCAAGTTGAGAAATGCCTGATTATTTTTTTTAATCTATAGCACACAGGCTGCAATATATGTTAGCAACATAATTGATGTTAACATTACATGTAACTACAGCTATCCCTCACAAACACCATTCATAATATCAGAAGTGTCTCACAGTTTACTGGCCTGATATTGTAGTTAGCCAAGACAACTATAGTAACTAAGATTATGTCCCAGTGTCAAGCTGCAGGAATAGTATGAACACATTGTAATGGTTGTACCATGTAACAGTGACATGGGTCCTCATTTGTCCTGTTGATTATTTGACGGATAATAAGAGGGGGAACTTCAAATATAAGCCTGTCAGAGCACCACATTCAGATTAGGCTGCTTGCAAATGACTCCGAAAGCGACATATATGACCATTTGAGTGTACCAGCAGCGGGGGTACCGGAGAAACACATGTTTAATGTTGTAAAATGGTCCCTTTATTGGTTTGGGTTCAAATAAGTACGTTATTGTACGATCAGTTACATACCTACTGTAAGTTAACTCACATACGTTCCCATTCATCCACCTCCTCCCTCCCAGACTCTCTTTACATCACCTGATTGAATCAATTTGAGATCTTGGACCATCCTGTGACTGTATTTCGTCGAGTCAGCTGAATGGAGCCTTTTCGATTTTTTTTTGTTTGTTTGTTTGTTTTGTTTTGTTACTTTCAAAACAAGTCCCCATCTCCTTCAGTTGTTTAGGAGAATGATGCAACACCATTTTGCAGTGAAGCTCCACAAATGTTTAGCGGATTATGAAAATTCATGACTGATTTTCACTTTTCGGTTAGCTTATCCTTTAAGGGGGAGGATGGTCAGAGGATGGAAAGGCTATTGCAAAGAGTTAGCAAAATTTCTACATTGATTAACAAAACAACCCTGAACCTCCCATTTCGCTTTCTGAATAAGGTTTAATCAAACCAGTCAGTTGAAAGTTAGTGCACGATAGGCAACACACCACAGTACACTGTCAGCTTTGCCTTGTCAGGATTAGGCCTAGTCCACATGTACACAGGTATCTTTGGACACAGGGTCTAACAAATATACATATCGTCAGTGTTTTAGCACCGTTTCAGATCTGTCCAGAAGAAAACACTGACAACAGAGTTTCTGAATATCTTCACCCTGGAAAAAGATTTCCGAAAGCTCCTTTTTCAGTGAACTAAAAACGCTGTTTATGTACCAAAGGCCAAAACACAGAGAAAAAGTTTACTATTAAGAAATACCTGTGTACATGTGGACAGCGCCTGAGTGATGATCAGTTCCCTTAGACGTGACAACAAATCATTTGCCCAGTACTACAAGTGCCTTTACAAATACGTTCACATTTAAAAGTGAAAATATGACAAAATAAAGTATCTACACATATGTCAGGATGCTTTCATTGGTGTAAATAGGTGTTAATGTCTTACAAAGTATTAAAACAATTAAACGGCTGTGCCATACTGCCAATCGCCGCTCGGATAATAAAAACACAATTTTCATTTAATCTAATCTTCTATCTTCTGAAGTCAGATGAACCCAAAGAACATCAATCGTTGCTTAGTTTGTATTCATTTCTTGTTTATTAGCTGCCAAATTGAGGCACTTAATTTGCATTAGCATTGCAAAGTAACAGTTTATCTAGTAAGGGATTAAAACAGATTCTCAGCTGGTTGCCAAAGTATTAGTGATTAAGTTTGTATCAAAATAAAAGGAGCACAACAATTAACCATAATCCTACACAATGTAGTGACTTTACAAATACAATAGCTTCCCAGACAGAACGCCTCTCCTCACCTCATGTAATTTCATCATTTCTTCATATGGCGGCTTCTCTATCTCTCTCACTCTCTCTCTATTTATATGTCGCTCGTTCTGACCTTTACTGAGGTCTGTCCATCTTTTACCCATCAGCCCCCCGCTGGTTTTCAAATTAGACTCTTTGGGGGGAGAAAAAAAAACACTCTCTGAGCAGCCCAGCGGCCCACACCCACCGCCCTTTCACTCACTCATAATCTTACTCACTCACACATGCATAACACCCAGATAACCCAGCCCACCCTACCCTACCCCACCCTACCCTTTCCTGTTTAAACCCCTCCCCCCTCGACCCCCCTCCCCTCCTACTTGCATCTTCAGCCGTGCACGCTCCAAGATCTGGGTCAACCGTATCAAACACCAAAATGCGCCTGCTCCTTCTCCTCTCTGGTGTGTGTTTAGTGTGTGTGTGTGTGTGTGGAACACAAATATTGAGCGTGTGTGGGAGAAGAAGTGGGGGTCCTACTGTTGTTGTTTTATCAGAAAGTGCACAGAGGGAGACTGATTAGGAAATCCATTTTTATCAAAGGAATCTTTTTGTGCATGCGTGTGTGTGTGTGTACATGCATAAAAAAGCAAGCTGTTTCTGTAATAATGTGTATGTATGTGTGTGTATGTGTGTGTGTGTGTGTGTGTGTGTGTGTGTGTGTGTGAGAGAGAGAGAGAGAGAGAGAGAGAGAGAGAGAGAGAGAGAGAGAGAGAAACAGAAAAGCATGCTGGGAGTATGTGTAAATTTGCTCTAATTAAAAGAGGTTTTGGCCTGAGTGTCTGGGCACACAATCGACAGCCATGTCTGCATGTCTGGGGTGTGTGTGTGTGTGTGTGTGTGTGTGTGTGTGTGTGTGTGTGTGTGTGTGTGTTTAGATGGCCCACCTGGCACAGGACGCAGCGTATTATGGAGGTAAAAACAAGGTTTCCTGTCTGTCAGTGCTTGGTCACCACCTGAGTCAGGTACACGATGAGGCCGTTTATCTGTTCCATTTTTTTCCACCTTTGTCTGACGTTCTGTCCGTCCTCCTTCCTTCTTGCTAAATAGTTTATCCACCGTTCAAAGTTGAAATCCAGCAGTAGCAATGACGTAATATCCCTGCGAGGTGGCTTCAATCTAAAGAAAGACACCTTTCTTTCACTAGAAAGAGCTCACAGAGCCAAGGTTACTAAATCTTTTCAAATTTGTTCACACCTGTACTTTCGTGACTCTTTGTTCTTAGTTCCACTGAAGGGAAATCTTCATACTACAGCATGCAGGATGTATTAGACAACAGTGTGGAAGTGCTGTGGCAAGGGGAAGGTTCTGTTTTAACATGATAATTCCTCCATGCACAAAGCCATAAAGACATGGTTTTCCAGTTCCCTGACCTCAATCCCATCCAACACTCCTGGGTGGAACTGGAACGCTGACTGTGAGTCAGACTTTATCACCCAACCCCAGTGGCCAACCTCACAAATGTCATATACCAGAAGTGGAGGCTGTAAAAGCCGTGGGTTTATTAGGGGAATATTGAGTCAAATCTGTCACCACTGACCTGTAGCCATCTAAATGGATCTTTGCGCTATAGTGCCACATATTGGCAAAATCATAACAATATTTTTCAGGATCACCAGAGGATGACTTGTCACACTGCCGATTTATTTGAAAAAACGCTGCAAAACTGGATGTTTAGGCCAAACCGTGATTTTTTCCTAACCCTAACCAACTGGATTTTGTGCCTTAACCTAACTAGAAGATAAGCACAGCATTGTGACAAGAGAAAAATTTAAATTTACCCTAATGACACATAAGATTTTAATTTATCTGTGGTTTTGCAGAAACGTATATTGCTATTTATACTGGTGATTGGGTTAAATAATCACTGTAAGTTGTAAAGTTGTAGAAAAGAAAAGAAAAGAAGAGAAAAAGAACAAATACACTTGAGATAAATCTTTATTTAACACGGTGGAGATAAATTTGGCTGGCTGTGGTGGATGATGGTCACTCCTTGGAGGGATAACTCGTCATTTGTATTACTGCAGCTTCACAGACCACACACACCATGCTTAATTCACACCCATGTCCCCTCCCTGCTGCCAACATCCTTGTTTACACACACACACACACACACACACTTACAGACATAACATATGTGGTCTCTCTCACAGTGACAGTGGCCCCGACAGCTTGGCCTGACAGCGAGAAGAGACTGACCTGTCAGAGTGGATTTAACCCGACTGTCACATGTGACAGGGCGCTGTATTGTATTGTATACTGCATGTTTGTATGCGTGTGTGTTTGGGAATGAGGGATGGGGGGATTTGGGTGCGTCCCTCTTGGCACATCCGCGAGGTCAGCAGCTCCAGGGCAACAGACACCATCGACGTGTTTTTTTGGGTGAATTCAGCGCCGTTTGCTGTACGTTTGAGTGTCACGCTTGTGTACATATGGGCGTCTGGAACGAGGCTGAGCTGACAGATGGGGGCGGGCAAGTTGTGTCTGGTCAATATCATCACGGGCCAACGAGCCCAAATATTATCTGGGTCCTGAACTGTGGTGTTTCTGGGTTACACACTGTACGCGCAGAAGGAAAACAAAACAAAACAGAGAGTGATAGAGGGTGGAAAAGCAGATGGTGTTTATGTGAAAAAGGAGGATTTGAAGGTTGGAGGAAGACGAGATGGAAAGTGAGCGACGGATGAAGGCAAAGGGACATGATGTGCCAGCACCATCAGGTGTGTTTGAGCGCCTGCTGCGAGCTTACCATGGCAACAATTGTTTAGATCGCTCTCACCTGGGCAGTAGACTCCAGGGATTGATGATTATTAAAGCAGGGAGGTGGAGAAGGATAGAAAAAGAGAGAAAGAGACACTGAAGAGAGAAGGAGGGTGGTGGTGGTTACAGATGATGCCACAGTTGGTGTGGTGTTACGGCCAAACGGTGCCCTACGGCGACAGTAATAAACCGAACCGGCTGCTCGTGGCTTTGTTGGCCAAAATGGACGATTAGTCTGATTGGTGTCTCAACTGCTCAGCCCTGAAGTCAACACACACACACACTGTGAGACAGATACCCCGGCTAGCAGCTATGTGACACCATACTCATTGGTTTAAATCACGAAAGTCCCTTATGTCCTAATTGAGCCCTAAGCTGTTCTCCTAACTGCAGTTCTGATGTGTAATGCTGTATGTTCGCATATGCAATCACAGGAGGTGATGAAATTGAACTGAAATGGGACAAGGCAGGTTTTACAAGCAGCTTTTTGGCCTCCCTACGTAAAATCTGCCACTCGGGCAGGTGAGGTAAACTACAAGCTGTCAGCATGTTACTGAGTTCATGTCAAATCCCTCTCAGAGAGGGTTATAATTTATTTCCTCTCTTGTTGCTTTCATGTTGGAACATAAAAACAAGTTTGTGTCGGGACGGTTACAACAAATGTGCAGATTATCGACAAGTTGTCAATAAATGTCTACTTTCCTGTATGCACTCGCACCTGCATTTTATCAATATCATTTACCATGGCGATTGGCCTGGTATCCAGAACCAGAAGTTAAAGGTGCACTATGTAGTTCTGGGGAAAAAAGAAGATGAAGAAGATCTTCATTGACTGATTTTTATATGCCTAAACAAACTAAATAAATAAGCTCTCTTTGTTTTCATGACTGAATAAACGTACTAAACAAACTGACCTGAAAGGACAACACAATTTCACACTGTCTTACTTACATTTGGCGGACCCTGCCACCTTTCTAGCTTGAAACAGTGTTCTGGGGACCTTGTTGTCCTCAGAAACATTTATTTTTCTGTTCTCGGAGTTTGTTTTATTACCTCATTACTATTGTAAAAATCAAAATCTGAGTTAAATTTCTTCTCCAGAACTACATGCAGTCACTTAAATTTGTTTGTTACAGTTATTAACATGCCACATATGCGACAAAAACAAGATGTATGACACTGTGAAACACAATGAAAGCTATTCTTTAATCTATAGATATTATTTCTGCATCTTTATGCTTCCTTATGTATCAAATGTTACCTCTGATGTGTGTTAGAAAGAAGAAAAACAACAGATGAAGCCAGAATGTTTCCTTGTGTGGATCATTAGGACATATGTGAGCTCTCGGACATAACTGTGTGATGATGTGCTGTGCTCACGGTTTAACTCGCGGGTCGCTTTTAGAATAATTTGACCGTTTAAACTTTTGCAAAAAAAGTGGATCTGCAAGCAGAACAGGAAGCACATAATGGACGGATTCTTGCAGCGGCAACAAATTAGGCAGAAATTCTGACTCACAGGCCTGGACGTGGGTGCAAATCCATGCACATGTATTTACACGCACAAACACATTGTGATGTAGCCGAACACATTACGCTCTGATCACAGCGTCCGCTCCGTGGCTATTTTCACAGCTCCACTGGTGGTGCATCCTTACGTCCTTTCTCTCTCCCTTTTCTTTCTCTCTTTGAGCCCAGTATCCCACTGACTCTCCAGACTGGCTCGCTCGGCCCCTCAGCACACATACACACACACACAAATGACACACCAACACAGGTACGGATTCACAAACTCATTCCCCCACACACACAGAAACGCAAACATGCACTCTGTCATTCTTTTTTCTCGCATTCACACTCACTTATGCACACAGATGTGTACACACAGCATTACATTTACACACACACGCACACACACAGCGGAGGACATGAGGTGCCTAGCAGGGGGCGGTTTTGATTGACCAAGCACTTTATGACTCTTAAATGGCTTTACTGCCTTCCTACTTAACCCCCATACACCACCTCCTTCCTCCATGACTCACACACACACACACACGCAGTCGTCAGGCCGTCTTCTCGACTGGGAATTAATGAGAGCCATCACTAACCTTACAAACACACACATATTGCCACCCAGCTTGCGATTTGAGCTCCCTCCTACGGTCTGGTATCCATCAAGGTCACCCCACAAATCTAAAGCGTTGCTCCTCCCCCCCGGAGTCTTTTTGTTTGCCCTCCATGACCTTGCTTCGATACTCTTTCCTTAAATTTTTGGGAGCAGGCCAGGATTCAGATCTAATGACTTTGTTACTGCACAGAGCAGGTCGATACGGGAGATTGGGTTGATTGATTTTAATTGGCAGGACACCAGGAGGTGGGAGGGCATCAGTAGGGTGGGACAAGAGTATGTCAGATATGAGAGTTTGAAGGCTGCTTCTTATCAACGTTGTTCAAATTTGGTCTCCGTCATGGCCCAAAATGTCAACAAGAGAGAGAGTTTGTGTTTTAGCCATAAGTCTTTTTTTTTTTTTGCACTTTAGAAGCACAGGAAACATTCAAACATGCCACAAAAAACACTAAAAAGTTAGGAAATCTGTCTTTTTAAAAAAAAAAAAAAAAAGCAGCAAGAATTTAGAACCAAGCATCACATCATTAAAACTTTTACTGCTGTAACTTAAAAAAGAAAACACACATTTGTCAATATTTTGAGATTATCATACTGTTTTCACTCTCTGTATCAGTATTCCACTCAGGTGGAGTGCTGATGTTCGTAGTGAGTGGGAAGATCATCATTCAGCCTGAAAACTTTGGCTCGAGCCCAGTGTGTTGACAGAAATCTAATCCTGCTGTTGTGCCCTTGAGCTAGACACTGAAACCCATCAAGCCCCAGGACAGCTGCTCTGTAGCTGACCTCTGAGCTCTGTGCGCAGGAGGGCAAGCGAAAGGAAAATTCCCTCTGGGGATCGATGCAGTATCATGTAATTAATAGAGCTGAAATGCATCATGTAGGCAAACAGTCCCGAGTCCAGTTCTGAACACTGAACAAGCCACAAACTCCTCTGACAAAAACTCTTAATGTTGTTCCCATGTTTTTGAGTTTTTGGCCTTCACAGTCTTTGTTTTGGCTAGTTCTCAAGGTGTTAGAGAGCAGCCAACAGTCAACCTTCAGTTTTCCAAATTTGAAAATAACTAAACTTAAAGGTCCACTTACTAAAAAGGCTGATTTTCTACTCTAATCCCCAACTCGTCAAATACTGACGCTTTGGGATGGCGACCGACCCGACCTACAATCCCAAAGTGTCAGTATTTGACGAGTTGGGAATGAGACTTGAAAATCAAAATCTTACAAAGTGGACCTTTAAAAGTAAAGAAAACATGAAGAGTCAATGTAGAATGCTGCAGTTTTAAGTGGTAGTCTCATTAATGTCCACAGCCTGTAGCTACAGCCTGAAAGCTTAAGATATGAAGTGTTGATTAAACGTATCCGACATTTTGAAATAACAGAAACAAACAGACTGCAGGCCTTGGCCAGAAAACAGGTGAGACAAAAATAACACAAATTACAACTGAATGTTTGTGTGTGTGTGTGTGTGTGTGTGTGTGTGTGTGTTGTTGGCTCCCTCCATCTGTCTGTGCCACCAGGGGTTCATGTCACCTCAGAGTTGCTGAGGTGTGACGGCCTCGACAGCATACATGTCTGTGTGTGTGAGTGTGTGTGTGTGTGTGTGTGTGTGTGTGTTTCCCCGCTAAGCTGGAGTCACTGTGAACCTTCACCCTGACAGAGCGAGCGGCTGCCAGGCTGATGAACTTCTACCAAAAGGTTTTGCAAACACAGTTAACACTGACCTCCGGAGTGCACGGCCTCCCACCAGCTCTTTAAACACCGTCCTCCCTTCATAATATAAACCAGGCTAGAAACCGTCGCTTCAAGGCCACAATGAAGACGCGCTCTGATGTAATCAATGTTACACTTGAAGGAAGATTATTCAAATAAAGCTCAACAATCACTCGACCTGTATAACCCCTGCAAAACACTCTAAACCTACTTTGACTTTGTAAAATATGAGTGCTGATACATGTCAGTTATAATAAGTTGAGTTTGTCTTGCACTTTTGTGATTTGTATGTTTCTTGTGTCTAATGGTTAGTTGAACGCCCTCACAGAGCGTGGACTGTTAGCGTTGGCTGAGGAAATCAGATGCCATCAGTGCAAACGTGATAATGCATTTTTGTTTTACAACTACATTCTTCGCCTGTATCTTTAAAAGAATGATATAAACTTGAGAAAACATTTTCAAGTCTCTGCAAGTCAGTTGGCTGTACTGTAACACCCACATGTTGTCAACTGAAATCAGTGGCTGCACAACATAGAAAATCTGTTCACTGTAAAGAAAACAAGCTGTAATGCGTAATATGAATTATTTGCCCTTAAAGGTATCATTTGTAGACTATGGCCAGTAGCTCCAAAAGCACAGTTGGCAGCATACCACCACCACCACCACCACACAACTGCTGCTCTTTGCTAGCTGTCATTGACTGTAGCTGCTAACTACCGAATTAACTCATAGCTCAGTTAGCTGTGGAGTCAGTAGCCCAGGAGTTTGTCTGAGACCTCAGATCACAGGGGGAGTCAACACAGGCGACAGGGAGCAGCTCAACTGGAGCCACCGAAACCAACAGAGGTCAGTTTGACAACAGGGGAAAAGGTATGGAGGTGATTTACACTAGCGCTGATCAAGACTGTAGTGCTACGGTCGTATTTTTCTGCTTAGTGAGCAAAATATGAGTATTTAATTTCTTGACGTTTTGTGAGTTAATTTTGTTCATTTGTTATGATAACAGCTGGTATAAATCTCCCAGCTGAAACTACGAGGGTTATTGGGCTGTCGCCTCTTGCCTGTACAAAGTGGTATTTCCAGACAGGACAGGCCAGGTTATCTGGTTAGCATGCTAACTTCATTAGACATCTCCACAACACAGTACATAGATGTCTTTGACATAACATCAACACTGTTGTTCCTTCACACTGTTGTGTTGTTAATGTTAGTTCATTTTTGAGAAGACAATTCTGGCCATATCTTACAAAGTGTTCCTTCAATCAACTAAAACATGCACATGTAAGACAAAAAGGTAGATTTTTGTACATTTTGATGAACAAAAAAGGAGATTTAAAGTATCGCCAGATGATACGGCCTTGATGAATAAATAATATTGCAAAATATTAAGGCTATATCGCAATAAACAATATTTGAAATCTCCTCAAAAGCACAAAATCAAATATCACAATATTTTTGACCAAAATATCTCGATATCGATAGTTAGACAATAGACTACTATTGGTACTTTCACAAAATATTAACACAATGAGGTTAAGACATATATTACAACAAGTAGAACAGTCTGGTAAGTTCAGACATTTCCTCACTTTACTGTAAATCGGCCTTTAAAACCAGGAAAAGACAACACTTATGCCATATCACGATGTAACGGTATCATGGTCACATCGATAAAAATAAACTCCTGTTGATGATGTTACTGATATGAGTCTTGGTTTCATGCCTGCAGTAGTTTCTGCGAGTGTCTCCCTCTGGAACAGAGCTGTAGAGTAACGGATGAGGTGATAAAACTCACACTGATAAAACTCTGTCAGGAAGCTGTCGTACAAATGACACTTAAAAGTTTTGATTGTCGGAAGTCATCTGAATATGAATATCTCTTGTAAGTGCATTGCGCGAGTTTGTGTGTGTGTGTGTGTCTAGGAGTGTGTTTGAGACGTTAATGGGCTCATTGGCTGCCCTGTTAGACCTGAGGACCGTTCAGTGGAGCGAACCGACTGTTGCCGCCTGCTGCCTTTTTATGTCGGCATGTAGGAATGTGCAGGTGTCTCAGAGATATTGTTAGTCACACACTCAGCTGCACACACACACGGACAGTCATGGTTTCTCACACACAAATATAAGCATGCGCACGCTGCCAGTTGGGCATATTTTGTGAATTTGAGAGAGCGAGTGAGAAATGTGTGTGTTTGTGTGCGTGTGTGTGTGTGTGTGTCCCGGTTCAGTGCGCTTCAGAGGACGTATGCACTCTGCTCATAAATAAAGGCCATGCATTATTCAGGACTGCTCCTCCAGCTAATGCCCCTTAATGTGCCCAAACAGCCATAATGTACTCTGCTACCAAGGTGGCAGAGACCCCGTTAACACACACACACACACACACACACACACACATACACACACACAGACACACACACACAGACGTCAAACCTCCGCCCCTAGATTTGACACAATGTCTTTGTCGGTGTCGCACTTATCTGGCTCTCAAATCGCCCCATGTTCCTAATTTTCTAAAAAATCCATTTGACTTTTGATCCAAATTGCTCTTGCTCACGCTGTCTCGCCATATTTCCATCGAACTTTGCTCAATTTGCCCTTAATTTTCCATCGTCACTGTCTCCATCTCCCACTCCCCTCCCATACATCTCCTCACTCAGTCTCTCTGTCTTTGTTTTTTAAACTGAAAATATGTCTGAGTTCAGTTTTGAAAGCCCTACTGTTCTTCCTCTCTTTATGGCCCCTGGATGCAAGCTTTCAGCAGAATTAGGATTTTGTCCAAATGAGGATTTGTAGCTGTGAAGCTCCGGTGCTGAAGCTTCCTAAGTACATAATCTTAATCAGTTTTTAGGGAAATTAAACTAATTCCATCCAGAGGTAAACAGGAAACAGTTTGGAGCAAGAAAAGCCCCTGAAAAACATAAAATCGGTTTAAGGTGAAGTGTTTATCGCTGCCGCTTTGCTTGTCTGCATCTTATCGACAGTGTTTTATGTTCTAATCACTTTGTAATTGATTCAAGTGTTCACTGTCTGTGGTTTTAATTGCTTTAGTGGTTTGTGATCCTCTTTTGTTTTGGTCTTTGTGCAGCACTTTAACTCTTCTAAAGTGTAATATAACTCAAGTTTACCATTTTTATTTGCTATAAGGAATAATGCATGTATGAGGCATTCGATTTCCTCGCGGGAGACACTTATAGGGGCTGCTTTTCAACCCAATCCCCAGAATAAATGTTGTCAATGTATGTTTCTACCAACCATGGATACGTTGCAACTTTCTTTTCGCAACTCCTTTTCGTTGTGCTTATGGTTTTGTTAAGTTTCATTCATGCTCCGTTTACATACGAAAATAGATACGCCCGTTTCAAATGATATAACCGCCACTGCCCACATACTTCCAATGCGTCCTTCATGTTGGTATGGATATTAAGCAATGCAACCACTGGAGTGCGCCGCTCAGAGTCAAAAAGGTCGCAAGCAGTCTACTTCGGGAGAACGCCTGGTTTGCCGTACCAAGGAATACGCCAGAAAATGTTAGAAGGTAGTTATAGAAGCAGCCGTTGTATGAGTTAAATGTATCTTAGCTGGTTAGGGTTAGGAAATGATCCCAATTCGGCTTTACCTGGTTCTGTGGCCACGAACACAGCTAGAAATTGTCCCAACTTCATGTTGAAACATCCAGTGTTTTGTTCGCTTATAATTTTTAAAGACAGTCTTGAACATTGGTCCCATGCTTGGCAGCCATCTCACCCAGCTATAAGTCGACCACCACCCCCTCGCCTCGCAACATAATAGTCTGCACACATACATGTAAATGTGATATGACACATGTTGTAAAAATGAAGATATGATACATACAAATATTATGTATCCATGGTTTGAAGAAACACAAAATACCAACATTTTATTCTGGCGGCTGACCTGAGCTTACAGGAAGTTTGTGTCTTTCATTTTTCAGGGCAGAAAACATTTAAACTGCTCCCTAGAAGTTAAAAGCTTATTGCACTTGTTTTGTCACACCCACCAGTGATGTCACATTATTGTGTATTGTTTTCTGGCTTCCTTTGATCACTCTTAAGAATAGCTTTTGAAAAAAAATGTTGGTCAGAAACAGTTTGGATGTTTTGGCAAAATACTTTACCTACCATGCTGAACAATTCTTTAAGACTGCGAAATAGATCCATCTCTGTTTTTATTTTTGTTGATGTCTTTCAGGCTACGTGCTCAATATTTTGTCTATTTCTTCGGTGTGGGCAGTGCGGCGGCCTCATTTTTGATGGATTTTCTCTTGGAGTTTGAGTTTCTGTAGGTCTGACCTTTAGTCACCGCTCATTATAACCGTCCTCTTCTTCTTCTACTTACCAAATACTCACTGCCTGTGAACCAGGTGATCTTTTTGAGGAAGCAATGTCATGTATTTCAGTGTGACAGTATCATAGGCTGAACATGATAAAACAGCATTTGTTCACATGAGCGGTTCACGGATGATTACACAGTAATTTAACGTGATCTCTTTGTTTACGAGACGCGCCGCATCTTGGTGTAACATTAACCTCTCACATGACACTGATTGCTCACAGTTTGTTTTGAGACACACAAAACACGCCCCCCCATTCAACACACACACACACACACACACACACACACACCAGACAAAGCCTCCATTCATCCCTTTGCTCTCTCCGTCTCTTCTCTCTCTCTTTCTGTCTCCTCCTCTGCTCACATCAGCTCTTTATAAACACGGTGAAGGTCAAAACCACAAAGCGCATCACGTCTGTCCCTTTGCAGCCACTCTGACCTGAATCTGCTCCGGTTGTTTCTTCTTTTTACGTCTGTTTGAATACATCAGACGCTCCAGAGTGGAGGGTTTTTTTTGTCATGGTGTAGACTCACTTATAACCACTTAGTCATGTGGGAGTGTCATGATAAGTCGTGCTGCTTTGTTTTAGCTGCCGTTTGTTCACAGTTTGGCTAATTCATGCTGTGGACATAGTTTTTGTGGATTAGTTTGTTTGGTTTTGTTAGAAGGGAAGCATTCAATCAAAGGCAACAAAATGTCAAGGATAACACAAAGAAATCAGGCTTTTTTCCATCTTGGTTTTTGCAACAAGTCCCCCAAATTATAAGACAAAATAGTTTGCAAATTATAAATTCTCCAAATTCGTTGCAAATTACTGTTCTACGATGTGACAACGCCAAACTGTTTCACTATTGCGTTTGGTTTCGCCGACTATGGTTACGTGTTAGAAAACTTCCCCTTTTTTTCCACTTAAAATAACAGCTATTAAATATTTGTTTCACACAGGACTCAAACCCTGGTCGCCTGGATCAAAGTTTTATGAATGAACCACCCAAAACCCACCCAACATGAAATTTCTGGTTGATTAGATTACATTCATCCTCGACTCCTGTCATTATCGCCCCCTACTGGTGCTACATCTTTATCCACACGTGTACTTATCACGCTGTCCTCCATAACCCTCTGCGTCCTGGATAGGTAGGTCTTTTACATGCTTTGGTGTGACACTTGGATGATGCTACGATTAGGGTCAAGCAATCATGGTTTGGATTAAAATGACAACTTTTAGTTAAGGAGAGGTGTATGGCTGGTTATCAAACGTCAATACTTTTATGGCACCAACCGAATCGCCTCGATACAATCAAGTATCTAAAAAAGTCTTGCCATTTGATACCAAATTTTAATACCTAAGGAGTTCATCTCATCAGCGTCAGTGAGCCAATGAGCATGCAGCAAGATGTAATGCTGCTTGTGATTGGCTGTCTAGAGACAGGAAAAACACTAGGTTAAACCCAGAGACTGGGCTCACCACATGTATGTGTAATGTATCCTTCAGGAACTGTTAGCGAAGTCAAGGTTTCCATACTGATATCGATTTTTTTTTAACAATACCCAGGCCTAGGTAGGAGACTTTCTACATCATGGTTACAATAATAATCACTTGGTTAAAGGTGCAGTTTGTAGGCCTAGGGAAGAAATTTTAATCAGAAGAGAAAGATCTTCTTTGACTGATTTTTGTATGCCTATACAAACTAAATAAACAAACTGACATTAAAGGACAACACAATTTCAATACTATTTTACTTGTTTATATGTGGCAGACCCTGCCACCTTTCTAGCTTCAAACAGTGTTCTGGGGACCCTATTAGTTCCCCTTTAAGGTTCAGCAACGATCGTGATAATGATTAAAGAAACCACAGGCGGATGTTGGCAGGAAACTCTAAACAGTCTGATGTTTTCTTCACACATCCAACCACTGCGACCCCCTCCTCTCTGTTGACTCTGTGACTCTACAATAATGTCACACAACGTCCTACTTTGTTGCTGACAAGAGTCTCAATTACTAACTAATAAGAGCCATAGTGGACTTACTAGCTTGAATTTAAACAAAAATTTGTGAGCATAAAGCTGAAACAACTGATGCCGTTGTTTATCTTGGGAGGACAGTCTTGTTTTTTTGATGCACAGAGAGAATAGATGCGTCTGGGTGACATCATACAACCAATAACCCAATGAAATGAAAACCTTAATGATAATAAATGATCACTTGCACAATCTTTAAAATTATGTACAATTTAAGCAAAATAAGTGTTCACTGCCACATAAGCCAAACTTGAACCTTCTTCTAAAACAATGCTGCTTGATTAATTTCTAAAAATAACTAAAGAAACGTAAGTAAAGAAACGCATGGTCATGTTCAAGTCATCAAAACCAGTTCCTGTCTGATGAGCATGAGTCCCCCCAGCTCTGCTAAAAGTGGTCTTTGAGCTCTTTTATTAGATTTCAGAGCTCCCTTCCTAAAACATTCCCCCTCTGCTTTCACTTCCCTCATAACTCACTCTGCCTCTGAATCTGTACACACCCGCCGCATGCTTGAATGCACACACAAAAGAGACCTCGTCAACTTAATCTACACACATGAATGAGCCCATACTTTCCCCACGTGTCAGCATTTGTGCCTAAAAAGCCAGCAGCTCATAGTGTACCTCTATGTCTTTACTTTGCTGTCTCACAGGGGAGGAATAAACAAACAAGCCTCCAAAAACGTGTGATAAAACACTTCCAAAGAGGGAGGGTAGATGAGGTTAACTCTGCACACCGATACTGTACAGGTACAGTCACCCTGCATAGCATGAAGTGGGACTTTTGTGTAAATATTGGCTGTGACGTACACATTGTAGTGGTTTCTCAGATTCAGTGGTATAATAAAAGAAGAGTGAATAGAAGAGATTAAAAAAAGAGGTCTTACCTGAATGATATTTTCCCAAAATCTATCTTTATAGCAGTCCTCTTCCTCTTCTTCTTCTTCTTCTCCTTATCTTCACCTTCCTTTCTTCCTTCCTTCCTCCTCTAGTCACTTTTGCTTCAGCTCCACGGGCGTCACTGAAGAGGTGTGTGTCGAGTGTCTGAGCGTGCGTGTGTGGTGCGGTATGTGTGTGAGAGAGGGCTGGTAAGAGAGCGACTCTGCTTTGTGCTGCCGACCTCGGTGAGCGTGTTGTTGCAACTGACTGAGTGACTGGGAGAGAGGGAGGGAATGTGTGTGTGTGTGTGTGTGTGTGTGTGTGTGTGTGTGTGTGTGTGTGTGTGTGTGTGTGTGTGTGTGAGAGAGAGAGATTAATTCACATACAAACACATCTCTGCCTCAGGGAAACACCCCTCTCCTCCTTCCTCCCTTTTTTTCACCCTTCTTGTCTTTTTATTCCTCTCACATCAGGTCTTTTCTTTCATCTGATCACCTTGAAGGACTCATGGAGCAAACCCTCTCCACTCCTCCTCCTCACCCTCTGCTCTCAGCTGATCCTCCTGCTTCATTCTCGGTTTTTAACCTTGTCTTTTGTTTTCGCTCCTCTTCATGGTCTTCCCTTCAGTTTGCTGTTGAGAGTCCCCAGAATCATAAATAAGTTACAGAGAGCTGGCACCAAACTACACAAAGGCAACAAAACAAGCCAAATATCTGTGATGGGCTTCTCTCTGTGAGCTGCGGGCTTTTTGTTTGACTTCACATCAGTGAAAATATTTCCATGTTTTTACTGCCTTTGTGTCTACAAAGACCTTTAATTGAATAGCGAGGCAGTAGGTGGAGAGAGAGAAAGGAATGCTTTCACTTTTCAAATCATTTCAAGGACTTGACTGCTTATTAATGCTTGTTGAGTGTGACTTAACAGCACTTGGCTGAAGTTTTTGGTGAATGTCAGAGAACCATCGCATGAATAGTGTGAATGAGCTAAAGTAACTTTTCTAGATTTAAAGGTGCACTGTGTAGTTTTGGGGGAGAAATTTCAGAAGAGAAAGATCTTCATTGACTGATTTTTTTATACCTAAACAAACGAAAACTTCATTTTCAGAACTGAATAAACAGAATAAACAACAACACACTTTCGTACTGTTTTACTTTGTTTATGTTTGGCGGACCCTGCCACCTTTCTAGCTTCAAACAGTTATTGTCCTCTGAGAACAGCTTGTTTATTCAGTTGTGGAAGGGATAAATATTTCGAGAGTTCGTATTATTACCTCATTAAAATTATAAATATTACAATTCTGAGTTTGAATTTCCTCTCCAAAACTACACACTGCCCCTTTAAAGGTCTAAACACAATCATATATGACTCTTTTCCTTTCTTTGTATAACAACATGACTCTGAGGACTCAATCCGAGACAAAAAAGACTCAATAAAAACTAGATTCTTACACACCATTTGCCAAATTTGCCGTCCAAATCAATACGTGAACATCTCACAATAAAAGAGTGGAGGGCAGAGAAAGCCGCTGACCGCCTGAATGAACACTGACAGGTAATAGAAAAAGACAGCAATCAGTTTAACCTTGAGGAGACCCCTCCTCAGTTTTGTGTAAGCCCATCACAGCGATTACAGAATTTAGCTTTAGCCTGCTAATCTGCTCTAGATCCACATTAAACTGCTCCTCAGGAGGCGGCGCAGAGGGGGTGTTTTTGTATGTGTGCAGTCATACGCAGGCCACTCTCCTGGAGTATTTGGACTCTTTTGTTTTGGCTCTGTACTGCAGCACATTGGCTTTGAAATTAAGTCACATCTATGAAGTTAAAACACTCGACTTTCAGCTTTAATCTGAGGATGTTTACATCCACATCTGGGGATTGTAACCCTTTTTATACATAACACCCCCAAGGGTGAAGGAGGGCTCTGAGTCCTACTGTTCACCAAATATGGATGTAAACAACCTCAAACACCCGGAAAGCTTAAAATGAGTACTTTGACCTCATGTTCAACCCTGTCTCCTAACAATTTGTTCCATATACAACAAATACCATCGAGCTTATGTTTGTATCACCGTAACAGGGAATTCATATCAAACATATCTGCGTCTTTCTCCCCTACAGTATCTGCAGCATGGTTATTTTATGATGGTTATGTTAAGTAATCACAAAGCGCTTTTTAAAGCATAATTCTGGTGTAATTCTATATTTTTAATAAATCTCTTTATGATCGATTGGCCCCATGATCGGAGCATCCTTGAAATATATAAAACTGGAAATACTTATATTGCAAAGAAGGTAAATGGTTTCTTTAAACAGTCATTCATTGATGTTTGTGGCACAAAATTTACTCAAATGGGACTATTTTTCAGCAGTGGATGAATCCACATTTGGAGCTCCAGTGAGTATTTCCTCCTGTGGAACTGAGTCAAAATAAACTTCAGTGTGTGTGTTCAGTCAGTTTTCGTAGCGGCCAGACTGTGATATTACATCGTCACATGATGCACTGTGGCCCAAAAGACTTACATTGTGAATGAAGCGTCTGTAAAACGGTGGATACATTTTTTTTTTGAGCGTCACAACCCCAGTGAAAAAACTAATTTCAAGGTCATAACTGGAGCCATTCGGTCCAATAAAATTTGGAAAGTCTAGAGGAGCCGCACAAACCTCCAAATAACCAAAAACCATGTGGAAAACATGATGGAGACATGGCATGGAGCCACTGTGGTTAACTCACTGAGTCTGTTTCCACTGGATCACCTCTGGCAAGTGAAAAAACTTTTTTTTTTCAGAATATCTGGCTTTTACATTTCATTTCTTTCATGTGCAAATACAATTTTAAAAATAGTGTGTACTAAAATCATGTGGACTGAAACACACTTGTTGTTTCATTTGATTTAAAAACTGATGATCTCTGAGTACAGAGCCAAAACAATAGGAAACATGTCAGTGTCATAATACCTACAGACTTTAAGTGTATATTTGTGTGGTGCATGTCAAATCTTATGTTGGTAGGTGGGCAGTGTGTGTGTGTGTGTGTGATGTGGGGGTGGGAGATGATGAGTGACCGAATTAGAAGAAGCCCCCAACCTCTCTGAACAAAGCCCCTCCACCAGCTGAAATATGCAGCGTACGAGCTTCTGTTATCATCACATTACTGTCGATGGTGGTGCCGAGGTTTGTCTTTTTTTCACTCCAAAACAAAAAGCTGACCCCCTGTTGAGTTTCTCTGCGGGGGGTACACTCGTCGAGCCATCTTCCTCTCCCTCTGAGACCCCTGGGAGACGCTCAAACCAGCCCTCCTCCCCTCCTCGCCTCCTCCCATGTTAGTTTCCATCACTCCCACCTTCCCCCAATCTCTCTCATCTCATTTCTCTCCCTCCGAGGCTCAAGTTAACTCTCGCTCTGATCTGCTGATCTGATCGCTTCCCCCCCCTCCAAAAAAACTATTTTCCTCTCCTTTTTGTCATCTTCTCTTTGTGTTCGGGTCTCCTTCCTGTCTCTATATCCCCTCTCCTCTCTTGCTGTCTCTCACCCCGACCCCCACCTGTAATCTCCCTCCTCTTATCTGTCGCCTCTTTTTACAACTTCTTGGAAAACACTACATTTCTTTCCCCTTGCCACTTTTTATTCTCTGTTGTTTTCGTCTCCTCCCAAGCAGCAAAGCGATTTGGCGCTCGCTCGGGCCTGTGAGAAGACCCAGGGGGTTGGTTGCTCTATGAGGCGACATCTCTGAATAAATAAGCATGGGTAATTTGCTCCGAACCTGCAGCCCCGTATTTTTTTTCTCTTCTTTTCACCCTCCCAGTTTAGCGAGAGGAGATAAAGACACAATAAAATGGTGGGAGATCCTTACAGAGGCTCATTATATGGTTGTCAGTGAAGTTTTCTCACAGGGCTTTGTGACAGATCGCTCAGCCCCACTCCGCTTCATCTATTCCTTTTCAGGGCAAATTATCTATATTACGTTCCAGTTTCTCCCGTGGCTGCGTATTTGGATAAAACCGGCCTCATTTAGGGAAGTAATGAACCACCAATTCTCGCTGAACTAAGGCAGATCATCAAGAACAAATTGCAAACCTTGTCGTACAGAACTGACAGCTATTAGCAGTGTCGCACTTCACGCACCCGGCCTATGAGACTCTGATAAGGATAAAGCAATTTTTAAGTAATTTGCCTTCAAAAGGAGACATTTTATGCAACGGCCTGGACGCAGTGTATCCATCCACTAGTTCAATTCTGTTTCTCTATGCTAAACACACACACACACAAACACACCCTCCTCCATTCATGGCCCGGTGAGGGAAGTGTGTGAGCACCAGGTCAACTGTGAACATCAGGTATTAATAATGCAGGGCAGGAAGCAGCTCCTCCGTCTACAAAGCCGTGCACTCCGACTCTGCGTCTCCGCTCCTCATCCCACCGCTGTGAGCTACATAACTCAACACAGACAGGGATGAGAGCCGGAGAGGTGCGTACAGGGGGGGAAACCAAACATGTAATGAAAAACTATGAAAAAGAAGGGAAATGAATCTGATTTTTACCTATTCATCACATGTTGTTAATCTGCTCTTATAGGATCTCACAAAATTCTTTGGGCCAAAAAAAATCACTGAATTTGCAGCAGCAGTTGCACTCAGAAACTGTGGGGGGCGCCAAATTGCACAAAATGCCAATTTCTACATAATGTTGTTTTAAAGAAGGACCCATGCGAACGCTGTTGCTCATAATACGCATTTAATTATCACCTGACTCTGTAGTAGCAGCCTCTTTAAGCTCCTTGTTTTGGTTTTCTATGCCCAACAAATGGTCCGTGCTGGCTGGGCACTAGAAGTGGTTGAATTTTAAGGATGTTTTAGGAAGTTACAGAGGCTGGTTGGCACGATACATAGCTGGAGGGCAAGTACTGGGGACCCAGGTTCTACTAATGTAGTTAAAAGATGGTTTGTTTGTGGAGAGTGAGGCTTGAATTTGTATGACTTTGGCTCATTAAAGTGCATATTTGGTCATTTTCATGTGCAAATTTTATTCATATTTCTAGTTTGAAAGTTTTTGTGAAAAAACTGATTTGTTGAATCCAAAGAGGATGAGGAGGAAACTCTTTGGACTACTGTGCGGTTTTTGTCATGCATAAAGGTGGTTAGGATTACAGCTGAATGATAAGTTGTAACTTGTTTTATTGCCTAAACCCAACAAAACTGCTAAATTTCTTGTTCATTTTTGTTACCATGACAGCAAAGGTCACCTGATTATGGATCTGCTCTGTTCAGAAGTTAATGGGAAGGATTGGTGTATCACCTGCACACAAAGTTAGTTGTAAAGTCCTGTTATTTATACGCAGATGATGAGACCTGGTTGGCTTCTGTGTGACGCTATTCCCCTCCTCAAAGTTCTGGGTCTCTAATGTTAAATGTGTCATATTTAGCCATACATGTTGTTTGGAAAATGAAAAGCTGGGGAAGATGATTACACTATAGGAGCGTTTTCACATCCTGCGAAAGTAGGTATTTCCGAGTTGGTATTCCTGACTTCCAAACTAAATGCGTCCCAGTGTATTTGCACGGGAAAACATGGACGCTGCAGAAGAGGGATGTTTATACGGCAAGTCTGTGAACTTCATAAGCAACTACAGTGGCTGATTTAACAGCTTAGGGCACTTTGAAAGAGACAGGAGGAGAAGGCTCCCTCCTCATGCTCGCAAAGACTTCTATTAAGGATAATGACAATAAAAAAAATGTTATTTACTGCACGTTTCACTAAACAAACACTGTATAAGGTCGAAAGTAATTGTTCACCATGTGTGCCGCCATACTGCTGTGAGGTCATGTGTGTTTATGTTGGTGAAGTCAGGCTTGGTGGATCTTGCCCAATCCATTGAACTTTTCCATGTCGGAGGTCGTTTAAGTCCAAGTTCTGAGTGCAATAGAATGCAGCAAGAGACATTACGTACTGTGTGTTTTGTTTTTTGTTTGCTTCAGCATAAAAAACTTTGTATATAAATAAATAAAAATAAATAAATAACAAGCACTTAAGGCTCGTGATTGACTTGCCTTTCCATGAGTACATGGACACATACAGCTGCTATTGGAGCGGCATTGTTGATGCACTTAGGTGACGACTTAAGGATTAAAAAGTACATGTATCTCCACAAGGGACCAAACCAGGGCCGAATCATCCTTACCCAACACTAGAATATCTTAATTACTTTTGCACAAAGCCACTAATGTTTCCACTATTATTCCAAATATGAAAATACTCTGAATTTGATACAGGTCACGTAAATGCAATATACCATTTGCATATTCTGATTTAAGCATTATTTTGAATGAATTTGAAGAAGATGGAGTAAAATGGAGAAAGATGTGGGATTTGCTGATATTATTCATGTTTTTGGAGCATTCTTCAGACACACAGCCTCTTGCCTGTTCACAATCAGCTCTGTGTGTTGTCATGGATGTTTTGTCCACACCAACCAGCCAACAGTTTCCAAGGCCGGGATTTAGATGAATGCCCACGAGAAACATCCACAACTCCGGTCAGAAAAAGAAGCATCAAAAATTCTGAAAGACTACGATAGCAACAGGTTTTGTGATAATATGCTCCAATTTACAACACCTAAGAAGGTGGTTGAGGTGATGAAAAATGGAGGCTGTGTTTGTATATTGCATGCAAGCAGCTGTGTAGGAATATTGTCTGTCTCTGTGTACAAAACAGAATAATCTGTGCATTTACATGTAGTCAACGTCGACATAATCAAACACGGCAACACTCAAGGAGGTTAATGAGAAAAAAACAGCAACAATAAGATTCTCTTCAGAACGTTCAACCATTGTTTTTGTTGTTTGAGTTGTTGTTTGTTACGGACATTACAATTACGATATAAGCTTTGTTACACTGAGAAAGGGAATGTAATCAAAAGAAGACATTTAATAAATTGCCTGAGCGCTGATAAGTCACATAATATAAACTTTATCAGCATCATGTAATTTGCATTTCAGAGCTGGTGCTCATTTAACAGATCTTTTCTGTAGAACTGAAGTAAACAGCTGTTCACTCCCTGCTCAGAGAAACCCACTCTGTGAACATTTGGCCACTGCTGGAGCCACTACACTCTCCATGTGTTGTCCACCACCACTCTCAGCTCCCTTCAGAAGCTGCAGAAGGACAAACGGGGTTCATTAGCCGCTGATGAGTCATTTAGCTGCAGCAGGCCAAACAGAGAGAACAGAGGCTAATTAGCCAATAGTCGCCAGCTGGGACATCAAACCTTTGCGCTCTTGATGTGCGCCGTCTTTGTGTCCGGGCTGAGAAGCTGAGAGAGCAGCGACTGCAGAAAAGAGATCCAGCGAGAGGCCGTGATTGTATTCAAGTCTCTGCTGCGAGAAGACGGCAGCGACTTGAATGGAACGACAACAAATTGATGCATGAAGGAGAGACTCTGTACTGAAGGAGGTGGTGGCTCCTTCATCCCAGATTATTGAAGATGGCAAAGACTGTGTTCTTGTATGTTTTTAAGAGATACTTTAATATAAAGTATTGCTGTGGTGTTTCTTCACTACAGTTTCCATCTCTCTCTCTCTTTTTTCTGTTTATGAGGTTTGCTTTTGTCCATTTTCCAACTGGTCCCTCCCTGCTTGAACTTGGCTGTGGTGTTACTCCACATGAAGTGTGGAGCTCCACAGCTGTGCAGGGAAGAAGGATGTATTCACAAAAGTAGATAGTGTTTCAAGATTGCTCCACATGCATGCCAATCAAAGCTGATCATTGAGGTCATGAGGATGCTGAAGAATTGCCTTTGGCCTTCTGCGTTTTAGACACCACAGCAAATGAATCTAACAAAAATGATGTGATACAGCTCTTGGTGACTTTTGAATTTATATTTGAGTTTGATGTTCCTCATCAAAGATGAATTATTTGATCACTGTCAAAGGCAAACTCCATGTAGAAAGATAGGACTGTCAGTAGCTGTGCTGGGTTGCTTGTATCCAAGTTGCCTCCAGCTGATCGATGAGAAGAGGGCAAAATCCAAGCGCACGGATTTACAAAACCATGTGCACGGATTGTGAATCCGAAAGCACAGTTTACAAATCCGAGAGCACAGATTTCTACATCAATTTTTTTCCTACCATATGCCCCTAGGGTGGCTACATAGAAATCTAATATCATAGATCCCCCTCCAGTAAAAAATGTGTTTTTCTTCGTGTTCCTACAATTGAATGTTTGAACTTCACTGTGTAAACTGACGTATGTGCAGAGTTTTACACAAGAAGGCTGTTTTTTCACAAAAAGTGATCATTGAAAATGTGATTTTCGAGCATGGTCCAATATTCAGCATACACAAGTGTGGTATGGAAACCTAAAGCCTCCAGTGCACACACTCTAAGACAAGACTTCACAGTAAAGTAAGAGTCATCATTTAACCTGTAGTAACACCAGCCCTTCTCCCACTATGAAGTCCAGATGAAGAGGTGAGAGCCCTTCAGTCTGTGGAAACAACATTCCTTCCGTGATCTGGGAGAAGCTCGGACAAAGAGGTGAGAGACCTTCATTCAGTAGAGGCACCAACCCACACATCATGGTGGCTGAGCCCGGACGAAGGGGTGAGAGCCCTTTGTTCTGTGGAAGCATCAGTCCTTCCATGATTTGGGTGATTTGGGCCTGACCCATCCTATCCTGACCCATCCTATCCTGACCTTAAGTTAAAGAAATAACCTAAAGTAAACCAAACCAGCTGCCCTAAACAAGGCTGAGCACTACCTCAGAGCCTCCCCTGATTCCTCCAGCACCTCCTCCTCCGCAACCCTCCGTTGCCCGTCAAATACTCTCTCCACTGTCCGACTGTGTCCGCAGTCAAGGTCAGCGTGGACGACGCCCTGCCTTGCACTCCTCCATCATCAGCTGTTTGCCACAACCTGTTCTTGGCCTCCCTGAGCTCCTCCTGTGCAGCCACAGAAGCTGCCGTCCTCTGAGCCAGCTAACCCTAATGATGTCATCAGGGTTACTGATCAATAAAATATTGAAACCAAGTGTTGTGAAGTGTAAGTTAGGAGCAATAGAAAGCATCATGATCAAAAACTGGCATGGTTCATCACGGCCCAGGAAGACATGAGGCTCTACAGCGGGGGATTAACACCGCCCAGAACATCACTTGTACCCATCTACAGAGCATCAGCGACATCGTTCACCCTGCTGCCACCTGGGAAAAGATACAGAAGTATCCGCAATCAGCAGCAACAACTGCATATGCTTGATGTGCTGGTCTTGATTTATTTCTTGCTACATATCTGCAGGAGGCTGACATCCACAAGAAGCCGAGTATTGCACTTTCTTCAGATGTGTTTTGAGTACACTTAGGAGAAAAGGGAAATAAAGACAGTATAATAAGAGCATGAAACGGGTCTGACTGGTAACAAAGGTCCACAGCTGGAATCAAACCAAGAATGTTGTAGTCATGGTATGTGCTTTCAGCCCTCGGCTCCCCAGTGCCCGGCTTAAGGTTCTCAAACTAATCATAAAGCATGACCACAACCTTACCCAAACTAAATAAGGGGACAGGAACTACAACAAGAGAATGACAGAAAAGTTTGAAAGTCAGATCTGAGCTAACTTTGACCAACATATGAGGTAAGGTCAGCACTTCATAACAGTCCCGTCGTCAGTATAGTGGTGCTGGAGAGCTTCTTATTTCTACCACAAACAATATTTCATTCTTCCCAGCCGTAGTGAAGTGGCCATCAAAATCTCACAGACACATATTTAAAATCCTGAGCTGATACGATCATAATAAAAAATGGCTAGATACCATTGGAGGTAAATGACAATTTGCTTTGATTGGAATATCTCCTTAAGGGCAAGATGGGTGACATTCACTGCATATAATACAATAATACTACCTACTAAATCTACCTTCAAATCCCATCTGAAAACCCACCTTTTTAAACAGGCCTACTCCCTCTGACCCCCTAAAATAAAGTGCGACCCACCTGACTTCCTCCTTTGCTTCCATCACAATTACTACAGCTATTAGAGGTCGCTGCCAAACAACAAATCTTAATATGGGTTGTAAGGTGCTGCCTTCACAGATCACTCAGACAGCTGCGTTGGGGTTTGGTGACAGAGTGGGCTACTCATGTCTGGCTGTGAGTAGTTGTGTTCAATGCAAATGCACAAAATTACAGAAGCACTTGAGCAAATTTGCATCCAGTTCAACTTTGGTGAACTCTGAATCAAATTTGACCTCAGCAGGCAATGTTATATGTCTTAACCTGTGCATGTGTGACTCTGTACACTAAAGCTTTACTGGTGTAGCAACATGGCTAATGAGATAGCTTCCTACATTCTGGATTATCTTGTCCTGTCCTTCAAAAGTGTTCAAGGGTTTGACTGTAAAGTTTAATGATCACCAACGTTTCACTCAGTCACAATTCAATTAAAATGACTTGAGTTGAAAACAGTGCTGTCATCAATGGTGGTTTGACCAGGCCCTTAAGTAATTCTGACTTTAGATTCAACATTTTCTCCACTCACTCCCTGTGGCTTCAAGTGGCATTAGACCAAAATCTGCTACCGCCTGTGATTTTTAACCAACTGCTGACTTGATGCATTTTAAATAAAGCCTCAGCAGCGGGGTTAATGCAAGTGCGTCTGTGCACATGAAGTCTCAGAGTCTCAGACTAATTACCTGCCATGAGAGCAGGACGTAAACAACTTCTCGGGAGAGTAGAAGAGACATATTTGACATTTTCAGAGACTCTGCGTTAGTTGAAGTGGCCTGGGACATCATAGCAGTGGACACTTTACAACCCTCCAACTCCCACCGTCAGTTAAACAGAGCCAGAGGCAAAATTATTCAATGTTTAAGCCCTTCTTAACTTGCTTCAGTTAAAACCCCCTTCATGTAAAATGTGTAAAAGCAAGTCAGGGTTTTATTAATCAGCAAACAGAAAAACTGTTATTTGTGCAGACACTTCAGCTCACTCAAAACTAGGAGGAATATTTTGTTCCTCGACTAAAAATATGTAAAAACAAGCAGAAGAAGTGGAGGTACAAAATCAGCTGTGACACCTTTTGTTACGCTGACTCTGCACACACACACACACACGTCGTTTCTTGACATCGCTGTCAGTACATGTTGGTAGGGGATATGTGCAACATCCTAGAATAGATATGAACTGTCATCCCCGAAAAAATCTGATTCAAGCAGCGATTCAGAACTGAGCACGAAGGCCTGCGGTGGGACTGCAGCCGCTCTGACACACACATATAAAAACAGACACACACGTCGCAGGCGAGGTTGTGGCGGCCTGTCGGTGAGCGAGAGCAAAATAAGGAAAGACAGACGTGGAGGAGAAGGAGTGAGAGGCAGGAGACTAAAAGGATGCCAGTGCAAGTTTTCTTCACAGCAAGGACGAACTTCTGTGCATCTTTTTCATGATCTCATCTACTTTATCTCTGACTCAATTTCATGTTTTACTGACCTCACCTGTCCTTCCTCCCCTGCCTGCCATTAGTCATCAGGACCAGAGTATACATGGTCCTCAACAGGCATTCAACATTTATCAGATTGTCTTTGGGTGTTAGTCTTAAGTTTCCATCTACCTGTTAAAAACTTTCTGGGTGGTAACAGCAGAACTTCAAGGTAGTGACAAGTTTTTTTAAAGTTTTTTTTTTTTTTTTGTGCTTGGCTGAGGTGAAGAAAAAAACTGATAGATTTATCAAATACACCTTGTTGTTTTGGTGCTGCACACTGCCACTGAAAACACAAATTCAACAGAATAGCGTGTGTGTGGGGGTTTCATGGATTTCTGTTCCAGCAAAATCACAGTTAACAAGCCAGGGACAAAGGTTTGAGATAGCGTCCTAACATTTGTAATCTCCAGCTGTGTTTGTGGTGAAAGAACCAGGTGAGCCAAAACATGCTTTTTTCCAAGCCCTGACCCAGTATTTTTACCAAAAAAATTGTTAAGTGTTGGGGTTTTTGTTTGGACCCAGAATGCAGCAACTGGAGGCAGAGAATCAGTCCAGGGGTGTTTATTTACCAGACAGTATTAAGAATGAGTGAGGAGGGCAGGCAGGCGGGCTGGGCGGCATGGACCTCAGGTGAAGGAGAGAATTTCCAGGCCGGCCTGAAACGCTGAGCGCCGAGCAGAGACGCTGGAGAATCTGAACATGGAGGAGGAAAAAACACAAGCATGAGCTGTGGTTCAGTCTCAGGAAAGACACTGTAGCAAAAAAACGTAGTGACAAATTTCACTGAGAGAGTAACTTGAGTATAATCACCATACATGAAGGAACAATCTGGCACCAGAGTAGTGGAGGGACCAGGGTGTTATAGCCGGAGGTGATGAGCTGATGAAGATCAGGTGCGTCGCTCTGCTGTAGTGGGAACTGGTCCCCACGCCCACAGACACAGACACACACAGGGAAGGAGCAGGTGAAGGAGAAAGGAGGGAGGAAACAGATCCCAACTGCCACGGCAGGCACCGTGACAAAAATGTTATTAATATGCCCTTTAAGTACATTAGATATTCGGAAAGAGGCGTTGATTTACAATTTTCTTTCAGATCTTTGCTTAAAACCAAAAACATTGATATGGACATATTTGACTTATGTTACTTTGTTGCCTCCCTTTGATGTACTAATGGCAGCTTTGAGCTTTAAAACCACATGAGGACCGTTTCTGCTCCTCAAACTCTGCATCACCAGTTATAGATGAGACGTCACTCATGTGCCAGTCAATTTTCGCAATCCTAAGGCTTATTAACAGCACAGAAGAGGAACATTGATTTGATGATCCGCATTTTTCAGAGTTGCCAACTCTTAAGTTTTTGGCATGAGAGACACACTTCTGCATACAACCCAAACAAATGGCACAACAGTTGCAATAAGATGAAGCTGTGAAGTCACTTCTTTGTGAAAAAAATAGATTATATAAAGTCTCACTCAGCACACAGAAGGACAACACCTGAACATTACTCATCAAATATGGCAGCTTAATGTGATGTGGTCCCATTTGCCTTTCATCTGTCTTTCTTTCTTTCTTTTTTCTCTTCTTTCAATTATTCTCTTTTTTGATTTTGAAGAGAAACTTTGTTTTTTCCTACGTGGGATTAAATATGAAGCCTTCATTTTGTTTTATACACCATTCTCTCTGCATCTGTGAACCCGTTGTGTGTTTTCATACCAGAGCTTGCGTGCAAAAACTGAAATGTAACATCCCACTTGTTGCAAACATGTTGCCTGACAGAGTTTGTTGACATCCATGCTGGCATTTAAAGGTGTCTACCAATTTCATGTTAAGTGTAATCCAGAGAAGTCTGCATCATTTAAATGTCAAACAATACGTGACAAGCAAGTGCAAAACGATTTAAAGTTAATCCAAATAATGAAATAATATGTTTGACCTCTCACCATCACTGGTATGTGCCCATGAAGACAGTTTCTGTTTGAAATATCTGCCACTGAAATGTCAGCCTCCTCCGTCATACAGCGTAGGAGTCAGGAATTTTGTTTGTGCCATTGAGACGCTGTCTGTTCCTCTGGATTCTTCACTGACCTCACAAGCGAGAGTTTTCATACAGATTTATGGACGTCTTCAGCAGAAAGATAGTCAAATAGTGGAAAATTTTACTTGTATGAGGTGTAATTGTGCGAAGGTAACAGTTTATACCTTCACTTTGGTGTTTACTTTTTGTGATTGTTTTTCAAACCTTGTCACAGATTATCTCTCCTAAAGTATAGTCCCTGAAAACTCTGGTACAAGTTTTGTGGTTTGCTTGACTTCCGTAAATGCATTTACATGGACAATATTTCTTCAACCTGATTGAAATCATACTGATTAGAGATCCTACTCCTTTTGACATGTGCAAAGTGTTTACGCTCACTGCAGAGCATCTTAGCTGCCAGAAATATAACAGAAGAAGTTTTTTTCAACAATATTGAGAGTATTTAGTTTATTTATTAATTCATACACTTTTCACATTCATGTTTATTGAGCTAACATTGTTGTAATGTTAGTGACGTCAGCATTAGCTGTCAGGATTTAATTAACCAGTTATGCTGCTGTCCTCTTGAGTAGGATCAGACGCCTCAGACGAGTTATCCTCAAACCCCACATCCACACTGCAGCGAGTCATGTTCGCCATTAGATCTCCCGTTAGATCATCGATAAGTCTCTCTGGGTCAGACCCACTTTTGCTGTTTTGACTTTTAGCTTTGTAACGCTGGAAGGCTGCCCTCAAACTTCTCCAGCACTTGTCTGAACAACTTCGAGTCTGTGTTCAACAATCTTTAACTCCTTTAAGACCTCAAACAAATAAGTTGCATCAGCCGCAGACTAGTTTCATGTGAACACAGCTAGTGATTAAACTGTCGTTGCACTATGAGGACAAAAACAACCGCCTTGAGCCTCAGACACAGGATAAAAGGACAAGACTGGCAATACAGACTTCCTCATTTTTATCGTTTTTGAAAGACCAAGACGGACATTGTGTTTGCTGTCCAAATTGTCATTTACACTCACCAACCAATTGGCTCCGAATGGAGATTAAACAATGTTTCTAGTTCACAAATATACAGTTTAATTTTTAGTATGGCTTAATAATTTCCCAGCTGGCCACTGCAGTTTTTAGCTGCACTACTCAAACAGTGAACAGTGCTCGTGTTGGGAACTAGTTTCAGCTGCAGATTAATGCACATTCAGTCTCCATAAGCATTTCTCAGGATGGTGTATGTGGGATTGACTGAACCTAAACTGCAGTGACCATGTTCATTGTAATTATCGAACTCCCAGTGCAACAGTGTGGATCAATTATGTGTTTTTAAAGTTGCAACATGTAAGCATTGACCGCTAATGAAAAAAAAAATAGGGGCACACATCACTTGAATAACTGTAACACAGGAGATACAGACTGAATACGGCTATGCACACAATCAATTCAGAGTTGGTTTTGATCTTTTCATGTAAATTGTTCACAACAAAAAATAAATAAATAAATCACTTATCCTTCAAGTTTGAAATTAGGTAATAGAATATTTCAATATCGCCTTCCTCTGCCAGACTCAGACTCAGAATGTGACTCAAGACAGATTTGTGATTGCCCTGCAAATCAGAGAAAAGCAGATGTTGAATGTTACAATATATCTTCCAGGAACCTTGCTACATGCTGATGTGTGAGACTGTGAGATGTGGTTAAAGCCCCACACTTCTGCAACACTGCAAACAACCACAAACAAATGAGCAGAAAATGTCACGTGATATTATGAAGTGGATCATTTTACACGTCATGTTTAGATTTTTAAAAACTCCCCAGGTAGCAGGTAGTTTCAGAACATCATCCAAATGTTTTGAGACTTAGAGTTAATGTCCCAAACCAAGTCAATTAGTATGTGTAAAAAGATTTCAGATATAATAGGCTGGTACATTTATTTTTATTTCTCTCAGACATATTGAAGTGTAATTTTGTTGCCATCTGCATACTTTCTTTGAAGCGAGCAGACAGAACATTCAAAGAGTTTGTGTCCTTTTGTTAAGTTTTCTTTAAGCAGCTTCACTGAGAGGGAGCCGTGGCCTCGCCATTCTTTAAATCTGACTGAATGATGAGCTTCAAGTTTTGTGTCGGCGGTGGATATTCAACAGTATTGGCTATAACAGTTTGGTTCAATCAATATTTGTGAACAAGGATCACTCGCTCCCGAAGCTGGAAACGAGACGAGGCAGGGAGAGGATGCTCTGCGACATCCTCAAGAGACGAAACCTGGAGCGGATCCACTGGCAGCCGACCAGAGACTGACTGGGTTTAAAGGCTGAACAGCTGCTTGCAGCTTCTTTTTCACAGAGGGGTTTCTCTTTATCCTGTGTTTAATCAAGCACTGTAGTCCTGCTTCACTACACTACTGAGGTTAATGAGCTTTAAGTGAGTGTTTCCCTTTTTATAGGCCTCTTTTTTCTTCCACTGCATACATTTCAAAGTCATTTTCTATTTTCTTTAAACTATTTTGGGGGAATTTTATGCGATTATAGATAGAGCACAATGTTAGAGACATGACAGTGTCCAATATAGCTGTAGCAGCTTAATACCCCTTAAAGAGACGTACATATTAACACATTGTCATCGTTTTGATATGGGAATAAAATGTTTGGTATTCTGATTAAAATTAGTTTTTGATTGTTCTTGAGGTCTAACAAATGTACTGAATGTATTTCTTTCCTCATAAAACAGCAAAACTGAGTTATTAATGTTTTAAATTGTGTAATTTTCTTTACGCCTGTTTTTACTAGCTTTCAGGCTTCTTCTTCATTGCCTTTGCACTTCAGTTCATCATCTGTAAATGGTGGAATTGCTTGAAATGGAGACAGGAAATGTGGATTCACTCATAAAAATGCTTCTTCATAGCACTTAAAGTGGTGGAGAAAATACACAGGGCGCATTTAACTACTGGAAAACACACAGGGTTCAGTAGAGCAGCTACTTTGGTTAACTTTATTCACTTTGGAGTACTTCAAAAATAAAAGTACAGTGTGCATATTATTGTTTTTAATGTCGTCAATTGTTAATTCTCTCTGTCTGACTCCGTTCCTCTGCCCCAGCAGAGCGAACTGGGTGTGTTGTGTCTGGAGCCCTGAGCCTGGAGATGCTCCTCTATGACGCTCCTCTGAGCCTTTGTGGCTGGATGAGAGGAGAGGGGATATGAAGAGGACATAAGAAATAAAGACAATAGAGGAGAGAGGAGGCAAAAGAGAAAAACAAGAAGAGGAGCCAAAAGAGGAATTGAGAAAAGGAGGAGAGGAGGCATAGTGAGGAAAGCAAAGAAGGGAGAGGGGAGGAGACAAGAAAAGGAGAGGAGGCATTAGAGGAAACATGGCGAGGAAATGAGGAAAAGAGATGAGACATGAGGGGAAACAAGGAAAGTAGAAGAAGAGGAGAGGAGAATGTGAAGGACAGGTTATTGGAGAGGAGGTTGTTAGTTTCATGAGTCATATTATAACCGCGATACAGCTGCTGTGAGCTTTGGCCTTGAGTCTGTGACCCAGAAATCGGCCGTCGACTTGTTGCTTCTCGCAGCACAAATTACTCATCAAAGTTATTTACTGAGCTTCTTCCAGGTAAAGGCTGCCATGACACCCACTGACGCTGAGTCACGCCCTCGTCTTGACTAGCGCCTCTGATCTGAGACTCTGGTTCAGTATTAGCCCAAACATTCATTTCATCTGAGATATTTTGCTGTTATGTTTGACAGACGTAAGAGACATAAACACCCCGGCATCAATTTCTGGACTCCATTTTCATACGATCTCAGTTTTTAATTAGACAGCTGCGGGTCAAGCGCAACTTTTCTGTGCCATGAAGTCTCTCTAATCCCCCTCTTGTGTGTAAGTGTCCATGAGGATGTGGCTGTAGACATTCATTCACCCTGTAAGTGTTTTATTCAGTCTGAGCCCAAAGAGGATTTGGTAAAGAGCATGTATACCCCCACCCTTGTCAATTAGCCAACATGTTGATGTCAGCATGGTCAGTATAATCCCTGTCTTAATGTACTGTAATATCCCCCCTCCCTCCTCTGCTCTTCTTCAGTGAGACACACACACACACACACACACACACACACACATGCACACAACAGTTCCTGAGGGAAACAGCCACACAACAACATGACAGGATGCTGCATTAGCTCAGCCGTCATAACAACATTACCAGAGGCTGAATGAAACCCTCCAGGGCTTTACAAGAGACAACTTTCTGACCCAGCACACGACTCTGCTACACAAGCACTGAATGTATTGTTGACAGTGGCCCTTATATTCACACAATACTCTCATTTCCTCTTGTTTCATGTTCAAAAAACACATTATTTTTCTCTCACTGTCCAGCACCTCTGTTCACCCTGTCTGGTCACGTTTCAGCACCTGTCTCTTTAAAGCCTGCCACCTGTAAAGCCTAGTCTGCTCTGATTGGTCAGCTCTCACAGGCCTGAGCAGACACCGCCCGTAGTGTGTCAGGGCTCAAAAGTCCTGACATCTTTTTTAAAGCCACAGCACCTGGATACAGGTTGTGTGCTTTATGAGTGTTTTGATAGTCACAGGATGTTTGTAGCATCAAAAAGGCATGAAAATCTCGCTTTTTTACAATATGGGACTTTTTTCTAACAGTATCTGGTGCTGAGATCCCTCGTTGCTCTGAAATACAAAGTACAGCTGAGGCGGACATCATTACTTCTGCAAGTATGTGTTTATAAAATACTGTATTGGATAAAGATAATGATGCTATATGGGAAGTTAATCAGGTTTCAACTTCACTGAAAACAAGTTTTCTAGCTTCATAAACCGAAGTGAATCACTTAGTGTCCTATCTTATGATATATATTTTTTTTAAACTTCAAAGCTTCAAAGCCAGAACAAAAATAATGAAAGCCAGCTTCACTTTCGTCTCTGAAACTTTTCGGCCTTAATCACAAAAAGCACATTTCTACGCAGCCCGTCCCGCAGCTTCCCTCTGGTCTCAGTGTATGCAGGGCCAAGATGGCAGCTAATGATGCGCAGCTCGCCAGGGGACTGAAGCGAGGCTGCCATTTCAGCCAGGGGACAGTCCGATCTGGGTGGTTGATGCATCCAAGACAGCTGGTGACACAAACCCAGCCGTCTAGAGGATCTCTCGGTCCAGCCGTCCCTTATGACGTTTAGAGCGTACTTCCTCGAGAAACTGGAGTGTGTCTGTGTCTGAGGGACAACAGATCTTCGTGGTCTTCAGTGGGCTTAATGATGTTGAGGGGAGGAATCGGAAGATTAACGAGCGCTGAGTAGTGTGTGTTTTTTTGTTTTTGTTTATTTGTACGCGTGTGCAGGCGCGTGAATGGATGTTGTGTAAAACTGCTCCCAATCCATCATCTATAACCGCTTATTCTCTGCAGGGTAGCGGGGAACTGAAGCTGACTGGTCACCTAACCTGACCAGACCTAACCCAACCTGCACGTTTTTGGACCATGGGAGGACATCCAAGTACCTGGAGAACCCACACATACACAGGGACAACACGCAAATGCAGACAGCAGGTTCGAACAAAGACACGACAGTGCTTATCTAAATGTCTCCGCTGCAAATGTTAAATAAAGTTCAGTTTTGCTAAATTTTAAGCCAAAAAGGAAGATGAACCAGAAGTCTCACCTGGAATCAATGAGAATCACGGTCACAGAAGCATTATCTTGACATTAAAGTGAAGGCTGGTGGTGTGTGCGTGTGTGCGTGTGTGTGTGTGTGTGTGTGTGTGTGTGTGTGTGTGTGTGTGTGTGTGTGTGTGCTTTGTTTCGTATACATGGGAATCCTCCAAGGGCCAAGTGTCTTTTTCCACCTCCTCCGTCTCCATGGTGAAACAAATGAGGTTTCTTCCTTAAGGGATCATTGAGGCGGTTTTGAATGTGTGTGTATGTGTGTGTGTGTGTGTGTGTGTGCATGCGTGAAAGCAAATATTCTGTGTTAAAGCTCTCAGCTACATTCATTCTTGGCGTGTGCGAACTACTGCCTGTGTGTATGTGTGTGTGTGTGTGTGTGCGTGTGTGACACAGGCAGCTCCAGGTGCCTTACGCAGATCACAGTGTTGTCAGGTAGCACTGCCTGTCTCATCCATGCTGTCTAAAACATACTTTTGTTTGTTTTACACATCTGGCTGCCAAGCTGTGCACCTGCTGGCTGCATCAGAAACACACACACACACACACACACACACACACACACACACACACACACACACACACACACACACACACACACAATGTACACACAGACAAACACAAATGGTTTCTATTTGGGGAACAAACTCAGCTTATTTGTTCAGATGAAAACATGTGTTTCGTTGTTCATTAATATTCCTCAGGGTGGTTCTGTTTTATAGAAGTCTATGGCGACACGTGTGATCTTGTTCAGCTTGTGTGTGAGTGCCTGCACGTGCGTGTTACTTGTATTTTGCGTTAAAGTGTTTATTTTTCTTCAAGACAAACCTAAGAGAGTGTTTTGCTGGTGGCCTTGGTTTACGTGTCCCAGTGCTCTACTGAAAACATAAAAAAGTGAAACATTTCTGAAGCAAAAGCTGCTGAATAATTCAGCCATGTTTAAAAAGAATAAACCATGATCCTCCATGAATATGACCTGGTAATCCCCAAAGATGCTCCCCATTTCTCTCTCCCTTTGCTTTCTTTCTCTCTTACATTACTCCAGCCTGTAAATATTGTCGGACTCTTTCTGTGTGTTACTGTTTTCAAAATTTACAGTGGATTTAGCACATTTTTCTACTGACATCTTGCAGGTAGAAAACTTTACGTAACAAAGTTACGTATCGCGCGCAAAGGGCTACTGTGGGGATAACCAAGCACATTAACAGTCTTTCCTGGAAGGCATTCATAGTGTTGCACTTGGTTGAAAAAATATAAAGTGACAGAAATATTTTTCCAAAGAATGAATAAAAGGCCTGATTCTAGCCTGTTAGAGTTTAAAAACATTGATAGAGACAGGATTCAGGTGCAGTTGACTCTAAGCTTTGCCAGATGTTAACGTCAAAATGCAAACTGCAGTTTTCCTGCATCTGATCAATAAATTACTGTGATGACAAAAATGCAACTAAGTTTTCAGTTACACACTCTGCCAATAAAGGAAATAAATAAGTGCATAAGAACGGAAGTGTTTGAACAAGAAATGAACGCAAAACAGTTGAATCCACATGTGAGAGAGGAAGAGAGCAGAAAATAGTCCAGTTAGACGTCCCACTGAGCTACAACGTGCCTCCTGCTGAGCCTACACTCCTCTTTTTCTTCTTCTCTGCTGACAACAAAGGAGGCACCTCCTCCAGGTAAGCAGGCGTCATGCAGAGAAACGTGACCCCGACATCGACTCAAAACCCGTCGACAACTCCAGATGTGTCGACAGTCGAGAGCATTAACTCATCTTTGAACTTCTGACCCCAGTGATGAGCTCTGTGAGGGCGCAGAGGGAGATACTTTACATCAAACTTTAATGCTGATGGTAAGATGATATAACAAAATATGGCAAAGTAGCACAAGCGGAGCATTTGGGAATGAAATTAAACATAATGCAGAACATGACACATGGTAGAACTGCACCATGCAACAGCAGCGACAGATAAATAAAATGGCGCCACCTACAGATGGTCAGATTTTATTACAAGTGAACAGGAAGAAAAAACTTTTCTCCTCACGTTTGACAGGTGGACTAAGACAGCGCTGCTTAGAAGGAATCGATTTGCGTGACCGCAAATGCACTAACAAGGTCGAGGTGAACTTCAAATCTTCAAAAGATTTATTCAACAAACGAATTCTTGAGACTGATGTTTAGCTTTGATGTGAATAACTGTGTTTTTTGTGAAAGTGAAATTGAAAGTCTGGAACAAATGTTGTTTCAGTGTGAATCAGTCCAACCTTTCTGGAGTGACATGCAGGGCTGGCTACAGTCCGAGGGGACTGAGTTATCACCACTGACAGAGAAAACTGTCAGATTTGGAATTTCTGCTTGAAATCGGGATTTTGATTTTGTTATCAATATTTTACTGTTGTTGAGTAAATTCTTTATACATAAATGCAGATACTTCAAAACTAAACCCTGTCTGATAAACATAAAGTTAAAACTGCTCAGTAAATCTCTGTTGATTATGAATGATACAAAAGCTGCCAAAGTATTCTCTTTATTCACTCTGTTCAAATTACTTTGAGATGAGCCCTGCTTCTTTTATTCTTTATTTTATTTACTTATTATGATAATTATTTCATTTTTTACTTACTTGTTTTATTTATCTGTCTTTTTGAGTTGAGTTGAATTTCATTTCATACACCTGGAACCTTTTTCTCTGTCTCTCTTGCTCAACCAGAAACTGAGTTAGTGTTTCAGTGGTTGAAAGTGCCTTTTTATGTGTACATTTGCCTGGTTGAATAAATAATAAAGAAAAGAAAAGAAAACTTTTTTTTGACAGGTGGTCTGAAGGAAGTGCAGTGCAGAAAAATCAACAGTTGCTTATTTAAGCTGATTATTCAAAATGAGTTTAAACTTTGAAACCACAGATTTTTTGTTGATATTTTGATGAAAAGTTCTGGATTTGGATTATAAATTAATGGACATAAAATGTGAACACACTGTGTGTGCAGAGGTGGACAGACAAGTCAGCGTTCAAGGTTTTCAGTTAGCTTCAGATGAGATGAGTTACAGTGGGATCCCCGTGGTAATAAATCATGTACACCACACTTTCCTCACCTTCACCTTCCGTCCTGTAAGTGGAGTCACGGGCAGATTGGACAGGTGAATGTATGTTTGATTTCAATAAATCTTTTTCTAATATTGATTTTAATAGATTGGAGCACAGCCATGTTAGTTTGGGAGATAAAATCATCTCCCCACTCCATTTTAATGTTGGTGAATTCAAGCTGAGGGTTTAACACGATGGGAGAAATTGGCTGGGCAGCCAGAAAATTTATGATATGATTTTATAAATTTGAATTTTTATATTCTGCCCCAACATTATGTATATTGAAAGTCCTCTATCGTTCAGCTATATATTTTTCATTTTCTTCTATTTCTTGAGTTCGAGAAAAATGTAGCACCCGTCCCATGTAGCTACATGGTTAACTAATTAGTGAAGTAGTAGTAGTACTATGGGTTTTAAACTTGCTTTTAAACCTTTTCAAACTCATTTATGAATTTTAATTAAATGGCAGTACCACCAATTAGCAGGAAAACGTATGAATTGCTGGTTTTAAATCCCACTAAGAATTATATTTTTTACTTAATATTCTCTTTTTAACTCAAAACACACCTTAAGGAGAAGGATGAAAAGCAGGGCGATGGTTGACAAGGCCAACAGTCAGTCAGTGAGGTTACAGGCTGGCGGCAACAGTCCAGACGAAGTGATAGCTGAGTGGGAGACTTCTACTCGTCCAGCGGGTCCAAACAGTGTTTCCTGGTCCACTGTGTACATTAACAGTTCTGTTAGTCTCCTTCAACTCATCCACAAACGTCTCATACTGAGTCTGTGAGCTAACTAACTGGTAACATAAGCACATACTTACAACACACAGTAACAAAGCTAACAAGATCCTAACAACCAATACAATTAATAAAAACTACAGATGGACAACTTAACGCCCTGAGGTTAGGTTGTGAGCTGAGCTGAGCTGAGCTGACCACACTACTCTTCTGTGCACTGTAAACAACCCTGTTTGAATTCAACTTCAACTTCAACTTTATAAACTCAATGACAAAGACTTGTTAGTCAGCTATAGCTCTGTTTTTAACCCATAATGAACTATTTTAACAATTATATGTACAAATATGAATGTTACATGTCTGAAATTACATTTTTACATATTTATTAGTCCATATTTTAGACTGGGCTACACAAAATATGAAGCATGAAGATGTCAGAGCTAATGTCTTACAGTTGTCATAATTTGTAACATTATGTTCAGTAAACGATTATAGTATCAATATAAATGAAGTTCACACTTTGTCCATATTGTCTTTTTATCAAGAGAAATTCAATTAAAAAGAAAATAAGAAAAATAATGCAATTACTTCTTGTTGGAAGATTCTTGGAAGAAATATTGAAAAGGTTGTGAAATCAACACTTCTGCATCAGTATATTATCAAAGACGATGCATGGTTACCAAATAGGGTTATATATTGTTTGTTGTGTTTCTTTTATTTTGGAACATGCACTGTGTAGTTTGAGCTTTGCATTAATGACTTGTCTTTTATTTGAAACATGAATATCCACTGACAGAAGCTGTTAATTAAATGTGGTATTACTGTGTTTATGTGATGCCATGTGGGTGACCCATGTCCCAATCTGCTGTACGACATAAAAATACAAATGTATTCATATCCTGTTGGTCACCTGAGCTGTACTTTTTGTCCTGACATCTGCCTCAGTCCCGTTTTTGCCCACTCTTCCTCTCTGTCCCTCTTCAGCCACTTTCACACTTCCCCAAGCTGCTGTGTTGCCACCTGCTCACCTGTTTCCACTTTCCCTCGTCAGCCCTGCAGTATATTTACCAGCCTGTTATCACTCATTCCCCACCAGATTGTCAGTGTTGCTTTGTACCTTTGCTGTAAACTTGTCTGTACCTGCCAGTCTGTGGACACCTTAACTTTCATGTAAATACCCAAACATGTTCTTGTACATATACAGAGACATATAATCATCACATTCATACCACATTGTTTTTTTTGTCTACTGGGAGGTCAGGGAGAGCTCACACATGCGAGCAGTGTGCTAATGTACCTGGGAGCCTGAGAGAGCCGGCCTCAAGGCCTCGGGACCACATCAATATTACAGCACACCAACACGGGGCCGGAGAGGAGCCAATCACATATTAATTCATCACCCCTCCTCTGTTTCTCTTCCTCACAGCTCTGGATCTCTCCAGCCAGGCTGTTACACAATGAAAACACAAAGTCTCACAGTTATTCACATGTTGACCCTCAGTGTAGAGGCTCTGCTTGTGTATTCAGTTATTCAGAGCTCCTGGGGGAGAGCTTGGGTTAAGTGAAACGTGGAATGAGAGCTCCATTTAGGTCAAATGCAGAACGAGGATGCCATAACGCTGAGGAGAGGTTGTCTGGTTCTGTTGGAGCTCACATACATACAGTGTAGTATATTCTTAACAGCAAGTACTAACCTGTATGTGCACAGGTAGCAGTCAGTGGTGGAAGAAGTACTCAGAGCTTTTAATTTCAGTAAATCAAGCAATACCAAAATGAAAAAATACTAATATATATAGTACTATATACTCATTATGCAAATTGGCTCAAATTAAAGTGTTGCATTTAATATATAATTATGAATGAAATGTTATTCCTGTTTTTTTATTCTAAGCAGCATCTGAATGTCAAAAGCAAAAATGTTGATAGCAAATGGACATTTCTATAGCTCTTTTTCCAGTCATCTGATCGCTCAAAGCACTTTACATCACTTTGTCACATTCACCCATTCACACAAACATGGCAGAGATCATCAGCAGCGATTTGGGGTCCAGGGAATCGAATCAGCAACTTTCCGATTACTGGACGACCCACTCTACCTACCGAGCTACAGTAAAATGTTAGATACGTTTCTGTATAATTATCTGCAACATATAAAGTCAATGGAACAGAAATTTTCCAATTAATTTTTAAGTATTCTAAAAGCTCGTGTTCAGTTTTTGACGAGGGGAATTAAAGGGGCACTATGTAGTTTTGGAAAAGAAATGCAAAATGCAAATAATTGTAAAATTCAAAATATTAATGAGGGAATAATGCAAACTACCAAACTGAGAAATATTTATTTAATCCATAAGTGAATAAACAAGCTGTTCTCAGAGGAAAATAAGGTCCCCAGAACACTGTTTGAAGCTAGAAAGGTGGCAGGGTCCGCCACATATAAACAAATCAAAATAGTATGAAATAGTTTTGTCCTTTAAGGTCAGTTTGTTTATTCAGTCACAAAAACAAAGAGTTTGTTTATCTAAAATAAAATGTCTTTCCTGAAACTGCACAGTGCACCTTTAATCATAGCGATTAAAAGTGTGATATTTAGTGTGTATGTAACCCGCTAGGTACTACAGAGTTTTGGACCAGATACTAGGTTTTTGTAGAGGAGGGTTTAAAGAGGAAGTCACAAACACAATAAATAAATGGAGCCACGAAGTATGTTGGAAGTAAGTTGACTGTATTGAACTGTACGAAAATAAAAAATAAAATAAAAATAAAATTCAGTGCAATGACATCTGATTGCTCAATATTTCACAGTCTTTCTTTAACATAAAACCAAATAAAAGTGTCCAAATGGAAACGTAATGTTCCTTTACTGTTCTTTAATGTCCTCGAATGTCAGCGCACTTCAGTCAAATGTGTGTAAGTCAAGTCAGGGGGAAGTTGAAAGAGTCAGGGGTTCAGGGGTCAGGTGTGTGTGTGGTGGTCCTACCACAGACACACTCAGTTAAGGTGAAGAAGGGCTAGATGTCCTCTTCAGGCTCAGGTGCTGGTTCTCTACTCCTTCGGGTAAGGAGAGTTTCACTAGCTCGCCATCTCCATCAACCAGGAGAATCCAGATCCACATCTAAAGGTTTCTGAGGGTTCTCAAAAAACCTAGCCTGTATAAAGACAGGGCTATCACTACACCTGATTATCTCTGAAAAGAAAGACTGAAATTGTGTCATATGATCTGACATAAGTCTGGTAAAACAGATACAGTATTTAGTTTTAAGTGTTGTGACCCTTTACAAGATTCTTATAACTTTTATGAAAGAATAGCAGAGCAGATCTCACAAGGAAGAGCACGTAGCAAAGATCAGGCAATAAAACAGCTGCCACACAAAGTCCAAAGATAGTGAGAGCTGTAATCAGCAATAAACTGGAGCACTGAAGAAAGAAAAGTTTCTGAAAATGTCTTTACTGATAGAAATATGGGAAATTATCCAATTAAGCATGAAAACATGCAGAGTTTTGTTTTAGGATAACAACTGCCAAAACAAGGAAATTATACTCTTCTGAGTCAAGAGAGAAATATTCAGCTCTGAATGACATCCTGACAGCTCCATCTGCTGGTGACATCATGACATAACATCATTTATCATGGTAATAATTTAACCCGTGACAGAGGTGAAAGAAAATGAAAGTAAGTTTTGACGTTGTTGAACAGAGCTGAGACGCCATTACAGGGTGTGAGATCTCTGCTGGAAAACACACGATTGGAGTATTTGAAGCAATCAAGAGAAGAGACAGTAACTTGCACTGAAAAAAGTAAATCTAAGAATATGTAATTGTAACATAATTAAGTCTGTGATAATAACAATAAAAAACAAAGTTTGTCTCTTGACATGAATGCATCAAGTTGTGAATTAGTCTACATTTGTTCAAAACACAAGTCATTTTGTTTTTTTCCCCTAACAAGCTTTATGTAAATGGCTCAACAAATCTTCTTATGCAGATCCACACAACACACAATTTGCTCGTTGTATTTACTCTGCTCCAACTGCACCCCGTGTGGTGCATTCTGGGTACTTCTGGGTATTCTGGGTATTCGCGCCAACCATCTGAGCACCGCAAGGAGATGTTCCAGAAAGACTGAACTTTAAGGTAAGAATTAAGTTAATGTTAGTGATATAGTTGGTTAATTACTACAGTCTTTTAGGTTTTATATTGTTGTAGAAATGAATAAGTAAAATAACTGGAGGCTCTTGATGTAATTTGGAATCAACAATAGCAAGTGGCTTCAAAAGACTTACTGTGTAACTTGAAACTAACGTTAGCAAGTTTTAAAATACTTGCTTCAAATGTAATTTGAACCTGACGTTTGCAAGTGACTGTAATTTAAAGTAAGCAGGGATGTGATTGTTTTTCTTCCACGTAACGTTAATTAGACGGCGCCAGGTGCCGCGTTTTCGGCTGCATGCAGAACACACCTGCTAGCCGTTAGCGAGGGGTTTTAGCTGTAAGTCGGTCGTGTTTTTTGGTCGCAGCGGTGGCTGTAGTCTGTTAAGTTAGCTCTGCTTGTTCGCCGCTGAACCGCAGCAGCGGGCAGAGCGAGTCCAGCCGCAGGTGATAGACAGCGCCGACTTCAGAGTCCCCAAATACGAGAGCCCACTGTACAGGGGGCAGCGTGAGATGCATGCTGAAAGACGATCTCTGTGCTCGCTAGGTAGCACCAATCATAACATGTAGCATACCAAAATGACGGGGAGAAACTCAGCTAAATGCCCATACTAAGCATTGCCACCCAAACGAAACACAAAGAATATATTCAAGCTCAATAAAACGCTGCTAGTTAGCTAGGTAGTTAGTTTAAAATTCATTGTGAAGGTCCTTGTTGTTTACATAAAGACAAAGGGGCTTCTTGAGTGAAGTGTGCACTCTTTTTACCATATTCTATCTGTGGGGTTACTTCCCAGCATCAGCTGTGTTTCTCACTGTATGCATGAATGCACACCCTGAAACAGGCCCAGGAAGTTTGTTTGTTGTCGTTTTTGTTTGTTTTCCTTTAGTTTGACACCACACACATAACTACATATGCTCCTACATATTGCAAATTTCGGTTTATGTTATGTTTGGTTGTTTTATTCTTAACATAATTTAAAAGATAGATTATTTACTATGATTTTGTTTTCTTCAGTGGTCAGTTACTAACTATGTCATTGTATCCTTACCAGGTGATTTATCGTGTCAAGCACATTGGATGAAGGTATGTAAAAACAATTGCAATTGTTGTGGGGAAAGTGGGCAATGTTAGATTATTTCAGTTAGTTTATGGACCAGACAATCATTTTGGGGGCAGAGATTCTGGTCTTTCACTGAAAAAATTGTCGTGACAGCCCAGTCTAAAATGTAGCAAAAGTAAGCCTGATGAGGCTGTCAGAATAAAAGCTAAACTTACCTGATTACCTGTGGTGGGGCAGGGATGAACAGTATTCCTACCTGATGAAACTGAAGGATAAGATTTTAACCTGATTACCTGTGGAACATTCCTTGCAAAACGCATGACCACTTAAGTGTTGCTTTCAGTGTAGCCTTAGGCTCCTGTTCTGTTTTTGTTGCTCTGTGTCTCTGTAATTCTTTTTTTCTGTATCTCATGATGTTTCTCCATCTCTCTTCTTTTGTAGATCGAGGAAGAATTCCGGAGGATAACACTTAAGCCACTACAGTCCACATTCCTGGGAAAGTTGGACCAGTACACACCCAGACTGTTGAGCCTCTACAGGAGGAAGGGAGGCGCTGTTGGGAAGAAGCTCGATGAGACCCTTGACATGTTAAATGAGGCATGTACTTATTGCACAACAGTTAAATAGTTAGTTATATGTATTAGCTTTCTGATGTCTGTACTTAGCATGATCTCATTTCTTTTTTTATAGGACAACAGCATTGACTCCAGAAGAGACGCTGTGATCAGAGGCCTCATTCTCTACCTTGGTGAGAAGACAGAGGAGCTCATCAAGGACTACAAGGTAAAGAAAACTGTTTCAAAGCCCTGCCTGTTTGAGATGAGGTTGTGCAATCCAGGATAGCTGATGGCTTAGTGGTATTTTAAAAATTGATTTTTTTTTTTTTTGTCTATGTAGAAATGGATGGAATGTTATGATTTAAGCATCTAATTATTAACAACACTATAGTCAAAGTTGGAAAATCATCAGAGATACCTAGAGACTTGTACATGTATGTGCTGCAGTTTGCTGAAAACTGCTGCTAACATTTTAATTAGATTATTTTATGGAATTTTGAAGATTGCCATTTATTGGAAATTAATCTATCAAATTAAATGAGACTATTTAGCCACTCTTAGATTTACTTAAAATGGCCTTCAATTGCATTAAATTTAAATCTGTGATACCCGTAGACAGTCTTATGAAGCTACAAAGCAACCAAAGCATATCAATCTGATCACCCATGCGGGGAGAAAGAGTGCCAAGAGAACTATACTGTATGCATCATTCACATTGGTATACAAGAGGGTTTTATTCTTTCTGGTATATTTTACAGGTTTTAGATGATGATGATGCTGCGACTGTCCAAGAGGCCCTTACTACACATGTCCTCAACATCTTCGTGGTCAGCAAAGCCAGAGATGAAGATCTCCCCAAGCAAGCTGGAATAGCCATTGAGGGAGCAGAGATCCTTTTTGGTATCCCTGATGTGGCACATGCTTGTACATACCTGATGGGCCTTATCTATGCCTTGGAACTAAGGTACCCAAACAAACTGAAATACACCTTTGAAGTTTTCCAAAAGATCTTCCTAGAGCTGGAGGATGTCAACCAAAAGGTGTCCTCCAAAGTCCATGATCTCAAGGTCAGTTTACATGCATAAAAGCCATACAGACATTGCTAGAGGTTTTGAGTGAGCTCCCTCTTGTCAAGGTTTACAGTTGTCGGTTTTACATCGCATCTTCTCAGGTTTTCCACCACGCTTCCTCAGTTTAAATTTTTATGCTTTGAAGCTTGTATATGCTTAAATTTGTTATGTGGTGTAAATTCCATCAGTTGTCTGCACTTTAAATGGCTAATATAATTCGGCTCAGCACAAGAGTAAATCATTGTAAGTGACCTGAGGTGTATTGTTCAAGCAGCTTTTGAGGTACTGCTACAGGAGGCAGATCTATACAGAACAGGAAAGCTCTGTACAGTTATATTTTGTGAGGTGCTGGATTTTGTGTTTTTTGCGCAATCAATGTATCGGTCAGATTTTGAATGTAGCCATCATTTGATTGGACGTTCAAACCTTTAAGGTCAGACTTTGGATGGGGTCTCATCCCTGCAAGTGCTTCCTCAGGGTAGACAGAATGGATGTTTGTTTTGTAGAACATGTTTGCAGAAGTTCACTTTTCATTAGAAGAACCATTAAGTAATAGGATGCGAATCCCATGAGTTATGTGTTGGGTCATTGGCATTGTCTTATGGCGCGTCTGGCACTGGCATCTCAGGTATTTCTGATGTTGTCAATACAATGGAGTTTATGGTCTTATTTTCTTATCAAAGTGTCTTTGGTATATCGTATGTTCCATGCCGTAAATACACTAAAATATTACAATACATCTGGAACTATTGTTAAACAAGGTAAACAAGCCCTTTTGTTTTGTTAAGTTGAATAATTAATACCAGATGTTGTTTGAATAATGTGGTCGTTGTTGCAGAGTATACAGTATTAGGGCTGCAACTAACAATAATTTTCATTATTGTACAATCTTTCTTTCAATTGATTGGTTTTGTTGTGAGAAAATGGGGAAAAACGTTTTATCACTGTTTCCCGAAGCCCGAGATGCAACTTAAAATGTCTTGTTTTAAAGATTAATTGATAATTACAAATCCTTTAAAAAAATCTGTGATGAAATTAGTAATTGGCAACTTAGCAATTAAACAACTAATAGTCGCAGCTCTATACAGTACACTCAGTTTTTGCCCAGTTCAATAGCAGTACATGTATGACATGAGTTTGAAATTTTGTGAGAATTTGCAATAAAATATGTAAATTTTGGTGACTTCTGACCTCTTGATTGTGTTGACCCTATGACCTTTCCTCTAGTGCAACTCTCATACAATTTGCTGAGTGTACTTATGATTTCCAGGGCATTCACCCTCTTAATTTAGTTATGTATTTTTTTTCTAGCATTTTTATATTGGACAGGTTGACCAACACATAGATCACATACTTGATTTAAGTAGCTCACCATGACAAAAATATATCGTGTTTTATCTACTGAGAAAAAGTAAGGCAACTTTTTGCATCATTTTATCACATAGATCAAACAAGAGTTGTCTTTGTATGTACAACATTAATTTTGCAAGTCAAGTCAACTTACTTTTGCTAGTAAAGTCAGCTTAACACAATTGAGTTGACTTGACTTGCAAAAGTAAGTTGACTTTACTTGCAAAAGTAATGTTGACTTTACTTGCAAAAGTAAGTTGACTTTACTTGCAAAAGTAATGTTGACTTTACTTGCAAAAGTAAGTTGACTTTACTTGCAAAAGTAAGTTGACTTTACTTGCAAAAGTAATGTTGTACAAACAAAGACTACTCTTGTTTGATCTACGGGATAAAATGATGCAAAAAGTTGCCTTACTTTTTTTAAGTAGATCAAGCCCCGTATTTTTATCAGTGTGGTGAGTCCTGCAGTGAAAAATAACTTCAGTAACAAATGGCTGAGAAAGTTGCTCTTCTTGAAAGTTTCCTGAGCTGCCATGTGTGTTCAGAGACTTTCAGAGATCCTGTGTCTCTGAGCTGCAACCACAGCTTCTGTTCAAGCTGCCTGCAGAAATTCTGGGAACAAGCTAAAAACAAAAACTGTCCCATTTGTAAAAGAAGATCCTCAAAAGATAATCCAAATGTGAACTTTACTCTGAAGGAACTGGCTGACTCCTTTGCTGGGAGACAGAAATCTGGATCATCTGAGATAGAAAAAGGAGAGAAGAAGGTGGAGGTGGTGTGTAGTAAACACCAAGATGATCCTAAATTGTTCTGTGAGGACGAGCAGAGAGCTGTGTGTCCTGTCTGTGAGTTTTCTCTCCACCAGACTCACAAGGTGGTTCCTGTGGAAGAAGCAGTCAGTGAGCTGAAGGAGCAGCTGACATCTGACTTAAAGTCTCTACAGGACAAGAGGAACAAATACAAACATGTGAAGAAAACATACAATGAAGTGATTCAACACTCCAAGAAGCAGCTGTTGTCCACAGAGAGGCAGATCAGAGCAGAGTTCAACAAGCTGCACCAGTTCCTGAAAGAGGAAGAGGAGTCCAGACTGGCAGCTCTGAGGGAGGAAGAGGAGCAGAAGGGGAAGACTATCAGCAGAGAGATGAAGATGATGGAGGAGCAGATCTCCTCTCTGTCAGACAGTATCTGTGCTGTTGAAGAAGAGCTGCAGAAACACAACGTGCCATTCCTCAGCAGTTATAAAGCCACTCAGACCAGAGCCAGAGTCCAGTGCTCACTGTCAGATCCACAGCTGGTCTCAGGAGCGCTGATAGATGTGGCCAAACACCTGGGCAACCTGTCCTTCAGAGTCTGGGAGAAGATGAAGGACAAGGTCCACTTCAGTCCTGTCATTCTGGACCCAAACACTGCAGGTTGCTGGCTCTATCTGTCTGATGATCTGACCAGTGTGAGACAGGGAGACACAAAGCAGCAGCTTCCTGACAATCCAGAGAGATTCACTAAGTATTCTTATGTTCATGGCTCTGAGGGCTTCAGCTCAGGGAAACACAGCTGGGAGGTGGAGGTGGGAGATCATCCTAGCTGGGTTGTAGGTTTGGTCAAAGAGTCAGTTGACAGGATGGGAAATATATTTCTTACACCAAAATATGGAATCTGGTGTTTTAAGCTTACGAGTGGAAAATACACTAATGGTCTTAGTAAGACTGTCAGAGTGAAGAAGAGTCTCCAGAGGATCAGAGTCCAGCTGGACTATGACAGGGGGGAGGTGTCCTTCTACGACCCTGAAGATACGACTCCCATCTACACTCACAGAGACACTTTCACTGAGAAACTCTTCCCATATTTCTATGTTGGAGAGGCTGGTGATGCTAAAACTGCTGATATCAAAATCTGTCAGACTGATATTTCTCTGTCATGTTCAGGAATGTAAATTAATTGTTCCAACTTTTACAGTCAAAATGTATGAATCATGATTGTTGGAGGTTTGTTAGACATCACTCATCATTGCACCCAAACCAGCATTTTGGATCTTATATTTTTTCTTTTATGTCTGAAGCAGATTTGATCGGATGTTGAGGGTCACAGAAACACCAAACTGAAGACATTTACACCTGTGTTCCCAATTCAGAAGTTTAAAGTAATTTTTGAAGGACATATAAAACTTTACTCTGACCTCAGTGACTGTCTTTATTAGATAAATCAGGGTAAATACAGTTAAAGTAAATTATAAATGCATACTGAAACTGTATTTTTTATCTGGTCTTAAAGTTTGACACAATTATAAATCAATTATTTTAGATTATAGTGTATTATCCTGGTCAGCAGCATCTTGTTTTTAATCAGATCACAATATAACATAAACTGTATCCACTGCAACAAAAATGTTGTTTCTTTAACTTTTATCATCATCAGACATCAGTTTCTGTTTGTCAGATTTCAGATTTTACTCTCAGAGTCTCAGTGGTTCGGGGATCAACACACATTCTGGATCTGACTGATTGTCTTTTTTTATAATTTGTTGTTGAGCGTCACATAAATTGTTTTTCTGTCTGAAATGAAATTACGCTAAGTTGTTTTAATTTTTGTTTACACTTTTCAGGCAAACTGACTGCAAAGTGATTTCCATTAAATCATTGTTTTCAGCTGAAATCTTTACTTTCAAAAATCTTCAGTCATTAAGTATTTAGTTATATTTTATTTTGCTAACATTTATGAAGAAAGTCACACCGCTTTTGACTTTCTCTTTAATGGAGATCATGAGAATATTTGTTTATGTTGTTTTGTAAATACAAAATGCTGAAAATGTATCAGGAGACAAACTATACAACATTGTATAGTAGTATCAGTCATCAGGCTTAGTTTTTGATATTTCGGGTTTTTCTGATGAATTATTTCAGTTTTGTATCTGTTGGGTTTTTTTTCTGAGGAAACAAACGTTTAATATTTATTTTGATTCAGTATTTGATTCTCACAGTGCTTCTTCAGATGCATGTGACATTTGTTGTGTGTAAACATGATCAATAACACAAATGATAAAAGTCAATGTCCAGATCAACACATGATCAACATACTGCATGATCATCAAAATACCAGCAGGAGCATTTAGTTTACTTTAAATGAATAATAATAATAACAATAATAACTATATTTGTTTGAAATGTACATCAGATGGATGCTGCTTCACACGATGTGTAATTAAATCACCAGCAGCTTTTATTCAGAATTATGTGGTAGTCAGTCAAACAGTCGTGTGATTTTACAAACAAAAGTAAAAATTATAATAAACACAGATCATAAAAGACAATTGTAGAAAATAGAATATTTATTCTTAATCCATTAATAATATAATAACTGTTTTGTTACTTATTGTCTTTCCATAAAGTCACATGACTCATGAACTGATTGTATATAAAGAAACCTGAATCAGCCTCATACCACCCTGATGAAGCTGAACAGCTGAAAACATGTGAGGAATAAAACATGACATACTGGAGAAGAGTTGTGCAGCTTGTTTAATTCTGATGGAGTTTTATTGATTGTCACACTGGTCTGTGTGTGTGTGTGTGTGTGTGTGTGTGTGTGTGTGTGTGTGTGTGTGTGTGTGTCGTCAAAATAGAAACAGAAATCTAGTATAAAAGATGGTTAAACTTTAAACTCCAACACCTTCACTGCAGGATTATATACTCTAAACAAAATAATTATAATTTACAATAATTTCCTTAAGAAATATATAATAAATATAATGTATAAAGTTTGTAAAGTGAAGCTGTGACAGTGTGTTGATCCTCAGCTCTGTTACAGACAGCCTCATTGAAGAGAGGGAGTACTGAGGCTTGTAGAGACACAGCAGGTCTTCACTTGATTCTGTCTACTCTGATACTGGTGGTGATGGAATGTGATCATCTAAGTACATTTACCCAAGTACTGTGCTTAAGTATACATTTTAGGTATTTCATTGAGTATTTTTATTTCATGCAACTTTTCTGATGATTCAAACACTTTATGTTGTAAGAGATAAATATTATGCTCAGGCAAATGTAACAGAAAATGACGACTTTTACTTATACTCGTCAAGAGCAGTCAAAGAAGGTGTGGAGTTCGTCCTCCCTTACTATAATATTCCCTTCCCCATTTAGAAAACACAAACTCATATTATGGGATTAAGACCAAAAGTTTGTACAAAATGGACTGGGCTACAGAACATCGAATTATGTATTGTGTTAAACTTAAATCTAATTCCTCGTCATGACTCATAAAACATGCCAAAACCAGGGTCGACTTGTGTACCTCTGATCCACGGTGTCCTGTAGGTGACGTCAGGCAGCTTTCCGCTGTGGGGGTACAGGTCACTAGTGCCAGTGAAGTACGGTGTTGGCAGTGGCAGCAAATTCATCATCACTTTCTGATTAGTGGTGGCCTGAAAGAAAGACAGGCAGGCGGAGGAGGGAGGCAGGGCGACATGGCATCATCAGGGTTTAATGACAAATTGTGAGGAAAAATTAACAAACCACACACTCACCCCAAAACATAGTCAAGAGCTTTATATCTGTTAGCAGAGAAAATCTGAGCAGGAAAACAGCTGTCATTTTCTGACCTGTGAAAGTCATACAAAGAACAGTACACGTATAATAAAGGCAAACATTGATGTCATGATTCTGTCTTTTTAATTTCTTAATGACAACATGGAAACAGTACTCAGATCAACATATACACCACTCAAAATTCGTTAGGGATATTGTCATATGGGTGCATAAATGCATGTGCATGGATATGCAATAAAAGTCAAATGAAATGTGTCTTCTTATTTTTGGGGACCAAAATTATTCACAAAACACAAATTACAGAAGAAAAGCAATCCAGTGAAACACTAAAATATCCCAATGTCCCTGACTTATTTTAAGTAGTATACTTACATGTATGTATAACACAAATATAAGTACATATAAGTACTCATTATGCAAAATGGCCGATTTCAGAATCACGCTATATCCCTAGATTATAATTAGTCATGCAGTAATGTGTAATTCACTCATAAGATTAGCAAATAAAGGTGGGTAAATGTACTTCACATACTGTGGCTTGTGTATTTCCCCCCAGGATCAATAAAGTCTAATCATAACGATCATTTATTTGTTTATATTTTGTATTAATAAAAGGCATTACATGAATGCATTGGAGTAAAAACAGCAATATTTCCCTCTGAATTTTACTGGAGTAGAAGTATAATGTCGCAGAAAATGGAAATACTCAAGTCTAAAGAGTAACGTTACTTAAGATGTCTGACGTTATCACGACATCTACTTTAGCTTGGTTAGCTAGTTAGTTAGCTTAGCTATGTTTTCTGAGTAAGCTAGCAAAGTTACAGTACAACGCTGTTTGGCTAACTTATTTTCCATCGCCTTGGACTCGTACAATAATCTGCTGAAACTAAAGCTTAAACGACGCAAATTGAGCAGATAAAACTTGAATAACCCGACTGTGCTAGTTAGCATCAAACTTACATGATGACAACGAGCTGTTGTGTCCAGCAGAGACACAGCCAAAGATTGTTTATTGAGGATGAATCAGTTGTTCTTTCACCCTAATTGATAGCATTAATAGCAAAATTGCGAAGAATTGGTAGAAAATTATATTTGAAGCATCTAGGAAAAGTAGTTAGTTGATGCATTGACTTATTTGTTAAATCTTCCATTAATCATCTTTTATTGTCCATTATAATACTAAGACATCCATGCAGGAGATGCATTGTGGGGAAGCCATTGAGGACTGGGGGTTGGCAGATGAATTAAAGGGTCAGATCGCATGAAAACATTCTCACATATCCCATTTGACATGAAGATGGTTTTGATTTTATGTGACTGGATCCATTACACCAACACTATCAGCATGGCTATCAACCAATGGGAGAGCAGGACAGAATGTTATTGTTTGAAATTGAGAACTTCTTTGATGGATTCTAAAGCTGGTGAGCTCTTTGATTGGATGTGACCATTCCTTCCATTCCTCTGATCACTGCTATGAGACACACATCACAGTAGTAGAGGTGTTACAAGTGTTGCAGTCAGTTCAGGAATATACAAAGCCAGGTTTTATCCCAGCTATATCGAAGCAAGATTTTCAGTGAAGTGCGTCAATTTCTTCAAGATAAGAAGATGAACAGAAAAGGACAACTTCCCCCCCTGCCGGACCTGCCGGCCCTGACCCGTCCACTGGTCCCAGAGATGAAGAGGAAGGAGATGAGAATTGAAAAGACAATCAAAACCTGCCAACAATCAAAACCTCGTAGACTTCCCCCCCTGCCGTACGTGCCAGCCCTGCGGGCCCTGCCGGCCCTGCCGGCCGGGATGTCTCTGACCCGTCCACTGATCCCACCGATTAAGAGGAAGGAGATGAGAATTGAAAGGACAATCAAAACCTGCCAACAATCAAAACCTGGTCCACTCCCCCCCCTGCCGGACCTGCCGGCCCTGCCGGCCGGGATGTCTCTGACCCGTCCACTGATCCCACCAATTAAGAGGAAGGAGATGAGAATTGAAAAGACAATCAAAACTTGCCAACACTCAAAACCTCGTAGACTTCCCCCCCTACCGGACGTGCCAGCCCTGCGAGCCCTGCCAGCCCTGCCAGCTGGGATGTCTCTGACCCGTCCACTGATCCCACCGATTAAGAGGAAGGATATGAGAATTGGAGAATCAGAGAAGTCTCAGGAGTGTGTTCTGGACACACCCAGAAAAGTGGAAGATTTTCCTCCATCCCACCCCTGGCCTCTCCACTGGTGTGGAAACCAACAAATTTAGTTTCTGAGCTCAAAGCAGAGAGAGCAAGAAACGATGAACTCCTTAAAGAAGCAGCAGAATACTGTGACCAAATCATTGCCCTTCAGGTACTAAGTCAGCAGAAAGACAGTCAAAAAACATGCAAAAGAAGCTCAGTTAATCAGATAGTCTAAAAAAGTCACTACTCTCCAGATCAGATAGGCTCAGCTAAGAATAAGACCAGAGTTCAGATCACAGTAGCTCGTCCCTGAACTCCTGAGCCCTAACCCTTAACCATTGTGGGTTCTCTCCGGGTGCTCCGGCTTCCTCCCACAGTCCAAAGACATGCAAAAAAAGTAAGGTTAATCGGTTAGTCTAAATTGTCCGTAGGTGTAACCCTCCTTAAAGTCCCTGAACCCTAACCCCGTAACCCTTAAACCTGAATTAGAGACCTGGAAGTATCCTTGAGCAAGATACTGACCCCCAATTTGACATCATCTCTCGGTCATCTCTTTAAATTACAGATAGATTGTGAACATTGTTCGGTTCTGTACTTACAACATCTGTCATGGACAGAAGAGTATTAGGGCCAGGGGTGAGGAAAAATGTCAGGAGGAAGTTTTTTTATTTTCATTATGCAACATTTCGACTTTTTTCTTGAAGCGCATAATGAAAATAAAAACTTTCTCCTCTCATTTTTTCCCTCATGCCTGGCCCTAATACTCTTCCGTAGTCATGCCTGTCCATCCTGGGAGAGGGATCCCTCCTCTGTTGCTCTTCCTGAGGTTTCTCCCTTTTTTCTTCGTGGAGTTTTTCCTCATCCGAGTCGAGGGTCTAAGGACAGAGGGTGTTGTATGCAGTACAGAATATTTTTTGTTTTTTAAACCCAGCTCCATTAGACACAAGGCTCACCACCCTTTGAATGTTTTGTTTGTTTCTCTGTGTATGTATTAATTTTATGAAGGCATTATTAAAATAAGATAAAAAAAATTAGGAAAACAGAAAACATCTTCTTGAGAAACAATCTCACCACAAGGTCCTCACATCACTTCTGACTTCATATCTTCATATTTGTTGTGGTAGATTCTCATTAAGGCCAGCAGATAAAAGACAATGAAAAAAGCTGCAGCGTTATATAATAAATATTATACCAAAATGAGCCACTTTGCCTGATGAGAACATATATTTGGTACTTAAAGTATACTTGGATGCTGATATGAATTTAAACAGAGTATTTCTACACTTCAATACTTTGCAGTGTTACTACTTTCACTAAAGATCAGAATACTTCCTCCACTACTGCTGAATCCTCATGAAGGTATTACTTTTAGATAGCCCATTCACACCTTTTGAATGGGTTTTTTTTCCCTGCAGGGGCACTGCATGTTTTTCACCACAGGGAGGCGTTATTTACTACTCCATCAAAAGACGGTGTATATAGAGCTGATACCAAGGATGTGACTGAACCTATGCTGATACGTGCACGTGAAGGTGTGTCTGACCAGTATATCATGAACATGAACAGAGCAGACAGTTACACAAACACTTTGCCACTGAATCGCTTCATGACAGGATCTCACATAAGGTTTGACTATATTGTAGTTCAAAGACAACTCTAAGAAAAAGAAGTGTTTTTGCTGTTTTATATCTGACAAAAAGAGAAAAAAATGTGTGGGATTGTTACGGTGTCTCACACTTTTTATCTTTCTGGGTTTCACAAAACAACTGCTGTCTCCTGTGCTTGTAAATCTTTTTGTATGGCCTCACGGGAAGCTCTCGAGTTAATAGACTCTACAACACCATTCACTGTCTGTTTAGGACTTATCAGTGACATCAGACTCTGGGAATTTGTGTGTTTTGACTGCATCTCAGTAAAACTTTTCACAATGGAGTGACAAGCTTTAGGATATTCACACTGACATGAAACTGCACCAAATGAGCACTAATGTAAGAACAACTGTCTCTTTCTATTAAAGCTGTATTTCTAAAGCACCTTTCAAAACCAAAGTTACAAAGAAATACCAACAAAAAAACAGAACAACATGTCCACACATGATCAACTAACAAGTCAGTCTTTGTAACTTTTACCTGCCACTTCTGACTCTACCAGGCCTCTATTCATCTTCTGGACTCATCTGGTATTTCATGGGAAATGTCTACTGGTACTGATACATCTGAAAGGGAAATGTGAAGATTTGTGACTAAAGTGTTTCAGTTAACTTGCCTGTGCATTTTAATTTTTTTCTAAAATAGATCTCATCTTGTCTTCACCTCTATGAAGCACATCCACGACTGGAGTGTCTTCATCCAGCTGTTCAAGAACAACATTCATACGACCATGGATGCTTGAAAAGGCAGTGTAATCTTCCTGGCTCAGATTCATTGTGTCCACTACAACTGGCAATAGCAGAGACTACAGAGACAAAATTACCAATGTTAAAACCATTTCATACATAAGCACACTTTTTGGTATTAATCATTTTTAACTACCTCTTCCTTCATCAGTGACTCTTTAACAAACTCCTCATTAATGTCTGCACACGTCTGAATCAGTGGTGGTCACATCAGGAGGCTTCTCGTAAGACGCACAGTGCCTGAAACAAGTTTTAACATTACACACAAACCAGGAAATGAATGGAACAATAAAGCAGGTAAGAATCATTTCTTGCATCTTATAAGCATATTTGAGGATGCAACAACCACTGAACATTCAAACCTGAATATGGTGTCCTCAGAGAGGGTATCTCCTGTTGAGCTCAGCACAGGGTCGGCCACAGGAAGGGTCCTCAACCTCGACAACATGGCTTTCAGCGTGGGTAAATGTTTCTTAAATTGTGACAGGTAGTCGACAGCCATGAGGTCTTCTGGCGGGAGGAGATCTTTGACAGATGTAAACATATTTTTAGAGAGAAAGAAGATTGGTGTCAGTCAAATCAGTCACTTCTGGAAGCGAGTAAATAAGAGACAGATATTCTTTAAGTGCTGCAGGAACGTTGAGTTACCTTTGCTCTGACTTCCAGGCTCCATCTGTTCAGCTGTCAACTTGAAAAATGATTCCTGACGTTGATCATTGATCTGGGACTCTTTTAAAAGACAAGCATACTCATCCAAATCTAGATCCTTCAGTGAGTCAGGATTAGAGCTGGGTATCCGCTCCACATCCCCTTTCACTTCACTCAGAGTAACCTTAAATCTGGAATAAATAAATTGATATTACAACTCAAATTATGAAACATAATGAGATTGAAATGGTGCACATTGAGAGGGGTTTTAAATCACCTTTCTGGTAAATTAACTGTTTGCATTATTTCTCCCAGGTCATCGAGCACAGAGCCATTGACAAAGAGTTTGCAGGTGGAGATCACCTTTCCTATAACAAGTGTAAAAGAAGTCAATATCATGAAATTCAATTAAGTGTGAAAAATGTTCCAGTCTCAAAGTGATGGTGTCTGACATTATTTGCTCTGAAGGAGAATTCAGATTGTCACTAAAGATTTGCTTCTTTAAACAGGTTGAGTCAGTCAGCAGGACTGTATAATGCTAACACCATGTATGAAGGCTGTAGAAATGATCAACATTTCCAAGAAGACAACATAGTTTAAGAAACGGTTTCACTGTTACATTTGATTCTTGTTGTAACAGACTTAATGCAGTTTTCAGGGACAACATGCTCACATGTGCATGATGTCATCAACATTATTGAATGTACAGTATGTATACAGGATGTGACTGCATGGACACATTTTACTTCCTGTAAAAGCCACGAGATGGAGACAAAATGCTAAATGCAAAGAATTGTAATATTCATAATATTAATGAGGTAATAATACACACTACCAAACTAAGACAGATGTATTTCATCCATAAGTGAATGAACAAGCTGTTCTCAGAGGAAAATAAGGTCCCAAGAACACTGTTTGAAGCTAGAAAGGTGGCAGTGACCGCCACATATAAACAAATCAAAATAGTATGAAATTGTGTTGTCCTTTAAGGTCAGTTTGTTTATTCAGTCACAAAAACAAAAAGCTTGTTTATCTAAAATATGATTTCTTTCCTAAAACTGCACAGTGCACCTTTAATCATAGCGATTAAAAGTGTGATATTTAGTGTGTACAAAGTCGACATCTGATTGATTCAGTAAAGAAACATTCAGCATTATTTCCTGATTATCTCTGAAAAGAAAGACTGAAATTGTGTCATATGATCTGACATAAGTCTGGTAAAACAGATACAGTATTTAGTTTAAGTGTTGTGACCCTTTACAAGATTCTTATAACTTTTATGAAAAAATAACAGAGCAGATCTCACAAGGAAGAGCATGTAGCAAAGATCAGGCAATAAAACAGCTGCCACACCAAAGATAGTGAGAGCTGTAATCAGCAATAAACTGGAGCACTGAACAAACAAATGTTTCTGAAAATGTCTTTACTTATTCAATCAAGCATGAAAACATGCTGAGACACAGTTTATTATAATGTCAAACATAAGAGATCAGAGATCTTTCCATCAACAGTGTTTCCAACAGTTTATGTGTCTTCACTGTGGAAAAATATATTTTCATTGTTACACACGAAACATCAGATGAAGCTTTTTGATGAGATCAAACTCTTCACCTTCCTGACGTGTTTGAAACTTAAGATTTCTCACACTGGTCAGATCATCACACAGAGAGAAACAGAGGGTGAAACATGTTTGAGTCCAGAATGAACTTGAAAGTCTTCCAGGTGCTGAAGGGCAGCTTGTGAAGTATCCTGTTATATCTGCTGGTAATAAAATCAGGTGGCTGCATTTACTACCAGTAATGATTAACTAATAAAAGAAGTTGGTGACGATGAAAGAAATTCTGACATTGTTGAACGGAGCCACGATGACAGCACACTGTGGGAGATCTCTACTGAACAATGCACATTTCTGGGACTGAAAGAGTCAAACTGAAGGAAAACACAAGTTGGTGAGTCTTTGATTTACTAACATTTTGGGACAAAAGAAAAAATTGCTGAAAAGAACAATCTTTTTGAAAGTTTCCTGAGCTGCCATGTGTGTTCAGAGACTTTCAGAGATCCTGTGTCTCTGAGCTGCAACCACAGCTTCTGTTCAAGCTGCCTGCAAAAATTCTGGGAACAAGCTAAAAACAAAAACTGTCCAATTTGTAAGAGAAAATCCTCCAAAAAAGATCCAAATGTGAATTTTGCTCTGAAGAAACTGGCTGACTCCTTTGCTGGGAGACAGAAATCTGGATCATCTGACACAGCAAAAGGAGAGAAGAATAAACGGGACGGTGAGATGTAAACATTCAGAGGTCCCTAAATTGTTCTGTGAGGGGAATTAAAGAGGGACTATGTAGTTTTGGAGAAGAGATGCGAGATGCAAATAATTGTAATATTCACAATATTAATGAGGTAATAATGCAAACTACCAAATTAAAAATATTTATTTAATCCATGAGTGAATAAACAAGCTGTTATCAGAGGAAAATAAGCGAAAGACTGAAATTGTGTCATATGATCTGACATAAGTCTGGTAAAACAGATACAGTATTTAGTTTAAGTGTTGTGACCCTTTACACAATTCTTATACCTTTTATGAAAAAATTACAGAGCAGATCTCACAAGGAAGAGCACGTAGCAAAGATCAGGCAATAAAACAGCTGCCACACAAAGTCCAAAGATAGTTAGAGCTGTAATCAGCAATAAACTGGAGCACTGAACAAAGAAAAGTTTCTGAAAATGTCTTTACTTATAGAAATATGTGAAATTATCCAATCAAACATGAAAACATGCAGAGACACAGTTTATTATAATGTCAAACAGAAGAGATCAGAGGTCTTTTCATCAACAGTGTTTCCAACAGTTTATTTGTCTTCACTGTGACAAAATATATTTTCATTGTTACACACGAAACATCAGACGAAGCTTTTTGATGAGATCAAACTCTTCACCCTCCTGACGTGTTTGAAACTTAAGATTTCTCACACTGATCAGATCATCACACAGAGAGAAACAGAGGGTGAAACATGTTTGAGTCCAGAATGAACTTGAAAGTCTTCCAGGTGCTGAAGGGCAGCTTGTGAAGTATCCTGTTATATCTGCTGGTTATAAAATCAGGTGACTGCATCTACTACCAGTAATGATTAACTAATAAAAGAGGTTGGTGACGGTGAAAGAAATTCTGACATTGTTGAACGGAGCCACGATGACAGCACACTGTGAGAGATCTCTACTGAACAATGCACATTTCTGGGACTGAAAGAGTCAAACTGAAGGGAAACACAAGTTGGTGAGTCTTTGATTTACAAACATTTTGGGACAAAAGAGAAACATTTGAGCTCTGAATATTTTATTTCCACTCCGTCACTTATTGACATGAATATTATTGTTAGCTGCACAGGTTGATCAACAGCACCACCTCTGATCAGATTCTGATGGATTTGTGCAGATTTAAAAATCTAACATCCTGCTGAGAATGATCAGTCCTCACTGGAGGACTAAAGAAAACAGCTCTTCCTGTTTTTGGTGTTTCATGACAGTTTGTATTCTTTGTTTTGTGAAACAAAACATGAGAGGTCATCATTTTTTCACATGTTCATTTTGTTTTGTTTTAGGAAAACAACTGACAAAACAAGGAAATTATATTCTTCTGAGTCAAGAGGGAAAATATTCAACTCTATGACATCCTGACAGCTCCATCTGCTGGTGACAACATGACATGACAGCATTTATTATGGAAATAATTTAACCTGTGACAGAGGTGAAAGAAAATTGAAGTAAGTTTTGACATTGAACAGAGCTGAGACGTCATTACAGGGTGTGAGATCTCTGCTGGAAAACACACGTTTGGAGAATTTGAAACAATCAAGAGAAGAGACAGTAATTTGGTGAGTCCTGCAGTGAAAAGTAACTTCAGTAACAAATGGCTGAGAAAGTTGCTCTTGTTGAAAGTTACCTGAGCTGCCATTTGTGTTCAGAGACTTTCAGAGATCCTGTGTCTCTGAGCTGCAACCACAGCTTCTGTTCAAGCTGCCTGCAAAGATTCTGGGAACAAGCTAAAAACAAAAACTGTCCCATTTGTAAAAGAAAATCCTCCAAAAATGATCTAAATGTGAACTTTGCTCTGAAGGAACTGGCTGACTCATTTGCTGGGAGACAGAAATCTGGATTATCTGAGACAGAAAAAGGAGAGAAGAATAAAGGGACGGTGAGATGTAAACATTCAGAGGTCCCTAAATTGTTCTGTGAGGACGAGCAGAGAGCTGTGTGTCCTGTCTGTGAGTTTTCTCTCCACCAGACTCACAAGGTGGTTCCTGTAGAAGAAGCAGTCAGTGAGCTGAAGGAGCAGCTGAAATCTGACTTAAAGTCTCTACAGGACAAGAGGAACAAATACAAACATGTGGAGAAAACATACAATGAAGTGATTCAACACTCCAAGAAGCAGCTGTTGTCCACAGAGAGGCAGATCAGAGCAGAGTTCAACAAGCTGCACCAGTTCCTGAAAGAGGAAGAGGAGTCCAGACTGGCAGCCCTGAGGGAGGAAGAGGAGCAGAAGGGGAAGACTATCAGCAGACAGATGAAGATGATGGAGGAGCAGATCTCCTCTCTGTCAGACAGTATCTGTGCTGTTGAAGAAGAGCTGCAGAAACACAACGTGCCATTCCTCAGCAGTTATAAAGCCACTCAGACCAGAGCCAGAGTCCAGTGCTCACTGTCAGATCCACAGCTGGTCTCAGGAGCGCTGATAGATGTGGCCAAACACCTGGGCAACCTGTCCTTCAGAGTCTGGGAGAAGATGAAGGACAAGGTCCACTTCAGTCCTGTCATTCTGGACCCAAACACTGCAAGTGGCTGGCTCCATCTGTCTGATGATCTGACCAGTGTGAGAGATGGAGACACAAAGCAGCAGCTTCCTGACAATCCAGAGAGAAACACAAAGTATTCCCATGTTTTTGGCTCTGAGGGCTTCAGCTCAGGGAAACACAGCTGGGAGGTGGAGGTGGGAGATCATCCTGACTGGAATGTAGGTTTGGTTAAAGAGTCAGTTGACAGGAAGGGAAAGATATTTGTTTCACCAGAATATGGAATCTGGTGTTTATTGCATCGCAGTGGAAAATACACTAATGGTCTTAATGAGACTGTCAGAGTGAAGAAGAGTCTCCAGAGGATCAGAGTCCAGCTGAACTATGACAGGGGGAAGGTGTCCTTCTACGACCCTGAAGACATGACTCACATCTACACTCACAGAGACACTTTCACTGAGAAACTCTTCCCATATTTCTATGTTGGAGAGGCTGGTGATGCTAAAACTGCTGATATCAAAATCTGTCAGACTGATATTTCCTGTCATGTTCAGGAATGTAAATTAATTGGTCCAACTTTTAACTTTAAATATTTGTTATCATGATTGTTTGAGGTTTATTAGACTCTAAACACATCATCACATCTATTATTATGTCTAAAGCAGATCTGATTTGATGTTGAGGGTCACAAATGTTTTTACTCACAATTTTAATTTTCCATCTAAATTGGTTTTCATGCACCAAAGTGAAAAAATGTACACCTTTTTAAAAAATTATTTAGAAAGTTCATAGTCACATTTGAAATAAAATTAAGACATTACTCTGACCTCAATGTCTGTCTAGAGAACATTAGAAAAATCTGGGTAAATAATACATGTTAATACAAGTTTAAACTGGATAGAAAGATGAAAACAAACATATTTACTGTATTTATATCATCTGGCCTAAACTTTGATACAGGTATACATATTTAGATCATAACTTAGTCTGGTCAGCAGCATCTTGTTTTTAATCAGATCACAATAAAACATAAACTGTATCCACTACAACAAATATGTTGTTTCTTTAACTTTTATCATCATCAGACATCAGTTTCTGTTTGTCAGATTTCAGTTTTTACTCTCAGAGTCTCAGTGGTTCAGAGGATCAACACACATTCTGGATCTGACTGATTGTCTTTTTTATAATTTGTTGTTGAGCGTCACATAAATTGTTTTTCTGTCTGAAATGAAATTACTCTAAGTTGTTTTAATTTTTGTTTACACTTTTCAGGCAAACTGACTGCAAAGTGATTTCCATTAAATCGTTGTTTTCAGCTGAAACCTGTACTTTCAAAATCTTCAGTCATTAAGTATTTAGTTATATTTTATTTTGCTAACATTTATGAAGAAAGTCACACCTGCTTTTGACTTTCTCTTTAATGGAGATCATGAGAATATTTGTTTATGTTGTTTTGTAATTACAAAATGCTGAAAATGTTTCACATCATCAGGAGACAAACTTGGTAAATCAAAGCTGATTGTTTTGTTTTCAATCAAACAACATTGTATAGTAGTATCAGTCATCAGTTTTTATTTTTAAAATTTTTTTCTGATGAATTATTTCAGTTTTGTATCTGTTGGGTTTTTTCTGAGGAAACAAATGTTTAATATTTATTTTAATTCAGTATTTGATTCTCACAGTGCTTCTTCAGATGTATGTGACATTTGTTGTGTGTAAACATGGTCAATAACACAAATGTCCAATGTCAATGTCCAGATCAACATATGATCAACATAGAGGAAATACCAGCAGGAGCATAACTATAACTAATAATAACTATATGTTTTTGAAATGTAGCCTACATCAGATGGATGCTGCTTCACACGATGTGTAATTAAATTACCAGCAGCTTTTTTTCAGAATTATGTGGTAGTCAGTCAAACAGTCGTGTGATTTTACAAACAAATGTAAAAAATATAATAAACACAGATCATAAAAGACAATTGTAGAAAATACAATAGTTATTCTTAATCTATTAATGATTAAATAACTGTTTCGTTTCTTATTTTCTTTCTGAAAAAACTGATTGTATATAAAGAAACCTGAATCAGCCTCATACCACCCTGATGAAGCTGAACAGCTGAAAACGTGAGGAATAAAACATGTCATACTGGAGAAGAGTTGTGCAGCTTGTTTAATACTGATGGAGTTTTATTGATTTTCACGCTGGTCTGTACCTCACTCTGTAAGTGTATGTGTGTGTGTGTGTGTGTGTGTGTGTGTGTGTGTGTGTGTGTGTGTGTGTCCTCAAAATAGAAACGGTCCGAAATCTAATATATTTTGAACTCTGAACATTTTATTTCCACTTTCTGCTGCACAGTGCTGCAAACAACTCTTATATTACTTGTAGTTGTTAATCTTATAATTATCCCAACTACTATCCTTGATCAAAATGAATGAATGAAATAAATACTTAGTATACTCGATACTTGTGTTCTTTGTATCGTGATTGTTATTTCTACATTTACTGTGATAAAATGTCTGAAAAAGACTCTAATCTCAAATAGCATGGTCTTGTGTTTTGAAAATAGGATGACACCATCCAATTTTTTCTCATCAAGTTGTAAAAGTGTTAAAAAAAGACTGATACTGATACAATTTCCACAATTGCTATAATAATATGTAGATGCTGCTGCTGCCTTTGATGCTGTTCGTTTAAATTATGTGTAGTTTGTAAGTAACTGTAAGTTTATAACTGTAAGTTAGTTTTGTATGTGGTTGTTTTTTTGTCCTGCTGGAGACGAGTTGTTAATTATATTCATGTATGCTGTGATTATTTGATGAATCAGAGTTCTTATATGAATCAGCAGCAAGTTATGTCAGTCATAAAGGAGCAAGAACTGTCCGTCTACAAAGTCAGAGAGAGTATATATTTTTTTGTATGGACCCTTTACTAATACACTCAACTAGCTTTGATTGACTTTTGATCTATTCCCACAAAGAGGCAGTTCAACTTTATGGTAAGCCTGTATATACATATTGTTTAATAAAAATGTTATCTAGAAATTGGCTTTATTTATTACTTTTTGATGCATTATTTATTATTATTTCAAGTATTCTTTTTAAAAATGGCTTTAAATAGGTAAGTTTTCACATTCTATCTCTCTGTAACACTCAACAAACTTGATTTTATCTTCAGAAGGTTTAATTCACTTAATTCCGTTGTAGGTGATGCCGCTCTTATTCTGAAAAATCAAGCGGAAGTCGTATCTTGGCAGAGCCGTGAGGTAAACAAACTGTCGCCACTACTTCCGGTGATGTTCACAGGTATTGTACTGATGTTCAAACATTTGACTCAAAGTTAGACGTCTTTTCCACAGATAAGTCATACTCTAGTCTAGTCGTTTTTGAGACGTTTCCAGTTTCAGGAATACGTTTTTACAGCCAAGCATGCAAACAGCTAGTCAGTGTAGCTGGGCTAACGGTAGCCATAGAACTGAAGCCACACTGCTAAGCTAACTTAGCTTCGTTTGTCGATGTGCACACACCTGCAGCGATTTAGCTAGCTATAGCTGCCTATTCCCTACAGTAAGTACAAATGTATGTTTATATCAGGAATGGCAAGTTAATTACCGTTCGCAACGAATCCTGCAAATACATTAACATCCGTTGTACTGGTGTTGAGGCAGAAATTGGCATCTTAAACCTAGAAAAATAAACTATCTGTGTGACTACGTGACACAAGAGGTGAGTGATAAAATGTGTATGTAATAATTTGGTTGACATACCCTGTAATAGCAAAGCATATTTTCTAAACAAACATGTTACAAGTCCCTCTACACTCTATAATATTTGTTACCTCACTGAGATGTTTTGCCTTCACTGTGGAGACAGGTGTGCAGTCTGGCACTAGAAGGCTGCTGTCACACTAATATGATGAAGGGGGACAGTTAAATCTGTGTTTTGAAGCCAGTCATGGTCCAACATGCCACTTATACTTAACTAAAGGACTAAGTCAAGCGTTTTCATATAAGAACTGAACAATATTTGCACATTTATAGATTGTAGATTTTATAAAGAGGCAGAAGGACTAGTCATTTTGAGAATTATTAACAGAATAATTACATTTTTGTGACAAACTATTAGCGGACACAAATTTCATTACAAAGCTGGCTATTTGCCTTATCTAGATACAGCATAAGACTTCTCACAAATGGTACCAGAGCTGAAACAGTATTCTGATGATCATGTTTGTCAAGCAGAAATAACACACATGATCAGATATGAGGATTTGCTGCTTTTTCTTTGTCTTGAGTATCGTTTGTCAAAAAAAAAAAAAGCATTTTTAATATGTCACTGTTGCATTTTTCACTATTTTCTGTCAAGGTAGACCAAACCATTAGTCAAATAATCAATAGAAATGACTGCAACCCTGAATATTACAGTAGCAAGTGATTGGAGGAATGAATGAATTAAATGTATTAATGCATAGTTATTGGTCTGTGATGTTACTGTAGTTCTGACAATGGTTGGTGAAAGGCATATAATTGTCTTATAGTAAAATAAATCTTTGGGTTTGTACTCTTTGTTGGACAAATACAACAGTCTGGGAGTTTGTATTATGGATATTTTCTCTTTATTATGACAAATATGTTTAATCTACTAATCGATGAAAAGAATTGGCAGATTGATCACTAATAGGCCTGCAAAAAATTATTTTCATTATCAATAAATCTGACAATTCTTTTAATGACTAATCGATTAAACATTCACTTGATAAAATATCAAAGAAATGTAAAATAAATGCTAATCACAATTTCCAAGACCCCAAAGTGAAATCCTAAAATAGTTTCTTTTTTCCAACAGTCCAAAACCCAAAGACTCTTAGAGACCCAAAGCCCTCCTAGCCAATCTAGCATGAAGTGTCCATCACCTTTCTTATTTTCAGTTTATCTGCTGATAACATCCTTTCCAGCTGATTTCAATCAATTCTTTCTCTCTCATGTTTTCACTGAGCTGAGTATCATAAACCTCATGCTCTCACTTCTTTAATTTTACTCAAGGTTAAAGGAAATCCACAATAAATTGAGATGGATGCTTTAAAATGCAGGCTTATAATTGCCAGCCGTGACAATGTTAGCTGGTAATGTCATCACCTTGTGAGTCTCTGTGTGCGTGTTTGTGTGATCACGTGTCATCCTGGCAAATTGTGGTCCTGGAGTCACATTTGCTTGTGGGAACTACCATAGCAGATTTACTTAAAGCAGGTGTTCATATGTTTGTCTGTCCTCATTTATTAGAAATGCAAACACATTGTGACCCTGATGATCAATTCTGCATGTTTTTGCTCTACTAGGCCTCCTAAATGAAAGAGACTCCAAGCGACACACTCTGATGATTATGTAGAATGATGGACAACCTGGCAGCAAATAAGAGCAACATACCCTGTCAGTCATGGGCAGGCCAGAATGGCTGGTCCACAGTTTCAGCTCAAGGATCCATCTTCAGTCCACTGCCCAGCTCTCAGCATCTCAGCCTGGACTTGTCCTCTGGCCAAAGACCCTCCTGCGACCACCTGCAGGCATCCATCCACAGCTGTATCAGTGACATCAGCACCTTACCGTCCACTCACCGCACTGCCCTGTATGAAACATCTCACAGTAGCAGCAATTCCTCATCCATCGCGCTGTTTGCCAACACTGCTATCCCAAGTTCCTCCCACGTTATGTCCTTTGCTCAGCAAAACCCTCACACGTCATCAATGCTGCTAACTACAAACCAAGGAAAAGATGTACGCCCACTATCTCTTCCCCAAACAAACCAAGCTCCACAGCCCTGTAGGCCCCAACAGCTACCACTTCTCTCAACCCAAGGCCATTACAAAGCATCATTTCAACCTCCATTCACCAATCAGGGTTTACCAAACGGACTTCAAGATCTACCCATTAGCCTGTCGTCATGTGGACAACAACATGTAAGTACATCTCAAGCTACTTCTGATGGAGCTAATCTGGAGTTTGTGTCTGGAAACACTCACAGTTGTGCTTCATCCTCTTCTCAGGAGCAGCGTCAGTGGATACCTTCATCACACTGCAGGGGTAAGTGCTGCTTGTAATACCTTTGTGATTTGTGGCTTGTGGCATGTTCATCCTTTACTGGAGGATGAAAAGCCTCATTAGTGTGGTAAAACATGTTGGATGTGATGGATCGATCTAAACCAGGGTGGCCCAAAGTTCTTCTTGAGATTTTGACTTCAAATTAGGGATTCTACAAATGTAAAGAGAATTTTTTACCCCACAAAAAATAAAAAGGCATACAAGGGGATTTATATTATTTGTTTTGGTTGTAGTTGTAGTTGTAGTTAGTTGAATCAAGACCTCTCTAAAAGAGTTTGAACAAAAACTTAACGTTATGATTTTCATGAAAGGAGAATTTATGTCAGACTGTATATGTTTCAGGTAGTGGCTCCTGTGTTTATATTCATTAATCAGAAGATGTTGAGACAGGTAACAAGGAGGATCATTACAAAAATAACTTATCATTAAAAAAAACTAAAAAAAACATCTCACACTACAGATTAGTCGTTTATTCAGACAGGCACTACAGTTCAGTTTGCAGAAGTTTTGGATGTTGCCTACAATTTCCTTTCACAATGTTTAACTTAATCCTCTTTTCCTCAGGAGCTGCTAACAAGTCTGTCCCCGATGCAGCAGCTCATCCTAACAAAGAGCCATCTCAGGGAGGAAACATTACTGCACCGGTATGAAATTTACAGCACGTTGAAACTAGTATCTACCAAATGATTGTTACCTGTTAGCTACCATCATGTTGACATTACCCGGGAGAGTTTTATGGAAGAATATTACCTTAAGATTACACCTTCTAATTTTTTATTTGTTTTGTACTTATCTGCTTTCAGGCCAACAATGACATACGGCGCACGGTGCTTTTACATCAGCGTGCACAACTACTTGAACAACTGGCAGAGTTGAATAAACATGTAAGTGTGTGTGTTAATTAAAAATTCAATATTATTTTGGATAGTTCCTACATAGTGCTACTGTATGATTTTATAAAACTTAAAATGATAAATTGCTCAAATCTCGGTTATGGATAAGATTAGAGATAAGTCCACACAGTTTCTCTCTGTTGACATCTCTTCTGTCTATTAAGCTGGAATCGATACCTCCAGATGACAGCAGTGATGGGCAGACACCACACACAGCTGTTCAGGTAGGTTAAGATGTTTTAGATGCTGCAGTTCAATTTGCAATTGAAAAAGTCCAACAATTCATATCTAGAATATGTGTAAAAATATTATACTGTTGTTGTCATCACTTTTAGTCTCTCTCACCAACGGATGACTTGTCCCAATATGAACAGAATAAGACCAGTGATGCACAGCAGGTTCAGTCAAAGGTAGCTCCACATTAATTTATTATATTAACATGACTAACAGCTCCTTTCATAGGTCCACTCATGCTATCATTTAAATGATAGTCAAGGTTCATGACTGTTACATTTTCACTGTTCTGTTTTTCAGTCACAGTCGCAACTTTCAGCGGATTGTTCATCACCTGCATCCTATGATGAACAGAATGAGACCTTTGATACACCAGAAGATCCAATGTCAGATGCAGAATCAGTGGTACCTACCTCTATTTTTTCTGTTTGTTTCTTTAATCCTTAACAAATGGCACATTTTCATGTTCTTAGTATTAGTGTAAAGCAGATGATCATTTCTGAGCGTGTGATGTATCAGAGCATAACCCACAGTCATTTTTGGGTATGTTCTCTTGGCTATGTTGCATTTATTTGTTACGCCCTGTAAACATTAGTGGCCGATCACACCAAGCTACGCTGCTAGAAATGCAATGCCAGTAAAACGATTCTTTTCCTATGGTTCAGGTGTCTATCATGCACTCCTCTCTAGTGCCACCCATCACGTTTTAGTAGTGGTTTTTACACATGCATAAAAGAATATTCTTAACTTTTCAGCACAAGGCATGGAGGCCTGAATATAAACTTAACATACATTAGTAAATTAAATACTTAAGTATAATGAAGATGAATTATACATCTTTTAAAAACAAATCTCTCTCAAATTAAATGTGGTGAGTTAGCATAGAGATATTTGTGTCTTTGTAAAAAAAAAATTAAATAGAAGACTTTTTTTTTTCTTTCAGAAAAAAGAAAACACCTCAGCTGAGGATGGCAGTGATCTTGATTACATTCCTGAAAGTAATGGGGACTTCTCTGATTTCCAATCTGACAGTAGCTCTTCAGATGAATCCAGTCACAGCAAGCCCTCCATCCCCACAGACGAAAGACCTTCTCTCCCAGAGAAAAGAAGAGACGAATCAGGAGGTTCTTTGTTGAAGGCCAAAAGTGTCAGTCTTCCAAAACAGATATGTGCAGCTAATCTGAAGAAGTCCTCTGAAACTGTAGTGTTGCCCAGTACGAATACTAAAGAACAACGTCATTATGACAGGAGGAATTATTGTGTATTCTGCTCTAAGCCATTATCCAAAATGGCACGACATTTTGTGCAGGCCCACAGCGACAAAAAAGAGGTTGCAGCTGCTTTTCAGTATCCCATAAAATCCAGAGAAAGACAAAAGATATGGAACAGACTAATAAATCAAGGAAACTTTGCTCATAATAAAAAGGTCTTGAAAAGTGGGAAGGGCCAGCTTGCCGTCAGAAAAAGACCAAATTACATGAGACAAGCCAGAGACTTTCTTCATTGCCTTCACTGTCGAGGCCTTTATATGAAGAATGCCTTGTTCCGACACGTGAAGTTGTGCCCAGAGAGAGGGAAGAATGGAAATGAATCAGGGATCGGAAGAAATCGTATTGCAGTACGCTGTGTGCTTGAAGCTTCAGACGACCTTGGCATAACCGATGGTTTTAAAAGCATTCTCACCAAGATGACTTACAATGATGTGACACAAACTGTCATAGATGACACGGTTCTCTTGCAGTTTGGTGAGCTGTTGTTCAATCGTTACGGATCTGACGTGAAGAAGCATGAATATATAAGACAAAACCTTCGTCAGATAGCAAGACTTGTACTCGAAGCTCAAAAAACAACCCCTCTTAAGAAACTGGAGGACTTCTTCCTCCCTTCAAGCTTCCCACATGTGGTGTCTGCAGTGAATGTGCTGGCAGGCTACGATCCAGAAAACAAAAGGTACCGCATTCCCTCCCTTGCCATCAAGCTTGGCTACCACCTACAGAAGACCTGTGGTATTGTCAAGGAAAATGCAGTCAAGAGTGGTAATGAAAGTTTGGCAGAATCTGCACAGAGCTTTCTCTCAGTTTACCAGAAAAAATGGAACAAGCTCGTTTCTTCAGGTGCATTGTCATCCCTGAGAGAAACTAAATCAAACACAGACAAGAAGGTGCCTTTTGCTCAAGATGTAAAGCGCCTGAGTTTCCACATGGAGAATGTTCATCTTATTGCTGAGAAAAAACTCAGAGACAATCCCTCCACAGAAAACTACACTGCTCTGGCCAAGGTAATACTCGCTCGAACAATAATTTTCAACCGGAGAAGAGCCTCGGATGTATCGTCGCTGCAACTAAAGGATTTCATGTCACGGAAGCAGTCAGAGTTGCTTGCTGGCATGGAGTTCTCGGTGTCGGACTTGGAAAGAACCTTGTGTGGGTTCTTCCCTAGAGTTGACATACGGGGAAACTGTGGAAGGATGTTTCCTGTGTTACTAAAACCAACATTTGTGTCTGCTATGGAGCTTTTAGTAGAAGTTCGCGAGACATGTGGAGTCCCCAGTGAGAATCCCTTCCTGTTCGGCCGACCACAGGCAATGTGTTACTCCAATGGATCGGATTGCATCCAAAAATATGTCAAAGAATGTGGAGTTAAAGACCCTGAAGCGCTGACGGCTCCAAAGATCAGGAAGCATTACGCAACAATGGTACAGCTGATAACCCTGGATGAAAATGAGGCCGACCAAATTTTAGGCCCTAATAATCAAGTCAGAGCGCTGCGACAGAACAGCAGCATGCAGCTGGATGACATCGAAATAGACTTTGATGGTAAGAATATTTTTATTTGTTTTAGATGATTCTGATGTGAATTAAGTTTTACATAGTTTGAGATTAAATGCAGGATTTATAAAGGTTGTCAGTCTGTCATTAAACCAAGAAACGGTGGCACATGATACCAGAAAATGAACAAAAATATTGGAACCCAAAACTTGTCTTAGTGCCATACTGTGGCTCACTCATTCTCTGGCTTTTTCTGCAATAATATAAGTGTGTGTTCGTGTAAATGTGTGTATAGAGTATGTAGATGGGATATATAAAGGAAGACGTTCTCTTTTTGTTCAATGCAGAGGGATTACAGCCTGCACGAGGAGAACAAGGTGGATCATGGAATCGCAGTCAGCGTCCCAGCGCACGCCATGTCAATTCAGGCAAAAAATGTAGAGATGGTGATTATTAACAGTCATACTAACTTTTTTTTTTTTTTTTAAGTGTGGGCCACTTTGGTTGAAATTGTTTTAATCAGAAATCTGCATATGGGAATCATTTAAAACTTTTCATAAATATTTTGATTTAAAAAATGTAATTTGAATACCAAACATTGCGTTCATGCTGATCAAAGGAGAGTTGGTGTCAAAGCATGACATCAAATTACTAAAGATGGTGAAGATGGACAGGATTTAGGGTTTGGACAGTGCAAAGAGTGTGGCAGTAATGACAATAAGATCTGTCTTGAACAAACATTTATGCTGCGCTCAGACGACACAAATTTTTGGATCAATTAACCACATAAGGAGAAACTTAACAGATGTGAGATGCAAGAACTGGAGGCGAGATTTTACTCTCCATTTAAAACCATGTCAGCAGTAGTTTGCTAGCTAACGTCAGCCTCAAGGGCTAGGGCGCAACACCATCAGCTGCTTTGTGATGTCATGTTGGAAATTATCAGGGCAGCCTGATGAGTCTGCCAGCAGTTGGTGAGGTTTAATACTGGATCTGTAAACCCTTCCCACTACCAGAGAACATCGGTGCTTACCAAAGCCCGGGACCAGATTTCTCCTCCAATTGTCGGGAGATGTGAATCAAGGATAATTAGGACCAAAACTCTATTTGAACCTTAAGATGAAGACATTTCACTGTGTAATCTTAAAGAATCTTTTTAGGGCTTGTTTTTTTAGTAATGGCACAAGTTCACTCTTTTCCCTTTTACCCTACAGGTGCCCAAATCAGCAGCAAACATAAATGGCAGGAAGCAGAGGTTCTTGCTGTTGAGAGACACATGATGCGTTTCATTAAAGGTCACAGAATCCCTCAGAAAGACGACTGCATTCAGTGTCTGGAGGCTGAGCCAGATGCACTGAGGACCCGTTCATGGAAAGGTGTGAAGGACTACGTCAGAAACAGGATAACTTCCCGAAAAAATCATAGAAAATGTGGTGCGAAAGACACTGAAGCTCAGACATCAAAAAAGACCAGGAAGCATGAAACAACAACACCACAGCTGATGAATCTGGATGGAAGTGAGGCGGGCCAAACTGTAGGTGCTGATAATCAAGTCCAACAACTGCGACAGAACAACTGCATGCAGCAGGATAACGTTGAAATAGGCTGTAATGGTAAGAATTTGTCTTTATATTTTCCCCTTGAGCAGCTCCTTTCATACAAAATTAACTTTAAGTCATACATCACAGTTTTGAGATTAGCATTGCGAAACACTTCTTGAATGGACGTTAAAACATGACCTCTATTGAATAACTTACATTGGTCAATTTAATCTGGTGTCATAAGGCAAGTAAGTGGAAATCAGTGCTGTGATCTATTAGAAGCATTTTTTGTTTTAGTTGTTGAATTTCTAAATTCATAAATCTAATGCTCTAACAAAAAGAAAAAAATCCAGTGTCTGTGGCTCTCAGAGGCCTTGAATAAACACATTCAATCATTTCATTAGGCCTGAATAAAATGATTGGATGACTTAAATGCCTGTCTACAAACATATCTGACTACCTGAGTGCACTCAAACGTGCAGCCAGTATTTCCCAATGCTAACATGCTCACTTGACAGCTGTAAGTAATAACAAGCCATTTCCGTTTTTTACTTTCTGTGTGTGTGTGTGTGTGTGTGTGTGTGTGTGTGTGTGTGTGTGTGTGTGTGTGTGTGTGTGTGTGTGTGTGTGTGTGTGTGTGTGTGTGTGTGTGTGTGTGTGTGTGTGTGTGTGTTCTTAGATGTGAATGAGATATGAGGTAGTTTCATATGGTTAGTGATGACAACAATGCGCTGCTCTTGGAGGGGTGGCTTCGGAGGGAGGCCTGACTGGAGGTGGTGGGATTTTTTTTCCAGTTAGATGTGTTCAAAGTATAACATGCTCCTGCTCGTTTGTCTAAGATCAACCCAAGCAGTAATATGATTTAATGACTCAAGATCTTGAGGGCAAACCAAATGTTGTAACACAGACCTTACTGGGTGAAAAGAACAGAGGGTGACCAGTATCCTGAGAGGCCACTGATTAAATTGTGTCATTCATGTATACGGCAGAACGGTGACCACAAAATGGCTTTTGAACAAGAATTGAGCCTTGTCTGGGTGCTGCACTGTGGCTCACTTATTTCTCTGGGGTTTCTGCAGTTATATAAGTGGTTGTGTGTGAATGTGTGGATACATTATGTAAATAGGAAATGTGAAAGAAGACTTTCTCCTTTTGTCTTCAATGCAGAGAGATTTACACCCGCAAGAGGACAACAAGCTGCATCATGGACTCACAGTCAGCATGCGGGTGCACACTATGGCCAAGCAGAGTTTTATCATGGCCAAGCACACGGAGCAACAACACGGGCCATCATGACTGCGCCTCAAAAATCTGTCAACTCGGGCAAAAAAGGTAGAAATGGTGATCATCAACAGTCATTCTATACATTTCCTTTATTTTTTTTTTAAGTTAAACAAACTTATGTTTGATAAACAATAACAGTAGTCGTTTGAAAGATTTAAATGTCTGGTGTGTTTTATAGTAGAACAAAAATTAGACGGCTTGGTAAAGAAATAGAGCACTGCGCAATTAAAGGTTCTTGTTGATTGTTTTTAATTTTTTTTTTATTTGAGATGGCACCAATTCACTCTTTTCCCTTTTACCCTACAGGTGCCCAAAATAGCGGTGTACATAAATGGCAGGAAGCAGAGGTTCTTGCTGTTGAAAGACACATGATGCGCTTCATTAAAGGACACAAGGTCCCCCAGAAAGACGACTGCATTCAGTGTCTTGAGGCTGAGCCAGAAGCACTGGGGACCCGTTCATGGAAAGGTGTAAAGGACTACGTCAGAAACAGGATAACTTCCCTAAAAAGACAAAAAGGAAGTTCCAAAGCTACAAAAAGTAACTGGTCTGGCCAAGTGGAGTCACAATCTTATTGGACCAATTGAAAGTGAAGAGACAGACCGGAAACGAGGGGGAGAGAGAAGAGATCACAACATGCCACAAAGGTCGCTGCTGTAATCGAACTGTGGAGTTGTAGTTCAGCCATCAAGGCAGTCTGGATCCACAGCAGAGTGTGTTGGGTATTTTCACCACTTGTAGTCTTGATATGTTGTCAAAGGCAAAATCTGTTTTGTGCAACTTTTCCTTTTTGTGACATTGTTAGTGTTTCAGTCCGTTAAGATTGCCAAGAATAGACTGATATTTGAACATTTTTGTTTTTGTGTGTTATGGTTTGTAGTTTTTCTGTTATTTTGCACAGTATATCTTTCACCATTTCATTGTATCAAGTTCATTTGGACTGAGATAGCTCATATATACTGACAAATTATTTACAGATTTAGCTAAATGATTGCTAATTAAGTTTTTTTCCGCAAATTGACCTCTGTGACCAATTTATCTAGTATACTGTATTTCGTTACTCTGTTTGGTACACTGCTATACTTTAATTTGTTGGATTTTGTATAACAATTTACCACCAATAAAGTGCCCAGAATAATGTTCTTGGAATTCATTTGTGAACAAATGCAAAGGTTACCTGTATTCCACTCATAAAATGATGAACTCATGGTATTTCAGTGATTTGTTCAGCCCGTCAGGCCTCATCTCTGGCATGTATGTATGAATGACAAGCATAAAGGCAGTTGTGGATGAAGTGACCAGATATTGTGCTGATGTACTGGCAGCATACTGTACTTAAAGTACCCAAAGTAAACGTAGTCATTGGGAAGCAGAACTGCCCCTGGTCTGCTGGTAGATCCACCAGTACACCATCTTTATGGTCCACTTAAATAAACACAGCATACCTTTAACAACATATTATTCTATAAACTTATTCTGAAGGGGCACTTTGTAGTTCTGGAGAATAATTTCAGCATTTTAATATTTACAATATTAATGAGGCAATAATGCAAACTGAGAAATATTTGTTTTTTCATAAACAAGCTGTTCTCAGAGGAAAATAAGGTCCCCAACACTGTTTGAAGATAGAAAGGTGGCAGGGTCCGCCAAATATAAACAAAGTAAAACAGTATGAAATTGTGTTGTCCTTTAAGGTCAGATTGTTTATTCAGTCATGATAATGAAGAGGGATTGTTTAGGCATTAAAAGTCTTGCTCTTCAGATTAAAATTTCACCCCCAAAACTACATCGTGCACCTTTAACAGACTTTGTGTAAAGTTTTAATCTGATAAGTAATTATAACTGCAATATTTTCTTCTGAAATATTAAAATTGTACTGATAGTAACGCAGACAGAAACTGAACTGTAATTTAGGATAATTTAGGAAGTCCTCTGGTAGTTTAAAGCTTTTTACTTCGTATTAAATTGTATTTTATTTCTTTAACCGTGGCTGGCTTGTTTTTATTTTGAAAGGGCAGGCGGAAATGCGTTGTCGTGAATCTTGCTAGCATGATGCTAACACTGCAGCAAAAGGCTCAGGTTTATGAACGTAGCCGGTTGTGTGGTGGCTAAAATCTCAAAGTAACTCAAGTTACAGTTTGTTATCATGGAAGTCAATGCCACTGTAACGTAAAGACGAGCTAAATAACACGTTTCATCCTGTCTGGAGTGTTTCTCTTCCGTCGCAGAGGGGGAAATGAAGACGTTAACGTCAGGGACGTTGACAGACAGGTGCCGCACGCAAAGCTCCGCGTTACCGCTCATGTCCAGAGGTATCGACTCTCATCTTTTATTACTTAACATAAGACTGTTTCCTTCAGATGTTGTTTTTTTTATCTCAACCTCTCTATTTATGAGGAGCCGCTGGTTGCCCAGTGGTCATGCCGATGCGTTCACATGATGCCATGATACCTCTGTGTTGCTCGCTAATGTTATTGAACTAGCGTTAGCTGACGACAGAATAGCATCGAATAAGCTACTTCACCATAATGATTTTTCGACAGTGTGCTATCATAAGCATGAGTTTAGATCATGTATTTATTTCCGTTAACCAGGTGGTATGACAGCTAACTACTATAGTCACACGATTCTGGTCTTGTGACTATAGTAGTTAGTAGTTAGTGTTTTCAAAGATGAGAAATAACACCAAAAAAAAAGCTTAATTTTGCTAGTTATGTGCAAGTGACCACTGTCACAAGGATATCGGCCTGTCTCAGAAGAGAGCTGAGCATCACATCACGATCCTGATGGTCCATTCTGCATGTTTGTGTTGCCTCGCTAGATCCCGCCTCCGAGGAGAAACACACCTATCAGTGATGGTTATGGAAGACGATGGACGTCCCCACAGCCAATCAGAGCCAGACACCCTGCCAGGCGTGGGCGGGCCAGAACGGCTGGTCCCCAGCTTCACCTCAAGCAGCCCCCTTCAACCCTCTGCTGGGTTTTCAGCATCTCAGCCTGGGCTCACCTTCTGACCAGAGAGCCTGCTATGATCACCTGAAGGCGTCCAACCAGGGCTGCCAGAGCGACATCAGCACCTCTTCATCCAGCAACAACACTCATCACAGTACGCTTTACGCTAATAATGCTGATCAGAGTGAGCAGCGAGTCAATCCTGATGCTCGTGTGTCATCCACGGTTCCATCTGCAAGCCAAGGAAGAAACATACCTCCATGTTCTCTCCCTCTTCTGAACGAAGGGACGCAGCCATGCAAGCCACATCAAATGCCATTTTACTCCCCTTACAGCCCTTACCAAGCAATATCTCCCCCTTTGCAATCTCCATACGCACACCAGGGTTTATTGAATGGACCTCAGTCACCACATCAAAAACATCTGCCCATCAGCTCTCCATCGTTTGGACAATGTGTAAACCAGAGTCCACAGTGCACACCTCAGCCGGCATTTGAGAGGGCAAACGTGGAGTCCTCTGTCGGATACACCTACAGTCATGTCACGCCTACCTCTCCTATCCAACAGCAGCCTCAGTGGACACTTCCACAACACTCTAAAGGTAGGTTCATTTATGATGTGTACATGATAAGCTCAGATATATGTTACAAAGCTTCCCACGTGAACTGACTAGCAGGTGAGAAGCACTGGTCAGTGAAATTCTGAAAATAAATGCCCGATTGCATTGTAGGAATAACAGATATTGTTTAATCATCTATAAGCAGTCCAATAGAGCATCACTGTTTAGCCCCATCATTCAGGGTACTCATCAGGGTACACATTTTATTCGTTCTGGGAAGTGTTGGAGTCAGAATTCAGATTGTGATGATCTTCTCTGGATCTTTGCTCCATCGTCTTCTTGCATTTTGTAACTCCCCTATATTTTCCTCAGGACCCATAAATGAGTTTGTTCCCAGCACGGGTGCACAGGACAAGAACATCACACCACAGGTGGGGAGAATACAGCAACAGCGACACAACTCTCACACAAATGATTATTTCCCTAATCGATACATATCTTCTAAGGTGTTGTTTTGTTCAACCAACAGTCCAAAACCACAAATACAGATACATTACCTCATTGCCATGTATCCTGCAAACAGCTGTGATTAGAAAAGAAAAATAGTATTTAAAACTATGTTGCATCTTTCTTTAGCTGACTTCCAAAACACTCGCCAGATCAACATCTTCACACACAAGGTGGCTGACAGGGGCCATCACAATCAACGTTGTTTGGTTTTTGGATGTCTTTCTTGACTCAGTATTGCTGCAGTCTTACTGATAACAGCCTAGAAAAACAAAATCTACTAGAAATAGCATCAATGGGTTGAAATAATGTCAAAGTTTCATTGTTTTTCTCTACAGTCTCCTAACTCTGAGTCTCGTTACGGCCTGGACCCAGAGCTCCTGCCCAGTGCTGTAAGTTCATCTTTTCTGACTGACTCCTCCAGCTCCTCACCAATGATGTTTATTGCCTGTTACAGTACATCTTTAAGAAAAGCAGCAGATTGAATGAATGTATTTATTTTATTTATTTTGTAAGAGATCATGCCTCTTTGGAGGGAAGAGTTATCATACTTCTGCTGATTGATATGGTTTCACTTGTGTGTCTCTCTGTACGTCTCAGGTGAAGGTGATTGCAGAGGACAGGGCAGAGTGGGAGGGCAAAGTCTTTGTCTCGGAGCCTTTTTCCCGTCTTCCTCCTCTGGCAACTACTTCTTGTACCGTAGAGGACAGAGGTAAACGCACACAACACTGTCTGCAACTTTGTCACAGAGATGTACTCCATTAAAATGTATGTTAGATATCCTACTTAACGCTGCATCAACATGACTTGCATCATATGGTATGGTTCAGCTCTGAATTACAAATATGATATTTTGATGTGCTTGTCAGTTTTTTATCCTTCAGGCCTTCTTGTCACCGTGTTTTTAGACAGCCGTTATGTCATTCCCGACCCGTCTCTGTCGAACTCTAGGTAATGCGAGTCCTTCGGCCATCCGCTCCATTTCGTACTGCGTGCCCTGTGAAGGTCAGACTGCCCTACTCAGCCGTCTGCCGCTGGGAGCTGTGGTCACCCCCCTGGTAAAACAAAATGCTGGAGAGGTCAGTTTATAGCTACTCTGCTTATTCTGTAATATATGTGTTGGAATAACTTCAATAACAAAATACAAACTTAGAATTGGAGAAATATTTAGGGCAGTTTTTGCATGGAACTGAGGCCATTTTGTAACGCTTCAGAGATCCTGAGATATACAAATGTGAATTTAAGGTGTATGTGTGTGCGTTGCCTCTAGAAGCCCCTGCCGGTGTGCAAAGAGGCCGAGTGTGTTACGGGATGTGGCTGGTGCGGAGCCTCCATGTGCCCGGCGATGGGCTGGCAGGACTGTGGACAGAGGTTTTACTGCCCCTTCTGTGGTAAACTCAGTGAAGGTAAGATTTCACATTGAGCATCAAAGCCTCAAGACAGCGCTCATACATGATCTGTAGTTGAGGTTCAGTGACAGAAAAGATGGCTGTTTTTTTCACACATTGTAGCGAAACGTTTGGTTTGTCCAATACCTACTCTACTCACAGTAATAGTAAAAATAAAACTTTATTTATATAGCACATTTTATACAGCATTTTATATGGCATGCGGCCTTACTTTGTCTCTCCTGTCCTGTGTATTAGTGCCGTGGCAACACTACCAGCCCACCAAAGGGGTGGAGGGGGTTCGGGTGGATAAAGACAAGAGGCCAGAGCTCAATATGGGCTCTTACGAGATACTCAATTCTCAGAAGGTTAGTTCCATCTTCTACCATTGTTAGTTTTGTTTGTTTGTTAGTTGTCATTGCTTGTTCTTGAGTATGGGCTTAGTCAAATGTGTACATGTGCAAATATGTGCTTCTTTTCTGTGTTTTTTAACTTTACAAACTTAATATTTAGTGTTGGTATTTCTGATATTTATAGACCAAAGTTATTATATTTATTATTAATTTAGTAATAAAAAAAAAACGTAATAGGTCATAGTTGCACGCACCCATAATTTAATATAGAGAACTGGTATATTATAACTGGGTCAACAGTGGGAAGAGTGAATTCAACGTCATTACACAACTTTAGCGACGTACTTGAAAATGCAACTTTTTAGAGATCAAGAAAATGTCACATTACTGGCGCCCTTTAAAGACCTTTAACAGTCTCAGAATAACATGGGTAAAGATGCTATGTGTGTGTTTTAAACTTTTGTTCTTTATCTCAGGGTGAACCTGCTGCACTGCTTCTAGCCATAGATGTTTCTCCCTCAGCACTAAGAGGAGGACATCTGGAGTTTGCAACACAACAAATACTCGCCCTGCTCACTTCTCTTAAGAGGTAAAACACGACCACATTGCGCTATATATGCACACACACACTCTATCACAGTCTGCTCAGTAGTAACCTTTATACAGGTTTGGAAACACTGGGAATATAGGGAAGATGGTCTGTGATCTAGTTTGCAGCAGGCAATCTTTAACGTTTCATTTAATTCGTGTAGGGAGGATGGTGATGCCTTGTCGGACGTCCGTGTTGGTTTGATGACGTATGACAGCAGGATCCACCTGTACGACCTCAGCCCCGCCCTGTCCCGGCCACACATGCTGGTCATCACTGAGACAGAAGAACTGCAGCTTCCTGTGAGGGAGGGGCTTCTGGTGTCCCTGAAAGACTGTATCGACAGTATCGAAAGGTTTCAGCTGACCGTTCTGTCAGATGTATTTTAATGTCAAACTGAATTATGCACACGAGTGTGCTCATAGTTTCATACAGCACTCTTGTTCATGTTCTAGAGCAAGCCAGCCAAAATCTGTCGCAAGCTAGTGATGTTCTCTCTGCAAATAGAAGTGATAATAATAGACGGGAAAATATTTTCATCACTTTGCCTTTCTTTTTTTGGATCAAGTGATTATTAACTGCCTGTTGTCTGTTTGTGTAGTGTGTTGCAGCTTATTCCTCAGTATTCTCCGGAGTGTGATGACTCCAGCGGAGTTACCGTGGAGCTGTCTGTGAAAGCTGGGCTAGCTGTACTGAAGGTCAGTCATCACTGCACAGACTTTAATGGGTTTGTTTTCGTTGTTAACATTTCTCCTGGATTTATTGTGGCTGCACAAGGATGATGTTAGTTTACCACTTTAACTGCTAACTTTTAATCAGTGACTTGATATGATTTAAGTACTTAGTTCTGTTTGTTTCCAGGCCCTGAGTTGTCCTGGGAAGGTGCTGATCTTCCATACTGCCCCTCTGATCGAGATAGGACACACAAACTCATCCTCAGGGTTCTTTGGCTCCAACAAACCAAAGGTGTGAAACGCACACACACACACACCCTGTGCAGTTGGGGCGGCTAAAGCAACATTGTTTGCAAAAACAAAGACAGTTTCATTAATTCCCTTCTCTTTTATTTTTTCCCAGTCAATCTTTCAGCCATCCGAGCTCACCATCTCATTGGCCAAGGAGTGCGTCAGCCATGGCTGTGGCGTTCACCTGTTTCTCCTCTCCCAGCAAGACGTGGGCGGAGCTTGGCCGGGGCACATTCCACATCTAACAGGTGGACGTCTGCACACCTACAGCCACCTCCAGGTATCAGTAGTTCCTCCCATTGTAGCACTGGAAATGACGTTAAATGAACTACATAAAGAAGAAATATCATTTTAATAGTTGATGAGCTGCTATACATTTACCACTAGTAGCAGTTGTACCAAATTCAACAAAAAAAGTAAAAATACATAACTTACAGCTGGTTAGAGCTTCACAAATGCAAAGGGTTGCCAACTACTACTTTATCAGTGATTAAGACGAATCATTTATGAAATTGTTGGTTTCTTTTTAACTGTTTTTTGATAAACTGATGACTGGAACATGCTACTTATTCAGGTCCAGTTACAAACTGATTTTTTTTTTTTTAATTCCCACCACAGGGTGAATTAGACAAAGAGCGTTTTAGCACTGACCTAAAGAAGACTGTAGAAACGGACTCAGGCTACAAGGCTGAGCTCAGGATTTTTGTCAGCAAAGGTGAGACCTTTTTATTTTTTGTGTGATTATTCAGTTAACATCCTTTTAAAAATACCTGTGATCTCTCTCCAGATATGCGTGTGTCTGGGTGTTATGGACTTTTTATCCCTGGGCCCAGTCCTGGCCACGTCACCATGGCAACCCTTGATCACTTTACAACACTGGCTGTGGAGCTCGCGCACACCAGAGCTCTGGATGAGACGAGAGCTGTCGCCATTCAGGTAAGTTCATGTTCGTTTTTAACAATGCTTTTTAGTACATTTTTGTAAATAATTTTATAAAGACTTTTTACTTTATCAGTCATTCATAAAACAGTAACTCAGTGCGGACTGCGTTCTGATGATTGAAGAGATACTTTATGATTTGCAGTCCCTTCAACTGTCTCTTTTTAAGCATAATCCTCCTCTCTCCGCTCCTGTTTATCAGGCCGTATTGTCCTACAGCACCCAGACTGGAGACAGAAGGACCAGGGTTCACACTCTGACCCTGCGATGCTCACGTCACCTGCAGGACGCCTTCCGGCAGTACCAGGCCCAGACACTACTCACCTTCTACTGCAAAAAGAGTGAGGATCTTATACTGCGGATTAGTGCGTTGTTTAGCCGTTGTAGATAAAGTGCTTAGCAACATCAGCATATGTTCTGTTGTACATTGCTAATTAATATGACTTAAAGATTCCCTCATAGCTAAGATAGTTATTCTCTCTGTTCTTTTAAATTAAGACCACAGATATTTTCCATGAACATAGAAAGATTTGAAAGCCACTAGACAACATTGTTTTGTGTTTTGGTGTTCCTGTCTAGTTTACTGTGCAGTGTTGGAGCGCCCTCTGCAGGAGCTGAGGGAGGAACTGCAGACGGAGGCAACAGAAGCATTGGCGTCCTATCGGAAACACTGCTGCTCTGCTTCAGTGTCTGCTGGACAGGTGAGGTTATGAAACATAAAAAGAAACTACATAGCTATACATTATTCCAGAAGGTTTGTTTTTACTTTTGAAAATGTCTAAAAAGTGTAAATTCTGTTTCAGTTATTGTAGAGAAAAATCAGAATGACGTTTTTATTAACGTTATTGTCTTTTTTTTTTTTAAGCCCGCCCTGATGCATCATCTTTTTCTTGTTATATCCCTCTTCATTCACCTGCTACACAAGTTAATTTACATCTATTTTGACCATACTGTATGTACTTTGTTCTCTCTGTGTATGTGCCTGTAGCTGGTCCTCCCTCAGTACCTGCGAGCTCTTCCTGTTTACATCAACAGTCTGAGGAAGAGCGAGGTGCTGCTGCCGGGCCTGCGGAGCTCCGTCCACCAGCGGCTGCAGCAGCGCTGCCAGGTGCTCAGCATGGACACCCGCAGCACCGCCACACAATTCTACCCTCTGCTGCTGTCTCTGGTCAGTACCATCAACACGTGGATGTTTGTCCTGATCAGATTTATGCTATGAAAAGTCAGAGTGAGGCTGGTGTATCAGGCTAAAATTACGCGTGACTAACCACATTACTGACTCTTACTTAATCGTTGACAGAGCAGTTATTTAAGCCTCTCCTGCACCACGTTAGTGTTGACCTGTGACCTCTATTTCCACTGACCGAATTCTAGATGGAGAGTTATTTCTCTCTCAAGACAGTAATACTACCAGTAAGGGATGGCTGTCACTTCATTGACAGAACATTTTTTGCAGTTCCTTTGTTTTTGCCTTTGGCGTGTATCGGTGTATCTCACTCACTTGTCGCCTGCAGCCGCTGTCAGCCGACAGCTCCGACTCTCCACACCCAGAGGAGGCCCTGCGCTGCTGTGCTGCCAGCCTTGAGCCCAGAGGTCTGTACTTGGTTCATGCACCCCTCACCCTGCTGCTCTGGGTGGGCACCCAAGTCCCAGCATGCACCCTGGTCGAGCTCTTCAACACCAGCTGCTTCTCCTCCCTGCCCTCTGGAGAGGTAAGGGATTAAACGGAGGTGGACACACACACCAAGAGCCAATACAGCAGCGCTACAGTGAATATATCCGACAAATTAAATAAAGGCTGAAAATAAAATGTTCTAAAACTGCTGTAATTGTTTGGGTTTGTTTGGCCATTTTTTAACAAGCATTTTAATTCACCACAAATTTAAAAAAATTGGCTACGTCAGCTTTCCTGTAAAGAATTCAACCATTTCAAACTGAAGTAACGTTATGAGGAGGTTATTTAGAAGAGGAAAAACAGGGACAACTAGTTTAAAAACGAGACTGATGAACCTTTCACCACTAAGCTGTGCCATGTTTGTGACATTAATTTAACCCAAAGGGCTCTAAAGACACTCTGTTTACTTGCCATTTCTAATGTTTCTTTTTTAATGTCTATGTGTTCTTTCAGACCAAGCTGCCAGTTCTTGAAAACCATCTGTCCATCACTGTTCGATCCCTCATCGACACACTGAACTCCCAAGCACCCTGTGCCCGCAAGGTGAGCCTCTGCTGACCGCCCTGCTTCTGCTGCAGGCGTGGATTTTATATCCCAACAATGGCGACTCAATGAGTCAGCCAACATCTGTGACCTTAAATCACACAGTTGCTGTTTCAATATGTGAGGTCGATTAGCATCTCCTCTGTTGCGGCCTCGCTCCTTTTCTTGTACAATTATATTGTTCTGCAGTAGGTCCGGTGTATATGGTGGATCTTGATAATTCCTGCATGATAGTAACAATTTATAAATGATTCCCTCTCTGCATTTTGAGAAGCAGGACTTTACCTCACATCCCAAAACCATTTCCGTGCCAGGTGTAGCCTCCTCTTGTACCGTCTTCCACATCCACACCAAAGTCATATCAGGATAAATTTAGGGCTGGGCGACTGATCAGATTTTAATTTCACTTACTATTTTGACATCCATCGATTATGAAAACAAGATCATGGAGATCAAACGATTCCTTTCCTTCCTTCTCTTGCTTTGTCTTGTGTTATAAATTCAGCGCACCACTTGCATTTTTTACCAAATATAATGACATTATAATACACATCATGTATTAGATAATTTAAGACATTTATTTTTTTATTTGTTTTTCAGCCAAATTCTGTTTAAAATCCATTCTAAAAAAAACAGTTCTTTTTTTTTTCAAAAGTTCACTACACAGTGATGTTTTCTAAATCCATAAGAAATTGTGTTAAAGCAACATTAAGTAAAATAAGAGCATCTAAATCAAATTGAACAAAATGCCAATTTCTACATAATGTTGCTTTAAATAATCAGGATTGGCCAAAATAATTATTATTATGATTTCAGCCCTACTTGTAGCCACTGATGAATGAAGACTGTGTTTTTTCTGTCTCAGCTGTTGGTGGTGAAGCAGGGCGACTCCTGCGAGGAGGCTCTGCAGCGCCACCTGGTGGAGGACAAGAGTCCCAACGGAGGAGCGTCGTACGCAGACTTCCTGTACCATCTCCACGTCAACTCTGTCCGGCTTCTGCAGTGACTTAACACACAAACACGCACACTTTCTGACCTCTCTGGGTGCATTTTCCTCTACAAAAGACATACTTGCCGAAAATAAAGACAGACGGATGGAAACAGAAGTATTACGGGCCATTATTGACGTTGCTACAATGTGGAAATATGAAAGGCCTGTTGTCAGGCAGTGCATGGGGACATTTTAAGTGAGACATAATTTAATTTATTTCACGACTGTGACGTGTGCTGTGTGCTGTGTGGAATGTGATCCGTGCTGTTCTGAAAATGTGTTTATGATGTTAATTTATTCCTGTGTCATGGCAGTTCTCTAATCCCTGCCTGAGATTTGTGTGTAAAAAGCGTGTGTGTGTGTGAGTGTGTGTGTGTGTGTGTGATGCCCACAGTATGTTCTGTGTCTGCATAATCTCCTATAAATAAATAAATAAATGCTTTAATTGAACCTTGATTGAAATTTCTACCAGTGTTTTTCAGGAGAGGACTTTTCTGTGTCTCATGAACATCAATAGAACTGTTTTCTAACAGTCAAGCTGTATCTCAGACGTCATCCTGCCACATCGGATGAAGATGTGACTCAGGAAGCCAAAAGGCCAACTGTCTAATGAGTCCAAGGGGCTAATCAAACTACAGTAATTGGCAGTAATTATGTTGCTGCAAGGGTGGGGAGCACTCAAGCATGTGGCCGGAGCAGCGGGGAGGGGGTGGGATGGCACTGCTGTTATTATCCTTCATTACAGTCCTGTTGTCATATCACTCATGAATTTGATTGGTCAAACGAAAAAACACTGAGGATAAGTTGGTCGATGAGGGTTTATCCTGTTGGTACCATGAATGCATATACAGTACAAAAAAAAAATTCATTAATCCATCCAAAAACTCCAAGTGATGGACTGATTGTCAAACCAGCTCTGCCTCCATAGAGCCACACTAGTGACACGGCTAAAACAAACAAACCATTTCCTGCTATAATCAAGATAATTAAATCAATTAAAAGGCATCATCTCTTATTGCATTACAGCTCATTTAAACCCTCAACTTTAACCCTCTCTTCACTGATTTCAAACCCTGACCACACAGACTTTACTTTTGGATCTGCTCAGATTCTTATCTCTCCAAATAAGCAGTATAATCACAGTGAAAACATCTGCGCAGAGATGAAGTACAATCAGTTTCTACAGCTGTCTGTGAGGCCTAAATAACCACCAGCTGGACGTCCAGCGCTGCATCACAGCTTGACAGCCACTGTGAAGAAAAATACCAAAGCAGAACATTCAAATTATTTGTAACTGTGTCTGTGTACTCATTGGCTGTGTGTAGGCCGTCCTGCTTTTGTACCCTGAAGCATTTTGGACGCTGCCCAGCTAATTCTGCTGGGATCACACTGACTGAGAGGATGTAGGCTGAGAGAGCAGAAGTTAAACTGCAAGCACTCTGTTTGACACTGTAGCTTGAAGCAAAGACAAACAGATTTCTCTTTTTTTGTTGTGTTGGAGAATTTTAAATTATGGATTAAAAGATTAAATCGGTGCTAGCTACACTTCTGCACCTTTGGAGGTTTTAATGAGTTTACATTTTATGATTACACATGTTTGGTTGAATGACAAAAAAGGGAAATTAAGGACGTTTTTATCAATAAGGATTTTCAGATCTTGGTTGGTGGCTCGTCAGCATTGTCCTCAGTTGGTTGGGTTCTGTTACAGGAAGAGTTTAGTGGCATCAGTCTTGTTTTACTTAATCTTTTGCTATGAGCCTGATGGTACTAAGAAAGAGCAGACAGACATTTTTTGTGACGCGACTTTTACATGTGAAATTTTGCAATGCCCAAAATGCAACTGCACATCTCTTAAGCAATGAAAGTTAAATGCTTTGTAACTAATAACACCTCAAAAAGGGCCCCTGGAGCCACCGTGGGGCCTCCAAAAAGTGTACTGTAGTGAGGATTGTTTTTAAATCCCTTAACAAATGTGTTCCTAATAATTTAAAATGAAAATTTGGGGGGAAATGCAGCATCTGTCTCATTTAAGATTAGTTGCTTACAAGACAGACAATTAATCTACAACTATTTTGATAACTGGATCATTTTCAGCATTTTGAAGCATCAGGTGCCAAATATTTGCAGGTTCAAGCTTCTCAAACGTGAGCATTTAATGCATTTCTTTGTCATATGTGAAAGTGAAGTGAATTTCTTTGGATTTCGGACTGTTTTACTTGAATTACACCAACATGTTCCTAAAACATTGTAAGGAAATGCAGCACCTGTCTCATTTATGCACATTTGGTAAATGTTATAATAGAGATACTTTAAAACCTCTTAACTTCTCAGGAGTTCCTTGATGCCCTAATGTTTTTGAGATATTACAATTATCTGTGGCTCTAGCTTTTTCCGGGGTCAACTTGAAATGTCACACTTGACCTGAAAGATGTTAGCTCCTCACAGATCTAGCCTCTTTTGCTCTTAAAGTGCACCAGATTGATGCCCCCCAACAAGCTAGAAACGGCCCTGCTGCAGTATTTCTATAACACTGCCCTGAACGTTTATGTCATTTTCCAGTTTTATCTGCAGAGCTTGAGTCTGTTGCTGTGATGTCTGAATTATGCCGCTCTAAAATTACTACCAGGATCTCTTTCACTCCTTCTGTGGATTAAACCAAGACACAGTTCACACCGTCCTGCTTGATTCACACCACTCATGGCGGCACGTTTTGAAGGCACAAACCAGCTCTCTCATATTTGCCCCTATTTGGAAATACGCACCGTGCAGGCGGGAGGTGTGTTCGATTACGTTGCCGCGCTGCGCCGTCGTGCGCTCTGTCCACCAGAGGGCGTCAGAGAGCCGGTCCTGCACCGCCTCTTACTACTGAGGGTGCAACCAGAGCAAGCGCGCTGTGTCAAGTTAGCCGGACTTATCAGCACAAGACCGGAAGAAGGGTGATTTTTGACTTCAGAATACAGTTTTATGAAGCGCATGCTCTCTGGTTCAAAAGGTGGGTAAACTATGACCTCCAGTCAGTGATCTTTATAAATTATAAATCACTTTAAACTTGCCATTTGTTACTATTGTGCATTATTATTACATGTAAAGTCCTAGCAAGGGACGTAGCTACCATTGAGGTGACACATGTAATTGGTAATTATAATATCTATCATTATAATAAACAATTATAAATAATAAAACAATGGCAAAGTTATAGTTAATTAAACTTTAGTTAATAGTTATTTTATTGTAAACAAGCAATAAAATGCTTTGTAAACTTTTTATTCACAATTGTTTATTGGAAAGTGAACAACTGATGTTTATTTATAACCATTATTTAATAAAATTGATTTATTTAGATGGTCATTAGAGAGTTGCAACTGATGTTTTTAACTTTTTTATTTATTTTTTAACAATTGCCTAATAAATGTTTTATTAACCATTTCATTGTTTCTTAACAGTGAAATAACTAAATCTAATTAACTATATATGTATCATTTACTAATGATGGTTATTGTAAAGTGTTACCTATGTTAGTAAGTTCTTTTTATCATTGAACTAAGTTTAAAAAAGTTTAATAAATTTAAGTCAAAATCAGCCATATTTGTTACTTATCTTCTTCGTCCTCCTCTGTGGCTCCTCCTGAGGTTTCTTCCATCTTTATTTCCCCCTGTTAAAAGTTTTTTTTCTGTCTTTTCTTGTTTTTTAATGTGGAAAGTTTTCCTCACTCGAATAGAGGGTCTAAGGACAGAGGCTGTCGTTCACCGTGGGTTAGGGTTAGTATGTTTTTAATATGAAAATGAGCGTTTTATTCTGAAAACCCCAACCGGAAGTCGCTGTGCTCCGGTCGGGCAGCTTGAATCGCAGGTCTGTTGGGCTGAGCGCGCTTGTAGCTGTCAGATAGTGGAGAGAGACAGAGACAGAGACGGAGACAGACAGAGACACCCACCCTGGTCGCTTCGTCTGTCCGTATCCAACCCTCCCCTGACTCGGCGCCTCCGACAGGCCAGCTCACCGCTCCCACGGCCGTCTCGCTGCTGGGCGGACCTTTACTTTGAAACGCACATTTAAGCGCAAAAGGACCTCGCACATTTTCCCGGAGCTGTCAAAGTAGAAGAAGCGAGAGACAGGGGAGCGACATGGCCACGACAACCTGTACGCGATTCACAGACGAGTACCAGCTATACGAGGAGCTGGGGAAGTGAGTACCGGGTTGTTTTACTGTGTTTTGGCGGCTTTGGGTGGGAGGTTATGAAGTGTGCTGTGGATAAAACAGCAGGAGGCTCGTTTTCAAGGCAGTGCAGCGCAGAGCTGAGCGACTCTGCAGGCCAGCAGCAGTGCTGTGTGTGTACGTGTGTATGTGTGTGTACGTGTGTATGTGTGTGTGTGCTTTTTCGGGATGACAGCTCTCAAAATACGCTGCTCTCTCTCTCTCCCTGTGTGTGTAAGTGTCTCTCTCTCACAGATGCCTGCTCCTCTCAGACTATGTCCCCATGTGTTTTCTCTAAATCTTCACAAAACAAACTAATATTGACAACGTGTGCAGTTTTAATAACGTGCTTTTGTTTTGACGTTCAAATCCAGAGAAACGTGGTTGTGCTTTTATTTTGTATTTATTTTTTTCAAAGTAAGAGTCGTGTGACCTTAAGAGAGAGGGAAAAAGAGAGCAAGGATTCATAGATCATATACAGTATGGTGTAATGTGAATGTGCATGACAAGAAAGTCTGCTGTGCTTGCACACATGACAGTTTCTGAGTGGTTTGACCAGATATCCTCCTGAAGAATTACTTCATGACACCTGCAAAGCTACAAAACAAAAGATCTGTACATGAAGTGCATTCTTGTGGTCTTACAATCACACTTTACAGGCCATTTAGAGCTCTTTTTGTTGTCTTCTGAACACTTTATTAGCATTTGACCTCATACAGCATCCATTTAAAGTTCTGAGTTAACGCCATCTAGATGTAGCCGTGTGTTGTTTAGTACAAGCAGTGTATCTGTGACAGCTCAGTCTTCCTTTGGAGGCTTTTTTAGCAGCGTTGTGGTGGCAGATAACACCAGATAAGATGTGGTGTGGCGGCTAAACGACTCCCGTCTATCTCTGTTCATGAAGCCAAATTAGCTGCACATTCACACATTTATTTGTAAGATCTAATGACTTTACTCGGACACGATTTCTCCTAATAAAGAATCATATCAGTCGTAATTTAAAGGACGCTGCAAATACTCCTGCAAAATAGTTTAAAAAGGTATATAGCTAATAATGTTTTGTTAAAGGGGCAGTGTGTAGTTTAGAGGATTAAATTCAAACTCAGTATTTTATTCCGTAACTGAATAAACAAGCTGTTCTCAGAGGAAAATAAGGTCCCCACAACACTGTTTGAAGCTAGATATACACAAAGTAAAACAGTATGCAATTGTGTTGTTCTTTAAGGTCAGTTTGTTTATTCTGTGTATCATTAGTATTAATTAATCACCTTTTATTGTTGACAAACACCTTTAATTATACCACAAAAACGCTGCCCTCGAGCTATAGGAGATTGAAAAATAGTAATGTGGAGTTTCAGTGTCATAACTCACTCAGTTCTGTCTCTGTTCTTTATAAACAACAACTAAACTATATATAGATTTATACGATAAAGGAAGGAAAATGGATAAAAACAAGTTTAGTAATGTCACTCAAAAGTGATGTTGTATCCTAAAATGAAGTAAAGGTCAGTAAGGTCACCGAACTCACCTCTGAACACTGGAGACGCTGTTTAAGTCTCCATATTGCGACATTATTCTATTATTAGGCAGGTGAGGGGAACAATGGAGAAATCGCTCCTCATCAGGCGTTCATTGTTTACACTGCTGCTGTGGCGTGCCGTGCATCTCGCTGGTGTTGTTTGATTATCATGCATATCACGTGTTATGTGCTGACAGCTTGATTGGCCCCGTGCCGTTTCGCCAGCCACCGCTGCGATGATAACTGCAACCACAACAAAAAACAAACCAAAATATCTCAAGTACAGTGTACAGTATGTGTTGTATACGTTAGTGGGTTTCGTGGGATAAAGGTTAGACTCTGATGTCATTTTGAGAAATATTGTGAAAGGTACTAATTTACTTTACGTTTAAAACGGAGAATGTGTAATCCTCTGCCGTGGGTTTCTTTATACTAATATATTTAACCATGATTGTGAATATCAGTGATGATGAAGAGGCTTTTGTTTTCCTTCAGGGCTGTTAGCACGTCGTTTTATTATCTGAGGCTTGACTACGCACTGGTGAAGTGACCAACAAGTTAAACACTCACACAGTGACAACAATGGCAGCGTATTCAATGCATAATTTAGTGCCAAACTTTCTTTTGTTGGTAATTTCTTGTGTATGTACCCACTTACCTTTGCCCTACCCTGTCTACTTCCCCTTAAATCAGTGGTTTGCTATGTATCCAAGAGGACCTTGTGATAACCCCTTGAGAATGAGCATATATGTTTTGCTCGACTATTTGTTGAGTTAAAGCTCTCAGTCGAGTTCGTGTTTGCCTAGCGTTTTATCATATGCAAGGTTAAAAAACCTCTGAAACAGCAGTCGGCCTGTTTGTAGACGCTCTTTTGAAAGTTGTTTTACGTGGAGCCGTAGTCAACAAAAGAAAACAAGACAAGACAATGACCACGGAGACAGGAGGGGAAGACATCAGCCACCGTCTCCACCCCTTTGTTTATCTATGGTATTGAATTCTATGGTGTTAGTGTTATTTCAAGTTTATCATAAGTTTCATGTCTGTCAGGATACATTTTGTGGAATAACAATAAAGTGGTATTTAAAAAAAAAAAAAAACCCTTTCCTTTAAGGGTCATTGTAATTGATAATCTGTGAAACTGTGATATTTTCAGAGACGGTTATCGTACCGTGAAAATCTCATACCTTTGCAATAGGGAAATTTATATTGTGGTATGTACTTGTAAAATTGGTTTGGTTTGTGATCCACCAATAAACATAGAGAAGAATAAGAAGATAAGGGGCACAGAGGAGCTCCATTAGCCCCAACATTCACCCAATTTCTCTCGACGGACGAGTTGAAAGTCGGCTTGCGGACTGCTGGTAACGATCCACTCTTGAGCTTGTACTGTTAGCGGTGAAAGCAGTCTGTTGCCATCAAAAATAAACTTGAGTGACTGTACACTGAGAATTAGTCGGAACAAAAGCTTATGGATCAACCAATTAACCAACCGACCAGGAGGTGTCTGCTCTAGTTTTAAAGTTTTTAAATATTATTTAAAGGTATATTTTTAAGTGTGAACAAATCTTGATGGCAACTTATCTGACATCTCATCTCTTCAAAGGAAGGTGAACTCATTCGTCTGTAGCTACATTATTGGATTTTAAATAAATAAATAAAGTTGTATTGCAGGATTTATAGAAGGAAATAGCCTATATTATTGAGTATTAACACGAATTGAGAAGTAGCTGTAAAAAGATAATATCTCTCTGAAAGAAGACAGCAGCTAGTGAGCTTGGTTACAGGTTAAGTATGTTGTAATCCTCAAACAACAGCTGTGTATTCAGCTTTACTCCTGCATATTTTGGTGAAAGTATACTGAAAATAAGGATAGATTGCAGAGAGGTGAACGAGGCTGTAATTAATTGAGGAGTTAATGTGGATTTTTTAGTTTTTTGTCATGAAACTGGGTCACCATTTGAATTCACTGTACTGTTGTGAATCCAAGCTGGCTTCAGCTGCTGTCCTCAGTGAAGTGCTAGCTAAAATGTTTTCAGAGCCGCCCCTCAAGCCTACAATAGGAGAGTATTTGACACTCAAAGCATATGTTTTTGGTGGGGCAGTCCTTTAGTGAGATATATGAAAACCACCCAGATATACAGATTTGCTGTCTGCCAAACTAATTGCTATAGCAGAAAAAAGATTTATGATATTGCATTCATGCTCCTTTCATCCCATAAGTAATAAATATTGTTAGCAGAGAAGGTTTTGCATCTCTGGCTCCAATATATCCCAAACCCAGGGAGACGTGATGTTCCTGGCCCCTGATTAAAAAATACATTGTGAAGAAGGCAACAGATCAAATGTGTAGGCCTCGCTGCATTCACATAAATCTTAGCTTCGACACAATACGCTCCAGTTAAAAGCTCTGAGTGGCTTTGAAGCTCTCTACGAGAGAGAGAGGGACTAATCTGTTCGCCCTGCACTGCAAAATATCTTTTATAGACCAATCTTATTATTCACCCAGCCACATAAAGCTTGGAGGAAGGAGCGCAGGTGTGAATGGCTTGGCATCCTCATATTGTCGCTCTCTGTATCTAATATACATAATATAATAGTAATCCAGCATCTGAGGAGAGCTAATTGTTGCGTGCTCAGTCTCTAACGGTGTCACTGTCTTAGCAGGGCTTGTGACACTTAGGTGTTGTGCCTTTGCTTTAGCATGTTTTTATCATTCATTGCAAATTCATGTCTACCAAACTTTACTACAAACCACGGCATGCTTTAGCAATGATGTGGAGTACGAGTTTGTATGAATTGCATAGTAAATGGGAAAAAGTCTGCAGCATCTTATGATTATTTTCATCAGAGGTTAATCAGTTATTTTCCTGATTTATGTTTTAGTTAGGGCTGGGCAATATATTGATATTATATCACTACCTTATGATACAAGACTAAATACTGTCTTACATTTTGGATATCGTCATATCATGTTATGCCGTAAGTGTTGTCTTTTCCTTGTTTTATAGGCTGCATTACAGTAAGGACGTATCATTTTCTGAACTTCTCAGACTGTTTTACTTGTCCTAAGACTTGCCTTTACCTGAATAGTCATTATATCAACATTACTGATGATTATTTAGCATTTGAATTCCTCATAATTTATATAATCCACATGGGAGGATTGTCATTCCCAGGAACAATAACAAGAACAGTCACACAGCCTTAAATGTAGCTTCCTGTCACAGTTACTCATTGAGATACACACTCAAAAGTCTGTCCTTTTGTCACACAGTCGCTCCAAAGAAGTCTACAACAGCTAATAGAGCTCCTGAAAAACACTCAGTTAGACTTGAAGCTTTGGAGGAGCATAGATTTACAAATCCAGCAGCCCGTAATTCCTCCACACCACAGCCACCTTGTGAGACCGTAACAGCACACCACAAGCCCAGAGTTATCAGGTTACAAAACCCTTGACTGCTAAAGGCCCCGATGTTTTTCAAAAATAATTTGAGGTCCTTAAATCTTAATGTCCACCTTCTGGGTGTCAAACCAGACTTCGAAAAGCAATGATTCATGGCATGTTACCTTATTTAACTGTGTATGTGTGTTAAAGCATATTTAGCCCCGACGATAGATACTTACCTCACAGAGTGTGAACTTTCCAGGCACAGCTGTGGTGTCAGTAACATATGCGTTTGTTTGTGTGTGTGTGTGGCGGGTGTCGCCCATGCAGTGCTTATACACAACTGTGTGTGAGTGACTTTCACAGTGCACATGGTCAATATAGAAAAGCACTTACTAAGCATGTTGATTTTCATCCACTACACTAACCACACAGTCCCGATCCTGAGATGGGACATTTCAGACTCGCTTCAGCTTGTTGTTGTTTTTATTTGATGCCGAGATGGTATTGAAATACCTTCTCAGTTCTGCTGGGTTTTGTGTCTCCATGTAGATATTTCTCCCAGTGTCTGCTCATCTAAGTCTCAGGTCAGCTGGTCTTTAACCTCTAACCCTGACCTTGTTGGTTGTCTGTAACTGCCTCAGTGTGGAGGCAGACCAGTGGCACCAGCAGGGTTCAGTGTTTTTGTTTTTTTTTGTTTTTTTTTTACTTCAGAAAACTACTTGTCCAAAGACAAACGACAGACTTAAATCAACTGTCATGTTTAATCTTGTACACCTTGTTCTCACACATACCAAACTAAACTCCTTTTTCCAGGATAATTTAAGTATTGGATGTACAGTGTGGGATGTTGTGAAACTAAATTGAAAAGGTTTTCTCCCATTTTGACCTGGACATGAACTGAAACAAAGGATTTCATTGCTCGAAAATATATCACTTTTTATAATCCGACACAAAACTGTGCTTGGAGTGAAGAGGTTTTTCAAGGCCCAATGTGGCATTTTACTTGCCCTGGGAAACTGGGCAGTCCTTATTGTCGAGCCCTGAGTAGTGAACCTCTTGCTGTCGAAATGTAGAAGTAAGACTGGGACAGATTGAAGTATACAGGCCTGGTTAAGGCTGTGAAGCCAGTTCTCTGAAGAGTGGAGAAATGTCTGCCGTCATTTTTTATAAAAGGGAAATGCTCATATGTTGGTGTTGAGGCTGCTGATGTTCAGTATGTCTAAATGTGACCTTTTTATGGCCAAATACATCCAGATAATCAGTGTTTAAAAGTCTCAATTTTATTTTTAGATTTAAGTTTGGGTTATATTTTGCAAAAACACGTAGAAGTTAGATGAAGTGGCTGTAAGACATCGTGCTTTAGTTTTGTGCTTGATGTGAGAATTTGTGCATCATGATGGGTTTTTCAAGGTAATGAACCTGCTCACGAATGCTTGGTTTTTAAGAGCCCATTTTAGCAAACGCCACACGTGTGCGTGTTATTTAGAATATGCTGACAGTCTACAGGGATCCTCATGGGGGCCTTTTAAGCAGACATATTCTTGCAGCGTAGTCTTAATGTAGCTCAGCACAGTCAACATGTGAGCAAGTGACATCAGGTCTATTCTGCGTTGGGACTTAAAAAATGCTAGCTGTGCAGAAAAAGCAAAACCATTGCCACAGTCATTAACGTTGCAGGTGTGCTGAAGGTATCTCTCCATTACACGATGATGAATAATGCAATTAGAGAAGCACAGAACTATTACATCAACTAGACTTTAAATATCAACCTGTTTGGCTTTTTTCCAAAGCATAATAAATGTTTTTTCTGTGTTTTACAGGGGAGCCTTTTCAGTGGTGCGCAGATGTGTTAAGCTGTGCACGGGACAGGAGTATGCCGCAAAAATAATCAACACCAAAAAGTTATCTGCAAGAGGTAAGCACATCCATATTTCTGGATTTTCCATCATAGGTGTTGTTAATTCCATCAAAGCACAACATATACTAGAACTGAGACCAGTGTGTGCTGTACCCTAAGGTGCAAAAACAAAAACAGTCTAGCTGAATTTCACTGTTACCTCGCTTACTAAAAGCACAAGAATGACTAATTTGCTCATAGTTTCTCTGTCCCAGTGGTCACCTCCACACCTACAGTGTAGACAGTTATATAAGTGATATCTAACAGCAATTACCCTCTCAGATGGTGTTGCGTAGGACAACATTGTATCACACTGGGGTCTGTGTGTGAGAAAAGGACAACAGAACAGTTGCAGAAGCTTGTGACAGCAAAGTAGAGTCATAGCTGGTATTGTACTGTGATGGCCCTACAGTGGGCTCTTCTGAACACCAGGTTCCCCTCTTTCACTGTCCTGTTTCTTGAGTTATACTTAGCATTTTGGTTGATGGATTCAGTGGCTTTAATTCTGTGGCATGCACTCATTTCAACTGGGCTGTCAAAGTTTCCAGGAGATGCATGGTTGACACAGGGCTAGGATTCTCGTCCCCCTTGGACCTGGTGGGTATAGCAGGAGGCTTCTGAAAAGAAGCGGACTGTGACGTGATGTGTCACAAAGGTAGCACATGCACAGAGTTACATTTTGTGGAGCCAAACAGCAGCCCTCCCCGCACAGAGTTCAGTGTCAATTGCGTACTGCAGCATAGAGGGAATCGGGCAATGTAAAGTTAGAGAAAAAAGGAAAAAAACAAGAAAACATTACAGGCAGAACATGTATAGAATTTTAAAATACATGTGAGAGTCTTATACTTCATCATAGTTCAGCTTGTAAATGAGCCTTTAGGCTAAATCTGATGCATTTACATTATCTGGATAGTAGTCGATGTGTATTGTCCCTGATAAAGAGACAATGTTTGGTGGACATCTGACTGTAACAAAAACATTAGTCAGTAATGCAATAGACGAAAATCAGCATGTGGGAACTTGTCTGTGGCAATACACAACTACAGTGTATGTGTAAATTAAAACTACTTGTATAAATTATATATATATAAACTAGGACTGCTTACTGAAAATCAATGATTGAAGTCATCGACCGAGAAGACCTGAAGTAGGCTCACATTTTGTCAGTTGAATCACTGTACCTTTTTTTTTTTTTTACCTGCATCATTGTTGATCCTCCTGGTAATTTGCCATTAAAGGATTCTCTCAGTTTTGAGGTCTTTGATATTAATTACTTGTAATTTTAGATTTTTAAATAAATCTGGATGAACCAGCTGAATGCTTCAAATGCAATATAATTCGTATCTATGTAATAATGTAATGAAATAATGTTTTATATATGATCATACAGTAATGTATTACGAAATAAAAAAAAGATCTTTTAAGTACCTTAATTAGTGTCACATGCTGTGCAGCCAGTAACTGTTTAAGCCAAGGCTAAATGCCACGGCCATGAAGACCATTCCAGCAGCACAGTGGTCGCTTTAGCTCTCCACACCACCACTTGCTCAGTGTAAATCTCCTGCTGCCCCTCCAGCCTGGTAACTGGAGCCCCTCCGCCGAGGCCCTGCCAGGTGGCACCACACTGACACTTGACTGTTACCCTGCCTTCACACACACACACACACACACACACACACACACACACACACACACACACACACACACAAATTGGGCGTGTGTGAAAATGTTGAGTGAGGTGGAACAGGCATTTTAACAGGCATTAGCAGAGGGCATCAACCTAGAATGTAGAAAGTGTTGGTCTCAATTATGACTGCATGATTTGTCAATTAGCCTTGATGAGCCTTTCTTTTTTAAAAAAACATATTACAATCTCACCAACACAAGTGGAATATTCAAGATGTTTTGCTCTGTATGTTGTGATGATGCGGACCAGGGGAGTTTTCATCCCTTCAGGTTGAGGTAGTGCGTGTCCTTCAGAGTGCAGACACTTGGAAACAGTGTAATGATGATAAATTAACCAGCTGATGTTGTAATGCCCTTTTGGCGTTGTATTTCAGCATGCTATTTCCAGCTACAGCAGATATTAGGAAAAAATGAATTTTGCTGCCTCCACTAAAAAAACAACGGATTACAGACGGTTTGTTGTCAAATATACATGAGAAACGGACCAGTGTTTCTCAGCTGTTTCAGCTTTCTTACTAAGCCATGACCAAAATTGCCGTGCTATTCTTAACTTTAAAGTGGCCGTAATCGCCATTTCTTTAACCAAATCCGCTGTTTCCCTCAGCTTTATGGAGCTTCATACTGAGTTTCAGCTCATTGTTTAGATGTCTGGCTACAGCTTTACTTTTGGGTTCACTCTTACTGCTCGCAAAACCTAATTTCCAGCAGCTGTTGTCAGCGAAAAAATCTCTTTAAATCAACTGCTCACGAGGTGTTTTGCACCAAACAGTAGACAGATAGAGTTAGAGACTAGCTGGTGAATATAGTGGAGCATTTAACAGCTTAAGATCCAACTATTTTCCCTCAGGAGTTGGTAGAGACCAAAAACAGAGCTAAAAGAGAATGAAAAATTGGACAGCCATCCAGAATCACGACTCCAAATTAATTATATGATGTTGCAGAGTATGAGAACTTTACCATATCAACTTAAAGGTCGTGATATGCCAAGTTTGTGTACACAACTTATTTTCTTCTACCACCAGGTGGCCTGTTATTGCAGGTTTAAATGGTTCTGCTATCCCAATTTGATCCATTATTTAACCTTTATAAGTGAATGTGAAGCATGTTAAGTTTTTATTTTTGTGCTACAGTCATGTTATATTTTCACAGTGTAGGAATGTAGTGAGTGATATTTGCACATAACGTGTGTCCACAATAAGAAAAAAAACTAAACAGTGTAAATTTCTATCAGGATTTTACTTTATATTAAAACAAAAGAATTAAAGATTACAAATTTCCATTTGTAAAATCTCCATCGTTAGGTGGGTGTTGTGTACCATCGTGTCTGGCAGCATTTATGCCACTCTTTCTTGTCATATTTTGACTATATGTCAGTGCAAGAGAGCAGCATTTAATGAGATTAAACCCATCCTAGATTATCCTGGTGCTATTAGCAGGGGGCAAACAGATAATCCCTGCGATTGGCTTGATGAGAGCTAAAGCAGCACATACTCACATACGCACACAGAATAAATAATTCACCTATAGGTTGTACTATCATTAGACCTATACATTTCACTCTAGCTATCCAGGAGTGCAGGTGCTTGCAGCTTTCCACCATATTTCTGAGGCACAGTATAATCTCCCTGCTTCTACATTTGATAAGAGGTCTGATCTGACCTGACTGGGTGGTGCGCGATGCTTGTGCTGCACTCCTTACTAATGGATGAGCCCTGTTCTATGAAACAGAAGAGCAATGTTAGAGCCGGCAGAGCTGCTGCATACTACCTCTACTCCGGGTCCTATTTATATCTCCATGACCTATCTGACATGGGCTGCCACAGCCAGGTTTCACGATGACTTGCAGCTCTACTTTAGAAGTGGGATTTGGTTAAGGTCGCTTTGTTGTTGTCATATCTCTCAGGCAGCAGCAGGTAAGGTCAGTGAGCTTAGAGTCCTGGTTGCAGCAACTTTGAGAGGAGCGTTTTGTTTAGGACTGGCAGATGGAGATGGTAGCGGAGGGGAGGGAGGGGTCATGCGAGAAAAGGCACCCCAGGCACTTGGCAGCTGAGGGCCATGCGCCTGTACGCCTACATGCCTTTAGCACGGGACTCTCATCTGACTCTCTCTCTCTCTGACACACACACACACTCAGACACACAAACACACAGATATTCAGACAACCATAGCAGAGGAGCTGAGGCTGTGATGCACTCAGTCAACTGCACAGTGAACTCTCTCAATGATCTATTACAGCTACAACAAGAAAAGACTAAAGATTTCTTGTTTATAGTAGTCTAAATACTTGGAGCCATGATGATTCACTGACTCAAAAGCCATCGATACCACTGGGTTATGATATCAAACAAAAGCATTTATAGATAATCATAGCTGTGGCCCAGTTTGTGTGTGTGTGTGTGTGTGTGTGTGTTTGTGTGAAAGTTAGTAAGGATGAGATGCAGTAAGATTAAATATTGCACATAATAATACATACCGACACACGCAGCCAGGATTCTCCTCTGTGTCGACCATCTTCCTACTACTCCACCCTTGTAGCCGCAAAATGCTTAATGCCAATTCAACACGTGTCAACAGAAAATGTAGGACAGGTCTGCTGGGCACCGACTCAGCCAATCACAGAGCTTGTTTATTGGCAGTGATCTCTGGACAGGGGTTGCCAGAGGTTGCTGTATGGCCATATAATTCATCATGATAGAGAGCAGTGGTGCTTGTGTTTGAGATCCACCTGCAATGCAGTATAGCAGTGATCTGACCTGGTTTGGCCAGCCATCTTTGTGTCAATGTCAAATAACCAGGACAGATGTAGTCACCTCATTCAAGTGCGCATTAAACCTTAGTATTAAGCCTTATTATGAAGTCAAATCACTTTAACTGTAATTACACATATGAGCAAATCCTGATTTGTTAGTAATCCACACTTTTTTTACCAGCAAAACCCTTCTCCTTGGATATAAAGCAGAATTTCAGTTTAACGATGTGAATATTTGTCTCTTGACATATTCACAATAACAATGATTCTGAAAATCTGTAAATCGTTTTCTTTACTCATCTGTGACGGTAAAGTCAATATTTTCAGTTTATGGACAAAACAAGACTTTTGAGGATGTCGCCTGGGGCTTTGGGAAACATTGATCAACAATTTTCAACATTTTTAGACCAATTAGCTAATCGATTCATAAAAAAAAATATATAGACTACGAAAATGGTTGTTAGTTGCAGCCCTGTTTAGGTTGAGGATGATGCTGCACACAATGTCGCCTTCAACAGACTCAAAGAATTCAATGATACAACTAAATCCTAATCCTGACATTGTGATATAGTTTCCTCCCCAAGAGTCAAGCTTCACCTTAAGTCCTGTCCTGCCATTACTGTAAAATGTACAGGAAATACAGTGTTGCATATCTCATGACTTAAACATGGCTGCCTCCTGACCTTCCTGACTGCAATGCAGTTCATACTCAACATTTCCCAACTGGCAAGAGTCAGATGTTCTGAACAGTGGTTATATCTGGCTGTCTTTGTGGCCGTCTTTTTACATCTCCTCCTCTCTTGAGACTTAAGCCCTCACTGGTGATGATTAACCCAAATTCATTCCTCTCCTCTCTGCTCCTCCAACATATAGATGCCCACATACTTCACTGAATCCTGTCCTTATCTCACACAGTGAAAACGCAGTGCTTATGTTCATCTCTGCAACCTATCTCCTCCTGCTTGTCCTCTTTTCTCCACTTTCATTTTCCTTTCCCTCTGGACCAGTCCTCATCCTCCTCCCCTTTCTCTCCTTCTCCTCATTTCTTATTTACCCTGCTGCATCAGAAGCACAAGATTGGTATCTGACTGACTGACTGTTTGAGCGCCTGACTAAATGAATGTTTGACTGACTCACTGAGCTCCAAAGCAGCCTGTATTACCACTCTTACTTGGCCACAGTTGCAGACCAAGCAAACCAATTATAGTAAGCACCATACCGTGGAGGTCTAGGTTAGGTTTGATCCCGCTTGTGTTTACTTGTTGGTACAAAGAGAAGAAAATAGTTTTTAACCTCAACCCCTTGAATGTTTACTTTCTAATTGTGTGTATTTTGATGCAACAAATGCAGTTTAAAATGTCTATAGCATTTTGTTGAAGGATTAAACTGATATACAAAAAATAGTGTTGTTGAGATGCACCTAGCCTTCTAAACTGATGGCACGAATTAATATCTCATGAATGTGCCAGCGAAAACACTGATGTGACACAACAGATAAACTTCAGCCACTGCTATAAGTGTCAACCTTTTTGCAGACAGGCTGACAGCAGTCAACAAGGGGAATGTCGGCTGATTCTGATGTTAGGCTGATAGATCGGTGCCTCTCTAGTGTGTTTACCTCACCTGCACCTATCACCAGTGGCCGTTTAATTATGCTCTGCTCTAAATGTCAGAACACACAATCTAATCACCATTTATTAGTACAGCAGTTTGTCAAACCAGCCGTCTATCCATCCCTTTGGTCTGTCTATTCGTACACGCAGCGAACCGAGCTTGGGTTGTGGCGATACATGATATAGATCTTGATGTTTTGAAATCTCCTCAAAAGCACTTAATGGATGCTCGGACTGGGCAACAAAATGAAAAATAGCATATTTGACCAAATACTTAAATATCAATCCTGTGACAATATTATAGTGATGACTATTGGTACCTTGACAAAATGTTAACACAATGAGTTTTTGAAACTTAATCATCAGTAATCAGTAAAATAACAAGCGGGTAACGTATTAGAACAAGTAAAGCCGTCTGTTAAGTTCAGAAAACGACATCACTTTACTGTAATGCAGCCTTTAAAACTAGGAAAAGACAACAGTTATGCCGTCTCACAATATGTGGACATCTTAAATCAAGACAAAATATAGTCTCATATCATGATATCATTATAATATCGATGTATTAATTAAAGATTTATCCATTCAACCACTAACCCATCTTTATTCTCAGCATGTACACAATCCAAAGCAAACACTGACTAGCTGACTATCTTTATTCAGAGCTACAGTGGTGGCAACATCAAATAAGACTATGATACCATCTCGACGATTCATCCACTGCTATCTCTGCCTAAACGCCCACACCTCCCCTCACCCTAAGGTTGTCACACAGTACGGACAGATGTGCAGTCTTTATGGGAAGAGCAGCCATTACAAGATGGTCTGCTGGGGCAGATCATCTGTCATTCACAGTGTTGGCTGTAGGTTTATCTCACATTGACCCACTCAGCCTGATAGCGCTGAGATAAAGGACCTGAGTAGGGACCTTCCTTTACAGAGGAACATAAGTCGATCTCCAGCTGTAAATCCTGTCTTTGACCTACACGGTTTCCACTCCTAAAGGATCTTAAGCTGAGGCAAAGCTAGAAAGAAGCACAGTTTAATCGTTTATATCACTTCTTTTTTATTTTATAGTGCCCATGCCTTCAAATAACATAATATTCTTTATATAGTGGCTCTGCCTTAAAACTCATTATGTTGATAAGAGAGTGAATGTCTTCCTTAAATTGATTTTTAATGAAAAAAACAAAAAACAATTCATACTTTTTTACGTTTAGCAGTTAAATTTCCTATTCCAGCCTTCACTCATGTAGCCCTTCAAAGACATGGCGATAACAAAGGCTCAGTCTGGCCATCTGGTAGACTAAGCTAAGATGAACCATTGCGCTTACTCAGAGCCAATTCTGTACTTGCAGAGTAATGTCAGCAGATGCCACTGACAGAATGAAATGTGATGCTTGTGCTTATGACATGTTTCCACCATTTGACATTGTAGTATGATGGATAACATATCCGGGAGTGTTCAACAGAGCGGACAGTTGGTACTTTTTGAACACCACTCAGTGTGACTTAGTCCAAACACACTGATACACTGCAAAGGGATGCGTGTCTACAAAGAAGAGTATCCAATTTAAAAGTGTCTGAAGTGTCGTACTTAACACAAGAACAAACAAACAAATGGAAAAACAACCATTCAGCGTGTCTACAGCCTCCTCCAAAACCAAAATAAAAAATTGGAGAACAAATCAATACAGTGAAAAAAACCCAAAATAAGTAGCAGGCGGTGGCGGTCGCTGAAACAACATAAGCAATCAGCAATGTCACATTCTTTCAACTGAAAGGCAGCAACCGGGCTTTGTGCATATTAATCGCCCTCCTATTTTGTCTCCTTCCTTCCTCCTCCTCTGTCCCCTCTTCAACACTCCTCCACTCCTTTCTCCGCCTCGCTCCTCTCATCTTCTAAGACTATAATCACTGGGCTTACACTTCACTGTCACTCCTCAATGCCAGCGTGAATGTGCGCTTGTGTTTCGCTGGTCTATTTGTGTGCCTGCGTGTACTGTACGTGTGTACAGCATGGGTGCATTTGTGTGTTTTCGACTTGTACATGGGTGTGGGTGAACATATGCATTTCCATGTTTCTGCTCTCTGCTGTGCTCTGCATGCCTGCACATACAGGGTGGTCCACCCCCTATAGTGTATGTGTGTGTTTGTATGTTGGTTAAGAGCGCTGCTTGCTCGATAACCATGGAATCCAGGGTTGCTAGTATCATTAAGCTCTTATATAAGCATGTATGCCCTCACACACACACACACACACGTTAATGCATAATCTGGTCTTCTTATCAAACAATGAGTTCGAAGACCTGTATTCTGACTCACAGTGATTGTTATTATGATTATGTTGCTTTCATAACCTGATATGTTTTCCTCTTGAAACAGGATAATGGAGCAGGATGTAACAAAAAATATGAGCAAAAGGATATTATTTTTTTTATTTATTTCATGGTTGGGTTAGAGGATTAAATTATCTATATTATATGAAACTATATGCTGCTTTTCGATGATAGAAAGATGAGAGGTGGAGGCCGACGTTGTTGGGCTATCACAGATCTATCGGTATCTGCATATATGCGGCTCAATGTGCTTCAAAAAAATTGAAAAAACAAAAGAGATTGCAGAAAAAGATGCTTGTGATAATTTATAAATATTAAATTCCCAATAAGTTTACTGTTTTCGTGCACTGATGTCATTCTGGACTATAAAGTTTATTGCTGGACTGTAAAATATCCTGCCTCCATTACATATCTCTGTCACAGATGTTTGCTAACCACAATTTAGGGATTATTTAAAATACAATTGAGTATATCTGCCGAGATATGCATATTGGATTTTTTTACTCCCTAATATCCATTTTAACATCAGCCACAAAAATCAATATCGGTCGGGCTCTAGTGAAAAGTATAAATTAAAGGAGGACTGCAACTAACACTTATTTTCTCTGGTGATCAATGTGTCGATTATTTTTTGGCTTACTTGTCTGGTCCATAAAGTAGAGATGCAACAATCAGTCAATATTCGTTTAAAAGATTGATGACCAACTTTCGATAATTGATTAATCATTTCAGCCATTTTCAAGTTAAATGTCAAAGATATCCAGCTTCTTAAATGTAAGAATATGCTGCTTTTTGTCATTTATAAAAGAAAATGAAGAGTCTTTGGGTTTTGGACTGTTGGACAAAAAAGGAAATTTGAAGACGTCACTATAGACTTTAGAGATGAAGCGACAAAGAAAATAATTGTTAGTTGCAGCCCTGCTGTGGAGCTGACCTTTAGTAGCACTGTGGAGTAATGTTTTGTTTGTCACGCACCCACACACAAGTGGCACCATACACAATCCTGCCAAAGAAGGAGAACACCAGCTAGTAAACTTGGATGTAAACAATGCAGGTTTCAAAATGTACAAAAAAATTGGATGAAGGAAATGGATTTAATATGTTTGTTTGACCTCTATAACCACATAAATCTGTTATCTTCAGTAACACAAAATGTAAACATAACTTTTATTTGTTTTAAGAAAATGGTAGCTTTAATCTAAAGACAACTTTGGACTTTGCACAAGTTCAAATTTCAAAATCATGAATCTAACTAGTTTCAAGAATGAATAGATGTCATGCCTTTATAAAACAGGGCCCACTCTATTGTACGTCCATCTGTTGATTTCTGCCCCCAAATCCAGCCCTTATTTTAATAGATGGATTGAATGGACTGTCCTACCTTTTAATTTTATTGTTGGTAATCTATCCACCCATCTGGGAATATACTCTACGACACCGATAATCTTGTAATACCTGGAGAAAGAAACACCTCCTTATTGTATTTCAGTTTTATGCCAACTGGGTGGATCTACACACTCTGTAGTTCACTTGTGTGTGTGTGTCACATCTCAGACAGCGTGGATTTTTAGCGAACATTTCATCAGTGTTTTGACATTTTCACATTTAACCGGACTGAGGGGTGCTACAATATCAGGACATAATGAGATTGTGTGGTTGCAGTCAGATATTAAGAAAAACTCCTCATTAACTGTCCCTCTCTCTTTCTTTTTTCTGTCTCTCTGTCTCTGTCGCCTTTCAGATCACCAGAAGCTGGAGAGAGAGGCTCGGATTTGTCGCCTGTTGAAACACCCCAACATCGGTGAGGACATGTCTTTTTATGTTTCACCTCTTACTGCCAACACCTGTCTGGAATGAAACCCAAATCTATTACTACTTAATTCAAAGTAAAGGCCTATTTGTTATTGTTTTGATTTGCATAATATCCATGTATTAGTTCTTCTCTCACAAAATAGATTACATTACTACTATTTGTAAAGAGAGATCAGTCTGTTAATAGTACCTTAAAATATAAACCCATTTATCACAACTTTCTACAAAATAAACCCTATCTATTGCTAAATATTAGAAAATTATTTTGTAGCAATACACAGTATGGTAATACACAAGTGTGTAATCTATTTGTGTTGATTAAGTATACCCCTTTATTGCCATAACCTCCTACTGTACTGTTAATATATATGATATAGGACTCAATTATCATGATACTATGTGGTTTCTACCCCCACACACTCTCTCACTCCCTCTTTATCTCTCTTTTTTGCTCCTACTTAAAATATGGCAGCGTTACGCTGTGTTATTCATAAATTAATTTGCATTAACACAAATATTAACATTCTCATAATTAAAGGATAAGTACCGTTTTTTACAACCTGGACCTTATTTCTGGCAAAAGATATGGTCATTTACTCACCCAGATAACTTTGGTGTCATTCGGCGTCGTTCGGACGAAATTAGATCCAGTGTAGCGGCGATATATCCATATAATGGGAGAGACGGGGCAGCGACACACAGCCTCTATATAACGCATTATCTGCCACGAAACTAGTTCATTTCATCAATATTTTGTTATGAAATGCTAGCGCTATTAGCCTCTGAGTCCGGGCTCGTCCGTTATCAACATCCGGGGTCAAACTAGCAGTAGCAGCTACAGGTAATCAAGCCGCGCTGTCGCGGGTGCGCGCGCAGCTCAGAGACGACATCTTCCAGGTCAGAGGTAGTAGCTCAACCTACAGACCCCGGATGTTGACAACAGACGAGCCCGGACTCAGAGGCTAATAGCGCTAGCATTTCATAACAAAATATTGATGAAATGAACTAGTTTCGTGGCAGATAATGCGTTATATAGAGGCTGTGTGTCGCTGCCCCGTCTCTCCCATTATATGGATATATCGCCGCTACACTGGATCTAATTTCGTCCGAACGACGCCGAATGACACCAAAGTTATCTGGGTGAGTAAATGACCATATCTTTTGCCAGAAATAAGGTCCAGGTTGTAAAAAACGGTACTTATCCTTTAATATGCTGAGAATCTCTCATATGTCTGTTTATCTTTCTCTTCCAGTCCGTCTTCATGACAGTATATCAGAGGAGGGCTTCCACTACCTCCTGTTTGACTTGTAAGTTATCCTCCACTACTTTCCCGCCCTTGCCTATACAGTATATGCAATTACATAACTCTCTCGCTCTCCTATATTTCTCCCACCCCCCAAACACAACTACCACCACCCACGCCATCCACATCCATCTCTTGGCAATTCCCTCTTGTTTCCATGGTAACAGTGTGGGAAGGGGGGAGGATTGGGGGAAGGGGGGTGCCGTTGGAAACAAGAAATTAACTAGGAATCCAATCCAAGCATTCCCAATATTAACGTATTTGTGTGTATGTATGTGTGTGTGTGTGTTTGTGTGTGTGTGTGTGCACGCGCAGGGTTACCGGAGGTGAACTGTTTGAGGACATCGTTGCCAGAGAGTATTACAGCGAGGCCGACGCCAGGTAGGAGCGCAGCTGTCACTCCTGTATGTGCGAAAGGGCTTCTCCTCGTCCTTAAATGTCTTCTGTTGTCTCCTCTTGTCTAGTTTACGTATTTTCCCTCTTCTTCTGTGACTCTGCTTTACTCTCTTTTCTACTCTTTGCTGCTCTCCTTCTCACTTTCTGCCCTTTTCCTTACCTTTTTTCTACTCCTCACACCCCCCCTCTGCATGTTTTCTTATTATTGGCTTAATTTCTGTCTTCATTTTGTTTCTACTGTCCTCTTTTGTTTCTATTGTCTTTTCTCTTCTTTCCGGCTAGCTGTTTCCCTTTCTCTCTTTCTGTTAACTTCTAATTTACCTCTTATTTTTGGCATATTACTATTTTTTCTTATACTTGTTTTCCTCCTCCTCCTTATTTTCACTATACCTCCTCTCTCAATCCCACAGCACTTTACCTCTCACACTGACAACGGGACAAGCTTTAGGTTCAATCCAAGGTTTGACTGATGAGGGTTTTCAAGACCAAAATAACACTTTAAAAAAGAAATTCAGCTTTTCAAGTTTTCAGATGTGAAAAGTGGGGTGGATGTTGTTGCCCAATTTAAGTAAACTTCACATTGAATTGGCGTCTGCGAGTTTCTGCCTGCTAGTTTAATTGCAGCAAGTGTTGTGATTACATTTTACATCTTGTAGTGAAAATTGAGCTACCAACAGAGTTTGTAATAAAAGTGATTTCTGCTAAGTGCAAAACATGTCATAGCAAGAGCACTTAGCAGAAGAAAGAAAAGCATTTTTGATAGATCTACACATTTTGTGTTTTTAAAAACAAAAGTAACATATTTGTTGTTAAAAGTGTACCACATCCAAAAAGTAGTAAAGTAAAGTTGTCTCCAAAACAGTAATAAGCCCATAACGCAGGACACACTGAACCCAGTTCCCTTGCTAATAATAATAAAAACTGCATCTTTTGTCTCACAGAAGGTCACTAATATTTGTAATGAAATCAACAAACTCATATTGGTGAAAACTTAAATATGCGTCTTTTAAAATAAAATATCCAATTAACTTGCCTGATGCTAGTGGTCCACAGTACACCCCTATACTGTTATGATGCCCCCTTCATTTCCCCCTGTGCTTTCACTTACTCAAACAGTAGGAGACATACAAACCAAACGAGTAGCTCTGCCCACCTGTCGTGTTTGTGTGTATTTTCAGTCTCACCTTCTCTACTTCTCTTTTCTTAATTTTCATTCAGCCCTCTTCTTAACTTTCTTTTTCTCCCCCACCACCACAACCACAACCACCCATGTTGTTTTATATCTCACTCCCACCACTCGTGCTGACTCATCGACACACACACAGTTCACTTCAACCAATGGCGGAAGAGGAAATGGAGTAGTGGGGGGGTGGACAGACAATAGGCTGAGAGAACAGTGAGAGAGATACTTGAAAATGACAGTCGTGATGTGGGTGTTAGTCCATTCAACAACATCAAAAGTGAAAATGAATAGTCTGATATTGTAGAAATTCATGCCAATATGGCACAATAAACGATTGTCTGTAGTCTCTCCTCCAGAGCTGTTTGACCTGTAGCTTGAGAACAGCGGGCCCTTTGAGCAAAGTGTTATTCAGTTAATTAGCTTTGTGACCAGCTTGTGTTACATTTATTGAAAATGCTTTGAAATAAAATAAAAGTCAAAATTGATGTTTAAGTGTTTTAATCATACGGGCCAACAAGCCCAATGAGGTGATTTATGGGGTTTCCTGATGGACAGACACCTGTAGCTTTGTTGCTAAAGTAACCTTTAACTGCTGCTAATGCAGCTGTCATTATAAAGTTAGCTTGGATAGCAGTGCAGCAAGTGGTCCTCTATGCTGCCAGTGTGGAGAGCCGGATGATCGCTAGGTCCATGGCAGGGAGCGATCGCACATTCAGCTGTATTGACTAATGTAATCTCTGTAAACTACAATCAATATCTGCCTGTTTTGTAGGAAACATGTAACTAGCCGTTTCATGTGAATTTTAAATACTTTTATTTGCTCTATATGATAACATTGATACCTTTTTCATATTGTTTTCATTCATATTATCCATCTATTTTCTCTGCCCCTGTATCCCATTCAGAGTTGCTGGCTGAGTTTCAATCCCAGCCAGAGGCTGTGTAACCCCAGCTGAAATGTTAGTAAAACTATTTTAACTATTTTATAAAAAGTAGTCGAGAGTAGTAGAGTGGAAAGCTTTGGCTCACAGCTCAGCATTTAGTCAGTGCAGTGAGCTCTATCACCAATTAAAATCAGGCATGATATGATTTTCAGAAGGCCTGATGAGCTCATTGGACAGATTGAATATACCTTATGGTCCCATTACAGCTCAGCGATGGGTCTAGCATTATTTTGATCCAGTTTTTATTAAGTATGCTGTACAAACAACTTGATTTGATGACAGCTGTTGCAGCTGCAAGGCATGGCATGGCAGCAACAACGGGTGGCAAAGAGGCCCACATGTCACTCACAGTAGAAAAGGTCGCCTCACAGTAGTCCAGTTGTCTAATTTGTAATGCAAACATACGATATACATACAGTATATTCCCTTTAAAACCATATGCAGGTACCAGCAAGCTTAAATATTTCACAGCCATGACAAGGACATAAAACTGACCTATGAGATTCTCACGAAAGCATACCGTCTTATTTGAACTTTCTAGTTTCTAATATTAAAACAGATTCACTGTATCTACCGTGGAAGTAAACTTTAACCTGTGTCTTAATCGCTGAAACTGTAAGTAGCAGTGTAGAAGACGAGCTGGCTTATGCCGTTTGTGGAATCTTAACAAAGCTTTTGTAGCGCCACAAAAAATTGTGCCTAAGGTAAAGCATTTCAGTTTGCTAATTATCTGGGCTTTCTGCCTGTTCATCTCCTGTGTGCTAAGGAGAACAAAACTGCATATTTAGCAGTCTCCAACAACTGCCAGCTCCTTATGCCTGATGCTGAGGAGCTTCTGTTTTGGCTCTGGTCCCGTCATTTTTGCCAGCTAACAAAGGCTGAAGAGTCACAGTTTTTTAATCCTTGTGGGTATGTGGGTATGTGTGTATGTGTGTGTGCATGTGTGTGTGTGTGTGAGCTTGTGTGTGTGAGCCAGGGATGAGTACAGCAAGTGTTTACAAGGTGGGTGGGGAAGACAGTAATCACTAGGGAGGTTATAGCTTAGATTGGCAGTTATAAGTACTATACAGTACAGTAGGTACATGGCAGGCTACACACACGCACACACACACACACACACACACACACACACACACACACACACACACACACACACACACACGCATAAACTCAGACACACACTCACTTTTCTCTCCCCTCCCTTCTGAATGTCATCCAGGCCAGTCCCCCCCACCCCCAGCCTCACTCCCTTGGAGACCAGTAAGAAGTGGGACTTTAATTAGCACTGATAATTAGCCTCAAACACACACACCAAACTGCATCACACCTTGTCGCCCCCTTTCAGAATATATCAAGAGTTTCTCCTCAGTAGTGTTTGATTGGATCGAGGCTATTATGAGTAGAACCTGGGAGTAAATTGGGAGGTTTTTTTGCTCGCGAAGGAGAAAACAGATTAAAAAACAAAAGTCCAGAAACCCAGCATTGTTTAACAAGTTATTTTGGCTTACCTACTGTCACATTTAGCAAACAAAGCACATAAACATGAGTTTTATATGCAACTGTCCCTCTTATGTAAGTCTAATGTTCTCACAGCTTTTGTTTTGTTCACCAACCCTTGACAAAAAGAACAAACAGTTTATGCTTTAGTTTCCATGATGACATTTTGAAATATTGTTCGCACATCCTAACATTTATTTTTATTGTCACACAGCACTGAAACATGGCAGGAAACAGGACTTACTAGTTTGTTTACATTACACACAAGTCTAGCGAGCTTTATTTAAGTACAGTGAGTATTTTCTACTTATTTATTTACAAATTAATGGAAATATGCCATCATACATCACCTCCTATTACAATGACCCCAAAATCATTATTTGACCCGTTTGAGTGATTGGCTAATGGTTGAAGTCCTGCGTGTAAACATTAAAGTTGGGAAACTTTTAAATATGTTTGTTGTTTGTTTTCTCGTAAATCATTTTTTGTGTGTATTGAATACGTAAGCACATAAGAGGGAGAGAAGGTGCCCACTTTTGACATACAGACGGGCTCTGTGTTTGATTTTCCTCCCAGTATCTCTTTACTCCCCTGCAGAGAACAGTGGGACATTGTTGCTCAAAGTGCTGAGCAAGTCACATTTTTTGGCAAGTGTGACGAGGGCTGCACTTTTTTGCCTCTTTGCCCCACCAGGAGTTCATCAGCAGACGAGTCCTTTGGAAAGACATAATGGTTTTGGACAGTGAGGCGCTAGAGGCACACACAAAATGGACAAACAAATGAGTGGGATGGATGTGCTCTCCCCTGTCTGAATGCCGCACACAATGGTTCACTAACAGATGAAGCCATGTGTCCACACATGCAGGCATATAGTCAATTTAAATTTTGTGGTTAAAAAAAATTAAAATCCAAACAAATCATACAGTGATTATTTGCCAGATATGATACACGGCTAGTGGGAATGGTAATTTTTGTATCACAATTTTCATTTCCACTGAAAAAACCAACTCACTTACATCTGGAGAACAAGATTTGTAAGGTCAATGCATTCGGACTACAGAATGAAGTTAATGAATGAATGATACCTTTAGTATTGTAAAAAAAAAAAAGAGTAAATAATAATGCGTGTTAGAAATTAGTTAAATGTTTGATTAAAGTTGGCTCAGGTATTCCTTTGAATACCAGGAAACAAAATGTTCACTGCCCTTTCTGGTTACAAGTACAGAGTACGTTGCAGCCATCACTTGATGCTGGATCAATTTTTACAATCAGGAAATAACTGCAGTCAGTTGGAATTTTTTCGATTTTTTGAGTGTGTGTGCGCGCACGCACGTGTGTGTGTTTCTTTGCAAGCATGCACATAGATCTCTCTCATTCTCTCTCAGTCCTCCCACTCACTAGACACTGTGTGGGTGTGGATCCTGCAGGCTGCCTGTCTCTTTGCTCCTGCTATTAGTCACATATTCTGCACATTACACTCTCTCATTCCTCCAAGCCTACATACATACACATTTAAGTGCACACACACACACACACACACACACACACACACACACACATACACATACAATAGAGTGAGGTAGGTACACGTATCTCTTGCACACACAGTGATGTTTCCCTTTAGTGATGGAAAAATAGCCTGGCATCAGCCCACCAGTCTATGATTCAGTTTCATCATACACATAACTGATCTGTTTCTTGTATTATTATCTATTTCTGCTCTTCAAAGGCTTCCTATCTTTACTTTCACAATCTGTCACCTTTTTTATTTTCCTCTCCTCTCCTCTCCTCTCCTCTCCTCTCCTCTCCTCTCCTCTGTGTTGCTGTGATTTTCGTCTGTCAGGTTGTTCTGCTGTGGCTGCTCCTGTCTCTCATCCTGTTTAAAAAAGCAAAACGAACCGTTTTTGTCTCCTCCACCCGCATTACACCCACCAACCCCTCCCGTCCCAACATCTCTATCTGCATCAATCTTCCTCTCCTCTTCCTCTCTTCTGTCTTTCCCCTGTTATCTGTCCTCTCCTCCTCCTTTTCTTCATTTCATCTGACATCTTTGCCACTTCGCCTCATCTAAACTAACCTGCCATTTTCTCATCTTTAAATTTGTTTTATTCATCTCGTATTGGCCCTGCCTATCACTCCTTTCACCCGGCATCCTATTTTTTTTCCTTATTCACCCCCCCTTCCATCTCTCCACTTTCACCTATCTCTGTATATCCCCATGATCCATCCATCACCATCCTTCCTTTCACCCCCCACCGTCCCTCCTCTCTCTGTTTTGTCTCCACAGTCACTGTATCCATCAGATTCTAGAAAGTGTCCATCACATTCACCAACATGACATAGTGCACAGGGACCTGAAGGTTAGTATATGTAGAGGAGCATCTGCATCCCTCACCTCCTTCCCCTTTTCCCTACAACCTTTGCCTGCTTCCTTTCCTTCCTCCTTCCTTCCTTCCTCCTCCGTCTCGTCTATTCGTGTCGTTCCTGTCAGTTGCTGGTCTAATGTCCGCCTGTCCGAATTGTCTCTTGGTATGCTCTTATGTTTCCTCTTTTTCTTTTGTAGTGTATTGTACTTTCTTTTTTTTTTACCTGGAGGACCCTGGCCTGCCTCACCCACCCACCCTCCCTACCCCATCTGCGCTCCAACCCCTCCTCTTATCAATCATTTTACAAATGACTCCATAACGAAAGCTCCTGTTGCACTGACTGACAACCAGATCAATCAATGAGTGAGCCATGCACACACGCAGCCACCTGCAGTGAACACGCATCCTTCTGCAGGTTTAATAAATATCCAGTGTTTACTCGACCGTACAACCATCAATTTCTCCCACCAGGCTAGTTAAAAAAAACACAGTTATATTTATTGTGATCTCCATTGATTTTTCCAAACCCTCCTACTCCCTTCACTCAGGCTGAGAGTCATTTCTTTTATTGTATTGATCCCTGTGTTTTTAAGACAAGCTCATTCAACAAGTACGTCTCTATCCATGTGTTAAGAGATCTTGAGCATGAAGAAAGGAAACACAACAGAAGAAGTGCAATGCATTTAAAATCGTGAGATTTGTTTGGTTTTATGCCATTCTTATAATCGTGTCCTGAGTTGGTGGCTTGTATATGGAGATGCTTTTGATCTTCTTCTTTGATTAACTGCACAGTACTACTCCTTTTTCTTCTAAATATCCTCAAACCTGAGATATACAGTATACTATTAAAAGTTAAACCCACACACTCAGTTTACACACATTTTCACCCTGAGAGCAATTCTTACACATGATTTCATTAAATTCAGTGTAGTGTATTGTCACACTGATGCAATAAATGGGTTGTGAATGGAAAGGAAAAAAACAATAAACAAAAGAAAAAGCACTTGCCTTTTAATGATCACCATCTACAGATCACAATTAAACCATTTGGTTTATCTCTGCAGCCCTCATTTAATTCTTTGTTTTGAGCCAGTAGGTCTTTATTAATAAATTATATGAATGGTAATTAGTGCTGAAACAGCATCTGGAACTACTGGAAATCAGTGTAGTGTGATTATTTGTATTATAACAAGGGATGTTACAGTGGCACACTTAAGGCTTTGCAACTTTATGCATGTAAACAAAACAAAATGTGTCTTTGATGTGTCAGTTTTAGGCTTACATAATCACCAAAATCACAAAATGATATTACAATACCCAGTTTAAATCATTTAAAGTAGTAGTTGTTGTGGCCTGACTCATGTAAACTGTTAGTGTAAGCCTGCTACTGGGCACCTATTTCTGTCGGCGTTCCCTTCTACTATCTACATGTTATTGTTTTGAAAAATCCCTGTCACTGGAGGAAACAACAACAGCTAAGCAATATTTTTCACGTTATGGAATATACAGCTGTGTGATTCCTTTTTTGTTATTTTGTTATTTAGGCATTATATGTTACTGCAAAAGGGCAAGTAAAGAAGTGAACAGCATAAGTCCTTCATTTATTCACATTGTTGATACCACTAGTCAACGTAAAATAGAAATAAATAAAATATTTGAATTAAATATTGTAAGAAAAACCTGACCCCCCACGTCCACCCCAATAAAATGGTGGATATCGCCCAAGCCAAACAACAACAACAACGTCAGAGCTAGCAACCTACACGCTGAAAATGGCAAGTTACCCTAACCTGGTCGCTAATGGTACAAACTTTACAAGCTCGCAGCTCTTGGCTTCTTGTTTGTGATGATTTAGCTATTTTAATGCCGGGGCTGTCCTCCATAAAGATAGAAAAAACTGGTAATACAGCGATTAATCAGCTCACTGAAAAGACGTCTTTAAAATGTACAGTTCACTGTTTAATTGTGATCTGCTCCATCAGTTTTATACAGAACCAGAGTGAAAACAAGCAGATTATAAGAAGTCACATGATGCCTTTGTGGCAGTGATCTGTAGACCAAATTATTCAGTTGGAGGTGGAGTAACTTGCTAGTTTGCAACTGAACCATAAACAAAATAGCAAAAAATTTGAACTGCAGTTGAGATCCAGATTGCAAATGTTAAAATGATGACACTTGACCTTGTTTTGCCTATTTGCTGTTCAGTACCAAAGACATGCTCTCAGCGTAGTTAAAACAAAGGGCGAGCAATAAAGAGTACAGAATGAATCTTAAAATACAACACATACTGGGTGTGATATCCTCAGTGTGACCACCACTGACTGCTAACGAACACACAGGAACATTAGGGAGCACAGACACAAACATACAAACATGCAGAGGATTCTCAGCCTGCGGGTTACAGAGCTCAACAGCTGACTGAAGTGGGGGAGGATGGAGACACACACGCACACACACGCACTGAACTGCATGCATGCCTACACACTGACAAACATTTCATAGGTGGACATAGTTTGAGCCTCGACCGCACATTTACAGACACATGTGGTCACATGCTTGTGTTGGCTTTTAGTGAGGGATCGCTCACACACACACACTCACACACACACACACACAGACACACACACACACACACACACACACACACACACACACACACACACACACACAGCTCTCAGCATTTGGGCTGTAAATGTGACCTGCCTAGTATTTATTCATTGGGAGACCTTTAGAAACAAGACACAGGATTCTAATTTATAGCCCTGAACTTTACAGTCATGCCAGTCCATCTCTCTCTCTCTCTCTGTCTCTCTCTCTCTCCCTCTCTCTCCCTCTCTCTCTCTCTCTCTGTCTCTCTCGTATCTCTCATGTTATAATATTTCGCAGACTGGCCAGACTCCTGCTTTATTACAGCCTGTTACTGTAAGTCAGATTTAGGGGTCCTTTATGTTTGATAACTTAAAACTGCCGTCAAATGTCAGCTGTCAAATTTAGTAATGGAATGAACCCAAGAACAATTTTGAGATACTTTACTTGAGTATTTCCTTTTTCTGCCACTTTATACTTCCTCTCCACTACATGTATTTGATAAATTGCTAGTTACTTTGCAGATTCATATTATTTTATATTATGTGGGCGGGACATTGTGTCACATTTTAAAATGAGTTTATTTTATCAGCAATCTGACAGAAAAATCACTGAAGCTGATAATTGGTAAAATGGTGAATAAAGTCCCCGATAATCTGCCAGTAGGATTGTGTTTTGCGATGAAACTACACATAGATGAGCCTTTTATTGTGAATAGCTGAAGGCACACCTGTGCAATGCTGATTCTGTTTAAACAGCCTCTTGGTATCTGTATAGCTTGATGGATTATCTTAAAAAAAGGAGAAGCACTTCCTAACACAGATTATAACATATTTGTACTCCGTATTAGAGAGAAATTAGCCATTTGTGTACCCAGAAAAGGTCTTAGATATTTTCCACTTGTGAATAAAGGGAGCAAAATTTGATTGGCAAACACAGCAACTTGCAGAATGCCGCTGCACTGCGTTGTGGCAAATGTTGACAGTGAGCCCTCCAGTTCGGCACCTGGTCTCATTAAAATGAATGACAGGGCTGTATTTTTTTCACATAATGGCTTTTCTGTTTTCTGTATTTTCTTGTGGCCTTATTCAAAATTGCGTTACGTTGTAGTCTGTCAGGCCTCCAGTGGGCAAAAAAGCTGCCTCTTCCAAACCGACTTTTATCGTGTATCATTGAACAGTGTTGCATATTGTCAGAGAAGAAGTCAAAGAAGCCCTTTGTCATGGATTTGGGATTTATATTTAGAAATACAAAATTGTGTCATACAACCACATAGTTGGATCCAGAAATGCAAGTTTCATAACCAACAGCTGTTTTTTTTTGATGCACTGGAAAAAAAAAACTTAATTCATGCACAATCCTCACTGAACTTTGATGAACTTCGACTTTGTCAGTGCACAGGAAGCACATATGCACGGTCAACCTTTGTCTTCACACTCAGGCCACATCCCCAACAGCACAGGCGTTAGTGCATGTGTATGTGAGAGAGAGCGACTGAGTGTGTGCAGCTCCGCTTCAGTCCACACCTCCCACAGCTGGACCCAGGCAATGTACATGGCCCTACGCACACATGTACTCGTTGTCTGTCTCATCACACACATATATATATCTCTCCCTTGTTCCCCTGCTCAGATGTGTCATCTAGTCTCTGCATAGACTCAAACCTCAATCATTCCTCAGCGTCCCTCGCACAGTTTTTGACTTTTGGGTTTTTATTTTTAGTATCCGGCAGCTAACTGACATCAGAATGACAGCTCTTGTCAGCAGGGGCCAGCGAGGCCGGCAATAGACATGGCATTGATCCCAGACACATCATTTAAATGTTATTAATTGCACAATGACTCACTCCTTCCCTTACCTCCTTCATCAACGCCTTCTGTGCCCCCCATGGCCAGACACATTCTCACACCCTCTATCATCACCCAAGGCCTGCTGGCTAAAACATGTGGGGGGGGGGGGATCTAGAATCCACCTGCAGCCAACTGAACTCTAACTTGTGTTTCCGAGGTGAGTATGTCTATGGATATACTCATCTGTGGAGAATAGAGGACCTAAAACATAGATCATCCATGGGTTAGTTGCAGAATAGATCAACTCAAAGGAATCTTCTGTTGCAGAGCACACACAACTATGCCCCTGCAGGCCAGCTGAGTAAAAGCCATAGAGACAGCCATCCCCCTAGACACCTCACCAATGAAAGCCTTTTTAAGGCCTAGGCTTTTTTAAGGGAAGCTCAACACGGAAGAGCAAGCGAGCATACAGGATATTATTATAGGCCTTACATTTGAACCACAGTGGTTAGCTAACCTTGCCCATGTGGCTAACTAGTTGGATGCTATTTAAGTGAACCCTAATTGGCTTCATTTATCGCAAATGTGTGCTTACTTGTGGGTCAGCCGAAGCCAATAAAAGCTGAGAGTGTGACGCCTGGCAACAAAGGAGCCCTTTCAAACCCCTGTTGTACACCTTCATCCCCTCCTACTCTATCATACCTTCCCCCACACCTTCCCTCCCCATACCCCTGGCCTTTGCACGGGATTGTAGCACTGCTCAGACTAACATGCGCCCCCCCTTGGTGTTTGCATGCAGTCATTGCATCCAGCAGATCCTGGAGGCGGTGCTTCACTGCCATCAAATGGGTGTGGTGCACCGGGACCTGAAGGTGAGTCATTGGGATCACCCTGCTGTCCCTTGAGAGTGTGATGATATATTTGTATAAGTTGTTTTGTGGTTGTGTTATTCGTGTAGTCTGTCTAAGTTTGATAAGTAAATGAGAAACTGTGATGTTTGTGGACATAATGTCACTTGCAAAGCCTCAGAACTCATAGAGGGTTTTAAATCATCTTATTCCCCCTGAATTCTGTATAATATAAATACAATTGCTGTCTTTGTAACCCTATATAACACAATTCAGTCCCAGACAATTGTTATTTGTAAAGTAAGACATCTGTTTAGAGTCAGGCCAAGCTCCTTTCCTCAGTCAGAGCTAGAACAGCCTCTACAGCTTTGTGGCGATCACCATGAGATTGTCAAATACCACCTCCAACCTTTCTCTTGCTCTTCCCTGCCATACGCAGCCTCCAGCTCTGTAGAGTCACCTTCCTTTCCTGTTGTGTTAACACCACTTCTCCCTGTCTGTTGAGATTTCAAGCATGCAACGCTGGTCATGCACTGACCAATGCCACCGCTCTGTAACCTTTTTGGAACAGCATCTTGTCACAGCACAGCCAGCCATCTAAGATGGCCCAGGAGGATACTTAATCCGACCTCTGGTCACAGAAAGATGTTAACTATTGATTTTGAGACACCCTATGGGTTTCAATTGCCTCTATAGATCAATGCTTCAACTGAGAAAACTCACTCTCTGTAAACTGCTATTGACTTGTGATGTTGTGACATTTGTTTATATCGGCTGACTGGCAGGTAGCACAGTCTTTTAAAATTGTGGAAACTGAAAGCCAGTTGCTAATTTTGAACTGTTTACAAGTATATAAGAAATGTGGAATTGCTAATGGATATTTTGTAAACGTATAGATATTTCATATGGAGTGTGAAAAGAGATTTTTAGTGAGATTGTACAGTAAGCAGTAGCCTCGATTAATGTGATCGCTGACTGTGAACTGACTAACAACTGAGCAGAAGTTTTGCTGAGGTTTGTGTTTAAATCAGACTTAATGCTGTGCTTGTGACACAAACAAAGCAGTACCCCAAATATTGTGAGCTGTGTGTGAATCAGTGTCCAAACAGATAGAAATCAAACTGTTTCCAGTCCTCTTGCTGTCATGTCTTGTACCTACCCATGTATTTGCGTGTGCATGCTTTTATGTCGCAACTTGCTGTGCCTTATGCACTTTGTGAGTAGACCTCCTCTATGCAAATGTCAGTCCAGCATTCCGGCGAAGGCGTGTTGTGTTCATCAGAACTGTTGTGGCTATTTCTTTATTTAGCCGACACGCCTATCTGATTTCACACCCAAGCATTGGAGAGCATTTCATGCAATAGGTCATACTGTGGTGACTGAGCACAGCCTGGGTGACAAGATCCCTCAAATTAGGAATTAGGTTATGGCAAATGAGACGACAACACAGCAAACTTATGTGTGCCAAAAAAATAGAAAAAATAAAAATGACTGATTGCCCAATAGTGTTTTGACTGTACTGAATCAATCTGAAGCCTTTTTACTTATTTTTTGATCAGGTATGTTTTCCAGCTCTTTATGATACAATTGTTTTGTTGAAAAACTGATCTATGTTCGATGCACCATCCAAGTATTTGTAATCTGTAACAAGATACTTTTTGACGTATTTGTACCCATCTCTGATTGCTGATAAATACATTTTTAATCGGTTATATTCTTAACTGCGATTACTTAATTATAATTTATCATTAACATCCCTAAATGAGACATAGCCCTGACTTTAATCTAGACACACAAACTAAGTAATTTCTTTTAAGATAACGTACTTTAAAACAAGTTAGGGCCGATGGATGCCTACATCTCTGCCAGTTTCTCTGAAGGAGCTCATCAGGAATGCCACAGCAGCTCCAGGTCATCTACAGACAGACAAAAAAAGGGAAGAGAGAAAGATGTGTATCATTACATTTGAAACACCCACTCATGAACTGCTCTCGAATACAGCTTTCTCTATCCTCATAATACCCTCCCTCTCTCCTTCTTTCAACCAAATCAGTTGCTAGTCACCAGTGTGCTTAGCTGTGTGTGTGTGTGCTTAAGAGATGGAGAGGGAAGAGGCACTTATGTCAAAAAGTGATGGCGATTGCTGCTGTGATGTCTGAACACGTGGCCGGGATGTATTGCATTGCGTTTATGCACCTTTTTGAACGAAGCGCATGCTTCACCAGAAAATCCACCCACATCCATTTTCACGGATTATCTTACTGCTGCAGTGTTGGCAAGTTATAACTCCCTCGTTCACAAAAGAGTAAAGCCTTACCAAGTGGTAGAGCTGTGAGAATGTGATGACACGAGGTAGGCACAGCGCCTAAGGATTACTGGTTTGCTCACTAAGTGTCTCTCTCTCTCTCTTGCTCATGTCCTTCTCTTTTACTTATGGGCTCAACGGCTCTAAAAGCTCACTTTTAAGTATCTGCACTTTAAACACACAGTATTCCCGTTCCTCTAAACAAATTAGCTAAGGGGAGAGAGCAGAGGGAGGAAGGCAGAGGGCACAAAGACATACACTGCTGCAGTGCAGGGGAGGCAGTGACAGAAATGCAGCCTAAATATAATGTCCTCATTTTCTCCATGCTGTATGTTTGCGCTTATGTTGTCCTTTACAGTGGTGCATTTCAGGAACTGCACAAGCTAATTGGCAGAGAAGGAAGACTTGCATGAGTTACATCAAAGAGGCTTGCTTTAGTCCCTGAACAGCAGGAGGGAACATCTTATGAGTAACAATACACAGTGGACCTCTGTTCAATTAGTAAAAGCCCAAATCAGTGTAAGTGCAAGACTGTTTAAGATCCACATCTGTCAAACGTTTGGTGTGCAGATGTTACTATTGACATCTAATCAGTCCAGTCCAAACTAGGCTGTAACCCTTTGAAACTGCACTTCACCAAACACAGGACTGCAGATGAAAACCAAGGTTGGGAGTTTCACTTGGAGGCAGAGCTGCTCTGAGTCATTTTTTTCTGCTGGGGTTAAACCTTACATGGGCAGAGCCAAAGAACATTTCTTTGTTTCTATGTAATAGACTGGTGTTCAGTTTCTGGGTTTAGCTGTAAAGCTTGTTTTGTCAAGTGTAGTCTAGTACTTTGTCTAATGCAGTCTAACTTGTTAGCTTTGCTGACCTTTCAAACTCTGACAGTCATACTAACTCAAAGTTGGTGATTTTCCAACATCATGAATACCATGGACATCAATGAATAAAAGAGTCAGTGTTTTATATCAATATTTCCCACCACAGTGCTTTATTTGTCATTCAAGATTGCCCGTTTCTTCTACAGAGGCCATGATTAAGTGAGATTGAGAGAGATGAAGAGAGACAAAGTGAGAAGGAACAGGGGCCAGTGGGGATAGCATCCCATTATTAGAACCCTCTTCTGACAGAGAATAATGAGGCTGACTGCATTATCTGGGCCACAGAGATGGAGCCTATAGACCACAGCGCTCCACATGAGGCTAGAGCAAAAAAGCACTGCAGACTGCAGAGTTACTTGGACACACAAGACTGTACAATGAAAGTTAGTCTATCATTTCTGCTGAAATGTGGACTAAATTTTATCGTACAGCCTTATGTTTCCATGCAAGTTATTCAAATGACATCTATGTCTGTGTGTGTCTATGTATTTGCGTGTCTGTGCAGAATATAGTGTCGATAAGATTGTACTGTATGAATGTCATTACAGACTTTGTGCATGGATAGCTCTCTACCCCCAGCTCTTCCCCCACTAGGACAGTGTGTATGTTTTGTACCCCCACACTTCATTTTCAATGTCGTTGGTAACTTTTCTTTCTCTCCTCTTTCTCACTTTAGCCAGAGAACCTGCTCCTAGCAAGCAAATGTAAGAATGCTGCAGTGAAGCTGGCCGACTTCGGCCTAGCCATAGAAGTGCAGGGGGATCAGCAGGCCTGGTTTGGTAGGTACAGCGGATACCGGAGTTTATCACATTTATATTTTATGTGTAATTATTTAAAGCTACAGATTAAAAGTTGCTTGTGCCGACTGCCTCGTATTGTACACTTGTTGCCCACATCTTTGTCATTGAAAGATCCTTAGGATTTTATGTAGTATTTTTCAGTTGGTTTATAATGAACCAATATAGATTTTGTACCAAGAATGGTCCTAAATTATGCTCCCTGTCCCCTTCCCCCTAGTTAAATCATCGCTGTTGATCTTATTTTTTGTATGGGAGATGTTAAACTCATGTTCATGTGTCCAGAGTGTCTGTGTTTTGTTCCTACATGGAGATTAACAGTGAGTGGGGTGAACCTGTCAGTCTTAGATTAGCCCTGTTCAGGCACACGTCAACATCTCACCTGGATCTCTACTACAAACATCTGTGCCCATCAGCTGTGGTGTATGTCACTTCTCTGTACAGCAGATTCGCCAGTCATTGAAAATCAGCCTCAAATATGTCTTTAAGCTCCGATTCCATTCTTTGTGGATGAGTCGGTTTTAGCTCACTGAGCATAATCTTGCTTTCTATACAAGCTGATCTAACGAGAGCAGATACACAATCTGTTGCCTTTAATCAAAGGCAACGTCAATCAATCATGTGTGTGTATGTGTGTTTGTGTTTTTACTGCAGGATTTGCTGGCACACCGGGGTACCTGTCCCCTGAGGTATTGAGGAAGGAGGCATATGGCAAACCTGTGGACATCTGGGCCTGCGGTGAGTTGTACAGAGACACACACTCATTCACACACTTTACACACAGATGATTGTACACAAAACAAAAACAGAAACACTGAAGCACATTTTCTAACAAATAATGCATTTTATGTGTGTTTATGTGTATGTATGTGTGTGTGTTTGTTTCTGTGTGTGTCTCAGGGGTGATCCTCTACATCCTGTTGGTGGGTTACCCTCCTTTCTGGGATGAGGACCAGCACAAGCTGTACCAGCAGATCAAGGCTGGGGCTTATGATGTGAGTCTCCTCTCCTCTCCTCTCCTCTCATCTCCTCTCAGTTGTCCCCTCCCCCCCACTGCCCCCGTTCCTTTTAGGCAGCAGTTACGTAACTCACACACCTCATTCATATTTCAGGGGGTGCAAGAGAGGGAGCCTCACCTTAGATCACATTTAAGTCTATGCCAAATACAGAGAGAGAGAGAGGCTGACTGACTCTCTGGCACTGATTCTGGGCTCACAGGACACAGACCTCGACACTTTTACCTGAACACAACGGGACCCGATGGGTTTGGAATTTCTTTACAAATTGCAGGGGGCTGTTCTTGGACAGGCCGTCTGATTATATTTAAGACACACAAACTCCTGTTTATATCTGGCCTGAGATAAGAAATGCAAATAAATTAGCTTACTTTTCATCCATAATGTTAAATTCGGTATGCAGGATATAAAAAACTCCTCATCGTTGCCATAAATTACCATCAGGGAGTTGGTTTATGCAGTCTAGCATCGTCATCAGATTTGTCAGTCAGGAATTCACATTTAATGCCAAACTCGAGGCATCAGAACGGTAGTCCACAAACCAACGTGTGACGTCACGACACATATTACAAATAGAACAAATTCTCACGGTCAAGAACCTGAAACAGGTTGATGTTCGACATGACTACTTAAAAAATTACTGAAACGATTAATTGATTATCAAAATAATTGTAGTTAGTTTTCTGTCGATCGGTTAATCAGCTATCATTTCAGCTCTGCTTTGAATGTTAAGACATGTCGTACTGTTCTTTGTCCCTTTAGTTCCCTTCTCCAGAGTGGGACACAGTCACCCCAGAGGCCAAAAACCTGATCAACCAGATGCTGACCATCAACCCAGCCAAGAGGATCACTGCTCAGGAGGCCCTCAAGCACCCGTGGGTCTGCGTAAGTGTTTCAGACAGCGGTTATTTTTCACACAACTCTTTACACTGCTGTCCACCTAGACAAAAACAAGGACAAACGACCAGTTGAATTGCAGCAAAGACATTGATTAACTTATTTCTTCTCGTCTTTTTCTTCCTCCTCTTTCTAAATCTTCTTCTATTTGTCATTGTCTCTTCCTGGTGCTCCTTCTTGTCTTCTTCCTTCTCCCAGCAACGGTCCACAGTGGCGTCTATGATGCACAGACAGGAGACGGTGGAGTGCCTGAAGAAATTCAATGCCAGGAGGAAACTCAAGGTCTGTTTGCATGCTCAGTCTCTCCCACATCCTCCTCCTCTGCTCTAATGAGCTGTTGCACATTTCATGGTTACCAAAGTATTGCCAAGCGTAATATTCGCAGTCCTTCCTGTTTTTCTGGAAGGTTTGTGATCTCTAAATTCAGGATGAACTGAAGAGTAAAACATGAAAAGAGTTTGATGGTGATGACATACATATTAGTGCTTCCTCTGCTGACTCGGCGCTGAGGTTATATGAAAAGACAGCTCAGATCCAGAGTTATCGCACATGCATAGTTTCCCTTGTACACTGATTTATTGCTGACTGATATTGTGTGGACGCGACAGCTTAGCTGTTGGAGCATGTCACTGTCACCCTGCTGCTTTTGGCCAGTCTTGGCATGGCTCAAATTCCAGCACATGGGAATCTGGAAGCAGAAACGCAGGTGGCTGCATGCAAAACGTTGGACCATTCAACCTAACGTGCCATCAGCATGAACCAGTTGTCTCTGGCTTTTCACATTTAGTGAGAAATGGGCACTGCCAAGGTTAGACATGCAGCTAACAACACAAACAGGAAAAGAGAAAAATCACAAAACACTTAGAATGTTACAGATTGACAAATAACGAAGATATCAGTGTGTTGTTGTTGTTGTTCCTTAAATGGGTCTTGAGGTTCTGACTGGAGTTGTTATAACAGTGTAGACAGACTGTGGGCAATCATCTATCCAGCTAACAACTGTAAGAAGATATGTTCCCAAAGAGATCCACCAAAAAAACAACTCCCACATACTGTATATTGTTTTTTTCATTTTCATTGCAGCAGTAGTTTTCTGCAATTTAGCTGTTCAGAAATTGAGAACATTATCAACAACCTCTGCAGCTCTTAAATACCATGGTCTATTTGCAATTCAGTGCCATTTTTATAGCCCTATTAAAATGTATCAGCTCCAGTTGTAAATGATGTCCCCAGAGGAAAAGTGTCGAGATTAGCTGCTTCACTTCTCCTCTGACTTTACAGTCATGCCAGTCCATCTCTCTCTCTCTCTCTCTCTCTCTCTCTCTCCTGTGTAATTTCTGGTATGATTGTATTAGCGGTTACATCTTTAATGGTCAGCAGTGATGTGATGGCTCATGAATGGTTTTTGCTAGCACGTTAGTATCACTATTTGCATTCACATTTCACCTGCTGGGAGTCAGGATTTTTCCCAGGAAAGACCCATCTTTGTTTTGCTAGAACCCAAATGCAAGAGCTTAAATTGCCCGGATATTGTTTGAATCATTTCATGTACAACATTCAATTAAGAAAGACAAAATGGATGTTTATTCCTCTAAACCAAAATATGGTTTACATTGATGATATGATATTGGATTTTTGCAGATATGCGATATATCGATATTTTTTCTCTGTTTGGCTGATAACCAACACCAATATATGCACATACTTTTTCCACCTAATTGCAGGAAACATCTGCAGGTAGTTCTCCATCAAGTGTCTCCTCTAGTGGAATCAATACATTATTATGCCTTCTCTTTATAAAAAGCCTATGGCATCTTGCAGACATACAATGCTTTTCCAAATCTATACATTACCAATACACATTATATGCCAATGTGATCATGCATCTATAGTTTAAATGATTAAAATCTTCTTTGTTTTCCTCTCAGGGGGCCATTCTTACTACCATGCTGGTTTCTCGAAACTTCTCTGGTAAGTGCTGCCTGGACATAGTTCACATACACCCCCCCCCATAACTGTAAGTCTACCATTCCTATCAACATCAAACAATAGACAGTTCATGTACATATGTCAAGTGTAGGGATTTTACTGTCTGCATGCGAGTTGTGTAGTTATATGAAAATACTTAAGCACTGAGGGAGACTGACGTGTGTTTTGAATATAAGCAAGTGTGTAACGGTCAGTTTGGTTGAGGAACATGTCACCATTTTGAAGGACTTTGTGACTCTTAAAAGTGACACTCCCCCCAGAACCTACTCCAACGTCACCGCTGTGACTCAAAACTGGTGAATGCTACAAACCGTTTACAGCCACCTTTAAAACCTACAGGAGATGGGTACTGGAGGCTTGGAAGTTATTTTATCCGGAGAGTATCACTTAAGCAGATTTGAGCACCATGGGAAAAGAAAGATACAATATTGTCTTTTCCTTTTGTTGTTTAATTCTGCCAAAATAATGACATGTGCCTCTTAAACACTGGTAACAGTAAACACTGCGACAGACCTAATCGTCTCCCTCAATGAAGAGATATATATTTATGAAAAGTTAACAGAGCATGCCTCTAAAGCAAAATCACATTTTCATTTCATTTCATTGCAACTTCAGTGTTTCTCTTTTTTCCTTTATACAATCATTTCTTTTTCCCAGTAAAACTTAGACGCATGTGATGCAGAGCATTTTTGTACTGTAGAAAGTACTTAACAAAACAGCATGTGACTATCAGACAAACTGTTCATACATTTTTATATGGTTCTGTGTAAGGAAAGTTTTGATTTGTGTGTCAGATAGTAACTGTTGGCTTGCTTACAGCTCTCTTTATCTGAGCCAATATTTAAGCTTAGGAGAAAGTACCACACTGGCAGTAATTATAACACACTTTTTGTACTTAAGCCTGCTCTAAATGTCATCACTGTGTAAAAGACTAATTGAATCTGAAGCAGAAGTGAAAATGTAAAGAAACTCTGAATTTGATCATCAAGCCGTGGATGTGTTTCTGTTGGAGTATTTGTCTTTTTGTATTCGTGTATATCTCTGTCATAGATAACACTTTCTGAAAGGTTTTAGGTTAAATAGCTCCTATAATCTAATTATTTTGGACATATTTACCTCCCATCTCTTGAAGCTGCCTCAGAGACACTTTTAACTTTTAAGTGCAGCCCTTCTTGGATGAAGCAAATTTGTAAATGAGTGACTGACATTCAGCTTTAAAAGTGTTTTCAGTGGGTAATCATAGTAAGGGATTGTCGGGAGAATTCAAAGCAGCTTCCTCATAACTGTTGAACTTGAAACTGTCTGTGTTCATGTACAGTATATGTGTGTGCGTTTTGAACATAAAGATGAGAGTAATGTTTGTGTGTGTGCAAGCATACTGCTTCAGGAAACATGACAGCAGCCACTCTGACACTGTGCGCTTTGCAAAGGGAAATGGTCTGAACATCCACTTAACAACCACTCATCTCTTTAACTCCCACAAACACACACACACACTGACCCAGGTGTGTGGTGTGACTGTGTCACTGCTCTTCAACACCTTTCTCTCGCTCGCTTTTCTCTTCTTAGGCAGCAATACTCCGTTATAAGTGTGAGGTCATCCGGTGAGCGAGTCAGAGAGAGGATGAGAAATAGCTAAAATGTAAAAAAAAAAAAAATAAATTAAAGAGAGACCCTCAGTAAAAGATGGTCATGGCACATTACATCAATGCATAAGCCACCACCAGCGCTTTACATAACAAGTAATTGTATTCTCGACATATATTATGAATCATGCATTATACAGATCAGTGTGTAAGTGTGCCTGTGCCGACACAGAGGCGGTTGTATTTCCCCTCCACATGTGGATGTTATGTCTCGTAGTATTCATACAATTAAAGGTTGCAGAGATGAAGTTCAGGTTTAAACTGAAGTTTCTGACTGTATATTTGTATATGCCCACAGTATATATCTGCAGTGAAGCCACCAAAATGTTACTTTGGTTACAATGTATTGAATTGCCAGTACACTGTATATTGTAAATAAAAAAAATATTATTATATTAAAGGTGCAGTTCACCCCAAATCAAAAACACGCATTTCCCTCTTACCTGTAGTGCTATTTATCCATGTAGATCAGGGCTCCCCAAGGTGGGGATCCCGGGCCAAAGTTGGCCCGCCTTAGGGTTTAATTTGGCCTCACCCGTTCTTCAGTCATAGAGACAAAAAATATTTTTTGGCAGTTGTAGCACTGCAAGCCAAGAGCCATCTAGTTTCATTATATTGGAGAGAAGGCAGACATCTGTGCGACCGATCTCTCCAAAACTTTCTAGATGGATAAATACAGGTAAGAGAAGAAATGTGTGAGTGAATTGTCACTTTAAGATCGGTGAGTGCTGCAAATATAACATTTACTAACGCCTACTAAATTCTGTGTCATTACCACCATCATCATCCTAACAATAATGCTATTTTCAGGGATACAAAGAGACAAAATGCAAGTATCAAAGACTCTCAGATGAAAGTTGAGTTTTGTGTCTCTTCCAAGTTTTTCTCTGCTCATCCTTCTGTCAGAGCAGCGGATTCATCTGTGACAGATTTTGTGTCACAGCCACATATTGTCAGTGGTCTGTGTTATGAATTAACCCCCCTCCCTCTTTAAACTAATGAGTCCGGTTTGTCTCTGCCTTTTTGTCTCTCACCTTTTCTTTCTTTTCCCCCCATCGTGCTCACATACCTCCTGCTATGTCTCTGACTCACCCCCTCCTCTCACACCCTTTCTCCATCTTTACTCCCTGTTCATCATTCACCTCTTTCTCACCCTCCTTTGTAACTCTCTGTCTCCATGTGTGACTGGGTATTGGACTCTTAACAGTGGGCAGCAGGCAGACCACCGCTCCAGCCTCTGTAACTGCGGCCGCAGCAGCAGTGGCTGCAGCCGCCGGCACCACCGCAGGGCTGGTGGAACAAGGTAGCATGGTGGCTCACCCAGGGCACGCCACCCCACTCCTGTCCTCCCCCACCCCCCACTCTTTTTCTGTCTTTTACACTTTATTCTTCTTCGTCTTCTATTTCGCCCTCTTTCATTTTCTTTCCCACCTCCCTCCCTCCTCAGCATGGGAGCTCAGAGCATGATGGCTGACCACATCGCAAACTACAGCTCCCCTTTACTCATCGTCTGCAGCATTAGCTATGTTTCCATTTAACTGTTAAGCAGGTTTTAAGCAATCACAGCAAATAAAATGCAACTAAGCATTTTTCAGTCCATTGGCGTAATGCAAGTAAGGGGTTTTTAAATGCTAAAAACACCAATAAGAATTGTGGGAAAAGTATTTTTAGTGTCACAGATGTTGTTCATCTGTTGTTGGCCATATTTTATATTTTTACCCAAGCAAGGAACTTGTGTTTAATACAAGTAATGGTTGAAACACAAACACAATCGATGCGGTAAGAGTCACATTAGGTATGGTATTAAGTGTGCCTCTATTGCTATTTTTTTGCTAAATCAAGAACTGCTCTCTAAGCACTTCAAAAATTCATTGTTGCAATAATGGAGATGTTTTAGTGAATATTTTAGTTCCCATTTGCCCATTCTGTGTTGATGCTTCATAATTTGTAAAGGACTTGGATGGAAGCCCAGCTACTGCTGTCATTTTCCACATCAGCACATCTGTCACTTCCTGTCTGAGATCTGATCTGGTGGCTGCAGTGTCCATCATCGCCACTGACCCATATTCATCCAGTCATCCTCATCTCTAGACGCAGCCACAGAGCATGGCCTCGACCGTACCAAAGTGCTGTCCTGTCTATCTGTTTCTCTTTCTTCCTTCTCACTTTTTTCCTCACACCTCAACTCCGTCACATCACCCCTCCATTTTATCCCATTCCCTTTCCTATATTCTGTCGGTTTCTACCTCTCTGGTCACTGTTGTCTCACAAGTCACCCTATGCCACAACTCCACCAGTATCACTCCCACTTTCCCACATCTCACTTACCTCCTCACTCCTCTTTCCCTCTCTCTTCTTTTCTCTGTCTGACAATGACATTGGAAAGTTTGCCCCTGTCAATTTAAGGATGGAACTGCCCAAGAGCTGTTGGTGAATGCTGCATGGGGCACTGGACTGGTGCATGCGCTGCAACACGGGGGATTTTGGTGCATGGTGAACACTGTGGAAGATGCAAGGCTGGGCTGGTTTTCATGAAGTCGAAAGTCAAAAACTTTTTAAATTTTAGAGTCAGCGCTATTATGTTCAAAGTCATTGAAAAAGATGATTTTTTTTAGTGAAAAGGTTTCAACTGGAGCAAAAAAAGCCTCATCCTGGGCTGTCCGCTTCATAAATCAGGAATAAATGAGAAAGACTGGAGGGAAATAACAGAAAGAACTAATGCTCTGATGAGTTTTAAGTTCAGTCAGAAGCTGAGCTGAACTCGTAAACACACACTCAGACACAATCCCAGAAACACAGCCAGTGCGTCCATTGCTGGCTAGTTCAAAGCTATCATCTGTCCAGTTGGTGCATCAGCTGTTTGGGGGGTATCAACACGAACTTAGCAGACAGTCCACCGGACATATTGGTGTGAATGACACACCTAATTTTAAATACACCTTTAGACACAAAAAGCACTGCCACAATTGATGTTTCAAAAGTGTTAACGCTGCCTAAATAGGGGGCCCAGATAAAACTTGCAAGAACCCATCCCCTTTGAGTCTTATTTCTGCCACCCTGACAGATTTAAATCTAAAATATAATTGCCTTTAGCTCATGAGAAAAGTTGTGGTTATACAATGTATGGTGGTAGTTTTATAAAAATACTATTTATTTGCTTATTACCATAATTCTGATAAGTCCAACTTTAAGCTTCAAAACATTCCTTCAGAGACCAAGTGCAAGAGCAGCCGATCAGGTGGAGATTTTAATGCATGTAACCTAATGTATTTGTTCTGGGTACTCAGAAATGAACTGCAGGCATAAACGACAAAAAGCTTAACATGGCAGTCTGAGACTGAGCTAAGGAGACAGAAGTAGTGGCAGTGTCCTTGTTTCTGTGGACCACTGGGACTCCACAGTCCTCTCCGTGTCCCTCAGCCTCCACTAGGCTCCAATCAAATATTTATAGTGGGCTGTCTCCCCCTATCAGCCTCACTCTGCCTCGCTGGTGTACTGGAGGCCTCGCTCTATGTTGCATATTCACGCACACAAATACAATCACAATGTACTAGAAGTCACCCTGTCCTCGTGCAGGAGTAGAGCAAATATATCTTTTAATGTGTCCTGGCCTTCAAGGCGTTATGTTTAGAATAAGTTCCTGAGGAACTTTTGCACCTAAATGGGCTCCTCCAGTAGCTTAATGCATTTCCAGAAAGCATTTTTTTTTTTTGCTGGCTCGTGTTAATCTTCAAGTGAATCCATGCCCATCCTTGTTTCGCTCTTGCAGTGGTGCATCTTGCGTGTTTTAGCAGAATTTTAAGTAGCGGTGCTTTTGTTTTAATCTCTTCCTCCTCTCTCTTCTTGCTTCATGTGTAATTTGTGGCAAGGTAAGGAGCGCCCCTTGCTTTTCCACCTTCGGTTTGAATTAAGACACCTTTGATTTTTCAGGTTTCCGCAGAGGCATCCTCATCGTCACTGGAGTTTAAGTCAGCAGTTTGGGTTTTCTTTAAGAAGATCCAGTACAACACTTTGACTGAATCATGGTGTTTTAAAAGAGCAGAGTGAAATACCCTTATCGCTTGTTATCATTCCTCTTCTCCTTCCTCTTCCTCTCTGCTCTCCTTTCATGTCCTCTCCTCTGTTGCCAAGCCATCAGAGAATAGGAGAGAATGAACCTGACACTATTCTGACCCCATTTCTTCTCCTCAGTAATAACCAGCCTTTGGGAGGAGGAGGAACAGCATAACAATAAACCATGCACAATCACGCCACTCTCACATCCCTCCAGATTATGTAGTGCTTCTTTACTGCTGAATATGCAAACCTCACTTCAAACAAGCGATACTTTATCACTGAGAAAAGAAGTGTTTTTTGTGTCTCAACTAGTCTTTGCACCACCAAATTCTCATGGAGTTGAGGCTCCGACTGAAAATTCAGTGTCGCTGGCTTGGAGGCTTGTTTGGAAAGGACAGTGAGAAAATTAGAGAGGAGCTATGTCTCATGTTCAGATAGAGAGCGAGAGAGAGAGAGAGGGGGGAATGGGGGAGAGAGAAAGAAAGAAAGAAAATCCCAGACCACCAGAAATAGTGTTTTATGTAACGTGGCTGGCTGCTGATGTGATTGCATCTGATCAGACTTGAATTTGCACTCAGCCCCCTTAAATAAGTCCCGGTAAGAGTTACGTCCAGGGGAGTAAGAGAGAGAGGAGGAGCCTGGGACTTGGACTGGCAGGTGATAGGCACCAGCATCTCACAAGTCTATGGTTTCTATGTTGCTGACAGTGCTTTAATTTTGCTTTAGTGACACATTTCATGAAGATCACTTTTTTCACTTTCACAATTTAAAAAAAATAATAATAATTTCCAATTTAATCTAATTATTGGATCAAAACAGTTAATCAGGACCTGTCGGACCAGTGGACCGCTTTTCCAAAGCAGATTACGTGAAACTTCCTCTGGAGCCACAAAATGTTATAAACTACTTTCCACATCTGTAGTAGCCGAGCATGTGAGTGGAGTGGAGCGGCGAGAATTTCTGCTCCTCGCTCACAGAGCTGTTTGTTCCCCTCGCTCCAGGCCACTCCACTCAGGTTTCAGCCCGCTGCACTCAAATCGCTCATCGTTCGCTCCAAACAAATGAAAAAAAATCTGCATTGTATTTACTGAGCAGCCAAAGCCACATTTTCCAAGCAGAAAATATGTATTTAAAGTTACACTTTGATGCATTCTGGGTCGAGCATGCTTCGGACTCCTGGTGTGAGCAGTACCGGAGTGAAATTGGAGAGTAATGGAGTTGGAGATAAGGCGACGCTCCAGCTTTTTAAAAACGCTGCTTTACACTCTATCCAAAATTCTCCTACTCCCCGCTCACTTACTCTCCACTCACATGCTCCACTCTGCATGTGTAGTTGTACTCCCCAGGACCTGTAAGCACACTTTAATGTGTAAAATCAGTCGAGTTAATAATACGCTTTAGTTTCGGCACTCCAAGGGAAAAGTTTGGGCATTCCTGATTTACAATGGAAGAGACACAGCCACAGTGCAATAAAAATCAAGTTTTTAAAGATCCCCTCCACATCCAATGTATTCAGGCATACAAAAACTACTCTACTCTGTGTCTGACATGGCGTTTACAGAAAAAAGTCTAATTACCACATTAAAATCCTTAAAATGACACCTTGTTTCAAAAGACATAAGGTATTTCATCCTTCACTGTAAAGTCTATTCTCTGTGTCTCTGCGCACTGGAGGCTTCACGTTTCCACGTCACATTTGTGTTTGCTGAATATTAGACCAGGATCGGCTTCCGAACAATGTGTGATGTCACAAATCATGACTGTAGGCCCGCCTCTTAAAATCAGATTTTCAGTGAGCTCAGAGGAAATTATACTTTAATCAATGAATGTGAAAACATCCAGCTTAAACATTCAGCTGCAGAAACAAAAAAGGAAAACATATTTTTAGCAAGTAATCACCCAAATGAGTAATGTGAAACTAATGACTTCCTGGGTGCCCAAGGTCTTTTCCTAAATGTGTGTGTCCAGGGTTTGAGCCGTACAGTACCAACAAGTCTCCCTGTGCATTTTGAAGTAAAAAAGGAACACACTCATTTAATCTCATCAACATCTGATGTCTTGTGAGTGTTAATCCTCTGTCTACATCCTCACAGACGCATCCGCAACCTCCACCCGTGTGACATCCCAGAAAATCTGGCTCTTACTCTGGGGCCCCTCTGGGCAACTGTGAATTTATCTAACGCAATTGGACCACCTTGCTGGCCGTGCTGCAGCACTGCAGTCGTGGTGAATGCCCTGCGGACTGTCTTTTGTTGTCTGCACAGTTTCCACTGTTGGGATTATGGGTATTAAGTTTATCAGAGGACTGTGTCTACAGTATCATTCTTCCTCTTCTACCCTCCTCCCTCATTACCCTTCATTAGAGAGCAGACTGAAGACTAATCCTCCTTAAGGCCCCCACAGAGTTCTTCAAGGCAGGGCTTATTGTTGGGTTTAGATGGCTGCCGTGCGAGAGAGCCATCTTTGTTTCGGCTCCCTCAAGGCCACAAGGGGGACTTGGCACAATAATCAATGTGAACCAATGAATTAAAGTAGATTTTTATCTCACTGACAACAATGTCTTTGCATGGCTGAAAGACAAAGCATCGAGTAAAAGCAATTAGACTAGTCTCAAGACAGACAAGGAAAATGAATGTGATGATGGGTTTGGGCTTGGAAGGAAATACTGGAATCCACGTCCGACCTTCATTATCGAGCACTGTCGGACCCAGGTTGTACCTTGCTAGATCGATATAAGCCCTTACATCACTCAAATGCACCTATGTAGTTTTCAGACCGTGTGATTGCATAATGAGCATGCCACGCACAAGCTTCTGTATTGATTGCTGCCAGGGAGCTATTTTAAGAAGGTGTCTCGGCTGCACAGCTTCACTGGAAGGAAACACATTAATGAAAGTAATTTTGCTGGAAGCTGCTTTTTTGAGGAATAAAGATCAAGGTGGGTTGTACTATATGAGCAATAGATTGATCAATTACTCATACAGTACTGGTGTATTCTGGAGGTGGCAGCGTTACCTTGCTGGGAGACTCACAGTGCTGCAATTGAAAAACAGTTTAAGTTTAAGGCTTTATCAGCAAGGTGCTGAGGCGCCCTTGACTATTCAGGTTGTCTCAGCTGAGCCATTGGTTTGCAAGAGACAACAGAGGTCAATAAAGATTATTTCACCAAGTCAAATGAATGTCAAATCTTCAGTTTAGGTTAACGATGTAGCAGATATTGTGAATCGCCAAAGAAAAGTAATTGCTGCTCTACTTCTGTTTCTGCCCGTCTTCACCTCTGACTGGTTATTTTCCCTGTGTTTATCATTGCAGCAGCTAAGACCTTGCTCAACAAAAAGGCAGATGTCAAGGTAAGGGTCATCACATGTCTTGTTCCCACTTATCTGCCTTCACTCCTCTAGTCTTCTCCTTTCCCATGGAACCTCTGTCTCTTCTTCTTCTTCTTCTTCTTCTTCTTCTTCACTGTTTTTCTATATATCTGGCTAATCTCACTTTTGTCTGCTTTAACTCTTTTCTTTGAAGCTGAATGTGTTGGTTTCATGCTCATTGTGTGTTGTGTGTCCTAATCTCGCTGGATGTGTTATTTCTTGTGATATGTGGAGATTGTGGTTGTGTTTTCAGATGTTGTGTGTCTGTATTAAGGCTGTATTGGCACAACATTTTGTGTGAAAAGCCACAGCCCTACTCTGGATACATATCTGTGAACATGTGTCTTTACATGTGCGTTTGTTTGTATGTGCTTGTGTGTCTATGTGCGTGTGTCCGCCGCTGGGTCGCCTGCCAGAGCACAAGCCTCACGCAGCACATCCATCTGAAAGCACCCTTTATTTTGATTTGGCATTATTCAGCTCATTGCCACCTTCTCCGTCTCCATTATTAAATGTAACCATCTGTCAGCCCTCCCCGTTAGTTTTGTTTTCATCATTCATCACTCCATTTCTGTCTCTTCCTCCTCTTTCAGTGCTTCCTTTTCCTGCTCACCCCATCTGGTCTTTAACCCCTCATTCCCGTTCATCCTTTTAATGAAGATCTCTCACCATCCCACGCTCGCACATGCACACACTGCAGTAACACATCCCACACAAAACTTCCATGAATGTGTCTGTGTGTTCATGCATGATAGTGCGTGACAAAGCTCGGAACATGACGTTCATGCAAACTAATGTGTTTGCTTCTCGGCATTGTTAGGCAGCGCTTTGGGGCGCACGCACGTGGACATACAGGAGTGTGTATGTGTAAACGTAAATGTGAGCGTGTGTGAAAACATCAGATTTGTTCGTCAGATTGAAAAGAGAATGAAAGTGCAAATGAGGGTGTGAGCATGCCTGCACATCGAGCGTGCGTAAGCGTGGGTGTCCGCATGTGTGGTTTGCTTATGTGCATGTGCAGCAGTGCGTGCGTGCACATGGGCCCCCCTCCCCTTTCTCCCTGCTTAGTCGGTTCAGCAGGGAATGTGACTCCGGTTCCAGGAATAGCTGCCAGTCTGGACCCTGGAAACTCAGACGACAGAAATAGACACTTACTTCCACTGCGGCGCACTCATTGCCTAGCAACAGGCTCCCCACACACTCGCCCCAAACCATTTCTAAAGGCGTCTTCTTCGTTCGCTGCCCTCGCTGCTCTCCTCCTTCCCTCACTCGTCTCTTGTTTCTCCTCTGTCTCTTCCCAACACCTGTCCTTTTTGTTCTCTTTGGCGACTCTGACCTCCACGCCTAGGCCGCTCTTTCCTCTTCTTCTCCCGCTGCTTCATCAATGCGTAATGGCACCTGACGTTTCTCAGCTGTAGCACCTGCTCCGCTCCAGCAGGCAGTCTCTTTCTCTCTGGCACAAACTTCACACCACCGTCAACCTCCCGTGCTGCCGGCTTCTTTCCTTAAATGCCACTCCATTCAGCATTTTGCGCAGTGTTGTTAAGTTGATAACACACTGTGTCTGTTCTTTTTGTTTCTAAAAGTTATTGAATGTAGCATTTTGATGCATCAATATGATGAGCAGGTAAAATACAAGACAAATTAGGCTTCCAGTGTTTTAGTTCATTTGAAGTGCTTACACCTGTGTCCCCAAATTATCGTGATAATCATTTATTGATGTGCGAATGCTACACGCAGCAACTTTACAAGTAATGAGTCAGTCTTGATATTAAATTTAAAATGAGTTCTGGGAGAATGCTTTTGTGCTCTGACAGAATACATTTTGCATTCCCTTGTCTTGCCTTTCTATTATGTTTCCATCTTGCTCCTTGTCGCCCCAAATATTTTTAAGTGATTGACAGAAGAACAGTGGGCTGCAGATTGACTGTCTGCAAAACTTTTCTGTGATCTGCTTCCCCTCTTATGCCCTACCTCCCTCCCTGAAGACTCCCACTGAAGCCTTCCGCTGAAGCCACCGCTCCTTCTCGTGCTTTTCTCGTTCACTTCCCCACTTTCGCAATAACACCTGGAAATCTTTATTTCTCTGAGGGGAAACACTCATTCTTCTGCTTTGTCCAAGCTGTCTGGAAAAGTCTGATCCTGCTCTTTTTAAGGATTTCACAGCTGCAATGTCATTAAAATGTACAAGTTTTGGTTTGACAACATCTCTCTTTTACTTTGTACCAGCACATTCACTTTTTTGTCATCGGTTACATTATTTTTTTCCTCCTCCTTCTTCTACCATCCATTCATCCGTCCATCCGTCAATAAATCCATCCATCCATCTATTGCCTGAGGACAGAAACGCAAGTCCAGCTCTACTGTCCAGTATATGGTGAGCATGCACTTTATGCATTTGCCCAGTCATGCCTTTTTTTGCTCCCTCTCTTCACTCGTTGACTCCTGTGCTTGTTTTTATCCATCCTCTCCCTCCTTTTACTTCTCCGAAGTATCAATCTGTGACACAGGAAGCATTTTTTGTTCAAACTGCAGTCAGGTGTCATGCCATGTTGGCAACAGCAGCAGCACCTTGTTGAGAAGTCAACATGAGCAGCGACGGCTAAAGAAAACAACCTATACAGAATGTCAACCAAGGGAACAAACTGATTTGATATTGTTCAACACAGGGTTGCATAAAATTTGAGTTTTTAGTTTCTTAATGCCTCACAAACACAGAACATACTGTACAGTATACAGTTATTTCTGTAATAAAGAATACTTGAACACATATACACCCAGGAAACTTCAATGCCAGGCAGAAGTCACAGCTTTGGCCCTTGCGCTGTGCAATGCCATTAGACTAACCCTGACATTATTCTGAAAACGTAATAGAGTCAGGATGTTTCAGTTCCATCAGAGTTACTCCAGGGATGCTGCTCTAGATCTGTCAGGGGCACACTTTTAGAAATAGAGGTGGCTCTTGTGCTTGTACTTTTGATTTGGAAGTCTTTGGTATTACAAGACGTTGCACCTACTTGAAACAAAAAGAAATACAAATAAAAGTGTGGGTATGTGGGGGGCATACTTGCACCTGAGACCCCCTGTAAGTACTGATTCAGCATCTGACACTTTATTTTTATTCAGGTAAGTGAATTGAAAGGGAATTTGAGCAGTCTATCCTTTCTTGAGGCAACTTCTTTTTCCCACTGACCTGGTATGTCCGTTTTTTCCACACACCCATCATCCATCCTACACCTCTTCCTCCTTTCTTCTCCCTCTGCACGACTTTCTTTGGCCAGCTGGGGACCCACTTTTCTCCTTCTTTGTTCTTGTTAAGGTCATTAGAAGGTATTGATTGTGTGAAGATGTGTCATCTCTTTGCGATGTCTATCCGCTGATGTGTTTAATTGCGTCGCCATGGTTTTGCTTTCAATACGGCAAACGTTTTAGATGTGTGACTTTGGACATCAACAGCTGTCTGCGCCACAGGCAAAGCTTTGGTCCGGACTGCTGTCATCGTGCCAGTTTTTTTATCTGCCACCCAGGAATATAAGGGGCTTTCTCACCACAGACACTCATGACGCACATGCTAAGACCCCGAGTTGATACCGCAAACAAGCTTTGACTAAGACATCACACCCTTTAATCGTTACTTTGATGAGGAATAAATTTCCTGTTGCTCCGCAGAGGCAGCGGAGTGATGGCTGACGACAGCTTTGGATGGGTTTAATGTGTGTGTGCGTGAGTGTGGGTGTTTGTTTGGGCACGGGTGTGAATGTGAAATGCCTATATGTCAGCTTTTTGTCGGCTTACACCAGCTTTTATTTTCATGGCTGTTTTGTGTGTGCATGCATTGTGTTGTGTGTTTGCACTTGTATGTGCTGACGTATAAGCTCTCTCCTCTCCTCTCCTCTCCTCTCCTGTCCTCTCCTCTCCTCTCCTCTCCTCTCCTCTCCTCTCCTCTTCATATTATGACTTATAAACCCATACACATACACACTACTTTCTTCACTTCCACACCCAGGAGCCCCGGCAATTCGATGTTAATATTTCTCCAAACTGGATTACAAATAATGTAATGTAGATTCAATGCAAATATCATTATGATTTAACTCAGCTATAAAGCACTGGCCGCTCTTTGATGTGTGGTCTTCAAAGGAGCAGATATCGTGGCTTAAAAAGGGGATTTATTACGGCCAGACGGCACGGTGGCATCGTTGTGATGTGGACTCTTAAGCAGCTGTGACACATGATGATGTCACGCAGCGGCACTCATGTCACCTCTCAGCATTACAAATCAGTCTTGCAAATGAATTATTAAGGTAACCCTTTTGTCACTGCTGTTACTGGACTCCACACTCAGTCACTTATGTTTATCTTATGTTTGCAGTGACCTTTAATTACAGCTTAACCGCCATTTTCCTTCTCTTAAGTTTATTGAGTAGATGTCACCATGAAACTTCCCTGCTAAATTACTTATGTTATATATAATTTTTGGTGTAATCGTGCAAATGAGTCAGTATCTAATTCAGCATGTGCCTTTTTTCATGCATTTCTAGAACATTGAATAAAGCCAGGTTCAAAGTTCTTGTTTCATTTTGTTGAGTCGAAGGTTTTCACAGAGGGATATTTAAAATCTCTTCTCATCACTCCACCAGGAAATGCTGTCAACAGCCTTAACAAAACACTTTTGTCATATTTTTCGGAATAAAATGTTTTATAAATCAGCGTATGAATGATGAAGGCAACCTCTCTGTGAAAGACTTTCGAAATAGATAGGAATAACACTGGAAAGTTTAATATATGTAAATGGAGATTTCTGGCTCAACCACAAAAGCAGAAAAATGAACTGAAATAAACACCTAACCGTGTATTTTTGATGTTTTTGTCCATTAGTGTCTGAAAGAAGACATGAAAGCAAAATAGCCCAAAATCTCTAAATGTACCGGTAAGGAAAACTACAGGAAAACAGGTGTTTTTACCTGTAGTGTCTCCCCTTAATTTGATATTTTCAATCACAGTCTGATTGCAAGATAAACGTGTAACCTTAAATGTTAAACCTAAGCTCAGACCGTAAATCAACAGTACATTAAAGTTCATCTTTATTACAAAAACCAAAACATCTTATGACTTATGACTCGGAGACTTTTCAGAGAGAGTCAAAAATCTAAAAAACTAACCTCTCCTCGATTTTTCTTTTTTGACAAGGACATAAACTTGCATACAAAAGTGCACACTATGTACAGTGCATGGACACACACTCACAAACCCACCCACCTCTTGCTGTTGTTAACACTCTTGTTGTGTCTCTTCCCTTTCCCTCTCCTTTCCTGCACAGCCCCAGACAAACAGCACCAAAAACAGCATAGTCACCAGCCCCAAAGGAAACATCCCTTCACCTGCTCTGGTATTTACCTCCTAAGCCCCACCTTTTAGCTGTGTGTGTGTGTTTGTCCGTCTGTCTTTTAAGACACCTACACCCTACCTCACTCCCCTACTCCTTCACCTTTGTCTGTTATCTGTCTCTGTCTATCTTGTGAGCTGTGGTTGATCTTTGCCAAGCCGCTGCGATGGCCACAGCAGTTGGAAAGGTCTGAAACCAGCAGGTGGTGTCAGGGAACATTTCCCCATAGCAGGTGGGGATGCCATGTGACTTGCACTCAGGTTGATATTGTGCTAGCATGCCATTTTCTCTTGTCAGTGAAAGTTTGCCAAAACAGGAACAGACAGCCAATGCCTGCCGGGGTTGTCAGTGCGATTTACCCCCTTCCCTCTTATTTATGCCTCTGTAGAGAAGCGACTCCCCACCGTGTGAGCATCAAAGTCCAAAGATCTGCAGATTGTCCTTCCAGCCAAATAGCACACCAGCTGCTTTCAAAGAGTAATTCCTCCTCTTCTGTTGATGGTGTGAAAATTAGTGAAATCAGGTGGAATGAAAACCTGCATGGTCCTGGGCTTCTGGCACATGGTCACAACACACTTTTATATTTTTACTTGGCATCAGGCCTCCAGGAGAGATTTCCAAGTTATTTGTGTTGATTGATTGAGTGAAATACACATTTTGGGTGCCACAAAGATGTCTGTGTATTACTATTTTTTTTAATTTTTTTTATTTTAAAGGTGTAATGTGTAATATGTATGTAAAAATTGAAATCAAATCCTTCAAAAATCACTAAAATCCTCAACAGAATGTGAAGAAATAACAGTTTTCATATTATGTCAAAGACATCACTGTATTGTGTTACAGAGAAGTTACAAATTAATAGGTTCCCTAACTGCAAGGCTAACTGAGCTAACCAGCAAACAGCAGCTAGTCGCTACCAGGCCCCCCAGAGGCTTTGAAGCCAGTTTTTGTAGTGGCCAAACCGTGTAATTACATCGTTGCATGATGCACTGGGGCCCAAAAAGACTTTTTCCCATAAGCGAACATTGTGAAAGAAGCGTCTGTAAAACGGTGGATACATTTTTTGGCGCATCACAACCCAGAGAAATGACTCGTTCACTGTCAGAATTTGAGCCAATCGGACTGCTAAAATTTGCAAAGTCTAGAAGAGCCGCACGATTAAATTATTTTATCCCTGCGAACTTCAACAGGTGGCGAAATTTTTACACATTGCATCCTTTATACTGACGATTTTACAAGCACATTTGCATTCAGTCCATGCCAGGCCTGTATGAAAATCTAAATGGTCCCAGCCCCCATCCTGTGTTACCAGGTAAGGGTAGGATAAACCTGCAAAACCACAAAAAATCATGTACATTAGTCTGTAGACGCACAGTGCAGTCGGTAACATAAGATGTTTTTTTTCCTACACACTATACCTCATCTGTTATTGTCAGTTTCCACACATTAAAATATTCCCGAGCAGTTTTTTTTTTTTTTTTTTTTTTTAACAGAAAACACTACTGGTGAAATCCCCTTCATGCTGCTTTGGATAGATTATCTTGATAAAACCAGCGAAATCCCCCATCCTCACTCTGTTTTTCATGACTTTAAAGATATCTGCAAGTGTTGTGTGAATGCTCAGCTAATCATTCAGGATGAAGCGCTGCAGGAGGTGACAGTTTGATGGCATGTGATCTTTTCTTCTTGCCAAAGTGCCTTCCACAGCTACTTCAGGCTGCTCTGTCATTTAAAGCAAATACTAAATTAGATGAACTTGATTTTGCATTAGTGCTCCTTTTAAAACATAAAAAGAAAATCTGCATATGAATTCAGAAATGTAATTTCTAACTTTATTCACTGTCGACAGTTTAAAATTAACTTTGTAAAAAAAACTAGAGACATGTATAAAGAGGAGGATTTAAAAAGTCTTGTGCTCTCTTATATACTCAGTTCTATTAGGAGCCTGTGGCTTTTATCCTAAATCAGATCTCTTCTGTAAGCAAACATAGAAATAATTATGCTATAACTTTAGTTGTGTCCAGCAGCGAGGTACTTTTGCAGCTATTTTCTGCTGGGCATTTTTATGCCAGAATAGCTGCCTTATATCATGCCATTTATATGCCCAGGCCAGTAGCCACACTCAGATGCCACACTAATGATCTCACCAACTCAGACATGTAACACAGCTGAGGACTTGGTCAAGTTTGGGTTTGCTGCAACACTAAATATAGTGGTGCCACACTGGCTGTCTAAAGATCCATCTCAGCATTTAATGATGAAAAACATGTTTTAAGGCTGTTGGTCAGTGAGTCACGGTAGCCCAGTGGTTCCCCAAGCTTCAGCCTGACAGTGATAAGAACTGGCTGCCTGCTTTCAGTCGTTTCGTCAGAGAAGGCAAGACGCCAGCACGCTGCCATTCACACAGACGGAGCAACAGGTGCTGCCATATGAGTGTATTTTATGCAGTTGTCAAGTGTGTGTCTGTTTTTTGCATGTTTTCATGCATGTGATGTTAGCTTAAGCCTCAGTCTCACTCTGCACATGTGCAGACTTACTACCAGAAGATGGGAAGTTTACATTCATGTGCTTAAGAGTGTGAATGGAAGTGTGGGCTCAAACAGAGCAGAAGAGTTTTTTCCTGATCTTTAAAGGGAGTGGAGAGTGGGCTGTGGTGTCCATGCTGTTGCTAGGGACTTGAACAAGTTACTGTTAAGCCATTTGGTATGTTAACTCCTTCTTTACAGAGCTGCCAGGCCATGGAGAGACACTCAGTGCCTTCACTCTCTTGACCTTAATTATCTCACTCTGAAACATTCAAGCGGGGCGATAGGAAAATGTACTTGAATAGGTTTGGTGTTTGACTGTATTGACATAATCAAAAAAGAAATAAAATCATCTCAATTAGCTCCACTACTAAGTGTCTAAGTGAGAGCAGCCGTGTTAATATCAGGTCCAGGGTGATGTGTAACCGACGATGTGGCGCCACCATCAGCACCCGCCCCCCACCTTCTATTCTGAAAACCCCAGGTACTTTGTTCTCACTTATCGTCATCGCCCGAGCTGCCACCGGTGCACGTTGCCCTGGGTGACGGTTTCCCTGACAACACCGCCATCATCACCAGGGAGAAAACTGATGATTGGTCATCATAGAGGTGTCACTTCCTGGAGGCTCAACCAGAGCTAGAGGGGGGAGAGGAGAGCTGAGGAGGTGAGGGGGGAGGTGGTGGGTTCAGAATTACTGTACATAAAATCAGAGTTCATAGCAGACTGTGGAGAGCTGTAGAAAAGGGAGAAAATATAACCGTCACCTTTCTATATGGTCAGCAATCAGCATCTGCTGTATAGGGTGGCATGACGGCAGCCGTAAAACAAGCACCAGTGTTTGAAAAGAGCCAGCAATAGTGCTAAAATGAGCAGAAAGGCATGAAAGTTTACCGTGCTGTAAGGGTGCTTTCACATCTCATCTGTTTGGTTCAGTTGAAGTTAACTCAGGCGCCTTTCCCAGGTTAGGACAGATCATTTGTGCTAGTGTGAAATCTGGCAGTTGAACCCTGGTGCAGACCGGACCACTGGACAGAGATGGCTTGAGAAGGTGGCCAGCAGCAGGGAGGTTTGGATGGTGATGAGCAACAAGGAGAAAGTTCTACTGTATGGCTAATCTTGTGGAGTGGCTGATTTCATACTGGATCTCATTATAGAAAGCGGAGCCTGAAATGATGCCAGTGTCTGCCCGCCAGTGCTCGCCTTTTCTGTTGAGACGAGTGTGAAGGAACAGAATGACCCGTTTTCATCTCACGGGGCATCTGTGCCAGTGCCCTGTAAGATGTAGAGGCTCGTGTTTAATCTATGTCAGAGCACATTTTCTTTATATTGTATGAGCTGGCTGGTTTTCTCTTTATTGAAATATAGCATTTCTCTTGATTCTGTGCATGTTTGCATCATGTTGGGCAGAGCAAAGCCCTGGATAAGTTAAGGTTTACAAAGGTGTCAGTTTTGAGTACAACTTGTGTACTTACTGTGTGTGTGTGTGTGTGTGTGTGTGTGTGTATGTGTGTGTGTGTGTGTGTGAGCGAGAGAGAGAGAGAGAGAGAAAGAGAGAGTGATATCATTGTACTGATGTGCACATGACAGACGCTTCACCCTGAATTTCTGCAATGTCTTTGTGTGTGTGTGTGTGTGTGTGTGTGTGTGTGTGTGTGTGAGCAGAGAACAGAAGTGACTCTAAATTACAGTTTTCAGCTCATCCACCCACTCACTACGCTTCGGAGGATTCTTCCCTCTCTCCTTTGTCAACCTTAACAAGCACTTTCTTTTCATCCAACATTCATATCACTCTCTTTTTTGTCTCTTTGAACATTTTTTACACTCAGTCCACCTCTATCTGCCATTATGTCACAATCTGTTCTCTTTCTTTCCCTCCCTCTCTCGTTCCTTTCTCTCTTTAATCCATGTTCCTCCATCTCTTCCTCCTCCTCCTCCTTTTCTTCCAGGAACCTCAGACAACCGTCATCCATAACCCAGTGGACGGGAAAAAGGTATACATCATCCCCCCGTCCTGACCTATTCTTTATCCTCTTTGTCACTCTCCTCCTCTTCCTCCTCTTCCTCCTCTTCTCCTGCCCTTTGATCTTTTTTTTTTTATCATGCATCTGTGTGAGCACACCATGATATTGGTTTACTAATGTGTGTGTGCGTGTGTGTGTGTGTGTGTGTGTGTGTGTGTGTGTGTGTGTGTGTGTGTGTGTGTGTGTGTGTGTGTGTGTGCGCGTGTGTGTGTGCTGCCTGAGATTAAACTCTTCACATAAATTACTTTATATTATGCAGATAAGATGGAGTAAAAGGGATAGCAAACATTGCTTACCTTGTTAACCATTGCCCTATTGAGCAAGGCGGACCTCCCCAGCAGTATAAACAGATAATAGTATGTGAAGAAGGGAATACAGGTATCTACAACAGTATCTACAATATGATTTAATTAAAGTGGGATCAGTGGCGATCTCACCAGAAGGATAAATTTAATGAAAATAATCAAACAGAGACTCAAGGAGTTGGGACTCATATTAGAGAGATGCTTCTTAGTCATCTTGCCTTTGTTCTGCATCTTTGTTCCAACAAAGCATTGAGCAGCATAACAAGCAGTACTGCTAATGATTTAATGTTGATACTGTAAATTAATTTCCATATGTTAAGTCTCATAAGTTCATAGTCATACATTTGTGGATATACCTCTCCCTCTCTGCTCACCCAGGAGGTGAAGTTACACTCAGGTTCAGAGGTTCCTCTTCCCCTCCCTACACTGCATCTCGGTCACAGTGGGACGGTTGACAACCGAGGCCACATTCTGTTCCTTCAAGCATTTAACTTTCACTATATGTGATACAAAAGTATCACTGGCTTGATGATTGGCCAAACTCTATATTCTCCCATCAACTACAACGTGACTTAAGTCAGCACTTCTCCACAGAGTAGTCCGTAGCGGGTTAAATAGTCGCAGACCGAGAAGTGTCCTGGAGAACTGTCATAGCGTTACACTGTGTTACTACATGTACTGTTGAGCTATGTTCTCCTAGTTGTCAAGGAGCTCTGATGTAGTAAAAAGATGATGTTCATATTAATATCTCTTGTACGATTATTGATTGAATTCTGGTTGTATATTTCTAGCACTGTCACTTAGCCTTTTAAATGTCTTTGCTTCAGTTAGTGTGAATGTGTTTGTATGTGTTTAGAGGTTGTGCATGAACCTGCATGAGTTTGCAGTAAGATCCCTTCCTCATAGGTTTGACAAAGCGTTTATAATTTGTGTGTGTGTGTGTGCGGCGTGCCACTGTGACTTGTTTTTTGCTGAGTTGTTATGCACGCTGCTAATGGGGAACGTAACTCTTTTCCCTCAGCCACATCCAGGTTTTCTATCACTAGGGAGTGACCTTTGCATTGGATTTTGGGTCAGACCTCGGGAGGTAGTGCACAGCATTGAATTATGTATAACAGCAGGTCTCCGAGAGTCCACACAGGGGCTACACAGGAAGGCACTGAAAGTGTTTTGGAGGAATGCTGCTTCTTTGCAGTTTTTTGTTTTCACACAAGGCTGGTTTTAAAGCAGCCCACTTGACATCTAGAACAGTTGCTCACTTTGTTTGGTCCATCTGTGCACATGGGAATCATCTTAAGATTTGTGAGCCCATAATGACAGGAAACAGCCCAAAACAGTTTTAAAGTAAAAGTTAGCAGTCTTGGAAATCCAGTGCAAAATGAACAGAGGACAAACGTAGAGTCGAAACTAAATGGCTAAAATGTTTTAATATATGGGCTGAGAAATGAATGTGATATGAACGGCAGTGAGACAAATTACAGCTAAGTGCACAAGTGTGACCTGTCATATTTATGTAGGTAATATTTTACAAGCTCTGGCCTGCCTGTGATGTAGCAGGATGAAACAAAGTGCATAAGATTTAAAATGTCACTAATAAAGCTTCTCTATGATTCAGATTCAAACTGTAGGTGCGATCACACTTTAAGTGATATTTCTAATATTTGAGGACGCTTGCCACAACTCTCTCCTTCGCACTCACACACACACACACTCTTCTCTTCACTCGTTCTTCCTCTCCTCAGGTCACCAGCTGCTCTTTAGAAGGCTATGAAACCACTTCTGTGCTTTGTGCTCGTGATGTTCGTGCACGTGTGTACTTCTAATGAGGTCACTGAGTCTCTTAACTCTCCTTTACATGCAGGGGAATTTAGGCCCATTTAATCTGCTAATTGGAAATCAGGACTCTAACTTCTCCTCTGGCGAGAGCCTGAGCAGGATACAGACAGCCAGGCAGACAGACAGGTGGAAGGACAGACTTCTCAATATGACAACTAGTTGGCCCATGAGAATCCATTCTGCCAGCTTCCATGGTTGAAATTGATGTATGGAGCACTTCCCATCGAGTTTCTTTAAGTTTCAGCAAGAGACAAGAGCACCCTGTGGAGGGAAGACGTCACTTATCCGCATGGTGAAATGCACCCAAACATACATGCACACACTGAGGATAAAGGACAGGGAGCTTTGCTTGAAGTAGATGAAGAGACAAGAAGTTTTAGGCCGAGAGTAAAAAGAGTCATATCTGGAATGGCTGTTGACACAGGGACATATTGGACGACTAGACTGGTTTGCTGGCATGGTTTGACTCCGTATTTGCAAAGGTTGGCTGGTTATGACACATGAACACATTAACAGCATTGAACGATATTGTTGTTCTGCATCCGTTTATGAATTTATTCTGCATTAATTGGCCTTGATACATTTGGTGCTCTGTAATCAGTTTTTGTTTTGCGAAAACTTGACATGGCAACAGAGTAACACACCCCCTGCTGGCTTGTGTCCTGATTATGTAAAACAAGTCTCTGTACCACTCCTGGGATGAGTCTCTTCATGTGTTTACAGCACAAATGTGTGTGCTATCATGTCTGAACCCAAACTCACTGTGTGTCTCTGGTCTCCAGGAATCATCAGACAGCAGCAACACCACTGTGGAGGATGAGGATGTTAAAGGTAAGACTGCAGAGAAACAGAGCGTGATGCTCTCCAAAGCTCAAGTCAAGTATTGAACTGTTTGCTGTGAATGAAAGGCCAGAGTACTTCTGGGAACTTGTCAACTTTTGGATCATCACTTGACTTTTTTACTGTATTAACATAATTGTTCTTTTGCTGCAGCTAATCAGTCAACTACATGTATAACGACAGAGCTCCTCTCCAAGTCATTAAAAACACAAAACAACAGAAGCCTTAAAAACAAGTGTGTGACAATCAGCAGACGGCTGCCTCGACCAGAAAGTACAGGAGATTTGCCTTTTAATTGGGCTTGTTATGTTTTGTAATGGTAGATTGTAACAAGCTTAAGTTAAACACGGGGAAATGGATTCTTTAATTCTCAAAGTTAATTTGTTACTGACATGATTATTGCACCTGAAGGCGTCTTAATAAAAGTTGGCACAGCTACTGCAATTTTTTAAAGCTTAGAAAATTACAATCAAGCGCTCTGACAAGCCAGAGAGCCAACACACTAGTGTCCTTTCACAACTGCTGCTCTGCATTGCACGAGCCTCTTGTTTATCAAACGGCAATATCACGAGCAGCACGGTGGTGGTGCCGTTTGATGCCAACTGCTGAAAAACTCTATTGCGTCTGGCTTTGTCTCTGTAGTGGCTTCTTGGAGAGCTTTTCTTCTCTCTTTGAGATGTGTTTATTTTCACACAGAGTGAACATTTGTGTCATTGTGATTGTAGATGATTTTTCAAAGCTTTTTTTTCAAAGATGTAAGCCTAACATGGAACAATCATTGATCGTAGACAGGGGTTGTTATTTTGAAAATAAGAGTAATATGTACACTTGTGTGTGGAGCTCGGCTGATAGCTGACCTCTTACTGACCCCTCATGGAGCCTGGCTGTATTGCTTCCTTCTGCTGTTTTTTTTTTTTTTTTCTTTTAAACTTAAGAAGCATAAGTTTGTGTGTGTGTTTGCCTGTTTGTATGAGTGTGCATGTGCGTGTGTGCGTGCCTGATAGGTGAGTGAGGCGGGGGTGAAGTGTAAGAGTCCTTGTAATGCTGTTGTGGTTTGGCTTTTTCAAAAGTGTTGCCATTTGGCTGAAATCGTGATACTGAGGAACACACACCTCTGAAATAGCAACATGCCTGTGTGAGGTGTCAGCTTGCGGAGTTGTGCACTGAGCGCGTGTATACGTATGTTGTTAGTGACTAGAATTTTGAAATGGCACGTATCACACATAACTTTACAAAGTGCATTTGGGTCCAGCTCTTTACTGCCCAGTGTGTGCGTCTGCGTCTGTGAATGCAAAGGTTCTGCCCTAGCTTACCTATGCCAGCGCACTCAAACACCCCTGTTCTCTACATCCAAGCAGAGTACAATGTGTCTAAATCGGGTCATGAATGTATTATTTTGGTGCCAGGCATACAGAACAGCATGTTCACTTCCTTCTCCTCCCTATAGAGGCTTTGCTGCTATGTTGCAAATTCTCTAGCAAGTATGGCACAACCATCATGTAGGTCTGTAAGACATAGAACCAGTGTAGAGGAGAACAATTATCAAGTAGTACTCAGGTAGAAGTGGCCATTATATTACTGGTATCATCCTTCGTTAGTAAAATCAGAAACTCCAACAGTGTCAGAGATGTTAGACACAGAGTATAATGACTGGGCAAGTAACAGAGATTTCTGGTGGTGTCAGTCAGCAGACAACATTTCCTCAACGTTCCAGGGAAAAGAGAACAACACGATAAGCTGGGCTTTGTTTAAAAGTGTTGACTGGCACCACGCCTTTCTAACCTCTATTCCAGAGCACAAAAGTAACATTTGACCTTTGGCTTCACTTGGTTGCTTACCAGCAAGCTAATAAAGCAAAGAAACACTTTCAGTGGCTCATTCAAGGGGATCTTGTCATGTCCCCCCCCTGCTGTAACAAAGTTTTGTACAACCTCAGGTGAGATTCTGGTAAAAAAAAATTGTGAATTGTATTGCTCAATTTTTCAAATTATACAGAGCTGGGAAAATATGTAAAAGTTTTACCGTCTGAGAATGTGTGCAGCTAAAATTGCCCTTAATGGAAGTTGGGTAGCCCGAAAGAGCATTGCACCTGATAGTCCTTCATACCCCTGAGCTCTACTGTACCATACTGTACACACAGTGAAAGGTTTCCTCCCCCTACCCATTTCCTTCCCTTCCAAGGTCCCAGATTGGAGCCCCACCGTCCCAACCCTCTGGCAGGAGTGGAGAGGGCAAGGGCACCTTGAGGGGGGGGTCGGGGCTAAAGGGGGAGGTATCTAAATTTAGCCCCTTTGGCAGGAAATGTAGATGGATTGCTCAGAGAGGCGTTAAAAACACACCGCTGTGCTAGCGCCACCCTTAGATAGCATTAGCCTCACACAGCAGTTCTAAGACTCTTAAGATACCAACCGGCTGATTGCACGGTTAGCGCCAGAGAAAACTACAAGAGCCAGGTGAGTGCGGGAGAAAGGGGAGTTGCATTTGGATGGAATAGTTTGTGTCTGTAGTTGTTGTAGGTCAGGTCAGTGAGAGCTGGACAGCTGGTTTGTAACCCAACACTTGTGCTGGCGTTTGGAGCATCTGAACACATATCTGTTCTGTTACTCTCAATACTTTTATGGTGGTGGTACATGTTACAGACACTGTTTTTCTGAGGGCTGCTTGTTGTCAGTCGTCAATTTCCAGTTTGGTTTTATGGGTTATACATTATTACATCAGTTATTTGTTTCTGCACTGCACTTGCCAGGGATTACCTATCTGTTAAACTGTGGGCTGTGTGGTGGTTTCTTTGCTTTGGATTTCCTGTTGAAGCAGAAAGTAGGAGAAGTTACTAATGCAAATGTTGTGGATTGTTTGTGTTGGTCTGTGTGTTTCTTTTGGTCACATTTGACAGGATGCAGACAAATCTCTAGTTATGAGGTATTGTGGCTAGAATTTTATTTTATTTTTTCTCTCTCCTGACCGTCTCGTGCCATCTATTTTTTCCTGCAGGGACGCTTTCTTTCCCTCTATTTGTCAATGAGTGTTCATGTGTTGCGTTTCCCTCTGCGCCAGCTGATTAAACAGACGAGCGGTAATGAGTAACATCCAACTCCCTCCCATTGTCATGGCCATCACCATTGTCATCATCCATCCTCTGCTCACTGAGAAGACTCCCATTAAAGTCTCAGCTGAACCTCACATACAGTTGTAAATTTGCTTTAATGGAGTCATGAACTTGGATAATGAGAGTTATTTTCAATGAGATCTGGTGACGGACGACTGTCGAAAAGAAAAAAGGTTGGCTGGGTGTATCATCTTTAGCATCTATCTGCTCCTAACTTTGCCCTTCCCATCACTCCTCACTGTGACACTTCTGTCGTGTTTTTGGCATGAAATATGCGCGTCTGATTGGCTGATTGTCATCTTTCTTGGTATACGTGTGTGTTTGGTCTCATTCTGTGTCTATGTGTGCATGTTATCAGGAAAGAGCTTAGACAGCAGCTCGCTTAAGGCGCAGTCCAGCACAAGCTCCCAGCCTGATAGCTCTCAGGGCTCCTCAGCTGCTTCGTACTGTAAGTTAAGCATGGCCCGCCAAATACAACCTGTGACACACACACATTCATGTGCTCTTTTAGCAATTCACCTTGACTTAATCCTTCCTTGTGCGTATTCCCTTCCGCGTCCATGCATGTATTAAAAGCATACATCTGCTGCCATTTAGCACCACTAAATCCCCAAAGTACCCTGACTTACACTGTGCCTCATTCCTCTAATAGAGTCTTCTTAGTCATCTCCTCATTTACTATCAGACAGTCAAAGCATCTAAATAGTCCAAAAAAAAAAAGCCAAGCCATTCTGAAAAGCAGTGAGATGCTTTGTAGTATTTCTGCTCCTGTCCCATCCTCCTCCCTGTTCAGCCCATGCCACGTGTGTTTAGAATAACTCGATGTCTCCTTCTTGTGGACAAATGTGGAATAGCAACACAATACTCCTCTGTGTCTTAACATTGTTTTTTTCAGACATTTCAAAGCATGAATTTTATGTTCCCTCCACTGTCCTTGAGTCAGACTTTCTCTTGGCGAGCCACGACTTCACACTTCACTATTTTTGTCTCAGTGCTCTCCAAGACGAAGTCTGTTCATCTGAATGGCCACGCTGCTTTGGTCAACCTTCCATTTCATTGTACTCTTTCCCATGTTCCTCCTTTCCTCCCTCCTGAACTCAGCTGCCACAAAGTTTGCTGATCTGCTTGGCTCAGTGCGTAGGGGCTCAGGGCCCACATCCGACGGAGAAGGGAGATCCAGCACTCCGCCTCCCGCTGCCTTCTCCGCCCCCTCCCCTCCACACACCCCTGTTGTCCCCATGCAGAGTAAGTAGAGGAGAGCCAGAGCAGGGGATGTACAGTAGATGGCCACAAAAAAAGCATGAACTAGCTTCAAGTGTTCCTCTGCTCCCATGCCATGATGATGCCTGACAAGATGGACTGATTCTGTCTGTCAGGAAGGGAGTAAGACAGCATATTTCTAAGTTGCACAAAGAAGACTCTCTTTGATAGTTTTCTAGCCATCTCCAGAAACAAAATGTACTGTGATGGAAAAAAACCCCAACAATTATAAACTCTATAACTCTAAAAGATAAAGCTGACAACATTCTGCTTCCACTGCTGAAAATAGTCCCAAACAAAGGCACCATTTACTCCTGCAAGAGTAACAGCGCCAAGCTGATCTTGAAAATTAATAAGCCTTTTTCAAAAATGAAACTTTATATTTATTTTCCCTTTTTATACAAGTGGAATTATGTCCTCATTAGGGATTCATGTCGGTGCCACAGACACGGTAGAAAAGACAGGAAGCATTAAATAACAACTGAACGCACTGTTTGTTTTGGTCTTGTTGTTAACTGACAAGAATAGCATCATCACTTTTTATAAAATACACCTTCAACTTGAAGTAGGATTGGAAATAGGAAAGGCTAAGTAGGATAAATTAATAGAAATAAAATATAATACTGCTGATTTAATGAAAAGCCAAATGTACTTCTTCTAAAAGTCCCATATTAAACCATAACTGTTTGACTTTTGAATCTTCCTCCATCGCCTTTTGTAACGCAGCATAGTTGATGAAACCATCATATGTGTTATAATTAGAATTATTGAGGTCACTGTAGTTAAATTTAGAGTTATTATGACCACAAATACACAAATACCTAAATGGATTTCATCATTTCTTCATTCCTTTATTGTCTTTTTGTCTTTTTGTTTCTTTTCTCACTGTTTCTAATCTGTTCTTCTGCATTCCTCCACCTCCACCGTCACCCACTCACCCATCCTTCCATCCTGCCTGGATGGCATTCAGTGTCTCGGCTCACAGACCTGGTGAGCAGCGTTCGCAGGGTGCCGGTGGCCCCCGCACCTGAGGTGGACGCTGCACCGGCGCCGGTACCTTGCGCCAGACCCACCCCTACACCTGCACACACCACCTCCCCACCTCCCCCTCACTCCCCCTCCAGCCCTTCCCTGTCCTCCTCCCAGAGTGAGTACCAGGCATGGCTCGGCCCAGCCCCGCGTGTGTGAGCCAATCACGGGGCTTAATCAGGATTTCTGTGCAGGCGTGTTTAACAGTACATTGTGTGAGACTGCTTTTTTTGTCAGATACGTTTGAAATTAACTACTGAATGTGTGTCTTTTTTGCTTTAGAGCCTTATTAACCACCTCTTTAGTCTGACATGAAGAGCACTGCTGAGTGCAGATGGATTTATGCATCGTTTGGTTGCTTTTGACGTATGCGTAGGTGACATTGCATGTGGTGATATAAGGAGCTGCCGTGTGTGTGCTCATATTACAGCGTGTTGGACTGTTGTTTGGGATCACATGATGAGCAAGGTCTCTACTGTATGTGTGCAGATGTTTGACTTTATTTTTGTGATGTGTAAGAAATGTATTCCCAGAATGTGAATTAACTTGCAGTTCAGGCTCCACGAATGTTTGTTATACTGAAGCCACACTGAGCACAATTAAGAAAATTTCACTTGAAAGCACATTTTTCACAACTCATTATATAAAGGGCCAAATAAGTTGAGACATTAGATTCAGTTTCTCACAAATAATGGTATTCTCAGTAAGTATGAATGTTCATTGGGGTTTTAACTGCCTTAGCTTGAGCATTCATGCTCTTCTGTTAATAAATAGCTTGAATGATTGAACACAGGGATTGGCGAAATTTGGCTATCGGCCAATAATGAAATTATAGCCGATAAATAGAAGCGATACGATATTACCTAATTATTTTAATGACTTAACAAGCACAGCATGCTGTTGAAGCACTTGTTCAAACTGCTGCACCTGTGTAGAGCCACACAGTGCAGACTAGAGAGCCATGTCGTCGTCAGTGTGGATGTCTTTTACAGTTTGGAGCAAGAAAACGTGACTGTAGTTTGCAGTACATGTTCCACAAGAGATCAGAGAGGAGGAAAAAACTAACTTTAATACAACAAATCTTATTAGAGCTATAGAATATAAATTATCCACCTGTGCTCACATCTCAGCCGTTCTTACCCTCAGGTGTGTATAAACTACAGGTTAAAAACCTCTTTTTAAAATAAAGAAAATGTGAAATTATCAGTTATTTCATCGATAATGGCTACGAGGAGCAGGTAATTAATTGTTATTGGTATCAGCTGAAAAGCAAAAATCTTAACCATCCCTAGTGTAAAGACTAACTGCTCTCTATCTGAACAACTGCTGCTGTTACCTCTGATTAATTTCTGTTCCTTCTTTCCTCTGCAGCACGCAAACAAGAAATTATCAAGATCACTGAGCAGCTGATAGAGGCAGTGAACAATGGAGACTTTGAGGCATACGCGTGAGTCTGCATTTTTGTTTACGGTTGGTGTTTGGCTTGTGTTCAAATGCATAGTTTAAAGTGAAATATTGTGCCTCCTCAGTAAGATCTGCGACCCTGGACTGACTTCGTTTGAGCCGGAGGCGCTGGGCAACCTGGTAGAGGGGATGGACTTTCACAGATTCTACTTTGAGAACCGTAAGATTGATGGCTCTTTTGTCATCAACGATCACTTCTGATGTCTTGCAGTCGCAGTCTTGTAAATAATGTTATTTTTTTATCTCTTTTATTTCCTCGTCGTGCTTAGTGTTGAAAATGTGACAGAAAAAGAGATACAGTATGTACTCAGTCTTCTCTTAATTAGCTGCTGTACATTTCTCCATTTGGCAGAAGAACTCCACATTAGAAAATGTTTTCACAAGAAGCATCAAATGGAAAAAAAGAAGTAGAGAAATCAAACTAAATCTCCGTCCTGAAAAAGCTAGAATTGCCAGTGATGGCTGAAGATATTCCACAGCAGCTCACACATACACACACACATCACTTTACGTAATTTGTTGTTGTATGAAAGTGAGAAATACAGTAGTAGTAATTGTTATAATCCTGCCAATATGTTTGTTTTTCAGTTTTGGCTAAGAACAGCAAGCCAATCCACACCACCATCCTGAACCCCCACGTCCACCTGATTGGGGAGGACGCGGCCTGCATCGCTTACATCCGCCTGACTCAGTTTGTTGACGGCCAGGGTCGGCCGCGGTCCAGCCAGTCGGAGGAAACTCGTGTTTGGCATCGCAGAGACAGCAAGTGGCAGAACATCCACTTCCACTGCTCAGGCGCACCTGCTGCGCCCCTCCAGTGAGGTAAGGACTACAGCACTGGGAGAAAACTGGCGGCAGAAGGTGTCCCTAAGAGCATGTTTGTACTGTGTAGCTTTTTTAAACTGCTATAATAGCTTCATATTTACATGAGAGAGGTCTCAATCCTTTCAATCTGACATTCTGCAATAAATTCCCAAGAATGTCAAACTTGTCCTTTACTTTTCACACCTTCACTGTCACATATTTAATTTATTTGACGTGTTTTTGTTTTCCTTCGCAGGGTTGAATGCCGTAGCTTTGTCTGTCAGGAGTGCTCTGCTGGAGATAGGGAGGAAGAGGAGGAGGAGGAGGAGGGGGAAGGGATGAAAGACCAAGTCCAGTATCTGTTTTGGGGACAGGGCTTCTCGCCCTTCAACAGCAAACCACCCTCCCCCCCTCACTGGATGCCCAGCCTCAATCCCCCAGCATGCATCTCTTCTTTTACTACTACTGTCCTCCTGTCTGTCACCTGGCCCCACATCATCTTCTGAGCACCATCAAACAACAGCAACTAAACGTCCAACAGCTCGACGTCCTTCACCCCCTCCGGCTTCCTCTTCTTCCCTCCGGCACACTGGGTGATTGGCGGGGGTGAGGGTGTTTTCAGCACTCGTTGTGATTCCCTCTTCCTGTCCCCTCCCTTTTGTCCCCACAATTTTTGCGACACCAACCCTCTTGTCCTCCTGTGAATCAACACTTGTGTGACATAAACACTGCACTGGAAATACAGTATGTAAAGTTTTAAGTAAAATCTATTATTATCATTACTATATTATTATGATGATGATTATTATTATTACACATTTGCAATTGTATATGTAATTTGTATAATTCGAAATTCTTGATGCCAGTGGTTTCTAGAGTTGAAGGACATCTTTTTTGTTTGTTTGTTTGTTTGTTTTGTTTTTCTCTATCTTTTTAAGGAAGCATGTTTTTTTCCCCATATTAACAGTGGCTGTTTTTTATTGTGGCTATTAAGTGGAAAATGATATTGGTAGTTTTTGTAATTTGCTTCTTGTATGTTAGCTATAATACTGCGCCCAAACTCATGGTCAACATGTTTTTTGTTTGTTTGTTTGTTTTTCTTTCCTTTTATTTTTTTCTTTGTTGTTGTTGTTGTTTTTTTTGGAAGGGGTGTCTGATGGTGTCGTGTTCATGTCGAGAGTGAGTCAGTGTGTACAGTTGGAGGAACCTGTTGTTTTTCCCTTGTTGCAATGTGACCGGCCGGAGACGGGGTTAGCTAGGCTCTCAGTGTCTTCCTGCATTAAAAAAAATACATTTCAATCGTACAAAGCAGACAGAATGCAATAGCAGTTTTATCGTCAATTTACTTTTTCATCTTAAAGTTTAACCTTGCAGTGGTAGAATACCTGCTGTCAAGCACTCTGAACAGTGAGGGGTAAAAACTGACGACAAGGGAGAAAAACATTTCACTTTTCTTCGGTTAGCGTTAATGTTCCCTTACTTGTTCTGTATTGCTGTCACCTTGAGAAAAAAAAATCAGTTTCTCATCCCAATGATAGCATTTTCCTAAATGTATTACAAAGAACCTTTAACTAGCCATGAAACAATACTGATGGTTCTGATTGACCTACATGACCTGCAAACGAGACCATCAGCGAGAAGATTGGCTTTTTCTATACACGTTTTCTTAATGGCTGCCATCGGATCGGATTCCCCACAAAATCATCATATTACTCATAAATGTTTATAACTTAAGTTTTCTCAACAAAATGACTATTACTGAGCAACTGAACCTGTTGTATGCCACGTATGAACCACACTGAAACAAAGTTGACTTTGTTTCACCCTCAGACATTTACAAATCTTACAAAGTCACAAAATACATAACCCCATCTGTGCATCCTGCAAACAGCTGTGTTTAAAAAACAAAAGTAGTCCCAGTATGTTGTGTCTTTCTTTCACTCTCTTCCAAAACCAATGCCACCAAATCCAGAAAGATTCCTTACAACAGGAGGTGGCGGTGGTGCTTTACCGCTTTTGTCCAGAGGGGCTGCCTGAATCAAGAACAAATAAATGTGACAATAACCAGGGGAATCTGTCATACCATTACGTCAAAGTATCTTGTTATAATTGCTCTATTATTCACAAAAACTATTTTTCGTTCAGAGCAGCAGGGACAAGCAGCCTTACTTCCCAAACCTCACCATATTAACCCCTCACCTCTGTCTTTTCAATGACGATTCAAATAAAAAGGTGCTTGGAGACCGTCGCCCTGTTGGTGGCTCCTGACGTTGCCAGGCGACAGCTGAATACCCTTTGAAGCTCAGTGTGCTTTTCCTAAAAGTTCAGATATTTTTAAAAATCTGCAACAGCAGGTCCTTTTTTTCCTTTTCAATCAAAAAATGACAAAAGAAGTCAGTGCTCTAAAGAAAGGATCCCGTTGGCTGTGTGACCTTTCCCACTTCCAAAGCCACGGTGCAGAACGGCGGTGCCGCTGCCTGTTTGTCTGTACGAAGCACATGCATATAGACGGTTAACACTTAGGTCCATATCAGTAATGAAGAAGTATATGTGTGTTCGAAGCCTCTTACAAGAGTTTTCTGCCGTACCATGAGTTCATAAACATCTGCAGATAGTGAGGTTTGCTTCGCTGTTCTGTGGTCTGGTTCCTTATTTCAGGGCAGTCCTTTGCCACAGAGTGCAATATGTGTGTATGTGTGTGTGCGCACGTGCGTGTGTGTGTGTCTGCAAGCAGGTACAATTCATCCGTTGCTCTGTGTGTATTCTTTACGAGCCTGGGTGGGGTGGGTTGTTGTGTGAGAGATGGGAAGATAAGGCTTTATTTCAGAGGACATATCAGTCCCCTGCCTTCAACCCAGGACTTTTTTTTTTTTTTTTTATGATTCGATATCATTTTTCATGTATTACGTTTTTCATGTATTATCAGCTTTTTATGATATAAAGTGCTTGTGCCAGGGGGGTGGCAGGATGAATCCGATGGACTTTGCAGCACTGAAAACTGTTTGTGTGGGGGTTTGACTTACGATCAGCTCCTCTGTACTTTGCTCGTACACCACTGGCTGCCTTCACATTTGTCTCGCCCCTATTGGTCAGACCAATATATTAAGAGAGTGGGCAGTCGTTTTGGTGAATAGTCCTCAGGTTTCTATTTATTTTGAATATTTATTTATTTATTTTAGTTGATATTTCTATTGTGCTTCTTTCTCTTTTTGTTTTTGTTTTTGTTTTTGTTTTCCTATTGTACAGCTCATGCACTTGTGCAAGTACTGTGTGTTGTTGTTCAAAGGGACACTGCTCCATGTAAAACATGACTGTTTTTTTAAGGGATAGTACACCCAGTTTGCATCCTGCATGTGTTTTTCTGTAACGACCAACATGGTGTGAATTACTTCTTCATTTTTTTTCTGATATTTTTTCTCTGCTACTTCAGATTTAACTTGTTTTGACATTGTTTTTGCAGTTGTTTTCATGGTGTCCTTATTTTTTCTTATTCTTCTTCTGCCACGTACGTCATTACGACTTTGCCAGAGTGGGACATCTATCACTTTCAAACTCATATTATACAGGATTGTATTTTGTGTGAACTATCCCTCCGAAAGCTTTATCACCTTTGTTTGAGACTTTTTGCGAGTGAAGGTTTTTTTTTTTCAAGGTGAACCACTGAGTCGTCGTATTGTACTCGTGTCTCATCCTCTAACAGTGTTAATGCCTAGCTGACCCTGTTTTACACTGAAAGGTCAAGGGTCACCTGAAAGTGTTTCATTCGTGATCGTGCTAACCAAACATGACCCCCGGCCTCCTCTGAAAAAAGAAGAAATAGCAGCATGTACAGTACAAAGGTGTTGTTCCTCTGTTCTTCTTAGTGTGTTTACTAGCCTTGAAAATCAGTATAATAAGATTCACATATTTAAAACGAGGGAGTTCACAGTATTACACAACTGCAACTAACTAGCAGCATAGCCGGCATTTTCTTTGCATGACAGTCAACAGGACACTTGTTTTTCGGTGTTTTCCTTTTTATTTGGTTTCTCCTTTTCTACTGAATGCTGGTATACTCGACCTTTCTCTATTTTCTCAGCTTTTTAAGTGCATATAACTATTTTTGTCTCAAGATGATATAATGAAGATGACTATGATGATGATATTAATGACTGTGGCACTATGAGGATGACTATGAGGATGTTGATGGTGATGATGTGACGAAGACTATCTCGCATGCTTTTCTATGGGGCTCTGTGTTGTCAGTGCAGAGTGGCTGCCTTTTGTACGTAGCTGGGAGAGGACTACCAGGGGCGCTTGTTGACCGTGAGCATCAAGAGTGACCTCAGGGCTTCAGTTATAGCCTGCGTGTCACTGCCGAGTCCACCTGACAGAGTAGAGGCAGTTCAAAGAGTGAACGAGTGGACTACGAGTGGCAACGGACTGATGCCTCTGATGTAGCTGCACAATAAGTTGATTTTAGTGTCAAATCTAACAGACAATCCAGTCAGAGACAGCAGCAGTTTATCACCGTAGAATAAGAAAACGCTTCTATTATAATTATTGATCAGGGCTGCACAGTTATGACCAAGATGACCATCCTCATGTCGACACATGATTGATCTCCAGAATCATTCTCCTTTATTCATCTTATGTCAGAAACTGTTTCCAGACGCTTTTTACATTCTTGGCTAAATAAAAATGCACTGATTCCACTGATAAATCATGATTCTGTGTGACTGATCAAAGCTAAAATCATGATAGAAAATGAGTAATTGTGCAGTCCTACATATAAACTACAATAACTGTCCTTCTCTAGTCTCTCTCGCCTTCCTGTCAGCTATTCAGTCAAACGAAGCATGACTGAGATCAACTGGAGCCACGTGTTCACTCTGAACCGCCGCCATCTTCTTTCTCCAGCCAGTGCCGAAGTTGCACTGACAACACTGAGTTGGCTTCTCTTCGTAGGGTTTCTTTCACTCTTTCTCCCATTCCCTCTGTTTCCAACCTTATTCAATCATTTCTCTGCAGTTGGCTCTTTCTACTTTCCCTTTGTCTCTTTCCGTCCGTTTGGGTTTCTTCTGTATATTGATATTAATCATCTAGTTCTCTGATTCTTCAGATTATTGCTCTGTTCTCTTACGTGCTACACGTGTTTCTATAACTTCAAGACAATGTGTTAAGGTGTTATCAATAAAACCATCATTTAAATAGAAAAGCGATTCATTTTCTGTGTTTACAAGCATTGTATTTTTATTGATTGTAGTAACTGGGATAATGTTGGAACTGCTTTTGACTAGAATATTTTCTAAGCAGGTAGAAAACATACAAGTTTTTTAACACAACTTAAAGTGAGTCCACAGTTATCCAGCATCAATCCTGAACATCATCCAGCACAGACTCGTGCTATTGGGTTGTTGGGACAGTTAACATAAACACACAGGAACAAACAGCAGCTCCACCGTAATGAATGTTCAAGAATGATTAAATAAATGCTGCTGGGAAATAATAAAGATTAATGTTAGAGATCAAGATTAAAGCAAACACTGCTTTACAATTCAATATCAACTATTCAAAGACATTATCTGCTTTGCACTCAACATTTTTATACATATTATAGGAAATGAGACTTCTGACATGTGGAATGTGGTGACATTTAATTAATGTCCAGCTGTACTTACTAATCAATTCTGATGTTGATGTAAACAATTAGTACCAAGAAAAAATGTCATAGACTGTCTTTAAGAGTCTTTAGTGTCAACTAGCAGAATCATTCACTCAACAGTGAGTCAGGTGACGATGAACCTTTAGTTTCACCTTCAGCGTCACATTAGAGAGAAGTCTTTCCATTATAACTGGACCACTAATCCTCACTGCTAAACCAGACTGTGTGAATACGATACAGTAATGTTTAGCTCAGCTGACACTGACAGTTATCATGAAATGATGCCCACATGTTACAAACAGCTTTCATATAAATCTCATTGACAACTGAAATGTGCAATGTTATATTTTATTTCTCAAGAGCAAAAAACAAAAGAGCCAAACTGACACATTCTGCCAAGTACCATCCACCAGCTGTGAAAATCATGATGAACCTAAAGACAAAATACAACTTAATTTATCATCAACTGCATCACAGCATACAGAGTGAAACAAAATGGAGGCGGCAGTCTGCAGCAACACTCCCAAAACTAATCAGTTAAAGACTAAATCAGGAAATAATCAAATCTCGTGTCCTCTGAGTAAAGCGACGGCCCCAGAGTGAACATAATCACAGTATCTTGATACACTACATTGTGACTGACAGACTTAAAACAAGAGCCTCGACACTTTATTATGAGCTGAGAAACAGACATAAACAACTTTATCAACTGTTATCTTTATGAGAATCAAAATGTACTTTGTTAAAGAGGTACTGCCAACAGATCAGCAATGTAAGTAAACATAAAACAACATGACAGAATATTCAGTTCAAATCATTTCAATTGGAGGTGAAAAGTCAAAAATAAAGTTTCTGATAAACAAACATTGATTAGCAACATTGATTGGGAGGAACTGAGATTCAAGAAAAGAACAAACCAACATGAAAAACATTTTGAATGATTCATTTCAGACTGAAGAACAGTTAGAAAACATTTCTGTGACCTTTGACACCAAATCAAATCTGCAGAAGATGTTGAGGAACAAATGTTTGTACTATAACACTAACCTTAGCCCAACCTAAATTCACACCTTACCACTAACCTGAACCAGGACCTGAGAAATGACACCTTGTTTGCCTCTTTAGGACCGGGCTCTGGTCCCCATGACAACTACTGGTCCTGACAAGGTCAGTTTTTACAGCCTGTATGAACCACACACACACACACACTGGAGACAACAACTATTTCTAACATTCCTGAACATCACAGAGAAATATCAGTCTGACAGATTTTGATATCAGCAGTTTTAGCATCACCAGCCTTTCCAATACAGAAATATGGGAAGAGTTTCTCAGTGAAAGTGTCTCTGCGAGTGTAGATGTGAGTCATGTCTTCAGGGTTGTAGAAGGACACCTCCCCCCTGTCATAGTCCAGCTGGACTCTGATCCTCTGGAGACTCTTCTTCACTCTGATAGTCTCACCAGCAACATCAATGTATTTTCTATCACCATACCATAAACACCTGATTCTATATTTTGGTGAAGCAAATAACTTTCCCTTCCTGTCAACTGACTCTTTAACCAAACCTACAGTCCAGTCAGGATGATCTCCCACCTCCACCTCCCAGCTGTGTTTCCCTGAGCTGAAGCCCTCAGAGCCAAAAACATGGGAATACTTAGTGTTTCTCTCTGGATTGTCAGGAAGCTGCTGCTTTGTGTCTCCATGTCTCACACTGGTCAGATCATCAGACAGATGGAGCCAGCGGTGTGCAGTGTTTGGGTCCAGAATGACAGGACTGAAGTGGACCTTGTCCTTCATCTTCTCCCAGACTCTGAAGGACAGGTTGCCCAGGTGTTTGGCCACATCTATCAGCGCTCCTGAGACCAGCTGTGGATCTGACAGTGAGCACTGGACTCTGGCTCTGGTCTGAGTGGCTTTATAACTGCTGAGGAATGGCACGTTGTGTTTCTGCAGCTCTTCTTCAACAGCACAGATACTGTCTGACAGAGAGGAGATCTGCTCCTCCATCATCTTCATCTCTCTGCTGACAGTCTTCCCCTTCTGCTCCTCTTCCTCCCTCAGAGCTGCCAGTCTGGACTCCTCTTCCTCTTTCAGGAACTGGTGCAGCTTGTTGAACTCTGCTCTGATCTGACTCTCTGTGGACAACAGCTGCTTCTTGGAGTGTTCAATCACTTCATTGTATGTTTCCTTCACATGTTTGTATTTGTTCCTCTTGTCCTGTAGAGACTTTAAGTCAGATTTCAGCTGCTTCTTCAGCTCACTGACTGCTTCTTCTACAGGAACCACCTTGTGAGTCTGATGGAGAGAAAACTCACAGACAGGACACACAGCTCTCTGCTCGTCCTCACAGAACCAATAAGAGACTTCTGGGTGTTTATCACACACGACCTCCTCTTTCACCTCCACCTGCTTCTCTCCTTTTTCTGTCTCAGGTGGTCCAGTGTTCAGTCTCTTAGCAAAGGAGTCAGCCAGTTCCTTCAGTGTAAAGTTCACATCTGGATCATCATTCAACGGTTTCCTTTTACAAATGGGACAGTTTTTGTTTTCAGCTTGTTCCCAGAACTTTTGCAGGCAGCTTGAACAGAAGCTGTGGTTGCAGCTCAGAGACACAGGATCTCTGAAAGTCCCTGAACACACATGGCAGCTCAGGAAACTTTCGAAGAGAGCATTACTTTTCTCAGCCATTTGCTCTGATATGTGAATTATTCTTCAACAGCACGACTCACCAAATCAATGTCTCTTTGATTAACAGTTTATGATCCTTCTGATTCCTGTTTATTGGAGAGATTCTTCACCCTGTAATGGCGACTCAGCTCCGTTCAGATATGTCGACATTAGTTTCATTTACCTGGAAAGTCAATAAATGACAGCTGACATTTCGTTTTCTCACCAACAGATGGTGCTTTGTGATCTATTAACACATTTTAAGGTTACAGTCCACACATACAAAATAAAATGCACGTTTCATAAATACTGTTTACATGTTTTAGGAAATAATCACCATGATGATTCGTGCATGAAATAGCCAAAGTGCTGTAGAGTATTTTATTGACGTATATAAAAATGATAATCCACAAAAAGAGGTTGTGTTTTTTAATAAAATACAAAAGCTCATAAAAGAAACCAGAAATATTAACATCTGCATTGAACACAACGGTAATGTTTATCAAGTCAAACTAAAAACATGAGTAAAAGGCAAAGCGCGCATCGGCACAAATGGGAGGAACCATGAGCCACTCCGAGTTGCTACCCGGACGATAAAAAGGGTGGTACACAACATCCGACTAACTACTGGATCGAAGGAAAAGTTTGTTCGCCTGTTGAACCGTAAAGGAATCCTGTGCAAACTGTGCAAGATATCTGCAGCATGTATCTATAATATAATACATCCATGATCTACAGTCACCAGGGAGACAGCCGGTGAGACAGCCAGCGCAGAGGGTGCGACTGTGGACTGTACAGGGAAGTGTTTGTGCAGCCGCTAGCCGCTAGCCGCTAGCTGTAGCCACCGGGTCGCTCGGCAACGCACAGTGAAGAGTTAACCCCTTAAATGCCAGCGTGTTTTATGCTTGTTTAGTAAATATGTTCAAGTTTACAGACATGATTTAAAATAATGATTTAAATAATGATATTATTTTAATAAATAATAAATTGAAAATATTCAAAAAAGACTAATATTAAGTTCATGACATCCCCTTTATGTGTGGATAGTGGATAACTTTATTTTACACTGTTTACTTCAGGAAAATTAGGGGAAAACTGTGTTATTTTCTGATTTGCATTTATTTATTCAGATTGTATTGTAAATTATGTTTCTTGCACCAAAAGGTTTTTCACCTAATAACCCACCAACAACTGAAGAATAAAAGAAGGAAAAAGGAAATGAAAGTTTGAAGCCAGTTAAAACTGAGTAGATGTCCCTCTCTTTCAAGTGGAGACTGCACAAAAAGTAAATGATTTGACAATGTTCATGAAAAATATGAATACATTTTCAATAAAAAGTACATAATGACTATGAGGATGATGACGGTGATGATGTGAAAAAGATGATCTCGCATGCTTTTCTATGGGGCTCTGTGTTGTCAGTGCAGAGTGGCTGCCTTTTGTACGTAGCTGGGAGAGGACTACCAGGGGCGCTTGTTGACCGTGAGCATCAAGAGTGATTTCAGGGCTTCAGTTATAGCCTGCGTGTCACTGCCGAGTCCACCTGACAGAGTAGAGGCAGTTCAAAGAGTGAACGAGCTCCAGCAGGGGAGCACTCACACAGTGTGAAGCACAAACACACAGGGATGGAGGGCGGACTGATGCCTCTGATGTAGCTGCACAATAAGTTGACTTTAGTGTCAAATCTAACAGACAATCCAGTCAGAGACAGCAGCAGTTTATCACCGTAGCATAAGAAAACGCTTCTATTATAATTATTGATCAGGGCTGCACAGTTATGACCAAGATGACCATCCTCATGTCGTCACATGATTGATCTCCAGAATCATTCTCCTTTATTCATCTTACATCAGAAACTGTTTCCAGACGCTTTTTACATTCTTGGCTAAATAAAAATGCACTGATTCCACTGATAAATCATGATTCTGTGTGACTGATCAAAGCTAAAATCATGATAGAAAATGAGTAATTGTGCAGCCCTACATATAAACTACAATAACTTCTATTCTCTTACGTTCTACACGTGTTTCTATAACGTCAAGACAATGTGTTAAGGTGTTATCAATAAAACCATCATTTAAATAGAAAAGCCATTCAGTTTCTGTGTTTACAAGCATTGTATTTTTATTGATCGTAGTAACTGGGAAAATGTTGGAACTGCTTTTGACTAGAATATTTTCTAAGCAGGTAGGAAACATACAAGTTTTTTAACACAACTTAAAGTGAGTCCACAGTTATCCAGCATCAATCCTGAAGACCATCCAGCACAGACTCGTGGTTGTTGGGACAGTTAACATAAACACACAGGAACAAACAGCAGCTCCACCGTAATGAATGTTCAAGAATGATTAAATAAATGCTTCTGGGAAATAATAAAGATTAATGTTAGAGATCAAGATTAAAGCAAACACTGCTTTACAATTTAATATCAACAATTCAAAGACATTATCTACTTTGCAGTCAACATTTTTTATACATATTATAGGAAATGAGACTTCTGACATGTGGAATGTGGTGACATTTAATTAACGTTTAGCTGTACTTACTCATCAATGTTGATGTCAATGTAAACAATTAGTACCAAGAAAAAATGTCATAGACTGTCTTTAAGAGTCTTTAGTGTCAACTAGCAGAATCATTCACTCAACAGTGAGTCAGGTGACGATGAACCTTTAGTTTCACCTTCAGCGTCACATTAGAGAGAAGTCTTTCCATTATAACTGGACCACTAATCCTCACTGCTAAACCAGACTGTGTGAATACGATACAATAATGTTTGGCTCAGCTGACGCTGACAGTTATCATAAAATTATGCCCACATGTTACAAACAGCTTTCATATAAATCTCATTGACAACTGAAATGTGCAATGTTATATTTTATTTCTCAAGAGCAAAAAACAAAATAGCCAAACTGACACATTCTGCCAAGTACCATCCACCAGCTGTGAAAATCATGATGAACCTAAAGACAAAATACAACTGAATTTATCATCAACTGCATCACAGCATACAGAGTGAAACAAAATGGAGGCGACAGTCTGCAGCAACACTCCCAAAACTAATCAGTTCAAGACTAAATCAGGAAATAATCAAATCTCGTGTCCTCTGAGTAAAACGACAGCCTCAGAGTGAACATAATCACAGTATCTTGATACACTACATTGTGACTGACAGACTTAAAACAAGAGCCTCAATACTTTATTATGAGCTGAGAAACAGATATAAACAACTTTATCAACTGTTATCTTTATGAGAATCAAAATGTACTTTGTTAAAGAGGTACTGCCAACAGATCAGCAATGTAAGTAAACATAAAACAACATGACAGAATATTCAGTTCAAATCATTTCAATTGGAGGTGGAAAGTCAAAAATAAAGTTTCTGATAAACAAACATTGATTAGCAACATTGATTGGGAGGAACTGAGATTCAAGAAAAGAACAAACCAACATGAAAAACATTTTGAATGATTCATTTCAGACTGAAGAACAGTTAGAAAACATTTCTGTGACCTTTGACACCAAATCAAATCTGCAGAAGATGTTGAGGAACAAATGTTTGTACTGTAACACTAACCTTAGCCCAACCTAAATTCACACCTTACCACTAACCTGAACCAGGACCTGAGAAATGACACCTTGTTTGCCTCTTTAGGACCGGGCTCTGGTCCCGATGACAACTACTGGTCCTGACAAGGTCAGTTTTTATAGCCTGTATGAACCACACACACACACACACTGGAGACAACAACTATTTCTAACATTCCTGAACATCACAGAGAAATATCAGTCTGACAGATTTTGATATCAGCAGTTTTAGCATCACCAGCCTTTCCAATACAGAAATATGGGAAGAGTTTCTCAGTGAAAGTGTCTCTGTGAGTGCAGATGTGAGTCGTGTCTTCAGGGTTGTAGAAGGACACCTCCCCCCTGTCATAGTCCAGCTGGACTCTGATCCTCTGGAGACTCTTCTTCACTCCGATAGTCTCACCAGCAACATCAATGTATTTTCCATCACCATGCCATAAACACCAGATTCCATATTCTGGTGAAGCAAATAACTCTCCCTTCCTGTCAACTGTCTCTTTAACCAAACCTACAGTCCAGTCAGGATGATCTCCCACCTCCACCTCCCAGCTGTGTTTCCCTGATCTGAAGCCCTCAGAGCCAAAAACATGGGAATACTTAGTGTTTCTCTCTGGATTTTCAGGAAGCTGCTGATATGTGTCTCCATGTCTCACACTGGTCAGATCATCAGACAGATAGAGACAGCGGTGTGCAGTGTTTGGGTCCAGAATGACAGGACTGAAGTGGACCTTGTCCTTCATCTTCTCCCAGACTCTGAAGGACAGGTTGCCCAGGTGTTTGGCCACATCTATCAGCGCTCCTGAGACCAGCTGTGGATCTGACAGTGGGCACTGGACTCTGGCTCTGGTCTGAGTGGCTTTATAACTGCTGAGGAATGGCACGTTGTGTTTCTGCAGCTCTTCTTCAACAGCACAGATACTGTCTGACAGAGAGGAGATCTGCTCCTCCATCATCTTCATCTCTCTGCTGATAGTCTTCCCCTTCTGCTCCTCTTCCTCCCTCAGAGCTGCCAGTCTGGACTCCTCTTCCTCTTTCAGGAACTGGTGGAGCTTGTTGAACTCTGCTCTGATCTGCCTCTCTGTGGACAACAGCTGCTTCTTGGAGTGTTCAATCACTTCATTGTATGTTTCCTTCACATGTTTGTATTTGTTCCTCTTGTCCTGTAGAGACTTTAAGTCAGATTTCAGCTGCTCCTTCAGCTCACTGACTGCTTCTTCTACAGGAACCACCTTGTGAGTCTGGTGGAGAGAAAACTCACAGACAGGACACACAGCTCTCTGCTCGTCCTCACAGAACCAATAAGAGACTTCTGGGTGTTTATCACACACGACCTCCTCTTTCACCTCCACCTGCTTCTCTCCTTTTTCTGTCTCAGGTGGTCCAGTGTTCAGTCTCTCAGCAAAGGAGTCAGCCAGTTCCTTCAGTGTAAAGTTCACATCTGGATCATCATTCAACGGTTTCCTTTTACAAATGGGACAGTTTTTGTTTTCAGCTTGTTCCCAGAACTTCTGCAGGCAGCTTGAACAGAAGCTGTGGTTGCAGCTCAGAGACACAGGATCTCTGAAAGTCTCTGAGCACACATGGCAGCTCAGGAAACTTTCAAGAAAAGCGATTTTCTCAGCCATTTGCTCTGATATGTGAATTATTCTTCAACAGCTCGACTCACCAAATCTTTGTCTCTTTGATTAACAGTTTATGATCCTTCTGATTCCTGTTTATTGGAGAGATTCTTCACCCTGTAATGGCGTCTCAGCTCCGTTCAGAAATGTGGAAATCAGTTTCATTTTCCTGGAAAGTAAATAAATGACAGCTGACATTTCGTTTTCTCACCAACAGATGGTGCTTTGTGATCTATTAACACATTTTAAGGTAACTGTCCACACATACAAAATAAAATGCACGTTTCATAAATACTGTTTACATGTTTTAGGAAATAATCACCATGATGATTCGTGTATGAAAAAGCCAAAGTGCTGTAGAGTATTTTATTGATGTATATAAAAATGATAATCCACAAAAAGAGGTTGTGTTTTTGAATAAAATACAAAAGCTCATAAAAGAAACCATAAATCTTAACATCTGCATTGAACACAACAGTAATGTTTATCAAGACAAACTAAAAACATGAGTAAACGGCAAAGCGCGCATCGGCACAAATGCGAGGAACCATGAGCCACTCCGAGTTTCTACCCGGACGATAAAAAGTGTGGCACACAACATCCGCCTAACTTAAGGATCGAAGGAAAAGTTTTCTCGCCTGTTGAACCGTAAAGGAATCCTGTGCAAACTGTGCAAGATATCTACAGCATGGATCTATAATATAATACATCCATGATCTACAATCACCAGAGACGCAGCCGGTGAGACAGCCAGCGCAGAGAGCTGTGGACTGTACAGAGAAGTGTTTGTGCAGCCGCTAGCTGCTAGCTGCTAGCTGTAGCCACCGGGTCGCTCGGCAACGCACAGTGAAGAGTTAACCCCTTAAATGCCAGCGTGTTTTATGCTTGTTAGTAAATATGTTCAAGTTTACAGACATGATTTAAAATAATGATTTCAATATTGATATTATTTTAATGAATAATAAATTGAAAATATTCAAAAAAGACTAATATTAAGTTCATGACATCTTCTTTATGTGTGGATAGTGGATAACTTTATTTTACACTGTTTACTTCAGGAAAATTAGGGGAAAACTGTGTTATTTTCTGATTTGCATTTATTTATTCAGATTGTATTGTAAATGATGTTTCTTGCACCAAAAGTTTTTTCACCTAATCACCCACCAACAACTGAAGAATAAAAGAAGGAAAAAGGAAATGAAAGTTTGAAGCCAGTTAAAGCTGAGTAATGTCCCTCTCTTTCAAGTGGAGACTGCACAAAAAGTAAATGATTTGACAATGTTCATGAAAAACATGAATACATTTTCAATAAAAAAGTACATGAGCATAATGACTATGAGGATGATGACGGTGATGATGTGACGAAGATGATCTTGCATGCTTTTCTATGGGGCTCTGTGTTGTCAGTGCAGAGTGGCTGCCTTTTGTACGTAGCTGGGAGAAGACTACCAGGGGCGCTTGTTGACTGTGAGCATCAAGAGTGATTTCAGGGCTTCAGTTATAGCCTGCGTGTCACTGCCGAGTCCACCTGACAGAGTAGAGGCAGTTCATAGAGTGAACGAGCTCCAGCAGGGGAGCACTCACACAGTGTGAAGCACAAACACACAGGGATGGAGATCGGACTGATGCCTCTGATGTAGCTGCACAATAAGTTGACTTCAGTGTCAAACCTAACAGACAATCCAGTCAGAGACAGCAGCAGTTTATCACCGTAGAATAAGAAAACGCTTCTATTATAATTATTGATCAGGGCTGCACAGTTATGACCAAGATGACCATCCTCATGTCGACACATGATTGATCTCCAGAATCATTCTCCTTTATTCATCTTATATCAGAAACTGTTTCCAGACGCTTTTTACATTCTTGGCTAAATAAAAGTGCACTGATTCCACTGATAAATCATGATTCTGTGTGACTGATCAAAGCTAAAATCATGATAGAAAATGAGTAATTGTGCAGCCCTACATATAAACTACAATAACTGTCCTTCTCTAGTCTCTCTCGCCTTCCTGTCAGCTATTCAGTCAAACGAAGCATGACTGAGATCAACTGGAGCCACGTGTTCACTCTGAACCGCCGCCATCTTCTTTCTCCAGCCAGTGCCGAAGTTGCACTGACAACACTGAGTTGGCTTCTCTTCGTAGGGTTTCTTTCACTCTTTCTCCCATTCCCTCTGTTTCCAACCTTATTCAATCATTTCTCTGCAGTTGGCTCTTTCTACTTTCCCTTTGTCTCTTTCCGTCCGTTTGGGTTTCTTCTGTATATTGATATTAATCATCTAGTTCTCTGATTCTTCAGATTATTGCTCTGTTCTCTTACGTGCTACACGTGTTTCTATAACTTCAAGACAATGTGTTAAGGTGTTATCAATAAAACTATCATTTAAATAGAAAAGCGATTCATTTTCTGTGTTTACAAGCATTGTATTTTTATTGATTGTAGTAACTGGGAAAATGTTGGAACTGCTTTTGACTAGAATATTTTCTAAGCAGGTAGAAAACATACAAGTTTTTTAACACAACTTAAAGTGAGTCCACAGTTATCCAGCATCAATCCTGAAGATCATCCAGCACAGACTCGTACTATTGGGTTGTTGGGACAGTTAACATAAACACACAGGAACAAACAGCAGCTCCACCGTAATGAATGTTCAAGAATGATTAAATAAATGCTGCTGGGAAATAATAAAGATTAATGTTAGAGATCAAGATTAAAGCAAACACTGCTTTACAATTCAATATCAACTATTCAAAGACATTATCTGCTTTGCACTCAACATTTTTTATACATATTATAGGAAATGAGACTTCTGACATGTGGAATGTGGTGACATTTAATTAATGTCCAGCTGTACTTACTAATCAATTCTGATGTTGATGTAAACAATTAGTACCAAGAAAAAATGTCATAGACTGTCTTTAAGAGTCTTTAGTGTCAACTAGCAGAATCATTCACTCAACAGTGAGTCAGGTGACGATGAACCTTTAGTTTCACCTTCAGCGTCACATTAGAGAGAAGTCTTTCCATTATAACTGGACCACTAATCCTCACTGCTAAACCAGACTGTGTGAATACGATACAATAATGATTAGCTCAGCTGACACTGACAGTTATCATGAAATGATGCCCACATGTTACAAACAGCTTTCATATAAATCTCACTGACAACTGAAATGTGCAATGTTATATTTTATTTCTCAAGAGCAAAAAACAAAAGAGCCAAACTGACACATTCTGCCAAGTACCATCCACCAGCTGTGAAAATCATGATGAACCTACAGACAAAATACAACTTAATTTATCATCAACTGCATCACAGCATACAGAGTGAAACAAAATGGAGGCGACAGTCTGCAGCAACACTCACAAAACTAATCAGTTAAAGACTAAATCAGGAAATAATCAAATCTCGTGTCCTCTGAGTAAAACGACGGCCCCAGAGTGAACATAATCACAGTATCTTGATACACTACAATGTGACTGACAGACTTAAAACAAGAGCCTCAACACTTTATGACCTGAGAAACAGATATAAACAACTTTATCAACTGTCATCTTTATGAGAATCAAAATGTACTTTGTTAAAGAGATACTGCCAACAGATTAGCAATGTAAGTAAACATAAAACAACATGACACAATATTCAGTTCAAATCATTTCACTTGGAGGTGGAAAGTTAAAAATAAAGTTTCTGATAAACTAACATTGATTAACAACATTGATTGGGAGGAACTGAGATTCAAGAAAAGAACAAACCAACATGAAAAACACTTTGAATGATTCATTTCACACTGAAGAACAGTTAGAAAACATTTCTGTGACCTTTGACACCAAATCAAATCTGCAGGAGATGTTGAGGAACAAAACAAATCAGGGAACTGTTGAACAATGTTTGTACTATAACACTAACCTTAGCCCAACCTAAATTCACACCTTACCACTAACCTGAACCAGGACCTGAGAAATGACACCTTGTTTGCCTCTTTAGGACCGGGCTCTGGTCATCCTAACATTCCTGAACATCACAGAGAAATATCAGTCTGACAGATTTTGATATCAGCAGTTTTAGCATCACCAGCCTCTCCAGTACTGAAATATGGGAAGAGTTTCTCAGTGAAAGTGTCTCTGCGAGTGTAGATGTGAGTCATGTCTTCAGGGTCGTAGAAGGACACCTCCCCCCTGTCATAGTCCAGCTGGACTCTGATCCTCTGGAGACTCTTCTTCACTCTGACAGTCTCACCAGCACCATTAGTGTATTTTCCACTGCGATGCAATAAACACCAGATTCCATATTCTGGTGAAGCAAATAACTCTCCCTTCCTGTCAACTGTCTCTTTAACCAAACCTACATTCCAGTCAGGATGATCTCCCACCTCCACCTCCCAGCTGTGTTTACCTGAGCTGAAGCCCTCAGAGCCAAAAACATGGGCATACTTATTGTTTCTCTCTGGATTTTCAGGAAGCTGCTGCTTTGTGTCTCCATGTCTCATACTGGTCAGATCATCAGACAGATAGAGACAGCGGTGTGCAGTGTTTGGGTCCAGAGTGACAGGACTGAAGTGGACCTGGTCCTTCATCTTCTCCCAGACTCTGAAGGACAGGTTGCCCAGGTGTTTGGCCACATCTATCAGCGCTCCTGAGACCAGCTGTGGATCTGACAGTGAGCACTGGACTCTGGCTCTGGTCTGAGTGGCTTCATAACTGCTGAGGAATGGCACGCTGTGTTTCTGCAGCTCTTCTTCAACAGCACAGATACTGTCTGACAGAGAGGAGATCTGCTCCTCCATCATCTTCATCTCTCTGCTGATAGTCTTCCCCTTCTGCTCCTCTTCCTCCCTCAGAGCTGCCAGTCTGGACTCCTCTTCCTCTTTCAGGAACTGGTGCAGCTTGTTGAACTCTGCTCTGATCTGCCTCTTTGTGGACAACAGCTGCTTCTTGGAGTGTTCAATCACTTCATTGTATGTTTTCTCCACATGTTTGTATTTGTTCCTCTTGTCCTGTAGAGACTTTAAGTCAGATTTCAGCTGCTCCTTCAGCTCACTGACTGCTTCTTCTACAGGAACCACCTTGTGAGTCTGGTGGAGAGAAAACTCACAGACAGGACACACAGCTCTCTGCTCGTCCTCACAGAACCAATAAGAGACTTCTGGGTGATTATCACACACGACCTCCTCTTTCACCTCCACCTTCTTCTCTCCTTTTTCTGTCTCAGGTGGTCCAGCGTTCAGTCTCTCAGCAAAGGAGTCAGCCAGTTCCTTCAGTGTAAAGTTCACATCTGGATCATCATTCAACGGTTTCCTTTTACAAATGGGACAGCTTTTGTTTTCAGCTTGTTCCCAGAACTTTTGCAGGCAGCTTGAACAGAAGCTGTGGTTGCAGCTCAGAGACACAGGATCTCTGAAAGTCTCTGAGCACACATGGCAGCTCAGGAAACTTTCGAAGAGAGCATTACTTTTCTCAGCCATTTGCTCTGATATGTGAATTATTCTTCAACAGCACAACTCACCAAATCAATGTCTCTTTGATTAACAGTTTATGATCCTTCTGATTCCTGTTTATTGGAGAGATTCTTCACCCTGTAATGGCGTCTCAGCTCCGTTCAGATATGTCGACATCAGTTTCATTTACCTGGAAAGTCAATAAATGACAGCTGACATTTCGTTTTCTCACCAACAGATGGTGCTTTGTGATCTATTAACACATTTTAAGGTTACAGTCCACACATACAAAATAAAATGCACGTTTCATAAATACTGTTTACATGTTTTAGGAAATAATCATCATGATGATTCGTGTATGAAATAGCCAAAGTGCTGTAGAGTATTTTATTGACGTATATAAAAATGATAATCCACAAAAAGAGGTTGTGTTTTTTAATAAAATACAAAAGCTCATAAAAGAAACCAGAAATATTAACATCTGCATTGAACACAACAGTAATGTTTATCAAGTCAAACTAAAAACATGAGTAGAAAGCAAAGCGCGCATCGGCACAAATGGGAGGAACCATGAGCCACTCCGAGTTGCTACCCAGACGATCAAAAAGGGTGGCACACAACATCCGACTACTACAGGATCGAAGGAAAAGTTTGCTCGCCTGTTGAACCGTAAAGGAATCCTGTGCAAACTGTGCAAGATATCTACAGCATGGATCTATAATATAATACATCCATGATCTACAGTCACCAGAGACGCAGCCGGTGAGACAGCCAGCGCAGAGAGCTGTGGACTGTACAGAGAAGTGTTTGCGCAGCCGCTAGCCGCTAGCTGTAGCCACCGGGTCGCTCGGCAACGCACAGTGAAGAGTTAACCCCTTAAATGCCAGCGTGTTTTATGCTTGTTAGTAAATATGTTCAAGTTTACAGACATGATTTAAAATAATGATTTCAATATTGATATTATTTTAATGAATAATACATTGAAAATATTCAAAAAAGACTAATATTAAGTTCATGACATCTTCTTTATGTGTGGATAGTGGATAACTTTATTTTACACTGTTTACTTCAGGAAAATTAGGGGAAAACTGTGTTATTTTCTGATTTGCATTTATTTATTCAGATTGTATTGTAAATGATGTTTCTTGCATCAAAAGTTTTTTCACCTAATCACCCACCAACAACTGAAGAATAAAAGAAGGAAAAAGGAAATGAAAGTTTGAAGCCAGTTAAAACTGAGTAATGTCCCTCTCTTTCAAGTGGAGACTGCACAAAAAGTAAATGATTTGACAATGTTCATGAAAAACATGAATACATTTTCAATAAAAAGTACATGAGCATAATGACTATGAGGATGTTGACGGTGATGATACGACAAAGATGATCTCGCATGCTTTTCTATGGGGCTCTGTGTTGTCAGTGCAGAGTGGCTGCCTTTTGTATGTAGCTGGGAGAGGACTACCAGGGGCGCTTGTTGACTGTGAGCATTAAGAGTGACTTCAGGGCTTCAGTTACAGCCTGCGTGTCACTGCCGAGTCCACCTGACAGAGTAGAGGCAGTTCAAAGAGTGAACGAGCTCCAGCAGGGGAGCACTCACACAGTGTGAAGCACAAACACACAGGGATGGAGATCGGACTGATGCCTCTGATGTAGCTGCACAATAAGTTGACTTTAGTGTCAAATCTAACAGACAATCCAGTCAGAGACAGCAGCAGTTTATCACCGTAGAATAAGAAAACGCTTCTATTATAATTATTGATCAGGGCTGCACAGTTATGACCAAGATGACCATCCTCATGTCGTCACATGATTGATCTCCAGAATCATTCTCCTTTATTCATCTTATGTCAGAAACTGTTTCCAGACGCTTTTTACATTCTTGGCTAAATAAAAATGCACTGATTCCACTGATAAATCATGATTCTGTGTGACTGATCAAAGCTAAAATCATGATAGAAAATGAGTAATTGTGCAGCCTACATATAAACTACAATAACTTCTGTTCTCTTACGTGCTACACGTGTTTCTATTACTTCAAGACAATGTGTTAAGGTGTTATCAATAAAACCATCATTTAAATAGAAAAGCGATTCACTTTCTGTGTTTACAAGCATTGTATTTTTATTGATTGTAGTAACTGGGAAAATGTGGGAACTGCTTTTGACTAGAATATTTTCTAAGCAGGTGGAAAACATACAAGTTTTTTAACACAACTTAAAGTGAGTCCACAGTTATCCAGCATCAGTCCTGAAGATCATCCAGCACAGACTCGTGCTATTGGGTTGTTGGGACAGTTAACATAAACACACAGGAACAAACAGCAGCTCCACCGTAATGAATGTTCAAGAATGATTAAATAAATGCTGCTGGGAAATAATAAAGATTAATGTTAGAGATCAAGATTAAAGCAAACACTGCTTTACAATTCAATATCAACAATTCAAAGACATTATCTGCTTTGCACTCAACATTTTTATACATATTATAGGAAATGAGACTTCTGAAATGTGGAATGTGGTGACATTTAATTAATGTCCAGCTGTACTTACTAATCAATTCTGATGTTGATGTAAACAATTAGTACCAAGAAAAAATGTCATAGACTGTCTTTAAGAGTCTTTAGTGTCATCTAGCAGAATCATTCACTCAACAGTGAGTCAGGTGACGATGAACCTTTAGTTTCACCTTCAGCGTCACATTAGAGAGAAGTCTTTCCATTATAACTGGACCACTAATCCTCACTGCTAAACCAGACTGTGTGAATACGATACAATAATGTTTAGCTCAGCTGACACTGACAGTTATCATGAAATGGTGCCCACATGTTACAAACAGCTTTCATATAAATCTCACTGACAACTGAAATGTGCAATGTTATATTTTATTTCTCAAGAGCAAAAAACAAAATAGCCAAACTGACACATTCTGCCAAGTACCATCCACCAGCTGTGAAAATCATGATGAACCTAAAGACAAAATACAACTGAATTTATCATCAACTGCATCACAGCATACAGAGTGAAACAAAATGGAGGCGACAGTCTGCAGCAACACTCACAAAACTAATCAGTTCAAAACTAAATCAGGAAATAATCAAATCTCGTGTCCTCTGAGTAAAACGACGGCCCCAGAGTGAACATAATCACAGTATCTTGATACACTACAATGTGACTGACAGACTTAAAACAAGAGCCTCGACACTTTATTATGACCTGAGAAACAGACATAAACAACTTTATCAACTGTTATCTTTATGAGAATCAAAATGTACTTTGTTAAAGAGATACTGCCAACAGATCAGCAATGTAAGTAAACATAAAACAACATGACACAATATTCAGTTCAAATCATTTCACTTGGAGGTGGAAAGCTAAAAATAAAGTTTCTGATGAACTAACATTGATTAACAACATTGATTGGGAGGAACTGAGATTCAAGAAAAGAACAAACCAACATGAAAAACACTTTGAATGATTCATTTCACACTGAAGAACAGTTAGAAAACATTTCTGTGACCTTTGACACCAAATCAAATCTGCAGGAGATGTTGAGGAACAAAATAAATCAGGGAACTGTTGAACAATGTTTGTACTAAAACACTAACCTCAGCCCAACCTAAATTCACACCTTACCACTGACCTGAACCAGGACCTGAGAAATGACACCTTGTTTGCCTCTTTAGGACCGGGCTCTGGTCATCCTAACATTCCTGAACATCACAGAGAAATATCAGTCTGACAGATTTTGATATCAGCAGTTTTAGCATCACCAGCTTTTCCGATACCGAAATATGGGAAGAGTTTCTCAGTGAAAGTGTCTCTGAGTGTGCAGATGGGAGTCATGTCTTCAGGGTCGTAGAAGGACACCTCCCCCCTGTCATAGTCCAGCTGGACTCTGATCCTCTGGAGACTCTTCTTCACTCTGACAATCTCACCAGCAACATTAGTGTATTTTCCATCATCATGCAATAAACACCAGATTCCATATTCTGGTGTAGCAAATAACTTTCCCTTCCTGTCAACTGACTCTTTAACCAAACCTACATTCCAGCTAGGATGATCTCCCACCTCCACCTCCCAGCTGTGTTTCCCTGAGCTGAAGCCCTCAGAGCCGTGAACATTGGCATACTTAGTGTTTCTCTCTGGATTGTCAGGAAGCTGCTGGTCTGTGTCTCCATTTCTCACACTGGTCAGATCATCAGACAGATAGAGACTGCCACTTGCAGTGTTTGGGTCCAGAATGACAGGACTGAAGTGGACCTTGTCCTTCATCTTCTCCCAGACTCTGAAGGACAGGTTGCCCAGGTGTTTGGCCACATCTATCAGCGCTCCTGAGACCAGCTGTGGATCTGACAGTGAGCACTGGACTCTGGCTCTGGTCTGAGTGGCTTTATAACTGCTGAGGAATGGCACGTTGTGTTTCTGCAGCTCTTCTTCAACAGCACAGATACTGTCTGACAGAGAGGAGATCTGCTCCTCCATCATCTTCATCTCTCTGCTGATAGTCTTCCCCTTCTGCTCCTCTTCCTCCCTCAGAGCTGCCAGTCTGGACTCCTCTTCCTCTTTCAGGAACTGGTGGAGCTTGTTGAACTCTGCTCTGATCTGCCTCTCTGTGGACAACAGCTGCTTCTTGGAGTGTTCAATCACTTCATTGTATGTTTTCTCCACATGTTTGTATTTGTTCCTCTTGTCCTGTAGAGACTTTAAGTCAGATGTCAGCTGCTCCTTCAGCTCACTGACTGCTTCTTCTACAGGAACCACCTTGTGAGTCTGGTGGAGAGAAAACTCACAGACAGGACACACAGCTCTCTGCTCGTCCTCACAGAACCAATAAGAGACTTCTGGGTGTTTATCACACACGACCTCCTCTTTCACCTCCACCTGCTTCTCTCCTTTTTCTGTCTCAGGTGGTCCAGTGTTTAGTCTCTCAGCAAAGGAGTCAGCCAGTTCCTTCAGTGTAAAGTTCACATCTGGATCATCATTCAACGGTTTCCTTTTACAAATGGGACAGTTTTTGTTTTCAGCTTGTTCCCAGAACTTCTGCAGGCAGCTTGAACAGAAGCTGTGGTTGCAGCTCAGAGACACAGGATCTCTGAAAGTCTCTGAACACACATGGCAGCTCAGGAAACTTTCAAGAAAAGCGATTTTCTCAGCCATTTGCTCTGATATGTGAATTATTCTTCAACAGCACGACTCACCAAATCAATGTCTCTTTGATTAACAGTTTATGATCCTTCTGATTCCTGTTTATTGGAGAGATTCTTCACCCTGTAATGGCGTCTCAGCTCCGTTCAGATATGTCGACATCAGTTTCATTTTCCTGGAAAGTCAATAAATGACAGCTGACATTTCGTTAACTCACCAACAGATGGTGCTTTGTGATCTATTAACACATTTTAAGGTAACTGTCCACACATACAAAATAAAATGCACGTTTCATAAATACTGTTTACATGTTTTAGGAAATAATCACCATGATGATTCGTGTATGAAATAGCCAAAGTGCTGTAGAGTATTTTATTGATGCATATAAAAATGATAATCCACAAAAAGAGGTTGTGTTTTTGAAAAAAATACAAAAGCTCATAAAAGAAACCAGAAATATTAACATCTGCATTGAACACAACGGTAATGTTTATCAAGACAAACTAAAAACATGAGTAAAAGGCAAAGCGCGCATCGGCACAAATGGGAGGAACCATGAGCCACTCCGAGTTTCTACCCGGACGATAAAAAGTGTGGCACACAACATCCGACTAACTACAGGATCGAAGGAAAAGTTTGCTCGCCTGTTGAACCGTAAAGGAATCCTGTGCAAACTGTGCAAGATATCTACAGCATGGATCTATAATATAATACATCCATGATCTACAGTCACCAGAGACGCAGCCGGTGAGACAGCCAGCGCAGAGGGTGCGACCATACAGGGAAGTGTTTGTTCAGCCGCTAGCTGCTAGCTGCTAGCTGTAGCCACCGGGTCGCTCGGCAACGCACAGTGAAGAGTTAACCCCTTAAATGCCAGCGTGTTTTATGCTTGTTAGTAAATATGTTCAAGTTTACAGACATGATTTAAAATAATGATTTAAATATTGATATTATTTTAATGAATAATACATTGAAAATATTCAAAAAAGACTAATATTAAGTTCATGACATCTTCTTTATGTGTGGATAGTGGATAACTTTATTTTACACTGTTTACTTCAGGAAAATTAGGGAAAAACTGTGTTATTTTCTGATTTGCATTTATTTATTCAGATTGTATTGTAAATGATGTTTCTTGCATCAAAAGTTTTTTCACCTAATCACCCACCAACAACTGAAGAATAAAAGAAGGAAAAAGGAAATGAAAGTTTGAAGCCAGTTAAAACTGAGTAATGTCCCTCTCTTTCAAGTGGAGACTGCACAAAAAGTAAATGATTTGACAATGTTCATGAAAAACATGAATACATTTTCAATAAAAAGTACATGAGCATAATGACTATGAGGATGTTGACGGTGATGATACGACAAAGATGATCTCGCATGCTTTTCTATGGGGCTCTGTGTTGTCAGTGCAGAGTGGCTGCCTTTTGTATGTAGCTGGGAGAGGACTACCAGGGGCGCTTGTTGACTGTGAGCATTAAGAGTGACTTCAGGGCTTCAGTTACAGCCTGCGTGTCACTGCCGAGTCCACCTGACAGAGTAGAGGCAGTTCAAAGTGTGAACGAGCTCCAGCAGGGGAGCACTCACACAGTGTGAAGCACAAACACACAGGGATGGAGATCGGACTGATGCCTCTGATGTAGCTGCACAATAAGTTGACTTTAGTGTCAAATCTAACAGACAATCCAGTCAGAGACAGCAGCAGTTTATCACCGTAGAATAAGAAAACGCTTCTATTATAATTATTGATCAGGGCTGCACAGTTATGACCAAGATGACCATCCTCATGTCGTCACATGATTGATCTCCAGAATCATTCTCCTTTATTCATCTTATGTCAGAAACTGTTTCCAGACGCTTTTTACATTCTTGGCTAAATAAAAATGCACTGATTCCACTGATAAATCATGATTCTGTGTGACTGATCAAAGCTAAAATCATGATAGAAAATGAGTAATTGTGCAGCCTACATATAAACTACAATAACTTCTGTTCTCTTACGTGCTACACGTGTTTCTATTACTTCAAGACAATGTGTTAAGGTGTTATCAATAAAACCATCATTTAAATAGAAAAGCGATTCACTTTCTGTGTTTACAAGCATTGTATTTTTATTGATTGTAGTAACTGGGAAAATGTGGGAACTGCTTTTGACTAGAATATTTTCTAAGCAGGTGGAAAACATACAAGTTTTTTAACACAACTTAAAGTGAGTCCACAGTTATCCAGCATCAGTCCTGAAGATCATCCAGCACAGACTCGTGCTATTGGGTTGTTGGGACAGTTAACATAAACACACAGGAACAAACAGCAGCTCCACCGTAATGAATGTTCAAGAATGATTAAATAAATGCTGCTGGGAAATAATAAAGATTAATGTTAGAGATCAAGATTAAAGCAAACACTGCTTTACAATTCAATATCAACAATTCAAAGACATTATCTGCTTTGCACTCAACATTTTTATACATATTATAGGAAATGAGACTTCTGAAATGTGGAATGTGGTGACATTTAATTAATGTCCAGCTGTACTTACTAATCAATTCTGATGTTGATGTAAACAATTAGTACCAAGAAAAAATGTCATAGACTGTCTTTAAGAGTCTTTAGTGTCATCTAGCAGAATCATTCACTCAACAGTGAGTCAGGTGACGATGAACCTTTAGTTTCACCTTCAGCGTCACATTAGAGAGAAGTCTTTCCATTATAACTGGACCACTAATCCTCACTGCTAAACCAGACTGTGTGAATACGATACAATAATGTTTAGCTCAGCTGACACTGACAGTTATCATGAAATGGTGCCCACATGTTACAAACAGCTTTCATATAAATCTCACTGACAACTGAAATGTGCAATGTTATATTTTATTTCTCAAGAGCAAAAAACAAAAGAGCCAAACTGACACATTCTGCCAAGTACCATCCACCAGCTGTGAAAATCATGATGAACCTACAGACAAAATACAACTGAATTTATCATCAACTGCATCACAGCATACAGAGTGAAACAAAATGGAGGCGACAGTCTGCAGCAACACTCACAAAACTAATCAGTTCAAAACTAAATCAGGAAATAATCAAATCTCGTGTCCTCTGAGTAAAACGACGGCCCCAGAGTGAACATAATCACAGTATCTTGATACACTACAATGTGACTGACAGACTTAAAACAAGAGCCTCGACACTTTATTATGACCTGAGAAACAGACATAAACAACTTTATCAACTGTTATCTTTATGAGAATCAAAATGTACTTTGTTAAAGAGATACTGCCAACAGATCAGCAATGTAAGTAAACATAAAACAACATGACACAATATTCAGTTCAAATCATTTCACTTGGAGGTGGAAAGCTAAAAATAAAGTTTCTGATGAACTAACATTGATTAACAACATTGATTGGGAGGAACTGAGATTCAAGAAAAGAACAAACCAACATGAAAAACACTTTGAATGATTCATTTCACACTGAAGAACAGTTAGAAAACATTTCTGTGACCTTTGACACCAAATCAAATCTGCAGGAGATGTTGAGGAACAAAATAAATCAGGGAACTGTTGAACAATGTTTGTACTAAAACACTAACCTCAGCCCAACCTAAATTCACACCTTACCACTGACCTGAACCAGGACCTGAGAAATGACACCTTGTTTGCCTCTTTAGGACCGGGCTCTGGTCATCCTAACATTCCTGAACATCACAGAGAAATATCAGTCTGACAGATTTTGATATCAGCAGTTTTAGCATCACCAGCTTTTCCGATACCGAAATATGGGAAGAGTTTCTCAGTGAAAGTGTCTCTGAGTGTGCAGATGGGAGTCATGTCTTCAGGGTCGTAGAAGGACACCTCCCCCCTGTCATAGTCCAGCTGGACTCTGATCCTCTGGAGACTCTTCTTCACTCTGACAATCTCACCAGCAACATTAGTGTATTTTCCATCATCATGCAATAAACACCAGATTCCATATTCTGGTGTAGCAAATAACTTTCCCTTCCTGTCAACTGACTCTTTAACCAAACCTACATTCCAGCTAGGATGATCTCCCACCTCCACCTCCCAGCTGTGTTTCCCTGAGCTGAAGCCCTCAGAGCCGTGAACATTGGCATACTTAGTGTTTCTCTCTGGATTGTCAGGAAGCTGCTGGTCTGTGTCTCCATTTCTCACACTGGTCAGATCATCAGACAGATAGAGACTGCCACTTGCAGTGTTTGGGTCCAGAATGACAGGACTGAAGTGGACCTTGTCCTTCATCTTCTCCCAGACTCTGAAGGACAGGTTGCCCAGGTGTTTGGCCACATCTATCAGCGCTCCTGAGACCAGCTGTGGATCTGACAGTGAGCACTGGACTCTGGCTCTGGTCTGAGTGGCTTTATAACTGCTGAGGAATGGCACGTTGTGTTTCTGCAGCTCTTCTTCAACAGCACAGATACTGTCTGACAGAGAGGAGATCTGCTCCTCCATCATCTTCATCTCTCTGCTGATAGTCTTCCCCTTCTGCTCCTCTTCCTCCCTCAGAGCTGCCAGTCTGGACTCCTCTTCCTCTTTCAGGAACTGGTGGAGCTTGTTGAACTCTGCTCTGATCTGCCTCTCTGTGGACAACAGCTGCTTCTTGGAGTGTTCAATCACTTCATTGTATGTTTTCTCCACATGTTTGTATTTGTTCCTCTTGTCCTGTAGAGACTTTAAGTCAGATGTCAGCTGCTCCTTCAGCTCACTGACTGCTTCTTCTACAGGAACCACCTTGTGAGTCTGGTGGAGAGAAAACTCACAGACAGGACACACAGCTCTCTGCTCGTCCTCACAGAACCAATAAGAGACTTCTGGGTGTTTATCACACACGACCTCCTCTTTCACCTCCACCTGCTTCTCTCCTTTTTCTGTCTCAGGTGGTCCAGTGTTTAGTCTCTCAGCAAAGGAGTCAGCCAGTTCCTTCAGTGTAAAGTTCACATCTGGATCATCATTCAACGGTTTCCTTTTACAAATGGGACAGTTTTTGTTTTCAGCTTGTTCCCAGAACTTCTGCAGGCAGCTTGAACAGAAGCTGTGGTTGCAGCTCAGAGACACAGGATCTCTGAAAGTCTCTGAACACACATGGCAGCTCAGGAAACTTTCAAGAAAAGCGATTTTCTCAGCCATTTGCTCTGATATGTGAATTATTCTTCAACAGCACGACTCACCAAATCAATGTCTCTTTGATTAACAGTTTATGATCCTTCTGATTCCTGTTTATTGGAGAGATTCTTCACCCTGTAATGGCGTCTCAGCTCCGTTCAGATATGTCGACATCAGTTTCATTTTCCTGGAAAGTCAATAAATGACAGCTGACATTTCGTTAACTCACCAACAGATGGTGCTTTGTGATCTATTAACACATTTTAAGGTAACTGTCCACACATACAAAATAAAATGCACGTTTCATAAATACTGTTTACATGTTTTAGGAAATAATCACCATGATGATTCGTGTATGAAATAGCCAAAGTGCTGTAGAGTATTTTATTGATGCATATAAAAATGATAATCCACAAAAAGAGGTTGTGTTTTTGAAAAAAATACAAAAGCTCATAAAAGAAACCAGAAATATTAACATCTGCATTGAACACAACGGTAATGTTTATCAAGACAAACTAAAAACATGAGTAAAAGGCAAAGCGCGCATCGGCACAAATGGGAGGAACCATGAGCCACTCCGAGTTTCTACCCGGACGATAAAAAGTGTGGCACACAACATCCGACTAACTACAGGATCGAAGGAAAAGTTTGCTCGCCTGTTGAACCGTAAAGGAATCCTGTGCGAACTGTGCAAGATATCTACAGCATGGATCTATAATATAATACATCCATGATCTACAGTCACCAGAGACGCAGCCGGTGAGACAGCCAGCGCAGAGAGCTGTGGACTGTACAGAGAAGTGTTTGTGCAGCCGCTAGCTGCTAGCTGCTAGCTGTAGCCACCGGGTCGCTCGGCAACGCACAGTGAAGAGTTAACCCCTTAAATGCCAGCGTGTTTTATGCTTGTTAGTAAATATGTTCAAGTTTACAGACATGATTTAAAATAATGATTTCAATATTGATATTATTTTAATGAATAATAAATTGAAAATATTCAAAAAAGACTAATATTAAGTTCATGACATCTTCTTTATGTGTGGATAGTGGATAACTTTATTTTACACTGTTTACTTCAGGAAAATTAGGGAAAAACTGATTTATTTTCTGATTTGCATTTATTTATTCAGATTGTATTGTAAATGATGTTTCTTGCACCAAAAGTTTTTTCACCTAATCACCCACCAACAACTGAAGAATAAAAGAAGGAAAAAGGAAATGAAAGTTTGAAGCCAGTTAAAACTGAGTAATGTCCCTCTCTTTCAAGTGGAGACTGCACAAAAAGTAAATGATTTGACAATGTTCATGAAAAACATGAATACATTTTCAATAAAAAAGTACATGAGCATAATGACTATGAGGATGATGACGGTGATGATGTGACGAAGATGATCTCGCATGCTTTTCTATGGGGCTCTGTGTTGTCAGTGCAGAGTGGCTGCCTTTTGTACGTAGCTGGGAGAGGACTACCAGGGGTGCTTGTTGACTGTGAGCATCAAGAGTGACTTCAGGGCTTCAGTTATAGCCTGCGTGTCACTGCCGAGTCCACCTGACAGAGTAGAGGCAGTTCAAAGAGTGAACGAGCTCCAGCAGGGGAGCACTCACACAGTGTGAAGCACAAACACACAGGGATGGAGATCGGACTGATGCCTCTGATGTAGCTGCACAATAAGTTGACTTCAGTGTCAAACCTAACAGACAATCCAGTCAGAGACAGCAGCAGTTTATCACCATAGAATAAGAAAACGCTTCTATTATAATTATTGATCAGGGCTGCACAGTTATGACCAAGATGACCATCCTCATGTCGACACATGATTGATCTCCAGAATCATTCTCCTTTATTCATCTTATATCAGAAACTGTTTCCAGACGCTTTTTACATTCTTGGCTAAATAAAAATGCACTGATTCCACTGATAAATCATGATTCTGTGTGACTGATCAAAGCTAAAATCATGATAGAAAATGAGTAATTGTGCAGTCCTACATATAAACTACAATAACTGTCCTTCTCTAGTCTCTCGCTGCCTTCCTGTCAGCTATTCAGTCAAACGAAGCATGACTGAGATCAACTGGAGCCACGTGTTCACTCTGAACCGCCGCCATCTTCTTTCTCCAGCCAGTGCCGAAGTTGCACTGACAACACTGAGTTGGCTTCTCTTCGTAGGGTTTCTTTCACTCTTTCTCCCATTCCCTCTGTTTCCAACCTTATTCAATCATTTCTCTGCAGTTGGCTCTTTCTACTTTCCCTTTGTCTCTTTCCGTCCGTTTGGGTTTCTTCTGTATATTGATATTAATCATCTAGTTCTCTGATTCTTCAGATTATTGCTCTGTTCTCTTACGTGCTACACGTGTTTCTATAACTTCAAGACAATGTGTTAAGGTGTTATCAATAAAACCATCATTTAAATAGAAAAGCGATTCATTTTCTGTGTTTACAAGCATTGTATTTTTATTGATTGTAGTAACTGGGAAAATGTTGGAACTGCTTTTGACTAGAATATTTTCTAAGCAGGTAGAAAACATACAAGTTTTTTAACACAACTTAAAGTGAGTCCACAGTTATCCAGCATCAGTCCTGAAGATCATCCAGCACAGACTCGTGCTATTGGGTTGTTGGGACAGTTAACATAAACACACAGGAACAAACAGCAGCTCCACCGTAATGAATGTTCAAGAATGATTAAATAAATGCTGCTGGGAAATAATAAAGATTAATGTTAGAGATCAAGATTAAAGCAAACACTGCTTTACAATTCAATATCAACAATTCAAAGACATTATCTGCTTTGCACTCAACATTTTTATACATATTATAGGAAATGAGACTTCTGACATGTGGAATGTGGTGACATTTAATTAACGTTCAGCTGTACTTACTCATCAGTTTGGATGTCAATGTAAACAATTAGTACCAAGACAAAATGTCATAGACTGTCTTTAAGAGTCTTTAGTGTCAACTAGCAGAATCATTCACTCAACAGTGAGTCAGGTGACGATGAACCTTTAGTTTCACCTTCAGCGTCACATTAGAGAGAAGTCTTTCCATTATAACTGGACCACTAATCCTCACTGCTAAACCAGACTGTGTGAATACGATACAATAATGATTAGCTCAGCTGACACTGACAGTTATCATGAAATGATGCCCACATGTTACAAACAGCTTTCATATAAATCTCATTGACAACTGAAATGTGCAATGTTATATTTTATTTCTCAAGAGCAAAAACCAAAAAAGCCAAACTGACACATTCTGCCAAGTACCATCCACCAGCTGTGAAAATCATGATGAACCTAAAGACAAATTACAACTTAATTTATCATCAACTGCATCACAGCATACAGAGTGAAACAAAATGGAGGCGGCAGTCTGCAGCAACACTCCCAAAACTAATCAGTTAAAGACTAAATCAGGAAATAATCAAATCTCTTGTGTCCTCTGAGTAAAGCGACAGCCCCAGAGTGAACATAATCACAGTATCTTGACACACTACATTGTGACTGACAGACTTAAAACAAGAGCCTCGACACTTAATTATGACCTGAGAAACAGACATAAATAACTTTATCAACTGTTGTCTTTATGAGAATCAAAATGTATTTTGTTAAAGAGATACTGCCAACAGATCAGCAATGTAAGTAAACATAAAACGTGACAGAATATTAAGTTGAAATAATTTTCAATTGGAGGTGGAAAGTCAAAAATAAAAGTTTCTGATAAACTAACATTGATTAACAACATTGATTGGGAGGAACTGAGATTCAAGAAAAGAACAATCCAACATGAAAAACACATTGAATGATTCATTTCAGACTGAAGAACAGTTAGAAAACATTTCTGTGACCTTTGACACCAAATCAAATCTGCAGAAGATGTTGAGGAACAAAAGAAATCAGGTAACTGTTGAACAGTGTTTGTACTATAACACTAACCTTAGCCCAACCTAAATTCACACCTTACCACTGACCTGAACCAGGACCTGAGAAATGACACCTTGTTTGCCTCTTTAGGACCGGGCTCTGGTCATCCTAACATTCCTGAACATCACAGAGAAATATCAGTCTGACAGATTTTGATATCAGCAGTTTTAGCATCACCAGCCTTTGCAATACTAAAATATGGGAAGAGTTTCTCAGTGAAAGTGTCTCTTAGAGTGCAGAGGTGAGTCGTGTCTTCAGGGTCGTAGAAGGACACCTCCCCCCTGTCATAGTCCAGCTGGACTCTGATCCTCTGGAGACTCTTCTTCACTCTGACAGTCTCACCAGCACCATAACTGTATTTTCCACTGCGATGCTTAAGACACCAGATTCCATATTCTGGTGAAGCAAATAACTTTCCCTTCCTGTCAACTGTCTCTTTAACCAAACCTACATTCCAGACAGGATGATCTCCCACCTCCACCTCCCAGCTGTGTTTCCCTGAGCTGAAGCCCTCAGAGCCGTGAACATTGGCATACTTAGTGTGTCTCTCTGGATTGTCAGGAAGCTGCTGGTCTGTGTCTCCATTTCTCACACTGGTCAGATCATCAGACAGATAGAGCCAGCCACTTGCAGTGTTTGGGTCCAGAATGACAGGACTGAAGTGGACCTGGTCCTTCATCTTCTCCCAGACTCTGAAGGACAGGTTGCCCAGGTGTTTGGCCACATCTATCAGTGCTCCTGAGACCAGCTGTGGATCTGACAGTGAGCACTGGACTCTGGCTCTGGTCTGAGTGGCTTTATAACTGCTGAGGAATGGCACGTTGTGTTTCTGCAGCTCTTCTTCAACAGCACAGATACTGTCTGACAGAGAGGAGATCTGCTCCTCCATCATCTTCATCTCTCTGCTGACAGTCTTCCCCTTCTGCTCCTCTTCCTCCCTCAGAGCTGCCAGTCTGGACTCCTCTTCCTCTTTCAGGAACTGGTGCAGCTTGTTGAACTCTGCTCTGATCTGCCTCTCTGTGGACAACAGCTGCTTCTTGGAGTGTTCAATCACTTCATTGTATGTTTTCTCCACATGTTTGTATTTGTTCCTCTTGTCCTGTAGAGACTTTAAGTCAGATTTCAGCTGCTCCTTCAGCTCACTGACTGCTTCTTCTACAGGAACCACCTTGTGAGTCTGGTGGAGAGAAAACTCACAGACAGGACACACAGCTCTCTGCTCGTCCTCACAGAACCAATAAGAGACTTCTGGGTGTTTATCACACACGACCTCCTCTTTCACCTCCACCTTCTTCTCTCCTTTTTCTGACTCAGGTGGTCCAGTGTTCAGTCTCTCAGCAAAGGAGTCAGCCAGTTCCTTCAGAGCAAAGTTCACATCCGGATCATCATTCAACGGTTTCCTTTTACAAATGGGACAGTTTTTGTTTTCAGCTTGTTCCCAGAATTGTTGCAGGCAGCTTGAACAGAAGCTGTGGTTGCAGCTCAGAGACACAGGATCTCTGAAAGTCTCTGAACACACATGGCAGCTCAGGAAACTTTCAACACGAGCAATTTTCTCAGCCATTTGCTCTGATATGTGAATTATTCTTCAACAGCACGACTCACCAAATCTTTGTCTCTTTGATTAACAGTTTATGATCCTTCTGATTCCTGTTTATTGGAGAGATTCTTCACCCTGTAATGGCGACTCAGCTCCGTTCAGAAATGTGGAAATCAGTTTCACTTTCCTTGAAAGTAAATAAATGACAGCTGACATTTCGTTTTCTCACCAGCAGATGGCGCTTTGTGATGTATTAACACATTTTAAGGTAACTGTCCACACATACAAAATAAAATGCAAGTTTCATAAATACTGTTTACATGTTTTAGGAAATAATCACCATGATGATTCATGTATTAAAATAGCCAAAGTGCTGTAGAGTATTTTATTGATGCATATAAAATAATAATCCACAAAGAGAGGTTGTGTTTTTGAACAAAATCAGACATTTTATTTAAAAATACACAAGCTCATAAAGAAACCAAAAATCTTAACATCTGCATGGAACACAACAAAAATGTTCATGAAAAACATAAATACATTTTCACTAATAAGTACATGAGCATAAATACCTCCTGTCACAAAATGAAAACACAGACCCAGCTTCCACCATCAGGCCAGTTTCACCAGCCTCTCACTGGCCTCCCACAGTTTTTTTGCCACACCAGCATCTCTTGCGAAAGGACGCAGAGTCGCTGGTCGGCAGTCGACGAAGTAGCCCCCGCTGTGCTTGGCTGCTTCGTCTGACACAGCACAGTAGATGACAGTCTGAGCTCCAATCTCACATGGCACAAAAAACATCCACATGATCACCTGCATCAGCATCCGGAACAGGATGGAGAAGTGGCACGTCCAACCACTTTGGACATAACCTGGAGCAACACATGGAAGCAGAGATATTAGGATGAACATATAAATAGTGTCAGGAATACGGAAACTTTACGTTTGGGGTGGGAAATATGATTAAAATCTTTGAGCTCGACATGAGTTATTTTATAAGTCAACTTAAGTATAAATTGTGATATCCTGAAAATGTGAGGGTGCTCTGTAAATTAAATTGACTTCAATTAACTTTGATATATAAATTAATCAGATATAATGTCTCTTCTTGGTTTTAAGATACTATCTCACATTGATGCAACACAATATTGTCATAAAGAAGCTCTGATCATTGATTTTGTCCATTGACAACAATGGCCTAATACAACCACACATAATGTTTTAGACCGCTAAATCAGTGTAAACAGTACAGAAAAAAAGATGAAAAATGTCTGTTGTTTTGCGCTATATAAACCTTAATTGTTTAAATTTCTAATAGAAATATATTGATTGTAGCTTAAATATATTCACAATAAATAGAATATAAAAAGGTAAACATTCAATTGATGTATTCATACAGCACTACATCGAGAAAACGTTTACATAGCACTTCACTCAAAACAAGAAGTAGAAACCTCTCCTACTCCTATGCATGCTTTTAAACCATTGTACTCCAGCATTCAAACACACACAGTCACATGAGTGTTCTTGCTAAAATGTTGGTTCTTGTTAGAAGAAAACAAACAAAAACAAAATAAAACTTCTACCAGGGTGAACAGCATAGGAGGTCACTCCTTTCCCTTCTGTGATGCGGGCCAGTTCCTGGCTGAAGTAGATGTTGGCCAGCTTGCTGCGGCAGTAGGTGAAGAAGGGCAGCAGGTTGTAGTTGAGATCTTGGAAGTCCAGTTTCTGGTATTTATAAGTTGAGCACGTGACAGTGACCACCCGGCTAGGGGTGCACTCCTTCAGGCGCGGCAGCAGCAGATTGGTTAGGAGGAAGTGACCCAGGTGGTTGACGCCAAAACACATGCTGAAGCCGTCGTCCGTCCAGTCGAGGACACTGGGCATGCCTGCAGAAGCACCACAGAGAGTGAAGAAAAAGGTCAAACCAGGATGTGGAGAAAGTAGAAACATCTGGCTTTTACCTGATGTTGCTTTTGTCCATAAGATCACACACTGACGGTTTCCGTGCTATGGAAGTCTTTATATTTAATTTTTAGATTTCATGTGTAGAAAACAAACCAGCAAGACCAAGAGGAGACTGAAACTAAAGTCCATCCATCAATGATTTGAAACTTCCCCAGCCTGTCTGTCTGTGGCCCTGATTGACTGATTCAAAACAAACTCTAAAGGCTGTGGTTAAAAAAAGGGCACCAGGTGCAACAGCATGGCTCAACTCTTTTGTTGCTAAAGATGACACAAGTAAAATTTTCAGCCATATAGCCCAAATACGAATAAAGAAGGCAAGAATGATTGTAGTAAAATCTATTATTGTAACCATGATTGCACTGCCTTCCATTATGTCATGTCGATTTTATGTATTCATGTATTATTATTGTTATTATTATTGTTATAAAGCTTCAAATCACAAATCAGAGGGCCTCACAATCACAAGACGATACATTAAGATGAGGGAAAACTCAACAACTTTGGTGACATTGTTTTTATGCGACAAGAGACCTCCATGAGGTCGACACCCTCACCTGCATTATTGATTAGGATGTCAAGCCTCTTCTCTCTCTGCAGGAAGCTCTTGCAGAAATCCCTCACAGAGCGCAGGTTGGCCAGATCCAGCTCCATGTGAAGGACGTTAAGGCTGTGACTCTTGAACTTGATCTCCCTCACAGCCTTCTCAGCCTTGTCCACGTCTCTGCAAGCGATGATGACACGGGCGCCTCTCATTGCCAAGGCAACAGCTGTGTCCTTGCCAATGCCAGAATTGCCACCTGCAAAGAAACAAAATGACATACATTAAATTCATGTGTTAGTGCTCATGTGAGGCTTAGGACTTGAAGAGGACAGCAGTAACACTGCCTGCCTTTATCAGATGTTTATGGTAATATCAGGTAAGAGGCAGTAGAGGAAGTGATGATGGATATACATTTCAATAAGCTTTACATATTTTATTCTTACTGACATAAATTCAGAACACACTGATCTTCATATAAACAGTATAGTCACCTTACAAACGACATCATTAAATGGAGATATTAGCTGTAATAAAATAAGACATGTTTATTTACCTGTAATAAGGACTGTTTTGCCATCCAGTCTACTCAAGTCGGTGCAATACTTCCTCTTTTTCATCCATTTCAAAATGAAAAAAGAAACTAAAGCCGCGATGATTGTGTAGAGGAAATACATTTCTGTATGAGTGCTGCCTTGAGAGCTAAAACCTGTTATCATTAGCAGCTGCTGATGCTGCTGTCTAAGGGAGCCTGGAGCTAACTCCAGCTAGCTTGTTAGCTTGCTAGTTGACTGGGAGAAACGTCATTTTTCCCCCCTACTAGTGCTCTTTTCTGGTTCTCGTCGCTGTAAGCGCGGCGAAGATGATCCAGGACGAATTGAACACGACAGAAGAGAGTTTTATTGTTATTATTATTATTTACTTGTCAGTCCCCTCCAATTCATTCTGGATCACTGCAGCGAGATGCGAGTAAAATGATGTGCGCATGCGTCAAATGTTAAGATATCGCAAGGTCTCGCGAGAGCATATTACCTCAACGTGATCCATGTGATAAACGCAGGAGTTAACGGTAAAGTTACAAACCTAGCTTAAAAGACATAAAAACGACGCATGACAGAAACGTATTAAGCGAATATATAGCTGATATTGTGCTGATACGCCTGAAGACAAAATATTATTAAAAACCGAGCGTTAAATTGTCGGTTAATTCATAACTTAATAACTCGAATAGTTAGGTTTGTTAGCTATTTGAATGACCTTTGCACTACACTGCACTGTGAGGTTCAACCGAGCATGATGTGACATGACAGTGTTATTCTTCCTCTCCAAGGCAAACATGAGAGCATACCTGAGAGAGACAGTTTTTCTCTGTGGAGTTGTTCTCATTTGCTCATCTAAAACAGCTGGTAAGTCGCTTTCAGATATATTTTATGGACTAAAGACTAATATGAGCCTTCAAAGTGAGCAAAGTGGGATTTTAACGTTGACTTCTAGTTGACAGCTGGTGATTTCCAGTCTGAACGTTTTTCTTTTAAACCGCTATAATGATCCAGATGCTTGCACTATCTTGTGTGTTCAACTTCATCATACTATATGCAAAACATTTTTATTCACCACCAGGAATTCTTCAGATCGTTTCCCAAATGTTCAGTCATTCTTTTAGGACTAAACTCACTACTTTAATCACTTAAGTTAATAAATGACAAAAAAATGTAAGACATTTATGAGTAGTTTGGAAAGCTTTTAGCCTGAAACCTCTGTCTAATGAGATATTACCTATATATTACCAGTCTGTTTGTCTCCTTTCCTTATTTTTCTCAATATATTTTTTTTTATCGTATTTCTATGTTTTCTACATATATTTATTTGTATTCTCCTTGTTTAATGTCCTTTATGTAGCCTTACATTTGTTTGGTATGTTCTACTGTTCGGTTTATCTGAATTCTTTGTAAACTGTTATCCTTTTCATTAAAGTGTTCATTAAAACACACGTTTGTAGAATTGTCTTGATAATTTCTTCATTGGCACGTAATGTCATAGCATATAAGTTTTCATGTAAAATGTCATAAATATGGAACTATATATTGTGTGGACTGCTATCAAAAAGCCTCCAGGACATCATCATGGGAGCACCTTTTTGCATTAATGTAAAATAAGTACTACTACTGTAAGGGCGCATGCGCAAGTACTTAGTGCGTTACAGCTTTGACCACTCTGAGGCATAACTTGTGGAGCAAGCTTCACGAGCTGAAGAAATGAATATGAGGTTTCAGACGTGACAGTTGGAGAGACTGTGGTGGTTTGATAGGTTAAGTGGTCTGTGGCTTGTCTGCAGGATGCCGGTTCATTCTAGTAAATTGATTTTCGCTTGATAAACAGCTTTTATCATCTGAATGTGTAAAAAGAGAACATTGTCATTGTAGAGTTTGACTCAAAGAAACAAATCCCTGTGAAATATGGTCTAAATGTGAACATTTAATTAAAGCAACATTATGTCAAAATTGGCATTTTGTCCTCCCACAGTTTTTGAGTGCAAGACCACTGTTGTGAATACATATCCCAGGTCTGTTATTTATCAGACGTAATGTAGGTGCTAGCTACAAACAAAACTCATTACATCACAACATGATCCTACCCTCTCACTGAAGTTACATAGTGCAGAAACAAGTTCAGTTCATGAAACATTTCCACTGTGGCACAGAAATAACAAGTTTACATTGTTTATTGTAACTAGATGCAACAATCCAAATGAAGCAGTTTCTCATGCAGGTAAAAGTGCAAAAAATTCAGAGCAGATCTTTGTGATGTTTTTTTTTTTCTAAGGTCAAACATGCAGGGGAAAGTGTGGAGACATACTGGAGGAATGCTCCTGCCATGCAACCTGTGTGTCTTTGCTGAACTGCTGTGCAGACTACAACCAGTCCTGTTTCCAGGTGATGCCTCACTCCAGCTCCATGCTGGGTGGAAGAGCTCTCAGGATCCTCAGCTTGGTTCTTCATAGTGGTGGGCGCCTTCTCTGCAGGTTTGTGTCTATGGGCACACACAGTGACCTTTGAAGCATGCCTTGATGCACTGTAAATATTGCATACAGTCATCATGGGATTGTTTCCATTACAGGTCCGCAATGAGGGAAATACAGTATAAACAGTATATACAACTATACAACTCATATGCTGTGTCACAAAGCAAGCAAATGTTGTGTTGTGTTGCAGCCTGATTAATAAGTATGCTGTTCATGCAGACTCTTGATAGACATACTGTCTATATAAGAACAAGATAAGGCTGCCTTTGAAATTATATATTGCATTCTCTGATTTTGTAGTATTAATATGATTTCAGTGTATATACTATAGTTTAGCCTTAATCTTAAATCCTGTTGACTCATGATATACAGTTGTGGTTCACATACTGTACATACACACACTTGTAAAGAACATGTATGTCATGGCAGTCTTCACTTCCAATAACTTCTACAGTTCCCATTTTTCTGTGATGGAATGAGTGGAACACATACTACTTTTCATGAAGTTGGCTTCAAATCTGAATTGTTATGGGTCTTCTGAAATTGTGACCAAATCTGCTCGGTCAAAAATATACAATCAATCAATTTTGGTGATTAGAGAAAGTTATTTGAATCAAACTTTCTTTGTAGCATGGCCACGTAACTTCTTCTGAGTGATTATGATTGATAATAGCCGGCGACTTTTCTGGGCCCATTTTAATAGGACTTGTTTGATACACCCAAGACTGAGCCACAAACACGACAATGCGTAAGTGTAAAGAGCTCAGCATTGATCTGAAAGAGCCCATTAATGATTTGAACAAGTCGTTTCAAAGTTACAAACTTTAAAAGAAGCAAGAAAGAAGCCCTTTCTCCAAATGTGGCATTTTAAAGCTCGACTGAAGTTTGCTGCTGATCACATGGACAAAAAAAAAACCTTCTGGAGGAAAACTCTGTGGTCACCTGAAACAAAAATTCAGTTGTTTGGCTACAATGATCAGCAATATGTTTGGAGGCGAGAAGGTGAGGCCTTTAACCCCAAGGACACCATACGTACTGTCAAGCATGGTGGCGGTCATATCAGGCTATGGGGCTGTTTTGCTGCCAGTGGATCTGGTGCTCTCAAGAATGAAAATGGAATAATGAAGAAGGAGTATTACTTCCAAATTATTCAGGAAAACCTAAAATCATCAGCCAGAAGATTGAGTCTTTGGTGCAGTTAGGTGTTCCAACTGGACAATGATCCCAAACACACATCAAAAGTGGTGAAGAAATGGCTAAATCAGGCCAGAATTTAGGTTTTGGAACGGCTTTCCCGAGTCCTGACCTGAACCCCATCAAGAACATGTGGACTGTGCTGACGAAACAATTCCGTGCTATGAAGTCAATATATTTAGTTGAACTTTACTGAGTCTGTCAGAAGTGGTTAAAAATTCAGCCAGAAGCTTGTGGATGGCTATCAGAAGCACCTAATTGAGGTGGAAATAGCAGAGGGACATTTAACCAAGACCTATAATAAAATCAGATTTGAAGCAAACTTCATGAATGTTTTTTGTGACAAATTAGTATGTGTTCCTCTCATTCCATCAAAGAAAAATGAGAGCCGTAGAAATCATTGGAACTGAAGACTGTCATGATAAACATTTTCTTTACAAGTATGTAAACTTTTGACCGCAACTGTATTTCAGTGAATGACTGCACATTTCAACCCTGAGACAGACTTGTTATTATCCAGAGAGTGATCTAAAATGACATGCTGCAGGAAAGCTCTTACAGTTGTTATTGACCAAAGACTATGTGTGAGAGAAATGACATTAAGAACAAAGTACAGTAGTATTGTGTAGCTAGCCATAAAACAAAACAAATCAAGTTTGTCTGTTTTTGTTGCAGGTTCAAAGATGAGATTGAACGAGAAGGGTTTATTGATGCTGAAGGCAACGCCTACTGCATCTCTCCTTTATTGTATGAGACAGGTTGGATACCATTTGCTTTCACAACGGATGGAATCTCCGGATCTGGAGAGTACTTGTCAGGTATGTTGCTGGAATACAAATATGAGGATTTTCCACCTCTGAATTTGCAAATACCTCATTGCCCTTTTTCCAAAAAACATCTCCAGATGTAAAAAAAAAACATGTCTGTTTGATACAGACCCCAACAAATGTGATATAATCATCAGGATTTTTTTTTTAATTGAAAATTGTGATGCAAAAATGATAATTCCCACCAACTGTGAATTATATTGCAATGATAATATCTTTCAAAATAAACGTAGTGTCATTTTTTTTTTAACCATATAGTGCTGCCTTTGTTTTTACCGTATAGAGAATATAAACTGGTGCCACTGTGAAAAGCTTAAATGACGCAGAACCATTTTGCAATAATTATTACTGCAGACCTGTAACTATTTAACTGTTTATGCAACTGGTTGATAAAGAGTTATAATTGAACAAAGTGACCTTTCTATTGCAGTTATTTCCTCTTGCCTCTATTTTTGCTTTCGATCAGCAAAACTTGGGTTACACCAAAACTGGCTACCAGTGTACACCCTTAAAGATTTTCTGTTTTTCACTATTAGTTCACCCCAGTAAAGCAGATCCTGCCTTCGAAGTCACTCTTGTGAATGCAACACAGTGGCAGTACTATGGCACGCCGAACATGGCGGGACGGCTGAAGATGACGTGGAACAGCTCTTTGATTGGGGCAGAGAGGGTCAACATAGAGCTGTGGGGTTACAGAGAGTTCAGCAGGAGCACGGAGGCGGGGGCGAATCGATCATCCTCTCTGCAGGCTGAGCTGAGCTATCTGTACTCTCTGGGAAGGAGTCTGTCCAACAATGGTGTCTTCAGCTTCACCCCCAAGCCCTCACAGGACTTCTCTGACTGGGAGTTGGGGAATATCCGCATAACTGCTAGTTCTAAGCGAGATGGAGCAAGGTATCCATGACTCAAATCAAGCATTTAAAAATAAAATTCAGTCTTAAATGACATGCAGCTTACACATCAATGCAATGGGGGTCCCCAAGACCCATAAACACACTAAAATGTGTAAAATTGATGGAGTTACCCTTTGATAAAAAATATACAACATGTGAAACATCTTATGGAAAGTTTTCTGCCTGTAGTTGGCTGTTAGTGGGAAAAAACGCAGATTTATGATGATGCAGCTAATTTTAGAGCTGTTATAAATTAGCACACTCACACTGGAAAAAAGCAAATGCCTTTAAAGTATATTTAGTGTATATTTATCAAGTATTAGAAAGGCAGTGTCGTTTTTCTCATATGATGGAGAGGTGATCTTGGATTCACTCGTGAAATCCTTGCATGGCGTGCTGTAAAGGCTAAAATGCAAAGTGTCTTACCCTGCCTTCTTTAGGTGTTCACCAACACAAACATCGTTTATTGAGCATGGGCTGCATGTAGAGACTGACCGTCACATTGATTCCATAGTTCAGTACTGGCCGTATATATTGGTCAGTCCACAGGAAGCTGACACCATTCATCAACTATACAATCAGATGATAACTGAACATTAATCTTTCTCGTTATTCGATTAATAGCAAGCAGGTGCTGGTTACAAACTCTCAAATGAGAGTATTTGCTGCTTTTCTCTGTGTTACATACAGTCTGTAAATTAAATCTTTTTTTTCTACAAAAATAAACAATATAAACATATCACTTTGGGCCCTGGGAGAGAATTGAGAGAAATCTTTTACCATTTTCAGATGGAACAATTCATCGATTATTTGACAAAATAATCATCACATAAATCATTTTTAGCCATAGCTTGAGCTTTGATTATAAGTTCATATTTCAGGAAAAATACCTCTTTCAAAGTATGAATTATAATTGTTTATACACAGAGATGTACATGGACTCTGGAGCAGTGGTCATGTCTTAGCCTGGCAGCTGGAGCAGGCTTTCAGAGACGACTCTTCAGCCTGGGCCAAGAGTAAGTGTCTACAGTGGGACGTCCTGGAGAAGAAGCTGCCCAACTTCCTGGATGAGCTCATTGACTGTCCTTGCACTCTGGCACAGGCCCGCTCAGACACAGGCAGGTTTCATGTGAGTGCACTTCAATTTAACTGTTATAATCATATTATTCACATTTTATTTTTGTTGTTTTAGTTTGAGTTAAACAAGTAATCATAGAGGTAACTGTTGTGGCAGTGATAGCACTATCAGTATTACTACAATTAGTGTATACAGTATAATATGAGGAAAATGTGCTTTGCATAACTAAATTACAAACTTTCTAAACAAGTTACTGTATGAGGAACAGTAATAATTATATGAGACCTATGTACTGAAAAAATATGGGAGCAATAAGAAGATTGTCATGGCAAATGTATTCTTCATTGCCACTTAAATCACATTTATTATATTGAGACTGACTTTTTTCACTTTGTTATTTCAGACTGACTATAGTTGTGACATTGAGAGGGGCAGTGTGTGCACTTATCACCCAGGCAGTGTCCACTGTGTCAGAGCAATTCAGGCCAGGTAGGAGTGACACAAGGATAAAACAAGTTTAATACCTTTTAAAACTGAAAATAAAAGCATGTTCCCCCTTTTAATGCGACTCTCTTCTCATATATTCAGTCCTACACATGGTTCAGGGCAGCAGTGCTGCTATGACAGCACAGGTGCTCTGGTGCTGACGGGAGACTCGACCAGTGGCAGCACCCCAGACAGGGCTCATGACTGGGGCTCACCTCCATACAGGGAGCCACCACGGGTGCCCGGGTACTCCCACTGGCTTTACGATGTCATGAGTTTCTACTACTGCTGCCTGTGGTCTGACCATTGCCACATCTACTTAAACCATCGACCTTCTAGCGGATGTCGCAAGTACCGGCCCCCAAGAGCTGGTAAGACCATTCAAGTCAGATGAAGTTTATTTAAAGACAGCTTTCAACTGCTAAACAGATATCAAAGGGAACACAAAGTGGATAAAGTATAATAATCAAGCACCGGGTTAATAACCGGGTTATTTGAATGTGAGGACAGATTTCCTTCAGGTTTGTAGTTTGCTATTTTAGTCAGCATTAACATCTGGTAGTGAAACAAATTAATCCTGTGTGGAAAAGGTTGAATGGATTTTCTGATTTAAATTTGTTTTTTAAGTTTAAAATGTGTTATGGTGTTAAACAGTTATGGAGATGCTAATTTTGAATGAGATAAGGATATTATATATTTCTTAATGTCAAACATACAGTACCCATTTATTGGTGAATATAATGTCTTGATTCTGGTTTCTGTAACTAAATTTAGGTAAAACTGCAAAATATTTAAGTTATGTGTGGCGTTAAATGTGTGTATTTGTTAATCAATTTTTGCCTGCCTTTATGTCGCTACACACTCTACTCTGCAAATGGAAATTAAGGTAGCAGGTAGTAACCAGATCATTTTGCATGAGAAGTAAATGAATTACAGACCACAGGTTAGAGTTAAGTTATGGAAATATATTAGATCACATAACTGACTGACTGCTCTTAGTAGAGACTAGGACTGCATACAGTATATATATGGCATTTTAACTAATATCACAATATCTTTGGGTGATATCGCAATACACAATATATATCTAGACATTTTGAAATCTCCTCGAAAGCACTTAAGCACATAAATGGTGGGACTGAGTGACAAAGTCAAATACCTCAATATTGATAATGTTGACAATATTGTAGGGATGACTTGGTCTTTTCAAAAAAATGTTAACAGAGTGAGATTTTTGATAACTAATCATCAGTAATGTGAATACAATGACTAAGAAGGTGAAGGCAAGCATTAGAACAAGTAGGTTTTAATGGTTAGTTCAGAAATTGACATGACTTTACTGTAATGAAGCCGGTATCTAGTTTCAAATCACAATAAACATGTAGCATGAATATACAGTATAGCCTAGCCTTACTTCAGAGACTGTAAGAAACCTCATACTGATGTTACAAAACCAATGTTTAGATGAATGAGAGATCAGCAGCGTATTGTAGGAAATAAATATACTTGTGTCAGAATGTGCATTTGGTGTAAACGCATTAGTGTTTTGTCTCTCGACGCCTCACAGGTGTTGTCCTCGGGGATCCGCATTTCATAACGTTCGACGGCCTCAGCTTCACTTTCAACGGGAAAGGAGAGTATTACCTTGTGTCTGCACCAGACAGAGAGCTGAGTGTTCAGGCCAGAACAGAGCAGGTGAAACTTAAGAACGGTGAGTCCAAATTTTGATGTGAAAGCCTTGTTTGTGTCCCCTCTTTCATCCCCATGCTAGTGCTTTGTCTCTCTTTTCCAGCTTAAAGCTTCGTTTGGATGAAACTTGCTCCAGGATCTCTGCAAAGAAGCCAGTTTACTGGTTTGATAAGATTGATTGGCTGCCTCTAGAGTTTTACACAAAAAATTGACCATCTTTTTTCTAGCTGAACTTTGTCTTCTTTTGCTTTTGCTCTTCTCCTAAGTGTTTTTAGGCTGCCTCTTATCTTTTACACAGTTCTGAGAGCAAATTACGTCAGGTCCTTGTGTCCTTGTGAAATATGCTGGTGCAGTTAAACAACTTATTTCCTTTGTTTCCTCTTGTTTTTGCTCAATATCCCTGGGGGTCACATTTGGTGAAGAAGAACAGATGTTAGTTTCCTTGTTTTGAATTTCACAACAGCCATTTGCCAAGTGATTGTAGATGGCCAGATGTCATTGATATTCTCCTTATTAGATCAGTGAAATCAAACATCTGGATTACTTGATATTGCAGTGATTACACCCCTACTGACTTCAGAATACTACTACATAGTGCATCTACTCTATAACAGTGTGATGTCTATATTGACCAAATAGGTACTTTGGCCAGAGCCACATGGCTGTCATCAGTGGCTATGAAGGAGAAGGCCTCTGATGTCATCGAGGTGCGTTTAGCAAGGGGCCACCTTCAGGTGCTAAGGAACCAAAAGGTCCTTCCTTTCAACGAGCAAAGATGGATGGACCTACACGGTGAGATGATTGAGACACTCCTGACCAGCGGCAAAACTAGACACTGTATACTTTGGGAGTCGTGACAATTTAAAGGGAAGTTCCACCAATTTACACATTAATGTGTTTACAGTCTTGGGGAGTACTACTGCATACGTGAAAAAAGTACAATAAAGCTTTTTGTGGCTCCAGAGGAAGCTGCAAGTAGTCTGAATAATTGCCTCCAATGATGTCAGAGTGGCTAAGTTGCTTTGTGGGTAATGTAGGCACAAGGTTTTGAAAAAGAAGAAGAATGCATCAGAACCAAGACATGGTTCTGGTGTATGGACTGTCCATAATGAGTCAGCAGTGTTGTAGCAGTACAATGCTAGACCAGTGGACTGCTTTTCAACGCCTGTAAACACACTTTAATGTGAGGAATTGGTGGAGTTACCCTTTAAAAGACTAAACTTCATCACGTCTTGTGATGACGTTTTCAACCTTAGTTTATTTAATTTGTACAGAAAAGCGTTGCCTGGTGCAACATCTAGTGCGCACACCCATGCTCCTTCATACTTCATACCTCAAATTATGTTTTATTTGTTATATATTGTGTATTGTAAAATATCTAACTTTTGTAGATTTTAGTGTACATAGATTTTACATTTTTACCATCTTTCATTTTGTCGTAAAATTACAAACAAAATCTCTTGTTTCTAGGAGTATTTGTGTTCGCTCCCAGTCCTCAGAATGTGACAGTTATCTTCCTCTCCGGCGCTGGCGTGGAGGTTCGTGCGCATGAAGGAGCCATGGCAGTGACCATCCTGCTTCCAGAGGAGTTCACCAACAACACTAAGGGCCTCCTCGGCCTGATGAACTCTGACCCATCAGATGACCTGCTGACCCAGCAAGGAGAGGTCATCTCCCCAGCAGAAGCCACGCTGGAAGAAATCTTCACCTTTGGAGCCGGCTGTGAGTGTGGAAGAGTGTTGAACTTGTGTTTTGAAACAAGCAAAAATCAATTTGATTGCTCAAATAATCAGTTGTCGCTCTAAAGCAGCATGAATATTGAACTTGTTGCATGTTTCAAAGGGCAAGAGCTGATTAGGGATTGTGTGATTTGCTAATAATTCCCCATCGATACCATATTTGGAACACGTTTGGCTGAAACTTTGACAAATGTTTTAAGAGTGCACAGAAAGAAAACAAGGCACATGTTTAGAGTTAGCATAGCTTTAATAGATCACAGAGAGATATGATGGGGAAACCACATCTCTGGAACACAGTTGGAGCCAGACCACATGCATACATGATAATAATGTCTCAGCTGTAATTACAGTACATATCCCTCAAAACCGGTGAGTAGCTGACTTTTGATGTGCTTGACCTTTTGACTGAAATCATTCATTTGAGTGTAAGTGCAGCAAACGCCCAGTTTAAGCTCGTGGGAATTAATAGATTTATTGGTGCTGAGAGTGAAATTATTGTTTGCATCAAAGTCTGCGCCAAAGGAAACCAGTACAGCATGCTGTGTGTGTCCTGCACTGACCTCTCAGAGTTATGCTCTTATCTCCAAATTATAGCGTTCCTCATGCTCTCCTATTTTTAATTTCATGTTACAGAAAATAGGTAGTTTGAGCCAAGCACTCTGATCAAACATATGCTGCTGTGGCAATGATTCCGATAAATATGGTTAGCCATGTCTAATTGGTTACTATGACAACTTTATATTAGTCCATATCTATATCAACCCATACATATACTGTACATGTTTTTTTTAATGTTTTCCTAAATGGGCTTTGCTTATTCTGTAACGGGTAGAGCTTTTCAGATGCTGCATTCGTGTTTGTCACATAAAAGCTGTCAGGCAGTTGAGGATGTTCTCACGTGCGATTATAGATACTACGTTAAGGATCAGTTTAAGCGTGTATCATTTTTCTAACCAACAATTCCACATGGTTGCACGTCTTCACTGGTGTTATGTTTGTTTTTTATCAACAGGGAACATTTCAAAGAATTCTTCCCTTTTCACATACGACTCAGAGTACCTTTTGGCTACCTACTACTTTCCACCAAGCCACGATTCTGCTTTTATCCCTGCCTTCACTCTACCTGACGGACCTGATGACCCTCTGGTGGCAGACATGTTGACGATGTGCTTTGGAGAAGGAGCAGAGTTCTGTAAATATGATACCCTGACCACTCGGAGCCTCGCGATGGGAAACGCCACACTCAGGGCCTACCGAAGTTATCAGGCCCGAGTGGCAGCCCTGGAGCCAGGTACTACGATCTCTGTCCGTTCATTCATTGTCTTTTATGTTGATATGTTTGTGTCTATTTTATTTGTGTTAATGCCGAAGAGCAACTTTATCATGCATCTTTATTTTTGTTTGTTTTTATCTTTGAATAAATAACAGCATGTCTAAAATGACAAGATACCTGGATACCTGTATGAGCTCTTCAGTATCCTGTTTAGGGATACATCCATACGCCACAATAATATAATACAATTTGAAAGCTTAATGAAGGGAAAGCATTAGTTTTGAATGTGATCTGTCTTCATATATCTGCATATCTTTCAAAAACATTCAATTGTCAAGACAACATAATGGCTTTAATATTGATTTTTGAATTGGTCCTTTAGTGGTGTCTTGTGGCTGGCTTCTCACACCCAGAAATGGGAAGAAGAATGGGACACATTACCTAGAAGGGAACACTTTGAGCTTCACCTGCACTGAAGGCTACAAACTGTACGGTTCAACAGAGCGCACCTGTCTGGACGATGGGACCTGGACAGGAGAGCAACCCCATTGCATAACAGGTTGGTTCTTATATGAAACAAAACCAACAGCTGGTTGTGTTGAAATATTCTGAACTCATATCTATAAAGTATAAATATTGCCTGCTCTGTTAACAGTGCACTAGTAAAATAATTTGAATAATCAATTATTCTGCCGTTTATTCTAACAATTAATCAATTAACCCTATAAGAAATTATTTTTGCTTTATTACATACAAAAAAGAAAATCATACAGGTCTCTTATAATGAATAACTGCTGTTAATTGATCACAGTTGGAAGGGTAAGCATGTGAAGGGCAGCTCTTCAACACGGGGAATAAATCTGTATCAGCTAGTCTCATGAACTTACCTGTAAGCTAATAGTTAGAACTGAAGATTTAGATGTGAGTTAAAGCGTCTTCAAGACCTTCATGAAAGCCCAGTTCCCTTCGTTTAGCACATAGATGTACCATGACCCAGGTGACTGAGAAAGGTCAAAGACACTTTCTGTTTTTATTCTTTTGAACCAAAAAACAATTATCTAATTTAGGAAC